>NC_090267.1:60856576-62106576 GCF_040414725.1 Anabrus simplex | reverse complement strand
GATTGCGTGAGAGAACGTAGTGTGATTGTATGGACTATTTAATTTTATTTTGATTAAATTTACGCTCATGTGGGGCCAGAGGTGGAAATCTGTGGAACAATAAATCTTATTTTCTCAAATAAATACCAAGGGCGATGATGGTAAGAACTTACACAAACCAGGATATTGTTTGGCGATGTGGATGACCGCTGTCGACAGTCATCTCACTTGATTGTTTAAGCGCATAATTTTCATGTCCGTGCAATCGAATCCCCATATAACCAGATACTAGTGTTTCAGAATTGGCTCTAAAATTTTCTGATTACATCCCAGAGTATAAAATGTCACTTTCACAATAGCCTCCCAGTCACACCATCGTGACCGACTGCATCCTTCTAAGTTTAATAGACTTATAACTAGAGCCCGGATTTCCATGGAAATGCATGTTTTTAACCCGCCATTGGTCGCTGTATGAGCAAAATGCTCACGGTCGTAGAAAATCATCTGCTCCTTTAAACAGCATGTAGTTTCGAACTTGAGCCCTGGTGTACCTTCACACTGCAGTTCTGAGAGAAGGATAGATGGATTGAAACGCACATCTGTGTCCTTGAGAAGGGTCAGGGAGGGAGGAACTATCAGCGACCGTCAAGGGTGAGCATTTTGCTTCACGCGCGACCAGTCACGTTGGCGCTAATTTCTGTGTGTGTTATAGTTTAGCTATTGTTGTATGCTGTTTCATAGATGAAACAGTTCTTTGCAACTTATTGTATTAATGTGTTGTATAATTAGTGCGTGACGATGGCTTCAAGTGGTTTGATGAAATTCCTAGTGATCAACTCGAGGGCGAAAACAGTGACTCCGACTGTGAACAAGTGAACACAGTGAAAATATTACGGATACTGAACAGTCCGAGCCAGAAGAACCTGGAGAAAAATCTCTACCTGGCGAACAACATAATTATGTTGGAGGTAAATGAGAATTTCATGTTTAGTGACAATGCTTATATAGGGAAATACAGTATAAGGTGACAAAGTGGGGCAGACTTTCACAGAGAAGAAATCCACGTTCACGTACTTGTGCTGAAAATATAGTGACTCATCCTCCTTGTGTAAAGAGCATTGCGAAAGACCCACGCACTATTTTAGAAAGTTGGGAAATGTTTCTTCCAGATACAGTTATAACCATTTGAGATTTATTAGTATTTGTAATTTTATTTGTAATTTTAGTGGTCTTTGTACCGGTTGGTACACCTCCACGCCGCACATTTGTATTTTCAGCCTTAAAGTACTTCTCTATTGGAGAAACCCTGAACTTTAACAACTGAACTAACTCTACTGGTTATCAGAAGATGTCACTGTGTGTTTTTGATTTGCTTTTGTTTTTCATTAATCAAGAAGTGTGGACATTCTCTGACAGATGTCTCTACTAAAAAACTATGGTAATGCACTCTAGTGCAATGGAATGAACTTTCTTGAAGAAATTTTGTATTCATAAGTTTTGTCTTTACTAAATTTTGTTCTGTCATTTGTGGGTTGGCAGTATTAATCCTTTCCTTCGGCCTGTTTTGAATGTAGCCAATCAGAAATTTCTGTAATTAATTTTCCACCAATAAGCTGTTTCTTCCTCGAGTTGCGTGTAACATTTGCGGTCAACCAATAAAAATTGAGTGGGTGTGTCTACTCATTCCTGAAAAGTCTTGAATTTTCCACGAGGGTATAAAAACTGCTGATTTTCTGGTCTCCGGGCCACTCATATAACATCTAGCTCAGTGTGTGAATATGTAGCAGGGGGCGGGAAGCGCCTCTTTCTTCAGGCAGCAGCTCTTCAACAAGGTAATGGCCCTTTAACATCTTTATTTCATGCTAGCTCAGCAGTTTAACTCGCGGGGAAGGCTCGAATCCTTTAATATGTAACTAAATCTTTCAATATGTAAGCCTTTTCAATCCTTGTAAAAACTTCACATAACTTGAACTGTAATTTGGGGATAGAGAGTGCTTTACCCTCTCGAGCTCCCCTTCCTTTTGAAATTGCGGTGACTACGTTTTCATAACCGTTTCTTCTCCTTCTTAAAGTGTTAAAGTTTTCCCTATACGAGTCACCTCCCTAGCTTGGGATTAGCCCCTGAGTAATTGGCCTAGCGCCACTTAGGTGTTTTACAAGCGTTCATGTAGGAGTGCAAGTTTCGCCTCCTTTCACCTTGCTTTGGGCCATTTATAATTTATCACATATTTTTCTTTGTAAGGCCCTGTAGGTTGGGTACAAGTTACCCCTGTTTATTTATAAGTGTGCCTTGAGGGCAGGTTGTAGTAAAGTCCGTTTATGGCCTCTTAATAGCCTTGAAAGATTGAGAGTGGGTCAGCTCTTTCTGGTATTTTGAAAGGTGCCCCTGGGAGGCATAACATTTTGATTGCTGGGAGCTAATGCTCCATGTAATTAGGGGCCTTCTGCCCTTTGGTATTTTGTGGTTGTGAGCTGAGAGCTCAAGGATTGACGAATTTGGGGCTCGTAGCCCAGAATTTGTAAGGACCCCTTCACTTGTGCCTTCTTTTGTAAAGTTGCATTGTACCTGATTTTCTTTGTTACTTCACCTAGTGAAAATTGTTAAATCTTGTTATCAATTGAAAATATAACATTTATTTAATTTTTAAAATTCATCTTTCGGACTTGTACTTAGACCCATTCTAGCCCGCACCTTCTTTCACCTCTGCTGATCCACCAAAACTCCGTAACATTTGAGATATATTCTTATGTTAATTTAATGCGTTAATAGAATTACGCTTGAAATCGGTTGGTATTTATTATGTAAACACGTCATATCATACCGTGAGCATTTTGCTCAACGCGCGACCAATCGCGTTACTTTCATCCTAGCGAGCACTGGCGGGTTAAATAAAATAGTTAGAAATCAAAAACATTGCAGATATTCCTTTTATGACTTAACGATTGCATGTTTGCATGATTTGGCCATTTTAGGAGAAAATGCATGTATAATGCATATTTTGGAGATTTTGGATTTAATAGCGAATATTTGGTCGTTTATATTGCATAATATGAAATTTCCTCTGACTTACGCACATATATAACGTTAACTTCAATGAATGAATCAATCAATCAATACTGATCTGCATTTAGGGCAGTCGCCCAGGTGGCAGATTCCCTATCTATTGCTTTCCTAGCCTTTTCTAAATGATTTCAAAGAAATTGGAAATTTATTGAACGTCTCCCTTGGTAAGTTATTCCAATCCCTAACTCCCCTTCCTATAAATGAATATTTTCCCCAGTTTGTCCTCTTGAATTCCAACTTTATCTACATATTGTGATCTTTCCTACTTTTATAAACACCACTCAAACTTATTCGTCTACTAATGTCATTTCACGCCATCTCTCCACTGACAGCTCGGAACATACCACTTAGTCGAGCAGCTCTTCTTCTTTCTCTCAATTCTTCCCAACCCAAACATTGCAAAATTTTTGTTACGCTATTCTTTTGTCGGAAATCACCCAGAACAAATCGAGCTGCTTTTCTTTGGATTTCTTCCAGTTCTTGAATCAGGTAATCCTGGTGAGGGTCCCATACACTGGAACCATACCCTAGTTGGGGTCTTACCAGCGACTTATATGCCCTCTCCTTTACATCCTTACTACAACCCCTAAACACCCTCATAACCATGTGCAGAGATCTGTACCCTTTATTTTCAATCCCATTTATGTGATTACCCCAATGAAGATCTTTCCTTATATTAACACCCAGATACCTACAATGATCCCCAAAAGGAACTTTCACCCCATCAACGCAGTAATTAAAACTGAGAGGACTTTTCCTATTTGTGAAACTCACAACCTGACTTTTAACCCCGTTTATCAACATACCATTGCCTGCTGTCCATCCCACAACATTTTCGAGGTCACGTTGCAGTTGCTCACAATCTTGTAACTTATTTATCACTCTATAGAGAATAACATCATCCGCAAAAAGCCTTACCTCCGATTCCACTCCTTTACATATATCATTTATATATATAAGAAAACATAAGGGTCCGATAATACTGCCTTGAGGAATTCCCCTCTTAATTATTACAGGGTCAGATAAAGCTTCACCTACTCTAATTCTCTGAGATCTATTTTCTAAAATCGAACTGCCTTCTATCGAACCAGTTATTAATTTCACAAACATGTCTAATATAATCAGAAAGAATGCGTTCCCAAAGCTTACATACAATGCATGTCAAACTTACTGGCCAGTAATTTTCAGCTTTATGTCTATCACCCTTTCCTTTATACACAGGGGCTACTATAGCAACTCTCCATTCATCTGGTATAGCTCCTCCGACCAAACAATAATCAAATAAGTACTTCAGATGTGGTACTATATCCCAACCCATAGTCTTTAGTATATCCCCAGAAATCTGATCAATTCCAGCCGCTTTTCTAGTTTTCAACTTTTGTATCTTATTGTAAATGTCATTGTTATCATATATGTAAATTTTATTACTTCTTTGGCCTTAGTCTCCTCCTCTATCTGGACATTATCCTTGTAACCAACAATCTTTACATTCTGCTGACTGAATACTTCTGCCTTTTGAAGATCCTCACATACTCACTCCCCCTGTTCATTAATTATTCCTGGAATGTCCTTCTTGGAACCTGTTTCTTGCATGATGTGCATTTTATGAATGTTGGTTTGCATAATTTGGGACCGTTTCTCCACGTTATACAGTACGTTTGTTATTGAGAAACGGAGAGAATGTATTCCTGGCATCCTATCTGACAACCAAAGTTAGTACATACGGTAGATGTCCTATAAACCAGTTAACCAAGCACATTCTTATCAGTTACTCCAGTAAATGTTGACATAAGCCGGATCTCTGTAATTCTAAGGAAGAAGGTGTCCCAGTTATAAATCGCTATAAATTATAACGTAAATTGTGAACTACTAAATGACAGCTCATGTTTTCTATGTTTGACGAACAATATAGAACTGAGATAGCAGCTTACAAACCTTGGTTTTGCACTGAACCTTCCGTTGTTACCCTGGAATTTCCTACGCGGATCTTTCACTCGTCACACGTCTTTGTTATCGCAACTTCAATCCTTCGTAGTTATTGAAAATATCATCATCTGCAATCATCGCACAGAGAAGCAGTGTTGCCAACTTAGCGAATTTTCCGCTAAATTTGGAGGAATTAGAAGGCTGTCGGCGGAGAAATATATCATTTAGCGGACAGCGGATTTTTTGGCGGAATTCTAGATTTATTATAGCGGAATTTAGTGTTTTATACATTTACGTTTTTTAAATTTGTACTCCAGTCTGTCTTCGAGCTATTCCGTATTTCTTGTCAGGAGCTAGCAGTCACATGAGGAAAACATGTTATATGGATCTGATGTTATGAGATCATGGTATCATAAATTTGTAATGCGTTGGGAAAGGGTACTTATCTCTTAGTTGAAGAATGACGACGGATAATGAAACTGTGAGAGAGTAGCATTTATATTTATGCTACGATGGAAGACCGTTTAATGAACTGGCCTGATTTGTGTGTGGCCCTTGAGGTAGGGGATTCACCTAGTTTGCACCCGGCGGTGAAACGCCTACAAGTTTTAGCTCGCCGCCTCGCAGGCAGGCGGTTAATCCCATTGAAACACACAGATCAGATGAGTGCAGACATTTACTTTTATTATTATTATTATTATTATTATTATTATTATTATTATTATTATTATTATTATTATTATTATTATTATTATTATTATTGCTCATATTTATTATTCATTATTTGAGATCGAATTTCTTGGCGGAATTTTAGCGGATTTTTGGTAGTATTTAGCGGATCTTGAAAATATAAGTTGACAACACTGCGGAGAAGTAGCTGCGGCAACTAGGGATAAATAAAAAAAAATGATCTGTCCAAATCTTCATTTTGAATTCGTCAAGCTTTTAAAAGACGTATTGCAGTTAAAGTGGAACGACGTACAATTTGACCTCACTTTGTCCCAAATAGCTTCATTTAAGTAGGTATGCACCTATCACTTCTTGTGACATAGAAGGGTCATTTTCTGCGCTTAAGAATGTGCTGACGGATAAACGAATAAGCTTATGTCACGACAATTTGGGGAAATGAGGTTTTGTACAATGTTTCAAAAGAAAATGAATTTTGATAGTGCATATTTTCCAGTTTATTGTGCATGTTTTTTTCATATGATAGTGCATGAATGCACGCATATTTTGAGATTTGATAGTGCATGGAAATCCGGGCTCTACTTTATTCATGACCTACTGTCACATAACAACCAATTTCACTGTGACGAACCCTGCCTTGAGGAATTAATAGTGGAATTCCTCAAGGCAGTTTTATTGGACTTTTACGTTTTCTTATAAATACAAATTATATGAGTAAAGAAGTGGAATCAGAGATAAAGATTTTTCTGGATGATGTTATTCCGTATAGAGTAATAAATTACAATATTGTGAGCTACTTCAAAATGACATCGATAACGTTGTGAGATAGACAGCAGGCAGTGGTATGATGATAAACGGGGTTAAAAAACAGGTTGTGAGTTTCACAAATAGGAAACGTCCTCTTAGTTTTAATTACTGCATTGATGTGGTGAAGCTCCTTACGGGGATCAGTGTAAGTATTTAAGTGTTAATATAAGAAAAGAACTTCATTGACGTAATCACATAAATGGGATTGTATATAAAGGGTACAGATCTCTGTGCATGGTAATGAAGGTGTTTATGGGTTGTAGTAAGGATGTAAAGGAGAGGGCATACAAGACCCGAAATAGAGTATGGTTCCAGTTTAAGGGACCCTCACCAGGATTACTCGATTCAAGAACTGTAAAAAATTCAATAAAAACAGCTCGATTTGTTGACATTAGTAGACGAATTTGAGTGGTATCTTTAAAAGTTAGAAATATTACAATATGAAGATAAATTTGGAATTCAAGAGGACACATTGGGACAAATATTCGTTTGTAAGAAGGGGAATTAGGGACTGGAATAAGTTACCAAGGGAGATATTCAATAAATTTCAATTTTCTTTGAAATCATTCAAGAAAAGGCGAGGAAAGCAACAAATAGGGAATCTCCCACCTGGGCGACTGCCCTAAGTGCAGATCAGTAGTGACTGAGTGATTGAGTCATATATTGATTGAACACAACCAATTAATTTCTGACACGATCAAAGACCGTCACGTGTTACTTTTCAGAGGCAATATCGATGGCCTTATTGTAATACCACGTATCTGACAATGATTTTCCTATCTATTACATTCCTTAAGACAGGTCATGCATTCCTGCCTATGTAAATATGCAGTCCACAAGAAAAGTTTTCGTTGTGTTAATTTACGTATGCTAATGTTTAAAGGAAAATGAACCTAATCGTACAGCAGGGTATCCCAAACATTTTGTGTCTGAAGTCCCCTAGCAAATCGCATTCATGTCCAAGGACCCTCTAGCCACAGAACATAATATTGAACTCAGTGAAAAACAGAATGTTTGATAGTTTTCGTATAATTTATGATTAATATTTAATTTCCTATCATTTTCTTCTTACAATTTACTTTATTTCGCACCGACACACATAGGTCTTATGGCGACTATGGGGTAGGAAAGGGCAAAGGGTGGGACAGAAGAGAGCGTGGCCTTAATAAAGGTACAGACCCCAGTATTTGTCTGGTGGGAAATTGGGAAACCACGGAAAACCGTCTTCAGGGCTGCCGAGAGTGGGGTACAATCCCACTGTCCCCCGGATGCAAGCTCAGAGCTGCATTACCGCACGGCCAACTTGCCCGGTTCTTCAAATGTAAATTCATTTGCATTAAGATACTTTATATATGCATAGAAATTATAAAACATTGTGACACTTCGACAGTAATTAAAACAGTTTCGATCTGGAAATTTGCTTCACAAGGGGGATGTGTATGCGAGTATTTTCAAAAGGAAGAAGCATTCAGTCAGCAGTATGTAAAGATTGTTGCTTACAAGGGTAATGTCCAAATACATGAGATGACTAACACTAAAGAAGTATTAGCATTTACCCATGATAAGAATGACATTTACAATAATATACAAAGTTGAAAAATAGAAAAGCAACTGGAATCGACTAGATTTCGGGGGATATACAAAACACAATGTGTTGGGATATAGTACCATATCTGAAGTACTTCTTTGATTATTATTTCAAAATTAATGGAGAGTTGCTATAGTAGCCCCTGTGTATAAAAGAAAGGGCGATAGACATAAAGTGAAAATTACAGGCCAATGTTTGACATGCATTGCATGTAAGCTTTAGGAAAGCATTCTTTCTGATTATATTGGACATGTTTGCGAAATTAATAACTTGTTCAACAGAAAGCAGTTCGGGTTTAGCGAAGTTTATTCCACTGAAGCTCAACTTGCATGATTCCAGCAAGATATAGCAGATAACTTTCATTCAGGGGGTCAATTGTACTGTATAGCAATTGACCTGTCTAAGGAATTTGATAGGGTAAGTCAAGGAAGACTACTAGAAAAATGAGTGCAATTGAACTAGACAAAAGAGTGACTAGATGGGCGGCTATATTTCTAGAAAATAGAACTCAGAGAATTATAGTAGAAAAGCTTTACCTGACGCAGTAATAATTAAGAGGGGAATTCCTCAAGGCAGTATTTTTAGACCTTTATGTTTTCTTATATTATACATAAATAATATGAGTAAAGGATTGAAATCAGAAATAAGGATTTTTGCGGATGATGTTATCGAATAGAGTAATAAACAATTTACAAGATTGTGTGTAACTGGAAAATTACCTCTATAATGTTGTGAGATGTTTAGTTGGCAATGGTATGATGATTAACGGGGTTAAAAGTAAGGCTGTGAGTTGCACAAATAGGAAATATCTTCTCAGTGTTAATTACTGCGTTGATGGAGTGATAGTTCCTTATGGGGATCATTGTATGTACCTAGGTGATAATATGCGGAAAGATCTTCATTGGGGTAATCACATAAATGGGATTGTAAATAAAGGGTTAGGAGGGTATTTAGGGGTTGTAATAAAGATATAAAGGAGAGAGCATGTAAGTCTCTGGTAATACCCCAAATGGGGTATAGTTTCAGAGTATGAGACCCTCACCAGGATTAATGGATTCAAGAACTGGAAAAAAAAATCCAAATAAAATCATCTTGATTTATTCTGGGTGATTTGCGACAAGAGAGCAGCGTAACAAAAATGTTGCAAAGTTTGGGCTGGGAAGACTTGGGAGAAAGGAGACGAGCTGCTCGACTAAGTCGTATGTTCCGTTCTGTCAGTGGGGTCATGGAATGGATAGACATTTGTAGATGAATAAGTTTGTGTGGTGTCTTTAAATTAGGAAAGATCACAGTATGAAGATAAATTTGGAATTCAAGAAGACAAACTGGGGCAAATATTCGTTTATATAAAGGGGAGTTAGCGATTAGAAAAATTACCAAGGTTGATGTTCAATAAATTTCCAATTTCTTTGCAATCATATAAGTAAAAGCTAGGAAAACAACCGATAGGGAATCTGCTACATGGGCAACTGCCCTAAATGCTGATCCGTAATGATTGATTGATTGATTGATTGATTGATTGATTGATTGAAGAGTTGTTTGGAATTCAATCCTGGCTTTTGGCATGCATTCTAGTAATTAAACTTCTAGAAGACCACCTCCCCTACCCTGCCGGCCTACATTTTGGAGTTAATAACATATTCAACGAATGGGACTCTAACCAGACGGCCATGGAGTCAGATCATATTGACTTGGCGCGTTAACGACCGTGGCCTCCAGGTGGGCTCCTCAGTCGCTTGCTTATCAATGGATATAAACCCTAGAATGAAAACAAAAAACATTTATCCGCTAAAAGATAGTATTTTTCACTGATGAGATCAAGTATGATGGTCATCATTGCATTATTCTTCTAATCTATAACTGGTACCTATTTCAGTCCCTCAAATATATCAGTGGGAGGCAAGAGAAGACAGGATGTACGCAGTTCGACATCATGTCGACAGATGTAACTACGTCACCGTGGTGAATATGCGACGACTTCGTTAACAGGAACATACTTTCCTTTAAAACAAGTACAACAGTCTGGTCCTGAGAAGTTCATTTTATTTTCTTATATAGAAGATATAACAACCTGTAACTGGTACCAATGTAAATTGTTGAAATATTCTCGTTTTCTCGCTATCGCTGTGAATGACGGACAGAATTAAGTATTCTTCGTATCTCTAATAGTTATTGAGAAAAAAGTTCTGCTGTATTTTGGCGCCTGCTTTATCCTTGGTCTCTTTGTGTTGGTGTCTTTCACGAGCATATAAATGGAACTCCTGTTTAGCATGTAGGCTGCTTACTATTACGGTGTACTTTAAGGAGGCCATGCTGGGAAATTACATGTAAAACAAGTGATAGGAGAATGTACGCCTGGGAGCCATTGAAATGAATTCCCTGACTAAACGCTTGGCCTAATTAAATAATGGGGTCAGCGAGGCCAATTCAAAATAAATTTCTTAAAAAAAAGCAAGACTTTCCTCCGTAATTCTAACATTTTTACAGATAAAAATGCTTTTCCTTGTGTTTTACTATCACACTACCCCATAAGCGGGCCACGCAGCGAAAGAAAATGTGAAACAAGTCATAGGAAAACGTTTGTCTGGAACCATCAAGGAGAATAAGCCGCGTGACCGGTTAGTCCTATTAAATAAAGGAGTACAGCAGGTTATTTATAATTCGGTTCACCGGATAAAGTGTATATGCATTTTAGTAATTCTAACAATTTCCTAGGAAATGACATCTGCGTTTTTAAATATACTTTTGAAAGTTGGAGTGTGATGTCCTTACTTTGAAAGAATAAAATAATTCACAAAATTGCGGAAGCATCTCCACTGAATTCGAGAAAGTTACACACATCCGTGTTTGATTCATGGCGCCCACTCCCGCTTCGTTATTTTTCGCAGAAACTAACCACAAACCATATACAAATAACTCCACTTCAATTTAGTTACCGTATACTAGCGCCACGTTTGAGTCTGTCTTATTATAAATGCCCTTGATTGGCAAAGATTATGAATAGATTAAAAAATGGCTAAAACAGAGACACCTCTGTCATCAATCATGGCATGGAGGTTCACTGCAAATTACTGCGGTAATAGAGTGAGATTCTCTCAAAGGTTGGCAGGCAGGCACACCCAGCTTATCTGCCTCTCGTTGACACACCAATTCTTGCTACCCAGCGCAGCGACAGCAGCACGGAAATGCCCGCACTTCGCAGTTCAGGTCCGTGCTTAGAACATGTACTTTGTGTTGGTCTATCACTCCAACTGTTCTCGAGTTGTAACGTGTTACTTCGGGGTTTAATTCTCATACTTCCTCCACATATGTACACTGTAGGGGAAAGGGTATTTATATAAAAAAATATACGAAAATAGAGTCTTGCTGGGAAATCATTGATCGATATTTAACACAATTTCCTGGTGTACGCCCATCACATACAGAGACTGTTTGGAAACTCGTAAACCGAGGGGTTTACGGTTTTGTAATTGATATTGAGATTGATATGATGAAATAATTCATCCACATTTAATATTTTTCTGACGAATCATGGTTCCATCTACACAGGTATGTTTCTACGCAAAATACCAGATATTGGAGTACAGAAAACTCTCGTCGCATACACGAAATTCCTCTACATGAAGATAGGATCGGAGTATAGTGCGCAGTGAATAGATACAGAATTATGGGACCTACCTTTCTTTTCCGGGCAAAATTAATGCACAAATTTACAGGGATAATATAATTAAACAATTTCTTGACGAACTGACTGGTACTGACTGTCGAAATTGATATTTTTGGCAAGACTATGCCACCGCGTACAGCTAATGACACAATAAATTGAATTGAGGAAAATTTGGAAGACCGCATTATTAGTACAGACTTATAGCCGTCACGGTCCCAGATTCAACTGTTTGTGACTTTTATTTCTGGGGGACCAAGCTCGATAGCTGCAGTCGCTTAAGTGCGGCCATTATCCAGTAATCGGGAGATAGTGGGTTCGAGCCCCACTGTCGGCAGCCCTGAAGATGATTTTCCGTGGTTTCCCATTTTCACACAAAGAAAATGCCGGGGCTGTACCTTAATTAAGGCCATGGCCGCTTCCTTCCAATTCCTAGGCCTTTCCTATCCCATCGTCGCCATAAGGCATATCTGTGTCGGTGCGACGTAAAGCAAATAGCATAATAATAATAATAATAATAATAATAATAATAATAATAATATTTTTGGGGGAGCTTAAGAAATTTTTTTTTTCTATTTGTTTTACGTCGCACCGACACAGATATGTCTTATGGCGACGATGGGATGGGAAAGGCCTAGGAAGTGGAAGGAAGCGGCCGTGGCCTTAATTAAGGTACAGCCCCGGCATTTGCCTGGTGTGAAAATGGGAAACCACGGAAAACCATCTTCAGGGCTGCCGACAGTGGGGCTCGAACCCACGATCTCCCGATTACTGGATACTGACTGCACTTAAGCGACTGCAGCTATCGAGCTCGGTGCTTAAGAAAATGAAGTGCCTGCAGGAAACCCTCACACGTTGGATGAACTGAAAGAAAATATCCGGAGAGAAATACCCTCAATTACGGAAGACGAACTTATGCTTGTGAATCGGAGTTTCAAAGACGATGTCAGAAATGTGTGGGTGCAGGAGGAGAACATTTCCAACATCCCCTGTCATAAGGTACGAGATTAATTTCTTAATTCTTAATTATTAATGTTATTAATTCTTAATTTTAATTGTTATCTCATATCATTAACGGATAAAGTAAGCGAAGTGCTGTCTTTGTTGCTATGCCGCGGAGCGGGGAGTGATGAGTCAACGGGAGGCAGATAAGCTGGGCGCACTAGTTGGCCGACCGATGCGAGAAACTCTATCTTATTTCTATATATGAAATGGATGTATGTATGTATGTGTGTAAATGACACATCTCCCCCTAAACCACTGGAGTAATTTCAATGAAATTTTGAAAAATTATTTGCTATCTGGAGACGAGCACTGTGGGGGTAAGCCATCTCTACCCCCCTTAGGGATGGAGGTTAGGGTTTAGGTAAAAAAATAATCAAAAATAGTGTCGAATCCATAGATTTCGGGGACGCTGAGATGAATAGTGACATTCCAAATTTTTAAAAAATCCACGTTCATCCCCCGTTGTTGTGGGGGGCTCGGGGGGGAGTGAGATATAAATAATCGAAAATAGTGTCGAATCCATAGTTTTCGGGGTCGTTAAGATGAATAGTAACACTCCGAAATTTTTAAAGTCAAAGTTCAGCTCCCTTTGGTGTGGGGGATGTGGGGGCAATGAGACATATAAATAATCGAAAATAGTGTCGAATATCAATCAACATTTCAAAAGGGAATTCTATAAAAAAAATCACTTCACACATAGCTAACTGGTAATACAAATCTTTAAGGTAAACATTCAAAAAATAACCGGGAAACGCTGGGTACTACGACTAATGTATAATATAAAACAGGTCGATTCACCTCTCACTCCGCCACATCCTTCTTGATTCACAACGTTCTCAAAGTTCATATGACAAATTTTAGCTATATACTTTGGAAACAAACATTTCTTAAGGGAACCGTTTACATGATATCTATACGCAGGATAATTATCCCATATATATTATTACAATGAAACATTAATATTCCATTTATTTATTTATCTATTTATGTATTTATTTATTTATTTACTTAGGATCAGCAACAGCACAACGCCGAATTACAAACATTTATATTCATGCAGATACGTATTAAACCACTTTATTCCGTTAATATTTATGTCATATTGTTTCTTAGTCTACTGGCAGATCCTTTAAGACTTCCCAAAAACCACAGAGACAGTCTTTCTGAGGATATAAAACGCAGTTGGACAGTGAGCATCTGCCGTTATAATGAGAACTGCGCAGCTCGATTGCGATTGGTAGGAGGCAAGAAGGCTTGCCTTTACAACGAAAACTCCCTAACATAGCCTTCACATGAGAAAAGACGTTTGGCGACCTCGCCATTGTATTTCAGGTGTAACGCTCAGAGCTATGCAATTTAACAGAATCTTACTCATAACGCGTACACTACTTCACCTCGAATTCTGGATCACCTAGTGTACCCATAAAAACAATGTTTTAACCCCGGATATGATGGCCTTCATGAAATCCGTCTTAACCCATTAGTGCATAAAGTCAATTTGTTGTGATTTATTTCAGTTTATTTACAGTTGTATCTACTCTTAATAATTGCAGAAACACGTTCCAACAATCAGAACGTTCATACAAGTGATAGTTTTATTTACACAGGCCGTCCGATATATCGTATGCTATGCACTCAGGTCAGTACAACAACACTAGTTACTCAGCATTGTATTGTACAATAATGTTACAAGCTAGGTAGTGTTAGGCCGGTCCCGCGGTGTAGGGGTAGCGTGCTTGCCTCTTACCCATAGGCCCCGAGTTCGATTCCCGGCCAGGTCAGGGATTTTTTCCTGTATCCGAGGGCTGGTTCGAGGTCCACTCAGCCTACGTGATTACAATTGAGGAGCTATCTGACGGTGAGATAGCGGCCCCAGTCTAGAAAGCCAAGAATACGGGTGGACAGGAATATTCTTGCTGACCACACGACACCTCGTAATCTGCAGGCCTTTGGGCTGGGTAGCGGTCGCTTGGTAGGCTATGGCCCTTAGGGGCTGTTGCGCCATGGGGTTTGGTTTCTAGGTAGTGTTAGAGAGTTGGATAAACTTATCCAATTTACACTGTAAAGTAGATCTTCAATTTCCACTAAAGACTTATCACAATACTGTAAACTCTATTTACGGTTATGTTTTTACTGATTATGATATCCACAGAAGCATTTCAGGTGAAGTCCAAACTGGTCAAGCAGATCCACTCTACGGATGCCACTATAGGACTTGAACAACTTTCATTGCGGTACAGATATTTTGCATATGATTTTACACTGGACCACCTTGATGCATCGCTTATCTCCATCTGTTTGTAGTTCTTACAAGCAGTGACATCACTGTTGTCATTCCAGTGCACCAGCAACGCACCACCAAAACTCCTGCACTGGTATGATCCCCTCCTTTTTCCTGTCTGCCTTTCTTTGAAGGGGGCACTTCTCTGTCCGTTTTTCTTGAAATGTCCCTGTTGCACTTATTCCCTTTGAAACCAGATTCTTACCAATTTCAAGAATATAAATTAGCCGTCAAAGAATATTGTATGCCCCCTGTTTGATTCCGTTCCACCTGCATCAATGAGAGGTAGGACTACACTTCCTCCAAGTCCAAATTCTTTCAGCCTTTCATTTTGCATTGCTGTATACACTTGGAAAAGTTGAAAGGTGGGGGGTGGAGTGGAAGCGACATGAAAACAGTCAGTTACTAATTGAGATGTAGATTGTGATCTTGTCCACTACGGGGTTGCTTCTTTTGTGTTACAATTTGACATACTATTGATTTTGAATTGTATATCAGGGATATAGGAAATTTGGGTACTGGCCCAATGTTACGTATGACTCTCTTTATTTTCGTATGACATTTTGAATGGTTTTCTGGATTTCCAGTTCTATATGTAAATTTTCAGTAACATTTTGTCTACCACTGGACCTAGCCTCCACTTTTTCACATTTTGTTGAAGCAATTTGCCCTTCATATTTACTCAGAAGTAGGTTTCTACCAAGGTAATTTAGATTACCCTCATACTCATCTGTCATTATCTTCAACCGTTTCACACCCGTCACCAGGAGGTTTGATAAGCTGCTCCTCTCCAAACGTCGGTTCTTCCTCTAAAACTTCCGGTATTACACTCACCATCAAACTAGTAAGGGAATACGAATGTCTGAGACCGTACGACCCCCTGCCCATAGCGTCCGATTTTCAGGACAGCTATATTTACAAGCCTCTCCCACGTCAATAATAAGACATAATTGACATCTTTGTGTGTCGGTAGATTCATAGGAGTGTCAACAATATGGTCCGTACCAAAATTTACAATTATTGGAAATATTTATTAATTTATAAATAAGAATCTCGACTGTTGCACAGAACTCTGTTCTATCTTGCCGCCATGCTGGTAATAATTGAGATTTAACAATGAATGATAAGGATAAAGAGTGATTTATTCTTGGTTCTTGTTAGCTATAGCCTTTCTGAAGCACAAGAAAGAACTGCGGGCTTAAAACCATGTATAAATATCACACGATTTTATTTTTTACAACGTCCGATTTCTCGGACGCTATGCACTAATGGGTTAATGGCAATCTCTACTTATTATAAGCAACGCACGTGACAATATCCAGGAGCTGAATGATAAAGAATTAATTTTTGCAGAAGTGCGCGATAAACGCGAGTTACTCAGGAAGTATGCCAGTATGGAACGTCACTTACTGGTAACTGCCAATCAGTGGTGGCTGGTGGTTTAAAAGTTCAGTGGTGCCCAATTTTTACTAATGATATAATATGATTACAGGCTAATTTTCAAATCTAGATACATCAACAATACTTTCTTATTATTAAACATAAAACAAACATTTTATATTTCTATTTTCACGAATATTACTACAACGCATTAACGTTTTTTCATTTAAAAACTTTTTACCATATTGAAATGAAACACTTTGAGGTAGCCTAATTCCGGTATTGAAAAAATATCCTTTTTTAATGTATCTCGTTTCGAAATTAAACTTTGCGTGGGCCAACCCATTCGTTTCACCTCGGATTTTTTCTCGGCAGTCCGTTGCGGAAACGGTCTAGACATTAAAGACTGCGCCGAATTCATTATCTGGCAAAATGCCACTAACTGATAAAAACGCACATGCTGACACGAATGTTTACACAGTGAAATCAATAAACTACTTAGCTTGTACGTACATAACAAAGCTCAAGACTATACTGAAAGAAATGTCGGTGTTTATTTACTAATTTAGATCCATTAGTTATATATCTAACCACGACCGTCTTGATGCGTCGCTCTAGCCGTCCTGCTCTAGCTAGCTCCTTACGGAGCGCAACGAGGGACCCAACCGGCCGTGATCCAGCAGATGAACTTCCATCCAGTGTCGCTAGATGACTCCTGTTCTATAACAGAATCTCACATTGAGCAGCAACGGTCTCTAGCGACTTTGCTAGTAGTTGGTTACGTAGGAGCACGGCCGATTGAATGCTTCGCTCATTACGAAGGCCGTGCTCTAGCTAGCTCCTTAGCGCAGTGAGGGTTCCAGTCGGCCGTGGTAGGAGGAGTCAGGTTGATAAACCTCCATTTAAGCCGTTGCCTACGCTATAATACAAGGCCTTGAAATGCACTCATGGAAACGGGTAGCATCGTAGTTCACCATTCAGCCGCTAGGATCGCGTGCTTGCCCCCTTGTATTCGCATGGCCGTATATGTTTATAAGTAAATTATATCCAAAATAAAAAGAACTGAATGTTTTTGCGAGTATTGACAGTACTTTATTTATAGAGCGGTGATTCATTGGCTTGGATATGTCATCGAAGTTTCAAAACTTTCCTTTTGAGGGGCTTCTTATCAAGTTTCAAAACTTTCTCTCTTCTACTTGAGTGGCTCGAAGCAATGTTGTCTAACAGAGGTCTCAGAAATTTTCACAGTAGAAAAAAAGGTGATTTTTCGTCTTTACACTTTCTACACTTAATTTCACTGTTGAACATGTCTTTCAAAAAAATGTACACCTTTTAGTAACTCTCTTCGGGGCAAGTACTGCGTAGGGGAGGTGACAAATTCCGTCGTTCACTGCAGAAGTGCCACAGACGATGATTTTTGGTACCTGAGGGCTCCTCGATCTTGAGAACGAATAAGACACAATGTTGGACTTTGAGGAGCTGGAGAAGAGATGTTCTAAACAGCCTTTACAGTCTGTCTGTTCTTTTGCCACTCGAATCATGTCATTTTATTCCGCTTGGCGTCTTAGGTAGCTGAAGAAGTGCTCGATGTCATTGATTGTAAGGTTCTTCGTCAATACATTATGAAAATGTGTACTTATGAGGTATTTTACGCAGGCCACAGTGGATTGGGTAGTCAAGATCTATGCCTGATACATTTCCCTCATGAATCTTCTTTACTTTCTCTGAATGCATTTGCATTTTCTTAATATATGACAGGAAATCATTAATTAACCAACTGAGGCGGTCATCTTCAGTACTAAAAGATGCTCTTTTGTTCTCATTTCTGGAATATCTCCCCTGTGAGGTGTTGCAGGCTGGCCCCGTGGTTTAGGGGTAGCGTTCTTGCTTCTCGCCCAGAGGCCCCGAGTTCGATTGCCGGTCAGGTCAGGGATTTTTCTCTCGACCTGAGGGCTGGTTCGAGGTCCACTCAGCCTACGTGATTAGAATTGAGGAGCTATCTGACGGTGAGATGGCGGCCCCGGTCTCGAAAGTCCAGAATAACGGCCGAGAGGATACGTCGTGCTGACCACACGGCCCCTCGTAATCTGCAGGCCTTCGGGCTGAGCAGCGGTCCCTGGACAAGCCAAGGACGTAAAGTGCCGTGGGGTTTGGTTTGGTGTTGCAGACGTCTTGCGCATCAGCAATGTCATAAAATGTTCCATAAAACGAATGGTTTATTTTAAACTGCATTTTATGTTATCGAGACAAACCACCTCCATATTTTTCAAACCAGAGATTGTTTCGGGGGAAAATACAATATTTTTAGCACTTGCTACATTCATTTTCTCCAAATTTGTCGGGCAAATTATTTTTCTGGTGGGGTTCCTAATTTAAGATTTCTGAGTTTGAAGAGGCCTCTCGAATGTTCGTGAATTTTTCGTGAATGAACCATGACTGGAACTGTAAATGCTCAATATCAGACGAATACATAGCATTGTTTACAAAAAAGTCTAGTGACAAATTTTGGGATCGCCCGATTCTTATGACGTAACTCGGATCAAAACTTAGGAACAGAGGCCTAATTTCATCAGCTTGAAGTCGTATCTCATGCGTAGTTCCTCTGTATAATGTTTCGAACATTGAACATTCACCGGAAACTTGTGAAACGAAATTCCGCTAAGTTTAATTTCTGGAATGACTGGAACTGCATATGCTCAACATCAGACGAATACATAATACATTCATAACCAACCCAGTTTATAAACACGTTTAAAGGCGCGAACCGGGTAGACAGGGGGCAAGAAAGCGATCTTAGCGGTCCGGCAATGAACTTCAGTGTGACCACTTCGATAGCGTTTTACGGGCTCTATTTCCAGGCCTTGTATTATAACGTAGGCAATGATTTAAGCAATGTATAAGAAGCCACGCCTATCTTCCTCTCCCCGCACACCCCGCTAGCAGCCCAAAAGCACATATCTAGCAGCCCCGCGCACCCCTCGAGCAGCCCAGGTTTATTCCTACCTCATATTGACTTCCCGCTGCAAACTTTTCGGCTCCTGCAGTGATCATCTAAGAGTACCGGCTTGTAAAGTACCCTGTAGTCAATATTTGCTCTTTCAAGCTCTTGAAAGCTTTGTCTTGTTGAACGAAAATACAGTAGTTGAATAATCCAAATTATAAAACTTTACCTAAAATAAACATAAAAATTTAATGGGGGTAGCGCAAACCTGCAACCTGATGGAGAAACCGCCCCTGCCGCCAATATTTCGAATCTGTATAGTAATGTATGAGGTAGGTTATTTTTAACTAGCCTTTTCTTATCAAAACGTGGTCGCAATTACGAAATTATTACATCCCCCTCAGAACGTCGTGAGCATTTCATATGAACTTCCAGTTTACCTGCGTTTGGCAATACGTTTATTACTGTCCAGTGCTCTTAATTTCAATGGCCGCCTGAGTGCTATGTTTCTGAATCCCCTGAAGTTCTACACCGCATCCAGAAGGTTTATATCTAACAGCTAAGATATGGTGACAGCCAGGTATCCTGCTGTGGTTTCACAGCTCGGACTGTCTGGCCCAGCGTTGGATTAAAGTTGCGGACAGCCAGCGGTTTGTCGACAAACACTTACATTTCCTCCCTACAGGCTGCGCCCGCACAAGTTTGTTATCTATAGTTAGCACACTGAAATACGACACAACTTTCTCAATAGATTTCCTATGTACAGGTAAGTTGAGATTTCTGTCAACTATATAACAATGAAATGGAAATGGCATATGGCTTTTAGTGCCGGGAGATCCCAGGACGGGTTCGGCTCGCCAGGTGCAGGTCTTTTGATTTGACTCCCGTAGGCGACCTGCGCGTCGTGATGAGGATGAAATTATGATGAAGACAACACATACACCTAGCCCCCGTGCCAGGGAAATTAACCAATGATGGTGGAAATTCCCAACCCTGGCGGGAATCGAACCCGGGACACCTGTGACCAAAGGCCAACACGCTACCCATTTAACCATGGAGCCGGACAATTTATAACAATAATATCGTAATAATAATAATCAATAATAGTAATAATAATTTTCCGGGGATATCCTGGAACGCAGAGGTGTAATAAGATGCGCGCATGAATGGGCGGAGAGGGACAAGACCAAAGTATAATTTAAAATTCGAATTTTTTTCTTTCCTTGTTTTTCTCTTTCTTTTGTTTCTTTTCAGATCTTAAACTGTGTTAAACAAGAAACAGTTGGATAGTCGGAAGGGGAGGTCTTAAGCTCTTGTACAAATAGTTAGTCGCATCATGTACAATAGACATAATAGTTTTAAGATATGAAAACGTTACACTGTTATCAAGAGCACTACTGCTCCAATCATTTACAAGTAAGGAGACTGGGCTCTAAAATTTACAACATTAAAAAGAGCGACTTTGCTCCACACAATTAATTACGAGGCTACGCTCCAAAATTTACAAGATTCAAGCCTTTCCAATGCACAGTTTAACTTTTACATTAGATAAAAGTACAACCAGATGCCACTGTCTTACTCACTTGACAGTCTACATTACATTTGAATTGAAAGTAAACTTTAACAGGGCAATAAATGCCCATTCTCTACCTGGCCTTAGTGGAAAATAAAATTTTGAAGTTCTTGGCCATAAATCAAAATGTTAGGAGGCGAACTCTTGCACTCATTTGAGGTTCGCTTGAAATTCATTAAACGCTATATGGACTTATGACCCGGAGAAACAGAGGCTAAGCCTGTACTTCGGAGGTGACTAGGTGGAGAGAAAATTTAAATTACAAAAAGGAAGGGACAAATTTTAATGTTTACCTAATCATAGTCACCTCAATACCAAGCTGAAAGGGAATCAAAGAGGGTTCACCCTCTTTATTCCCTAAGTCAGATTAAATTTACTTTGAAGAGATATGTTAAGATGAAGGAATTGTGAAACCTTCCTCTCGAGTTAACTTTCTGAGACTATTACTTGATTAAAAGATATCTGCCATTGCCTGGAACTGTTGTGCCTTCCGGAGATGGACGAGACAACACCCCTGCCTCCTCTATGAACACACTCTAAACTTCTTGACTGGAGCGATCGAAAGACAACATGGCCTACAAGATGCCAGCTTTTATGGCTGGGTCGTAGGTTCAGAATTATCTGGGCTGAAGCCCTGGATACACCCACAAATATTATTGGTTGATTAAATAAAAATAAAAAATTATTGATTGGCTGCAATTTTAGACAGGCGGGAAGAGATTGAAGTGCTAGTAACTTTAGAACACCAAAAACAACCTACAAGCAATTCAATTCAGGAAATCAATGAAGATGAAATTATCTTGAAATTTAATTGTCCATCCTCCTACCAGAGGGAGCACATAAATCGACAGTAGAGACATCCGACGATAAAAGTTCAAACTTCTTCCAATAGAAGGTTCACTGTTCGTACTATAGATGGCCTTCGAAAAGGCGCTTAGTTTGAATGTACGGAGTTGGCGTACCTCCGGTATAATAATAATAGTAATAATAATAATAAAAATAATAATAATAAGTAGAAGAAGAAATGACACATTTTCCCCTACAAGGATAAGATGTCCTGAACGCCGTTGGGTCTCCTAGCTGGAAACTACCGTCAGTGGTTTGAACTGTGATGTGCTAGGTTGTTCCGAAAATCTATGAACGAAACTACAATAGGTCTGACGATCGCCAAAATGCGGGCCTAATACGGTACGAGAAGTAGAAGGTGGAGAATACACGGAAAAGCATAGAATCATGGATATGTTTTACGCTTTAAAAGTGATGGTGGTGGTGATTATTGTTTTAAGAGAACACATGGAAGGGATCTGATAACTCTAGAAATGTAGGTATTTGCCAAAGAAAGTCAAGTGCCACGTAGAGCGTGAAAATGAATGACTTGCTAGTCCTCGAATTTTCTAATACCGCCGGGTTCGAAAAGAACAAGAGTTAACCAAGGGAGCTCGGATAGGGTAGATGAAAGTGCAAAGCATGGCACAAGTTACTGAAAGCCACACTTTACCAAAGAAGTATTTAAACACTTTCAACAGTGAGCAGAAATGATTGGGTACGTGTAAGCTTGGAAAATGAAGTTCATCCCCTTCAAACAACAACAATTAGAATAAGAAGGTTTTGGTAAATATGCCCAAGTTGATATGGATAACTTGCATTTTAAAAAGCTATTGAGAAAGTCAATTGGGACAGTTTACTTAACAAAATGTCTATCTTTGGATTCTCAATTTCACTATCAAACTTATTGATACAGTATTTGAAGGACAGACCCAGATTATATGTTACATAGAACTGCAAGATTTTTGTGAACCCTGAATTTCCTCAAGGTACTAATATATGGCCATTTATATTTCTTCTTATCTTTAATGACGTAGCGTTGTTTGTAATATTATCTGAATTTTTTCCGTTTTGTCTTTGAGTTTTCTGTATGCAGGTTATAACAATGAGGTATGGCCGAACTTTCAGGACACATCCCTCACACATAGAAGAACAGAATATATAATATGGTCACGTGTGCGGAAACTCTTTATTTATATGTTAGAACTCGTCTTCTACAATTCAACATAGTACATTAGTCATGGCAAAAACCGGAACAAAACATTCCTGCATACAATATGAAACTCTTCCTCATAAGAATTGTTCAAAATGCCCTTCGTTAACATTCATACATGCATCAATCCGTATTCGGTATTCAGTGCAAGGTGCAAGGAAGAAGGCCCAGTTGGATGAGAGCACTCCTCATAAGTGATACATCTAGCTCGGAATACGAAAACACGGTGACAACTCTGCAGCAACACACAATATGTCACCAATCGCTGCCAAAGGTACGTGGCAGGAGAGGAGGGACTGTGAACTGTAGTCCTAATACTGAAAGTTCGTTATGACATTCCTTAGAGAGTCGTCTGTTCACTACTTGCCTGGGTGGGGAGAAGGGAGTAGTAGGTATGGTTATCATGGAAACGAGGGTGCACTCACTGCAGTTGCCATATAGATAATCCTGCTGGTAGGCTCATGTTGCTTGAAGTTGTCAAACTTCTCACTTCTGGGTTACGAACAACAGAATAAGTCGGTCTGAACGAACGAACATGTGAGTCGGAAGCGAAGAGAAGGAGGTAGAATGTAGAAGTGTGGCAACACCGTGTAACGGCACGTACAATGCTCCTCCGTCAAGCCCCATCTGTCAACATAGCTCCTTTGGTATTATAGGTATATATTACCTGGTTCTTCAGCTACCGGCTATTATACAGCTCGAATACAATAAAAAATATTTGGTAAATTTCGAAATTCCCGTCGTAAACGTCACAAATTTACAGAAGTGATACCGTTATATCGGACGAAATATTGTCCGTTCTGTGGCAAACACGCCATGGGCAAGGATTTTTATTCCAATGTCGATATGATTTAAATAAGGACATTTTCAAATATTCGGTTCCATATAACCTTGTTTCTAATTGTAAGTGACGTACGGCATCCGCTGTGGTACCATCGTTTTTGGACACACGCTGAGATTTCTAACCGTATCCCACATGAGGGATCGGAATTGAACTGTATTCCGTCGAATCGTAAATAATTCAAGAAATTTCCAATTTTTGTAATTTGAGCCCCTTCGTTGAGATTCGAAACATCTTCTTATACAAATAGAAGGCTTCTGATAGCATAGATACCTAAAGTCATCTTATTCACTGTCGTACATAATTCGGTTACAAAGTTATACATTGCAACCAAATCACGTAACTCAAAGTCGTAAATTATAAAAAAACCCACTGAGACCTGACGAGTGTCATACTCCCTCTTATATGCCGCATTTCTAACCAAACACTATATGAATCATTCTGATAGTATGATTTGCTCGGGAGCTATAAACTACGTAAGCACAAAATTTCATTATACTAATGTTCGAATATGTTGTTACGAATAAAACACCGTCTGGTTTTTCACTCTAATTTATTTTTGGATATCCCTATAAATGCACACACACACGTAATTCTGTTCAACTGTGAATGACCACATTCACTAATTGCTGCCTATTTACAAGGCTTTGTCCTCTTCACACATCAGGTAGTCCGGCTCGTTGGTATTACCCAAGACGCCTATAATCCTTATTTACCGCTCGCCTTACTTTCACCACGTTTCGCAAGCCCTGACACCCAAAACAGCAGCTGCGTAAAAAGCATATGTTTGACCATCGCCTGCTGACCTCTACAAAACACGATGACTATTCCTTGATTCAACTCCAGAAGAAAGTCCAGTAATTGATAAAGCCAAACACAGTGAATTACTTAACAGTGATAACCAAACAGGAACAGCTCAACAGTACTAACTAGCAGGACAATACTCCTCACAACAATGTCGGAAACAATCTACTTGCACCAAATGCTCCGCATACAGACTCCATTCAACACTGTTGTTGCCCCAGTCCTGCTACCGAACTTCAACACTCACTCCAACACTGACTGGTCGTCCACGGCTAGCCTCCTTTTTATAGCCCGGGTAATTAATACAGGAATATTCGCGATGTGGATAGAACATTCTCGTTGCACCTCCCAGAAAGCGAACCGGAAAACCAGACATTGAGATTAATACACGGAGAGACCAGCAATGCCCTTAGACTGGGAGCTCCCAGTTGACTTAGTACACCCGCAATATTAAAAGAAGCGTTTTGACAGACAGAGATGTAGAGAGAAGCATTGCACGTACCATTTCACGGTGTTGACTTATTCCTATCTCTTACCCTTTGCTTCCAGGCCACTTGATCGTTCTGTCTGACCGCTGTGGTCTGTTGTACGTAAGGCAGAAGTGAGAGATTAGGCAACTCCAAGAAACAAGACCTGCCCAGCAGACTTATCTCCATGGCTACAGTAGTGGGTCCACCCACGTTTCCATAGTAACCATACCCCATACTCCATTATCACTACCCAGGCAGGCAGTAAATAGACCTCCCTCTAAGAATTCTCAGAAGGCAGCTTTCATTATTACGACTATAGTTCCTCCTAGGAAATACCGAAAAGGGTTACGACAGGGCTGGCACGAAACAGTATTTTATCCTGATTATTCATGTAAAAGTCAAAGATTCTGCATACCTTGTACATTATCAACCCGCTCATAATCGTCTCAAATGGGGAAATGTACAAATAAACACTTAGAGTTGATTTTATGGGTAACATTACGGTGTTAGAACGAACGCCGAGGAAGTCATCTATTGATCAGAGATATAAGTTGCTGTTCTCACTATTTACTTCTTTTACTACACGGAAACATTTCACTAACCAAGCTCTTTTCTTTTTTTTGCTATTGGCTTTACGTCGCATCGACACAGATAGGTCTTATGGCGACGATGGGATAGGAAAGGGCTAGGACTGGGAAGGAAGCGGCCGTGGCCTTAATTAAGGTACAGCCCCAGCATTTGCCTAGTGTGAAAATGGAAACCACGGAAAATCATCTTCAGGGCTGCCGACAGTGGTATTCGAACCCAGTATCTCCCGAATACTGGATACTGGCCTCCCTTAAGCGACTGCAGCTATCGAGCTCGGTAATCAAGCTTTGAAAGAAAATTTAATTTTCTAGTCAAACATTTAGTTCGCAATGTATTTAAATTCACCTGCAGAATTCCAGTCTAAAAGTTCATTGCCTCCCAATGAACCAAGGCCCTTCACTGGTTGTCTGTGAGCATGTACGTCAGACCTCGAGTGAAATATGATACAGGGAGAAGTTTCCGCTGAACTCCAGGAAACGAGATGCTAATGCAGAGCGCGTTCTGCATGCAGACACTTGTCAATCTCATTTTCAATATACGGTATAAATCTCCATATGAAGGAGATATGTATGTATTCATGAGTACAAAATTCGAATAGGCATTTCCTGAGATAGTGACTCTGCTTCTCTGGCTGATTGAAACCTGCTGACGATGGGCACTACACCTCTCTGAAATGCTTCACCGTTACATTGCTACTGTAGATCATACGTGTTAGTGCCCTGGTTTTTGCCATGTCTATGGAAGGTAGTGATATCATCGGAAATAATATTCTCCAGTTCCAGGAGATATTAACACTAGAATATTTGTTTGTAATATGTATGCCACATTGAATTTATTTTATTTGCATTACTCTATTAATGTACTTATATTCCAGGTAATTTTAACCACTGAAATGCATTGATCATCACTTACCCAAGCGGTGCTGGGCAAAGAATTTTGCTTTTACCTGTTCATATGTGACCCGTTGCGCTGACAAGGGCAGGTTTTTCATTTTGATATTTTAGTGCTCCTAAAATTGGCATAAGATACTGAGCATTAACTGAAAAGAATTCTTGCTTCTACGTTCAACACTTCAGAAGATATTTGACTGTTGCCATTAAGAAAATTGTACTTAGAGAAAAACGTATTTGCAGCTTTCACTAATTTTGTTTTACCAATTATACCGTCTCCCACGCTATAATACAAGGTCTTGAAATGTACTAATCAAAATTGGAGGCATTCTAGTTCACCATTCAGGCACTAGGATCGCGTTCTTGCCTCTTTGTTGATTTTGTTCGCATGTCCGGATAAGTCAATAAGTAAATTATACCGTAGGTAAATAACAAGAGCTGAATGATTTTGCGAAAATTTACAACACCTTATTTAAGAGCGCTGCTTTATTGGACTGGATAGGTCACTAAAGTTTTAAAACTTTCATATTCAGGGGCTTCTTATCAAATTCCAAAACTCTTTCTTCTACTTGAGTGGCTTGAAGTAATGTTGTCTAATAGAGGACTGAGAAATTTTTGGGGTAGGAAAAGACCTAGTTTGTCGTCTTTACACCGTCTAAACTAAATTACACTGATGAACTTGTCTTTCAGAAAATTATACACATTTTCAGTAATTGTTGTCGAGGTAAGTACAGCACAGCATAGGTGACAAATTCCGTAGTGCACCACAGAAGTACCACAAACGATGATTTGAGTATCTTGAAAACGAATAAGACACAATATTTAACCTCCACTAGCTGGAAAAGAGGTATGTTCTAAAAAAAATTTCCCACGACAAATTTTGGGATCACACGTTTTCATGACGTGACTGGGATCAAAAGTTAGGACCAGAGGTCTAGTTTCATCAGTTCAATGTCGTATCTTATGCGTAACGCTTCCTTCGCACGATTTTTCGAACATCGAAACTCTTACATGGGAGTTATCGGTCACAATTCTGATCACTCTGAAACCAGACTAGTAGTATATGTGGAGGATTCTGTGGCCGCCCCCGCCTCAGGCCCTCCGCAGAGGCCTCCTCCTCCCACGGGATATTTGAATTTTGGCGCGAGATTTGAATATGTAAACAAAGCCACGTGCTTTCTTGACAGCCACGTGCTTTTTGACAGCTGTCAAGAGGCTATCTTTAAACAACAACTCATCGCTAACCTCAGTGCTGCCATCTTGACGGGCCTAAACGTCAATTCTGTCATCTTTAGGGCACTAAACCTTACTAGCGCGGGATTTGAATTTGTAAACAAAGCCACGTGCTGTTTTTGACAGCCACGTGCTTTTTTAACAGCTGTCATCCGCCACCTTACATCGCCGCCCTTAGTTCTGCCCTCTTTACGGCACTGCGGGTAATTAAAAAAATTCCGTCAGCTGTCATATGCCATCTTGCATTGCTTACCTCAGTGCTGCTATTTTTAGCTACTACTTTTAAAATTTGGTGGCGGCAATTTCCACGTGACTCTTGTTTGGAAACAAACCAACGCGCGTTTTTGACAAGCTGACAGAAGCCATCATTAATCAACAGAGCATCTTGCTGCCATCTTTCTCGTAGTAGCGGGCAATTTGAAAACTTCCGTCAGCTGTCATCCGCCATCTTTAATTAACAGAGCACCGTGCTGCCATCTTTAGCTAATACCTTTGAAATGTGGTGGCGGCAATTTGAAATGCTATGTGCTTTTTGACAAGCTGCCATCTGTAACTACATGCGCATAGCTTACTACAACTATTTCGACGGAGGTTAAACATTATAGCGCGGGACTTAGCTATACCGCAAGCTAGCAAGCTGCCCTTCTTACGATCTTAAAGCAAGCTGCCCTCCTCAACATACTTACCGAGCTACCCTTCTCAACATAATATTATGTTAGTTTTTTAAACCAAGATGCTGTTAGAGATGCCAGCTATGGGCGATTGCAAAGAAGCTACTGCGCAAGATGGCGGCTTCTGTTATGAAGAAAGCTAGCTCAGAGAAGGCATATCTCTCTATCGAACAAGTTTAAACATGCATCATGAAAGCAAAAGTTTGCACGTGCTGCAGCGATGACGTCATCATAGATGTGCATGTTTATACTTGATCGTTTTTTCAAGAGTGAGTAGGCGTAAGGAATGCAATAAGTACAACATTTTGAATGCAATGAAATATTTATTTACTATGTACTACAACAGTGTTCGTTTGGCTGCTGACAAAGTTAGTATGCTTCTTAACAACGTTTTAGCGAAGAGGTAGCATGCTCCCGAAATGCCTCCTGCAACATTCAAATTAAACAAAACATTTAGAAATATATTATACTAAGTATGTTATGCTTTACAAAGAAGATAATACACTTCTTACCTTGTTGTTATTCCTTTCTTGATTCATCATCATGAGGTACTAGAAAAATCTCATTCGTACACTGTGCACAGTGTTCAATCCTCGGATTTGTTCCATCCCAATAATCATCGCCATTTTCTCCTCGATGCTTGTAATGACGCTGACAGGTTCTGCATAATGCTACATCGATTGATATCTTACTGTGTAGAGGAAGGATGCCCCAAAAGTCATGTACGTAAGGGGCAGCGTACGTAGATAAAAATCCTGGCGGTAAATATTGAATAAGATGTTTTGGCATCGAGATTCTACGTTTATGGAACATATTAATAGCCTCACTTACTCGTGTAAGATAAATAAGATGTTGCATATGAGCATGCAAACAGCATGCACATTTACAGTTTTATTCCGTAGCGTACGATATCGAAGCGCACATTAATGTTGATGATAAAGAGCTATTCTTATTTATAGTCTGGTAGAAATATTCGTTAGCGGATGGTAAGTAACATCACTCATATGAATAACAAGACAATAGACTGCTGTGTTAGCAGGAATGTTTTCAGATGTTTCAAATTCTAAACGAATATCAACAGGAGATTCTTTTATAGATTCTTCATGATAAGAGCAGTCTATAACTACAATCGGTGATTTATTTTTAAATTCTCGTTGTGTAAATAGCGGACGATATTCTTTCTGGTAATATGATGATTGAAATTAACAAAACATGTCATAGTGCTTCCCAAATTTATTTTTCTCAAAGTTAACGTCTATGTTTTCGTAGGGATACGTAATTCCGTTGAGATATAGTCTAACATGTCTTAATTGATAATGATCAAACAGTGAGCTTTTTCGTGATTGAATTTACGATTGGTTTGAAATCCAAAAATAATATACAAGGGCTTTTCAGTAAAACGTGATGTTTTAACAGCTCAGCTACGCTTGTTTGTAGGTGGTAACACAGGATATTCATGCAGTTCCCAACTTCGAAAACGTATAGGTAATGGTGTATCATTCTCCACACTCTTGAGCAATCGAAGTTTTTCACGATCAGATAAGGTTACATGTGGAATCCTCCACAGTATACTATGAAGTGTAATTTTCGATTCCACTGGTGTTTCTGCTGCTCAAAGTGAATTGTATCACTTCGATCACGGATCAGAATAAGCTCTTGTTTTACGTTGATTACAATAAGTGTAAAGGCTCCTGCGAAGCTAAAAATCTGTTTTAGTGATAAGATACTCGTAAAAGTTCCATTCTCATTAATAATCCAGTTGTTAGTAGCTTTTGGACACCATCCAGCCATCCGCAAAATATTACTTTCTTCATCACAGAAAGGAGGGTAGAGCTTCATTGCACTTGTAATACGAAATTCTTCGTTCGATCTATTTCAACATTTTTTACTTCATATCCAGCTTCAGAAAATAGAAATGCTAGAGCATGGTTGTTTATTTGTTGATGTGCTTGGTCAAATTCCATCCGACTTATCTAGTCGTCTTTCGATATAGAGGTAGCTTTCAATCAATCAATCAATCAATCAATCAATCAATCAATCAATCAATCAATCAATCAATCAATCAATCAATCAATCAATACTGATCTGCAATTAGGGCAGTCGCCCAGGTGGCAGATTCCCTATTTGTTGTTTTCCTAGCCTTTTCCTAAATGATTTCAAAGAAATTGGAAATTTATTGAACATCTCTCTTGGTAAGTTATTCCAATCCCTAACTCCCCTTCCTATAAATGAATATTTGCCCCAGTTTGTCCTCTTGAATTCCAACTTTATCTTCACATTGTGATCTTTCCTACTTTTATAAACGCCATTCAAACTTATTCGTCTACTAACGTCATTCCACGCCATCTCTCCGCTGACAGCCCGGAACATACCACTTAGTCGAGCAGCCCTTCTTCTTTCTCTCAATTCTTCCCAACCCAAACATTGCAACATTTTTGTAACGCTACTCTTTTGTCGGAAATCGCCCAGAACAAATCGAGCTGCTTTTCTTTGGATTTTTTCCAGTTCTTGAATCAGGTAATCCTGGTGAGGGTCCCATACACTGGAACCATATTCTAGTTGGGGTCTTACCAGAGACTTATATGCCCTCTCATTTACATCCTTACTACAACCCCTAAACACCCTCATAACCATGTGCAGAGATCTGTACCCTTTATTTACAATCCCATTTATGTGATTACCCCAATGAAGATCTTTCCTTATATTAACACCTAGATACTTACAATGATCCCCAAAAGGAACTTTCACCCCATCAACGCAGTAATTAAAACTGAGAGGACTTTTCCTATTTGTGAAACTCACAACCTGACTTTTAACTCCGTTTATCAACATACCATTGCCTGCTGTCCATCTCACAACATTTTCGAGGTCACATTGCAGTTGCTCACAATCTTGTAACTTATTTATCACTCTATAGAGAATAACATCATCCGCAAAAAGCCTTACCTCCGATTCCACTCCTTTACTCATATCATTTATATATATAAGAAAACATAAAGGTCCGATAATACTGCCTTGAGGAATTCCCCTCTTAATTATTACTGGGTCAGATAAAGCTTCACCTACTCTAATTCTCTGAGATCTATTTTCTAGAAATATAGCAACCCATTCAGTCACTCTTTTGTCTAGTCCAATTGCACTCATTTTTGCCAGTAGTCTCCCATGATCCACCCTATCAAATGCTTTAGACAGGTCAATCGCGATACAGTCCATTTGACCTCCTGAATCCAAGATATCTGCTATATCTTGCTGGAATCCTACAAGTTGAGCTTCAGTGGAATAACCTTTCCTAAAACCGAATTGCCTTCTATCGAACCAGTTATTAATTTCGCAAACATGTCTAATATAATCAGAAAGAATGCCTTCCCAAAGCTTACATACAATGCATGTCAAACTTACTGGCCTGTAATTTTCAGCTTTATGTCTATCACCCTTTCCTTTATACACAGGGGCAACTATAGCAACTCTCCATTCATCTGGTATAGCTCCTCCGACCAAACAATAATCAAATAAGTACTTCAGATATGGTACTATATCCCAACCCATTGTCTTTAGTATATCCCCAGAAATCTGATCAATTCCAGTCGCTTTTCTAGTTTTTAACTTTTGTATCTTATTGTAAATGTCATTGTTATCATATGTAAATTTTATTACTTCTTTGGCCTTAGTCTCCTCCTCTATCTCGACATTATCCTTGTAACCAACAATCTTTACATACTGCTGACTGAATACTTCTGCCTTTTGAAGATCCTCACATACACACTCCCCTTGTTCATTAATTATTCCTGGAATGTCCTTCTTGGAACCTGTTTCTGCCTTAAAATACCTATACATACCCTTCCATTTTTCACTAAAATTCGTATGACTGCCAATTATGCTTGCCATCATATTATCCTTAGCTCCCTTCTTTGCTAGATTCAATTTTCTAGTAAGTTCCTTCAATTTCTCCTTACTTCCACAGCCATTTCTAACTCTATTTCTTTCCAGTCTGCACCTCCTTCTTAGTCTCTTTATTTCTCTATTATAATAAGGTGGGTCTTTACTATTCCTTACCACCCTTAATGGTACAAACCTGTTTTCGCATTCCTCAACAATTTCTTTAAACACACCCCAGAGTCTGTTTACATTTATATTTACCGTTTTCCACCGATCATAGCTACTTTTTAGAAACTGCCTCATGCCTGCTTTATCAGCCATGTGGTCCTGCCTAACAGTCCTACTTTTAAGACCTTCCTTCCTATCACATTTATTTTTAACTACCACAAAAACAGCTTCATGATCACTAATACCATCTATTACTTCAGTTTCCCTATAGAGCTCATCTGGTTTTATCAGCACCACATCCAAAATATTTTTCCCTCTGGTTGGTTCCATCACTTTCTGAATCAGCTGTCCTTCCCATATTAACTTATTTGCCATTTGTTGGTCATGCTTTCTGTCGTTCGCATTTCCTTCCCAATTGACATCTGGCAAATTCAGATCTCCCGCTACAATCACATTTCTTTCCATGTCGTTTTCCACATAGCTGACTATCCTATCAAATAATTCTGAATCCGCGTCACTGCTACCCTTTCCCGATCTGTACACTCCAAATATGTCAAGTTGCCTATTATCTTTAGAAATGAGCCTTACACCTAGAATTTCATGTGTCTCATCTTTAACTTTTTCGTAGCTTACAAATTCTTCTTTCACCAGAATGAACACTCCGCCTCCCACCCTTCCTATCCTATCTCTATGATACACACTCCAGTGCCGTGAGAAAATTTCTGCATCCATTATATCATTTCTCAGCCATGATTCAACTCCTATTACAATATCTGGTGAATATATATCTATTAAATTACTTAATTATTATTCCTTTCCTTACAATACTTCTACAGTTCAACACTAACAATTTTATGTCATCCCTACTTGATTTCCAGTTCCCTGTTCCCTTATCACCGCTCCCTAGGCCGTCCCGTTTCCCTGAATGTACCTCCCTATTACCCTTCCAAACAAATTTCCTAACTTATACGTACCACTGCGGTTTAAATGAAGGCCATCTGAGCGCAGATCCGTATCTCCTACCCACCCATTTGGATCTAGAAATTTCACTCCCAGTTTCCCACATACCCACTCCTAGTCTCATTTAAATCCCCAATCACCCTCCAGTCAGTATCCCTTCTACACAGTATTCCACTAATAACAATCTCCGCTTTCTTAAACTTCACCCGTGCTGCATTTACCAGATCCCACACATCTCCAACTATGTTGGTACTTATATCAGCTTGCCTTACGTTGTTGGTACCAACGTGAAACACTACCACCTTCTCCTTCCCCTCCTCCCTCTCTTCTACTTTCCTCAACATCTGCCTCAACCTAATTCCTGGATAACACTCTACCCTGGTACCCTTTCCTCCACACACTTTCCCCACGTGTCTAACGATGGAATCTCCCGTGACCAGAGCCTCAACCCTACCCACCTCGTTTGATCCCCTCCCCTCCTGGTCAGCCCTATATTTCCTGATAACTGCAGAAGCTACTTCCTCCTCCCTTTTCTCCTTCCCATGACCCTGTTCCACCTGTCTTTTCCTATCATCTACTCTACATTTTCCTTTCCTACCTTTTCCCTTTTTCCTACTCCCACACATCTCAGCAACAGTTCCCTGTCCCTCATCTTCCCTCTGTTGTTCTACCTGCAGTGACTCGTACCGATGTTGCACAGACACCTGTCCTGAATTCTGATCCTGAATAGAGCTCTTAGCCTGCAATCTCCTTCCCCTTAGAACATTAGACCACCTGTCTTCTACACCTCCTCCCTCTCCTTCCCCTCCCTCTTGTACACCTACTGTAACCTGTACGTTGTTTGAGGGAGTCCTATATTCCTTCCTGTCTTCTGTGAGAATCCTAATTATTTCCCTCAAACTTTCCAACTCCTCCCTCATACCCCTCAATGCCTCGCCACACCCACAGAAACTACACTCGTGCTCCTTAGCCATTCTTTACGGGGGGCGGGGGGGGGAATGAAATTAAAAATAAAATAAGTTATTTGCAAAAAAAATGAACGGAGGGATATATTGTCTGGGATAGTACACAACAATAAGGTAGTTAATATACGACTACACTACAATACTACTTAGTCGTGCTCTATTTTTTTATCCTACAACCCCTGACAGGATAAAAACTGCTGATAATTACTGAATATCGAAAGTAATAGCCTACACAAGAACTACACAATTCCAAACTGCATTTAAGCCTATTCTAATTACAACAACAGTATTTTAGTACGAGTTTCTACGGATACCTCTACTACACCAGTACTACACAAATATTTTACAATAATAAAATAATCACACTAAATTCTAATAGGATATTACTCGTATACTACTGTACAGTACACTACAGTAATGTTAAACTACTTTTAGACGTATCCTAATTACGGAACCGTACCGTATGTCACTAAACTAAGCACAACAGAAATGAAATTTGCAACAACTACTGTACTCAAAGATTACCAACGAAGCTAAATGCGTAGACAAATTTTATTAGTATTACGGTCTAACAGATACACACGAAAAATAACGCACGAATATAGCAGGCAAGATACGGCACTATCTAAATGTACTGTATCTATACTACAATGTATCTACACTACACTACCCTGCGTTTGGTTAAATGCTTAAGTATCGAAAAGATTGCCGTACACGAAGAAAAACACGAATATAACTGGCAAGATAATATCTAATATATTATACCTTATCTTCATTTCATGTGGTAAGGTGTATACATCTTGCTGATTAATAATAAAATTAATTTTTCATAATTGTTACTTAATCCAAACGTAAAGGGTTGATAGAAATGAAGGTCACTTCGTACTACACATTTATGAGTCTCTACTGTATTCGTAATGTCTAGCATTTCTTCCATTCTGTTGTAGTAGTGTATAACCTAAATCTTGGAGTATCTGCTTATGGATATCTGTTAACTCGATGAGTCTTCGCACACATGTAGTGTGTCTTCGGAATGTACACCGTGTCTTATAGATGGTTTTCATACTGGTTTGAAATGAAGTTTGTAAGCTACGTACGCATGCCGATCTAAATGAATAAGCTGATTATGTTTATTTACAAGCCTAAGAGTAATGTTACTAATGTGTTTCACAGACACAGGATGATAAAAAACTACTGTTGCTTTCCTACAAATAGTATATCCACGTTCCTCTGTAGCAATAAAGTCGTGCAGGACGTGTGAAGGTTGTAGATTACTATTCAAGTCTGTAATAATATTACAAGTAATGTTCACATGATGATCATCGAAGAGTGTTATAGGTTGATCAGACTCGTAACGTACGTTCCGTTGGAGCCCCCTTGATGAAAATTCAAGCAATGGTCCAATGGAATCAGGTTGTGATTTGAAGTCAATCTTAAATGATGATTCAATAACACATTTACGTGTAATGTTGCTTACAGTGGTTGAGAACTTGTAATTATTACTACTAAAACTATCTTCTCCAAACTGATCAATTAACTTACTTTCAATATAGTCATGAATATCATCTACTGAATAATTACCTGAGTGTAGCGTTAGCACATACTCATCATAATAGAACTTGTTTACACCATCAAGCACATTATAGATTTTATTGCAGCTTTCAAACGATACTAGTCCAAGAATATGTGCCTGATAGCCAATTTCAATCGGTGGATTAAAATACACGGTTGTTTCATGTCCTTCTCTACGTACCGCAAACGTTCTTTTACTGATAGTCATCATGTGCACACTAATGCACTCTCTCTACTATCTGGGTTTGATATAACAACATAAGACATAATCGTCCGCGCATGCGTGTATAAAATTTTTGCGCACGGTTTTTATTGTGAACAATGTCTGCACTGCTTCCGAAATAACGTATGAGCTCAAAGAGATGAGGTAATTCTCCATAGCCATCGAAATACCATACTTTAGATTTACGTTTTACATAAGCAACGTAATGAGTTCCAGGTCCACGACTGTTGTCCAAGTTAATTACGGCACTTTCACGTTCACGTGAGCGCGCTGGTAGTTGATCGCGCATATACACACCTCGAAAATAACGAATTCCTAGTTGTTTAGCAAACGTAAAAGCTTCTTCATGCGTCAGAGCTCGATGTTGCAGTGCATTCAGTGGACGTTTTTTGGAGAAATGTAAATGCCAAGCCTTTTTTGTGCGGTGCTAGCTTTATGTGTACACCTTTGCCTCGTAATGCAATTGCCCCCATCGTCTTGTTATGATGTTCGTTCTTTTTCAACTGTTGTTTCGCATTTTCTACATCCTTGACAGTTCTCGCTATAGCGCTAGCACCACCCAGCAATGACCCTAAAGCTGCTAGGCCAGAAAACAGCGCAGGAAGTAATCCTCGTCGTTTTGGTACAGGAATAATTCGTGCACGTTTACTAAACATTGCTCTGCACTTTGGATAAATCCTCGCTATTGCTGCGCGTAATGCTTTTGTAATAGCTTCCCTCGAATAGCTTTTTGTGCAACCTTTATAACATCTTTCCATCCAAAAGTTTTTGCTTTCTTCTTAGTTTCGTTTGGATATCGTTGAATTACCATTCTGTACACGACTTTACTCGTCAAGAGAAAATCATGAACTAACCGTTACCTCTTCTTTCGTTTAATATATATTACTATTACCTACTTTATGATTCACTTATCATGTAGATTATAAAGCAGAAAGACACACTACCTGTTACCGACATTGTGCTACATCTCTTACCTAGTTCTAGTACTACTACAAGAAAACGTTATGGAACGTTGTTTCCTTTTACTGTTCGATGTATTATATCAGGCCCGTCAGGATGCGGGAAAACAAATCTTTTACTTACACTTATTACTTGTTTAAATGGTATACGCTTCGAGAATATTTACATTTTCGCAAAGTCACTATATCAACCGCTATATACTATTCTACAAACTGTAATGCACGATCTAGTTAAAGATGGAATAAGATATTCTGAATTTAATTCGCATGAGCAAGTACCATCACCCGACGATGTGCTTTCTAATTCTCTTATGATCTTTGACGATGTCGCAACAGAACAGCAAAACGTTATTCGTGCATTATTTAGTATGGGACGACATAAATAAGTTGATTGCATCTATTTATGCAAACCTATTCTCGTGTGCCTAAGCAGTTGATACGCGACAACACAAATGTTATTGTGCTTTTTCGGCAAGATGAGCGCAACATGCGACATGTGTATGACGATCATGTTAACACTGTTTTGACATTTAATCACTTTAAACAAATGCGTGATAAATGTTGGTCATCACATCGTTAGAGCTTTTTAGTTATTGATAAAGAAGGTGATGTTCAGCATGGGCGATATCGCATGTGATTCGATCATTTTATATGCATTATTACAGAATTACAGTAACTACTTGATCAAAAACCATCATCACGTTAACATCTATCAAGGAGATTACAAAACATATCATCCAAGCTCGAAACAATATTCGACGGAAATTTGAAGAGCTTAAACGTATTCAAGCACACACGGATTTATTTTTAAAAACGCAACTAAGTACACCACTCAAAAAAATAAATTCTACTTCATTACCACAGTCTACTTCAAGTTTTGCTTCTGTGCAAACATCATATGATAAAAAGAAGCATCAAGAAGAAGCCAAAAATTCCCTACATGTTTTCAGCCAGGGACTATTTTATCAAGTTGCCTCAGGCCTATAACATTCCCAAGCAGGAAACGTACGGAATGGCTGATGCCTTCTTGAAAAACCTATTCTATCACTTCGGTATCCCTCATAGCTTTATAGCCACGAGGGTAAAATCATCAGTCAAATTCGTCGAAGAAACTTCTGCAGCTTCCCGGTGTAGGCAAGACCCGAACGGCACCTATCCATCCGCAGTCAGAGGCATGGCGGAGTGGTACATTGAAGACCGTCGAGGAGAATTAGCTGAAGATGGTGTTAGCGCGGCATAGGGGTCGGGCTGAGAGGATGCCGTCCTACCTAGTGACCTACAGTGCATCCACTCACGGGACGTCAGGCATGATACCCACCAATGTGACCTTCAGAAGAGATGTGCTGTACGTTTGCCATTTAACGTGATATTCGGGACGCATTAGAAACAAAAATATCCGGCGACAGACTACGGGCCTGGTCTAGTTGACCAGGGCATTGACATCCACGAGTAAGCCCGATGACACCTGATGGTAGCTAGTGATCAGCTGAAGTTTCGTTACGACCTGCGAAGGATCTTGGCAGGATTTCGTGAAGGTGACTGAGTGTGGATATATGAACTCCCACCGAAGAAGGGGAAGACACTGAACAAGTCCTGTAGACGTGTAAAGGTCCCTAAACCGATATTACAATGATATAACGTCGTTTTATACTTGATACACGGGCTCCCTGATAATGGTCATCCGTCTAGACCAGTTGGAGCTTTATCGTGGAGCTACTCAAGACGAGCAGCTTTGAGGAGGAAGCACTGTGACAACGAAGCCGAAGAGTGCAGGCAGCAGGTTGTAGTCTACAATGAGGGCACAGAGGGGATATATAGTGTGACCAGCGGCAAATATTACAATAATACCAGCGTATTGTTCGAGAATGTTTTCGGAGGTTGTTATGCTGTACTAAGTAGTAACTTAAGTTAAAATATTGTATTCGTTAACTCCTACGCACACAGCTTCATGCGAATCCGATTTTTAAAATATTTTAATCGCTATATTGGATCCGTCATTTATAATTGTATAACATTGTCTTCAAATTCAAAAACACCGTAAGGTACACGTTTTTGTAGGTCTCAGTTCATAGCTTCATATTACGGCCAGGTTTATGAGGCATTTGAACCACTGTGCGAAGGCACGTTTGACGTAAATTACATGCTATGTTTTAGATATTACCGAAATAATATTCCTACTCAGTACGGGTGAGAAATTTCAAACTTAAAATTTTATTTGTTAATTCTGAACAAAGTTACACATCTTTAAGACCATGGAATCGACCATTTGAGCAGTAGATGGACTCGGCTGAGGCTCCACTTGAGATAATCCATATCGGTGATTTTGGACGTTTATGGACTTACTTAAAACTACCTTTACGAATGCGTCTCCGAACATTTCGAAGCCATTTATAGCACGCATTGCTACATTTTGAATAATAGAATACGATTACTCTTCTTTTCACTACAATTTTCCCAATCGTTCACCATATCATTCGGATTTTGTCATATACGTGTTAAACCAACTCAGACTGATGAAGCGAAACATCAGAAGACGTGATACTAATCCGAATTCCAGAACAATACAAAAATGTTAGCCGTGTAACATAGCGATTTTAGTACCTCATAATGGTACCACTATTGCATCACTCATACTGAGGTCCGACCCATTGGCTGAATTTATTTATTTATTTGGGAAACCAAAACAGCGATAAGCCGAGTTACAGAATTCCGCAAAGGAAAAATATATTTACAGTGGAGTAGCATAAGGCAAACATAAAAAAATAAGTGGAAGAACAATGAGGAAAAAACATCTAATGATGAAAATACAGGAAAAAATTAAAAACTAACAAAGTGACAATAGGGACACAACAATTAAGAACAAAACATAAAGGAAAAAGAAACAACGAGGAACATTGAAGATTGAACGTAAAACAAATAGAAGAACTTACAGCTAAGCACAGTAAGATAAATACAGATATAACACAGAAGTAATGGTACAGTACAGTAAAAAAGAAATGAAGATTACATTATGTACAAAAGAGAAGACAGCAATGAGAAGAGAAAAAAAGGAATATGAACAAAATGAACTAGGTTAAGGAAGAATGGGTTAAAGGAGGTATACGAAGAAAAAACGTCCAAGTTCCTGTCAGAAGATAAAGAGTTAAGGAGGGTTGGTGTGCGGATGAATAAACTTCTTTGAATGAGAGAGGCGGGAATACGGAATATGAAAGGGCGGATTAGTCCTGATTTTGCGAGTTGGTCAGCTTCTGCTCCCGGCCGGGTGAGATTAAATTTTTGGTTCTGGGACTGAGTGTTTTTGTTTGTCGTCACACTCTGCTCTTCATATTCAGACAACGCACCACACAAACAACCACAAAAACATGCAATAGTGATTACGTCCCCACACATAGGGCTGGCGTCCGGAAGGGACAGGTCCACATTTGCGATACAGTTCGCACCCGCGACCCTAGAAAAGGAACAAGACGTTATATCGAAGTCAGACTCTTGTTGCTAGATACACCTCCATTCCTCCCCACAATGAGATACTAAACACTGTCGTCCCAAGCATTGTCTACAAAATATTTTGTTTTTAAATCTTTGAAGTTTTCGAAACACTCATCGGCGCAAGCACGGTTCTACATTAGGAACTCCCACATTATGAAATTCAACAAAGTGTCCCGCTCCCAGCGAGACCGGCAGTAGACATGCACGCTCCGAGCGGTGTATTCATAACCTCATGCTGACTCACTGCATAGCTACGAGGCGGTCAGTTACTCGAGTTTGTGTGTCGTGGGAAGCCGTGAAGTGATACGTTTGTTTCAAGAGTGGTGGTGGTGATTATTGTTTTAAGAGCAAGTACAACTAGGCAACCATCCTCTATATAACACTAATCAGAGGGAAGAAATGGAAGGGATCCGACACTTCGAAAAGAACAAGAGTTGACCAAGAAAGGTCGGATAGGATAGATGAAATTGAGAAGTCTAGGACAAGTAAGTGGAAGTAATGCCAGGAGTCAGCTAATGGCACCGTGGTCGCCAACCCACGCTCCAAAGTTCAGAGCCCCTGGGGCCCCTTCTAGTCGCCTCTTACGACAGGCAGGGGATACCGCGGGTGTTATTTTGTTGCAAGAGCACGTGCGTCTGAACTAAAGTAGAATTAATTAGTAAAAATACATTATTGCATCGTTGAAATGCCAGTAAGCGAAGAGGTTTTATGTATGACACATGTGTAACGACCGAAAAGTGTGGAGGCGATTTCAGGAGAGATTTCCCGGGGTTGCAGTTCTAGGTCAGTTGGATCTCTCATGAATAAATTGAAAACAACGACGTTCATGCCTCTCTGGGCCTATGATTTCAATAATCATTAACCATCATGTTCTCTGTGAATTTCCTAAGTAACTCTTTTACATCCCACTTGGAATCACTGTTCCATTTTCTTTAATTTTCCTAAAATTGTATGGATTTTGCACAGAAACTTTCTTCATAACTATTTGAAGGAGATTTTCAAGAATTTTCTTTTTTATTTGTCAAATAAATTTGGGCTGGATTGGGTTATGTGTGAGGAACTCTAAAATGTATAGTTTACAGAAATAATCCTCTCACCATATGAAATTAGGAAGAATGTAATATAAGACAATTACTCAACAGGAACTTACCTATGCGTGTGAGTAGCAATTTCATTAGAAGAATGTTTGAATGCTGAAAGACACCACTTTCAAAACCGTCTGTAAAAAAGGTTAGTGCTCATGATAAAAGCTATTGGGTGCATACATAAGCAATAAATGTAATAATGTCGTTAATACAGTAGAATGTGCGAGAGGTTATGAATATAGGGCACCTCACGGACCATGCATGTAGTCTCCCGGCCCGTTGGGAGTGGCACACCCTGTACCAGTGGATGCATATTCCCATGCAAACCTCTAGGAAACGTTATTAAATTGTCATCCGGTATTATCTTACCGCTCCGTACACAATTAACGAAATGTACAGCTCTCCGCTAACAACAGCGGAACTTTGAATGTTTAACTGTCTGTCTGCTGGAATTCGAAATGCCTTCAGCTGAAATTAGATAGGTGTTCATCCTTCAGTACTTCCGTAAAGTGAAGGCTATGAGATAGCAATGCTCATAGATTGAAATACAGTATCTTATATCTTGTAGGAGAGAGAGAGAGAGGGAGAGAGAGAGAGAGAGAGAGAGAGAACTGGAAAGAGAAAGTGAGTAGGTATTTGTTTGAGCGATAGAGAGAGATGTATATTGTACATCGAATTTATTGATGAAAGTTTGCCACTGAAGCTAACTAGTCCCTTTATGTATCATCTGCATTTAATGCAAAATACAATCATTACAGAAATGAGCAGGAAAATTGAAGTAGAATATGAAATATCTGCTAAATTAACAAAATAGCACAGGTTTAGAACTGTAAATACAAATTTAAATGGGTATATTCTGAGTTAGGCTAAGATGCACAGAATTAATATAATAATTTTCAAGTAGTTAATCTCAAACATTACAATGATTACGAAGATTAAAATGAATTAATTGGTTCGCGGTAAAGTAAATATGTTGATGTTCGACGAAGGAAGTTATTCAATATTCCGAAATGCTAGAAAAGGTAAGGAATTACTTTTAATGAAAGAAGGAAAACAAGTATTTTTTTTTAATTCTGGCTTATTTAGAAACGTGATGTTGTAGCAATTGAAATCAAAATCACTGTACACATCGGGGGCAGTACGTCTCTAACAGAGTACATTAAAGGAGTAATTAGAAATTAAAGGACACTTGAACGACAAATAGCAGACTTACTTATTGTAACATACATCAAAGAATATTGAGCGAATTGGGAAGTCAACGAATGCTGATTCCGAGTAGTCCTATGTGACAAATTCGCGAAAAGTGTCGTGAGAATGTAACGATTTTCCAGAATGTATTTATTACAAATGGAGGTGCAGACTATTTTCCCACATCTGAAGTGTTTTTAGCAGACTATTTATTATTTAACCAAGATAAGTTTATAAACTTTGAAATTTAGAAATTTCAGTGTTCCTTACTAAATGCTGTCATAGAGCTTCCAAACCTCCTCACTCTGCCCGCGACATTAATGGCCACAAAACTGTTTTATGAACGCGGCACGTGCTATTTAATGTTTCCTATGCAGCCGACAAGAATTGATTTATAGTTCCTTCCGTAAGGGGAGGGGACATAAAGTGTGAGAGCACAGACTGAACCACGTCATTCATCAGACATTTCATATCTGTTAATTATTTCTGACTAGAATTATTGTGAAAATTGTTTCAAGAGCTCTTTTGAATTTGGTAGAAAAGGAAGAACTGAATTTAACTGCTATTACTTTATTTCAAACACTCGAAGATGGTGGCCAGTCAAATAACTTCTTTTAAGGCATGTAACTGTACAAGTGTCTTAATTATCCGAACCAGGAAATAATGTAATAGTTGTTGAGCGAAGTATAAGTGAAGAAGAGATAACACACATGATGCCTCATTAGATTTGAAAAAAAAAAAGTCACTCTCATTCTACAGTTTCCTTATTCAAATAATGGCATTGAATTATTGACAAGGAGTAACACTTCAGCTTATCCCAGTTATTTCTGAAATCATCGGAACAACCAGCCTAATATTGGCTTCGACCAGGGGTTAAGAGGAGTTTGACTGAAATATTGCAATCTTTACCGAAAACTCGAATTTTCAACTTTAACATTAAAACATTCCCCAATTATTCCATTTCAAATCCCGTTATCAGCTTTTCCCTAACACTATTTTTAAATCTGTAAATGTCGGATTTTAATGGTAGCAGTTCGGCGTATGTAGAGCAAGCTCACGCTCCTTTCTCCCACGTTGTCAGACAAAGATTCAAAATTCTTTCGGACTACCATTTCAGTAATACCGCTGGAATATATTTACCTCGCAGCAGGTCTACCGTATGTGTGAGATGAAAACGAGATCTGAGGTAGTAATTTACAATCCAGCATGATGTTATTGGCTTAACGTCCCACTAACGACTTTTACGATTTTCAGAGACGCCGAGGTGCCGGAATTTAATCCCGCAGGAGAACTTTTACGTGCCAGTAAATCTACCGACACGAGGCTTACGTATGTGAGCACCTTCAAATACTACCAGACTGAGCCAAGATCGAACCTGCCTAGTTGGGGTCAGAAGGCCAGTGCCTCAACCGTCTGAGCCACTCAGCCCGCCAGGTGTATTTAATTTTTCTTTTTTGTTTATTACTCTTTTCTTATCACGAAATTTCTTCTTAAGATAGACCTATATTACCTCCCAATACCTTATTCGTTTTATTGTTCTTAGTATATGGTTTACGTTTTAATTTGTTAATAATAATAATAATAATAACAATAATACCCGTGTGGGGATTTACCAGTTACCTCCATCGGGCGCAACCCATTGGCATTAGGGAAGCTCACTGGCTCTGCCGCCAGCAGAGTTAAAGGGTAGTAAGGAAATAAAATACCACCGTGAAAAAAAAAGCTGGTCCCTTGCCAGGGTTACGGCAAAGACTGGTAAATGACCAGAAGCCAGAAAACATCTTGAGGAAACCTCTAGGGCTAACAACCCTAGTTGTAAAATGATGGGTACCCGTCCAAAGGAAAGTCAAGTGAAGAAGCGTGATGGCACAACGTTTCAAGAAACATACCCTAGGGGGTAAATCTTCGGATAAATCCCTCGTCGTGAACGCCACGGCGCACGAGTCTCATTCGGATTCTGGGGGAGACTCGACATCATGTAAGAGACGAGTCGGAGCGTCTCGGTGTACCCCGAAGAGTCAAAAATTCAAGCCAAAATACAAACCCTTTCTAGCAACTTTCAACATAAATTCACTTACACAAACTGGCAAGCTTAAAACCCTCAGGAGAGCTCTTCATGAAAATCAGATATCCATAACGGCCCTACAGGAAACTGGGTACCCAGATGAAGAGATTTTTGAATCCTAAGGCTACCGATTTTTCAAGGGCAAAGCGCAGAGAGGAATCCTCAATGGACCCGTGACGCTTGGAACCGCGTTTGCTGTTAGAACTAAGATCCTTAAATCGGACGCAAATTTCGAACCTGTGAATGACAGATTGTCTATACTCACAATTAAATGCACGAACAAAACCTACGCCCTAGTTAACGCACATGCTCCTACAGACGATAAAACAAGTCTGATCCAGACGAAGTTGATAATTTCTGGGACCTACTGGATGAAAAATTAAACAAAATCCCCAAACACCATGTCAAGATTCTTGTGGGTGACTTCAATGTCCAACTAGGTCGTGAACAGAAATACAAGAAAGTTATAGGAAATGACGCTGCTCACAAAGGATTCAATCCCAACGGCAAAAGACTGGTGAACATTTGCGAAAATCACAACCTGCAGGTCATGTCGACCCACTTTCGCCATCTACCCAGAAAGCAAATGACTTGGCGTTCTCCCGTCCAAACTCTCGGAGAGTTCCAAATAGATCATGTTGCAATCTCCAGGAGAAACAGACCTAAGATTATAAATGTCAAGGTAAGGAAAGGCATCAATGTGGCCTCAGATCACTATATGTCTCTTATCAAATTCAAACCAATTCCTGCAAACATAAGGAAGACAACCAAACACATCACACGTTTCGACAATGATAATCTTCGGCAAAGGGTCGACGAGTTCCAGGAGACTGCTAGACCAAATGACTGTGACTTTAACAACACCAAAAGTCTCCTTGTTGAGGCCGCCAAAGACGTTGCAGAAATCAAGAGAAGAAAAGAGCATATCTGGTGGAATGGTACCTGCGAATCAGTCCTCAAAGAAAGATTCAATGCGTGAAAACAGTACTACTCTACGTAATCTGAAAATGATTGGGAAACCTACAAAACCCAACGTGCCCAAGCAGCTAGGGTGTTCAGAACTGAGAAACGTAAATATGAAAAATATCTAATTGAAAAGATAGAACAAAACTTTAGGAAGAATGAAATCAGAGAGTACTACAGAGCCTTCAAACGCAAACTCACTGGCTATAAACCACCATCTCTATGCTTTGAGCGAAAGGACGATACACTGGTGACGTCAAATGAAGAAAATTGCAGCATTCTGGCAGACTACTTCAAGAATTTACTTAATTGCTCTAAACCGCAAAGCCCCATTGAGACCAAGGAACCCTTACTCAGTTACCCAGATTCCAAACCACCCGCCAGAGATTAAATCAAACGCCGCATTGCCCGTCTCAGAAATAACAAAGCACCGGGGGAAGACTCAGTAGTAGCAGAACTATGGAAATATGCACAGAGGAATCACTTGATATCTTGCAAAAGCAAATAGAAGAAATTTGGAACAAGGAGACCCTACCCTAAGTTTGGAAAATAGCTTTGATTCATCCATTACACAAAACAGGCAGCATGAAGAACATCAACAAATACAGAGGAATATCTTTGCTACCCGTGACTTACAAAATTCTATCACTTGCCATCCTGGAGCGTTTGGAAGCATAAGTCGATCATCAAATAGGTGAATACCAAGGAGGGTTCAGAAAAGGTCGCTCAACAGCTGAACAGATCCAAAATCTCAAAACGATCATCAGATATTGAACACTAAAGTCGAAGCAGTATTTGTCTGCCTTTGTTGACTTCAAGAAAGCGTACGACTCCACTGAACGGGAAGTCCTGCTAAACATCTTAAATGAATTTGGAGTTGATTTTAAACTTCTGTCATTAATTAGAGCCACCCTGGCCAATACAAATTCCTACGTGAAATTCCACGGATGTCTCTCGCATTCCTTTGACATCAAAACAGGAGTCCGACAAGGTAATGGGCTATCCCCGATACTCTTCAACTGTGTTCTTGAAAAGATCGTCAGAACCTGGCAGGTGAGATTACAGGAAACCAACTACAGTCCATTAAAAATAGGAACCAAAACCAAGGGGATCGCAACAGACTGCTTAGCATTTGTCGATGTATTGCTGTTCTCTCAAACGACATAGAAACCGCTAGAGTTTAAGTTGAAATTTTAAAAAACTATCCGAACAAACTGGTCTGCAGGTATCGTTTGAGAAAACAGAAGTAACGATTAACATCAAAGAGGCTCGACCAAAACTCCATACATCACCCGAGTAGACAAATTCAAATACCTGGGTGAGATCATCATGAAAAGTGGACTGGACAAAGAAGCACTTCAGGAGCGAGTACGCAAACTAGAAATAGCCTACCAAACATCCCGCACAATCTACAACAAAAATGCCTTTCCCAAAACACCAAGATACGTCGCTATGAAAGAGTTTGAAGCCATTAGTTCTATATGCAGCCGAAACCCTGTCTCTAAATGCCAACAAAGTACTCCTTGAAGAACTGGAGAAAAAGAACCGCAAAATTGTGAGAGGAATCTTGGAATCAAAGTACAGAAATGTAATCCATTAAAAGGGATCCAACGAGGAAGTCTGCAGCAAAATAGAGAAAATACCGACACAATCACAAAAAGACGGGCACGATTTTACGGTCATCTGAAAAGAATGGACGGAAGAAAGTTAACTAAAGTAATCTTTCACTTTCTTTATTCAAACCCCAAAACCACAATTCCCTGGTTTAGAAATACCAAAGAAGACCTGCAAATACTGCATATATCAGCTGAAGACGCCCTTAACAGGGATCTCTTCCACAATAAAATATTGACGAACGGGCTAAACCAAGACGAGCAAGCGAAGAGAAGACACGGTGCCCCTTGGACAGAGGAGCGTAAGCAGGCCCACTCACAAAGACTGAGAGAAATTTTCGCTCTAAAGAAGGCCATGTTCAGTGTCAAATACAACAAGACTTAACGTGGTCCTTGATGGCCCCAGCGAATTACATATAATAATAATAATAATAATAATAATAATAATAATAATAATAATAATAATAATAATAATAATAATAATAATAATAATAATAATAATAATAATAATAATAATAATAACAATAATATATGCTCAGTCCTGAGCCCAAAGGCTGGTTGGATCCTTAACAGCTCCGCCATCAGCTGTCATAGATGGTCTAGGCATCACTGAAGAGGCATGCTAGGGAAATGATAAGTGAGGTAGTTTCCCGTTGCTTTGCTCACCAAGCCAAAAGTTGCCATTACATATCAGTCTGCCATGCCAACTGAAATGCATGCACCAACTGACCCTATGAGCAACATTTTCACACCATTCATAGCGGAGACTGGCTGCATAACGATTGGCATTACTAGCATCGCTCAGACCTCAGTCACTTTCATATTGTCAAAGCCAAGGATAAGACTGAGACAGGTCTATGAAAGTAACAAAATTGCTCTAGCCTATACCAGAACACATAGTGCACAGTAAACACTAGGTCTCGCCAGCAAAGGCGTATATTATTAATAATAATAATAATAATAATAATAATAATAATAATAATAATAATAATAATAATAATAATAATATTGTTTGGAACAGAAATCTCTCAGAAGGAATAATACTAACAACGATGGTTAGTGAGTTAGACCTGGCCTACCAACCGACAAAAACCATATACCTCTGGTAATTGCCAAACTCAAATACTACCATGCAGTCATTCCCCCTTACACCCTGACGCCTCCGAGTGTCTGATCCTCAAACGGAAAGGATTGGCAGACAAACTGGAGGTCAAGAGGAGATGGACACAAAGGAAAATACTGGGACCACTCAAAGAGAAAAGTCAATACAGGAGGCAACAAGACCGGGAGCTCTATAATTACACGGAATTGATCACAGATGTGAACTTCTATGGATATGTTTCGAGGATGAAACTCACCAGGCTGACAAACTTGGCAAAACAGGAAGATTAGTACACCGTAACTAACAGAAGTGGATTAAGACCTGAGAGAACTGGGAATTACAGGACGTGACATCGATGACCTGTCTACTCTCAGAAGCATTCAGAGACAAAAGAGGTTCCAGGGCAAACCAACTTTTAAGAAAACAGTTTCTATCTTGTTGAAGGGGGGAAACGAGGAACTTATCTCGAGAATGTGGAAGTACCTGACAGCCATCAAGCCCCGCCCCAACAAAATCGTGGTCCTTATTTGGCCTATCTAAAACAAGGAGAGTATTTTATCTGTGGTTGTAGGAAACTCAGGTTGTCATAGATCACTTCGGTCGGACATCTAATTCCTGCTTTCCGAAAAATTGTATTTGGAGAGATGATGGTCTTAAAGAGGAGAATATCAGAAACAAAAGATATATCTTACGGAGGCTTTATAAATGTGAACGAGTCTCTTATTTAGCCCAACTGAAAGAATTTCTTATTTTTAAGACCATCTTCTCCAGAAATATTATCTTCCTGGAAACGTGGATAGGGTTAAACGACCGAAATGATCTATGACAGTCTGAGTTCCTAATTCAATCGGTAAATCCTCCAGAATAGAAAAATATTCATCTCCTACAAATTACTTGGCCCTATTTGACTCTGAGCAGCTGATTACTACCTGTTCCATGATGGTCACTAACCCAAAAGATTAACGAGATGAACTTCTTGCCTACTGATCATTCACTTACCTATTCTATTGTTCCTCCATAATGTCAGATTACGATGTTCTGGTTGAGGTTTTCATTAGATATGTTCTGTTTTTGCACTCCTTTAATGTACAAATTGACTTATTTCAACAATCGTTTAGCTTCACCCCCTGAACATTATTATCTGGATTTTTACTATTGACGTCGAAATGGAGGCTTCTCCACCACAGCGAAAGTGATCGTCTAGTTTCTATAACCGTATTGTATAACTTTATAGAACTCTGTATTCCTCATCGCACATACCTAACTAATTTCCAAGTAGGGGCCGATGACCCTTTAAACAATCATCATCACTAAAATAAAGAAATAAAATATAATTCCAGTTTTCACCGCAGACCGGAAGCTCAAATTCCTGTTTCGACCAGTCTAAAAAACCACATCGTGATACACCGGGCGTATTTGAAATTCCATGTGGTTGTGGTTGTTCATATGTTGGCATGACAAAAAGCTTGTTAGCACCAGGGTGAAAGAGCACATCAGTTCGGTAAAGAATGTCGCTCTTTCATCCTCCACAGAGAACTCTATAAGCCAGTCTGCCATAGCAGAACATTTCTACAGTACAGACCATGAAATCCTCTTTGACTAGGCGAAGGTCATCGCGCCTTTATAAGAATTCTATGCTCGTTTTGTGAGGGTAGCCATAGAGAAAGAGCTGCGCCCAAATAACATCAACAGGGAAGACGGCTTCAAGTTATCAAATACATGGAGACCTGTACTGCAGAAATACATGCATAACACCACCATGGCACAGCGGGACGCACTCAAACTGTCGACAAAGGGCGGTGCATCAGTAACTTCCCTCCCAACCACCAGAGCACAGCGCACGATCCTTGAGTCCAGTTAGTGGGGTAGGCCGTGAATAGTACGGGCATGACTTCCACGTTCCTTCGGAGAATTTCTTTGCTCACCGTCGGAGGCAAAACTTCACATGCCCTGATGAAGGCCAATGAAATTTGGCTGAAAGCTTGGCTTTATTATTAAATAAATACATATATAGTGGCTTTAATCCGGTTCATTTATTTCTTTATGTTAATACAATGAGCCACGAAAACCAACGTTCATTAACAACAACAACAATCATCATCATCATCATCATCATCATCAATTTGCAAGTATATCAAGTTCTGTCCATAGGAGATTCAAGTACCCGTCTTCCTAGCTGAAGGACGTCACTGTCAATACTCAATGTTATAATATTTTTATGATATTTTCTACCACAACCAACCCTCAGCCTGTACTAAAACGGAAGTTGATATGCCTTCATTTACTGATCTTCTTGGGTTCCAATTCACGACAGACCAACACGTCGATCATAATTCGATTTCCGGAAAGCCAATCATGCGATGCCATTCGTAATCACCATTTGTGAATGTAAATCGGAATATAGGTCTCCTAATGTATTCAGGGTGAACACGTCAGGGTAAAGAACACTCCCTTAATTTGGCAGCACCCCTATAAATAAATAAATGAATAAATAAATAAATAAATAAATAAATAAATAAATAAATAAATAAATAAATAAATCAATCAATCAATCAATCAATCAATCAATCAATCAATCAATCAATCAATCAATCAATCTCTGCAATTAGGGCTGTCACCCAGGTGATGGATTCCCTATCTATTGTTTACCTAGCTTTTCCTAATAATGTTTTCAAAGGACTTGGATATTTATCGAACGTTTCCCTTGATAAATTCGTCGCTGTTCGGGAAAAAGGTCATATCTCATAATGCTCTCCCTACCCATTATTTTCCTTAATACTTGTAACGCCTCCCAGCCTTGCTTTGCACGTATGAATAGAAAAATGAACACAACGAATATTGGTCTGATCGACTAAATATCCATATCCATAAGGAAAATAATGGATAGGAAGAGCGTTTGGAGATATGACATTTTGCCCCAACAGCGACGAAATATCCCAATCTCTTACTTGTCGATCTGTGAATGAACATTTGCCCCAATTTGTCTCCTTGAATTTCAACTTTACCTTCATATTATAATCGTTCCGTATTTTGAAAGCTTCGTTCAAACTTATTCGTCTATTAATGTCATTCCAGGCCATCTCTCCACTCTCGGAACATCCAGCATAGTCGAGCATCTCGTCTCCTTACACCCAACTGTTCTCAGCCGAAAGTTTTCAAATTTTCTTAACAAAACACCCAGAAAAATTTATGCTGCTTTTCTTTGGATTCTTTTCAGTTCTCAAATCAAGTAATCCTGTGAGAGTTCCATAAATTGAAAAGCTATTTTAATTGGGTCTTACCAGAGACGTAGATGTCCTCTCTTTTACAACCATACTACAACCCCTAGATACTCCTATAACCTTGTGAAGATATCTGTAATCTTTCTTAACAACTTCGTTAATATGATTACCCCACTGAAGTTCATTCCTTATATTAACACCTAGGTAATTACTTTCGTCATAGGCCTTATCATTAGTAACTGAAGCATTTCACACCACACAAAGTTTATGCCTCAGTTCCATAACGACAAGTGGCGTCTTGTGCATTGAACACCTCCTACTGAGTTACCGATAACAGCTGTTCTCCATTACCATTTCATCAATGGTATTAACGAATGTGTCTGTGATACATGGCTACTCCCCTATTTGACTTACACATTCGTTCGATTCTCTGTACATTCACGTTACCACTTATGTACCCACTTGCCAGACATGCATCACTTCCTCTCCGTGCTCGATCTTCGCAGGATTTATCTTTTTGCCTGCAGATAGTGGATCCCCATACGTACCCCTTCCCTTCACAAGACATTCAGTAACTTTTCAACTTTAAAACTTTACAACTTTACAACTTTACAACTGTCGCTGTACGAAGTTTGCAATTCACCAACCTCTGCACCTATTCACGATCTATCGGCGTGACTGCAAACTATTGGACACATAGGTTTCCTTCGTTTCTAGGCATTAGAAGAGAGAATCTTACTTTCTGACTAACCTTCCTAATATAAACGTCCCTTGAAGTTACATCTACAAGGCTTTTATAGAGGATATAAGCAGTAGAATTAATAAACGTGTGTAGGCAAATTGAATTGAAAGCAGTCCATTTATCTCTCTCCTGGGATTTGTTATATATCTTCTGTCAATTTGCTTTGCGTTACCACACTGCGAGGAAAGCGGAGAACATCCCATCCGGTAAGGGAGTTTTAATTGAATGAGGTAAACAAAGGCCGGAAGTCTCCAGCTAATTATAGTGTGAGGTGTCGTGTGAATTTATTTAATCCCACAAGGATTAGAGCTGCTGGAATTTACTAAATTAATTACAATGTCGCATCATTCATTCTCTGTGATTATTTACTCTAAAATTTGTGGCCGTAACTGCTCACAATTTATGTGATATTCACTTCGTCGTTCCCCCATTAATTGTTTCTAAAATTATGGGAGAGAAAAACACATTTTCATTACGAAACTGACAAATTTACTAACAAAATTAAATTAGTGACACTAACTGCCCCTTTACAATACAGACAACCTAAGCCACTCAGAATGACAACCCGAACCGAGTTAGAATTTATGGTTGAATGAGTTCTCGATTGAAACTACCACAGAGGTTACACAAGGCTCTGATTGTTGACCTTTGTTGTTCATCGTTTATAAGGGTAGTTTAATGAAACGTATAGAATGACTGGAATGTATTCAGTTGGATGGAAATGCAGTACATACTTTGGCTAAAGGCGATGCCTAGGTCTTACTGGCAACGTGTGCTGAAACACTGCAAGTGAATACCCTGCTACCAGAAGCGTGGTGCAGCCAATATGATATAAATATGAATTATTTTAATCATTATGTGATGTCACTAGAGTAATAGTGGTATCACATATCCGTTTGGGAAGATCAAATGATCATAAATATATATTTTAATAAATGAAATTAAAATTGATTAATTTATTTGCTTCCCACGTATAGTTTGCGGGAGACATCTATACGGAATGTGGAGTCGGTAAGTGTAAGATTCAGTGCATTGAAAAGCGTAAACAGTGAAACTTCTGCGAATGAAATGTTCAGTTCTCTAGAGTTTCTTGATATCAGGCGTTTTTAATATAAAGTTCAATAAATCTTTTGCAGTCATGGCCGTCCATCATTACTTCTCATCACAGCCTTCAATATCACATCGACCATCTGTAATCTATCTTCTCTCTTTGATAATATATACTGTAAGTTTTCTCAGTCATGATCATCTATCAAAACTTAACATCACAGCCTGCACGGTTGCTAGGTAACATCGCGTCATACATTTTGTACAGCTAATTTCATTAACTCTCAGCCATAAGACATATTTGTGTTAAAAGACCTACGAGCATTGAACATCAGCTAGGGAGTAAAAACTTGAACAGGTGGACCATTTTATGTAAGCATAATTACGATATGATTTTTCCCAAAATCGAAGGTTATTATGCAAAATTGAATGTTTGTGCAGCAAGGATAATGCAGTGTGCTCGTTTTTATGTTCAACAACATTCTATAAAAAAGGAAAAAAGACGTCAGCTCTCGGAAAAATCTATTCTTTCATTAGTCTGCTTGCTGACCGAATTGACCGCACTTGTACGGGAGTGAAAAGTGAGTGAAGTTGCGGCAACGAATTCGGGGTAAACTGTTTGTCATACCATAATACCCCGTGGCTAGTGATGCTAGAATACATCCACTGCATATCCTGCCTATCGCAAGAGACGACTAAAACTTGAAGGGTAAGTTTGCGACCGCGGTTCCTCTAGCTGAGTGTGGCATTGCTTCACCTCGTTTGTATATTCTATCATGAATTAGGCATCCTTCATTCCATCTTCACGCTACTCATATCTCTCCACAATTTGGCTTCTCTAACTCGTATTACCCCTTCCTCTACGGCTCTCCTCTCACCGTCACATTCGTCTTACTTCTCTTCACACCGTCTCTAATTATCCAGGCTTCCCTCTTGTATCACTTTCCTTAATTTTACCTTTCATTTACGACGCCCCTCGGTCAACACTTGTTCTTTTACGAACCCGACGATATTAGGTTGACGAGATCCTTGCGAGTCTTTCATTGTCACGCCCATCGTGGTCCTTCTCTTCGTTTTATAGATACCGTCATTTATCGAAATGTCCGACCTCCTCCATTTTTCCCTCTGATTTGTTTTATTCACTTTCATCTTTCCTATCTGACGTTCCTTGATCAACAATTGCTGGCTTCCAGCCCACATGGCCTTAGGTTTGTGATCCCTGGGGAGTCTTTGATTTTCACGCCCTTTATGGCTGTTACATACTTTTGCCGATACCACCATCCTTCGTAGTGCTGGAACTCTTCCATTCACCTTCTAATTATTGTTAAGAGAAGAAGATTTTCCAGTTATATTTCCGCTTAAAAAATAATCACCTCCATCACTGCCAGTCAGAATTTACGTGGCGGATTTAAACTTAAATTTCTACGAAATTGTTGATGTACATTTTAATAATAATAATGTTATTTGCTTTACGTCCTTCCAACTACTTTTTAAGATCTTCGGGGACGCCGAGATGCCGGAATTTAGTCCCGCAGGAGTTCTTTTACGTGCCAGTGAATGTACCGACACGGGGCTGTCGTATTTGAGCACCTTCATATACCACCGGACTGAGCCAGGATCGAACCTGCTAAGTTGGGGTTAGAAGGCCAGCGCCTTAACCGTCTGAGCCACTCAGCCCGGCGATGTACATTTTCATCGTGCCTCTATCAGTTTGCCAGATAATGATAATAATAATAATAATTATAATTATTATCTGTAATTATTATTATTATTATTAATAAAAATAATAATAATAATAATAATAATAATAATAATAATAATAATAATAATAATAATAATAATAATAATAATAATAATACAACTCCTGTTAATCCACTGATGGTAAAGAGGAAAACAAACCCTAATACTCAAAGTAAGGCTGGACTGTAAGTTAATTGAGTTCCATGAAGTGTGGCTAATCAACTAAACATTTTAATTCATGTAGGGACGGCAATGATTATAGTGGCGGATGTGCTATCTGTCTGATGGTGGTCTCGGCCAAGAAAGCAAAGAATAACTGTCGAGAGGGAGGATTCGTCGCTCTGACCACTCGACGCACCGTAATCTGCAGCCTTTCGGGCTGAGCAGTGGTCGTTGGGAAGGCCAAGGACCATCTGTCTGTAATTCTTCAATCGTCCAACTCCCTTTTGTCGAATAAGATGTTCTTGGGCTTATCCCTCAAACATTCCTCGCGTCGTATTATCATTCACAAAAGGTATTGTGTTCGTTCTTGTACAGTCATGATTTTCTTTGGCTGCCCTTCATGATGCGATCAATCACGGTCATAAACATCAAAGGTGACCATAGATTTAATACATCAATACAATTCAATAACACCAAAATAGATTTCACTTATGTAGGATATTTGAACTGATTTCTTGTATATCGGTGATTCCGAATTTAATAATAATAATAATACCGGGCGAGTTGGCCGTGCTCGTAGAGGCGCGCGGCTGTGAGCTTGCACCCGGAAGATAGTAGGTTCGAATCCCACTATCGGCAGCCCTGAAATGGTTTTCCGTGGTTTCCCATTTTCACACCAGGCAAATGCTAGGGCTGTACCTTAATTAAGGCCACGGCCGCTTCCTTCCAACTCCTAGGCCTTTCCTATCCCATCGTCGCCATAAAACCTATCTGTGTCGGTGCGACGTAAAGCCCCTAGCAAAATAATAATAATAATAATAATAATAATAATAATAATAATAATAATAATAATAATAATAATAATAATAATAATAATAATAATGTTATTGGCTTTACGTCCCACTAACGACTGTTACGGTTTTCGGAGACGCCGAGGTGCTGGCATTTAGTCCCACAGGATTTCTTTTCCGTGCCAGTAGATCTACCGACACGAGGCAGTCACATTAGAGCACCTTCAAATACCACCGGACTGAGCCAGAATCGAACCTGCCAAGTTGGGGTCAGAAGACCAGCGCCTCATCCGTCTGAGCCACTCAGCGCGGCCAACCTGATAATTACGCTTTTAGATGCTGCAGGGTGTTCTCGACAATACGGCCCAGAGGACTAGCACGCTGGGGGGGGGGGGTAAAGCCGTGAGGTTTACGGTGAAAATCTATATTTGAATCCATTAGTGAGGCATGTCCGTGAATCGTTATATATATTTTCATTCTTTGAGGGCAGTTTTGTTATGGTAAGAGGTGGTGGACTGTGGAGAGAATTGTGAAAAAGGAAGTGTAGATACCGACACCGTGTTAGAAGTACTATTGATGTTTCATGGCTGCGGAAATTAGCACTGAAATTAATGCAGAAGCTGAGCAGAGACATGAAATGTGACTGAGATGTGGATTAACGTAAGTTGTTATGCGAACGAACATGTTTCAAATTCAGCTTTTCATTCTGAATTCAAAGCGTAGCGAACTGTTAGTGTAACAGCTTTTAGTGCTATTGTCAAGGCAGTGAATGTTTGATGTTTACGTGGATTTTAGTGTGATCCTAGCCGGCCTCGGGGTGTAGGCGTAGCATGGCTGCCTCTTACCCGGAAGTCCCGAGTTCGATTTCCGGCCAGGTCAGAGATTTCTTCCTGCATCTGAGAGCTGGTTCGAGGTCCACTCAAACTACGTGATTACAATTGAGGAACTATCTGACATAGAGATAGCGGTCCCGGTCTAGAAAGCCAAGAATAACGGCCGAGATGATTCGTCGAGCTAACCACTCAACACCTCATAACCGCCAGGCCTTCGGGCTGAGCAGCAGTCGCTTGGAAGTTCATGGTCCTTCGGGACTGTTGTGCCATGGTTTTGATTTTATATGATTCTCTCAATGAAGACTGTGTAGGCTGCACACGCCAGAGGTTTCAAGACTATGTCTTTCAGATAACCAAATACGAAGAAATATGCTAGTGCCGGCCCTACGATCTAGGCCACGCGTTCGATTACCGGTCAGGTCAGGAATTTTTACCTAGAACTGAATGCTGGCATACTTTATTACAAGTGAAAATCTGTCTGATGGTTAGATGGTGGTCTCGGCCAAGAAAGCAAAGAGTAACAGTCGAGAGGGAGGATTCGTCGCTCTGACCACTCGACGCATCGTAATCTGCAGCCTTTCGGGCCAAGGATTATCTCTCTGTAATTATCCAATCGACCAACTTCCCTTTTATCGAATAAGATGCTCTTGGGATTATCACTCAAACATTCCTCGCGTCGTACTTTCATTAGAAAAGGTATTGTGTTCGCTCTTGTACAGTCATGATTACCTTTAGCTGCCTTTCATGATACAATCAGTCACGCTGACAATAGATTTAATACCTTCAATAAAATTCAATAACACAAAAACAGATTTCACTTATGTATGAAATTCGAACTGATTTCCTGTACATCGATGACTCTGTATTTACACATTTCTTTAATTTTATCTCATTCAACACTTGTTTTTCTGATGTAAGATTCCGAATTTATGACTTTGTCCGAAAGCACGATATTTTGTCAACTTTATTCCATCACTGTTATGAATATTATTTATTAATGTAAATGTTTTAAATCATCCATTTTCTCTCCTTTCTATTAACTTTCCAAAAATAATTCTCCTTCTGAGCTGAAGGATCAATTTTTTAGTGTGGTGAGGAAATATGGCCATTGTTACAGATACATTTCTAGATTCATAAACTCACCAACGATTTAAATTTCACAAACTACATGATCGATACTGAAGCGTCTGCATGATGCATACTTGTCATGGTTGTCAAGAAATTGACAGGTAACCGCAAAGCACAAAATTACTATGAACATGTACAATAATTCTCTCAGGTTAGGTGTGGGCAATACCTTTTTCAGGAAGAAAAATATTAGAAAGATTTCTCAAGATATGAATGAGGAAACCAGAAGGAAAAAGACAGTAACATATTACTTCTTCACGAAAAGAACAAATCTTAGACAGTTGTTACATGTAACAGCCTTAGCAGAAGTAGCCGTTTGGAGACCAGAGGTAGTGGTTGTAAAAATGAAAGTAGAAGAAATAGAGAAATTGATAGAAAAAAGAGAGAAGAAATTTAGAGTAAGGAAATTTAAAAATATGGAAGGAAAAGGAAAATTCCAGAATGATTAGAAATAATATACGCAGAACTCAGGTGGCGAGAGTGGAAGTGGAATGGGGCATGTACAAGTAGGTGCAGAGTAAGGTAAATTATCTCCATACCCATTTACAGAGATTTCCACAAAGTCATCGTTATTTGCGAGAGAAACAAGTGGATATATTCCATCGAGATACAAAGATGATGGAAGAAAGGAATCAAAGCAAATCCCAATGACATATTATGGAGTATTTAGCGTGATTGTCCTGTTGGCGCATAGAAAAGAATCCTACAAACGACAATTTTAAGCGATAATTGTGATCATTTCCGTAAATGCATAAACATGACACTGGAAATTACATATATAATTTTTACAAGTATTGTTTAGTTTTAAATTGGTTTGTAATTCATTGGATTCATGAATCACGTATTCATCCAAGGATTTCACTACGGTCTTCATTATAATTAAAAATGGAACTAATTTGGCAAAACTCTATTCAGAATCTGTTTGACAAACGTGTTCTAAAATTACTTTAATATGATCGACAGGAAAATGTGTGTTGACCAGTATAATTTGTAGGTCATAGATTTCGGCATATATATACATATGTACACATTAATAAATTAATGTTTTAACATGCATATAAGAGAAGAGTAGACAACACAGGGTCTGGAGTAGCACAGCATTGCAGACTGTCTGAAGAAATGTAAATTTGAATTAGTGATGTGACCATTAGAATATTTCAATTCATTTAGTTGGATTCGAACATGTAGAGGAGTCAATTTGAAAGACTTTTTTCTGAAATTCGAAACACTTGTTTGCCCGACAGAGGATTAGGTCGGAGACACGAAATGACTGAAGTAATCCCGAGTGCGGCGAAGTGCATTGTGCTGAGTGATGAGTGATACCTAATCTAAACATTATCGGACATTTCTCGTCAGATTTGATTTATTTGATATATAATTGGTTTCCTTGACTAATTAGAGACTGTTAATTGTTTTGCGTTTGAGAAGAATTCATAATATTATTTCAAGTTTATTAAACATTTCTTTTTCAACTGTAAAGTAATGCTAATCTGATGTGTACGTGATTTCGGGTAAACAACAACAAAATTTGGAGTTCCATTCATGGAAAATGAACAACAGCCTCGATGAATGTGTGAGGAGAAAAAGGCTATTATATATCATGCCTTGAGGATCTCGGAAGGAAGTACGATATTACAAAACGCGAAATTATTGGCCTTATGATTGGCGCTAGAGGGAGACGCTGAACTTCTTAAGAATAACAAATTCCCGGATACTATTATCCAGACCATAGCGGCTCGGGGTTCAAAAATTCATTGGCGATTATAAGGCACCACTTGTACTCCCTAGTGAAAGAGACAATCTGCCTGATGGTGGCAATAGTAATCCTGAGTTATGACTCAAGCCCTGCTTAATCCAAACAATATAAAATAAATATTGAACTGATTAGGAGGATGATATTTTGATTCAATAATTGGGGCGGCTATCAGGTGGATTATCTCTCATAAATTATTTTGTTCTGAACACTACAAATACAATTTTCATGTCCATGCCTCAGATGAGCAACCTTTCAGTCATGTCATGGGTTCGTGGAAAATAGGCGAATACAGTCACATGACTCTCTCACGAGACATTGCAATGCAATCGCCCCTCTCTCTCTTGCACAGTCGACTCAGGTTAGTAGAGTTTCCGAATAATAGTTACTCAAGTTGAAGGGAGTTTTCGACTCGTCACATCACTGGTATGAAATAGTATCTTATTTATCTTATGAAAGCTCTACCAAGCGTGTTAATCTAATTACTATTGGCAAACAGAGGAACAGCGACGTTAAAGTAAGATTTGAAAGAGAGAGTTCTCAAGACACAGGGGATAGAAGTTGAAAAGTACAGGCACTTTGAAGATTGCTTGAAATATTTCGAAGACAAATACAAAGTGAAGAGATAGGAAGTCATAGGACTGTTGTTCGGTACTCGCAGTACTGTTGAAAAATTATTGGTCAGTTTCTTCAACCGCTTCAAAATAAATGTATTTACAATACAAGGCACTCTCTATACATGCACACCAACACCTGTACGTTTTCACAGAAAAATAAAACAAAGCACTTTCTCCACGAGGTAACTGCCTTTCGATTTCTCATTCAATTTGTAAGAATTGTTTCTAATTTTAATCTCATTATTGGGCAGCAGCGTAGAATTAGGCCTAGGAGTTTAGGCGAAAACCTATATTTGTACTTAAGAGATAATTTAAAATAAACTTATAAATACTTAAATGTTCCATGTATTTATAAGGTTAAGAGCAGAGGTCCTATAGTGCCCAAAAATGCCTAAATTGACGTTAGAGCCTATATTGTCCAATATTACTATAATTTATATTTTTATCCCTAAATCGATTTGAAATGATTTGGATTTATTTCGGAAAACTAAAATATATGCCGACTGCTTTTCTTTAAATACATCTCAAACAAAATCTTAAAATCGGGAAGCTCTAAACCATACTCACCCAAACTCCTTAAAGACCTTCTGCAGTACAGGCAGTAGAGTGTGTCACGAGTGTACATTCACCTGCTGAAAAAACAAAAACAAAGTGCCAGTTCGTGTTTAATTAAAAGGTTACAGGAGTCTCCCTACTTAACATCGGATGGTAAAATTATATTCTGTGACGTTTGTAGCAAAACGTTATTATTAATTTAGCAAAATTAAAAATATTTTTGTTGATAAATGCTTATTAAATTACGTAAAATTGAAGCTGCATAAAATTCATCTTTAACCCACTTTTTCGCATTTAAAAGCCTATTTTAGGAGCCAAAAATATCAAAGTATACTCGCAATAACGGATAAGAACAGCTTTTTTCACAATTTTCTCTCCCTTATTTTACTATGTAGTTGACTTCGTCAATTAAGCTGTAGGTTATTTAACGGAAGTAATTTATTTTACCCCAGTCTATTCTATCGGAATTTGTGATAGCTTTGTCATGAGTGCAGCCAAAATGTTTGTATTTATGCATATCTCACTGTCGTTTGATGAACGAGAGTTTGTAATCAGAAACCATTTGACTAATTTGGCTTTCATCAAAATGAGCAGGGAATGAAAAGATGGTCCATTAATTAATTAGCCAGACTGGGGAGTGTGAACATTTCGTAAAGTAATACTTTCCCTGGAAACAAAAGGAAATTTACAAATTAAGTACAAATACTTGATGTATACCTCACCGAGAAGGAGACAATAGAACAATAGTACAAGGATATAAAAATAACGAGTTAATTAAAATTATCCCAGCATGGGTCATTGACATCACTCAATTAAAAATAAAGACCGTACGCACTAGACGCAGATAATAAATAAATAAATAAATAAATAAATAAATAAATAAATTAATTAATTAATTAATTAAATAAATAAATAAATAAATAATCTCCGTTTAGGGCCGTCGCCCGGGTGGCAGATTTTCTAGATGTTCTTAACCTCCTATGTTCTTAAATGATTTCAAAGAAGTTATATGTTTATCAAACATCTCCCTTGATAAATTTGTCCCCCTAATTCCAAACCTCATCTTAAATTTATGACCTTTTCTCCTAAAAACCCCACTTAAACTTATTCTTCTACAAATATCATTCCAAGCCATCTATGTACTGTCAGCTCGAAACATTCCGCTTTATCAGGCGGCTCGTCTTCCTACTCCCAAGTATTCCCAGAACAAATCTTTCCACATTTTCGTAACGCTGCTCTTTTGTCGGAAATCAGCTTGAACAAATCGTGTTGCTTTCCTTTGGATATTTTTCAGTTCACGTATCAAGTAGTCCTGGTGAGAGTCCCATATATAGCAACCGTACTATAATTGCGGTCTTACCAGTGTCTTACACGCCCTCTCCTTTACATTTTACTATAATACCTAAATTTCATCATAACCGTATGAAGAGATCTGTATTTTTCCTTATATTAACACCTAGGCACTTGCAGTGATCCCCCATCAACACGGTCATTAAAACACAAAGTACTTCTCCTCTTTGTGAAAGTTACAATCTGACTTTTCCACCCGGTTAACCATCAAACCATTGCCTGTTGTCCATCTCACAACATTTTCTAAATCCCCCTGTAGCGGCTCATATTCCTGAAACTCATTGACTACTCTATACAGTATAACATCATGCGCAAAGAGCCCTTATCTTTGATTTCAGTTCCTTACCCGTAACATTTATATAAATCGGAGAATATAGAGGTCCAATAACACTGCCTTGTACTGTCGGGAGTGAAATTCCTGGATCAATTACGATCTTCCGCAACTATTTTGCTACCGAGAAACTGTTTTCTTTTTTCACTTTCTCCCTATGGGTAGTTACAAAGCTCACATGTAGTTTCGTTTCATCCCGTCCAATTTTCTTAAAAAAACTTTTCGGAATTGTCTAAATACTGAAATTAATATATACCTTTACATTAGTTACACTAATATTTTTGCATTAAATCTGATAATTTAGACATAATGGAGTCACTAATATGTTATAAAATAAGTGAAATTAAAAATTATGAAAAAACGATCCTATATTTTTCTTTTATAATATTGCAAGGGCACTTGTAAAATCAGTTTATTTCTACATTTGCATGAATGCCATTCCATGGAAATGATAGGTATAAGCCATAATTGTGTAGAAATCAAAAATATAGAAAATGGTATTTCCATCTACAGTCATTAGCAATAATTTCTACCAAGAATGCAATTTTATTCGAAACTTACTGAAGGTGTTAAATTCAAATTACCAGTATGTGTTATTCAAAATCACTGCTGGGTCCACTTGAAACTTACCAGCTAAACAATACAAAGAGAAAAACTAATGAGCATTTACCTCAGTGTGCATAATAATATTCATGTTAATTCATATTCATTAAACTAGCGCGTTATTAAATGAGGTACTGGTAATAAATTGGCCGGAAATTTGCTGAAGTCATTGTCAGTAAGTGAACAATACGAGCGAGATATCACGCAAGGGCTCACGTCATTGAATGCGATCGTCGAAAACATTAGTTTCAGGAATTCCAATTAATTCACAACGTTTATTGTTCCTCAGAAATAAAAAGAAAATGTTGCAATTTTATTGTTAACATTATTTTTATATTTTGATTAGGTAGATTGATTCGGTGTTTCACAGTGAAATCGGCACCGAATTAAAGTATATCTGTTCATAATGAAGTCCTAATAAATTATAGGTAGGCCTAATTGTGATGATAATAATATTAAGGAGAAGAAGCAGAAGAAAAAGAAGAAGAAGAATACACACTAAATCACTGAGTAGTATATTTATTACAATCTTTTAGTAGTTGCGAGAGTTTCAGAAATACTGGACTGAGTTCATATATAAAATAATAGTATAGACCTCAAATACACTTAACAAAATGGAAATTGCAACACCATGAAGGCATTGGTCGTTTGTCTTGATTTTCAAGATATGGAACGATACCATATAGGTATGTAAACGATCAAAGTTTCAGACCCAGTGGATTGTTGCTACAGGTCTTCCCAAGTGCTTGGTCGCGGAGGAATCAACTCCAGTATACGGACTCTGGTGTAGCGCAGTTGACTTGCAGTCTGTGCAGTGAAGTGTTCCCAGTCAAACATGCCTCGACGACAGAGAAGAGCACGCTATCAACAACTGTCGCCATTTGAAAGGGCTCGGATAATTGGGCTGTGTGAGGCTGGATTATCGCTAAGGACTGTCGCTGCACGTGTTGGACGACAGGCATCTACGGTACAACGTGTATGGCAGCAGTGGTCAAATGAAGGTAACCACACTCGTAGACCTGGCACAGGCCCAGCGCGACAGACAACTGTGGGAGAGGATCGCCGCATCATTCGGATGGCCCGGATGGAACCCCACGCAACAGCAGCGCAAATTCGAGCAGCTGTGGCACCCCACGTTACACAACAAACATTGGTAATCGCCTGCGTGCAGCTGGCTTACAAGCCCGTGTCCCTGCAGAAGGTGTTCCATTGACCCCACAACAGCTACATGTAAGGCTGGCCTGATGTCGATAAAGATCAACGTGGGTCGACGAATGGCATAGGGTCGTCTTTAGTGATGAATCGCCCTTCTGTCTTGCCCGCAGTGATCGCCGGAATCGTGTGCGCCGACGTAACGGGGAGAGGGGCCGCCCAGATCTTATTGTCGAGAGGTACACAGGGCCAACACCAAGCATTATGGTCTGGGGAGCTATTGGCTTTAATGTGAAATCACAATTAGTGCTAGTTGAGGGCACTATGAGTGCTCGACAGTACGTTGCTAGGGTACTCCATCCAGAGGTTGTTCCTATGATGGCGAACATTGCTAATGGGATGTTTCAATATTGCAATTTCCATTTTCTTCAGTGTTTCTATTACGTCTTCCGTGTACTTCTAAATATTCATGTACATAAAAAGAGGAGAACTTTAATGCACAGGGACACAAATATTAATGCTATACTCGGAACCCATTCTGCATTGTAGAAATGTTTCATAAATGCTGAACATTGTATCTCCTTTCTCAGCCAGACTACATCATTAGGGCTTTCATTTGCTTCTGTGGTTCGTGGTTCAACCTCCGCCTAAGGAAACTGCACTGATTAAATGTACTTTGCCTCTTCCTAAACTATGCCCTACTATACCTGCTTTCCACAATTCATTTCAGCAAGGAGAGCGAATCAGATTTTATTTAACACAAATTCAAATGTAAAACAATAATGTACTCAGAAAACCAGTGTGACTGATATTTTAATTTGAAATAAATTCAGTGCAGTTATAAATAATTTATGTTATGAAAACCTTGTTTCACGGATAAAAATATATCATCTCTTAGAAACACAGAGACGTGCTATTTATACGAGTATTTTAAATAAATTTATATTTTGAAATGATTCACTTTGTTGAAATTAATTACTGAATTTAATTCACTATATTTCTTTCATATTGTCCGAAACACTCGAAATACACTTACAACATTTATACACCTTCATTTTAGACTTTTATACCCCTCAGCGTTCAGTCTTGAAACCCCTATGAATAAAGTACCCGGTTAAATGCATCCATGCTTCCGTAAAGCATTTTCATGATAATCATAAAGCGTTTTCATGATAATTGTCATAAACTGATGAAAAATCAAGAGGTTGTTACTTCAAAATATTTGCAATATTTGGTTTAACAACTTGTACCACATTCATTGAAATAACTAGGGAAAAATATTTATTTTTTTGAATTTTATTTATTACACATTTTATTTTGCTGCATAATTTGAAAAAAATGACCTAATGAATCACGACTAAAGAACGCAACCGTAATGAATATACCACTAAATGTGAAGTTACCAATGAAAAACACAGACAGGAAATGTTAGAGAGGGGTCTTAAAAGAGAAGAAATGAGTCCAAAACTCGCTGAAATTAAATGTCAAATCTCATCCTTTACAAGAGATATCCACAGTAAGTAATTATTTCAGTGAAATAAGGAGAAAATCTTATTCTATATAAATAAAATCAACTGAAGCTAAAACTATGATATCGACTCCGATTCAAATCTCAACTGCGTGGGAGGAAAGTCAGCATAATATAATTAATATTGAAATATGAATAAGTCTGTGAAAGGGACTTTTCATTCATATAATTACACTGTAACTTTCGAATAAGTTATGCTATAACTTTGTATTTATCTTACTGACATCACCAACATTAAAGTTAATGAGAGAGTATTCCTTTTGCAGAGTTCCTGCCTTCAAAATTCCACTCGAGAAATCTTCCTACTCGACTAACACTCTGAAGCTTTTCTCACATCAATACCTCAGCACATTAATTATAATCGCTTACTCTTGGGTGCCGTTGTATCCCATGTCGGTTATAAAATGAACTACATCTCCCTTCACATTGATTCGAGACTATTTTTCTGGTGAATGTAAATGAGTAGTACTGCTTAGTCAAATCAACCGTAACTTTAGCGCGTCATATTTATTTTCAGCATTTGTTGTTAAATGTAAACCGAACACTCATTAGACTAAGCCACTATACTCAACAACAGCGTTGCATTACTAGTGAAATCACAATATGAAGATAATGTTGGAAATCAAGAGTACAAATTGGTGGAAATATTCTGTCATAGGAAGAGGAGTTAGGGAATGAAATAATTTACCAACGGAAATGTACAATATATTTCCAAATTCTTTTCAATTATTTAAGGCAACACTAGGTAAAAACAGCCAGGGTATCTTCCACCTGGGTGACTGACTATAAATCCTGTATACATTTATTCCAATATTTGTTATATTTGTCCAGAATCTTGGGGAAACTGTAAGCGGCTTCTGGTTCAAAGGGCCTCCTGAGCGATCCCCGGATAGGCCAATGATCTTAATTTCATGTAGCGAATTCCTCAGATTCAAGACTTTCTTTGATCTACATATGAAGCCACAAGACTACCAACCACAATAGAAACACGCACTGCACTTGTGAATATATCACTTCACATAAGGTTGGCATCAGAAATTGTATCCGACCGTGAAACTTAACAGAGTACAATTTGCAGTACGAAGAAGGCTGGCTGTTGTTTTGAGATTGTCCACCTTCATACTTGCAGAAGAAGTGTCATCATTGTAGAAAAGGAGGGATATTGCAGGATTTCGAGAGAAACGGTAAAATATGAAACTACGAACTTTAATTCAATTCTCTAGTTACAAATACTGTGGACGGACAAAATGTCTAACTCCTCCGTAATAGAAAAGGTTGGTGTCCGGAATTGACATTCAACTCGTATTGGACAGAGAACGCTCCACTTACTTTAACATACAAGTAATATCTTCTGCAAAATTGTGCTAGTGGGTACTCAATATATTAAGCGTATACTACAAGCCCTCTTCTGCACATGATAACCGCTTACAGCTTGTGGATTGACATAGAATTGCAGTGAAGTGGTAGTAATTTCTTATCTTTGTGGCCCTATTCCTAATATGCTTGAGGGGCTTTAAAGTTATTAATTGGCTTGGCATGCAAATTCATCCTCTCTGTGATAATATTCTGTCTTGTTATAATATTCTTCTTCTTGCCCTAGGCCATATAATATGCCGGAATGCTGTTTTTCATCGCATGCCCTCAGTTACAGTTCAGAATTCAATTACCTGATGGCCTAGACGTATACGTTCCTATATCACCGTGGCGTTCTCTTTTGGACGTTGACTTGCAACATGACCTAATCGTTAGTTGTAATTTATCCGTCAGATTTTTTCTCATCTTTCACTAGTTACCCGTTGAATCTTCCGCGGCGTATCAATTTAATCATTTATTTGAGAAACCCCACTTATCCATTTTCGGACAAAATATTAATGCATATACAGTATGTTAAAATTATATGTATCTCCATATTTCAGAGAGAGAGAGAGAGCACGTCCTCTTCATTATAAGGGGTTTACTGGGACGTTGAAAATTTTCTCCTGCCCTACTGTTAATATGCAGGATATATCTAAGGAACTTGAATAACAGGCATGGTAAGACATCGTTATTGTTAACAGGGATGATGTCCCTGAGTAAATGTAATAAGTGATATTGTTAAGATGGACGATGTTGGAAAATGTTCTGAATTTTGACTTTGAAGGGAAATTTAGATATAGGCCTACAACCTAATTACATATTTAAAGAGTGATATGTAGTGTGCTTAAATGTTGATATGCTTTAAATAACCTAATTTTTTAAAATTTTCTGCTATCTAGAGTTTATTTATTTGAGAAATCGCCCATGTTCAAAAATTTCAGTTCCTATATCACCCGTTTCTTGGAAACTTAATGTTAAAAAATGATCAGAATTATTACACACGATCTGATAAATATCTGTCATAAAAATAAGACAGAAATTCCAAACATTACAAACTGTAGGCAGTTCTTTCCACTTTTCTCAATACTGGCAGTAGTATAAATGTGTGCTTTCTCAAATTACTGATTCAATCATATTTAATCAATTTTACTAATTCACTTCATCTGATCATCTTCCAAGTTTCATCTGTGATTCTTTATGTTTACACTCGATATTTCTGTTTCATAACTAACATTTGATAAAAATTATGTCTGAATGTTTAAATTTTAAGTATGTCCTTCCAAACTACAACAATGATTTAGCATAGAGACAATCCAGAATTTCTAGAGAAGGCAATCCCAGATAATAAATCCTCTCAGACTTATTGCGTGGGTTGTGTCTTGGACGGTAACCCGTCGCTGTCCCCTAAATAATTACTTCATCTGAGCAGTACATATTGCTAAATACAATAAACCAGATGGTAATATATTCACCGTGGCCTCCTGCGACGTCAGCGGACCGTTGGATTCTGGGGAATCTGCAACTAAATTATTCAAAAATAAATCGTATCATCCTGGAAAAACAGGATGTATACTCAGGCAAAGATTGTGAAGCTGTTTAGCAGTATTTAATTCATTGCTCAAAATGGGTAAGCTGAAACATTTAATCGACACACTAACGCAGCTCGATATTTTACTCACGGGTTACACGAACCCAAGTTCACAGACTCTCACACCTTTTAGTAGCAAGGTAACAGAAACCTGAAAGTCAAAGTGGACCATGGGGTGATACTGAAAGTGCCCCATTTGGGAACGGGATTTATAGTTAGCCTTAGGATACCAGATCCGTCATCCACTTTACCTCCCCCGGCAGTGAAGTATTGCTGTCGGAGACAAAACGTTATCATGCTGAATAAGAAATACCTTTTTGTGTACTCTGCCAACCCTCCGTGGTGCTAACCATTGTTGTCAAGTTTACTTCGATAACCCATTAATGCGCAAACGAATCTAACGCGTATAACATACCATTATATCAGTGCTTGCCTTCATGCACTTTTTTTACGGTTGTGGTATATACGTTATCCTTGGTCTTCTTCCTCGGTGTCACTGTCTCGCGAATGTTACACTAGCTGTTGTCATTTGCAAGATTCTGAGCCATCGTCCTTTTGATTGAACTTCATTTTGCAAACATTTGCTCTAAAAATATAAACCTTTATTTTCTACCAACTCCAGAAGAAGCATTACATACAATGCCACTGCGAGATGGAGCAACAGTCTTTCCGGAAGGTTTTTTTTTTTAAAAACAGCTCTTATTACCTGAAAGAAATTCAAATTTCAAAGGAATGGAGGCAATGTAAGTTAGATATTCTCATTAACCGGTGTCATTTAATGAGTAAAATACATTTTTGTGTACTCCTTTCCTTAACAACTCGTATAAACATAGCTATAAACTGAACTGGGTTCGGGTAACTAAAAATTATGTTCTCCGATAAAACGAAGCATATCACCTTTTCTAGTGGACGAGATAAAAATCTTAATTTTTAGGCTAGATTAGTACCTTGACGTATCAAGAGCAATGGCACATTTTCTAATGGGCAGATTTGTTGGTAATGCTTTGTGAAACCCGCGAACTCGTCTGAGTTCATGTCTTAGTGTGAATCTTTCATTAATTCAACAATTTTTTCGGAGGAAATATAAAAACAATTTGAGGCCCAACCTTCAGTGTTGCGTCCATGAAATATCATTATATACATGTGGAGAGCGGTTAAAAGTAAATATACCGAGCTCGATAGCTGCAGTCGCTTAAGTGCAGCCAGTATCCAGTATTCGGGATATAGTAGTAAAATACATTTTTGTGTACTACTTTCCTTAACAACTCGTATAAACATAGCTATAAACTGAACTGGATTCGGATAACTTTGGCTCAGTATCTTGCAAATGGCAACAGCTAGTGTAACATTCGCGAGAAAGTGACACCGAGGAAGAAGACCAAGGATAACGTATGGACCACAACCGTAAAAAGTGCTGGGGCTGTACCTTACTTAAGGCCAAGGCCACTTCCTTCCAACTCCTAGCCTTTTCCTGTCTCCTCGTCGCCATAAGACCTATCTGTGTCGGTGCGACGTAAAGCAACTAGCAAAACAAAAGTAAATATACAACGTTCAAAGAACTCTAAGCTGCTAATACACGACATTCCGGAAGACATCACGATTTAAACTGCTCGAGCTTGAAATCCAGAGTTCGTTCTCGTGGAATGTAATTTGAAACAGTGGCCCTCAAAAGGGGGAGGGGCACACCCTGTTGGACGCAAAGAATGATAAATGGGCCGCGCCGGCTCTGATTGAAGTATAATATTTAATGTTCTGCTATTCTCAGATTCTCACATCTATTAACCTAGGCAGCAAGCACTTCCACAGCCATTCAAGACTAAAACTTTCGTACTTTTGCTGACTTATTTCACAAGAACTAACCAGTATATCCTGTCAGCATGTATTCTGAGAAAAGGTGCGATTAATATTTCCCACAAAAAAATCTTTCACCGGCCAACCCTAGCGGTATCACCTTACCAAGCACTTAACAACCCAAAGACGCTGGACAATGTGACTGCTACTTCATTACAAGAATTGATTAATCTATTTCTGCCATTGTCGACTCGATATCAGCCAGGTCTTTGCAGTCAGTTCAAAGACAGTGAGTGAACAGATGGATTCTAGCGCATGTTTAGTGGAAGTAATTAGCCCGGCTTACAATAAACTGTTACATGTATCGCCATATCTATGGATAAGTCGCATATTAGCAGTGATAAAAAGAGACCCCCATGGAAGTGATTTATCAAGTGCTTGCTCTCTTTCGAAAATATTCTATCCTAATAAAGAACAAGGTTCGAATATGATCAACGTATATTGCTCTTCCGCTTCTACTTCTCCCACCAGCAACATTAATTCTACACTCAAAAGCAAGGTGCGTAAATATCAAGACGGTTATCTGACATTAGGCTTTATCAGCATTATTTTAAATAATCAGGAACGACATCAATGCGACCTTTGTTGTGAGAGTTTAGCTAACGACAGTTTCAAGCCTGTGAAACTTAAGAGACATTTGCCGCCAAAACGTCCAGAATGTGTAAGTAAACCTATAGAATGTTTTAAGGGCATAAAAATTCCTAAAAAATATGCTAAGAACATCCCTCGAGGTATCATATTTAATTGCAAAATCCAAATCACCACATATCATTGGTGAGGAATTTTTAATAAAAGTGCTATTTATTCGGGGCGTTGACCTATGAAGATCTTTCGCCCCTACTTGCACCATATGGGAGGAACCTGCGTGTAGTATGTAAATGGCGGAAGTTTAAAGTGTTGAATGTGAGGACAGGAACGTTAAAGACGACACAAACACCCGGCCCCAGGCCAAGAATATTAATCATTTACAATTAAAACCCCCTGACCCGGCCTGGAATCGAACCCGAGGCCGCTGGGCGACAGGCAGACGCCTGGTCCCCTACACCGCGGGGACGGACTTGGTGAGAAATTACTTCTTCCTGCAGCCGTGAAGAGGAGCGCGAACATGCTTGGAGAAAAGTTCGGCGAGTGTCTGAAGCCGATACCGCTCTCAGATGACACACTGGATCGTCGTATTGATACAATAGCCTCTGACATAACATCAGTTGCTACCACGTCTTCGTGATAGCCCAAAATCTACCCTGAAACTTGATGACAGTGTTCATATTTTAAGTAGTGCCCAGCTTCTTGTTTTTTTTTTTTTTTTTTTTTTTTTTTTGTACGCTACTTTCCTGCCAATGAAATGCATGGAGATTTTCTATTTTTGTAAAGATCTGCAAGGGAGATCTACAGGCGAAGATATTTCCTCTCTTGTGAATTCCTTTTACATTGACAACAATCCGTCACGGACAAATTGCGTTGGTATATGTACCAATGGGGTAGCAGCATTTACTGGAACTAAAAAAGGGTTCCGAGCATGAGTGAGTGCTATCACTAATTCCGTAAAATTTACAGATAGCATATTGCACAGAGAAGCATTGGCTTCGAAAGTACTACAACCAGATGTTAATAACGTGCTGAACGATGCAATCAGTGTTATAAATTTTGTGAGAGCAAGAGCTTTAAACTGTAGACTATTTTCCGTTTTTTGCGTGTAGATGGGATCTACGCATGGTTCGCTTCTATTGCACACAGAGGTACATTGGTTGTCTCGTGGTCGATTCTTTTGTCGCATTGTGGAGCTGAAGAATTAATTTCATGTTTTCCCATTGGACACCAATCCTACACTCGCAGGTCTGTTCCTGGATGAAAAATGACCTCTAGTACAGTGCTGCCTGGCTGACGTATTTGAAAACTGAATTATCCTAACGTGTCATTTCAAGGACGAAATAGTAATATTGTCTTTTTAAGCGAGAAAGTGCTTTCTTTTAAGATAAAACTTGAACTTCGGAAAAGCTAGATTGATAAAGGTAACTGTGAGATGTATTCTTGTCTGATTGAATTCCTGGAGGAAAAAAAAGTTTGATATTGGTAAAATTAGTGGAATTACCGTGACACATCTCGAATATCTCCGTCAACAATTCAAGGATAAATTTCCAGAACCTTCAGCTGAATGTGACTGGATTCGCAGTCCGTTCGATACGAACGTAACAGCGCACTTGCCTACGGTAGAACAGGAGGAGCTAATAGAACTCTCAGGCGACAGAACACTTCCAAATGAATTTAAGTCGAAGTCTCTTGAAAATGTTTGGGTGCAGGGAATAGCTTAAATCTATTAGATATAATGAAGGAAAATAGTTACATGATTTACTCTATCACTGTAATCCTTTTTATCAGGTACGTCATTGTTAAAGGGGCTGCCTGGCCGAGGCGGTAAAGGCGTGCTCGGCTCACCCGGAAGGACGTGGGTTCGAATCCCCGTCAGGAAGTCGTAAAATTTAAGAAATGAGATTTCCACTTCCGGAGGTGCATATGGCCCTGAGGTTCACTCAGCCTACACCAAAAATGAGTACCAGGGTAATTCCTGGGGGCAAAGGCGGCCGGGCGTAGAACTAACCACTCTACCCCATCAAGTGCCGAGGTTACGGATAGTGGAAGCCTTTACCTTCCACCCCTCCAAGGGCCTTCATGGCCTGAACGGAGATGACTTTGCTTTGCTTTTACTTTTACGTCATTGTTAAAAACTTTTATGTACGAATGATAAGGACTGGTGCAGGGTAGCTGTTAGTGTAATAATGATTTAAAAAAAGGAGGACAATTCCCGCGGAGTAAACTTTTTCGAAAAAGTGCACATTTTCTGCATTTTTGGTCAACAGCAAATTTTTGAAAATTTAAGGTTTTAAAAAAATTGATTGAACTATATATAGTTAATGTAAATAGCTCACCCTTCACACTAACCCAGTAAGTGTCAGAGAATTACCGAATTCCGAACCACGTAACTTTTCTCTTCTGTTTTACTCTTTTTTGGTGAGGTGTTCGAACATAACATTTTTCAAATTCACAGTTAAATGTCGAAAATTGATGTATTATTTCTACTGTTGTTGATACGTCAGGAGCTTTCAAATATGATAAGCATTCGAATTAACTAAAAGCAACGCAGGCTCTACAGCCAAAGAGCTAATTGGTGAAATAAACAAAATCTGTTCAATTCCAGTAACTGCACATGCAGCCGTTGTTTTTATAAGCAAGTTGTAATAGTTAACTTTCAACAGCTTGGACTAATAAAAAAGCATGAATGCTATTTACCAAAAAGTGTTAAGCTCTCATGTGCTCTTATAATAGTAAATTGTTTTTCGTATTATTATTATTATTATTATTATTATTATTATTATTATTATTATTATTATTATTGTTACCGTGTTTTGGTGGTAGTTATGCATGAAAGAAGGTGCTGGGTGGTGAATGGGTCTCAAGCTACTAAAGTGAAATTAATTTTAAAATTTAACAAGGTTATATTTTCTTTTCAAAATTAGGTAACAACAAATAGAACAGGTACTTAGTAGCCGAAACACGATTGACAAATACATTTACATAGGTACCCCATTTGGGGCTTCAAAAGTCAGAAACATAATTCTTGAGCAATGAGCCCAACCTTACAATGAACACCATACAACAAAGGGGCCGAAAACCCCCAAACATGCCAGAAACATCTGCTTCCAATTACATCCAAAAGCCTCCTTGAGGCAGAAACACAATTTTCAAAAAGGGCAACTTCCCCCTAAAATACAAGCCTATCATAGGCCACTCCGAACTCCACCTTTAAGCCGTCCTCAAAGGACATATACACAGGGGCAAAATACCCAACCTACTGAGGTCTGTTAAATAACAAGAAGATTAATACATGATCTCTAAAATACAATTTGAGAGGAGGCGAACTTGCACTCCTAATACACTTTGCTTAAGACCTACTTGGCACTAGGCCGTTAATACAAGGGCTAATCCCATACTACAGAGGTGACTTAATAGCAATTTACATTACATTACGGAAGGATTGGTTGAGAAAAATAAGTTCACCTCAGGACGATGTGAGTGGGAGCTCGAGAGGGTTAAGCACTCTCTATCCCGATATGTCGTTTTAAAAGAGAATATATGAAAAGAGTAGTTACATTTTAGGAAAAGGTTACATGGTTGAACGCTTAGAACCCACCCCGAAAGTTAAACTGCTGAGCTAGCAAAGAAAGAAGTTATTAATCGGCCATTACCTTGTTGTTGACCGCTGCCGAAGAAAGAGGCGCTTCCCGCCCCCTGCTATGTACTTAACACACTGAAAGATGGAACACAAAGTGGCCCGGAGACCCGAAAATCAGCAGTTTATATCCTCTCGCGGAAGGTTCTAGGCGTTAGGGGAAAGAAAACACCCTCCCACAAACTCTTTATTGGGTAGGACCCCGCAACAGATTCAAGTTGGGGGAAGATACACCAGATTGGTCAGAAATTAATATAAGAAATTCGGGATTGGTTAGGTTCAACACAAGGGGAAAGAAGGGGTGAATATTGCCAACTTAAACAATGACTGAAAGAAATTTAACAAAGAACAAACTCTTGAAATTAAATTTTCTCCCAAAAAACAGTTCTTTCACTTCGCACTAGAGTGCACCGTTGTTGATCTTCAGTAGTGTCCTCTAGAAGAGAAAGTTCACACTTCTTACTTCAAGCAAAACAAAAACACATCAAAAGTGACACAGTTCAAAAACTCAAAATTTTCCACGTGGTGACATCTTCTGAGACGGTAAAGAATTAACAGCGTAGATAAAGTTCAGACTTCCTCCAGCAGAGGAGTTTCACCTGGCGCAATTTTTAAATTAGCGGCGTGTAGATGTACCGCCCGGTACAGACCTCCCCCCCCAAAGTTCCTCCAAGGGGTAACACAGAAGAACATAAACTTTTGTTTGAAAATAAGGTCCCAGTTTTGATGTTGATATTAAAATAAATTGCAGGAGTATTTGAGAAATTCCAAAATTTTGTTGTTGCAGGTGAGGCAAAGTCTTTCTGTTTGTAGTAGTTGAATTCTGAAGATAAACTTTTATACTTGAAAGTGAAGGAAAAAAAAAATTTTTCAAAGTCCACCAAATATTGCAGTTGAATTCCCAAGTGTAGTCATTTCTTATAGTGACTGTCCATGTAGTTGATGTAGGCTAAGTTGGATGGCCAGACCGGCCGTTGCAGCTTGCGTCCAAAGGAGGCCGCTCGGACCCCTCAAGTACCCTGAGATACCGCTCGACCGCACTATGAGGGGAGCAGAGGTGTTGAAGCACGCCGCGCCCGCGGTGAACATATACAGGCCGCGGGCAAGTAGCAGGTCGTGCGCCGCACATCAGCCTTGGCCGGGAGGAGAGCTCCGGCTCGCCGTGCACACGTCGTCCTCGCTGGGGCCGAGGGGGCCCGTCCTCTGCTCCAGTAGCTGCACGGCGTCGCGCGGCTGCGGGGGCACTGAAACATTAAAGCTTGGCGGCAGAATTGTGTTGGACTATCATCTTCTTTGAGGGTACAGGCTTGTGGAGAGGTTGAGGGGCCAGCGGCGTGCAAATATCCATGGCATAAGTTAAGCCACTGTGTAAGTCGGAGCAGGAGACGGGAGCGTGGTAATGGCCGAGGCAAGGACAGAATGGCAGTTTAACGGATCGGGGAAGGTTTTACAAGAGGCTTACATATAAGACAAAATATTATAGAAGGGGCAGAAAGCCTTAAAAGTTGAACTCAAAAAAAAATATAACCTTCATATTCCTTTCAAATTATATGAAGCAAGTTGACACAAAATTTACACTGGTTTCACCTGTGACAGGTGAACCCTAAATATCCTCTCGGTGGCTGGATTGCTTAATAACAACGTAACCGGGGTGAGGAAATCGAGAATTATACAAGGCCCATGAAATCTGGGGGCAAGCTTGCCCGCGGGAACAAAATTTTTGACCATTACTTGGTCACCTACCTTTAAAGGGGTGGGTCTCCGTCCACGATCATACCTTTCCCTAACCTTTTCATGAGATACTTTAAGATTAGCTTTAGCCTTCTTCCAAAGATCTTTAATGTTGTCCGGATCTATTGTCTCGGGCAGAATGTCACTCAGAGACCAGAGGTTAGAGAGCGGCGTGTTGGGAACAAACTTAAACATCAAAGAAGCTGGAGTACACTTGTGAGATTCATGAACCGCTGAATTCAAAGCAAAAGCTAACCAATGCAGGGACGTGTCCCACCTGGAATGATCATCATGATGATAGGCAATCAGTGCGGACCTGAGATTACGATTAACCCGTTCAGCCAGAGATGGTTGAGGGTAATAAGCAGAAGTAGTTACATGAGAGATGGATAAGTCAAAACAGAATTTACGAAATAAATTAGATGTAAAAGCCTTAGCATTATCAGATACAATATATTGGCCCGGACCAAAAGAAGCAAAAATAGAATTTAAGCAAGTAATTGTAGACTGAGCGGTAGCCAGCTTAGTCGGAAATAACCACGAAAATCTTGTAAAACCATCTACACATACAAAGATGAATTTGTTGGCATTTCCCTTTGACTGGGGGAAGGGTCCTACATAATCAATATACAGGCGTTCCATGGGGCGCGATGCTTGATGCGAAGACAAGAGGCCTACCTTAGTGGACATGGTTGGTTTACTGAGCAAACAAGATTTACAAGCTTTTACAAGTTCACGAATTTCGCCGTCCATACCTTTCCAGATGAACATTTCACGAATCTTTTCACGGGTTTTAAAGATTCCAAGATGCCCTCCTAATGGGGTCTCATGATAATACTTGAAGATCATAGGTACAAGAACCGCTGGAACAACAACTTTCATCAACTTATCATGCCTCGAAGGGCAACATAGAACACCATTCCTCAGAACATAAGGGACAGCATGTTCCCCAGAAGAAAGGGTTTCCATTATCGGAGCCAGCGTCGGATCTTCACGTTGGTATTTCTCAATATCCCTAAAAAGCATGGGAGCATCTGTTAAGATGGCATTAACACCAGATAGTATGGACTCGGAAGGTGATGAACTATCGACCGGTTCGTGGGTCTCGACGTCGTTATGAAACATACGGCTGAGTCCATCAGCAACAACATTTTCGGTACCTCTGATATGTCTAACATCAAACTGGAAGGCGGAAATACGAATAGCCCAGCGGGCTATACGACCAGTACGACGCGGCCTACCCAAGACCCAGCTTAGGGCTTGATTATCTGTTTCCAGGTCGAATTTGACATGTTCCAGATAGAGACGGAACTTTTCTAAGGCAAATAAGACTGCCAACCCTTCGAGCTCATAGATGGAATACTTGGCTTCTTGAGCCGATAGAGGCCTAGATGCATAGGCGATGGGTCGCCTCCCTAGTTCAGTCTCTTGAAGAAGGACTGCAGCTACAGCTGACGATGACGCGTCCGTTTGGACGATGAATTTCTTTGAGAAATCAGGCATAGCAAGGACAGGGGCATTACAGAGAGCTAATTTCAGATCTTCAAAAGCGGCTTGTTGAGAAGGTCCCCACTCGAATTTGATGCCTTTCCTACGAAGAAGGTTTAAGGGCGCCGCTCTATTAGCAAAGTTAGGAATGAACTTTCTGAAGAAATTCACCATACCAATGAACCTGGCGATACCTTTAATGTCCTTGGGAGGTTTAAAATCACGGATGGCCTGTGTTCTAGAATGATCGACTGCTACACCATCGGGTGACACAATATGCCCTAGGAATGACATAGAGGGCTTAGCAAAGGCGACCTTGGACAACTTAACGGTTAACCCAGCCTTACGAAGGCGATCGAGAACTTCTCGCAGATGATCTAGATGTTCTTCAAAAGTCTCTGAAAATACGACGACATCATCTAAATAGTGATATAAGTACTCGAATTTGATGTCGGAGAAAACCCTATCTAGTAGCCTAGTGAGCACAGCTGCTCCCGTAGGGAGCCCGAAAGTCACGCGGTTGTATTCATATAAATTCCAGTCCGTGGCAAACGCTGTAAGGTGTTTAGACTCTTCGGCAAGGGGAATTTGATTATAGGCCTGATTTAAGTCCAAGATGGTGAAGAACTTGGCCTTACGAAACCATGAAAAACAAGAATGAAGGTCCGGAAGGGGCACAGATTGCAACACCACCTTCCGATTGAGAGCCCTGTAATCAATGACAGGCCTGAAGCCTCCTTGGGGTTTCGGGACTAGAAAAATAGGCGATGAATACGCCGACTTAGAGGGCCTAATAATACCATCCTTCAACATCTGATCGATAATTTCTTTCAGAGCCTTCATTTTAGGTGGAGATAGCCTATACGGTGGAAAACGAACAGGAATCGAATCCGTGACCTCAATTTTGTATTCAATAAGGTCAGTAACACCAAGAGTATCAGAGAACACCTCGGGAAACGACTGACACAGTTTGCGAATACTATCAGCCTGCTCCTCAGGTAGATGTCTAAGGTCTAACAACATCTCATCCTGGGTAGGCGAAATAGAAGAACATGACACAGAATTACACTTTAATAGTGGTATTTTACAACTAGAAGCAAATTTGAATGTGCACGACCTAGACTGGAGATCGTGCACAAGACCAGTGTGAGAAATAAAGTCAGCTCCCAATATAATGGGGCAAGACAATTGCTTGGCCACAAACAATTTAATTTTCCATGTAAACTTAAAAATACGAATCTTGACCAGTAAGGAACCTAGAATTTCTAATGGAGATGAATTAGCCGAAATGTATTGAACAGGAGAAGAGACATAGTCAGGAAGTTTACAAACCGATTTAAATTTAGAATACCATTCAGCCGAAATAATCGAACAAACACTCCCTGAATCTAAGAGAGCTGTTATAGGCTCGTTATTTAACTCAATCTTAAGAAAAGGAACAGGTGCGGGGGTATCCGCCGCAATCCTAAGACATTCTTTAGGGCATTCAAGAGATGAATTTGAAGGCTGATCGTTCTCTGCATTTACAACCTGTTTACTAAGGGCTGAGTCTCGGGAAGATGGATTAGTCGACTCAGCCGGAGCCACTAGTCACTTTTTATTATTGGCATAGGTGGAATTTGCACCAGAAGTTGAGCAGGAGGGGGTGCTATTTGAGTTGGGACAATTCTTGGCAATATGTGAGAAAGCCCCACATTTAAAACAGCCTTGTGATGACCCGGCTCCATTCCTTGTCCCACTTGACTTGATCAGCGGACAGTTGTTGCGCAGATGTTCAGGCGACCCGCAAGCATAACATTTACGGGGATTGACTGGTCGGCGAGGTGGAGGCCGAGTGTTACTAAAGGAAGGCGGGGGTTCTTTCGCGACACGCAAAGAATCGGCGTATCTAACTCCTTCCGCTGAGACGGCCAATGCTTCAAGTTCAGAGAAGGTTTGCGGGCACGCCGCGAAACACAAATATGACCTATAGGGGGGTGAAATTCCCTCTACAATAGCCTGTACAATCTGATCTTCAGGAAAATGAAGGGCAAACACCCTAGTATAAAACTTAATGTCCTGTATGAAATCAGCCAAGTTTTCATCCAAGCGCTGTACACGATAATAGTACTTCTGAATAAGGGAGGACCTGGCCCTAGCCGGGATGAAGTTAGCTAGCAAATGGGCATGGAAATCCTCAATAGAAGATTGCTCGGCAATGGCTCTAACTATTTTGTCAGAGAGAATACCAATAGCATACGGATAGATAATTTGCAAGATTTGACATGGAGAAAGAGAAAAAACAAGGGCATGATCCTGAAATTCCACTAGAAATCTTAAAAATGAAATTACGTCACTGGTGGTATTAACGGAAAACTTAGAAATACCTCTGAGCAACATTGCCAATGGATGAGGCAAGCTACTAAACCCGGGTGACATAGTAGGTAAAGGTTTCAATGGCAACGAAGTTAATTCAGAACGGATGTTACTCAGCGATGCACGGCGTTCAGACTCGTTGTCCAATGGGGCAGAGATAGTTTAGCTGCGATGGTTTTCCTATTTACTTCTCCCTTAGCAGGTTCTTCCTCGCTACCTACATTCACTATAGTGGGCTGATCAGATTTGGGAGGAACTTCCCCAGTTAACAATTGAGTGACCTTACTAGATAATTCGGAAATATTTTCCAGGAGCTTACTAGCTTCCTTCCTCTGAACGTCATTCAGTTTTAGAGACAACAGATCGTTAACCCTATTCGAAAAATGATATAGCCTGCCTTGCACACGCTTAATTTGATTCGGAGACGGATCATTTTCATCAAAAAAACTAACTACAGAAGCTAGCCCAGTAACATTCTCCGTGATCGTGGAAAGAGAATCGTCAATTTCTTTCTCTCCCAACTTGGGGATGGAAATGGGCAAATCCAGGGACTCTCTAAGCTTGTTAGTGTCTATTGCAACCGTGCCTCCAGATTGCACATTTCTGATAGTTAATTCATAGATCAACTCCTCCTTGCGCAAATAGTTAAGAAGGAGAACATCGCGAGGGCCGGGCATGATGACAGACCAATTTTGAAAAGGTCAAAAAATTCCAGCAACTGAGAAAATGGTTAGAGTTCGGAACAAACAATATTTAGCCGTCAAAAGGGGCTAAATTGAGACCCATTCAACCACGCTCTGCTACCACTTGTTACCGTGTTTTGGTGGTAGTTATGCATGAAAGAAGGTGCTGGGTGGTGAATGGGTCTCAAGCTACTAAAGTGAAATTAATTTTAAAATTTAACAAGGTTATATTTTCTTTTCAAAATTAGGTAACAACAAATAGAACAGGTACTTAGTAGCCGAAACACGATTGACAAATACATTTACATAGGTACCCCATTTGGGGCTTCAAAAGTCAGAAACATAATTCTTGAGCAATGAGCCCAACCTTACAATGAACACCATACAACAAAGGGGCCGAAAACCCCCAAACATGCCAGAAACATCTGCTTCCAATTACATCCAAAAGCCTCCTTGAGGCAGAAACACAATTTTCAAAAAGGGCAACTTCCCCCTAAAATACAAGCCTATCATAGGCCACTCCGAACTCCACCTTTAAGCCGTCCTCAAAGGACATATACACAGGGGCAAAATACCCAACCTACTGAGGTCTGTTAAATAACAAGAAGATTAATACATGACCTCTAAAATACAATTTGAGAGGAGGCGAACTTGCACTCCTAATACACTTTGCTTAAGACCTACTTGGCACTAGGCCGTTAATACAAGGGCTAATCCCATACTACAGAGGTGACTTAATAGCAATTTACATTACATTACGGAAGGATTGGTTGAGAAAAATAAGTTCACCTCAGGACGATGTGAGTGGGAGCTCGAGAGGGTTAAGCACTCTCTATCCCCATATGTCGTTTTAAAAGAGAATATATGAAAAGAGTAGTTACATTTTAGGAAAAGGTTACATGGTTGAACGCTTAGAACCCGCCCCGAAAGTTAAACTGCTGAGCTAGCAAAGAAAGAAGTTATTAATCGGCCATTACCTTGTTGTTGACCGCTGCCGAAGAAAGAGGCGCTTCCCGCCCCCTGCTATGTACTTAACACACTGAAAGATGGAACACAAAGTGGCCCGGAGACCCGAAAATCAGCAGTTTATATCCTCTCGCGGAAGGTTCTAGGCGTTAGGGGAAAGAAAACACCCTCCCACAAACTCTTTATTGGGTAGGACCCCGCAACAGATTCAAGTTGGGGGAAGATACACCAGATTGGTCAGAAATTAATATAAGAAATTCGGGATTGGTTAGGTTCAACACAAGGGGAAAGAAGGGGTGAATATTGCCAACTTAAACAATGACTGAAAGAAATTTAACAAAGAACAAACTCTTGAAATTAAATTTTCTCCCAAAAAACAGTTCTTTCACTTCGCACTAGAGTGCACCGTTGTTGATCTTCAGTAGTGTCCTCTAGAAGAGAAAGTTCACACTTCTTACTTCAAGCAAAACAAAAACACATCAAAAGTGACACAGTTCAAAAACTCAAAATTTTCCACGTGGTGACATCTTCTGAGACGGTAAAGAATTAACAGCGTAGATAAAGTTCAGACTTCCTCCAGCAGAGGAGTTTCACCTGGCGCAATTTTTAAATTAGCGGCGTGGAGGTGTACCGCCCGGTACAATTATTATTGTTGTTGTTGTTGTTGTTGTTGTATCTGGTAGATACAGAAATTTAGACAGAAGCAGGTACTGTACATCTCGTGATCCGTTTTCCGTGCGACGTAGCCTTATAAGAAGCGTGAAGAAGGGAAAGAAGAATGGGGGCGGGGTTCGCTAGATATGTCATGTTTGAGAAGGGGACGAGACAGAAAATGTTTGAGAACCCCTGATTTTAAAGCAAAGTTTATCGTGAGTACAAAGAGTAATGTAAGGAACTTTATGGATGGAGTAGATTCCAAAACTAGAAAAATATTGTATTGAGGACTAAACTGAAAATAGGCTTGTTAATGTGTATTGTGGAAGCCTACGCAATTGTTAAAAGATTTTTCAATTGTGGCAGATACAATCACAGGTATAGGAGTTAGAAAGGAGAGGAGACTATCTCCTTACTCGCTGATAATCATAAGCTACGGGAGTGTACTGCATCTGACTGAATATAAATGCATCAATTGTATTACATTTATTAAATACTGGAATAGCATCATTTGCGATAGCCATTCGACACTTGACGAGAACTGCACAGTGTCTACATGCAGTTTTAGAAAACTACATCCGTAACACCGATTATTAAATAAAACCTCGAATGAACAGGGATAAAATAAATTTTGAAAGCATGGAAGCAGTCTGGTCGGTCAAGTGCAGTAAAAATAAAAATTGAGCACTTCAGGCTAACGACTAATAATGCCATGCAGTTAGCCATGTCGGATGACCTGCACATTTAAAGCAGCATAACTAGTATTACGAAGCGAAACAGACGATGTACTGCAGGCATGGGACAACTGTAGTTGTCACAAATGATGTTATAAATTATCTACTTCTTACTCAGTTATTAGACGAGTACAATGATGTTGCAGAAATAGCTTTATTGCTAGCATGTATTGTGCTATTACTCGACACCTAGATGAAGACTTTGTCAAGACTGACAACACTATAATTTTGTAAAATGACTGTAGGCACTTATTGTTACTGAAAGCAACTCGTGATCTGTTACATGTCATGACAGACTAACAAACTCAAGAGGCAGAATATTATATGAATGTCTGATCATCAAACAGCTTCATACAGTTAATGAAAAGTTCTCCCTGCGTATATTTAATATCAATGCAGATTTGAAACTTTCCAATAACTGACAGCTTACTGCCTAAACGTAAAGGAAAATCGGCGAGGACAATAGCTACTGTGATCATATATTATTATGTACAGAACAGATTTCGATTATTACGGTGATAGATATGAGGAGAAATGTGATAATTATAAACCATTTGATGATAAATTGATCCAAAGGATTTCAAGAGATTTTCATGGTAAACATGTGGAAGACCCCTATGAATATCTGCATAAATAACTGGCTTCACTAATAAAAATACAAAATGGCAATGAAATTGCTGTAGATATATTTTTGAGTCTTTAAAAACAGCACGAAATCAGTCCTTCAGAATACGAAAAATACCTACCAGAACATACATAATCACTCTCCTCCCTGGTCGTCAGAATATCTCATCATTGTGAGAAAAACATCTAATGCATTTAAAGGATACCTACCAACTAAATACAACGAGGAGCTTAGAGAACATTGTAGAGATAATTATTCTGAAGGAAAGTCAAAATATCATTAGAGAATATTAGAAAAGAAGGTTAATTTTCGAACTACTACTGTAATTTGACACCTTCACTCAATTGATGGAATGATGTATATAAACTTGCCTCAGGTAAGAAGAAGCAAGGTTTAACACTGACAACCATAGATAAGACTGACGTGACCCTGACCACAGGTCTAGAGTATACGGTAAAATCAATGCTTGAGTGCCTTTTGACAGAGGATAGTTCAAAATGAAGATTAATAATAGAAGCCCATCAAGGCGTGGACTGGGGATGATTTATTGACAGTCAATGATTAAGATTTAACGCCGAAGGAAATCATATAGAGGATAATCTCTACCAACAATCTAATGAATCACGATCTATATGGTTTCACTACAAGCTGAAGTAGCAAAAGCAAAGTCATCTCACTACAGGCCATGAAGGCCCTTGGAGGGGTGGAAGGTAAAGGCTTCCACTATCCGTAACCTCGGCACTTGATGGGGTAGAGTGGTTAGCTCAACGCCCGGCCGCCTTTGTCCCCAGGAATTACCCTGGTACTCATTTTTGGTGTAGGCTGAGTGAACCTCAGGGCCATATGCACCTCCGGAAGTGGAAATCTCATTTCATAAATTTTACGACTTCCTGACGGGGATTCGAACCCACGTCCTTCCGGGCGAGCCGAGCACGCCTTTACCGCCTCGGCCAGGCAGCCCCTAGCTGAAGTAGCAGTGTCAGTTAAGATATTTGTTGTAGGAAGACTAAAACAGTTCAGGTAGTCCTGCTTGTTAGTCTTGATGCATAGAGGGAGCCTATGATGCAGATTAATGACAAACATTGTAAAAACTTTAGGAGACTTATATATTTTATATCTTAATATTAATGCAATGTGATTAGGAGTATATAAATATGAATTGGTGATGTGATGTTATGATTCGTACATAACATCAAAATTCATAATCATTGACTAGTTTACGCAACGTAAACAATTTTATTCATATATGCGCCTGATTTAAAGTGATTTGTTATAATGTGAGCACGTTCTTGTAGAAGGAATTATGTAATTCCTTTTTTAATTTCCTTCCGGTCGCGCGACCTGGCGTCACGTTCGCGCTCGAGCGCATGGCAACTAGGACGCCCATCATGTTAGATTAATTTCGTTAAATTTTCTCCACTTCACCCACACCACTTCAAAATAATCAGGTCTGCAATTCTGAAAAACTTCATAAGCACCGTTTTGACAGTATTTATTACGTACATCGCGGAAATCTTCAAAATGAATTTATTTCTTCTTATCCTTTGGTCAGTAAAACTATAATAGATTTTCAGCCCTTCAAGCTAAGTTTATATTTACTATTTCACCCAAAAATGAGGTTTTTACAGAAAAATATAAAGAGTTTTATGTGTATGTATTTACATTTTTCGGTTAAAAACACAAATCTGTGCCTTCACTGGCAGGACATGGTGTTTACATTGCACCATGTCCTCTGGTATAGGCTAGAGCAATTTTGTTACTTTCATTGATCTGTCTCTATGTTATACTTGGCTTTGACAATATAAGAGTGACTGAGGTATGAGAGATGCTAGTAATGCCATTCCTTATTCAGCTAGTCCCTGCTATGAATGGTGTGAAACTGTTGCTCAAAGGGTCGGTTGCTGCATGCATTTCAGTGGACTTGACAGACTCATATGTTATAGCAACTTCTGGCTCGGTGAGGAAAGCACCGCGAAACTACCTCACTCCTCATTTCCCTAGTACGCCTCTTCATTGATGCCTAGGCCATCTATGGCAGCTGATGGCGGAGCTGTTGAGGCTCCAACCAGCCTTCGGGCTGATGAATAAACATACAACACAAATCTAGAATTGTCACTTCCTCTTCTTCCTTCCAAAGTTCCTCCAGAATTCGAAGAATAACTTTAGAATCACTGTATTGCTGAGCCCTGAACAAAAGAGTAAGTAACTAGGTCGGTAAACACATCCTTAGTATTTTCTGCCAAAAAAGAAGCTATATTTGAACGAAAAAATTAACAGGAAGAACTTTATGCCAAACTAGTTTACCGAATAATTAATATAATTCCGAAACACTATTAAAACAAGTAAATTTTTACTCACAACTTCTGTTGAAGGATGGAAAAATAATTGTCGCTTCTGCTCGCGAGAAAGCAGCTTGGCCGTCACCGTCAGTTTTGGGGCTGTACTGAGATGGTAGGGAGTGGTGGACGGGTTAAAATAGAACTCCGGCTAGCGATGAGATGACTAAGTAAGGAATACCTGTCCCTCACAGGCCTTTCTCAACTCTCTTGCGAGAAATGTGCGACATAGTAAAAAAAAATGCGGCCAATGTGCCGTCTGCGCGAGCGGATGAAGATCAATAGTGTGTATATGTTACAGATTATATAGTATTACAAAATGTGTGAAGTACTGTTTTGGATATAATTAAATGCTTTTAAGTTACACATGAATGATTCCTATTTGTGCTAATGAACCGCTTGGTACAGATCTGAGAATAATAATTCAATTGCAATATAATAATACCTGCAGTGTGATTACATGTGTAAAGTGTAACAAAGGCTACATTTCATTTATTATTTTTGGATTTATTAAGCTTCGTCGACTTGGCTATTTTGAATGACAAGGAAGCGGATATAAGAAGAACATAATTTTGAAACGGCCAATTTCCAAACCTTTTTAGAATATACCGTACCGACTGTACTCACTGTAATACGAAAAGTGACGGATATACATTTGGTTTTTATTTCCAGTGACCACTGATTTATGGCCAGTCTGAATCTACGGACTTCAGTAAAATTCTGCAGTAATAATGTTTGGTCTTTCATCTCTTCTTGATTACAATAAAGAGAAAACACAATGTTAATGCCTCTCTTAGACATGATATAGGCTTTTGGGCTTATGCCGTGTCAAGAAAATAAGGTGAAATTCTTTACGTTTCGCAGACAACTTTGCTGTGCGTCTTCAGAAGGAAAAATCTCGACTGTCCACGAGAATGGCTTCTGAAACGATGAGGTTGTAGACGTTATACGAGGGTTGGAACTTAAATATTGGCAACACTGCTGTGGAGACGCTATGCAACGGAATCTAATACTGTCGCCCTTCCTACATCACCTGCGTGGGCACATGCGAGAGAAACGCAGTCACTTGTGAGCTAGCGGTCTAACGTAACGTTGTCACTATGTTTTCCAAACAGGAACAACAGAGTTGGATCAAGATTGAATGTGCCAGAGGTTGTACAGCACGACAATGTCATCAAGGTCTTCAAGAGGCTTGCGGGGAATCTGTATTGCCTTACAGAAACAGTGGCACGTTGGGTAAAAGCCTTCAACGAAGGTCGGCAAACTGTGGCGGACATTCATCGGGCAGGTCGTCCTACGAGTGAAGAAGTGTATACTCTTGCCGCGTTACTGGACAGTGATCAAAACCAGACGATTCGTGAGCATTTGCTTGAGAACTTTTACAGAGATTCGACAGGAAGAAGACCGCTCCATTCGTACCATCAACAGAACAGGCTCTGCTAAAGGTATACTACGACTTCCACATCGCTGGTAAAGGGTTATTCACAACGCTGGTGACTACATTGAAGGACAGTAAAGGTTGCTAACATGTGACTTTTTGGTATCTGTTGGAAATAAATAGTTGCCACTATTTAATTTCCAACCTTCGTAATAGAAGTGGAAGGAGTACGTTCATTCGTCACCAGATGGCTCCACGGATAGGGTACAGCACGAGCGTTCGAAACGGAAGCTGACAGAACCATCATAATCAGTCTGAGAGGGTCACAATATAACAGGTGTACGCACATATAAAGGTGCGACATTGACACCAGCCTGGAATGAAACATCTGGTCTTGAGGAACGTACGAATTTGGAATACATCGAAACAAAATAACAACAGTGAAGGAACATGGAAGGAAACTACCCAAGTAAATCCTTAATGGCTGGCAATCACGTATTACTTAACTGATGGCCAGTGTCTCTCTTGAAATTGTTAGGACTTTTACGTATTTCCACAGCGTCCCGTGTAATCCTGGACCTGTAGTGTCTAGTGTGGGTAAGAGTTCGGACATCTTGTTACACGACATCATGACCCGACGACAGAGCGTGCTCAGCTATTGCTGATTTCTCTGGCTGAGTGAGAAGAATATTTCGCTCATGTTCCTTGATACGAGTACCAATGGACCGGCATGTTTGACCAATGGACCGGCATGTTTGGCCAATGTACCGCAAGTACACGTAATTTCGTATACCCCAGGATGTAAAAGTGGGGACAATTTGTCCTTGGTTTTTGAGGCCTTGCAAGCCATTTAGCTACGACTACAGTCGCAATCAGCTAATTCTGTCGTTGAACGATGTGGCCTATTGAAGTCTGCAACTAATATAAGTATTATGCAGACTTTTTCACACACAGTGATCTTGAGCAGTGTTTTGCCAGTTTACTTCGGCGATCTTTTAGATATCCTTATCCCAATCATCTGGAAGACTTTCTCTTGGTCTCTCTTTTCTCTCTGTCTCTTGGGATCCATTGAAGAACAACCTTGGTCATCTATCTTCCTTTCTCCGGGCTACATGCCCTGTGCACTCCCATTTGAAGGTGGACCGTCTGTTACTAACCCTTCTGACTGCTCTTATATCATCAGCCCTCTTTCTATCCTTTCTCGTAAATTCGAGCATAGACCTTTCCGTGCTTCTTTGGTCTGTTCTTAATTTCCTTTTGATAAATTCTTTCCTTCTCCAGGTCCCACAGCCATACCTCATTACAAGGAGAATCGTCGTTGCTGCTCCAAATACCGTCATGTGACAATGCTGGCCGGGCTGAGTGGCTCAGACGGTTGAGGCGCTGGCCTTTTGACCCCAACTTGGCAGGTTCGATCCTGGCTCAGTCCGGTGATATTTGAAGGTGCTCAAATATGTCAGCCTCGTGTCGGTAGATTTACTGGCACGTAAAAGAACTCCTCCGGGACGAAATTCCGGCACCTCGGCGTCCCTGAAAACCGTAAAAGTAGTTAGTGGGACGTAAAGCAAGTAGCATTATTACAATGTTGAGGGAGAAATACTGACCCGCAGCACATTACCACTTAGAACAAAGATTCGTTGATATACAGTAAAGAAAGCAGCCACCGCCGTACAGGCCATGAAGGCCCTTGGAGGAGTGGAAGGTAAAGACTTCCACCGTTGTTAACCTCGGCACGTAATGGGGTAGAGTAGTTAGCTCTACGCCTGGCCGCCTTTGCCACCGGGAATTAACCTGGTACTCATTTTGGTGTAGGCTCAGTGATCCTCAGGGCCATATGAACCTCAGGAAGTGGAAATCTCGTTTCTTAAATTTTACGACTTCCTGACGGGGAATCGAACCTACGTCCTTCCGGGCGAACCGAGCACGCCTTTACTGCCTCGGCCAGGCAGCCCTTATTGATGTACAGTTGATGCAATACTGAACCTTAGGTGACAGAACCTTTCTGGTCAGATTTGTAAGCTGAAATATAATGACATAGCGGTTTTTCTAGACGCAACGACGAAAAACACAGGTCATGAACTATGATAGTGTGACATAATTTCATGCAGTATATGGAGTTAAACGTCCGCCTCTGTGGTGTAGTGGTTAGCGTGATTAGCTGCCACCCCCGGAGGCCCGGGTTCGATTCCCGGCTCTGCCACGAAATTTGAAAAGTGGTATGAGGGCTGGAACGGGGACCACTCAGCCTCGGGAGGTCAACTGAGTAGAGGTGGGTTCGATTCCCACCTCAGCCATCCTGGAAGTGGTTTTCCGTGGTTTCCCACTTCTCCTCCAGGCGAATGTCGGGATGGTACCTAACATCAGGCCACGGCCGCTTCCTTCCCTCTTCCTTGCCTATCCCTTCCAATCGTGCGTCGGTACGTTTCCGGCAGTACACAAAGTTGACTGGGGTAATATATTGCCCCATGCGAGCATTGGCGGAAGTAAATTGGCAGACTCATGTTTTGTTGATTTTTATTCTTGCGTTTATGTGTTTAATGTGAGAACGACTAGCAACTTTAGTATAGACGGTAAATATGAGTCGTGATATAGCCGGAAATATTTACAAAGACCAGGACCGAATTCGTCAACTGCGAGGTACTGGTCATTCTCCCCAGTTGTATCCCCGACCAAGAGTCTGAAGCTCCAGGACACTGCCCTTGAGGCGGTAGAGGTGGGATCCCTCGCTGTGTCCGAGGGAAAAGCCGACACTGGAGGGTAAACAGATGATGATGATGATGATGATATGGAGTTAAACACTTATTCACTAAGGTAATGTCCCTAATTCATCCAAAATTATTTTTTCCGGCTCCTTGGCTGAATAGTGAGCGTTGAGGTTTTTGCTTCATATGGTCCTGGATTTGATTCATGGTCGTATCGGAGATTTTAATCGTGTCTAGTTAATACCTCTGACTCGGTGTCTGGGTTTTGTGTTTGTTCCAGCACACTCATCTTCGTATTCAGACAACACACCATAATACCAACTCCACAAATCCCTCCACATTAAATTAGCGTCGGGAACCGTAAAACAAGGCAAAATTAATATGTTTGGCACAGTACCAGGCAGAATGTAGGAAATGTGATAGATGACACGTCACTCAGCCCATCCATTCGTGTCAGACAATTCCTCTGCCAGTTTCATTAACCCTCCACTACTCGCGCGGGGTTCTAATGCTACTTAGGTTCCAAAATGGGTAAAATATAAATTATACCAGTTGTATAGTATTATTAGAAGTAATTTCACACACTGTATATGAGTTGACTATGTTTGTAAGTACAGGAGATATTATAAGTAGAATTTTGTAAACAATATAAATTTATTAAGAATGATGTGTGTGTTTAATAGAAAAAAACTATTAGCGTAAATTGTATAATATTGTATTCTAGGAAAATGTTCTTCGTCTCTTGTTAATTTAAAATTTAATGCTTGACAATAATGTATTTTAGTGTACCATTTGCCACCGAGGTAGACACCTCATTTGCAAATAAAGAGTTTTTGATTTTGATTTGATTTGATTTGATTTGAAACTACCCCAACCTTTGGAAAGCAGCCGCTGATTATTTTCTGTCACGTACTGTACACTGGGCTGTTGTGTACCTTCAATGACACTGTGTGGCGCCTCGTGAGCTGTCTGTCATAAATCTTCGTGCGTCGGTACGTTTCCTGCAGCACACAAAGTTGACTGGGGTAACATATTGCCCCATGCGATCACTGGCGGAAGTAAATTGACAGACTTATGTTTTGTTTATTTTTATTCATTCGTGTATGTGTTTATTGTGAGAACGACTAGCAATTTTAGTATAGACGGTAAATATGAGTCGTGATATAGCCGGGAATATTTACAAGGACCAGGACCGAATTAGTCAACTGCTCTCTGAATTATTTGACAAGGAATTAGTGGATTCAGAAGACGACAACAGGATGTTAGTGACTTACCTGAAGAGGACTGTACCAATGTATCAGGGAGTGAAACAGACGACGCTTCAAACAGGCCCTGCTAAACTACATATATGGACGTGATGGTGTGACTAAATGGAGGACCGTAGTTCCTCCTAAAAACATTCGTATTCGTGCTCACAACGAAGTTCCATCGTACTTGCCTTGGTCTAGGTTGAAAACACGTGGCGTTACGGACCCAATGACATTGCTTAATTTTTTTTATTGATGAAAGCTCAATTGCAATGGAACTGTTGAAACCCAGGATAGCCGTTAGAGCGGACCAAACAAGTTTGCCTCGCAGTATCAGAGTGAAAGCCTTGAAAATGAGTTCAAATGTTAAAGAAGAACTTTCCTAGACCTCTGACTCCACCCTTGAAGAGAAAAACACCTGGGTCGTCCCTACGATGTGCTGTATATCCTAGAATTCGGGACAGGAAAAGCGGAAACTCTTGTGTGCTGTGTGAAAAGTACGTATGCCAAGACCATTTCAGTACCGTGTGTGAAGAATGCCTCAACAAGAAAACCGATAGTGACTAAGAGACTAAACGGCAGTGTTCAGATAGTAATGAAGTGTGATTGATTTTCATATTTCTAGTTTATAAGACTTCATGAACTCCAGTGCTATTATGAACGAGATTGTCTGCTTTGAAATTACGCAAGATATCTGTTTTCTGCATAGTGTATATCGTCGCTGCCGGGACAAAACCTCCTATGTGAAATATTTTAGCTTAGAACTTTGGCCGGTAAGGTTCTGTCATCTAAGGTGCAATATTGTTTGAATATTACCAAGGCATTCTCGCTCTTCTTAATGTATGTGCTGCGGCTCAGTATATCACCAGAAATATTATCACATAGGAGGTTTTGTCCCGGCAACCCTCTCATGCATGGTGTCCTCATATGAGGACATCCGAATATTTAGGCATTATTTATTCCCTGGAGTTTCCAAAGACGGATGTAAAGTTATTAAAAGATTATTTTAGGTTGCTAAGAGTGGAAAACATCAGTTTTAAAAAGAACCAGTTGTTTGGCAGCATTTAATTGACATCATTAAAAACATGATATTCAGGGTTCGCCATTTTATGAGAAGTCATCATAGTTTCCAATTGTTTTGAGCTGTTCCTATCTTGAAAATGCCCAAGGTAAGTGTGTAGTTCTTCATTTTGTGTATTCTACTACCATTACCAATATAATTTAGCTTATTCTGGTTTATAGTCTTTACACAATATTGATATAATATGGGCGTCCACATATGAGGACATCATGCAGCAAACTACCTTGTGTTATTTTGGAGGTTAGCTTGTATTCTCAACTGCTTCAGCCAATATTTATTTTCCAGGATTCTCCAAATGGTTTGTAATGTTATCAGATGAGCGAGTGATGTTTGTAGGACAAGATTATAGTAGTGTACAATATTCCCACCAGATAGCAGCATTTAAATGATTGCATGAAATAATCAGTGTTCGTGTTTCTCCAGTGTCAAACAACATACTACAATTACTTTGAGCTGTTTCACTGTGAAGATGTCCCAGGCAGGTTTGCAACTTACAATTTTAAAGAATGTATTAAAATTGTAAACAACCAAACCAAACCAAACCCCATGGAACCAGAGCCCTTGAAGTGCCCTGGCCCACCAAGCGACCGCCGCTCAGCCCGAAGGCCTGCAGATTACGAGGTGTTGTGTGATCAGCACAAGAATCATCTCGGCCTCCACTCCTGACTTTCTAGACTGGGGCCGCTATCTCACCGTCAGATAGCTCCTTAATTCTAATCACATAGGCTGAGTGGACCTCGAACCAGCCCTCAGGTCCGGGTAAAAATCCCTAACCTGGCCGTAAATCGAACCCGGGTCCTCCGGGTACGAGGCAGGCACACTACCCCTACACCACGGGGCCGGCCATTAAAATTGTAACAGCAATTATTATGAGAAATGATTGCATAACCTCAGTGTAAGATCTGTGCTGACGTGTCTCTCATCACAGTATTTCTCAGGATACTTACCCTATGCTAAATGCCACAGTTTTAAATGCTTGGTTACTATGGAAAATGGACTGAAAGACCCCTATGGACCTGCTCGAGTTCAAGAGTCGAGTGGCAACAGGACTTGTCTTCAGTGGTGAGGCAGAAGAAGCACCACGGATGAGGAGATGGCGATGCACAAATTGCCCATCACTACCACTCAAGAAACAGGCTACATATACTGTGCCTGCTGAAAAGAGGATGGATGGAGTACTACACTATCCGCAGAAAACAGAGGCTAGAAATGCTAACAGGTGCCGTGACAAAAATTATGCAAGTAAACCCAGTATATTTGTGGAAAATGTAATGTACCGGTACCACTACGTCCAGAGTGCTTTCAGAGTTTCCATACCATTGCCTGAAATATGAACATGTGAAGTACATCAGTTACATATAAATGCCCCAGTAGGACCAGTGTAATTTCGCTGTACTCATACAATTTCCTCAGGTGCAAAAAGTTCTTGTAAATATTAGTATAATAAACCAAAGTAGTAAATTTATGACTTGTTGACATTATTCCACTAAATGCATGACGTCCTCATATGAGGACATCAAATTCCCGCCAAGTATGGCAACTTAGTTTTGTGTTTTATGTTTGTATCATCTAATAGGGTTATTTTAACCAGGAAAATCACATTACAATATTTTTAATTTAATTTTTCTTAAATTCATGCATGAGAGGGTTAATGGCAATAACAGGGGTTATATTAATTGTGTTTCATTCATTTATAGCGCCCTTTGCCAAGTGTGTCATAAAAAGAGCATAATTTCATTTTTAAGTTACAGTAAGTATACTTGAAGTCTTGGGGTAACATTTTACCCCGCGAGAGCACTGGTGTGACAAAACTCCGCGCGAGTACTGGAGGGTTAACCACGAATTGGCCGATGAAATTGAGGTATTCGCATGACAGTAAAGAACCTGCTTCAAGTTCGTTAACACCATGCACAGTAATTTTATGATAGGTAAGCTGCTCTACCCGTGGTAGACTTAATCACTTAACGTGTTCATGATAATTTATTTATTTATTTATTTATTTATTTATTTATTTATTGGATACAGCCTATGGGGGGCTATTATACACTAATAATAATAATAATAATAAGTTTAAATACGTATAAAAGATAACAAAGGTATAAACAACAACATTAAGTAACAACAATAAATTAACAATTTTAACAGTAACAATGTAACAACAATGACAACGGTAACTGGCAAGGGTCGGTTACTGAAATTAGGAAGAAGAAAGGTCGAGGGTTGGAGGGACGGAAGAAAGTGAAAACCTGGGGAGGACTTAGAGGAATCTTCTAATTTTTTTTTTTTTTAAGGTTGCGAAAGGTGTGAATATGTCAATATCGGGTAGTGAGTTACCAAGAGTAGGGTGACGGTGGAAGATAGAGCGTTGTTGTAAAGTTAGGCGCGGATGGGACACATGATGGGTGCGCCGGTTGCGTGTAGGCGGGGAGGAACGTGTATAGGGAAGTACGCCGGAAGAGTAAAGTAAAGAGTAAAGTAGATTTAAGCATTGTACGCAGTTTACAATTCTATCAGATTTTAAATTAAAGTGGTCATGATACAGTAGTTGATTATCTTATGCTATTGCTTATGATGTCTGTAGTAGTTAGCTCGATATCTTACCCATGTGCCTAGTAATATTTGCGTCCGATGACCACAAACCACTCTCTAGCTGAAAGCCAGTGTGGAAAGTGTATTTGTTCATTTTTTTATAGTTTAGGCTCACGGTAAAATGCACTGGTAGCGATATCATAAACGGAGATATTAGAAAACGTATCAGATTAATGTCCAGAACATGGAGACGATATACAAAGCCTTCAAGACTTTGCCGGGGTCAACTCCATAGCAACTCACCATACACGTAGTTAACATGGCTGCCCATTATATTTGTATTATTCTTCACTGTATCAAATAAAGTATAGAAAAACATTAGAAATAAATATTGGAATGATTAATTTTCCACTGGAATCAACCGCACGAGAGTTATATCGTCGATGCTGTTCCATAACTGCCAATCTGGCAATGTTCTTTCTATCCATTTTTTCCTTAGAACTGGTCGCGCTTCCCTGCCACATACTGATATACTGTCCATCAGAACCATTTTCGTTGAGTTCATTTTCTTTTGTGTGCGTGTAAAGGAAAAGGAAAGTACATCATAGTGTAGGAATTTAAGTTTGCATGACGTATTTACCCACCCCTAGAGTACGATGGTTTTAAGGTTCATTTTCCTTTGCACACTCGCATAGAAAAATGAACTCTGCGAAAATTGTTTTGATGGACTGCATATCCATATGTGTCTGGGAGGCATGACCAAGGGAAATAATGGATAGGAAGAGCATTGTGATATTCTCGGTTTTGGAACAGGAGCAAAATATATTTTAATCCCTCTCCCAAGGCCTCCTCGTGATGAATTATTTAAAACCATATGAATAAAATTCTACTTGGCCTTATCTTTGATTTAATTAACAAGTTGTATTAATATTTATCAATCCATTTTCACTTGATATTGCAACAGACAGGCAACAATTAAACTGAACCCGACATAAGCCCTAAAATATTATTGCCAGGTAAATATCAAAGTCCCCCTCTGACGTGCGGTGGTTAGCGTGATTAGCTGCCTCACGCTCCCCTTTCCCCTGGAGGACCGGGTTAGATTCCCGGCTCTGTCATGAAATTTGAAAAGTGGCACGAGGACTAGAACAGAGTCCACTCAGCCTCGGAAGGTCAACTGAGTAGAGGGGTTTCGATTCCCCCTCAGCCATCCTCGAAATGGTTTTATGTTGGTTCTGCATAACAGATGAAGCCATTTGGGCGAGGTACTGGGCCTCATCCTGACTTGTATCATCGACCTAAAGTCTAACGGTCAAGGACAGTACCCTTGAGGCGGTAGAGGTTCGCTGAGTCCGAGGGAAGAAACCATCCCTGGATTGTAAGAAAGAAAGGAATATTAAAAAAAGAACAGACAGAAAATATATTTTCTATATGTATTGTATAGATATAATTATGTCCGACTCGTTGGTTGAATGGTCAACGTATTGACCTTCAGTTCAAAGGTCCCGGATTCGATTTCTGGCCGATTTGGGGATTTTAATCGCTACCAGTTAATTATTCTGGCTCGGAGACTGGGTGTTTGTGTCCGTCCCCACACTCACGTCTTCATATTCAAACAACATACCACACTATCAGCCACCATAGAAACACCCAACACCGGGCGAGTTGGCCGTGCGGTTAGAGGTTAGAGGCGCGCGGCTGTGAGCTTGCCTCCGGGAGATAGTGGGTTCGAATCTCACTCTCGGCAGCCCTTAAGATGGTTTTCCGTGGTTTCCCATTTTCACACCAGGCAAATGCTGGGGCTGTACCTTAGCCCACGGCCGCTTCCTTCCAACTCCTAGGCTTTTCCTATCCCATCGTCAGCATAAGACCTATCTGTGTCGGTGCGACGTAAAACCACTAGCAAAAGAAACACGCAACAGCGATTACATCCTTCCATGTAGGATTGGCATGACGAAGGGCATCCGGCAATAAAACAGGGCCAATTCCACATGTGCTTGCAGTTCGAAGACGCGACCCCTCAGGTGTGGGAAAAGCGGAAGAATAAGAAGGTATAGATAGAAATATATAGTTTCCTAATTCGTTCATCTCTGAAACAGTTGTGGTAGTCTCCTTATTCCCTGAAGACACGTTGTACGTCACAGTAGAATATAAATGAACTTTAATGGTCCCGCACCTCCCACTCGTACACGACAGTAGGCAACTCAGCTAAGTGATAATACTTACACAGGAAGCAAATTTGAATTCAATTTGCCAGTAACATCCGGATATACATATGAACTAACTAGGAACCTCCCCTGCCATGAGCGTTCTAAATAATTTATCTCCCAAATTGATTGTATTCTGGAACTGTCTGTGATCGCTAATGTGCTGTCATATTTATCTTTACATGTTTGTTCTTCAGACCTCGAATGCAATTGTACATCGTGCCATTTTCTAAATGAAAAATAATATAAAATTTCCCCCTTCGGAAAATCAAATAATCAAAAACGATATATTTTTTTTTTATATCTCACGGCTACGGTTGCTATATCCGTAATTATAAAAGGAGCGTTTCGACAGATGGGGATGAAGGGAGTAGTATTGCTCGTGCCATTGCATGGTATTGCCACATTCCTGCATTCCTTTATTCCTCCCTTCGCTTCCGGATCACTGGTTCGTTCTTTCAGGCCTCTGTGTTCTGTTGTACGTAAGTAGGAAGTGAGAGGTTTGCCATCTCTAAGCAACACGAGCCGGCCAACAGGCTCCATGGCAACCGCAGTGGATCAATTTGCTTTCAGTCGCACCGACACAGATAGGTTTTATGGCGACGATGGGATAGGAAAGGCCTAGGAGGGAGAAGTATGCGGCCTTAATTAATATACAGCCCCAGCATTTGCCTGGTGTGAAAATGGGAAACCACGTAAAACCCTCTTCAGGACTGCCGACAGTGGGGTTCGAACCTACTATTTCCCGGATGCAAGCTCGTTGCTGCGTGCCCCTAACCCCATGTCCAACTCGTCCGGTTGTTAGTTCTTAGCATGGTAAGGCTTCACATTAGTAAACTCTGTGTCTAGCAATTTGATTTGTGTTATGGCATCTGACACAAAAGTGATCCACAACCAATCTTCTATAGATATCCACCTTTGTCCAGTTCAGATTTATTGTACTCACTTGGTGTAGTTTACTAGTCGTACTTGCAGTTACACAGTCAGATGTGCTTTCGAATATTGTATCATTCAGCTGATTTTCTATGCCATTTATTTTTAGAGTTGTTTTTATTTGGCCTGGAAGGAAGAAGAAAATGTATGCTCAGTCCTTTCAATGGCCTAAATATCCTCCTGGGTTTTATTATGTTTCGCCAGTTTCATTTAGTGAACGTAGCAATTTTTGCGAATAGTTACTGGAATGTCGTCTTTCGAATTTTTGAGGGAATTCTGTTCCATCTGAATTGAAACCACAATGCTGTTTCTGCCTACCACTGCCGTACCTTCATGTACATCGAAGTTCACTGATACACCCTAGTCAGCAGTCCGCGTTGTTGCATTGCTAGAAAGTAGCTCCATTCACATTAAAATAACTGACAACTTAAAGGAAAGTTATATAATTGGTTGGTCAATAAAAGTGTCCCAAAAGAATACTATAAGAAAATTCGCACAGTTAGAACATGTTTCGATCCCATTGGGACATCTTCAACCTCATTAAAATAAAAAGCTGGCAAATCTTTTAAAATCACAACACTAAACGTCGAATGAATAAATCAAACCTGAAATATCGTATGCCATAACATCGTCAGAAAAGCAATCAAAATATGTGTACGGACATATAAAAGCAGCCTTAATGCAAGAAGCGACTGAAGAAGTGTGAAGAATGGTTACAGTTATTAACTTGCAAGACACATAAAAAATAATCGTCATGTAATTGACAAATAAAAAACAATTATCAAAGATTTGTGTTTGACAACTGTTAACAAACGAAATGAGACATCCCTCTGTTGAAAGGTAGAACATGAGACACTTGATGATCTGTCCATAATTAACTGCAGACTGTTTAAGCGACAATGGGTAGGCTTAGCTAACGACAGAATATCATAATAATGGGATGTGCACTGCTTTTCATTTTCAGTACGGATTGCGGTAACCTGGTTCAAATTGTGAAGTATGTGGTGTTATGTTGGAACTTTTTTCATTAGTTTTCCTCCACCATAATCTGCTGTTCTTGAAACTCCAGGAACATTCGGAAAAGTTGGAAATGTCTTGAAGTCAAGATTAGAATACGTAGGGTGTTAGATATTTCTCAGAGCTGAGCGGGTGTCCTGCCCCATGTCTAAATGATTAGTGTGCTGGTCTTTGTTTCGATTCCCAAACGGGTCGGGGATTTTAGCCTTAGTTGGTTATTCTCACAGGCTCGGGGACTGGGTGTGTGTGTGTCGACCTAAACAAAAAATAAAACGAAAACAACTAAATAATGAGGGACATAACGTCAGTAATATTTAAAAAATATATTAACAGATAGGCTCATATGCTTCCAGCGCTGGCCTTCTGACTCCAGGCTCAGTCTGGTAGGATTTAAAGATGCTCAAATACGTCAGCCTCGTATCGGTGCATTTACTGACACGTAGAAGAACTCCCGCGAGACAAAATTCCGGCACCTCGGCGTTTCCGAAAACCGTGAAAAGAAGTTAGTGTGACGCAAAAACAATTAAAATTAGATCATTTTATTTCCAATAGATGTTTAAATCAAATGTTTCTTCCTCCAGGTTTGAATTAAGAAAGTCCTACTGCATGAAGATAGATTAACCTTCTAATTGGGAACATGCATCATTTACAAAAATATTTTTTTTGAAAAGTACACCAATGAAATAGTACGTAAACGTATTACATTGTTGTATGTTGCCTTGTTTTCTACCATTAAAAAAATATTTAATAGTGCTTTTCCGCAAGGCGAGTGAAACAGCCTCTGACGTAAGCGGTGCACTGTGACGTCACGATCCAGTACCGCATGGAGCTCTACCAGCCGTTGTGCATCAGCCGTTGCTAAAAGCCGATTGCTTATTATTCATGATCGCGAATAACTTCAAAATGACAGAAGAAAGGTTCAAAACAGCACAATCAGACAATCTATCATGTGTAAATGTCATCATTCTTGAAAAATAGTGACTTTTGTGGCCGCAGAAATTCGCGGATAACAAGCAAGTTTGTAAGTGGCGTCTTTTATATACGTGCAATGTACTGTAACCCATAGTATTAGGATAACAACGAACCTGGATAGATATCACATCACTTTCAACATTTCAATCTAGACTGATTCCCCTATTAGGCTAAAGAATAACATTACATTTTCGGGCTTTCAGCATTAGTAAAGTAAGAAATCGGATTTCAGCACTAACATATAGGTAGAATTATAGTACTAGTCCGCTTCTGTGGTGTAGTGGTTAATGTGTGCCACTCCCGGAGGCCCGGTTTCGATTCCTGGCTCTGCCATGAAAGTTGAAAACAAATAGTACGAGGGCTGGAACGGGGTCTACTCAGCCTCGGGAGGTCAACTGAGTAGAAGGGCTTCGAATCCCACCTCAGCCATCCTCGAAGTGGTTTTTCGTATTTTCCTACTTCTCCTCCAGGCACCTAAGGCCACGGCCGTTTCCTTCCCTCTTCCTTGTCTATCCCTTCCGATCCTCCCATCCTCCAAGGCCCCTGTTGAGCATAACAGGTGAGGCCGCCTGGGCGAGGTAATGGCCCTCCTCACCAGTTTCATCACCATACTCAAAGTCTCAAGTTCCAGGACAGTGCCCTTGAGTGGTAGAGGTGAAATCCCTCGCTGAGTCCGAGAGAAAACCAACCCTGAAGGATAAACTGATTAAGAAAGAAAGAAAGAAGGAAAGAAAAAGTTCATAGTACTATAGGGCTATAATCTATCATTCCCAAAAAATATATATATTTATGGTTGGGACAACTGGCCTACCCATTCCGGGGCCCATGAAAGAGAATTAAATATCTTTGTGGAGGGAAAAAGTTAAACATGATAAAGATAAATATGACTTCATCTAGTTTTCACAAGTCGGGCTGAGTGGTTCAGACTGTTGAGGTGCTGGCCTTCTGACCCCAACTTGGCAGGTTCGATCCTGGTTCAGTCCGGTGGTAGTTGAAGGTGCTCAAATACGTCAGCCTCGTGTCGGTAGATTTACTGGCACGTAAAATAACTCCTGCAGGACTAAATTCCTGCACATCGGCGTCTCCGAAAATCGTAGAAGTAGTTAGCGGGGCGTGAAGCCAGTAACATTAATTACATTTGGCTTTTAACAAGCTGAGCATATCAGGAAAGAAAAGTGTCCTGGTGACATTTTAGTCGCTCAATACAGGAATGTCTTTGGGTGCTGTGACTTTTACTTTTTTTTTTCTTTACGTCACACCGTCACATATAGGTCTTATGGCGACGATGGGACAGGAAAGGCCTAGGAATGGGAACAAAGCGACCGTGGCCTTAGGTACAGCCTCAGTATTTGCCTGGTGTGAAAATGGGAAACCACGGAAAACCATCTTCAGGGCTGCCGGCAGTGTGGTTCAAAACCCACTATCTCCCGGATGCGAGCTCACAGCTGCGCGCTCCTATCCGCACGGCCAACTCGCGCGGTATTTTTACCCTTCGGTTTATTGACTTGGCGTGTATAACCTAAAACTTAGGCTAAGTTGGATAATATTTTAAACACCTACATCACTATTTTCACCTGTGTGCAATTATGTTATTTATTTCATTAATATTATGATAATTATTATAATTGAGCATTGTTAACTTATAAGACCCCAACAGACAAGCATTGGTTTTGTGTAGTTATACATTTGTTAAATTCACGTTGTTTCCTTTCATGATGAACACGCCTATTCTTTGTTACATTATAGAGTATTTAGATATAGCCTAAATTTCTTTACCAGTTAAGCTCTTCAATAAAGACATACATAACTGTCCCATGCCAAGATATATTGGTAGAATTAGAGCTGTCAAAATGGTTCATAACCCCTTTGATTTATTATCTTGACATGGATCACCCAAAACATAGGTTAGATTTGGAGAATACTTTAATAATCAGCATTATTTAATGCACTGTTTATTCCAAGATGTAATTGAAGCATTTAAATAAAGCATCATACATTAAAATTTAAAGTTTTACCACTAGAACAGTTGACATGGAAAAGTGATTTGAAAATTCAAACAAATTCATCTTACGTTAAAATCTTCAAAAAAATAAACTGTAGACTTTTCCGATATATCACCAGCATTTCTCCAGCTCGCCAAAATCCACTTCTCCCTAGTTTTAGCGTATTTGGAACGTTTATAAACAATTTGTTTGGTATGGTATGCGATGTGCTATTGCACATCGGAACTCTACACCATTTATAAGTTTTCTGCCTCACTGTCTGCGCAGGATTCATTTTAAGTCTAAAATATACCACTCAGATTATTATCCAATGTATAGACCTCGAATTTAACCATACTAGACACTAACGTAAAGTAGAAATACGCGAAGTGTAGCCTGCTTCTCACAGCACACTATGTGTTATTTCGTCTGCTAATTCAGTCAACCTGTACGATGACGTCAGGCCAATGAGATCGCGTACTTGCGTGACGTGACATTTTCGTAGATTTTTATCATGTTTGGAGTTATTATTTGTACATTCTGATCACATTTTTGAATTCTGCATGCAATTTCGAATCAGATTAGCATATTTTTAATTAAAACCCCGGATCATGCATGTTCCCTATTAGGTGCTACTCCGAAAGGCGGGAATAATAGTTTCGCCTGTCTTTGTGATGAAGTGTTATACTTGAGCTCTCATTATGTGCTATCTTCCTGCCAATATAACAGTTTGTTCGATAAGAGATGTCTATTTTCTATTATGTTTACCAAATAGTACCTCCTAATGCACTTCATTACGCACACGTATGGGCTGCTATCTGCGGTATTAATGGGATGTGAAAGTTATGAATGTGAATCCATTTGGCCGCACATGAACTGGGTTGGAGTGTGGCGTGATTCAGCCTAATATCGTTGTTTCAATTCGCATGCGTAAATAAATTCATTCCTATAGCCTATCACCGAGAGAACGTTGAAATGGTAATCTATTGACAAGCACTGAAAACGTGTTTAGTTCTGATATAAGCTAGCTTGGATTAACATCGGAGACTGCCCAATACACTGATATAGTAACAGAAACTCTTAGTTAACGTATTTTCCTCTTCAAGACATATAAATATTTAAAGAAAAACAGATCACAAGTTAAAACGATATAGTCCGGTAAAGAGTAGGGAGTAAAGAATAACAGTCTGAACTACCATCACAACAAAAACTAAGCGTTTTCTAAAGATTTTTGCTTTTGTAAGGTACACAATTATGTACTGAAATAAAGTAATTTTACTATACATCTGCAATGATGTAGCTCACTGCACATTTCAGAGGCCTTGCCTTCAAAACTTTCCCACATTATGAAGTTAATGGTTATAGCTTCTTGGAATATAAAGAACACTTCATAATTTGTCAACTTCTGATTGCTAAAACATAGAGGAAGCTAATACAAAAAGTTTATTATATGTTGTAGAATATAAGGGGGTCCGCCTCTGTGGTGTAGTGGTTAATGTGATTAGCTGCCATTCCCGGAGGCTCGGGTTCGATTCCCAGCTCTGCTTCGAAATTTGAAAAGTGGTGCAAGGGCTGGAACTGCGTCTACTTAGCCTCGGGAGGTCAATTGAGTAGAGGTGGGTTCGATTCCCACCTCAGCCATCCTGGAGTGTTTTTCCGTGGTTTCTCACTTCTCCTCCACGAAAATGCCGGGATGGTACCAAAATTAAGGTCACGGCCACTTCCTTCCCTCTTCCTTGTCTATCCCTTCCAATCTTCCCAACCCCCAGCAAGTCCCCTGTTCAGCATAGCAGGTGAGGCCGCCTGGGCGAGGTACTGGTCATCCTCCCCAGTTCCATCCCCCGACCCAGAGTCTGAAAGTCCAGGAAACTGCCCTTGAGACGGTAGAGGTGGGATCCCTCTTTGAGTCCTAGAGAGAAACCGACCCTGGAGGGTAAATAGATAAAGCAGAAGAAGAAGAATATAACGGTATTATATAATTATATACTGTACATTTCATACGCGTTATAGAAACGTCAAAAATCTGATATAATACATAATTTTTAAATGTTGTCCAACAGCTCTGCACTCCGACCGGCCAACGGAGCAGAGGAGGGGTGGCCACGACTACCGTGGCTCTACGCCTCTGTATTCGGGAGACGGAGAGGGAATGGTCCCCATCTTCGGCTGTCTTAAGAATGCTTTTCCGTTGTTCCCATTCTCCTGTACTAAGGTGAGTACCGGGACAGTTTCCAGTAGCCCTATCGGCCTCGGACGCCAACTCTCTCACCTTCTCAGACACCCCCTTTTCTGATAAAAATCTCCTGGCCTGAGAGACGGCGTCACCGATAAGGAGGCCCACGCCCTCCTTACGGGAGGAATAAAAAGATTTAGTAGTAGTAGTTCTTACTCTAACGACACCAGGAAAATGCTGGGCTGTACCATAATTAAGTGCACGGCCGCTTCTTCAACTCTTCTAGCCTTTTCCTATCCCATTGTCGCGATAACACCTATCTGTATCGGTGCAACCTAAAGAAGATGGTAAAAAAATAGCGGGTTAAGAAACAATAGCACGTATCTGAGAATGCTCTTCCTATCCATTATCCTTAAGACTCGTCAAACCTCCCAGCCGCATATGGTTATGTAGTGCGTCAGAACAACTTTCGTTGTGTTCATTTTCCTATGGTGATCCTTAAAGAAAATTGAACCTTATCGAGAAAGTTAAGTTGCAATTTTACTTCCGGGCGCGCGATTCAAACACGCCGTATTTTCTGCGCCGCTGTCCACCGCCGTTCTTGAGGGTTGGGAGGGTGAGGTGGGTGTTAGACGGAGACAGAGATAATACTCCCCGCGAATGTACAAGTTTCACCGTTCGAGTCTTGCAGGAATGTTCTTGTGACTCACACGCAGATCCACAGCGGCCCTTTCCCATTCTTGAGTCGTCTGTCAGTGGACATCAACGTTGAATGATGTGGTTCGCCGTGCTTAGGGTGCTGGATGTTATAAATCCATGCGGATTCTCTTCCCTTGCCATTTTTTGCAACGTATGCAAGGTGCATATGAGCCATTTCATCGTTGGTGTGCAGAAAAGGAGCCACCCTCACCAATTTCAGCCGAAAACTTAGTAGCCATTGTGTGCAGAAAAAGATACTCTGCCTACTGGAGCTTGGAAGTGACTGCACGGAATGAACGAGAAACTTGCACTAACGCACACAGCATTTACCTCTACCTTCGTCCATCACACACTCCACATCTCCTCCCTTTCCTTCCATTCTCTACAGCATAGCAGTGGGCACCAGCTTGCGCTCTGGCAGAGCAAATACAGAAAATACGGCGAGTTCGTCAATTTGAATCGCACGCCCAGAAGTAACGATGCAAGCTCATTTCCTCGAAACGAAAAATTTTCTCCACGAATCCGATTGCGCCTTCATTCTTTACATAACACGAAAAGAATCCCTGATTCCTTCTGATGGTATAATTAAGTTGGACACTGTAGATGTCTCCAGCATTTTATAATATTTTGTTCTTACAAGGGAACATCAGCAATGGTTAAGTCGCCGTTCGTGATGAAACTTGGAAAACACATTGAGGTACGCGTAAAAACGATGTCAGCATCAATTTTGGGTGCCAACATTCATTAGGGCGTTAACTACGGGGGCCTAAAAGTTGCGACATTTCAAATACCGAGCGATCAGCGATGAATACCTGCTGGCCAATGCTAAGCTGGCACACTGCGTGCTTGGAAGCACGCCTCTGCAACTCCTCCCCTACACACCTCCGCCCCTCCTTCTGGCTCACCACCGCACGTTTCCCTTCTCCCCGCGCCTGCCCGTCGGCTTAGCTGTCGAAGAGAACCGGTGCTACACTTTGCGTACTCTGTCAGCTTTCCTCATTTCTCTCATTTGTAATTTCCACATTGTATTAGTCAGTTTACGTTTTCTGAAATATTTATGAAAACGTTTGCATCGGGCGAGTTGGCCGTGCGGTTAGAGGCGCGTGGCTGTGAGCTTGCATCCGGGAGATACTGGGTTCGAATCCCACTGTCGGCAGCCCTGAAGATGGTTTTTCGTGGTTTCCCATTTTCACACCAGGAAAATGCTGGTATTGTACCTTAATTAAGGCCACGGTCGCTTTCTTCCAACTCCTAGGCCTTTCCTATCCCATCGTCGCCCTGGGATGTCGGTGCGACGTAAAGCAATTAGCAAAAAATGTATGGTACCTGTTGTTAATTGTGCTTTGTACCGGTTTTCTTTTCACAGTTTTTTTAATGTTTCGAATAGACCAAAGATAGTTTTTTTGTAGGGCCTACTATCTTTTATTGACGGGGAGTTTGCCCGATGTAATGTATACGGAGTCATTTATTGTGTTGCCTTGCAATTGTTTGTTGTTGTACCAGTTCGTGCAATAACCATTTACCTTTTTGCGTATGTAACTGCGATTATACTCAGAATACTGTAGTGTGATACTTTAATATCGGTACTTCTTGAAAACATAGACCTTCGTCAGCTATAACGTAAAAGTACCGGTACAGTAAGACTACAGGTCTGCCTATGATTACTGCATATCTACTGCATATATAATTGCACATCTTTTTCATTTTTCAAGGCTTTTCTTATTACGTCAAAGTTAACTACATTCCATGTCATACCCACATCAAAGTTGCCTATGCATTAAATTTATTTATATCGACGACAATTGCTGCAATTGAAATGTGTTGTGCCTGTCACTGCAAAACATAAATAAATCGTTCAGTACAAGCACAAATAAAATCATTCTACATATAGGCCTATTCCTTATACCAGAGTACACAATAGAGAAAATACCAGTAGTTTAAAACTCGGAGTTTATAATTGTTGTTGTTGTCGTCCGCGATGTCGTTTCGTTATGACACAACTGATAGCGTACACAAAATAGGTGGGGGTGGGGGGGGGGTAAAGGGGACATAAAGAGAAGATCTGGACCTATAACCAGGTTTTGATATCCCGAGGTGCCAAATATCATTACAGTCATTGTGATCCTCTACCCGGGCACGTAATTTCTTTACATAAAAAGGTACTTAACGTTGTTTAAATGTGGGAGATTTATTTATTGGTGGGTGATTTAATTAATTCCATATGTATGTCCACTCTAAAGGACACTACCGACAGATTTAAGGCGCTTTAGAAGTAAATAATAATTTAAGCGTAGGTAGGACTCTGTACCCCATCCCACTTTTGACCACGCCCGGTTGTACTTAACTCGGAGTTGTACCTACGAATGTGACAACTCAACGGAATTAGCTGGAATGAAAATATAACATTTGAATAATATATGGGTAGATTAGTGTAGGTTATTTATTATCATTATGTGTGAAACGGAACGTTATTTAAAGGATTTCAAAAATTATAGTACGAAAAGAAGCAAAGTATAGAGCCGGTCCCGTTGAACAGATAAGCAGGAGGCAAACGCGGGGTGAAAGGAAACGTGCGATGGCGAACCAGTTGGAGTTGGGTGGGGAGGAGGTGCAGAGGCGTGTCACCAGGTACGCAGTGTTCCAGCTTAGCATTGGCCAGCAGGTATTCGTCGCTGATCGCGCGGAATTTGAAATGTCGCAACTTTTAGGCCCCGTAGTTAACGCCCTAATGAATGTTGGCACCCAAAATTGATGCCGACAACGTTTTTACATGTACCTCAATGTGTTTTCCAAGTTTCATCGCGAACGGCGACTTAACCATCGCCGATGTTCCCTTGTTAGTCATTCCATGCAGACAACACTATGAAACGTATGTTAAAAAGAACCTACTATGAACAACATGAAGCTTGTGAATCTATGATCGCACATGAGACGTACTGCCATTTTATCATAAACATCTTCAAGAACGTGCTATTATTTGCTCTCTGTGTTCTTGTTTACATTGTCTGACCAAAGGTAAATATATATTCCTAGAAGACGATACACAAAAACTCACCCAGTGCACTTTTGCGTAAGAAAGGGCTTTTGATTTCTGAATGGTTTCATATTATTTTGTGTGACTTAGTTTTCCTCTGATAAACACAGTAAGTCAGCATTACGGGAGACATAAATATTGATGTGTATTCGTACTGCTGTTGGCAAAAGTCGTATTTTAGAGTGGAGTTCTGAATACGAGTGTAGCCAGACAAGTAAGTAGCCGACATAAGTTCATTCTGGTATTACATTCGGAAACCGAAAATCGAATACACAAGGTGCAATAACAAGGTACTGCCAAAATTTCAGGACACATTCCTCACGTGTAGTCCGAACCACGCTATTGATGACAAGTCAAGATATACAAATATAGAACGAAAGAATGCAGTATATTATTTGATTATGGGTCCCGAAACTCTTAGTGTTGAGTACGATGCAGTTTCAGTCGTAATAATATATACATTTTGTATCAAGGAGGGTTGTAAAATTAGGGCCATTATGAAGCATCATATGGTTGAAAATAGAGGCACGATGAATGACGTAAGGTCAACGGTAAATAAACATTTAAACAGCCTACGGTATGGATTTGAAGTAATTATTGATGAGTGTAAAAATAGGCACATACCTTTATAAGTTGTAATAAATATTAAAGACCCATACGTTATAACTCGAGACGGGAATTTGCCTGTTTGCCTATTTTATTCCTGTGTTCAGAAACGTAGGCTTTCGATATATAAATACGTTTTAGGGCCTTTTTAGCTATATTTCTTTGGTTTTATTGTGCTATAAATGCCTATTTCAGGGGTTTGTGCCTATTTGGAATAAAACCGCCTATTTGATGCTTTTTGACTGTATTTTAAAGCAGCCGATTTTCTTCCAGTGCATTATATTATAGTTAGTGTGTTCGACAGAATTATCTTCTCTTTTCTCAATACCTTTAACCCCACAAACTAAAATGGGAATTCTCAGAAGTCACCAGAAATAGTTCTAGGGAAATTTATATCATAAAAAACAAGGAACAGTTTTACCTCGAAGCCTTCAAACCCTCAAACCTCCTAAGACATGCAAGAAACAGTCAATGGCGAACTATGTTGCACAACCCATATGCCCTGTACCTCCCTTTCGATGCGAACTGTTGTACGCGTACGCTTTATGTACAGAATGTGTTGTGATTGTGAAGTGGGAGAAGAAGAAGAAGAAGTGTGCTTGCGGCAATGCCCAAAGAAAAGTCGTCGAAGTCCTAGTGGCTGAAGCAGTGGATCACAGGGGATCCCAATTTCACTACGGATCTGTCAAGCTTGCTTGCTGTAAGGAGGTACGTTCGTTTGTTCCTTTTATCTTCTTTGTGATTGAGAACAATGATCGCTATTCATTGTAGCATATAGGCCTATTATTTATGTATTGTGGCAAGTTGTTTTATTGCAATGCTGTATTAATCGTGAACTTTCAATAATTTATATTGTTAAAATGTAAATAATCATTAAATTACTGAACGAGGAGTTAGAACGCCGGTGGTCTTTTGTCACAGAATGGATAAAAGTAAATCGGTATTTGAACTGTGATTCATTTCCTGTGAAAATACAGATTTATAACTGAAATGAAACTTTTAAAACTCCCTTTAAAAAATCGTGAATTCTATTAAATTCTATTAAATGCTATTTTTAAAACTCCCTTTATTACACTTCTACTAAGCCTTCGCGAAACACAGGTTGCAGATCCAATGTAGCCCGGCTAGGACGATGCCACAGCCTGTTTTACAATGTTGCCAAGACTATCTTTACAAGACACGGTCAGTGAAAAGACCGTTGGTCTGGATAAGTGAGATCCGGTTAGTAACCGTTGTGCTTTGGTGGGGAGGGGAGCAAAGGGAGTCTGAGGGACTTAAGCTCCCAGGTTAACAAGCCTCTAGCAACCCCTCTAGAGTCTTGCTACAATGTGACAAAAAAAAGGTTATGGGCGCATGTCACGACAATTTAAAATTACGTGGTTTTTAATTTTCAACCAGGGTGGCCTTGTGGGCACACATGATGCAGAATCTATTGCAGGCAACAGAATACAGTCTTCATGACAGGTGACCCGGCTGACCAATGTCGGGGAATAGAAACAAATTAAATGTTCACAAATCTGAGATTTATAGTGGCTCCGTCTTCATTCTTCTGTATTAGTAAGAATACTACTAGGACTAGCTTGGTAGGTCCTTGGCAAGCAAAAAGGACGGATCTCTCTTCTGAGCTACTCCGGTATCGTTTCACGTCTTTTTATTATATTTTTCATCCGGTGAACTCGACATGACACTGGCAAATTATAGCTGAAAGTCCATGAGGACATATTTTATCTGTTTTTAATGCCTATAATTCGTCTCTAGTTATAACAGACAAACAATTTAAAAAGAAGGTGCAGGTAAGAAATACAGAGAGTTAGGAATGTTCGTGAAAGTAAAGAGAGATTGGAGTAACTTTCTAGGAAATTGATTTTAGCGAAGAAGACACTAAAGAACAACGGCAAAGGTAACTGGCAGTCACACGAATATCAGTGAAAGGTTGAAGGATACGTACAAGTACTTTAAAGCAGGAGCAGATTTCGGAAGAATAGTCCACCAATCATAAATGACCAAGAGAAGAGAGCACATGAGTATTTTTGGACGAGGAAAGTATTTAGTCAGCACTATGCTAAGATAATTAAGTATAAGTAAAATGTATTGTTAAAAGAGGTGGATAATCGTATCAAAGCGGTGATAAACGCCTCTGACAATAGATATATCGTCGCTTCACCGGTAAAACGTTGTATCCCACAATACTCTTCTAATCCATTATTCTCCTTAAGACTGGTCACGCCTCCCAGCTACATATGGATACGCAGTCCATCATAACAATGTCCGTTGTGTTCGTTTTCCTATGTCGACGATTAAACGAAATGAACCTTACATGCATTGTACACTAGGAGTGCGTAAATACGTACAGTACGGTACTGTAAAGGTTCATTTTCCTTTACACGTGGGCATAGGAAAATGAACACAACGAAATTTGTTCTGATGGACTGCATATCCATACCCGGCTGTGAGGAGTGACCAGTCTTAAGGAGAATAATTGATAGGAAGAGCTTTGTGGAATACAACCTTTTACCGGTAGAGCGACGATATTTAAAACGATATAGTATAACATTTGAAAGATTTAAAAACAACTGGAATTGATAAGATTCCCTAGAATATACTAAAGGCCATGGGTTTAAATATAGTACACTATCTGAAGCACTTATATGATTAATGTTTCCATCAAGAAGTTACACCACATGACCAAATGAATGGAGAGTTGCTATAGTAGCCTCGTGTACAAAGGAAAGTGTGATAAACAGATAATTATAGGCCAGTCAGCTCTGAAAAGGCATTCTTTCTGATTATATTACATCTATATGCGAAATTACTAACTGGTTTAAAACAAGTCACAGTTCGTGGTTGGGAAATATTCTTCCAGAGGGCTCAACTTCTATGACTCCAGCAATTTATTTAATATTCAGAAAGTCAAAGAAACTGTATCGCTATTAACCTAACCAAGTGATTTGATAGAGTAGATTATGGGAGACTAATAACGAAATTGTGGACAATTGGACTTGATAAAAGAGTGTTTAAATGGCTGGCTAGATTTCTAAAAAATACAGCTAAAAGAATTAGATTAGAATGAAACATTATCTGATCCAAACTTTGCGCTTCTTAACCCCAAGCGTATATGCGCGGGAGTGAAAATCATTTATTAATTAATTAATTAATTAATTAATTAATTTATTTATTTATTTTTTTATTTATTTATCTTATATTTATTATTGATCTAACCTTACATTTACACAATGAATGTTTTCGGTGACCCAAGGAAGGAAAAGGGCTAGTATTAAGATGAAATAGCCGTGGTCTTATTTAAGTAACAATCCCTCCATCTGATCTCCTGATTGCAAGACAACGCTAAGTGGCTCAACCCACGCATCCAACACGCTCTATTCATTTGTCTTGTATTTAGAGTATAGTCCCTCCAGCGCATTGTAAAATATCCTAACGGCGAGGTGCGGCATCTCCCACACTCTCCGTAATTCATGAAGTGACTTGCTCTTAGGAGTTTACTGCGACCGGCGTAAGGTTTATGAGTGCCGTGTGCTTTTAATAATCCAGGCTGGAGTATATTGCAGACCGGTAAAGGAATTTGTTGCACGATCCGTGGATGGCGTGAGAAGTATCTCAGCGGAAGTTATCTCTTGCGCCGGTTATAAATTTTCATCCCATTCACCAGCCCCGACTCTAAAGATCATATTTACTGAAAGTTGTTTTGAATTAGGTTCCACCATAACTGTCACTCGTTGACATTGGCATCTCCAGAGAAGCAATAAAGTTAGAAATGGCAGATATTTTATTGCCTTAACCGGGGTAAACAAAAACATAAATCTGGAACACACATTCCAATGTTATTTATGTATTCGTGTTAGAAGTACTAAATATGGAACATGAAAACATGAAAAAGAAGCATGAAATGGACACAAGTACACAAATATGTGTTTATCAAGTGACTTCGAAAAGTTCTCGCCCAAAACTTAGCCACTTCGAGAGCACTTGAATAGGCTTGAGTCAAATCACGCATTCTACACTGACTGACAGTGACAATGCAACACCAAGGAGGAGTGGTTCGAAAGGGATGAAAGTTGGGGAAAAAACAGAGACGGCACGGATGAATAATTGATGTTTATTTCAAACCGATATGCAGGTTACACAATGCGCACGGCATCGACTCAGTAGGATGTAGGACCACCGCGAGCGGCGATACACGCAGAAACACGTCGAGGTACAGAGTCAATAAGAGTGCGGATGGTGTCCTGAGGGATGGTTCTCCATTCTCTGTCAACCATTTGCCACAGTTGGTCGTCCGTACGAGGCTGGGGCAGAGTTTGCAAACGGCGTCCAATGAGATCCCACACGTGTTCGATTGGTGAGAGATCCGGAGAGTACGCTGGCCACGGAAGCATCTGTACACCTCGTAGAGCCTGTTGGGAGATGCGAGCAGTGTGTGGGCGGGCGTTATCCTGCTGAAACAGAGCACTGGGCAGCCCCTGAAGGTACGGGAGTGCCACCGGCCGCAGCACATGCTGCACGTAGCGGTGGGCATTTAACGTGCCTTGAATACGCACTAGAGGTGACGTGGAATCATACGCAATATCGCCCCAAACCATGATGCCGCGTTGTCTAGCTGTAGGGCGCTCCACAGTTACTGCCGGATTTGACCTTTCTCCACGCCGACGCCGCACTCGTCTGCGGTGACTATCACTGACAGAACAGAAGCGTGACTCATCGGAGAACACGACGTTCCGCTATTCCCTCATCCAAGTCGCTCTAGCCCGGCACCATGCCAGGCGTGCACGTCTATGCTGTGGAGTCAATGATAGTCTTCTGAGCGGACGCCGGGAGTGCAGGCCTCCTTCAACCAATCGACGGAAAATTGTTCTGGTCGATATTGGAACAGCCAGGGTGTCTTGCACATGTTGAAGAATGGCGGTTGACGTGGCGTGCGGGGCTGCCACCGCTTGGCGGCGGATGCGCCGATCCTCGCGTGCTGACGTCACTCGGGCTGCGCCTGGACCCCTCCCACGTGCCACATGTCCCTGCGCTAACCATCTTCGCCACAGGCGCTGCACCGTGGACACATCCCTATGGGTATCGGCTGCGATTTGACGAAGCGACCAACCTACCCTTCTCAGCCCGATCACCATACCCCTCGTAAAGTCGTCTGTCTGCTGGAAATGCCTCCGTTGACGGCGGCCTGGCATTCTTAGCTATACACGTGTCCTGTGGCACACGACAACACGTTCTACAATGACTGTCGGCTGAGAAATCACGGTACGAAGTGGGCCATTCGCTAACGCCGTGTCCCATTTATCGTTCGCTACGTGCGCAGCACAGCGGCGCATTTCACATCATGAGCATACCTCAGTGACGTCAGTCTACCCTGCAATTGGCATAAAGTTCTGACCACTCCTTCTTGGTGTTGCATTTGCTCTGTCAGTCAGTGTATATCTGGATGGGACAACGGACAACATAAGAGATGTTGTGTTATTTTAAATTCGCCGCATTCAAGAAGAACTGCCTTGGTCGGAAAATGCCACTTGTGTAAGTTGTCCATTGTTCTTGAAACTTCAGCTCGCAGTCTGTCCAGGCACTTCCAGACTGGCTAGTTCTGTGTGTGGCCAGGAGGTAGAGATTTCTTCTGTTCCATCAATTCAGACAAATTACTAGTTCTCTCCTTCCACATGACAATTCGTGCTCTTGCAACTGTTCCTTGCAACGGTTGAGTAGTTGTTAGGAAGCTCTTTCTCGATTTTAATCTCCTTTCAGGAGGTTGATATTCGTAGAGTGGATGTAAGGTCATAATAGATGATTTTTTGTTTCATTGTTGGCAGCCACTTCTCTTCTCTTCTCCCAGCCCGATAGTTCACTTTATTGATGAGAATTGGCCTCAAACAAACTGAAATAATCCTGCAACTCTCGCTTAAGGCAACATCAACCCCTGTTTTGCATGGGCTGACTTATTCCACACAGAACTGGCATATTCTTCTGCTGAATAGCATAAGGCCAGTACTGTCGTTCTTAATGTTTTGGGAAGGGTGCTCAAGTTAGTCCCTGCCAGTTTACGGAGGAGGCAGTTCCTCAAAGATATCTTCTGCTTCAGCTTAACGAACTGATCCTCGTATGTAAATTAACGCTCCAAGATGACCCCTAGATATCTAGGATAGAAGTAAACCTCCTATAATATTCCTTTGTTGAGTAGGATTAGTCCTCCTCTGTGGTGTAGTGGTTAGGGTGATTAGCTGCCACCCCTGGAGACCCGGCTTTGATTCTCAGCTCTGCCACGAAATTTGAATAAGTGGCACGAGGGCTGAAACGGGGCCCACTCAGCCTCGGTAGGTCAACTGAGTAGAGGTGGGTTAGATTCCCACCTCAGTTATCCTGGAAGGAGTTTTCCGTGGTTTCCCCCTTCTACTCCAGGAAAATGCCGGGATGGTACCTAACTTAAGGCCACGGGCGCTTCCTTCCCTCTTCCTTGTCTATCCCTTCCAATATTCCCATCCCCCCCCCTCCAAGTCACCTGTTCAGCATAGCAGGTGAGGACACCTGGGCGAGGTTCTGGTCACCCTTCCTAGTTATATCCCCTGACCCAGAGTCTGAAGCTCCAGGACACTGCCATTGAGACGAAAGAGGTGGGATCCCTCGCTGAGTCCGTGGGAAAAACCGACCCTGGTGAGTAAACGGATCAAGAAGATGATGAAGAAGTAGAAGGGGTTGATTTACTTGCTATTAACTCTACCGATATGAGGGTGACTTATTTCAGCATTCAAATACCAGCGGACTGAGTCAGGATCGAACCTGCCAACTTGGGAGAAGAAGGCCAGCGCTCTACCGTCTCATCCACTCAGTTCTGCTCGTCGATATTCAAATCATTTCTTTATCTGACAGGAAAGTGAACGAGCAACTACTTCTCTACTTAACTCTGAACAAACGTACGTTTCATATCATTTATCCGGTTCTTGTCCGAGTTCTGCTCCTGACAGCCCCTCTTCTAAGCCTCACTAGTTTTCATCCAACTTATTCCTCTCCTTTGATCGCACCTTATTTTACAAATGCCAGTGAACACATATCCGTCTGTTTATTAATCATAAACAGCACTTTTCATGCATACCCACAATGGGTTTTTTTAATTCACTTTTTTTGTTAAGAAGCCATACTTTCCAGGGACGACTCAGTTAAATGCGACTTACAAGCTTTTCAGTCTGGTTGTTATTTAATTTTTTTACAAGTTTCTTTACGTCGCACTGACACAGATGGGTTATATGGCGACCATGGGACAGGAAAGGGCTAGGAGTGAAAAGGAAAGAATCGTGGCCTTAGTTAAAGTACAGCCCCAGCATTTGCGCGGTGTGAAAATGGGAAACCATGGAAAACCATGTTCTAACTAGAAAGGTTTTAAGTTACATTTACCCTCAGAAAAGGTGAGCTGAATGTACTATTTAAAACCATATCATACCGGCCTTCCTGTTATTCTTACATTCCCGGAGGTACCAAGAATATAACCCAGTTGCCACCCTCCCCCCCCCCCCCCCGATAGTTGTCGCAGCCATTCCTGTTTCTTTTTTTGTTCCATAATTTACATTCCGTGCTAATTGTATTACTCGATGAGGTCATTTCATGTCTGCACTCCATAGCATTGTTGGAGGTATTTTCACCGCCATCATTGGTCTCCACTCCCACATTAAATCTACTGCAGTGGACTTAAACTGAAATATATATTTTTACGTCACGATTTTCAAAACTAAAACTCACAAATTATTAAATTCCATGCATATTAAAATTTAATCATCCACGTAAATGTTGGGTGTAGAATAATTTCAGTCTGGATAATCTATCTATATATATAAAATAGCTTGTCCTGACTGACTGACTGACTGATTCATCATCGCCGAGCCAAAACTACTGGACATAATGAAATGAAATTTTGGGACTACATTCATATTAAGATGTAAGTGCTCGCTAAGAGAGGATTTTTGGATATTCCATCGCTAAGGGGGTGAAAAGGGGGGTGAAATTTAAAAATGTGTGTATCTATATCTCGAAACTTAAAAAGTTTACAGATGTAAAAATTAGTATTTAGAATCATCTTTAACAATAAGGGAACACAAATTTTTTTGTTTTCGGAAAATCCAAACAGGAAGGGTGAAAAAGGGTGAAAAATGGGTTGAATGCCTTTAATGAGGATACGTATATCTCAGAAACTGAATATATTACAGACCTGTAAACAGGTATTTAGGATCTCCTTTAAAAATAAGGAATCACGTATTTTTTTGTTTTTGGATAATCCAATTAATGGGAGGGTGAAAAGGGGGGTGAATTTTTAAAATGGTTGCATCTATATCTCAAAACTTTTAAAGTTTACAGATGTAAAAATTGGTATTTAGAATCTTCTTTAAAAAGGAAACACGTATTTTTTTTATTTTCGCAAAATCCCAATAGGAGGGGGAAAAGGGGGGGGGGATGGGTTGAATGTTTTTAATGAGGATACTTATATCTCAGAAACTGAAGATATAATAGACCTGAAAATTGGTGTTTGGGATCTCCTTTAAAAATAAAGAAACACGTATGTAATGTTTTTGGAAAATCCATTTAATGGGGAGGGGTGAAAAGGGGAGAAATTTTAAAATGAGTGTATTATATCCCAAACTTTTAAAGTTTATAGATGTTATAATTGGTATTTTAGAATCTCCTTTAAAAATAAAGAAACACGTATTTTTTGTTTTCGGAAAATCCCAATGGGAAGGGTGGAAAAGGGTGAAAAAGGGGTTGAATGCCTTTAATGAGGCTACTTATATTTCAGAACCTAAAGATATTACAGAGCTGAAAATTGGTATTCGGGATCTACTTTAAAAATAAAGAAGCAGGTATTTTTTCGTTTTTGGAAAATCCAATTAATGGCGGTTAAACAGGAGTGACAAATTGGGGTGAATTTTTCGAAAGACTATATCTACAGAATATCTGAGAAACGTAAAATGTTACAGGCGTAAAAAGTGGGTATTTGGAATTTCCTGTAAATGTTAAGAAATATAGGTGATTTGTTTTTGGAAACTCCCCTTAAGGGGAAGTAAAAAGGGGTGAAATTATAAAATGAGAATTTCTACAGTACATCTCAAAAAACGTAACATGTTACAGAAGTGAAATATGGTATTTTTACCTCTATTAAAAATAAAGAAACGTGTATTTTTAGTTTCCGGAAATACCACTCGGGTGGAAGGGGGGGGGTAAAAGTGACTGAAAATGGTGTTGATTTCTTTTAATTAGGCTACTGATATCTCAAAAATGAAGATATTACAGACGTGAAATTTGATATTTGAAATCTGCTTTGAAAGTAAAGAAACACGAATTTTCGGAAAATCCAATGATGGAGGGGGGTGAAATAATTGAAAAATTAATTGACTTAATTGTATGAGAATACATACATCTAATAAAAATAAGGTTGTTACAGACGTAAAAATTGGTATTTGGATTTCCTTTAAAAACAAAGAAAAACGCGTTTTTTCTGGGGGGGGGGGACATCTTGCGGGGCGGGAGTGAAAAGGAGTTGAATTCCTTTCATGAGGACACATAAATCAAAAACTGAAGAAGTTAGAGTCGTGATAATTAGTATTTAGAAGATCCTTTACTATTAAAGAAACAAGTATTTTTTGCTGGAAAATTCACTTGGGGGAGAGGGGGGGGGGGGGGCTGAAAGGAAGTGAAAAAAAATATTCTTATGGGGATACATATATCTCAAAACTTAAGGTAATAGCCGTGAACATTGGTGTTTGTGATCTCCTTTAAACATAAAGAAACACGCCTTCTTTTAATTCTTTTTTTGGGGGGGGGTAAGTAAACTTAATAGCGGTGGGATGTAAAAGGAGGTGAGACCAATTGATATTACTGTTCATAAGGTACTTACAAGGAGCTTCCGTTGCTCAGGCGGCAGCACTCCGGCCTCTCACAGCTGGGTTCGTGGTTCAAATCCCGGTCACTCCATGTGACATTCCTGCTGGACAAAACGGAGGCGGGACAGGTTTTCCCCCGGATACTCCGGTTTTTCCTATCATCATTCATTCCAGCAACACTGTCCAATATTTCATTTCATTTGTCATTCATCGATCATTGCCCCAGAGGATTGCTTCGGCAGCCGTCACATTTCCTATTGTCGCCGCTAGATGGGGCTTTATTCATTCCATTTCTGACCCTGTCGTATGACTGGAAACAGGCTGTAGATTTTCTATGTACTTATTCTGATCATAAACCGATCATTTTTAATCTTTCCTGGGTTCGATTTCAACAGCCATCTTTTCCTTCGGAGAACGTTCTTAGATTACAGTAGACTCTCCTGGCATATAAATGAAAATTTAAACACTTTTGAAATAAGCGATAGGAATGAGATTGACTGTCAAATTGTTCACCTCTATAATAAGTTCAATAATGCAAGGAAGTATGTCATTTGTATCGCCAGAAATCCCGTACACTTGCCTTCGCGCGACAATGGTACTGGTCATATTCTCAACAATGACAATGGCAGCATATGTAATTTACCGCCAGGTAACGGTCTTGCATCTTTCTGCGGGGTCCAGAACATCTAATAATAATAATAATAATAATAATAATAATAATAATAATAATAATAATAATAATAATAATAATAATAATAATAATAATAATAATAATAATAATAATAATGTTCTGGACCGTCGTCAAATTGTGCGGACCGGGCTGGAAACGGGTCCTGGCCTGGTAATGTCTACGAATACAGTCCGGCCGCGGGTTCAGTACCGCCAAGGCACCCAAGACGACACAACGCCGGATCTCCTTCAGGAATTGATCCATACTAAAAATGCTTATAAGAAAAGATGGCAAAGATTTAGGGACCTAACTGACCGCGTGGAATACCTGGACCTAGCCCGGGAAGTACGAAATCGATTGCTGGAAAGAAAGATTGAAAAATGTGAGGAACTATGCCGTAATCTCTCAGAAAACAAGTCAGGTCACGAATTTTGGCGGATTCTCTCAGAAAACGAGTCAGTTCGCGAATTTTGGAGGATTACATATAAAACGTTAAGCATTCAGTTATAAATTTCAGTATAATACCGTAGCGAAGCACGGGTATCTTGCTAGTTATTGTATATGTTAACAGCTGATGAAAGATGGTGTCAACAGAATCTCAGTTTATGAGGCGAATTATGGCAAGTAAAGCTACTCTATATTTTAAAACCTTTACTAGTTCTTTAAAACTACTTACCTCTCATTTGACATTAATGAAATTTAAATGATCCTGATTTGTGTAAACATTATTATTATTATTATCATCCACAAATGCTAGTACATGGGCAACAGACGTAACCAAGTAATTCCTCAAATTCCGTTGAGACTGGTCACGCCTCCCAGTCACACATGGATATGCTGTCCGCCAGAAAAATTTTGTTTAGATTATTTTCCTAAGCTAATGTGTAAAGGGAAGTGAATCCTGCAATATTTATTAACTGTGCCATCCTGGATATTTGAGATTTAGTTCCATCTTCTCTCAATACACATGTACCGTACTGTAGGTATATTTGTTTGCATGACATATTTACCCGCTCCTAAAGTATGATGTATTTAAGGTTCATTTACCTTTTCACATGTGCATAGGAAAATGAACTCAACGAAAATAGTTCTTGATGGACTGTATATCAAAATGTGGCTACGAGGTGTGACCAGTCTTAAGGGAAATGATGGATAGAGAGAGCATTTTAACATTCGCGGTTTTCGCACAGGAGTGACGAAATGTGAAAAAAAAAAAAAAAAAACAATGTTTGAACAACATGCAAAATTGACTGCACACATTAAGGGAAAGGAAGGAAAGAAGAAGAACACATTACAACTATTTCTTACGCTTGTAAAAGCGGAGCCCCACTTAATGTACTTTCAGACGATTTTTGTAAAGGTACAGTATGCAGCAATATTATCTGGAATAAATTAAAATATCCGATTCTACAATAATTCCTGAAGAAATATTGTGTAAACCCTTTGGCAAAGCCTTTGGTCCAGGGGGTCTCGGGTACAATTTCCAGCCGGGTCGGGAATTTGAACCTTAAATGGTTAATTCTCTTGGCCCAGGGACTGGGTGTCTGTGCTGTCTCCAACAATCCTGCAACTCACACACCACACATAACACTATACTCCACCACAATAACACGCAGTAACTTACACATGACAGATGCCGCCCACCCTCATCGGAGGGTCTTCCTTACAAGGGCTGCACTCGGCTAGAAATAACCACACGAAATTGTTATCGGCTGAATTAGAAAAGACTTTCTTGGCCTATAAAACTTATTTTGACACATAATAGAAGTAATTTGTCTCCAGAAAACATTAAAAAGTTCGCAGTTATCTGTTGTGATGCTTCATTCTGCAGTGAATGATACATGTACAAAGTGAGTGAATAAAATTGGTTTATTCTTAAGTGCGTATTTTTTAAAATGTTAAGACATATTTTCTACATTTTTTTTCGCATGATTGGATGTATATCGATAGCTTAATTAGAAAGCATCGTACCTCCCAATGCTCTGCCTATCTATTATTTCCCGTAAGAATTGTCACTCCTGCTAGCCACATATGGATATCTAGTCCATCAGAACAGTTTTCGTTGGGCTCATTTTCCAATACCAGTGCCGATGTGTAAAGATAAATAAAACTTGCCGTATCGTACCGTAGTAATGTATGTTTGCATGCCGTATTTACGCACTTCTACCGTATAATGTATGTAAGAATAATTTTCCTTTACATATTAGCATAAGAAAATGAACATAACGAAAATTGTTGTAAAGGACTACATGTTCATATGTGGCTGGGAGGCGTGAGCAGTCTTAAGAAAAGTAATGGACTGGAAGAGCATTGCGAAACACGAGGTACTGTTTCTTAGGCGGCGAAGATGGAACTTAAATAACCCTCAAGCATCCGCGCCAATTTTTACGACGCAAATACACGCGTGGGGATGCGTTACACACCAGACTTTATACTACTACAAAATTAAATACCGTATACACTGTTTGCGTGTTTTATAATACTTTATGTAAAAATAACTCTTCTTGTTGGCTATAATCAAGTCATATGCTCTGAAATGTTTCTATGACTATATTTATAAGTTAAAATGTGCACAACTTGTGAATACCTATGTTAAATGTTGTGATTATCAGTGCATATTTACTTGAAGGTCTTGGTAATATCATAAGATATTTTTATTTTAATCACACGAATTATTAAATAAAATAATGGAATTTAAAATACATTTTAATTCTGGAATATTCTATGACAAAGTACATTACACTTTACATATTATAAAACATGAATTATATGTCACCAAACTGAAAGTGAAGTATTACATACGGTCTTGCTATCAATAACTCGTTAGAGGAACGGCGCAAACTTATAGTACATGGTGTTGTTTATAGACATGGCTAGGAGCAATGTAATATGTCTATCGCCTTTGAGCCTAGAATAACCGCTTTGTGGTAATGTCTCATCTTAGAATAATCTCAAGGAAGGTTCTGTCATCCAAGGTTCAGTATTGCGTAAACTATATCAACTAATTTCGCTGTGCCGGGCTGAGTGGCTCAGACGGTTAAGGCGCTGGCCTTCTGACACCAATGTGTCAGTCCTTGCTCAGTCCGGTGGTATTTGAAGATGCTCAAATACGTCAGCCTCGTGCCGGTAGATTTACTGGCACGTAAAAGAACTCCCGCGGGACTAAATTCCGGTACCTCGGCGTCTCCGAAGACCGAAAAAATAGTTAGAGGGACGGAAAACAAATAACATTATTTTATTATTAATTTCGCTGTGAGGGATACATGTATTGCGGGACAGTATTTCTCCCCTTAAAATTGCCACGTATCGCTATTTCAAGGTGCAAGGAAGATATTCTCGCAGTTGCAAGTAACAATTCGGAGTCCATCTCAACTGCACTACCGTTCTCCTAATTTATCACATATAATTGCCCATATTGTACAAGTTCTAGTTTCAAACACGCCAAAGAATATTTTATTAGTAAAGAATACAATACGGGTTTCAACATGACTGAAAATAGTTTAGAACCTAAGAAGAAAACGGGTAATAGGTCACATAAGAAGAAAAATGGTCGCAAAAATCAACCGACGGGCGTGGGGTACAATCCACCACAATCACACTTTTACGATTTGCGGCCTTCAATAGCGACGTGAGAAATAGCAGGGATTGCATACCGTCAGTGAAGAAACAATACCTCGTATGTCACAATTATTTTCCAATCCACTATTTTTCTTAAAACGTGACATGCCTCCCAGCCACATTTGTATATCCAGGCCATCACAATAATGCTCCTTGTGTTCAATTTCTAGGCGAACGTGTGAAGAAATATGGACCTTAAACACAGTATACTGTAAGAGTCCGTAAATATGTCACGCAAATATATATTCGTACGGTAGGTAAGATCAGTTTCATTTTCCTTTGTATACATGAATAGGAAAATGAGCACAACGAAATTTGTCCTAATGGACTACATATCCATATCGATGCCTAAGAAAGAATACGTCGTACCTAACAATCCACTTCCTGTCCATTGCTTTCCTTAAAACTGGTCACACCTGCCAGCCCCGTATGGTAAAAAAAACATTTCCTGTGGCTCTTTCTAGCCGGGTAAGGCTCCTCCGCTGAGGGTGGGCGGCATCTACCATGTGTTGGTAACTGCGTACTATTGTGATGAGGATAGTGTTATGTGTTGTCTGTGAGTTGCAGGGATGTTGGGGACAACACAAACACCCAGCCCCCGAGCTACTGGAATTAACCAGTGAAGGTTAAAATCCCCGACCCGGCCGGGAATCGAACCCGGGACCCTCTGAACCGAAGGCCAGTACGCTGACCATTCAGCCAACGAGTCGGACCGCCCCGTATGGTTAAGAAGTCCATCAGAACAATTTCCGTCGCCAAAGACCTATCTGTGTCGGTGCGACGTAAAACAAATAGCAAAACAAAAAAAGAAGAACAATTTCCGTTGTGTTCATTTCGGTATGCATGAACATAAAGGAAAATGAACCTTATAAACAGTACACTGTAGGAGTACATAAATGCGTAACTCAAACATATATCCCTACAGTACTGTATGGTAAGGTTCATTTTCCTTTACACGTAACCATAGGAAATTTTTTCTGATGGACTGCATATACACAAGTGACTGAAATATTCGATTTTTGGACCAAAATAATTTTTTTTAATTTTAAAAATATAGTCCATTCCTTCCTCTATCAGATAATGGTATAAATTAAGAAGCTGCGCCATTTTCTAAACCCTAACCGACCATTCAAAGGGAGATTGCTATGCAGTTAAATGCCCTCAATCAGCATAGTATGTTATGTCTTTATGGATCAGGGTAGAAAGGGAAGCCTTGATCAAGGGAAATTGAGGAGACATCAGAAGTTGCATAAAATATCCAAGAAACAAGAATTAGGAGGTGTGAAGGGGAGAAAAATGGTGCAAATCAGTTCTGAAATGCGTTATTCTCACTTTGCAGTTTTTAGTATTTTAGTCTGTACAAAAGAATCCTTGTAATAATATTCTCATGAGAAACTGTTTTAACATAGATTCTTCTTAAAGGTACAAGTACTGAAATTTTCAATAGGTTTCAAAGTGCTTTAATTTTTAATATATATTTTTAGGTTCAGTCTTGGATTAATACTGAATGTTCTAAATAACATTTACAAACAACATTTTAAAAAGTTATGAACAGAATAGTACTGCATTCGTTTCATACTAAGACGCCATTATTATTTCAACATTTATTAGGTAAATGCCAACAAACTTTCAGCTTTGTGAAATGAGAACTCTTACGCAAGAGACTTCTTTGACGGGACAACATTTTAACTATAAACATTCAAATAAAATTTGAACCAATACAGCTACACATATCTCATTTGGTAAAATATGTGTTTATTTATACATAAATGCAACAACTACAAATCGGATAAAAACTGTACATATTTCAAAATTCAGTTCTGACTCCCCTTAAGGAATATTTATTTATTTATTCACGAAGCACAAGATACAGCAACACTGAGAAAAATTCACTTGCACTGTCAACAGACTATTTAACAAACGTAAGCTTTTATAATAAAATATAACAAACATAACAAAATATAACAAGATCAGGTACACAGCCTACTAATAACAACTGTCCAAATCGAAAACCATGAGAATGTCCATGTTCATAGCCAAGTCGTCGTGGGTCAAGACGGTATAATCCCTTCACATAAACTTATCTTTAAGAGACTATTTACACCCCTCTCGAATATGCTTTTATTTGATGGTATATCAAGCCCTTATCTCCTATTAATATTGTTAAAGAGTGTTGGGAGACGGATTATGAAAGGTCGTTGAAGTATTGAGTGTGGGGAATGTGGAGAAGGTCTTTAGTTCTGGTGGAGTGGGAAGAAACACGGAGAGAGAAGAGTAAGACGAGATGTTCCGAGCGGTAATGCCCATTTAAGATCCCGTGGAGGGAACTCAAGTCAGCTACCTGTCGCCTGATGTGGAGCGGTGACATATTAATTGCCATTAATGCCTGCTGCGTAGACAGATTTCTGAGCTTGGGGTTTCTGTTCCTTACAATGGCAGCAAAGAAGGACACTGCTGTGTCTAACTGCTTAGTATTGGAGGGGGAGGCTGCTGTCCAAATAGGAGAGCAGTAGTTTAAGAGAGGTTGAATGATCGTGAGGAAGAAGTGACGAAGATCAATGGGGTCAGAAATTTCTGTGAAGCGATAGAGAATGCCTAGTAATTTCATATCCTTGGTTGTATATGTTTCTGTGTGGCCCTTTCCCGCCCGCATTTTCACTCCGCTTATTTCCAGGTTCAACCTATTATTTAGCAAAAACTGAAACAGATCGCATTGTTTTAGAAAAAGTTAAATACAGTAAAAACTATTGATCACAATGAATTCAAATTTTCAATAACATTAGAAAATATACCATCACATCCATTTCTCTGTTTGAGTCATAATGTGTTTTCCACCCCCACCCCCCTCCCCATCCTCATGATACTCGACACAGGGACAGTCTGCATTTGTCACATTCCCATGTTGTCTGAATCCCTCAAAATCAAAAATCACGTGATTTTGGAAGTGGAATGATGCCCATGTATATAAGATTTTATTTCATCTGGGCAAGTGTCTTCCCATTCTGTTTTTATCTTACCGGAATGCGACTGTTTGAAGGCTGCATTATTATATGCGCAATTGGCTATGTCACTGAATAATTTTTCTCCTCCTAACATACGTAAAAAACAATCTCTTTCCCCTAATACTCTTTCCGAATTATGCGCAGGTTTAACACCATCCATTTAATCATTCAGAGTAACGAAACGTAATATTTGTGTTACCTGAATTGCCGTGGCATCGCCATCAGGTCCGATTTATCGATATTCGTTTTCATTCATATCACTGTTATCACTAGAATTATATTCGTTGATATATTATTCACTCATTAAAAATTCACCTGCACCCCTACTCAAGGATTCTGTGTCACGTTTTTCGCCCATATTCAGCTCAGTTTCAATATACGCGATATTCAATCCCGACATGTTTGCGAACGAAACAGCTGACCCGCGCTCGCGGAAATTCAAGACCGTTACCTAAGCAACGTCAAGACAGATTATCTCTCTTCCTTTATTTCCTAGGACTTGTAGATTGCACTGCGTGTTCATAAATGCCTTATAAACACTTCACTGATGAGAAAAATAAAAAAGCTATCGCACAGATCGCAAACGAATGCAAATAATGCAGCCGGGCGCTTTCGGGCGCTAAGGACCGGAAGGTTAAATGAACAGTAGGGCGCTAAGGGCCGGAAAGGGTTAAGAGAGGTTGAATGATCGTGAGAAAGAAGTGACGAAGATCAATGGGGTCAGAAATTTCTGTGAAGCGATAGAGAATGCCCAGTAATTTCATATCCTTGGTTGTATATGTTTCTGTGTGGGTCTTAAATTGTAATTTTGTATTGAATATTACACCTAGTTCACGCTGTCACTCTTGTCCAGTAGGTAATATGATGTCGGTAGAGAAGATCTACGTAGTGTTATGGTCATGTGGCTGCATTGTTGTGGATTGGGGTTAAGTTTCCAAGTACGGCACCAGTTCGAGAGGGCATTATGTAATGGATAGGAAAGCCGTTGTGAAATACGAGGTATTGCTTCTTAAGTGACAATATGTGGCTGACAGGCTTCACTAGTCTTAAGTAGAATAATGGGTAGGAAGATATTGTGAGATACGAGGGTTTGTTTCTTCAACAGTAATATGGAAATGCACCGAGATGTTGAGATTATCCATTGAACATTTGTGCCCATGTGAACATAAATGTAATCACCTTTGATGGATTACACCCCAGCGCGTGTATTTGACAGTTAAATATAAAACATGTTCTCGAAATTAATTACACAGAAACGTGCAAGAAATACATTGTTGGGTATATAATTTGTTACAGAAATGTAACTTAGTGCACGTTACAAAACTCAACCTAATTCAACTTTATTTACACAGTGAACTTTCAGATGTTCTAACAATTCGTGCGTGAAGTACAAATAACGCAAGCAAGAGATACTGCGAGTGCTCAGTGCCCCAGTATTATTGGAGCACCTCGTTAACGAACAGCCAGTCTTCTCTTTGTCCTGTGATCAATTTCGTTAGCTCTGAACACAAAAGGACAATCATTAGTTTACGTAGCAACTCAGTGCTTCAAATACATACAAACAGACATTGGTACTCAGTAGAATATTCCGTCGATGATAATTCTGCACATTGGCAATGGGGTGATTTTATGGGATGGCGTGATTTTTTTTTACTACTTGCCTTACGTCGCAGTGACAAATATAAGTCTTATGGCGACGATGGGATAGCAAAGGCCTAGGAGTTGGAAGGAAGTGGCCTTAATTAAGGTACAGTAGCATTTGCCTGGTGTGAAAATGGTAAACCATGAAAACCACCTTCAGCGCTGCCGACAGTGGGATTCGAACCCACTATCTCCCGGATTCAAGCTTACAGCCGCGTGCCCCAGACAGCACGGCCAACTCGCGCGGTATGGCGTGGTTTAAGGGCCGACTGTTACGAGCGCACAGTGAAAATGAACCTGAAATTAGCGTGGAACTTCTCACTATATCTGGCATTACATTAAATATGTAAGTGCACGAATTTTACAATATGAATCCAAGTCTTAGTCCGATTAATTACAATTCTTTTTTTAATTTGACAATCTCTTTTGTTTTAAACACATCAGTAATCGTGTAATTTTGTATGTCTAGTTGAAATATGTGATTACATAGACGCACACTATTACTGGAGTATTGATACCACTGACTCAAACTGTTTGACACGCGTTAAATATATTCGTGACTATATGAAACTGTATAAATTTGTCATTTGGAAAAGTATTTACCAGCTCACTGATAATTTCACATTTTATTTTTAAAGGATGTAAATTCTTAACAGTACATATACTTTATTAAAAGCACCATTCAGAAGCTACATTAGAAACAGAACTGTTATAAATGACTGTACCTAAATTTCATATTACTGGCCTGAATAATTGACATGCTATATCTAACTTAAAGTGAAACGAGTGACTTTGAGAAAAACATCATATAAAATTTATGCTAAACTAACTTATCTCAAATCCTAGCTTCATCTATATACATTATTAAAGGAATTTACTAAAAACTGTTTTGGTAAATTCGTCCGTCCGTTCTACTGGGCCGATATGCTTCATTTGTATTTTATTCCCTCCGGAATTACCTGCTGGTGAATCACGAGACATTGATGGGTCTCTAAGCTCAGCCAACTTTGAGTAATCATAAAATTAAGTCATTGAATGATCACGCCAATGATTGCAGACGAAAGCTTACTTTAACCCGCTATACATTCTGTACCTAGCAGATACTTTCATTAACATTCTACATATGATTTACATCCTTAGTAATGTTACTGTAAACAGCTCTGTTTGATTACAACCCGTCAATCCAGACAATATGTATTTCCTCTTTGATTCTCTAAACTTTCTCAGCTTTCAAGTATATTCTAAAGATGGTAGAACGTTGCTAATAACTTACATGCTGCTAAGAGGAAAAAGTCTAAGTACAAACAGACCCCAACTTGACATAGCCTTAGACATTATCAGGGAACATCTATCGAAGTATTTCCTAGATACACTAGAAAGAGTGAAGGCCATGTATCTTAAAAGAAGTTCTCTGCCTGACAAAAAACACTCCTTCGAGACTAACCTATGAGCTCACAAGACATCCGTTCAACATAGAAGAACAGCGGTTAAAAATACAAAATTTTCCATCAAGAACTTTAATATAAAAGAGCGAATACATGGATAGATTTTTACCAAATAGTTGGCATGTTGATGTCAGAATGGATGAATTCTGACCATGAACTTCGGAATACCACACCGCGCTTCTTATTAAATGTTTATAAAGCCATTGAAAAAGGCTGGCAAACAACATAACTACGGCAGGCATATCAAAACGAGTTATCTGGCCTATTTATAACGAATAGAAAGGAGAATCACGGGTACTCTAGTATTTTTTTTAAATTTCATTCCGCTCTCGTGTAAAATTACGCATATATATAGTTATTGAGGGAGATACCATCCTCAAAATAATTTCTGGAATTAATTGATGTGCAACAATGAATTAAACAGTTATTTTTTGACTTTAAATTTTACTCGAATCGGTCTCGAGTGCCGAGCCGCTGCCTAAATTCATAAAAATGTTGTCCACCTATGTACAGCCTAACCCACATTTCAGACATACTTGGATCAGGGTAACCTCCGGTGGAATTGATTAAGAGCTAATAAAAAGGAGTGTGGGACGTTGTCTTATCATCATTTGAATTAATTTAGTAGCGCGAAGGAGCGATAATTTTGGGATACGGGTGATCGTTGAGGTTGGTTTAGTTGGATTCTTTTTTGCTACCTACGTTTTAATTAAATCCTCCGTTTATAATTATGTTCTTTTAATTTTTGTGTGTAAAATTTTACGGTCTCAGTTGGTGTCTGAGAAATAGTGGTAGATATTGTATCATATATATGTTCTCCAAAGGCTGAATGCCGTTTGTACCCAACAGTATTTCCGTACTATTTGTACCTGGTGAGGAAATTCCACTTTTCTTGGTACATATGTGTGTGACGCTGCAATTTAGTTCTTGAAATTTGAGTTCATACACTCCTGATATGCAGAAAACTTCTTACATTTTTAGATTGCGTTTTCTGATGAGTCTTTATAGCATGTTGTTCTTCCTGAAGGCTGCTTATACACCTTAATTCTTAAAAGGTTTAGCTATCATACAGGTGATCTTGTTCACGTGTTGAGGACTATATATCTGTTGTTTTCAGCTGTGGTTTCTCTGGTGTACTTGTTTTGTTTCCTTCATAATCGATGTACCGTGCCAGGTGGGTAGTAGTTTTTTCTCAATTTGTATTACTTTATGTATTGTTTCTGAAATCTGCTTTGCTCATTTTTATGGATATTGCTCTGCATATCATTGTATTCCATCCTGCTATCATGTGGATTAGTTGTCAGTTGTGTGTGAACTGTGAGTGGGTTTTCTGTATGTTTCGTGTGACCCTTCCTTTTGAAAACAGATTTTTGTCACTGAATATAAAACTTAAATTTGATTTTTTTCAAGGTTAATCTTTGACGGATAATTATTTTACTTGTTTCTTTTGATGAATTAATTTCCATAATTTGAGTTTTTTCTTCTTTGGTACTATAGGTTATATATTATCATTCTTAAGCTGTTCGTTAGTTAGTTCATCAACATGTCTTATTTAATAAAGATGTCTTCGTCTAGCATTTGGATGCGTAGTTTGATAACAATTTAACTTGGCGTGGCTTTGAAGTTTATTATGGTTCAGACGTAACGCGAGTTGTTGCGTATTTTGGGGAGGGCATTATCGTGCAGAGTTTGGTATTTTTGATGGTAGATCCTTATTTTTACTTTTTTGAGAGAATAATTTCTGTATTCTTGACTGCTTGTTTCATCTCGTTTTGAAATTTATTTTTTTACCGCTTGTAATCCGTTGTTTTTAATTTTGTTTGTTTTTCATTATAAACGTTTTGTTTACTTTATCTCGTTCTGTCACTAGTAGGTTGTAGTTTTTATTTCGTTTTTACGACTTTTAATGCCAAGTATTGAGATTGGAATTCAGTTTTTAATCTAATTAATTTTAGGTTTTCTTTGGTGGTTACAATTTTTACATTATTTCTCTTTGTAGTATGGTTTTGGAAGGAAATTTCTATGTCAGTGATTAGTTGCTTTACGTTATTTTTCACATGGCAGTTGAACATGAAAACTATTTCTAACAGATTTATTCAATTATTTGGAAAGATAGTGTTGAATATGTTGATTACTTCAGAATGGTAACACGTTTCCGTGTTTCTCTGCAGAATCCAGTCAGACAAATATTTCAGACCACTCTTGTATGCTTCGTCTAATGAACAAATAAAAATTGCTAGAGGTAATCACTCCAATTGTGTAGAGGAAATAGCCTGTTTGTCCAGAACGAAGCAATTACTAGTCATAAGTACTTCATTAGCTCCGCTGTACTCAACAAATGACGTGGGGTGATTGATTTCCTAGGCACATCATTCCCGTCGCTTATCAGTGTGTACTGTTGACAAACAATTAATAACACGCACAATTAAGTTTTAAATTAGTATTACAATCGCTCTTGTCACTGATTCTCTCAGGACAGAGGTTTCTATTCAGGAGATACATTTGCTGGGGAGGCACTCTGAAGTAAAGGGAAACGTGTTAGCTGATAAATAGAGGATTTGATGAACAAACAGCATAAGTTGTAAGGTACGTTTCGATATCTTCCTAATCCCTGTTCTTCAAGCATGTATTTTTGTAGGCCAACTGAACTGCAGGTTCAATTCTTAAAGATCAATAATTTGTAATACTTTAAGTTAATTAATGCATTTAATTATTTCTTTATTTAAACTTATATTTAGACAAACCGTATGAATTTGTTACATCAGCTAGATATTGACACTTTGCTAACATATTTCATTGTACATTAATATTTCGGTCACACATCATACGTTTGTCTGAATGGTTAGCATAGTGACCTTCGGTTCGGAGAGCCCCGGGTTCCATCACCGGCTGGGCAGGGAATTTTACTTTCAAATTGGCGCGGGAACTGAGCGGTTGTGATGTCCCCACCATTCTTGAAACTCATACACTACACACAACACCATCCTCTACTGCTATTTCCTTTACACGACAGGCGCCATCCATCCTGATAGGAGGGTTGGCCTTACAAGGGCTGCACCAAGATTGATAGCTACAGTTGCTTAAGTGCGGCCAGTATCCAGTATACGGGAGATAGTGGATTCGAACCCCACCAAGCATTTCTTATTACTTTTGTTAGCCTCTTTTGATTCATCCGGACAAATGGTTCCACTTTCCTTATACATATCTGCTATCTCCCTGTTCTTCTTCATATTACTACTATTGTTACTTATAATTAATTTTTATTAAAATCTTCAATTAGTATGACTATACCTCAGTTAACGCCAAGGTTGCTTTGTTCCCACTCGTAGCCCTTTTCCTCTCCCATCGCCTCCAGAAAACCTATCTGTGTCGGTGCGAAGCAAAGAAGCTTGTAAAATAGCAAGGTCTGTACCAGGCTAGAAATTTCCATACGAAATTGGAATCAAACACATACCTTTTTGTTGATTTTCATTATTGAGCTCTCATGAACTTTTTAAATTCTCTCATTTATTCGACATAATTTTTAAATCTAGTTGTTTCAGAAAGAAAAATGTTGGTTACATAGAGTAGTGGTGACTGGAAAAGTTTACGAACCGGTTTTAGATCGTACATTTTCCTAAATGGAGTTTCTACTTTATTTTTAAATTATATTTGAGAGAAATCATTTTATAAACCTACGAAATGTATACTTTGCGCTCAATAACTAAAAAAGGAAGAAGTGGTGAAATCTGGTCAAAATAAACTAAATGAAAGCAGTGTAAATTCTGGCGCCAAAGACGTTCCAGTTAACTACTTTGTCACTAGTGTCTGTATGGCTATCATTATTATTATTATTAGTTTCTTTCCTTCGATCTCGACCAGCCGTGAGCAAAATGAAGTAACTTCATGATTTTCTTCCCTGCACTGCCTTCCTGTATTTGCAGTATTGTTTCATTATTAATTCACTAAGATCCCTCTCTTTCTTTCCTCCGTCAAGACAGATTTACTTTGATTCTGCTCTTTCTCCTGAAACTTCGCAATACTTCTTTTGAAAAATATTCTATATAATATCTAATAGCTATCGGATTTGTGTTTTGGGAATTGTACCAAAATGACCAAATATTCCGTTTCTTAGCCTCTCTGGATTCATCCGGATAAAATTTTCATAAAAGGAAATGGTTCCACTTTCCTTATACGTATCTGCTATTTCCCTATTCTTCTTCATATTACTACTATTGTTATTTATAGTTAATTTTTGAAAATGTCTTCAATTAGTATGACATTTTGATGCCGGAAGATGAATATAATTCTCGTGTTATTGACATCTAGAAATCTCAGCCTTATTCTCCGTTATTGTTATGAATTTAGCAAATTGCGAAATAACATAAAAATCAGGTTTTTTAATCTTCTGATGCACCTAAATCTCGGATATTTGTAGATAAGGAGGAGATAATTAAGTCCTGAACATGTGATAAATTCCAATGTCCGTGAACGTGTTGAGTTCACCTCTAAGGAATAACTGCTAGACTGTAATTCAGATTCTTTTCCCCAGTTTCGACCTGTTGTGAATATGATAATGTGCTTATGTACGTTCTTTCTTTTAATCCCAAAACTATTAGTTATATCCACAGTTCAAATAAATTAGAGAATCATGTTTTGAACGTATGCCATGCTCCACAAAACAATACCTCACACCGAGGTATATTACCAAGTAAACCTTTGTTCTTTACCGTTGAAGTATACAAAAGAGCATCGATTCATTTTCAGAACACAATCGAAAATGTCCAAATAGGGGCGAAAACAAAGTGATAACAGTCCTCTAGGGCGGATATTTATCACAGTTGGAGAGTATGGTGTATGGTGTATGGTGTATATCCTACACGAGCATTTATCACAGCTTGGCACCTACTGGGCATGCTCCGCATAAGTCGACGGAGTTCACGTTGCGGCATCAGGTCCTATTATTCAATGAGAGACTATTCGGGGTCTTGGAAAGTCTGTGGTGGAACAGGACGCCCAAGAACACTTCTATCAAGCCTACCACACACATGTTCGATGAGATTAAGGTCGGTACTCAGTACTGGCCATTCCATCTCTTGAATGTCTAGTTCTCGCAAGGCAGCTCTGATGAAGTGGGCTATATGAGCTCTAGCATTGTCGTGCATGAGTACAAATTCAGGGCTAACACCGTATGCAGCTCTCCGAAGACCTTAAAAGTGGTTAGTGGGACGTAAAGCAAATAATATCACTTAACAGCATGCAGCAACCAATACATGCTTTAGCAGAATCTGATCGATGTACCCCGCAGCGTTATGATTACCACGGACGACGACAAGATCCGTACGGCCATCAATACCGATGCTACACCACACCTTCACAGAACCTTTTCCGAATCGGTCGCCTTCCTGGACAACATTTGGCATGTACTGCTCCCCACGGCGTCTCCATACACGTTGACGTCCACAATGCTGTGTCAGGGAAATATAGAATCGTCTGTGAACAAAACAGGTCTCCATTGGTCGAGTTGCCAGTTGACGTGGGTACGGCCAAACAGAAGGCGAGTTGCGCGATGTTGCTGCGTTAAACGGGGCACTCTAACAGGAAGTCTGGGTCGTAAGGACACTTCTCTTAACCAGTTTCTTACTGTCTGTTTATTATTTATTTATCATATGGCATATATATATACAGAAACAAGAAAGCAAGTACATTATATTTTAGTGTCCAAAGATGTTATCCATTATAGAGCCTCTGTGTTGGCCTCTAGAAAATCAAACCAATCTCCAGGGTAGGCTCTTTTGCTACACTCCTTCACAATGTGTTCGATGGTGGAAAAGGATCACCACAGTCACACTCGGGGGTTTGTATCTTTCCCCATTTATACAGGGACGCAGCACAGACACCATGACCACATCGAATACTATTAAGGATGGTCCAAGTTCTCCTTGGGAGATCAGACCTCGAATTAGTTGGGAAGAAAGGCCAGAGATGTTCACCTGTTTTTGAGATCCAATCTTCCTTCCATTGGGCATAGGGGTTCTGTCTTCTGTGAGCTTATGAGCGAACTTAACTGGCGGATGTCTAGATTTCAACCGGTTCCTATGAAGGTCAGGAATATTGGAGTGGATGGGCAAGTCAGGGTTCCCATTTATCTTGGAGTATTCTCTCATCAGTGCTTGTGCTCTACGGAATAAAGGAGTCATAATGTTGCTCAAGACGGGAAGCCTGTGGGTAGGAGTTGATCTTATTACACTTGAAATAATCCTCATTGTGTTGTTGAGTTGAGTGTCCACAAGTTTCACATGGCAGCTGTTCATCCACACAGGAGCACAATATTCTGCCACAGAGAAAACTAAACCAAGGGCAGAAAATCTCAAGGTAGTTGCAGAAGCACCCCAGGTTCTACCACACAAATTCTGCAGAATGTTGTTACGACTCCTAATCTTTCCTGCTGCATTTACTAGATGTTGCCTGAAGGAGAGTGTCCGATCTAATGTTATAGCTAAGTACTTCAGGTAATTATTGTGTCTGATGACCTTACCGTTAAAATACACTTGGAGAGTACAGTTTGCCATTTTGTTATTTAGATGAAAGCAGGACACCTCAGTTTTGCTGGTGTTTGGTTGGAGTCTCCATTTACGAAAATAGTCACTAAGAATGGAAAGGTCAGCAGTTAAAATGTTCTCCGTGTCTTTCAGGTTACTATGACTTGTAGCTAAAGCTATATTATAAGCATAGCAAAATTTTCTAGATTTCGTTGGTAACAAATCCGATACATACAGATTGAGCAGAAGAGGAGCCAAGACTGATCCTTGATGGAGAACATTGTTCAATCTTCTCAGCTTGCTAGTCCTATTCCCTAGAAAAACCTTAAGGAGTCTATTATTACGCATCTTTCCAATTAATTGTACCGTGGTTTTGCATGGTAACACCTGAAGGAATTTATACAACAGCCCTTCTCTCCAAACCGTGTCATAAGTAGCAGAAAGATCCAGAAACACAGCAGGGGTTTTCAACTGTTGCTGAAAACCTGCGTCAATGCACATTGTGAGTGCAAGGTCTTGGTCGCAACAGCTACGATTCTGCCTAATACCAGCTTGGTCAATAGGAATATGTTGATTAATTACAATGATCATTCTGTTGTATAGTAGACTTTCAAAGAGTTTATAGTAACAACTGAGGAGAGCGATTTGTCTCTAGCTTTGTGGTATATCTTTCTGTTTGCCAGGTTTCAACATGGCAAGGATTTTAGTCTTCTTAAACTCCTCAGGAAGAATACCTGTCTGAAGTATGTGGCTGAAGAAGCATGTCAACCACCTTCTCGCATTCTATCAAAACCTGGTTCCTTACCAACTTGTCCTTTAATGCTGTATCAACCTCATCAATCGTGAAGGCTTTAGAGTACTCGGAAGAGGTTGCAGAGGTACGTTTAAGCATCCTTAGGTTCTTTTTCACCGTCTTTGTATGTTTTTTAAATCTTTAGTAACCCTTGAAGTTAAAACAATATGGGAGGTTATTTTGTTTGGTGAGATAGTTGACTTCTCTGTAACTCCTGTTGAGCTTCTTCCAAGTTTTCTCAATAGGCTCCAGGCTTCTCTACTGGAATGCCAGAAATCCAAGTTACTAACTTTTTTCTATTTGCTTTACGTCGCACCGACACAAATATGTCTTATGGCGACGATGGGATATGAAATGCCTAGGAAGTGGAAGAAAGCGGCCGTGGCCTTAACTAAGGTAGAGCCCTGGCATTTGTCTGGTGTGAAAATGGGAAACCACAGAAAACCATCTTCAGGGCTGCCAACAGTGGGGCTCGAACCCACTATCCCCCGTTTACTGGATACTGGCCTCTCTTAAGCGACTGCAGCTATCGAGTTCGGTAAGTTACTAACTGTTTCTGTCCATTTCTGTCTACGATTTTCATCCAGACTCCGTAATAGCCCCTCACCAGTCGTGTGGTCACCTGTTTCAAGAAAATCTTTGTATAAGGTATCGCTCTGGTCACTCCATCCAGGAACGTATTCTTTCCTGTAGCCCCTGGGATATGCTTTTTGGGTACAGATTTCACAAGCCCTGCAAATCTCTGGTAATTGTCGCTGGTTTCCGGAATCCATCTGATGCATTTGTCCAGCTATTCAGAGAATTTCTTCCAGTTTGCCTTTTTAAAGTTCCAGCGTGGGCGTGGAAAAGATCTAACTAAGGGAACAGAGATGCCCATCTCAAGGAAGATTGGTCTGTGTTGACTATTTGGGAAGTCCCCCGAAACTTCTCTCATCATGGGTAGAGGGTTGCCAACAGAGTCACATGTGACGAAACAGAGGTCTGCGTTGGACTCTCGCTTCCAAGCAGCAGATCTAAACGTGTCTTTGTCTTTTGCATCTAATATAAGATGTACATTTTGGTCTTCTGACCATACTACTAAAGCTATGCCGCAATCATCGTTTCTTGCATATTTCCAAGTTTTATGAAGGCTGTTGAAGTCGCCAGTATAGATAGTTGGATGAATTGCATCTGGAAGAGCTGGGGTTGGCTAGCAGGTGGCTGGAGGTTTGTAGATATTTACGATGGTTACATCTTGCAGTTTTATTGTTACAGTATGAATATTATTAATTGTACATGATGATATGAATTCAACCTGCTCCAAGTTGTTACGGGCATATGTAGCAATACCATATACATTGTCAAAGGTAGCACCAATAATACTATAACCATCAAACTTCCCTCTCTTGCTTAGTTCATCTTCTGTAGCAGCATGTGTTTCTTGAATGAGTACCAGATCAATGTCATTATTACGCAGCAATTTTGACAAAACGTCACACTTAAATCTACTGATACCTTCAATATTCAGTTGGCAAATTTTAATACCACGTCCAAGCTTTCGAGTCAATTTGCTGTTAAAATGGCCTTTGAGTGGATTACTTTGTACAGTTTGTATATTTGCTGGGAGATCATTAGAAGATAGGTCCAGCAGCCAATGTTGTTACTTCCTTAGCACCACCCAGGGGTCACGTGTAGGGCTTTTTAAGGTTTAACCTTCAGACGTGAAGCAACAGTATACCCCCTTATTGTCTGGTCAGACACCTTGACTCCAGTGACCGTCCTGAGATCTTGTTGCAGTTCTCTGGCAGTTGCTGAACGAAACCACAACGCACAGATGGTCAGATATCGGTCATCCTGTGGGGTTGTCATGCGTCCACGACCTTGACCAGCCCTCCTTGTGAACTGGCCTGTCTCATTGTAGCGATTCCACAAGCGGTGAATAACTGACAGAGAGACATTGAGATCCGCAGGAACACGAAGAAAATTCCATCCTTCCTAAATCAAAGTGGTTGCCCTTGCGACTTGAACCTCGTTAAGACGTCACATGCGATGTGCAGGTTAACGTACAACGTGCTCAAATGACGGCAGTAGTCTGTGTACCTCACAACGACACACGGACGCACCGCTATTCACTTAGTTTAGAGAGGTTCACCTGATAGTTTAATACATGGCTACACTTACATATGGAGTGTAACTTCGATTTGACATACCCTGAGTAGCTGAGGTCTCAAGGTATGCTGTACGACCATTGGAACCCCATCTACCAAATTGAAGTTTACATACCAGACGTTACAAAACATGTTGTTCCCCTATTTTTTGAACTGTGTATTTTCTCCTTGTGCCGTACATGCCGACTAATTATCACGATATTCAGCTGTTGCGCTTGGGGTGGGTTTTGATATTTAGCAGTAATTGAGCATACTCTCGCTGTATTGTACCATATTCTCCTTTGTCCAGAGAGAACCTCTCTTCATCTCGGTGGTTTGTCCTGGGACCTTTTTTGTTTAAGCGTCCTCCTGAGAGGTGTCCTGTCTTTTAAATTTCTTTCTGTTCCTCACAGGTCCTGAAGATCTTTGTTTACTTCCATGGAACCATGGTGACTTGGTCTTCTTGTTTGCCAGTAAACAAGGAGCTGGTTGTCAATCTAGCATGATTCATCTGTAGATATGTGCATAAAATGTTCGGCGTCTCTTCCTGGCCACGTACGTGAACTTTTCACAGTATTTTCAGAGCTCTTGATTGTGTGGCCTTTTGTAATCCTTCCCTTTCTTGATATCATGATTATTATTATTGTTTACTTTTATCACATTTTTTCCAGGTGGTAACTTAGTATAACTATATGGATAAGTCATTATCAAGCACAAAATTACTTCCAGTTATTTCCTAAGTTTCTTATTTTTAAATTTTCATAAATAAATTTTCACACGCAATTCTGCAAATGCTGAGAACTACAGGTCTTTTGGTGTCTCTGGTTAGACGAGCAGTGGAAGATTCTTCGGGGACGGTTTCAGGTTTCTATGCACCAGTTCTGTTTTCGCAGTCACAGCAGCTACTATGGTAACTAGGAACTGAAATTCCATTAACTGTGCAATAAATGTATCCCATTTTCTTACCATCTATCTCTCTTTCCCAGACACCTTGCTTCTTTCCCCCTCTCTCACTCTCTTTATTTCACTCTCTGGCAGACATACACTAAAACAGGGAAAATTAAGCGAGCGTAGGGAATTAAATACCCCTAAAACAGGACTGAAAAGATCTTTTCATGGAATGTAATACTCTCTACGGGAGTTAAGAAGCTGTAACTGGCCCATCGAAGACACACACCCCTTTGTTATCATTATAAGTCATACTATTACATTCCATCATTTTTCCTCTTATATCTTTGCTTTGTAACAGAACTCAGGTAAAAATTGAATTAAGTTACTGTTCATGGACATTGGCTATGAGCAAGGGGATCTGATTTTAGAACTCTAGAACCGACGTTGATCGAACGGATATCTTTTGTACACAAACTGATTTTCATTAAGTCAACTTACTGTGGATTTAAGACCCTTTTGAGAATGAAATAGAATAATAATACTTGATATCTGCCAACAATACACGTGGCAATCCCTCTGATGTTCATTTATTTTATTGTTTTATTGGCTTCGAAATAAAGTTGTAAATTCTCCTCTGCTTGTGACCGGATTCCCAATTCAGAAGGTCAGTCAAGCGAGGCTTGGACTGTCTTATGAGAATGGCTGAATTCTAGAGATTAATGATAAAATTACCAGAATTTTGATTTAAAACGCTTTTCAGCAAAATTACAGCCATGTGGTGACCTCTAAGAAATGTAGTATTTGAAAGGACGGTAATCGTACTTCTATAGAGGACTATTAGGAACATTCGTGCCAAGTGGGGCCCGTATTTCTCTCATGAATTAATACAGCATTTCGACGTTCCCGGGACAAAACCTCCTATGTGAAGTACTTTAGCTTAGAAATTTCGCCGGTAAGGTTCTGTCATCTAAGGTGCAATACTGTGTGAAAATTGTCAAGACATTCTCGATCTTAATAATGTATGTGCTGCGGGACAGCATATCTCCACCAATATTTTCACATAGGAGGTTTTTTCCTGGCAACGACGATTTTCTTCTTAGTTTACATCTACGGCATCAAGTTAAAGTGATGAACGAAAAATGCACTTTTTAAAATTTTTTTTAGCTTTTTCCGATGCTATAAGCGTCACATATTTCATGGCAAATTGTCAAGTTTGGGAGAGTTTATTAAGTTACCATTTTTAACGAAATAATACGTCATATTCGTAACTTTATTTTTCTCCTTTAATTCTACTATTCACGTTTGACGTGCAATAAAGTAATAAATACGCTACATTCACGTATTTACCGTAGTTGTTTAGCCTGTGATTACGAAGGCTTTGTTGAAGTTTAATGAACATGCTATACTCAATACTTCGTGGTAATGAGGGTAGTTAACCAGCTGTCGATTCTCAGTGGAATCTAGCGAATGTATCATTGAAGTCATGGGAAGTTATACCTGCCCATGAGTCTTGTTTACTAAATCTCTACATTGAATGATCAGATTATGCAATATACCGTAGAAAAGTTGATAAATAATTCATATTTGAGAAATTAAAATTGGAGATTTGAACATTACAATCTATCCACATAAAGCAAATTACGATGGAGAATTATTTAACCTCTGGTGATCCCGTGTATCAAATGTGATACATTATGTTCTTTAGACTTATAATGCTTTTCTGTTTTCTATTCAAACGTATCGGTGGCAGCAGCTTGTAAATGTCCAAACCCCGGTGTAGTCTGCATGTACCGTATCGTTGGCCTAATCAGAAAATCTCTATCTCCCAATGCTCTTCCTCTCCGTTATTTCCCTTAAGACTAATCACACTTCCTAGCTACATATGGATATGGGCATCTTGTCAATCACAACAATTTTTGTTGTGTTCATTTTCTTATGGCTGTGTGAAAAGGAAAATGAATCTTACCGTACCGTACAATAGGAATGTATGTTTACTTGACGTATTCACGCAATATTACAGTATAATGTATTTAAGGTTCATTTTCCTTTATAAGTTAGCATAGAACTATGAACACAACGAAAATTGTTCTGATGGAATACATATCTATACGGAATACATATCTATAGGGGAGATATGACGCGTTGCTGTAATAGCGACGATATCATGCATTCCAAGAAATATCCATCAACCATACCAACATATTTGGGGAAATTTTGTATTTAAAGTTACCTATTTCTTATATCCCTCTTAAGATCAAAATCAATATAAAGCACTTTTCTTTCGCACATATCTCAAATTGTGTTCCCTACAAGTACTGTACATTAAACACAGAAAAGTGTTAAAAATGTCGCGGCTGCTCGTAGGACGATGCATTTATATACTTCCTCAAGTCTTACTTATGCCGCACTTGTGTATTATATTGCTTCTATGTGCCTTTTCCGCTTTGATTCTCCCTACGGCATTCAGAATGTGACAGTATAACTAGTTCGTATGCGTACTGAGCAGTTAGTTGTTTCACAGCGTACATGAATGGTTTGTACACCACTAGCGACTATTCCCCCGGTCTTGCTCCGACCTGCTGCTCGGGGTGGGCCATTTTTGGATCCTGCCACAATTGATGCCATCTGAATACTATAAAACAGTAGAAAAGGTAACCCAACATAGCATTATGTTCGCCACGGCCGACAAACCTCGGGACGTTCAGAGAGTGTTTGCAGTGGACATACTACAATACGTAGCGAAATGAATAAGAGGCAGTGTAATACAGAGGCTACGTTTAAAGGTTCAGATCGTGTAATATTCTTTTTTCCCGCCATAATCAATGAGAAAAAGAATACTCAAGCATTTGTATAAAATCAACCTTCATTTGAAATTAACGTCACTCTAACTGTTAATGTTATGACCGATAAATGAAGTAGTTATATTCTCTGTCCCTACCATCTCACTCCCCCCCCCCCCTGGCAACAGCAGAATATACAATGTTGCGCTGTTAAAAATAGATGCTCAAGATCTACTCTTGGACGATGACCACCCCCTAAAACTTGCACAGTATTCAGAATGGATATTACCCACTTACTCAGACCTTTCACGGACACTAACGGAATACAACAATTTCGAAACCACTACTTAAGCAACATTAATCGTGGTCGTTACGTGGATGGTTGACCACCTTCGACCACGTTACGTTGGCTGTCCGAAACAGTATAATGACACTCCTAGCAATTCGAGTTATTATAATCAATCAAAGCTTGCTGTTTACGCTCAAAAATGGTCCACGGGAGGAAACTTCAAACATTTTCACAAGTAAATACCGACTGATAACGGACCCAAAAACCAATCTCCTCTGCCTGTTCACCGCCCAGGATACGGTAGGAGAGGGGAAAACGTTGACCAGAGATGAGTTACTTTTAGTATAGGTAAAGGCTTACACATTACAATTCAAGTAATATTTGGATCTGATAACGAAGATCCAGAAATGGAAACAGGTGCAAATCAACCAAAACAGAATGAGAACATTACGTCGATTACATTAATAACTATTTTAAAGGATCTCATTCTCAGAATTATTAATGTTCCTACACAAACGACAGTAAGTTCTGACTCAGGGGAAGCATCCTCTAGAATCCTTTACTTGCATATACAGTACTCGTATCTCTAACAGTAAGAAACGATCCTCGAATGAAACTACGTGGCCAAGAAACAATGAGAAAAATGAGCTATGGTCGAATATTGGAAAAGAAAAATGACGTAAGGACGAAGAACACGTAGTTTTTAAGAAATGCAGTACCAGAAGAGCGTCATAAGCTCGGGAAAGGATGATTTCGGAAATTTTTACTTGAGTGTAAACAGCATTTACTTCATTATTTCTACAGTAATTCAACCCTCAATAAATTATAATATTGTATGTCCCATCCAAATGTCAAAGTATCAACTGATTGGCGATGAGGAATATCAGGAATATATTTTAAGTGGAGACGGAGAGGGAGAGGGAGGTGGTGGAGATGGTGGTGATTATTGATTTAATATAAAGTACAACTGGGAAGCCATCCTCTATTAACACTATTCGGAGAGGAGAGAGAGAGGGTTCCAACCCTTTGAAGAATTAAAGCTTCAGTAAAAGAAAGCGAAGGGCCAAGAAGGGGGTGAAAATAAAAGTCTCCCTAGGCCTCGAAAACCTAACACCGTTGGGGTCGTAAGAGACCAAGTTGTCGTTGAGCCAAGACAAGCCGCTATGTGATAATATTTCAGTTTTTATCTCGGACTAGAAAGGTTCTTTCATCTAAGGTTCAGTATTACATGAACTGTATCAACGAATTATCGCTCTAAGTGATATATGTGCTGCGGGGTAGTATTTCTTCCCTCAGCATTGCACATAACGGTACTTCCAGGAGCAACGACGAATTATTGACCAAGGAATCTCGGATAAGAAAGATTAAGGCGATGGTGCAGCCATAAGTAAGTAAAAACAATGCCAGGATCGGCTAAGGGCCCCGTGGTTGTGACCCATTCTCCCAAGTTGAGAGCCCCTGCGGACACTTTTAGTCACCCATTACGACATGCAGGAGATACCTGAGATGTTTTCTAACGCCCCCACCCACAGATGGCAACGGAGAGAGACTGGAAGACAGAGAGTGTGTATTGTTCTTTGAAAGGGAATTACGAACATCAGAAAGGTAGGATTTCGAGATTATGTACAGTCAAGGTGGTGAATCCTCTCGGCCGTTATTCTTGGCTGTTTCCACTATCTTACCGTTAGATACCTCCTCAATTTTTTGTTCATGTAGGCTGAGTAGACTTTGAACCAGATATCAGAACCAGGAAAGAATCTCGGACCTGCCAAGATTCGAAGCAGGGGGCCTCTGGCTTAGAGCTACGTTCGCTAACCCTGGACTAAGGGTCCGACGAAGAAATGAATAATCAAGAATATATTTTCAAACCAATACTTACTCGATACGCCATTTACACTACCACTTATCACACGGTACGAACTCTACGTTAAAATAATAATAATAATAATAATAATAATAATAATAATAATAATAATTATTATTATTATTATAATAATAATAATAATAATTATTATTATTATTATTATTATTATTATTATTATTATTATTATTATTATTATTATTATTATTATTATTGTTACGGAGTTATCTGTGGTAGGCGGAGGTGAAAGAAGGTGCGGGCTGGAATAGGTCTCAACTACAAAATTGTAATTTAAAAATTCAACAAAGGTTATATTTTCTTTTCAAAATAAACGAATAACAGTATATAACAGGTACCAAGTAGAAGATCAACAAATTAACAAATTACAGTTCGTTACAAGATTTAGGCTTCGAGCCCCAAGTTTAATTTCTGAGCTCTCAGCTCACAACCACAATTGCTAAAGAGCAGAAAACCCCTAAATGCATGGAGCCCTTGCTCCCAACTTTTAACTCAAGCCTCCCAGAGGCACCTTTCACACACAAGAAAGAGCAGACCCGCTCTCAAAGTCTTCAAGCCTATTTAAGAGGCCATAAACTGACTTTACAGTAACTGCCCTCAAGGCACACATATAATGGCACAGGGGTACCTCGTACCCAATCTACTGGACCTTCACAAGAAGGAAACAAAATATCAGGTTACGTTACTGGTCCAAAGTACAGAAGGGATTGGAAGCGAGAACTTGCACTCCTAAATACAATTTTAAAACCTAAGTGGCTCTAGGCCGAAACACAGGGGCTAATCCCAAGCTAAGGAGGTGACCCGTATGAGAAAACTTTAATATATTAAGGAAGAGAAGAAACGGTTATGAAAACGTAGTCACCTCAATTTCAAAATGAAGGGGAGTTCGAGAGGGTAAAGCACTCTCTATCACCGCTTTACAGTAAAAGAGATTTGTAGATTTTACATAGAGAGGAAAGGAATTTACATTTTAAAAAGGTAGGTTACACACTAAAGGTTTCGAACCCTCCCCGAGAGTTAAACTGCTGAGCTAGCAAGAAATGAAGATGTTAAAAAGCCATTACCTTGTTGAAGAGCTGCTGCTTGAAGAAAGAGGCGCTTCCCGCCCCCTGCTACATATCCACACACTGAGTTAGATGTTATATTAGTGGCCCCGAGACAAGAAAAATAGCAGTTTTATACCCTCGTGAAAAATTCGAGACGTTTCAGGAATGAGTGGACACACCCTCTCACTTTTATTGGATAGCTTAGAGCAACATTTCTATATCGAAGAAGAAAGCAATGATTAGAGGAAAATTAATTACAGAAATTAATGATTGGTTAAATTCAAAACGGGCGGAAAGAAAGGATCAATGTTGCAAACCCACAAACCACAGAACAAAATGTAGTGAAAACAAAACTTAGGAATACAAAATTTCTCCAAGAAGGTACATTCCTTAACATCAGAGTGCATGATCATAGTTTTTTGTAGAGACATCTGGTAGAGAACGTCCACACTTCTTGATTAATGACCAACAAAAACGCATCAAAATTCACATAGAGCCATCTTCGGAGAAACCGTTGAGTTAATACATTTTTTAAAGTTCAGGCTTTCTCCTGGAGAGGAGTGTCAATTGGCGCAATATTTGAACAAGCGGCGTAGAGGTGTACCACCCGGTACATACCTCCCACCCCAAAAAGTCCTTCCAGGGGGTGACACAGAAGAAAACAATTTTTTTTTCCAAGGCAAGGTCCAAGTTTGCTGCAGATTAGTTGAAGAATTTAGAAGAGAAAAATATAACTTTTCAGTAGTCGGAGGTCTCTGAAGTTGTTTGATTAAGTCCAGTTTTAGAATTTCTTTGTAGTAGTAAAACAATTAATTCATTGAAGTAATATTTTTCTAAGTTCACCAAGGTTGATTTGAAGCAAAAAATGTATTAATTACAGATGTAGAGTGTCCGTGGCATCGTACAATTTGCAATCTGTGGCAAAAGCTGTCAGGTGTTTAGATTTCTCTGCTAGCGGTATCTGATTATAAGCCTGATTAAGATCTAAGATGGTAAAGAACTTAGCTTTACGAAACCATGAAAAACAAGAATGAAGGTCGGGAAGGGGCACAGATTGTAACACCACCTTCCGATGGAGAGCCCTATAATCAATCACAGGCCTGAAATCACTTCGGGGTTTCGGGACTAAAAAAATAGGCGAAGAATATGCCGACTTGGAAGGTCGAATAATGCCATCTTTCAGCATCTGATCAATGATCTCCTTCAGGGCCTTCATTTTAGGCGGAGATAGCCTATAAGGCGGAAATCTAACAGGGATCGAATCCGTTACCTCAATCTTGTATTCGATAAGGTCAGTAACACCAAGAGTATCAGAGAAAATATCTGGAAATGACTGACACAACTTACGAATACTATCAGCCTGCTCCTCACGTAGATGTCTAAGGTCTAACAGCATCTCATCCTGGGTAGGCGAAACAGATGAACATGACACAGAACTACATTTTAATAAAGGGATATTGAATTTACTATCAAAATTGAACGTGCACGACTTGCTCTGAATGTCGAGCACAAGACCGGTGTGTGACATGAAATCCGCTCCTAGTATAATGGGGCAAGACAAGTACTTAGCTACAAACAATTTAAATTTCCAAGTAAATTTGGCAATTCTAATTTTAGCATACAAGAAACCTACAATTTCTAATGGAGAGGAGTTTGCCGAAACGCACTGAACCAAGGATGAACAATAATCAGGAAGTTTACACACAGATTTTAATTTGGAATACCATTCAGCCGAAATCTGAAACCTGAATCTAGAAGAGCAGTTACGGGCTCATTATTCAATTCAATGTTGAGAAATGGAACAGGTGCGGGGGTATCCGCCGCAATCTTAAGACATTATTTGGGACATTGAAATGGTAATGTAGAACAGTTCTCACTTTTCCCTGAATTTTCGTCGGATTTAACCTGGGCTGAGCCTTGAAAAGGTGGGATAGCCCACTCAGCCGAAGCCACTAATCACTTATGATTGTTGGAGGAAGTTGCCCCCGAAGTTTAGCAGGAGGGAGTGCTGTTAGCATTAGGGCAGTTCTTGGAAATATGGGAAAAGGCGCCGCATTTAAAACAGCCTTGTGATGACCCGGCTCCCTTCCTGGTCCCACTGGGTTTAATCAAGGGGAACTTGTTCCGAAGATGGTCAGGCGACCCGCAAGCGTAACATTTACGGGCAGTGAAGGTTCGGAGAGGTGGAGGCCGAAAATAACTAGAGGATGGAAAGGGCTCTTTCGCGACACGTAAGGTGTCGGTGTATCTAACTTCTTCCGCCGAGACAGCCATAGCCTCTAATTCAGCAAAAGTTTGAGGACGCGACGCAAGGCACAAATATGACCTGTATGACGGAGAAATTCCTTCCACAATAGCCTGTACAATTTGATCTTCTGGAAAATGGAGGGCAAATACTCTGGTGTAGAATTTGATGTCTTGAATAAAGTCGGCAAGGTTTTCATCCAGACGCTGTACTCGGTAGTAGTACTTTTGAATTAACGATGACCTAGCTCGAGCGGGGATAAAATTTGCCAGAAGGTGTGCATGAAACTCTTCAATAGTTGATTGTTCGGCAATTGCCCTAACTATTTTGTCTGAGAGGACACCAATGGAATAAGGGTAAATAATTTGAAGAATTTGACACGGATAAAGATAAAAAACAAGAGCATGGTCTTGGAATTCAACTAAAAACCTTAAGAATGAAAAAGTCACTGGTAGAGTTAACCGAAAACTTCGAAATACCCCTGAGCAGCATTGCTAATGGATGAGGCAAACTACCGAACCCGGGTGATATAGTAGGTAAGGTTCTAAGGGGCGGAGAAGCTGTTTCAGAGGGTGCATTATTCAAAACAAAGGGTGGAATTGATGTGCGACGAACGGACTCAGTTTCCAATGGAATAGAAGTTTGTCGCACTTCTACAGTTTTCCTACTTTCTTCCCCCACGGAAGAATGCTCCTTGCTGACAACGTTAACCAGAGTGGGTTGGTCGGTTTTGGGGGGGACTGCCCCAGTTAACAATAGGCTAAACTTACTGGACAATTCAGAAATGTTTTCGAGAACTGCACTAGCTTCCTTCCTTGGACTGTCATTTAACTTAAGAGACAATAGATCAGTGACCCTATTGTAAAAATGAAACAATCTAGCTTGCACACGTTTAAGTTGATTTGGAGAGGGATCATTTTCTTCAAAAAAACTAACTACAGATGCTAGCTCAGTAGTATTATCCGTGATCGTGGAGAGAGCGTCGTCAATCTCTTTCTCTCCCAAAGTGGGGATGGAAATAGGCAAATCAAGGGACTCTTTAAGCTTGTTGGTATCTACTGCAACCATGCCTCCAGATTGCACATTTCTAATTGTTAATTCATAAATCAATTCCTCCTTGCGCAAATTGCCGGGATGGAGGACATCGCGAGGGCCGGGCATGATGACAGAAGTTTACAAATTTGGAAAAATCGAAAAATGCCAGCGACTGAGAAAATTGTTTGAGTTCAAATCAACAGCAACATTTAGCCGTCAAAAGGGGCTAAATTGAGACCCATTCAACCACGCTCTGCTACCACTTGTTACGGAGTTATCCGTGGTAGGCGGAGGTGATAGAAGATGCGGGCTGGAATTGGTCTCAACTACAAAATTACAGTTAATTTAAAAATTTAACAATAGTTATATTTTCTTTTCAAAATCAACGAATAACAGAATATAACAGGTACCAAGTAGCAGATCAACAAATTAACAAATTACAGTTCGTTACAAGATTTGGGCTTCGGGCCCCAGGTTTAATTTCTGAGCTCTTAGCTCACAACCACAATTGCTAAAGGGCAGAAAGCCCCAAAATACAGCCCTTGCTCCCAACTTTTAACTCAAGCCACCCAGAGGCAGTTTTCACACACAAGAAAGAGCAGTTCCGCTCTCAGAGTCTTCAAGCCTATTTAAGAGGCCATAAACTGCCCCCAAGGCACACATATAATGGCACAGGGGTACCTCGTACCCAATCTACTGGACCTTCATAAGAAGAAAACAAAATATCAGGTTAAGTTACTGGCCCAAAGTACAGAAGGGATTGGAGGCGAGAACTTGCACTCCTAAATACGGCTCTAAGCCGAAACACAGGGGCTAATCCCAAGCTAAGGAAGTGACCCGTATGAGAAAACGTTAATATATTAAGGAAGAGAAGAAACGGTTATGAAAACGTAGTCACCTCAATTTCAAAATGAAGGGGAGTTCGAGAAGGTAAAGCACTCTCTATCCCCGCTTTACAGTAAAAGAGATTTGTAGATTTTACATAGACAGGAAAGGAATTTACATTTTAAAAAGGTAGGTTACATACTAAAGGTTTCGAACCCTCCCCGAGAGTTAAACTGCTGAGCTAGCAAGAAATGAAGATGTTAAAAAGCCATTACCTTGTTGAAGAGCTGATGCTTGAAGAAAGAGGCGCTTCCCGCCCCCTGCTACATTTCCACACACTGAGTTAGATGTTATATTAGTGGCCCCGAGACAAGAAAAATAGCATTTTTATACCCTCGTGAAAAATTCGAGACGTTTCAGGAATGAGTAGACACACCCTCTCACTTTTATTGGATAGCTTAGAGCATCATTTCCATATCGAAGAAGAAAGCAATGATTGGAGGAAAATTAATTACTGACATTAGTGATTGGTTAAATTCAAAACGGGCGGAAAGAAAGGATCAATGTTGCAAACCCACAAACCACAGAACAAAATGTAGTAAAAACAAAACTTAGGAATACAAAATTTCTTCAAGAAGGTACATTCATTAACACCAGAGTGCATGATCATAGATTTTTGTAGAGACATCTGGTAGAGAACGTCCACACGTCTTGATTAATGACCAACAAAAACGCATCAAAATTCACATAGAGCCATCTTCGGAGAAACCGTTGAGTTAATACATTTTTTAAAGTTCAGGCTTTCTCCTGGAGAGGAGTTTCAATTGGCGCAATAGTTGAACAAGCGGCGTGGAGGTGTACCACCCGGTACAATTATTATTATTATTATTATTATTATTATTATTATTATTATTATTATTATTATTATTATTATTATTATTATTATTATTATTATATTTGCGAATCCCGTTAAGAATACGTAAAGAACTAAGAGGCGTCCGTTTGCCTTCCTTTGTGTCAATATTTTCATTATTGTTTTACTGTGGGCTTCCTTCCTGTCTTCAGACCGGGTTGTTCCGGTCTTCTTCTTCGGTCCTTCTTTGTGGTCAACTTGCCATTTGTGAATTTTGGATCTGAAGATTACCCGGTTCTGGACATCTGATGGTGTAACTCCTGTCTGTTTCAAATCAGTTTTGTTTTCGCCAATCCATTTGTGTCTGTTTTCATTTTCGATTATTTATTTTGCAAGTCTGCCTGGGTGCATTCGTTTAATGGGTTCATAGAATCTTAAGCTGCGTTTTTTAATGTCACTGTGTGGTGGACCCGCTCTTGCACCGTGGACGAGTGACAACATATATACCGGTATTACTAATTACTACCTCAGGAGATCTGCTTAATTCTGACGTGCCCATAAACGGCCCACTATAGAACATAGATTCTGATACTTCAAATTATTACTTTTAATTAAACTAGTTCCGTGGTTGCCCATCCAAAATTAACTTCAGTTTTCTCTTTTAAGGTGATTGGGCACCAAACTAGAGCTGAACGCTATAGGTGAAAAATTATATTTAAAAGAAGAAACACAAGATAATCTCGGCGGTAGGGTGATAGTACACTACCCATTAAGTACTGCCTTGAGAAACAAGCATAATTCATCGCTGTTCGGGCAAACGATTATATCTCACAATTTTCTTCTCATACATTATTTTCTTTAAGACTGGTTAGGCCTCCCAGCCATATGTGGATATTTAGTTCGTTAGAACAATATTTGTTGTGTTCATTATCCTTTGCTTGCATATACAGAATAATGTACATAAGATTCATTTTCCTTTACACGTCAGCAAACGAAATTGAACACAACGAAAATGTTATGATGGACTGCATATCCATATGTGGCTGGAAGCGTGACAAGTCTTAAGGAAAATAATGGATAGGAAGAGCATTCTGAGATATATCCTTTTGCACGAACAGCGACAAATTAATATAACAGGATATAATTTTAATGCAAAGAAAACAATTTATTTACCTGAAAACGAAATGCTGTTAATGTAAGAAGAACTGAAAGATTACTGATTGAAAAGTGAGGCATTAACTTTAATGGACTCCGCGAATGCTTGATGCAATGTAACGATTGTAGACTCGTTCAGTTGGACATCCTTCTTGTATGGGCTTTACCCGCGGTTGTTGCCTTCCTGCTCATCTTGTCATCATTGTATTGGCCTGCAAGTTGTGTAAGTCAATCAGGAGTTGAAAGATGACTTTCCTAACATTACCACTCCCTATTACACCGATATCTATAAATAAGATATCAGTCCTATTGAAATAGACCACCATGTGTACTTAAGTGTGAAGAAAATTCCAAGATCAGAATTTTTCCAAATTAAATCATGCTTCCTCTACATATCAAAATCTATGTATGTCTGGTTGAGACACACTAGGTCGTTTGTCCGTTCCGGACTGGAAAATGTGACAAGCAGTCGAATGAAGTAGCTCGCCATGATTTAATATACAAAGTACAAGAAATCAAAGTACAACAACTCTGCCGCTGTACTGCACTAAATCATTGCTACCGCAATTCCGAAGTAATTCTCTCTACTGATCTTATATGATGTGGCTCTAAGTTACAATACCGGGTGAGACTCTCAAAATACCAATGCCAAGAAAGATCGAGGGGCTTAAGTCTCTCGTATTTATCAACTTACTGGACTCCTCCGTTGATATATCCCATGTTCCAATCATTTTTAAGTTTTATGTTTACAATCCCGCTCGTACATCAATCAGTCCCTCCATCGAATCCTTTCTAGTAGATTCTTCTTTTTAGATCGAGCTTTCCCGCTTCGTACATAGCGTCCCACGCTGAAAAGCTTGAGGGGTGTTCCCGTATTCAAATTGAAGCGAACAAGGAAAGTCTTAAACGTTGGCCTTGGCTGGCTACTGCCTTGAAATTCCAGGAATAAGCTAGCCTCCGTCTGGGGTGAGAAAATATCACTTGCTGTTGTGAGCGCTCAAGTAAACCATTTAAGTCAATTTTAGAATGTATGTTGCTATATACTGCTTGTATGAAACCTTTGTTTTTAGCTCTCGCAAATATTTACCGTATAATATAATGGAATGAAATGACAAAACCAAATGATTAAATAACCCTAAATATATATCTATACCTCCTAGATATACAAACGTATAACACGATATTAAATCATATCAAACACCAATTTAAATTGCACACATTATAAAACATTTTAAGGGTCTGTAACGACCTGGATATCACTAATGCGAATATTTGTGTACTGTTTGATTTCCTGTTTGCCAATGAATCGATACTTTTCTTCGGCGTATTTTGGGACTAGAACTTTTCTTATGATTTTAGGTTTCTTTTTCTCAATGTTCAATGTCTGCTTTGCTGTTAAATATTAGCGTTTCTGATCCATAAAGATATTATGGATTAATAACTGTATAATAATTTCTTAATTTTGTGTGCTTGAAGATTCTCTTTGGTAGATATTTCGGATCAGTCGATAAGCAGTCTCCATCTTTTGGCATCTAATTTCATTGGCTTACGTTTCCAGTCCATTTTCCTGAATTGTTTCACCAAGATACTTAAATTGAGATACTCGTCTAAATATGCCATATTTTGTCTCCAGAAGTTTTGGTGCTTGTTTGATGCAGGTTTTATGTTGTCGAAATACTCGGGTGAAGATTGCTACTTCGTTTGCAAATTATAAACAATGATTATTATTATTATTATTATTATTATTATTATTATTATTATGATTATTATTATTATTATTTCTACTCAATTTATGTATGTAGGTTTCTTGTACTGTTCATGCACGATTGAACATTCCCATTCATTACATATAACAGCTTCCTCCGCATCCTTGAAGAAGGAATAAGGAATATTCATTTGAGTGAACACCGACACACACAACACCCCTCCAGGCCTCAAGATATTGGAACATTGCACCTGAATGATGTGGGAGCTTAACATCGATTCTCAACTTTGTGCAGGGTTAAAGGAGAGATATGAGAGACGGCTCTTGCCCGGGGCTACCAATGACCTCATTTTTATGATACCAATAACATTCAAGAAAGGTTTTGTGCATCGTTTAAAACTGGAACCCTCGGTTATTTCATGACTGAAATACCTGTTTTAATATATTATATATTTTATGAAGGAAGCGTATTAATATAGAATAACACATGCAACATTCATAAATCGAAAGGAACCTTCAGACTGCTAAACTTTCATCTCTTCAAATTGAAAATCTGTATAAATAAAATCGTAACGACTGTGTGCCTGTACATTGACAATTTTGGCGAAATTTTCGTACAGCTACGCGTTTAAGGGGTAATAATGACCATCTGCATATCTTTTGGTTTAGTTTCCTGAAAGTCCTAATTTTAACCCTCCTTGCCCAAAATCCACATTGCGGTATAATCTGCCAGACGAACAAGAAAAGAGAAATTTGGCAAAATTATACGTTTTAGACTGTAACGGGCAGAACATTACCAAGATCTTTAAATTTTTCACTTTTTTATCCCCGAAGAATATCAAAATATGGAGGCAATTTTAATGATGGTGCAGACCTTCGGGAAGTCCTATCACATAACGGATGGCACAATCTCCGCTCAATTTGGAGTGATCTACAACCTTGGTCTTATTACTTTTTGTCGTATCTATATTCCTTTTACGTTTGATTTTTCTCCATTTCTCGATGTTACGTAAATTTGAAGTTTTCACATGCATAATTCATATTTTCAATCACCTATAAGAAAGATAGAATCATCAAACTCTACACGAAAATTGGCCCACCCAGTAGCCATATGTGAGCCACATGCCATGTATGTAGCTGTCACATAATTATCTTAAAAGTAATGCAATGTGAGATAATCATACAAAAATTTACCCTATTCAACGATTCTAACTCAGTCTGACCCATGAATAGATGAGATATCATAGGACCAGCCATTTAGGCCGCTAAATCCGGCGTCTTATGGTACAATCCTTTGTCGATATGACGTATCGTTTAGCAGCAGTTAATCTGTAAATGAATGTCTGCAATATTGTAAGTATGAATATACTTTCGCTTGTCGATCAATATATATTCACTGATGTCGTCTTGTAGCGATCGAGAAAGGGTGTGTCTGTTATTGTAATCAGTACTCCCCACACCGACTTTGACTGGCAGTAGGAATAGGGTCCTTCTCCAGCACCTGTGTAACTGGCATTAGTAAGGAAGGCCTACCATTGTAGTGAATAATTCACTTCTCGATTTGACTTGCAGAAGGCAAGGGAGTATGCATTGTTGTTTAAAGGTTCCCTACCCGATTGTGTTTGGCTGTAGGAGAGGGTACCCGCCCTTATAAACAAATGTATCCATCTAAAATTTGACTGGTATTAGGCATAGTGGCCTGCTGTTTTGATGGAAACTCATCAGATTGGTGTGACTGGTGGTAAGGTGGCTGGCAGTAGGAAAAGGGGCCTGTCATTATAATGATAACTGCGCAAATCAATTTCGACTGGTAGTAGGGAAGTTACCTGCCGTTCTAATCAAAACTCCCCAAGTTTAATCTGTCTGGAAGTAGGAAAGTGGGCCTACCATTATAACGAAAACTCCCCAAATCGGTTTGACCGCGGAGTAGGCGATTAGGCCTGCAATTATAATGAAAACTTTCCTACTCGATTGTGAATGGCAGTAGGCAAGTGAGTTTGCCGTTATCATCACATGTCCGTAACAAGCACTTTACATTGTAAACACCGTATTTGGGAACATCCCTGTGCTGTTTCTCGGATAACGCTAAGAGAAATTCCATTTTAAAACAATCTTATTTGCTGCATGTACAGTATTTACTTCGATATTCGAATACAATGTGGAATACCGTAGCAAAGCACGGGTCCATTTGCTAGTATTTTATATTTAAGAATATTAAGAGTTATTTGAAATTATTTAAATGTGTATCTATGGTTATATTTCTACGGCAATTCTACTTCCTGGCTGAAAACCCTAAAGCTATAACGACAATAATCAGTGCAAGGAACCGCCGTAATTCTAATAATATCATTGTGTAACCTTTTCTTAAATGTATTCTTATATGCGTTAGAATGAATAATATCAAGGTGGTGAATGTCTGAGATGGGTATTTTTTTCATAAATGGCGAAGATTCACATTTAAATTGGCACAAATATTAAAATAAATTACTTAGCTTATGAATATAACAAGAATATAATATCTGCCCGTACATTCGTTTTTGTCCGCCTCTGTGGTGTAGTGGTTAGCGTGATTGGCTGCCACTCCCAGAGGCCCAGTTTCCATTCCGGGCTCTGCCAAGAAATTAGAGAAGTGGTACGAGGGCTGGAACGTGGTCCACTCAGCCTCGGGAGGTCACCTAAGTAGAGGGGGCTTCGATTCCCACCTCAGCCATCCTCAAAGTAATTTTCTGTAGTCTACCACTTCTCCTCCAGGCAAATGCCGGGACGGTACCTACCTTAAGGCCACGGCTGTTTCCTTCCTCCTTCCTTGCTTATATCTTCCAATCTTCCCAACCCCCTCACAAGTCCCCTGTTCAGAATAGCAGTTGAGGCTGCCTGAGCGAGGTACTGGTCCTCCTCCCCAGTTGTATCCCCCAACCAATGTCTTAAGCTCCAGGACACTGCCCTTGAGGTGGTAAAGGTTGAATCCCTCGTTGAGTCAGAGATTTTGAGAAGGGTGACAGTATACGCTGGCGATTTATTATTATTATTATTATTATTATTATTATTATTATTATTATTATTATTATTATTATTATTATTATTATTATTAAACCATATCGTCACTGTTAGAGAAAAACCTCGTATCTCCTAATGCCCTTCCTATGCATTATTCTCACAGTTACATTTGATTATGCAGTTCATGAGTACAACTTCCTCTGGTTTCATTTTCCTTTACGCATTAGCATTTTACTATAGTGGTGCGTAAAGACGTTACACAAATGTACATTCCTACAGCGCGGTTCGGTAATGAGGTTCAAATTCCTTTGCAGATAACCACAGGAAAATGAACAGAACGAATGTTGTTCTGATGGACTACACTTCCACTTGTGGCTGGGAGGCGTGACCTGTCCTAAGGAAATAATGGATGGAAAGGGCATTGGGAGATGCAAGGTTTCGCTATAACAGCGATGTTATATTCATTGCACAATTATTTAATTTGATATTTTTTTCCGAAATTAATAAATATCATTAATCTATTTTGACACATACTGCTAGTGTGTCTGCCTCTCACTCGGAGACCCGGGTTCGACTCCCGGCCAGGTCAGAAACATTTACCTGAATCTCAGGGCTGGTTCGAAGTCCATTCATCCTAGGTGATGATAATTGAGGAGCTATCTGAAGGTGAGATGGCGGTCCCTATCTAGGAAGCCAAGAATTATGGCCGTGAGGTTTCGTCGTGCTCACCACACGACACCTCGTAATCTGCAGGCCTTCGGGATAAGCAACGGTCTCTTTGTAGGCTATGGCCCTTCGGGTACTTTCGTCATGGTATTTGGATATTTTTGGATATGCTGCACATTCCCACACCCCTCAAAGCATTTAAACTTAAGTTCGAATTAAATTATAAATGAACCTGGATCGAACTCGAAGAAAAGACAATTAAAATGAAATCACAATGAAAACAAATTCTGTGGGCCCAAATATAACCATGTTATATAAAACTGCACATATTATCTATCAAGAACTCTACTTATCTTTCAGGGTTGCAACATGGGCTGACGATATCAAAACTTGTACCTGCTGAAATAAATAAGATGGAATTATAATATCAAGGTTAATCATCCTATTAAAACAAAAAATTAAGTTGAATAATATACTCTTAAAACATTTCAATATATGTATTCACACATATACATTAAATTTCATACCCATCTAAGCTACCCTTTCTAATAAACACAGCTTCAATTTACATAAATACTTTCAAAATATAATTTGTATTATGTTATAATGTAATTAGTTAAGTGCGATGACCTTCCGAATACTACGAGGTGTACCTGATTCACTTAGCTCCTATGATAACTTTATTATTCGGTAAAAACGTGATCTCTTGCTCCAGGTTCTGTCTTGCATCCGCTGGTCCTCGGTTGAGGTCTCGCTCCACGCAGTTACACATGTTTAAAATCACTGAATTAAGTGTAAGAGAGGACCAAGATTGTTGATTGTTCTACATCTTATAAGTATTCATTTGGGCTATCTCCCGGTGTTCAGCAGGTGTAATAAGAAAAACTGTGAACATTTCAGTGAAATCGGTCCAGTAGTTTTTGAGTCTATTAATTACAAATATACCAACATCCAATTTTATATATATAGAAGATAAACGCAACTGCTAATCCGTTTATCAGTGGAAAGTTCAGAGAAGAATATATAGATGGGAAAGAGGGAGGTAAAATAGAAAACAAACTTGAACTTCACACTTTTGTTAAGTTATTAACCACCGAATGGAAGACAGCAGGCGGAACAGTAAAATTAAATGAAATGGCGTATGGCTTTCAGTGCCTGGAGTGTCCGAGGACAAGTTTGGCTCGCCAAACGCAGGTATTTTGATTTGACTCCCGTAGGTGACCTGCGCATCGTGATGAGGATGAAATTATGATGAAGACGTCACATACACTCAGCCTCCACCCAGCGAAATTAACCTATTATGGTTAAAATTCCCGACCCTGTCAGAAATCGAATCCGGGACCCCTGTGACCAAAGACTAGCACGCTAACCATTTAGCCATGGATCCGGACAGGGAGAACAGTAAAAACTTTATAGTAGGAATGTGTGGGAAGAAGCCCAAGGAAGGTAAAAACAAAGAAGGTGCATGTAGCTAGTATGAATGTGGAATTATCCTAGACTCTTAGCTTAAGTCCAGGAAGAACGTGAAGACTAAGTTTATCTGATAATTAAAGATACGTCCAAGTAGTACTTGAGGGATATAGCCTACAGTATATTAGTAAATTATATTTGTCAAAACTTTGTCCCCTTCCTCTACGAGGTGGGGTATGAATTGAGATGTATCTTCGTAGTGAGGATTTATGACCGGCTGTCCTTCACGGCGTCAACCTCATCAGAAGCGTTGAAACGACACAGTCTTATGGTAACGATAGGGTATGAAAGGGCAAGGATTTGGAAGGAAGCGGCCGTGACCTAAATCAAGGTACAGCCCGAGCATTTGCCTGGTGTGAAAATGAGAAACAATGGAAAACCATATTCAGGGCTGCCAACAGTGGGGTTCAAACCCACTATCACCCGAATGAAACCTTACAGGTGCGCGATCCTAACCACAAGGCCAACTCTCTCGCTAAAAGATGAGACGAAATGAGTGACGTGATATATGATAGTAGGAAGGGAGAGGGTGAAACCTGGTGCCGGCACATAGCCTACTCCTCTCGAATAGCACCAAGGGGTCTGCTCAAGTATTTACGTCTCCAACCGACGGACAAATCACCATCAACAGCGTCATATGCCCTCACTCAACATGAGCACTGCGGAGTGGTTTGCAATTTAATCCAGGCTTTTGTCACTCAATCTAGTGATTAGAAATTGTATGCCACAGCTCCCCTATCCTGTCGGCCAACATTCTCATAGTGAATTTTTTTCGACCACGAGACTCGAACCGGCTAATCACGGTGTCATACTCCAATGCCTTAACGATCATGGGCACCAGGCGGGCGATATTAGTAAACTACTTAAACTATTTTGTAAAATTTCCTTAATTCGATTATCTTTAACATTTTGTAGTGTTAAAAATTTAACTGTATAACTTATAAGCCTAATATTTATTAATACGCTAATTGAATACTCTCTCCCAGTTTGGTGGTTATTCGCGACTGGAAGGGAAGGGTATTCATTTATTTATCCATAACCCGTTTGTCTCTAAACTTACAAATATTAAAAGTAGAGATTTTCAGAATATCCCTCTACGCAGTTTTATCACAGTCCGTTAAGTAATAGCTGAGAAAAGAGAATAGCGCCTTACAGAAAAACAGAAGCGGACAAAAATTACACCGACTTCCCTCACTAGTCATTGCTATCAGATCAACCCTGATCCAAGAATAGCAAGTATATTTGATATTTTCCTGGCTTGAGCTCGCTGTATTGAATTCTAATTCACTCGATGTAAACATTTTAACATCTTTCACAATGCACTGACTGTGAGATTTTTGTATTTTCTTATTTGTCAAAGAACAGCACGCTACAAAGACACATTTGTAAATGCAACCTAAACAAAACTGACCTCTTATACAAATAAGGAGCTTGTGTCTGTCTGTTAGGTCATCAGCCCAGAGGCTGGTTGGATCCTCTAATAGCACCATCAAGGGTTATGCGGTTATAAGGAAACCCCAAAAACCAATGGTAGCACCAAAATGAGGCGTACTAGGCAAGATGAGGAGTGAGGTAGTTTGCCATTGCTTTCCCCACTGGGTCAGAAAGTACTATTGATGCACGACTGACCCTATGAGCAACACCTTTCATAACACTCAGATGTACTCGTCATGCTGTGAATGTCAGTACTCAGCACCACCCATCCCCCCAGCAGCTTCCACATTGTCACAGCCATGGGTGTTGACTGGGACTTCGGTGGAAGCTACACTTTACTCTGGCATGTGCCAAGAGATGGCTGCAAAATTACTGTATCCATCAAGAAATAACAGCAGGGAGATAAGGAGCTTATGAACTCAAATATCAAGAACTAAAATACAACCCCATATATATGGGCCGAAAAAGCGCAATTCGGACGACAGATACAAGTAACACAAAAATTCAGATACATACAATCGGTATTCAGCCTTGGGAGAACACGTATTGACAACTTGGACAATTTCTCACACATTAACACAGATCATAAAATTTTTCGCGTCGAAATTAAAAGAAAATTATGAACTTATAGGAGAAAACAGAAATGAGAATTGCAGAAATCAGCCAAATAAACCAAATTGCAACGAATACACAAGCCTGAAAATTTTCTCCCACTTCACTCGTATAAATTCATTCAAATTTAGGTAAAACCATCTTTAAAACTTCTTTGCTCCTTTGTTAATTCCTCCAGAGGTTACGCTGACGAAAAGTATGTTTGGAATGTGGGTTAGGTTATACCTAACTGCATTAAATTCTCTGAAATTAGGAAGCAGTCTTCTATACAGCAGGGTATTGTGGGCTATAATTGTATCATTAAAGATAAAGTCAGACAAGGTATTTTTGTCCATATGGTTCGAACAAAAAAATTCATTATCAAGCATTCATTCTTTGCTAAACTTAAAGACAAGAGGTTATAGACACGTATCACCTGACTCCCCTTAATTGAGTTCTCCCCTTTACCTTTACTTACAACCCCTACAGGCAAATTTGTGTTAGTAAGCCACGATCGAAGCCAACGATGCTAAACAGGCCAGTCATGGACACGGTGACAGACGTGCGGAGCCAGAGATGTATTCAAATTAAGTAAGGGAAAATTTCTCAAAACTTAAAGCTCTACCGTAAATTCCTATTATTAATAATATTCTGAATTGTGTAACCCTATGCTGTATAATTTGTTTAATTTTTTGTTTTTCTGTTTTTTATTTTATTTCATTACAACTTCTCAAATTAATATTCAGCTGTTGTATAAGTATCAAAATCGAATTCCTATATAAACGTAATGTTACAGATATCGCTCAACAGTGGGATAAACTACTTGTTTTATTAAAAAAAGCTTCCAAACGTCGGGACAGTAACTTCAATAGTATTATAGATTAAGTTGCACAATGGTGTAGGAAAAGTCTAGAACAGGAAACTGTCGTTATCTTAATTGATTTGCAGCCCAACAGTTACAGGATGCGAAAATAGGACACGATTGAAAGCCACTTTCAGGACTGCAGACAATGGGACTCGAACCAGAATCTTCCAAATATAAGTTTACAGTCACACAACATGCACCATACAGTCAACTCACTCGAACATTGTAAAGTTATTGAGGACATAATGTTAATTTTTCTTCAGGTACCAAATGCATATTCTACTGCATACCACACAGACTTCTCAATCTACAACGCCATCGTTTCGCCCTTATATGTCACCAATCAGTTGTAATGCACCAGTTACTTCAGGCACACACTTCGTAGTATGTATGTTGTCACACCTGACTGGCGCATACTCCGCGATGTGATGAGTTACCACACCTGACAAGGGCATATTCTGTAGTATGTTTGGTTACGACACCTGACTGGTGCATACTATGCAGTACACAGGATTGCTACACCTGAATGGTGCATAATCTGCAGTACATTGTGTTGTCGTACCTGACAGTTGGATACTCTGCAGTACATTGTGTTGCGCCACCTGACAGTCGTATACTTCGCAGTACATTGGTTGCCACACATGACAGGTGGATACTCGGCCGTATATTGGGTTGCCACACCTAACAGATGGATACTCTGCAGTTTATTGGGTTGCCTGACCTGACAGATGGATACTCTGCAGTATAATGTGTTGCCTCACCTGACAGATGGATACTCTGCAGTATATTGTGTTGCCTCACATGCCAGGTGGATACTCGGCCGTATATTGGGTTGCCACACCTGACAGATGGATACTCTGCAGTTTATTGGGTTGCCTGACCTGACAGATGGATACTCTGCAGTATAATGTGTTGCCTCACCTGACAGGTGGATACTCTGCAGTATATTGTGTTGCCTCACATGACAGGTGGATACTCGGCCGTATATTGGGTTGCCACACCTGACAGATGGATACTCTGCAGTTCATTGGGTTGCCACACCTAACAGATGGATACTCTGCAGTTTATTGGGTTGTCTGACCTGACAGATGGATACTCTGCAGTATAATGTGTTGCCTCACCTGACAGGTGGATACTCTGCAGTACATTGTGTTGCCTCACATGACAGGTGGATACTCGGCCGTATATTGGGTTGCCACACCTGACAGATGGATACTCTGCAGTTTATTGGGTTGCCTGACCTGACAGGTGCATACTCTGCAGTTCTTTTGATTGCCTCACCTGACATGTGGATACAATGCAGTTTATTGGGTTGCCTGACCTGACAGGTGCATACTCTGCAGTTCTTTTGATTGCCTCACCTGACATGTGGATACAATGCAGTACACTGTGTTGCTACACCACACAGGCGGACTGTAACGGAAAGGAAAATGAAAGACAAGGGGATAATGTATGAATACTCTTGCACTTTCCACCACAAAAAATAATGTTCGAAGAAACCAAACTCTTTGCCGCGCACAATGCTATTCTTCTCATTATATCTTCCACACACTTTTAAATTTCACCCGTGTGATAGTTCCTGTCGATATTACGAACAAAGTCACCCTTGACGGGAGATTTATTCTTTATGAATCTGACGGCACAAATAGCAACATAAAGTAAACTCCTAACCCCAAACACCTATGGCGCAACAGCCCCAAAAGACCACGGCCTACCATGCGACCGCTGAGCAGCCCAAAACCTGCAGATCAAGATGTATCCTGTGGTCGGTACGACGGATTCTCTTCGTAAATATTTTTGGTTTTCTAGACCAGGGCCGCCATCTCACCGTCATACCGCTCCTCAATTGTAATCACGTAGGCTGAGTAGACCTCTAAGTAACCCTCAGATTCAGATAGAATTCCCTGAACTGACCGGGAATTGTACCCGGTGCCTCTGGATAAGAGGCAGGCACGTTACCCCTACACCATGCGGCCGGCTAAAGTACTAAAGTAGGCACTTGCGGAGGTGAGGCGTAACAATACGAGACAAAACATAGCCAGATTTACGATGTTTGAGTATCATCGTAATTAATGTTCAGGTGTGCACTACTTACTCATTCAGTGATCCACTCGCAGAAAACCTCTTGACAAATGCTTAGTTGTGTACCGTAACGGGTTCTGCATCAGATTACTAACCATATTAAAGCAATGCATTCCAGATGCACATGTCAAAGATCCAATAACTGTCTGAAGAATTGCGGCCACAGGTTTTCTCATCGCATTTATGCTCTGCGTGCACCAGTCGATGAGTTGCCGCATGAAGCATAGTCTCATATCAACATTGGTATCTCACTGCTATCTGGACGTTGTCCGTCTGGATATTGTACAGAAAGCACAACCGTTTGTCGTTCTTTTCAAATATGAGCAGCATAGCCACAAGTTCCTTATTCATACTGTAGCATGCGGTCATTAAATGCCGTTTAATGCATGATAATGAAAGCTCATAATGCGAACTAGCTAGACCACCTGTTCTACAATGGAGTATGTGTTTTGAAATATCTAGTGCTTCTACCTCAGGCATTGGTTAATAAGCAGTTTTTACTGTAAGCTTCTACCACATTGTATTACGCGTGATTTGATCTTGTTTCTTGCAACATCTGTGTCAAATCCAACAAAATCCATTCATCGTTTAGTTAAATAATTTATTGTTCTGGTCTATTTAAACAAAGCCATGAACGGTAGTTTTCCGTGGTTTCCCGTTTTCTCGGCTGTACATTAATTAAGGCCATGGATGCTTCCTTCGCACTCCTAGCCCTTTCCTATCCTATCGTCGACAAAAACTCTCTTTGTCGGTGCGACGTAAAGTAAATTTAAAAAAATGAATAAGAGGCATGACAAGAAATTTTCTTTGCGTTATTGTTAACAGGGAGTATGTCACTAGGCAACTGAAATAAGTGATATTCTTAAGAAGGACAATGTTGGAAAATGTTCTGAATTTAAAATGTAATGTTGTTATATAAAGAAAAATTTAAAGAAGAAATTTAATTACATAATCAAAGTGTTATATGCAGTGTGCACAAGTGTTTGTAAGCATTGAAACAGCCTCATTTTTTAATGTTTTTGGAAGCAAGAATTTATTAATTTGAGAAAACACACATGTCCAACAAATCCACATATCACTCTGTTTGGAAACCTAGTTTTATAAAAAGTATCATAATTATTAAGAATATATATTAAATAACTGGTATAAACACCAGACAGAGGTGTAGGCAGGATTTTCTACTTTTTTCAAAAGTAGAAAATAGGGTTGCCATGATTTCGGAAAGCTCATAAGGTACAGCTCATGCAGACACCACATAACGATTTTTGCTCAAGAATACACTGAGGTATAATTTATACACTAGGTATAATTACACTGAAGGCAGAAATTTTATTACAGTATTTCGCTCTTTCATTTTTTACATAAAATATTTAAACCCGCTTGTGTCTTAATTTTTAGCCTTTGTCATTAATTTGCAATATCTGAAGCCATCTATTTTCAGTCAGTTAATTTATAACTGTTAGGTTCTTCAGTCTGCCGAAACTGATTTATGAATAATAAATTTGTAAACTATCTGAAAGAGAAAACATATCGTCGCTTCACCGGTAAAACGTTGTATCCCACAATACTCTTCCTATCCATTATTCTCCTTAAGACTGGTCACGCCTCCCAGCCACATATGGATACGCAGTCCATCGGAACAATATCCGTTTTGTTCGTTTCCCTATGTCGACGATTAAAGGAAAATGAACCTTACATGCATTGTACACTAGGAGTGCGTAAATACGTAATGCAAACGTACATTCCTACAGTACGGTACTGTAAGGTTCATTTCCCTTTACACATAGGCATAGGAAAATGAACACAACAAAATTTGTTCTGTTGGATTGCATATCCATACGTGGCTGGGAGGCGTGACCAGTCTTAAGGAGAATAATTGATTGGAAGAGCTTTGTGGAATACAACCTTTCACCAGTCGAGCGACGATATGGTAACAGTATTATACCGGAAAAAGAAACAAATTAATTAAAATAAAATCACATGTTTCGTTCCTGAATGAACATCATCAGGTTCTATCAAATCACACTCAAATATTTATGTTTGTTTCTATTTAAATACTTATGAACGTGAAATATGGAACTCATCTTAATGAAGTCCTGCAAAATCAGAACTTCATTAAGATAATTTCGAGATATGTAAGTTGTTTAAGTAAGGGGAAGAAAGGGCGTTCCGTACGCTGTTAAAACGAGAGAGTGCTTCAGATACGGGAAATCCCGTATAATACGCGACACCTGGAAACGCTAGTAATTGTGGACATGAGTACTTTCTACAAATAACCGATTCAGTTGCTATGTGTTCCTGCTGGCAGTTGGAACGTGCAGTGCCAGGTGGAGGACATGTGAGCACGACTTGTTATGAAGTTGGGAAGTGGCCTCCCAGGTGGACAGCCAGGGGCGCTAATGAGGTACGTATTGAAGCGGACCAGAAAATTGATATGGAACACGGCCAAAGCAGAGGCTGCTCTCGTCATCTGGGGCATGAAATTGAAGCTGCCTGGAACAAGTGTGATGGGGGAGGAAAGGACGACTGAGTCTCTGATTAACATTACTGTGCTGAAATACGTATTTAAGCATATACTTCTCCATTAGTATTGTTTTAAAGAGTATGAGAATAGTCTCTAATGATTGATGGAAGAAGACGTATAAGGCCATAACAATGACGTTTCAAGTATGTAAATAACATCGGTGCAGAAGATAGGGAGGGGCTTGTTATGGTGTGTAGTTAATTCATAGAATGTAGAGACATGACGGGCTAAGTTCTTTAAAATAAAGTTGTAAGGGGTCCGCTATATGCAATTTCATTTATTTTGCTATATTTTCATGCATTTATCCGTTTTAGGTCGCCTCAAATTTGCATCAGTAGTTTTAAGCTTTCGTGGTTGGTTGGTTGGTTGGTTGGTTGGTTGGTTGGTTGGTTGGTTGGTTGGTTGGTTGGTTGGTTGGTTGGTTGGTTGGTTGGTCGGTTGGTCGGTCGGTCGGTCGGTCGGTCGGTCGGTCGGTCGGTCGGTCGGTCGGTCGGTCGGTCGGTCGGTCGGTCGGTCGGTCGGTCGGTCGGTCGGTCGGTCGGTCGGTCGGTCGGTCGGTCGGTCGGTCGGTCGGTCGGTTGGTTGGTTGGTCGGTCGGTCGGTCGGTCGGTCGGTCGGTGGGTCGGTCGGTCGGTCGGTCGGTCGGTCGGTCGGTCGGTCAGTTGGTTGGTTGGTTGGTTGGTTGGTTGGTTGGTTGGTTGGTTGGTTGGTTGGTTGGTTGGTTGGTTGGTTGGTTGGTTGGTTGGTTTTTGCTTGCTTGCTTGTTTGTTTGTTTGTTTGTTTGTTTGTTCCAGCACATCAGATAAGTGGCTGAATTGATCTCGAGTAAACTTCATATTTAGTCTACTCATCCAGAAGCAGGTTCGGATATGAATATTATTTAAAAATCACTGAATAAACTTTGCTTTTATAGGAATACCAGAAATGTATTTTTCAATTTTCTCTTACACAATTGATTATATGTAAAATCTGTAAACTATATTATTTCCGCAATATACACATTTGCCCTATGACGGACAATAAAGGACATGCTTACGAAAAATTCGATTTTTAGTCTAACTCCCGTAGGTCACTTCGTTCATGACACTTCAAGGTGGGTAACATGAAAAACTAAAGACCCATTTTACTGTTTTTGGTAGAGCAGGTACTAACGGAGGTATCATCAACGACAGAGTGCCACGCCCGTGTTCAGAGATACAATATGCAACCTAAGAACCATGAAGAATTTCACACAACTTTGGACCAGGAAGAGTACCGCACAATGAATTCGGAAATCGTCCTTATTCTATCTCGACTTTATTCAGCTTCATCATACTTCACGTTACTGCTTCGCACTTTAGTAGAAAAATATCAGTTTAACATGTTTTATTAAACATGTGAATAGAAACATGTTACTTCACAAAAATTCACGACCGGGCGAGTTGGTCGTGCGCGTTGAGGCGCGCGGCTGTGAGCTTGCATCCGGGAGATAGTAGGTTCGAATCCCACTATCGGCAACCCTGAAGATGGTTTTCCGTGGTTTCCCATTTTCACACCAGGAAAATGCTGGGGCTGTACCTTAATTAAGGCCACGGCCGCTTCCTTCCAACTCCTAGGCCTTTCCTATCTCATCGTCGCCATAAGACCTATCTGTGTCGGTGCGACGTAAAGCCCCTAGCAAAAAAAAAAAAATTCACGAAAGAAACATGTAATCCATTGCAAAATTCCCGTGCAAATAACGGGTGAAAATGCTAGTATGAAGTAGAAGATGTGCAGAAGGAACTACAAGCAGAATATATATGGGAAAATAAACTTTCGGAAAGGTATAGGGCTCTTGACTTCTCAGCAATCCCTATTAATATAAGGAAGAGTGTCACAAAGTGTTTTGTGTGGAGTGTGGACTCATACGGAACTAAAACATGGACATTAAGAAATAAAGGTACAAATATTAGAAAAGTTTTGAAATATGGTTGTGGAGAAGAGTGGAAACAGTGAAGTGGACAGGTAAAGTGAGAAATGACGATGTGCTAAAATAAATAGGAGAGAAGAGACATCTAACGAAAACCAAAAGTAAGAGGAATATATTCTTGTTGGGTCATATACTAAACAGAAATTGCCTTCAACAGAGGGTAATGGAGGGAAAAATAGATGTTAGAAGGGGAAGAAGAAGAAGAATAAGATTTGGAATGTTGACAGGTGCTAAGCAAGGTAGAAGCTATGAACAACTGAAACGAGATGCGGAGGACAGAAAATCATGGAGGATGTCCAATTGCTAGTTGATTTACGTCGCACCAACACATATACGTCTTACAGCGACAATGGGACAGGAAAGGGCTAGGAGTGGGAAGGAAGCAGCCATGGCCTTAATAAAGGTACAGCCTAGTGTGAACATGGGAAACCATGGAAAACCATTTTCAGGGCTGCCGACAGCAGGGTTCGAACCTACCATCTCCCGAATACTGGATACTGGCCGCACTTAAGTGACTGCAGCTATTGAGCTCGGTGATGTCCAATTGATACCTGTTTCAAGACAGATTCGCAGATTCACAGGAGAAGTAAAAGAAGAATTAAGTCTAATCGAACCATCAGGAAATCACACGCAATGCGCGAAACATTCTCTTTGCTTTTTTTTTCTGCTGTCGATATTGGGTACTTTTGACAAGCCATATGTAAAATTCAGTACATTTCAGAGAGACTTCTTAATGTCTGAAGTATTGCATAAACTTAGCTGGAATACAGTCTTTTGTTCAATAAGCTGCTTTACTTCACACCGACACAGATAAGTATATGGCGACGATGGGATAAGAAAAACTTGGAGTGGGAAGGAAGCGGCCGTGGCCTTAATTAAGATAGAGCCCCAGTATTGGCTTGGTGTGAAAATTGGGAACCACGGAAAACCATATTCATGGCTGCCGATAGAGGGGTTCGCACCCACCATCACCCACGTACAAGAATTAGTGAGCCAACTTTCGGTTATGCAAATTATCTTACGGTTGTTTTCAGTGGCAAAGAGCTTCTTCCTGGAAGGGGAAGGGCATTCATTGATGAAAACCGGCTGGCTTGTTGTCCACCCATGGTCGAGGGTTGTTATTGTCTTCCCTCGTTTAGCTCCGGCATCCATCAGTTTCTCCTTATCCGCTCTCCGCACGAACTTGCTACTAGATGGTGTTGGAGTACCCGGTCCAGCAGATGTTCTTGAAGGAAGTCTGTGACATACGTCGATCATTGATGAATCGATATTTAACGTAGTGGCAGCCGACCACCTCCTCCGTACCTTCACCTTGTGTTTCTGGAACCCCGTGGATTTCTACGAAATTCAGTCTTCAGTACTGCTCGATGTCCACCACTCGTCCCTTTAAGCCATCCACTCCCTGTTTCAGTTTGTTGTTTTCCGATATAAGAATGTCTATTACCTGTAGTAGGTCCACCAGCGATCCCTTTTGGTCATTCACCGCACCATGTGTGTTGTCTAGTTTGCAGTGAAAAACCTCCAGAGTGTACCCTAGGTATTTTTGCTCACTCCTTAGTTCTATCAGTTGCTTATAGATGTCCCCCATTGTAACCTTAGAAGGTCTATTACCATATCCTGTTTTCGTTTCTCCTTTGTTACAGTCCTCACAACTCCATGTTACACTTTTATTTTTCACAATTACATAACTCTCACTTTTATTAAGTTTTACACACTTGTAATGGTACACAGTTCCACACTTACCACAAGTCACCTTCTGACCACCTGTGATCGAGTCTTCACAGATCTTGCATAGGGCCATGTTAGAGTTTAGGTTTCCTTGTAGTTCTTTATAAATGCCCGTAGAGCCGTTACCCACGTTACTTTCCAGAAATTACACTTTACACTGGCCACACTTTCCTTAATTTACACAAATGTGCTATATTTATGGCAATGTCCTCGTTGGTGTCACATTACTTTGTCCAATTTACGGAGCTTCACTCGTACACACTTCTACATGACCGCCCTCTCTCAAACACCGACGATATTACAAACGTAAAAATTGGGGCTAAGATTTTCTTTAAGAGTAAACAGCAGGTGTTTTACAATTTTCCGAATACGCAATTATGAGTGTGAAAATGTAGCAAGGGGGTAAAACAAGAGGTGAATTAAAAGAAAACGAAGTTACAAACAGGATAATTGATTTTTATAATTCCCTTTTAAAACAAATAATTATCTAATTAAAGGGATGTAAAATGGGAGTGAATTTTGAATGGGGTCACTTTTCAGCAGAGCACATACACGTTGTTTAAACTAGAGTTTGAATTAACCTAATAATTCCAAGATATCAATGTTTCCTGGAAGACAAAGTGTATTTCACATGTTATGAACACTTCAATTTAGGACAGCCTGCGCAATGGTGCCACTGCCCGACGAATTCTGCAGGAAACTCACGTACTGTATCGATTGTTACACGTCGTTGGCTTTATTGAGAGATTACGTTTACCTTCTACTGTAACTACATGTACAATTTAGTGATTCATTGAAAATAAATATCTTATAAAGAAACGTTCAAACAAAGGTTTGACGTCAAATGTTTTATTTCGTGGAACTGTATCTGAATGATAAGATGGCTTTCAAGGAATATGATACTTGAAATCATCATATTGTTACCACATTAAGGTACTGGAGCATTTTTTGTACATTATCACGAAAATTGTTGACATGTCCCAATCTTTCACTTGTGTTGTTGTTTGAGTCATCAGTCCGTAGACTGGTATAATGCAGCTCTCCATGCCTCCGAATCCTGTGCTGACCTTTTCGTTTCTTCATAACTGCTGCACCCTACATCTGCTCTAATCAGTTTGTCATGTTCATACCATGATTTACCCCTACCGTTATAAACCCCTTCACTTCCCTCAAAACCAACTGAACAATTCCTGCGTGTCTTAAGGTGTGTCCTATCATTCTATCTGTTCTTCTCGTCAAATTTAGCTACAACTATCTCCTTTCACCAATTCATTTCAGTACCTCTTCATTCGTGATTCCAACTATTCATTTCACCTTCAGCATTCTTATAAACACCATATTTCCAAAGCTTCTATTCTCTTTCTTTCTGAGCTAGTTATCGTCCATGTTTCACTTCTGTACAATACCATGTTCCAGAAGAATGTCTTCGAAAACATCTTTCTAATGCCTATATCAATGTTCGAAGTGAACAAATTTCTTAAGAAAGGCCTTCTTTCCTTGTGCTAGCCTGCATTTCATGCCCTCCTTATTTCTGCCATCATTAGTTATTTTGCTACCCAAGTAACAATATTCATCTACTTCCTTTAATACCTCAGTTCCTAATCTAATATTATCTGCATCACCTGACCTCATACGACTGCACTCCATTACTTTTGTTTTGGACTTATTTATTTTCATCTTGTGCTACGTACTCAAGACTCCGTCTATACCATTCAACAATTTCTCCAGATCTTCCACAGTTTCAGATAAAATAACAACATTATCGTCAAATCTCAGGATTTTGATTTCCTCACCTCGGATTGTGATTCCCTCTCCAAATTCCAAATTCCCCATACTTAAGGTGGTTAATGTGAGTTACCAGCCGTTGCGAAGCTTCTAGAATTAGCTTTCAAAGTTTATCGCAATTGTGAACTTAACTGCACAGCTTCTCGAATTAGCTTTCGAATTTTATCGTAATTGTGAACTTCATTTCACAGCTTTCCGAATTAGCTTTTGAATTTTATCATAATGGTAAACTTCACCGCATAGCTTCTCGAATTAGCTTTACGCTAAATTCGGTGACATAACGTACCCTGTAGAGCATTTGCCTTTTAGGCAAAATGTTCCTATCGGCCATGTTAATGCTCATTTGCCATATCAAATAGCATCACTCAGTTCAACATTGTAACGCGTTGCTCTCCGGAATCACCCCTTTCTATAGCCACGCAAACATGGCGCTAGATATGCCGATGCCACGAGAAGAATGCAAGTTATGGCATAGAACTATACTCGGTTTAGACCTAAGGCTCACCGTTCTGAAGTGGCTGTTTATAAAATAAATTTAAATATCCATGTATTGAAGTTAGTTACGTACAAAAGAATCAAACCCGAGGTGCATAGCCCTCACAGTGTGGAACGAGCAAACGTTGGAATTTACTAGAGAAAAAGTAATTCCGAAAGCCGTAAAAGTAGTTAATGGGACGTAGCCAATAACATTATTTTCTTCTTCTTTGTCGTTAGGGCCTACTGACAACCACGGGGCTCGTACCTTCTCATTACTTTGGACTTCTGTTTCCCCCTCTTCAAGTATTCCTACATTTTCTGGCTGTGAGCTAGCTTTGTTTCCTCCGTCCACCTAGGACTGCTGGTTCCTGTGCTCTACCAACTCGTAAGTGACGTTGGAAAAATTCTCCGCCGGATGGCTTGCCGAAACTGTGGGCGGTTATGTATGGACTCAAGCGGGATCCCCAGTTATTCCAGATCCGAATTAACCGAAGAGATCTAACCTGTTCCTGGATGCCTTCCCGCTAATTGCCACAGCGAATATCCTGCTGGTAAGCCTGCAGGAGTTCATGCGGGTTAGGTGCCCGTAGAAGTCACGGCCTCTTCTTCTTATACAAGTAACAATGTATTTCTGATGTGTGTGTAGCTCATCGTTGTGCCGAATTCTGTAGATGCCTCCCTCTTCTTTTACGGGACCCAGTATCTCCTCAGGATTTTCCTTTCTTTGAGTTCTGGTTTCCTTATAGAGTCTTTCCTGGTCATCACAACACACTCAGAGGCGTAGAGTACAGCCTGTTTTACTACAGCATTTAGTGTTTGAGTTTGAGATCCTTGAAGAAGAAAATACTTTGATGCGTAAATGCTTCTGAAGGAGTGATAGGCATTCTCGTACTTGGTGCACCTGGTGTCAATGGCTAGATTCCAACTCTGATTTGCAGATATCCTAGGTACTTGACCACCGGCACGTTTCTGATGGTGGTGTCTTCTAGTGGTAGCGTTATAGAAAAAGTAACAAGTAGTATTGTAATTTGACTGGAAATCAGAAGATCAAAGAAGAGTCTTAATTTAAAACATGAAAGCATTCTTAGTACCTTGCTAAAACGTACTGGAATTATTGTAGAAATATCCAACTGTAAGAGAAAATTTCGCCTCGTAATAATTCAAATGATGCAAGGATATAGTGATTCTATGGTGTTCAGAATATAAATGGCAAACAATCAGTGAGAGATAAGATCCAAAACAGAATATAGCTGAAATTTTACTAAGATTTAATACCAAGAAAAGCCTGGACGAGACAAAGGAATAAAATTTTGATACTTATATGACATCATGAATGAAGTACAATATTTCAAGTGCAATGACAACAGGAATATATCTCAAAATACGTCACAGTCATCTAAACATAGAAGGCGATGTTTGAATGCGTTATAGGAACGATATTACATCTTGTAGTGCTTAAGTGTAAATACTGATATACACTTAGGGATATTAGCAGCAGTTTATCCATTTCAGTAGTAATGTATCATATGTACTTCATGAATAACCAATCACTACTAAAACCACCGACGGGATACACTTTCCCCATTTTAATACCGCTCTCTGTTGTTATTCCTTTCAACAAAGTAATCGGATTTCTGAATTTGATTTAATCCATTTCGAAAACCAGTTGGTGCCCACAGACAAGAACTTTACAAAAAAGTTGTAAGCACCTAGGACTACAAACAGCACGTATTTTAGTCAGAGAAGAACGTAATGCCGTTGATGTTATACATCGTTAGTGGCTGTGGGCTTTATCGATTATTCAAACAAATTACATGTTTAGTGAGCCGAATGTCAATATTGTGACAAGATTTACCAATGTGTGTTTCGCTGTGCTGATTTTAGGGATCTTTCTTCATAACAGATAGGCCAAGTGGAATGCTATTTAAACCTAAATTTTGGACTTAGAATTATTTGACTCATTGGATTTTTTCTTTAAACTATAAAACCTTCGGTAAACTTTACAGTTTGGTCATAAACGATATGTAAATCTAGAGAGTTACCCCGGAGAATATATCGCACAAAATTTTCCTCCGCGATTCGAACATGTCTGGAGTGCGTTGACTGTAGGATGTATGTGACGTGATGTTCTTGGGCAAAGCTGAAATGTGAGGGTGACATCGTGTATGTTAGCATCATTTAACTCTGCTAAATTATCTGCAGAAAAGTGTTGTAAATGTTGTTAAGTGTAAGAGAAATAAATAAATAAATAAATTGGATAACACCTTCTTTCCTTCCTTCCTTCCTTCCTTCCTTCCTTCCTTCCTTCCTTCCTTCCTTCCTTCCTTCCTTACTTCTTTCCTTCCTTCCTTCCTTCCTTCCTTCCTTCTTTAATGACGTATAATGTTGGATTTTATTAAATAGATTAGGTAGAGAAAGATAGATACACATGCATTTACACTTCGTCTCTATTGAAAGCGAAGTAAGAACTCTGGAGACTTTGTAAGATTTTGTCACTATTATAACACTCCAATAGTGATATTTTGAGGGTTACCGCCATATAAAACTCTCAGGGTCCATGGAGGAGCCGTTCGACAGGGCTCGGGAGTAGTGTGGATTCTGTGGTCGCAGGTAAATTCTGCGACCCGCCAACTTCGAGCGTGAATACTTGGTTTCGGCTGGGATGGGCTAACTGGGTCAAATATTTGTTTATAGGACGAGGAATAAGGGACTGGATTAAATTATCAAGGGAAGTGATCAATACACTCCCAGGTTTTATGAAAAGATTTAAGAGAATGCTAGGTAAACAAGTGATAGGGAATTTGCCACCCGAGCGACGGCTTTGAATGCAGATCATTGATTGATTGATTAATTAATTAAATAATTCCTTGAATGATTGCTTCCTTCCTTGCTTGATTTTATTTATTTATTTATTTATTTATTTATTTATTTATTTATTTATTTATTTATTTATTTATTTATTATTTATTGATTCGTGTACTGACCTTAGGTTCAGAGATTCAAGGGTTCGCTTTTCGGGCGGGTAGTGAATGATAACTTTCTCTGGTTAAATTCTATATCTCGGAGTTGAGGCAATTGTATACGTCTTAATACGCCTACACATCTTCATTTAGATGTAACATATCACACTAGAGTCTATCACAGAAACACTTCATAATGATTAGCTTACATCCCCGCAAATAGGGTTTGTATTAAAAAGGATATCCGGTCGAGTTTGCCGTCCGGTTAGGAGCGTGGAGTTGTGAGCTTGCATCCGGGAGATAGTTGGTTCGAGCCCCACTCTCTGCAAACCTGAAGATGGTTCTCCGTGGTTTCCCATTTTCACACCATGAAAATTCCGAGGTTGTACCTCAGTAAAGGTCACGTCCGCTTCCTTCCCATTCATAGCACTTTCCTATCCCAACAGTTTATAGACATAAAAATTATATTTATAATCTCCTTTGAAAATGAAGACACACGTACCATTTTTGTTTTCGGAAAATAAGATTAAGGAGGTTAATGAAAATATCTGCACCATATTGGGGTGAGTATACGGCGTTAATACTTTTAACTGATCACAAAGTATGGTGATTCTAGAAGTGGATTCAATGCTGTAGATATCCACGAAACGAGAATGAAATCGGATAACCACATTACTTTACGTGGTTGCTTTATTTTAAGTCTAAGGGGTGCCAATTTAATTCAAATTTAATTCAAATTCTCACTTTAAACTTAGATGACTTCCGAAGATTTTTCAGGATGCTTTATTGTGTAAATAAAATCGCAGGAATTTTTTTTACCTGCTCAACACTCTCGTACAACCGCCATCTTCGCCTTTCAGCTACTTACTAAGCATGTCGAGCTTCCATCGGCTTCCCTTACGTGTGACTATTGACTTCATAGAACATTCTTGAAGCTAGTCCGTGCTTCCACTATTCGAGAACATTCCATATGTCCTCCTATAAATACGGCAATTGTTTCCCTCTCAAATCAGTCCGGCTTCGACAGCGGTCTTGTGTAGAGGGCCTTCGGCAGACGTAGGTTTCTTGAATACGTATCTTTTAATTCCGTCTAACTGGAATTCTCTATCGTGTGACGCTGTGTGAGCCAAGTGTTATGTTTCGTGAAGCATTGAACATTGGGAACTTGTCACCCGTTTAGCCCTTCTGACTTTAACTTGAACTCATTTTCCTTTCTATATCTTATATCACGTTCATTCCTCAATCATTCAAAAAAAAAATTCTGTAGAAGACATAGTGCGGCAACATCTGGATAAGAACTGGTTTTCTATATCACTACACTTGAAGCGAATCCTAAACATTGAACTGTGCTCCTTTGCATCTTTTTTGCTTTAATTAAATAAAACAATGATTCAGGATTCGACTTCCCTCCCCCCGCTTGCCCTCTCCCTGTTCCCTACTTGTTGGTTTTAGGTAATTCCTTTTTGGAGGCATCTGCGCTGGTAGGAAACGCTCTAATTATCACGCTTGCATTTTATTCAGTTATAATTCTCTGTGGCCGATTTGATTAATTGTCTAATCTCCTTTATAGACATTGAATTCTATCTTTAATAAATGCTGTTCTCTCAATTTCAATGCTATCGATTCTGTTACTGCCGGTTGTCCTTTAAATACATGTTATCTTTTGTTGTTGAGATTCATGTATATATTTTATTGCCTTTATATTCATATAGTTTTGTACCTACCACGCACCCCTCTGGGTTTCCAGAACTTTCCTGACACTCTGCTGTTGAACACTGGGTCGGATCTTTGAATGACAGAGTATGGCACGTTCCTCGACTTGTGTGTTTGAAAATACAATGCCAGATGATCTTATGAACTTAACTTTACCTTCCAATTACCGAATAACAATTGTTACAACAATATTTTTGAAGTATAGTAGTTACTCGAGTGAACCTACATGAATGTAAAAATTACGGATGATCAAGAGAGACTAAGCGTTATTAAACAACGGTATGTGTCTCGTCAGTGCAATACGAAACCCGTTATATTGCTAGTCGAAAGAAAGTGATCCACCCGTACTAATATATTGAACCCGAGTGACTTAGGCCCATAGTCAGTCATGATTTGATTGATAAAATAATATATGGTACATTTATTGAAATACAGAAGTGTAGTTGAAAATATTTCGTTTATGTAATGTCGAAATAGGAGCGAAGGAAGGACGACAGACTGGAGCCTGACGGATTAGCTCAGCACAAGAACATTGAGCTATTTCACAGCAGGGGATCTCATTAGTTGGCGAACAAGGAAATACAAGTCTACAAATAAGTCTTGGTCAGAAAGAAAGGGGGAGAGTGGACACAAAGGAAGCTCGCTACATGAGTAATACATTGGGATATTTTTGGCAGGACGGAAATTCCGTGACGTCGTGGAAAACTACAGCGGCTGCGACTACATTCGCTAGCCTAGGTTCGGGCAGGTGGAGATTTAAATCACGTGACCGCTTGCAGGCCAATCGTAAAAATTTGATGGTAGACTCAGGGATACCATCTTAAGGAATGATGGATGAGATATTCTCGTGACTACAAAAGTAATCAGTAATAAATTATTATGAGTACACGGATCGATGTAATGAATTTATTAGATGTCACGCATGGAAAAATAATCAATAATTATTGGCAAATTAAATAAATTGAAGGCTGGATTTCTTGGAAACCAGACAGCTTGAATCTCATTGGCTGGACGAAGACCACGTTTTAAGGGACGCTTCCGATGGCGCGAAATGTGAGGAGCTAAATCCACCCGTATATCCTAAATCTGTGATCACCAGGAGTTCATATTTAATCCAGCAGATATGCTAGCGGAGTGGATTAATTTGATGTAAATTTTAACGTCCAATTCGGAGTGCAAATGCCGATATTAAAAATCCACCCCCTCCCTCAGGGGTATGACGTCAATGAATCCGCGGGAGAAAGCTTCATCCATATATACGGGACAAGGGATCCTCACCAACACACTTGAATTGAATCTCGGGAGCTGAATTGTCGTGCGCAGCTAACTTCGAATTTTACGGGCATACAGTAACTCAATATTTAATGGCGCGAGCATCCGCCAGTGTTTATAAAATGTGATCGCGCTCAAGCAACATGAACTGGAAATAGTTAACGTAGGACAGTGTTTGTAAGTTATAAATATCAGTGAAGTAAATTAATTGCACTGGAGGAGAGTAATATAAATTGTACCACAATAAGTACGTACATAACAGACTGTGTGACGAACAGTACTTTAAGGGAATAATAGCCTGTACTTTGCAATATCGAACCGCTATCATGAACACTTCAAGAGTGCCGTATGAAACGGGCGTATCGCGTCGGACGACATAAATCGCGACGGGCGTAAAAGTTGACACCTCGTCGTACGTGTCCAGGTCCATTGTGCGGTAATTGGACGAAGATTAAAATAGTGTAAATATTAAATTTTTGGGTCTAGGATATTAATTTGTTGTATAAAAGTTAAAGTATTCAGTGTTAACGTTGTCAATGGTGATGTTTTGGTGATAATTAAGGTATTAGTGTAAAATGGTAATGTGCCAGAAAATCTTTTGTGGAACTACGCCATCAAGAATGGAGGAGTAAAATGCAGAGAGGGGCCGAAAGGAGCCTCTCATCTGCAAAGCTGTAATGGAATACCGATAACTAAGATGAGTACTAAACTGTAAATAATATTTGGGAAATGTTAGCGTGATTGGGAAAAATGGGAATAATTTGATTATACCTGGTTACCTTCTGTAACAAGATGAGTCGCTTAACGACCCCATCCTAAATTTGTAGCACGGGCAGTAGTAAATATAACAATGTAAATAATCGGGTCTTTTATGTATTCAGTTTGTTGTAGATGTAAATTTTGTATATATAGTGTAGTACGTTAAGTCATGCATGCATTCATATTTCTTTGTAGAATAATTTTCTTTCATTTGACTTTGGTTATTATAGTTAAATAAGACCCGATCTGTGTTTTTCCGTTTTTGTCATTTTAACGAGCTATGTAATGACACTGAAGGAAAATCCAGCTTCGCCATACCAGTTGTGTTTTGTTGTGATTAGTATGTTCATATTTTCAAAGTGAAGTTGTTCAAATTTATGAGAAGCGATTATAATAATAATATTCCAAGTAAATCATATCTGGAGTTGATTAGTGCCAGAATAAATCGAATTTGTGAAAGGGGTTATGCGTTAAACATATTAAGAGTGGACTACCGTGTAACAGGCGAAAATTAATTTTTTTTAAATTAATAATAATAATAATAATTAAAAATATAACTACTTCCTTTAAGAAGATTTTTTTAAATTTGGAAATAATAATAATTCATGTGATATCGGAATATTTAGTGTGCCGTGCGTAATAATAAATTTAAGTGATCAGGTGTTGAGTTTATCGGGAATCATTTAATGACGGGATGTCGTTTTTAATTCGGAATTAAAGTGTGTGGTAATTTAACTTGATAAATTAATAATATTGAAATGTAAGATCGGTGCTAATAATCCGTACATGTTAATGAACGTGTGGTTTAAATTACGGTCCAATATTTTTCTTTACGTATAAAGGTCGTGTCTTAAAGTTGCAATTCATTAGCCGGAACTCGTAGGACTAATATTACGAAACCATGATTGTCAAATTTTGGTAAATAATAATTTCAAGATGTTACGATTATTTGTGGCGAACGAACTAAGGCGTAGATCAAAATGAGATAGAAAAATGTTAAAGAATCTGCAGTCAGATAATAAAAGGTCGTACGATGTCAGAAGTGGAATAAATAAGTCAGTTGATAATTCTGTGAGAAATAAATGAATCAAGGAATATTGAGATAGAAAGGGATATAAATTCCGTACGAGAGACACTTAGGATGTAAATGAGTGTAAAGTGTACGGGCAGTGTCACAGAGAAATACTGAGTTACGTAGCGGGTAGAATTCGAACCCGTGACAGCATGTACGAAATAAATAGACTGCGCCGCTATTCGTCGAGATACTACGGATCTAAGGATAATGAGAGTTCAGAGTCCACATAAATGATCGTATATTGTAATCATTGTAATGACGAGCGATGACAATCATGACGTCGTGATAATAATAATAATAAATATTGCAGATAAAGGATTGGACCGCTTTAATTAAATGAGCGTTGATAAAGATGTTAAACGGGAATCTAAATGATAATATGCAACCGATAATAATAATAATAATGAAATCTGGAGTCACCTATTTAATAATAATAATAATAATAATAACCACAAGAGGGATATAATAATGATAACAGTAATAACCATTTGTGTTTGCATCCCGCATAATAATGACGATATTAATCAAACGTGACAGTGCCAGGAACCGTTGAGTATAATAATAATAATAATAATAATAATAATAATAATAATAATAATAATAATAATAATAATAATAATAATAATAATAATTTCAAGGATGATAAATTTCGGGGATAAATGAATATTCTGACGATAGTGGATTAAATTAATTGGTGACAACATCCTTCGATTCGTATGTTTGAATAATAAGAATGATAAATATTAGTCATTTGTGACCTCGTTATCGTACGGTTTCCGCACGGTATTTCCCATCGCTTCTCGTTATCTCATCTGTGGCAGTAGTCTACTGAGGCTACTTTGTAACATTTCAGATCATATGTAAATAAAATATAAATGCTAATTCTGTGGTATGGCATCAGCTGGACATCGTAAGATAGGAACTGTCCGTGTAATCCATTTTTCGTAATTCACGAGAAACATTACCCAGTCCGAGTACCGGTCTCGGAAAAATGTATATAGCCGGGGTACATCATCTTAGTTAAATCGAGAAGCCGACCGTAACATGGGTTATGCTCGGGCTCCCGATAGAAGGAAGCTATATCCTTGAACAACGGTTCGATTCAAATGGAATCGATCCGTAAGTTATACTCCACTTGTAATTTCTTTCAGAAGCAACCCAGCAACATATTGATACCACTTGCGGTATAGCAAGTGATTTATTTATGTAAAATGTGTGGGAATTTAAATATCGTTGCCAAATGTATCAAAGTTTCGTACGTCGGATGGCGTAATAAACTGCTTTTTCTGGCAAATTATTTCAAAGGAAACCATTCTCATAATATTTTTATTGTAGTTAGTTGATGCCCTTTTTAAAGTTAACAGCCACTTCCTAGTCCTATCATGGAGTCCTTAAATTCAAGTTTACAATCGAGCCTTCCCCATTTTAATTTTAAATTGCTCCGTTCATTCCCGTGTTCATTTATGCCGTTATATTTATATTTGATGACTTAAATAATGAACCGACACCCCTGAGATAAATGCTAGTCTGGGACTCGGGAGGTGGACGGGTGCAATATATTTTGGACTAATAAAGTAATAGTTTTAATATATTCTATATCACGATATAAAATTGAACTTTTCGTTTATATCTTGTATGAAGCACATTCACAAAATACGACTCTTACCGAGTGAAATCATGTACAATAAAATCAAGCATTATTCATGTCTAGGTGATATTTAAATAACAAATTAAGAAACATATGTTAGTGAAGGAACACCTATAATTGGCATTATTTCTCGGGACAACTGTTCGAAAGTAAGTGTCGTTCTTGGATGGATCATTGCAATTTCTCGACAGGTATACTAAGCTGCATAACATTTAAAAACGCAAGAAATTGTACCTGCCAACGGAGAAAGAAAATAAGTCCATTTATGTTTTTCCTTTCCTTCGATACATGAAACTTGTCATAGTGCGCCCTATTATGGTTAAAATAAATCACATTCACCGGTTCTTTGTGAGGAAATTTCACTTCATACTGAAATGAAAGTAACTAAGTAGGCTGAACACTCTGATACTGGCAAGGATGTAGAGTTATGTGGTCAGAAAAGACGTTCATTGGTTAGTCTTGTTCAGTTACGACGCCTAATAAACAAAGCAAATAAATTTGTGTGTAAGGTACTCTCTGATTAAGTGACTGATTAGTAAACATAATTTTTTTTAAATGTCCATGCCTATGATTGATGAAAGGAAGCCTCTGAATTATCGCTTGAAAATATCTTACCAGTGGACAAAATCCACTTTTTCAAAATGCAATATCTGTAAAATTGTTCAACACAATTTCATTTAAAATGGCTTGACTTGTTCAAACAAAGGAAGGTATCTTGACCTTGACAAAAAAGTAAGAAACAAGGAATGTACTATTCTCTTCCACAGGCCGGGCTGAGTGGCTCAGGTCTTAAGGTGCTGACTTTCTGAACCAAGTCTTATATGACAGGTTCGATCCTGACTCAGTCTGGTGGTATTTTAAGGTACTGAAATGCGTCAACTCCATATCGGTGGATGAAAGGTAAGTAAAATAATTCTTCTTCTCTTCTTAAGACGTAGAGGTAGATGATCCACACGGCCAGCTCCGGTCTTGTCGTTGTAGACATGCCATGTGGATTTATTGGAATATCTCTCAGGATCATTAATGCAGTGGTTTCCCGGTTGCCTTCTGAATTATAGTGCCGTTGAACAAACTGGTTTTTCCGCCTTTGGGAATAATTTCTTGTCCCCAGGACAAAATTCGTGCACTCGGCAACTGTACAGACACTTCGAAACAAATAAACAATAGCCTCTTACGACAGGCAGGGGATACCGTGGATATTGTTCTATCACTATCTCCTACAGACAGACATCGTTGTGCACAGTAGTCACGTCAATAAAATAAAAATAACACTCGATTAAATTGTTTTATCAATTACCGTACGCATGGCCCCATGGGCCCACTGGGTTTTCGTCTACCAAGTGACTGCTGCTAATCCCGATAGCCTACACATTTGGGGGATGCGTGGACCGCGCGATGAAACATGTGGGCTGTTATTCGTCGATGTCTAAGCTCGCTATCACATAATTCGTACAGTTACACGGATGATTAATTATATTGCTGGTGTATATATTCCAATAAATTTGACAAATTCCAGAATGCCAAACTGCATGCAACTACTCATCTAATTGTCCTAAGTCTTCCACAATACTGAATGTAAGATTCTCTGCTTAATGATGATAAATATGTCAGAAGTAGATACATGGCAACTTTCTAAGGAAGTATACGTTACCGGTTGAAAATAAAGGTTACACGTCTCTTACTATGCTTATAAGGGTATGTAGGTGTCATAATAAGGAAGCCAAGGAGAGGGTATTTCTCTGTTGAGAACTTTATTGTTCCAATGCAAAGGAACCACATGAGGATTATTTGATATGAGAACTGGAAAAGAGCTAAAGGAAAACACCACGATTTGTTCTTGGTGAATTTCGACAAAAATAGTAGTATTACCAATGTGTTGAAAAGTTTGTACTGGGAAGACCTGGGAGTAAAGAGACGAGCTGATAAACTAAGTGAGATGTTCCTAGCAGTTAGTGGAGAGTTGGCGTTGAAATACATTAGTAGACGAATAAGGTTGTGTGGAGATCTTAAAAGTAACAGTGATCATAACCTTAGCAAGAATTTGGAATTCAAGAGGACAAACTGGGGCAAATAATTTATAAGAAAAAAAATGAACGTTGAAAGAATTTATCGAGGGAAATGTCCATACATTTCCAAGATACCTGAAATCATTAAAGTGAACTGATTAAACTATTGATGGCGAGACTCCCACCTGGACGACATCACCAAATTCAGATCTATTGTATTTTATTTTATTACCTTCCTGAAAATTTTTAAAGGCTGCCACATGGAACAAGGTAACAATGACAAATACTATGGTCATACAATTGCTTGTAAAACATATGTAAATGGTTTAAGAGATTACGGACAATGAGACATTGCTATATAGCATTTACGTTACGTGATTTCGTAAAATTGCGACAGATTCTTCTTTTATAATTACATTTATAATGTTATTTGCGATGCCTAGAATTTTGACTAATTGACTGAAGTTGATATTTAATCAGGTTAAGTCGCTGATTTTCAGAATTGTTATTCAAAGTTCAAAGTCGCTTATTTACAAATTGTACTTCTATTCGCTATAATGTCACATATAACATATTTATTCGGTTGCCTGTTTGCAAACAAAACGAGACGACAGCGATTTAAATCGGAAGCCCAGTAGTGGAGGCAGATAAACTTCCACAACGGAATTATTGTCCGTCTAGCAATTCCTAATAAAAATTCAACTGCATATATCCGAGCATCAGTGGGTTAGGGCCTGAAATATTTTACTATGTTGAGTCTAGTGTCAGGCCTGGCCTAAGACGAAAGCTGGCTTCGCAGAGCAAACGCCTGAAAAGCCTTGCAACTGATTTCTGATATGCCCTATTGATGCGAAAAATCTAATTCCCTCCTCGGGAACTTCGAATTTCGATTATGGCTTTATTCTTGTACCTGCACTCTTATGATAAACTGAATTATCGCTCCCATTTCCTTTTAAGCTAATATTTTTTTCTTATTATTTGTCGTTCTTTGTATTTCAATTTTCTGACACATTCCGTACGGTCAGTTCGTAGATTTATTTCAAATTTGAACCCCATTATTATGCGATCTAGCAGATTCTTCATCCCATTTACACCCAGTAGTGTTCATTTACGCCTTTATTCAGTGGAGAGTTGGCATGAAAATATATTAGAAGACAAATAAGGTTGTACGGAGCTTTCAAAAGTAGATGCTGATACGCTATCCTTAGAATTTCAATCCCCGACTAAGTGTTCCTGTCCGAACCAACAATTAAATGTTCGTTTAATAATATCCGAACTAATTTCTTTAAACATCGTCCTTATTCAACTGGTTCAAGTACAGCTAGGCAATACAATTATTATTTGGCAAATTTGTATTGTTATACATCGTACGGACACGGACAAGTACTATAGAGACGGTTGGAGAAGAAAGGGCTAGGACTTTGCCGTTAATTGCCCCAGAATCTCTGGTGTGAATACGGAAAATCACATAAAACCGTCTTCATAGCTGCTGGCAGTTGGATTTGAACCTATTTCCTGAATTCAAGCTGACAGCTACGTGATTCAAATCCTGTAGGCAGTAAAAGTGCGTGGTTCTAACCCCATGCATTTGCCGAATGCTGACTAACAGTAATACGGCCTGAAACAAGCTTCTAACGCACTCAGTGTTTAGCTAATTGTCTTAAAATTGCATCTAGTTAAGAATTCAATAGTTTATACCCCAATATTCTGCTCCACACAACAATTTTTGGAGAGGTATTGTGTTAGGCTCCCCTATCTTTATTACAGTAAGACTAGCATATTAGTAATACCGATATCAAAGATGTTGTTCCCACCCTAATTACCCGAAAACAATGACTGTGTTATAATTAGAGCCCGGACTTTTATGCAGCGACAGGTTAGACTGCAACTAATTTGGTTAGCAGGGAGTATCGACCACCCGGTCTTCGGTAACGTAGCAAGAGAAACATAAACCATAGGGGTTCGGATGCACAACACCCCTAAATTTCATGCAAGCCCCATAGCATAATCGTTGTGAAGGCAGGCTATACTTGCTACTCGCTTCAGTAAATCTGCATTCTAACCTATTAATGCATAAAAATCCGGGCACTAGTTATAATCTAGTCATCTGAAAATTAATTAATTCAACCATTCAGGATTAGATTGGTGGTAGAACTGATTTTTACAGGATCGTTGGAAGTCTGCCTCGTTTCACACCTTGGAGCTAATTTACGTATTCTATTTCACAAGGGAGCGGCGTAATTAGAAAACAGTAGAGCGGAAAATTAAACTCTTCCAAACTCTAGTGCTGGAAAGAGAAAATTAAGGATCCACGCCATTATTGACGAACCAAATTTTATCAGTGCACATTAGAAGGGACGTTAACTGTAATGTGCAACTTCACCTTCACATGAGGCCTAAATATTACAAAAATTTGAACTTTCTACTGATGATGGAAAAGGAATATTAAGCATGTGAATCCAATGAGGCTGACATATTTGCTCATGCCTTTGGCAAATGTCACCGTGAAATGCTAATTCGGAACTCTCATCACCATATTGCAAAGGCAAACGCTAATCTTCTTTTACCTTTTCTAAGTCCCACTGAGAATTATTTCAGGAATTGATTGTGACAAAATAGCTTGGGTCTAGCATGGTATAAGGTTAAATTTACTTTTATGAGTGTAGATTTGTTTCTGGTCCTGGGCTGAATCCTACTGCTATGGTCAATATCTCTTATTCCTATCCTGGCACGTGCCCCTCCAGTAACGTTCAACACTAATAATCTATATCCTCATGTACTGCTCAGGCAGATCGACTGCAGTAAGATTGTGTTTTCTGGTAACAATATGACTGATATTATTTTTCCTTAAGATCGGGCTGTAGATTTTAAATCTAATTTATTAGTTCCAGACTCAAGCCATGGCACAGGTTAGTGTTGAAATTTATTGTTTCCTCTAATTTATTCACCACAGTGTCTGTAATCGTATCCACCACTGCGCGAACAGTAAGTCAAATACAGATTTTTTAATGCAGAGTTTGTTCCGTTTCACTCTACACAACAACTTTGACAGCTTTGGTTGCTCCTCTGTTCCTGCCGTTGACTGACTTTCTTTGGTGCAATTTTTTTTTAAATTTATTTCTTCCAATAAGTTGGTAACATAAGAAGAATGATACGTCTTATCTATTTCAATATTAGTTGTACAAAACCGGTTATTCACCACTCCACGTTCACTTTACACCTGAAATATTCTAAGAATTCTACGACCTCATTTTTAGGTCTTTTTCTTTGAATATATCAAAGAAACCATGAAATTTCAGATGAAACGCATGGAAATAGATTTTAAACTTCGTAAACCCACTAATAAATCGATTCATAACAGGTCAAACACTATTATTAAATCACAGTGGAATGTCCTGAAGCCCTGTATACTATCATCGGTTTTCTTGACATGTACTGCACTTCCACTGACTGAATACAGAGAGATAGGGAGTATCAAAACAAAGGAGAGGAAGAGAGGAAAGTGCCGCAAATAATCATCGGCTCACGTCCAAATGAAGCTAAATACAGGATTTTACTCTTTACTTATCATGAGGAAGCGTTGTCTCCTCAAGTTTTGGGTTCATCTCTCACGAAAATATGTAACCCAGCATGTCACGATCACCTCATATCTCGGAAACGTATCGCTCCATGGAGAACTACAAAGAAGGACGTTTTTGTCATTGCCATGGAGAGTCTGTTTCAAAAACTGGGTGAAGTCAAGGGAAGAATGATCTGTCGGTATGAGTGAGAAGAAGAAATGGTGCAAAGTGGAATCGAAAACGAACAAAGAATTGCACCGAGATGAAGAAGTATCCAAACATTTGGTATATAATCAAACAAAACCTATCTCAACGCCCACAACTATATTACATCCACACCAGTTAGGACTTCGATGTAATCACAGTAAAATCTGCCTTTCTAAGCGTGATGGAGAACATAAAACAAGATATTGATGAGCGGCATTACCAGCATTATTTAATTTAAGCCCTCTACTCCATGAATTATTTTTAGTTTGCGTTTGGTGACGAAAATGTAGAGTTTTAAAATTTCAACTTGCGTTCAGTGTCTTAGATTTACCAAAAATTCTTTATTGTAGCTAATACTTTAACACTCGTATGTTTTGTGGTTTGCCATAAGGGGATATTTTTATACACGATTTTTCGCTAAGCTTTTAACATTCAATGACCGATCAATACTGGCTACTGGTCATGGGTACGTATCGCAAGGCGCAAGTATACTTGCACGACCACAGGTCGGTAGTGTTTTTGAGGTTGAACCAGAGATACTCCTGAAAGCATGTATTCATGTGATAGGGAGGTCTCACGGATAAAAGGTGGCTGGTACGCGTGAATGTTGACAGGGTGGAAGGTGTACATTTGAATGTAGGGCTGTTTTGTCGTCTGTTGTGTAAAAAAATAGTATAGATCATGGGTATATGTGTTTGATTGACTGTACAGTTGAAGGTGTGTCGTAAACCTACCTCTGTTCACAATCTGTATTCACATACATAGGTGAAAAGTGATATGATGCCTCATGGCAAGATTCATTTGTGTCTGTAAACCGCAGTTTTTACCTTCCCAACTTCATTGCCTAGTGTTCACTGACAATACTCTGCGATAGGTAAGGAAAAGCCTACTTACAATGTGTCCTCAATCAAGGTTTGTTTCTACCAGCGATAAGAAAAATCAACGCTCCCAAAAGGGTCAATGCTGGGTTCGTTGGTGTTTTTGGACTTTATCAATGAACTAGCTAAAAATCTGGCACAGAGTAAATATCACATTTACGTTGAAGAAGTACAATTCTTGTACGTCGCGCAAGATTAGCGGGAGTTTTGACAGTAATCGGCCAAATAACATAGATTCTGAAGCAGTAAGCTACCGATCTTCCCGGCATAAATTTATTTTGAAGCAAGACAAATACCAGACCATAACAACTGCACACCCAACATTCATTTCAGAAAATGGCCGTACATTCTTCTCTGACGTACGACTTCAAAACCAAGATCTCAACTTTTAACAGAGAGTAAAAGACTTGGGAGTAATCACTGACCAGAAAACTTCCAGCCAGAGTGTAATTGTAACACCTAACATTATACCAAGCTTCAAAAGAATATGTTACTAACAGCGGTTCTATTCAAAATATTATCAGGCTCTTCCCAAAAAATATTATTTCAATACTTTCAAGGGTATTTAGTTGTAAACGTGATTTTCTTTAAAAAATTAACTTCATTTCTTACTATACCTTGAAAATTGTAAATGGCATTGTAAACAAATTCTGCTAGAGCTGAATATCTGTTGTATGGTACAGGCTTGAAATGTGTAGGTATCCACATATTAGTGGATTAACATGTTTTAAAATGGCTTTCATCAGCGATGATAGATCTTATAGTCTGAAAACCGATTCTGAACCAAACATTGTGTCCTAATACGACATTCAAATAATAATAATAATAATAATAATAATAATAATAATAATAATAATAATAATAATAATAATAATAATAATAATCTCCTTTGTGTTTTAGGGATTAGTGTGATTAGCTACCACCCCCGTAAGCCCGGGTTCTATTCACGGCTCAAGTACGAAATCACATAGGTGGTAAGAGGACTGGAACGGGGTCCACTCACCCTCTGGAGGTCAACTGAGTTTGGGGGGTGGGGTCGATCCCCACCTCAGCCATCAACGATGTTGTTTTCCTTGCTTTTCCACCTCTCTTCCAGTCAAATGAATAGATGGTTCGTTACTTAAGACCACGGGCGCTTCCTTCCCTGTTCATTTCCTGTCCCTTGCAATCTCCCTTTCACCCCACGAGGTCTCTGTTCATCATATGAGGTGAGGCCGTCTGGGCGATATACTGGTCCTCCTGTACAGTTGTATCATCTTGCCCATAGTCTCACGCTTCAGGACACTGCTCTTGAGGTGGTAGAGGTGGGGTCCCTCGCTGAGTCCGAGGGAAATCTAACCCTGGAGGGTAAACGGGTTAAGAAAGGTTACAAACGTACAAACATCTTCAATAGAGACCGTTATGGCTTTCAGCGTTCAGTCTGCAAGCCTCTGCATATTTACTAAACGTCGCCAAAATTCTGTGTTGTGGCATCATTTAGTTCTAACCCTCTTTTCTTTAAATCGCAGTCTTGGTCTCACTCTAATTCTCTTACTCACCATAACAGAGTCCATTATCCTCCTAGGTAACCTATGCTCCTCCGGTCGCCACACATGACTCGACCACCGAAGCCAGTTTATGCTACAGCTTCATCCTTCGAGTTCGTTCCTAAACTAGCCCTTATCTCCTCATTCCGTGAAAAGTAAAGCCATTTTCCACACCTATTTGTACCAGCAATAACTCCCGCTACTTTCATGTCTGTTACATCTCACTTATGAATAAGATATCCTGGGTCCACCCAGGTATTATTCCCGTAAAGCAAAGTTGGTCTGAAAACATACCGATACAAAGGTTAGTACGAGAGCCGAGCTCCTTCTTTCAGAATACTGTCGATCGCAACTGCGAACTCACTGCATTAGCTTTACTGCTCTCAGATTCGTTCTCACGTACTATACTACTATCCTGGAGAAACACACATCCTTAACACTTGAAATTATCTACCTATCTCAGCTCTGTATCACCAAGCTGGCATGCATTTCTTTTGGAATTCATACCTACTCACATCAGCTTAGTCTTAGAAAGGCTAATTTTCATACCATACTCATGACACCTATTTTCAAGTTCCAAGATATTAGACTGCAGGCTTTCAGCACAATCTGCCATTAGTACCAAGTCTTCACCATAGACCAGACTGCTTACTATATTTCCATTTAAATCGATTCGTCCCTACCACTTTATAGCTTTCAGCAGATGATCCATGTAAACTACGAACAACAAAGGTGGAAGTTTACAGCCTTGTCTAATCCTTATAAGTAACCTGAACCAAGAACTCATTGTACCATCAATTCTCACTGCAGTCCAATTGTCAACATAAATGCCTTTGATTGATTGTAATAATCTACCCTTAATTTCATAGTCATCTAGTATGGCGAACACCTTTTCTCTAGGTACCCTGTCATATGCTTTCTCTAAATCTACGAAATAGAAATATAACTGTCTATTCCGCTCGTAGCATTTTACAATTACCTGGCGCATACTGAAAATCTGATCCTGATACCTTCTGTGGTCTGAAACCACACTCAATTTCATCCAACTTCCTCTCAACCACTGATCACGCCCTCCCGTTCAAGGTACCAGTGAATACTCTGCCTGGTATTCAAATCAATGAGACACTCAGTAGTTATTTCAAACCTTCATGTTCCCTTGCTTATATATAGGTGCAACTACTGCTTTTGTCCAAGGTACCTTACGAACTCTCCATGCTAATCTTATTACCCTGTGTCGGAATTCCAACCCTGCCTTCCCACTATACTTCACCATTTGAGGTCTAATTTCATCTATCCCTGCTGCCTTGTGACAATGTGAGTTTATTTACCATCCTTTCCACTTCCATAAGCGTAATTTCACCAACATCACTTTCCACTTCACTCCACCTCTCTAGTGATTCCCAGGTATATATTTCGAGCTCATCTCAGTTACCAAAAACACTATTCATTTCTCATTTCCCTCCCCTCCTAAGATTCCTTATTACTGGCCAGAAAGGTTTCGCCGCTGCTTGACCCTAGCCTTTCCAGGATATTACCAAAATCTTCCCAAGACTTCCTTTCGGATTCTCCGACCATTTTTTCCGCTCTGTTTCCTTCATCTATGTGCAATTTCCTGTCTGCATCAGCCCTCGTTTGGAGCCATTTCAGATAGGCCTTCTTTTTTTGGTTTACAAGATGCTCTCACTTCATCATTCAACCGAGATGTTCGCATTTTCCCACCTTTACACACAGTTGTTCCTAGGAATGATCTTGCTTGTTCCACAACAACATCCCTGTACGCCACCTATACTCTTTCTATATCCTGAACCTGCCTACTGTCCACTGTTCGGAACTCCTTATTAATCATATATATGTACTTTTGTCCAATTACCTCGACCAGGAGATTTTCTACCCTTATTCGTTTGTAGACAGTTTTCACTGTCCTAGGCTAAGAAGTACTGAGTTCACTACAGATCCGATAGTGGTTGGTATCATCGAAAAAAAACCAAAACCCGTACATTCCTCACCGATTTCCTGAATTCGAAGTCGGCTAAGAGATTGTATTTTATGAATCTGGTACCAAAACCCTCCTATGTGTAGCGGTGAATAGTTTTATGCTTGATTAATGTATTCGTAATTGCTAAAAGGATATTAGCACAGAAGTCCAACAAAAGCTTCCCATTCCTATTAGTTTACCTTCACCACTTTTACCAATCACCCTTTCGTAACCCTCAGTTCTATTTTTCACCTCTTGCATTGAAATCACCCATTAACACTATCCTATCGTTGCTGTTGACCCTGACTATGATATCACTCAATAATTCATACAACCCGTCAGCTTCACCCTCATCTGCATCCTCACACGGTGAATACACTGAGACTATTCTCGTCCTAATTCCTTCAACTGTCAAATCTACCCACATCATTCGCTCATTTAGGTGCGTAACAGAAACTATGTTGCGTGCAATAGTATTCCTGATGAACAGCACTACCCCACACCCTGACCTTCCCTGTTTAACACCTGTCAAGCACACTTTATAATCTCCTCTTCCTCGTTATCTACCCTTACCCGAAAATCATTTACTTCTAGCACATCCAGATGCATTCTCTTTGCTGAATCAGCCACTTCGACTTTAATACTGATAGCTCCGCATCGAATTCCAATTCGTTGGCCAAGTTATTTCCAAGGAGTAATATATGGGTGGGTCTCTATTACTCCCAAAGGCATGCTTAAAATGTTCTGAGGTCAGTAAATTCTGTGAATTAGGATGCTCCCTTACTTGCACATACTGTAGTCCACTCACCCTCTGGAGGTCAACTGAGTTCGAGGAGTGGGGTCGATTTCCACCTCAGCCATAAACGATGTGATTTTCTTTGGTTTTCCGTGGTTTCCGAGATGCCCACTCCCTTTCCATAGCAACTGGAATCCCGACCCACAGGACCACTTAGTATGCCACTCAGCCGTTGTAGATTGTTCACGTACTAGGACGTGACTAGAGTAACCCACACCATGAACCATAAGAAAGAAGGAAAGAAAGAAGGAAGGAAAGAATTAAAATAATAATAATAATAATAATAATAATAATAATAATAATAATAATAATAATAATAATAATAATAACCGTGTGGGGATTTACCGGTTACCTCCATCGGGCGCGTACCATTGGAATTGGGGAAGCTCGCTGGCTCTGCCGCCAGCAGAGTCAGAGGGTAGTAGGGAAATAAAATACCACCGTGAAAAAAACTGGTCCCTTGCCACGGTTATGGCGAAGACTGGTAAATGACCAGAAGCCAGAAAACATCTTGAGGCAACCTCTAGGGCTAACAACCCTAGTTGTAAAAGGATGGGTACCCGTCCAAAGCAAAGTCAAATCAAAAAGCATTTCAAGAAACATACCCCAGGGGGTAAATCTTCGGATAAATCCCTCGTCGTGAACGCCACGGCGCACGAGTCTCGTTCGGATTCTGGGGGAGACTCGACATCATGCATGAGACGAGTCGGAGTGTCTCGGTTTACCCCGAAGAGTAAAAAACTCAGGCCAAAATCTAAAACCTTTCTAGCAACTTTCAACATAAATTCACTTACACAAACTGGCAAGCTGAAAACCCTCACCAAAGCTCTTCACGAAAATCAGATATCCATAGTGGCCATACAGGAAACAAGGTACCCAGATGAAGAGATTTTTAAATCTTTTTCAAGAGCAAAGCGCAAAGAGGAATCCTCAGTGGAATTGTGATGCTTGGAACCGCGTTTGATGTTAGAACCAAGATCCTTAAATCGGTTGCAAATTTCAAACCTGTGAATGACAGATTGTCTATACTCACAATTAAATGCGCGAACAAAACCTACGCCCTAGTTAACGCACATGCTCCTACAAACGATAAGAACAAGTCCGATCCAGACGAAGTTGATAATTTCTGGGACCTACTTGATGAAAAATTGAACAAAATCCCCAAACAACATGTCAAGCTTCTTTTGGGTGACTTCAATGCCCAATTAGGTCGTGAGCAGAAGTACGAGAAAGTTATAGGAAATTACCCTGCTCACAAAAGAACCAATCCCAACGGCAAAAGACTGGTGACCATTTGCGAAAATCACAACCTGCAGATCATGTCGGCCCACTTTTGCCATCTACCCAGAAAGCAAATGACTTGGCGTTCTCCCGTCCAAGCTCTCGGAGAGTTCCAAATTGATCATGTTGCAATCTCCAGGAGAAACAGCCCTGAGATTATGAATATCAAGGTAGTGAAAGGCATCAATGTGGCCTCAGATCATTATATGTCTCTTATAAAATTCAAACCAATTCCCGCAAACACAAGGAAGACAACCAAACAGATCACACGCTTCGACAATGATAAACTTCGGCAAAGGGTCGAGGAGTTCCAGGAGAAGGCTAGACCAAATGACTGTGACTTTAACAACGCCAAAAGTCTCCTTGTTGAGGCCGCCAAAGACGTTGCAGAAATCAAGAGAAGCTAAAAGCATGCCTGGTGGAATAGTACCTGCGAATCAGTCCTCCAAGAAAGACTCAATGCGTGGGAACAGTACAACTCTACGAAATCAGAAAATGATTGGGAAACCTACAAAACCCAACGTGCCCAAGAAGCTAGGGTGTTCAGAACTGAGAAACGTAAATACGAAAAATCCCTCATTGAAATGATAGAACAAAACGTTAGGAAGAATGAAAGCATAGAGTATTACAGAGCCTTCAAACGCAAACTCACTGGCTATAAACCACCATCTCTATGCTTTGAGCGAACGGACGGCACACTGGCGACGTCAAATGAAGAACATTGCAGCATTCTGGCAGATTACTTCAAGAATTTACTTAATTGCTCTAAACCGCAAAGCGCCATTGAGACCAAGGAACCCTTACTCAGGTACCCAGATTCCAGACCACCCGACAGAGATGAAATCAAGCGCCACAATGCCCGTCTCCAAAATAACAAAGCGCCGGGGGAAGACTCAGTAGTAGCAGAACTATGGAAATATGCCCCAGAAGAATCACTTGATATCTTGCAAAAGCAAATAGAAGAAATTTGGAAGAAGGAGACCCTACCCGAAGATTGGAAAATAGCTTTGATCCATCCATTACACAAAAAGGCAGCATGAAGAACATTAACAACTAGAGAGGAATATCTTTGCTACCCGTGACTTACAAAATTCTATCACTTGCCATCCTGGAGCGTTTTGAAGCACAAGTCGAACATCAAATAGGTGAATACCAAGGAGGGTTCAGAAAAGGTCGCTCAACAGCTGAACAGATCCAAAATCTGAAAACGATCATCAGATATTGTACACTAAGGTCCAAGCAGTATGTGTCTGTCTTTGTGGACTTTAAGAAAGCGTACGACTCCATTGACCGGGAAGTCCTGCTAAACATCTTAAATGAATTTGGAGTTGATTTGAAACTGCTGGCATTAATTAGAGCCACCCTGACCGATACAAAATCCAAGGTGAAGTTCCACGGATGTCTCTCGAATTTCTTTGACATCAAAACAGGAGTCCGACAAGGTGATGGGCTATCCCCGATACTCTTCAACTGTGTTCTTGAAAAGATCATCAGAACCTGGCGGGTGAGATTACAGGAAACCAACTACAGTCCATTGAGAATAGGAACCAAATCCAAAGGGATCGCAACAGACTGCTTAGCATTTGCCGATGATATTGCTGTTCTCTCAACCGACATAGAAACCGCTAGAGCTCAAGTTGAAATTTTAAAAGAAATTGCCGAACAAACTGGTTTGCAGATCTCGTTTGAGAAAACAGAAGTAATGATTAACATCAAAGATGCTCCACCAAAACTCCATACAAAATACGGGGACATCACCCGAGTAGACAAATTCAAATACCTGGGTGAGATCATCATGAAAAATGGACTGGACAAAGAAGCACTTCAGGAGCGAGTACGCAAACTGGAAATAGCCTACAAAACATCCCGCACAATCTACAACAAAAAATGCCTTTCCCAAAACACAAGATACGTCACTATGAAACAGTTCTGAAGCCAGTAGTTCTATATGCAGCCGAAACCCTGTCTCTAAATGCCAACAAAGGACTCCTTGAAGAACTGGAGGAAACAGGACGCAAAATCGTGAGAGGAATCTTGGGATCAAAGTACAGAAATGGAATCCATCAAAAGAGATACAAGTCTACAGCAAAATAGAGAAAATTACCGACACAATCAGAAAAAGACGGGCACGATTTTACGGTCATCTGAAAAGAATGGACAGAAGAAAGTTAACTAAAGAAATCTTTCTCTTTTTTGATTCAAACCCCAAAACCACAATTCCCTGGTTTAGAAATACCAAGGAAAGACCTGCAAATGCTACATATCTCAGCTGAAGACGCCTTTAACAGAGATCTCTTCCGCAAGAAAATATTGACGAACGGGCTAAACCGAGACGAGCAACCGAAGAGAAGACACGGTGCCCCTTGGACAGAAGAGCGTTAGCAGGCCCACTCACAACAAATGAGGGAAATTTGGGCTCTAAAGAATGCCAAGTTCAGTGTCAAATGCAACAAGACTTAACGTGGTCCTTGATGGCCCCAGCGAATTACATATAATAATAATAATAATAATAATAATAATAATAATAATAATAATAATAATAATAATAATAATAATAAATATTGAATATTAGGTAGTGTTACGTACATATAGCACGTGCTGAAGTGACCGTGGTGTCCGGTTGATCACTTTTTTCTGTACTTAACATATGTTCAGTGTGATTAGCTGCCACTCCCGGAGGTCCGGGTTGATTCCGTGCTCCGCCATGAAATTTTGAAATGTTATATGACGGCTGCAACGGAGTCCACTTAGACTCGAGAGGTCAACTGGGTAGAGAGGGATTCGATTCCAACGTGAGCCATCCTCGAAGTGGTTTTCCGTGATTTTCCACTTCTCCTCCAGGCAAATGCCGGGATAGTACCTAACATAAGGCCAAGGGGACTCCCTTCCCTCTTCCTTCTCTATCCCTTCGAATCTTCCCATTTCTCTCTAAGATCCCTGTTCAGCATAGCAGGGGAGGCCAACTGAGCGAGGTAATGGTCCTCCTGCATACTTGTTTTCGTCCGGATCAAACTCTCATGGTCTAAGATACTGCCCTTGAGGCGGTAGAAATTGTATCCCTCGCTGATTCCGAGGGAAAACTAACCTTGGAGTGTAAACGGATTAAGATATGAAGAAAAAAAGAATAAAAATACAAATAACAATAACAGTAATAGGTAATTAGTTGACTGAAGATCAGTTATGAAGACACATCATATCTTATCTCCCGTCAGCAAAAAATATTCTTTCGAGAATATCACTCCCATCGCTTTTTAATGTTTAGGGGCGTTCCATGAAGTTTTACCGCTGGATACCCCTGTATTTCGCACTATCAGTGAAAGAAAGAAAGAGAAATTGAAACTAATATCAAGGGAAATTTACGACGAAGGAGCCATCCGGAAGTACTCCAAATTCCAGCTCTGGCAAATTTTCACGAATTCCATGGTTTACATGGAAAAACCTTCACAACGAATGGACACCATAAACCAGATCATGGGTGCAATTGCCAACTACGTGACACGAAATATACAGTTTACTCATATAGTTTTAAAAATCCACAGTTCAAGTCCTTCAGGCAAGCAACTCAATGTTTAAAACATCCTAGGGATATGAACTACAAATTTTAAATAAATAATCAAGTTTGAGAATGTATTCTTTATTTATTCCGAAAAATTACAATCCTTTACTTAATCATCGTTATCCGGTTGATTAGATTAGTATCTTGCCTTGTTCTACCACTACGAACGCTAATGTGAGCCAGTTCAGAGTTTCATTTAATCCTTTACAAACTACTTAAGGCGTGGACATTTTTCAAAGAATCAGAAAACACCTGGGGGTTTGAACCAGAGAACATGTTAACAGAGGGAATTATGTAATTAATTTGGCTAGGTTTTGAATTGAAGAGGAAACTTGTAAAGAAACAAGAGAGTTTAGCTAGGTTTTCGAAAACTTTATTTAGGCTCGAAGTGGTTTTCGAAGTTTATTTTAGTTTGATATAGGTATCCAAAGCTCACAATTTCAAACTTTTCCATGCCCTTTATCCCTTCAATTTTCGGCAAAATTGAGGAAATTGTTTAAGTTTACATTTATCGTAGTATAAGTTATTAGCCCCACTTTGTCTGCTAGGAAGTGTTATTAACATTAAAACTGTAATAATATACCACTTTACACTGAGGAATACGTTAAAGACGACTAATATGATACATTCTGTGCATATTTTGCTTTATAAATCTGTGTGAATAAATCTCATCTGCATGAGATACGCAGTTTTAAATTATCAAACTTCGTAAGTAATAAACTTCATGTGTCAGCCACTCTTCACGCAGCGAGTTACGTAAAATCCTTCCTCCAACATTGCATAAATTATAATGGTTGTCTCCAGCAGAAGTTAAGCTCTCATGAAGATGCTGAAGCAGCCTCGTAAAACTCCCGAAGTTTGATCATGAGAATGGAATTCTGCTACCGAATTATTTTTCATAATTAATCGTATATCCGGTTCGTTCGGAAAATGATCAGCGTGGTGACATTTCGTAGAGAGCCCTATGTTTGATTCCCGGACGAGTCAATAACTTTAATTTTATTTGGTTAAGTCCTCTAGCGTCCGCCTCTGAGGTGTAGTGGTTAATGAGATTACCTGCCACCCCCCAGAGGATACCCGGCTATGCCACGAAATTTTAAAAGTTAATACGAGGAATGGAACGGGGTACATTCAGCCTCGGGAGGTCAAAAAGTGTAGAGAGTTCTATTCCCGCCTCAGCCATCGCCGAATTGGTTTTTCGTGGTTTCCCTTCTTCTTCTTCTTCACGTAAATTCAGGGATTGTAACTAACTTAAGGCCACGGCTGCTTCCTTCCCTCCCCCATGACTGTCCCTTCTAATATTTCCATCCCTCATAAGACCCCTGTTCAACATAGCAGGCGAGGCCGTCTGGGCGAGGTACTGATCCTCATTCCCAGTTTCACGCCCCACGAATTGTCTCACGCTCTAGGACACTGCCCTTGAAGCGGTAGAGTTGGGATCTCTCGCTGAGTCCGGGAGAGAAACTAACCCTGGTGCGTAAACGGATTAAATAATCTACACCAGACTGCCCGCGAGTGCCGTACTTTATACTTACAAATGTTCCATATGCTATAGTGATGCATGGGATGCCTAACCACTTGTTTTCGAAGGAGCGTGACAACGTGCAGTATTTCGGATGTTGGGAAACAAATATCAGTTATTTTCCTGCACACGTTCCATAACAGGGTGCATTTGTAAATACGCCAAAGATGCTGAAAATTTAATAACTTACTCATTTATACACGTGTACACATTCCATTCTATAAAAGAATTGCTTTTATGAAACAAACAAATACGTGTGTAGAAAGCAGACGTCTGTTTGGAAAATCCTGTCCATGCCATCTGCGAGCTTCGGTTTCATTCCGACCACATTCTCCATAGATTAAAATGATGTCTGTGCATTCGTCGCAGCTGAATACTCTAGCCATTGCCGATATGCAGGGATAAAATGTACTTCTGTTGTACCAGCCTAGTACTATACGGTCGGAAAAGAGGTTTACTAATGCAATGGGTTATATTAGACGGGTAGTGCTGAGGAGTACGCAGCGAGCGACCATCCGCTTGTTCTTTCTTTATATTCTGACGTAACCTGCCTGCTGGTAGTAGTGCCCCTGTGAAAGTAAGTTAGCAGACATCCCATTCATCATTTGTGCATGCGGAACATTTAGAAATAGAAAGTACGGCGCTCGAGGGCCATCTGGTGTACTTTAAATAAAAAGTAATAATATTTTCGCTAGGTGGATGTGGGGGCAGGGTATTTATGTTCGCTTTAATACACGTCTAAATTTATGTACAACACATCACACTGTTAATCAGCTCGCCTGGGGGCCAATGTCGTACGGGCGACAAGTCTATAATTATGATCTGACACCGCGGTGAGCCGTTCCTTCCCGTTCGTCGAAAAAATGTTCACCAGCAGAATGATGGCGGGCAGGGTAGGAGAGGTAGTGCAATACAGTTTATAATCACTAGGTTGAGTGCCAAAAGTATGAATTAAATTCCAAAACTCTCCGCAGTATTCATATGGAGTCAGGGCCTATGGCACGGACGATGGTGATTCGTCCTTCGGATAGGGACGTTAAGCTTTGAGCGGAACCCTTGTTGTTGTTGTTCGACAGTAGTACGATATGTGCCGGCATCGGGTTTCAACCTCTACCTTCCTACAGTCATATATCACATTATTCACTTCATCTCATTACTCCTCTGACGAGTTTGACGTCAGGGAGGGCATCCCGTCAAAAGAACTCGCTACGAAGATCCATTTCACTTCATACCCGAACTAGTAGAGAAATAGGACAAGATTAGGACAAACATACTGCACCCTTGAAAATTGGTCATTGGTTTGTATGGAAAGAATATTTTATTACTGGGGTGGAACAATGCAGACAATTATCATCCAGGAAGGAGATTTCAACTCTGCACTGTCTCTGCTAGCCCGCGCCGTGTAAGCGAGTCTGTGTTTTTTTTTGTGCCTTGTTGACGACATCAGATGAGTAGCACGTGGACACGAACTCTACCAGACCAAAAGCGATCAATACTTTGAGATTTTGACGTCATGATATTTAACCAATTGGATCGCAAGGTTAGCCCGATCGCTAAATCTCAGCCAATAAAATTCAACTAACAAACACACCTACGTCTTGAAGAAATAAATACCCATGTATCTGGGGGAATCTGGCTCTTTTGTGTCTTCAGTTGTCTACGTGAATAATTGCTTCGTACAAGTACAAGTCATCGTGTTGTAAGAGCACATGTGTAATTGGAGACGGCATATACGACGTTGAACATTACAAGCATTCATTTGATGAAAGATGATATTTTTCTGCTTCTGAGGAAATTTTGAAATACGGAAAATATTGGAAACGCAGCAGTTCAGATTTCATTAATTTTATAAATCTGAGAAAATTTTAAAGTACGTAAAAACTGTGCCAGCTTGGAGAATCGAGTGTGTGTTGGGAACTATTACTAAAACAAACCTTTTAGTTTCAGCTTTCACCAGAAGACGGAAGATCACTAGCAGTCCTGAACTATTTCGGAAGAATGGAACTTCAACATTACGACGGAGTTTGTAACTGTCCTAAGTCCTCGCCTGCTGCAGCCATGTGTAACTAAAATGTGAGGCATAATTCAGCCCAGGGGAGAATAATATCGGAGATGGAGTTTGGTTAAATATTCACTGATCATCAACCGAGTCCAGAAGCTAAGTCTACTACAGCTAAGATTTTAAATTATACTTTTCTCTATTTTCTGTTGTAATAATTATGTAGACGTAGTCCTTGCTTGAATATTTGAGATCATTTCTAATAGACTTTGTAGTTAGGAATTTCACTCTTCTTTCACTGGTGTTGGTAGATTTGATGTGTGTGAGAGTGTATTTGGGACCTATAATTTGTTCTATTTGAGTGAGTGCTTCGTGACATGTTCTCACTGTCCCATGATAAGTCGAGGAAAGTGTTAAAAATATTTGACCCACGCGATAACATTTATTAATTTATAAAATAATGATGGAATAATTTTTGAATTATTTGGGACAGAATATCGACGTGTTCTGTGAATTTAGGATTATTCCTTGATGTTTTTGTGTTTTATCATAGATTCGAGATAGGATAGAGTCATCTATGATTTCATTAAACCATAGCCTACGATGACGCGACCGCGCGCTAATAATGATAATAATAATAATAATAATAATAATAATAATAATAATAATAATAATAATAATAATAATAATAATAATAATAATAATAATAATTGACATTATTACGGTCTAATAGAATTTTTAAAGGTCATGAGTGTAATTATTACTGTGCTTATAAGTGATTGATGTGTGCTATATTGAAGTAGATTTTGGCCTGGAATATTGGTCGTGGCTTGAAGGTCCACAAATTTTGCATTTACTGTTATTGGTATTTTTGAGACTTGTAAATGGATCTTAAGATAGGATTTTATTTGTGTGTCCATTACATGAGTCAGTTAAGGAACATAATTTCTTCTTATGCAGCACATATTGATCTATATTTTGAGATAATAGGAGATTAAAAATAACGTAGTCGTGACTCATAGACCGTATGCGCGAATGCTTATTTATCTATGACTGTAGGCAATTCTATGGAATTTTTTGTGATGATTTCCACTGTAAAATTATCCTGGAACATCATTGTGGAATCTATTTCATTGGAAAAGTGATAATCCTGTTACAATCACACGCCAAACGATCGTAATGGTAGCCCTTATCTGATATCGTCATCGGGAGAAACTCTCATATTTCAAATTTAATTTAAAATTACAAATCAAGAGATAGGTTTCGATAAATCTATTTGATAATATTACCGTGGACCAAAGTCTGAATGTGAGATGGATGAATGACTGATATTTTGTAAATGTGATTTTCATGGTGATATTTCGTCATGATATGTGTACGCTGTGCGTGTAAAATTTTCGATTTTCTTGTTGTTTTGTGGTGAGCATATTTGGCTCAATTATAAATCATTAAGCAATTTTATGACTGAATAAGGTAGATTAGGATCTTTTCTTCGAGGGAAAATACTTAAGCAAGTATCACGTCAATGAACTAAGCTCACAAATTGTAAAATGTTTAACTTTACAATGCGAGAATTTTAAGTCTTTATTGTGAGTTGTGCACAACACTAGGTCAATTGACACAAGAGTAAAAATCTAACGAGTTGAATATTTTACTTCAAAATAATTAAATAATTTGAAGCATAAGTAATTAATTAGAATAATATTTAATTAATAGAAATGATCCTTTTGATTTTTCGTGTGAGGTAAAAATTTGACTCATTGCAAAATAAATCGCAGAGTATTGTTAATTTAAATAATAATTTGAAAAATCAGATTTTTGATATTTTGAGATAGGATTTTCTCAGATAATAAGTTAATTAATTTCCTAATACGATTTATTAAGACTCAGTTTTGTATCTTTGCAGAATGCAATTTAATGAAGAACTGTGGGTGAATTCCAGCAGGGAAGAGCTAAATATTTTTTTATTCAAGATTTTGCCCATTTTTTGTGTTTTCATTTGTCACCAGTCCTTAGGTTGTCCCTGTCCACAATAATTTAGCGTTGCCTGTAAGCGAACGTTCTGCCTCTGGGACTTTTGCTCACCGGCTGAGCTGCCCGGCAAAACGGGGGCAATACATCGCACTGTAATTCACAATAAAAACACTCAATAACGGAAATATCCTTCCACATTGGGTTGGCGTCAGGAAACCATCCGGCCCGTAAACCCAGGCTAAGTCGAAGCAATTCCGACGTTAGATAACAGGCATGCGATCAAGAAGAAACAGTTTTTTTCTTGCTAGTGGCTTTACATCGCACCGACACAGATAGGTTTTATGGCGACGATGGGATAGGAAAGGTCTATGAATTGGAAGGAAGCGGCCGTGGCTTAATTAAGGTACAGCACAAGCATTTTCCTGGTATGAAAATGGGAAACCACGGACAACCATCTTTAGGTCGGCCGACAGTGGGATTCGAACCCAGATACAAGCTCACAGTCGCGCGCCCTAACCGCACGGCCAACTTTATCGGTATTATTATTATTATATTATTATTATTATTATTATTATTATTATTATTATTATTATTATTATTAATGGTTGTTAATCTTAACAAAGTTAAAATATATCCAAACGTCACTTTTCATACTATAACTAAACATTTTATCTGCCGCATATGACCAATGAACATTTTAAATTCACAAAACCGAATATTTTTTAAATCGTCAGATGTTTCAAAGTGATTATCAGTGATATTAGAAGTCATTCTCATGTCAGAAGATTAGGGCGAATTACACACAAAATGCTCTCATTTTCATAGTTGCGAAGTAATTGAATGGAAGTAATCGGATTACTTGTAACGATTACATTATTATTATTATTATTTGTTATTTTTAATCATTGTATGTTACAAAAAAGTAATTCTTACTTGTAATTTACATCATGAAAAAAAAAATTTGCCAGGCTGAGTAGCTCAGACGGTACAGAGCTGGGCTTCTGAACCCAACTCAGCAGGTTCGATCCCGGCTCAGTTCACTGGTATTTGAAAATACTCAAATACGTCAGCCTTGCATCAGTAGATTAACCGGCAAGTTAAAGAAGTCCCGCAGAACAAAATTCCGGCACCTCGGAGTCTCCGAAAACCGTAAAAGTAGATATAGGGACGGACGTGAAACAAAAAACATTATTATGCCTTTAATAAAGGTATCGTCGAGTCTTTCAATTTCAACCTTCCACCAGTGTGCCATTATGAAATCAGATAAGACAGGTGTGATCAGGATATTATCGAAGACCAGAGTAAATCGTGCATCCTCGGGCTACTTAGGCCTACTATGCTGTTCCTCAGCTCCATCTCTGCTTGTACCGGTTTGTCACTGGACCGGCAACGTGTCACAGCTCCAGTTGTGCCACTGGAGCAGACAAGTTATTTCTTGACCGTCACACCTCAATTCCTGTGTGTAGTATATTAGTGGTATATTTACATTCTTCTATGTCTATGTTCGTCTCATATGCTTTAAGGTCGCCTCCATAGTTTGGTGGATACTTTTTTAAGGAAAGTGAATCGATAAACAGCTATCAGCGAAGTTCATTAAAATATTCATCTATGCTGTCATACATTTATATATAGTCCCCATTCTGTAGTACACAGCGTTATTAAGAAAACAGTAACGTTTCAGCATCTAACATCGGCATCTTGTTACCTCCCATTTACATGGAAAGGACAAAGAACCTCTCAGCTCCACGACTTCATTCAATCACTACTGATCTGCATTTACGGCAGTCTCCCAGGTGGCAGATTCCTTATATGTTGCTTTCCCAGCATTTTCTTAAATTATCGCAAAGAAATTGTAAAATTATTGAACATTTCCCTTGGTAAGTTATTCCAATCCCTAACTCCCCTTCCTATAAACGAATATTTGCCCCAATTTGTCCTCTTGAATTCCAGCTTTATCTTCATATTGTGATCTTTCCTGCTTTTAAAGACACCACTCAAACTTAATCGTCTACTGATGTCCTCCCACGCCATCTCTCCACTGACAGCTCGGAACATACCACTTAATCGAACAGCTCGTCTCCTTTCTCCCAAGTCTTCCCAGCCCAAACTTTGCAACATTTTTGTAACGCTACTCTTTTGTCGGAAATCACCCAGAACTAATCGAGCTGCCTTCCTAGTGAGGGTCTCATCCACTGGAACCATACTCTAGTAGGGGTCTTACCAGAGACTTATATGCCCTCTCCTTTACATCCTTACTACAACCCCTAAACACTCTCATAACCATGTGCAGAGATCTGTACTCTTTATTAACAATCATATTTATGTGATTACTCCAATGAAAGTCTTTTCTTATATTATCACCTAGGTACTTACAATGATCCCCAAAAGGAACTTTCATCCCACCAACGTAGTGATTAAAACTGAGAGGACTTTTCCTATTTGTGAAACTCACATCCTGACTTTTAACCCCGTTTATCATCTTACCATTGCCCACCGTCCATCTCACAACACTATCGAGGTCACCCTGCAGCCGCTCACAATCTTACAACGTATTTATTACTCTGTGCAGAATAACATCATCTGAAAACAGCCTTATCTCTGATTCCACTTCTTTACACATATCATTGATATATATATGAAAACATTAAGGTCCAATAATACTGCCTTGAGGATTTCCCCTCTTATTTATTACAGGGTCAGATAAAGCTTTGCCTACTTTAATTCTCTGAGTTCTATTTTCTAGAAATATAGCCACCCATTCAGTCACTCTTTTTTCTTAGTCCAAAAGCACTAATTTTTGCCAGTAGTACCTATCATATGCCTTTGGTACTAATAAAACAAAATATTAGATTTCAGGGAACTTATTGCGCCATATTGTCCATGTTGACATCCACAGCTCCATCTATCAACATGAGTTCGAACAACGCCCAAGTTCGTGTTCGTTTGTCTTTAATAACGATATTGAGAAAACGATACTGTCCTGATGGCTGAAATCGTCACCAAGTATAGGTTATACAAGCAATAAAATGATCACAGTCATATTTCACAGTTTAGAGGAAGATAAGTTCTCTCTTTGAATGAGTAATCTGCACTATCCTCCCGAGTCCAGCTTCCACCAATAAGCACGAGATGGAACACTTACCGCTGACGTTGGGGAATGGCATCAACATGGCATGTGCATATAAATAACATTGGTTTCAAAGTACTTCAAACGAGTTGAAATATCAGACCCAGAAGAAGTTCATACCTAGTTAGAATGCTTTGTTGTAGGTATTTCAGTTTTAGATATATGAATAGGGTGAGATAGAACTTCCGCATGATTGGTTCTCTTTTAGATAAAATACCTGTGATTCATTGTCATTTTGTTGTACGTGGCAACATTAACATCATTTACTGGCGTATGAGAGAGCAATGTCCTTCCGCTTGCTTTGAAGTTGGTGTTGTCAATGTGCTGCTAAGGTCAAAGCAATGGCCTCCATATTGCTTGAAGATAGAACATTGGGAACCGGTTGATTTCTACATAATTGTGTAAAGTTTGAATTCTGTGTTATGAATTGTGTTCACCGATATGTCAAAATGCTGCTTGTTTAATTCTCATATGAGATCGTTGGAATTCTCATCATTTTTATGCATTATATATATTATTTTTAATTTTAGTGTTTTCCCATCACCATTGAAATTCACAGTCAGTCTAACATATATACCAGTAATGTTGGGATTCAATGTCGGAAACATATCTTAGCAGGCAAAGTAAGAGTCCTCACACTACGAAAAATGTAAAATGAAGCGATTTCCTCAATTGTACCGAAAGTTGAAGGGCTAAAGGGCACGTAAAGTTGTCAAATTGTGAGTATAGGATAACAATATAAAAACTTTAAAATGTCTAAAATCACTTCTGGCCTAAATGCAGTTCAGGAAAATCAGACTAAAATCGGTTGTTTCTTCCCTCTTTTCTTTCCAAATTAACTTATTTACATAGTTATTTCCTTAATGTGTTCCTTGCCTCACAACGTGTGATATAGGATCTAACTCTGGAGATCTACCTCAGGGTCTCGGAGCTCAGCAAAGAATACAGAAAAAGATCACCGGTATACATTGCTGTTATAGGACTAGCTCTAGGGAGCTGGTGCAAGGGCTAATGCATATATATTATCTTATGGGACTGAGATTTGTAGAGAAATTCCCATAACGGCAATGTATAGCAAGTATCTTATTCGGTAATCCTAGCTCAGCTGCGAAATCCTGGGGTAGTCCTTAGCCGGGTCCCTAGTGTTAGTCACACCTACGCATTTACCCTTGCACCAGTAGTGTGGTGTGTCGTGTGTTGCATGTAGCTAATGCGATGTGAATTGAGACTAACTGAAACACCGACTCGCCGGGACAGTGGAATTAAACATATGAACAAAAAAAAAAAAAGAAAAAACGCCTGTTCACAATAGAACCCGGGGCCCTCTGAACAGAACACAAATACGCTCATCATTCAACTGAGGGGATAGACTACTATCTGGCTCTATTTTTGCAAGGGTAATGACTTAACTTAATTTTCTGGTACGAAGGAGAAGACTAACCATTGATCTTGATCATTCTTCGATACATCCGTATTTCACAGATTAGCAGTCCTTTCATTGATGAAGAGCCCATCCTTGGACATAGTGAAGCTTCGCTGGTAACACATAACACGCAGACGAGTTTCAAAACAGAGGTCACAGAAACACATTTCGTCAAATGCTGATTTTCGTCTTCATTTCTACGTCCATGTCCTATTCTTTCATGGCCAAAATGCAGGTAAATGAATCGGTGTTTCGTCCAAGATGATATCAGTGTTGGTGATACTCTGCTTGCTGATCACCATTTAGTTCGTATTATGAATTATTATATTAAGGCCAAACTCATACTTACATAATTAATTAATTAATCACTTCGTTGATGACATTCAAATGTCTACGTACTATTATAAAAGTTTTCATTCCGTCCCTGAAGGGGCCTTCTAGACGGTAACGCCATCTCTCAGGGAAGGGAGAATCGATACGGACAAGGGGATGGTCTGAGACGCTGATGGGGTTGGCATCCGTGACCTGTAATAAGAAATATCCCGGTATTCACCTCAGTGTAGGAGAACGGAAAACCACTGAAAATCATTCTTAGGAAAACTGGCGATGGGGACCATCATCTCTCCGTCTCCAGAACGCAAAGGCGTAGAGTCATCGTATAGCTGTCGGACCACGGAACAGCCGCAGCCACTTGTAGCCCGAAGCCTACTCTTCAGCCACCGCCGTTCAAATGAAACCGAAGGCCTTGTTAATTGTTGCCCAATAACACGATATTATCGACATAATGGATAGTGTTTATCTGATTAATAAGAGCAATAAAATGTTATTAATAACGAGATGAATGATGAGAAGAATGATGGTAATGATAAACATACAAAAAAGTATATGGTCGCAGCGTTTCAGACGGGAAATATTTAGATTTAAATGGCCTCTATGTAACAATTCCGAGGTTTGTATTGCACTGCCATCTGGCTTAAAAGTTGAACCGTAGGCTGCTAAACAGTTCCTGAAGCTCGCACTGACGGCACGGTGTGAGGTTTATTATTATGACACGGAATTTTAAAAGTTGTCCCCTTTGTTCGAAAATCGGCTGCTTCATACATGTTGTGAAATCGAATTAGTGGACTTGAAAGTGTTTATTTAGTTAATTTATTTATGTTCGGATTGTATATTTTTTTCTATGCTCGGAACAAATGTTCGTGATAAAGACAACCGAATGAACTTCCCCAGTTTAAGTTTCATTACACCCGCACTTTGCTGCGCCTTGGGCAATTTCGTAATATAAATAAAAAGTCGTTTGCAATAAAACATCGTTTGCATTCACAGAAAATAAACATTGAAGTGTCTTCAGTTCTTTGCCTGTGCAACTGGGGATATTACTGTTGAAGTATTTTGTAAAAACATGTTAATTTCGAGATTTCAGAAATGCATCCTTAAGCCGAGAGTTGCATAGTGTGTTCATCTGTAGCTGGAATTAAGAGGGAACATTGACACTCAACAGTGAGAATAGTGTGATATATAAACCAAACCAAACCAAACCCCATGGCACTACAGCCCTTGAAGGGCCTTGGCCTACCAAGCGACCGCTGCTCAACCCGAAGACCTGCAGATTACGAGGTGTCGTGTGGTCAGCAGGACGAATCCTCTCGGCCGTTATTCTTGGCTTTCTAGACCGGGGCCGCCATCTCACCGTCAGATAGCTCCTCAATTGTAATCAAGTAGGCTGAGTGGACCTCGAACCAGCCCTCAGGTACAGGTAAAATTCCCTGACCTGGCTGGGAATCGAACCCGGGGCCTCCGGGTAAGAGGCAGGCACGCTACCCCTACACCACGGGATCGGCTGCGATATATAAATCCAAATCGAAATCTTGCATCTTAAAGAGATCGGCCTACTGCTGACAACGTGTATGCTAACTACCATGAGTGTCGCCGTCCGACTCCAAGGCTAAATATTTAGCGTGTTGCCCATTGGTAGAGGGTCCCTGGTTCGATTTCCGGCAGGGTCGGGAATTTTAACCATCATTGGTTAATTTCGCTCGCATGGGGGCTGGGTGTATGTGTCAACTTCACCATCATTTCATTCTCATCACGACGCGCAGGTCGCGTACGGGCTTCACATCAAAAGACCTGCACCTAGCGAGCCGAACTTGTCCTCGAACACTCCCGGCACAAAAAGCCAGACGCCATTTCATTGTATGTGTGTCACATTCTCTTTGCAGCCATGTATCTTGATTCCAATTACTATTCGATCTAATTAACCGAGAAGAAGATCGTTGTCGATTTAATTGGACCACCTTCCTTTGCTGGTATCGATACAACAGGCTACCATAGAGCGACGTTTCTCAGTGTAAGGTATTACAGTTGACTGACAATAATTTAAGACATAGATTTCCAATTATCCATCTGATACGAACTGTTATTTTCTTCCTGACTTACAAATGTTCTACCTCCCCTCCATTATGTATTTCACTCTAACACCAGCATTCAATACAGCCTGCTAAGTGTTTTTCATTGCCTGCAAAACTCGCCATGGTACTCAGCTCAATCGCGTCTAGAAATATATTTCTTTGGTATTTTTAGCTATACAAGCTGCAAATATGGATTAGCCTAACACGAGTTTTATTTAACGAGGGAACACATACATGTGTTACAGTCGGATTCGATTGAAATATGGTAGGAATATTCGTAGGAGGCAGTAGAATGCTAAGGTGAAAACTGCATGTGCCCAGCGCAAGTTTAAACGCCAAAATTGAACAAATAAGTAGTCGTAAAATTAGAAGTGCCGCGGGAGTATCGGGCTGTGGCGGAGAGATAGGGAGGAGCGAAGCAGCGGACGTGAACCAACCAGGCTGTAACGAGCTGCGCTAGCAGCCAGGCAGCGTATAGTTAGCGGGTTCCCCTTAAGGGGACACGGAACGCCCTATGCTTACAATGTTAAATCATGCTTCACAAAGGTACATTTTCTAAAAATCTATTACAGCTATCAATTTGAAAACTGCACACCATATACCAACATATTTTGGCTTGGTACCGAAATAACTAGTTTTGAGTGGTATGAAATACTTTCTGATTTTTGAATTATTATTTGGAGGTTAAAAATTTTGGCACAATTTTTTGCCACTTTTCACCCTGATAAAATACAGTATCTGACCCACAACAATATTAATTCTTTCAGCATGTGCACAACAACATTAGGAAGGAAGCCTGAAAGATTGAATCCTCTGTGCCTCACACAACTTGAGAAAATGTTCCTTATGTATTAAAAAACAATTACTTTCAGGAAATGAACTTTACCACTCTATTGGTATATACACAAAAAATACTGCTTCTATCAGTCTAAATGCCAAATTACTTGTCTTGCGGGAGCTTGGAGCCTATGCATCATATTACAAAAAAAATAATAAAAGATACTTCCAGCAGGAGGATTATAATAATTTATACACCATTGGAAGCGGAAATTGTCACAGATACAAAAGTCTAAATAATAAAAATATAACTTCTTTACCTTTCTTTCGTTCCGTGTCCCCTTAACTTCCCGATCAGATGTGCAAAACGTAAATATGAAAACAGCACATGAAACAAGTGTACAAAGGATGACGTTTGAACAACGATGCCAATAAGGTTTGAAAAATTCACGCCAGAGTTCTTGTTACTCATTGTAATTTTTCAAACCTTATTGGCATCGTTGTTCAAATATCGTCCTTTGTACACTTGTTTCATGTGCTGTTTTCATATTTACGTTTTGCACATCTGATCGGGAAGTTAAGGGGAACGTGCTAACAATACGCTGCCTGGCTGCTGGCACAGCTCGTTGCAGCCCGGTTGGTTCACGTCCGCTGCTTCGCTCCTCCCTACCTCTCCGCCACACCCCGATACTCCCGCGGCACTTCTAAATTTACGACTATTTATTTGTTCAATTTTGGCGTTTAAACTTGCGCCAGGCATATGGGGTTTTCACCTTAGCATTCTACTGCCTTCCACGAATATTCCTACCAAATTTCAACAGAATCCGAGTGTACACATGTATGTGTTCCCTTGTAAGACCAATCTGGGTTGTAGTTTCATAAAATAAAAAAACTAACAGAAATTCCATATTTTAGGAAGCTATAGAAATGTGTTTGCTTATGTAGGAAATTAATGATTAGAATCCAGAGTATCCGCAAGATATACAGTCCCGTGGATTAACCAAATTTAAACAAAACACTATCGATATTTTGCGGAACTCGCTTCGTCCCACAGCGAAAAGAATGTCGTATCGCTTACTTCCTTCTCACCCTTGCTACTGAATCCACAGAGTAAGAGGTTTTCCGTCAGAATAGATGCTATTAAGCGACGAGAAGCCTATAGTCATGAAAGTATTACCAAGATATTTAGCTTATTTAAATTATTCTTGGTATTTAAAACAGGCCAAAAGCACGTATCGACCCCTGAGAAGCAATACCACGTATCTCACAATGCTCTGGTCATTATTTTCCTTAAGAGTGGTCACGGCTCTCAGCCCTGTATGGTTGTGTAGTCCATCAGTTCATTTTGGCATGGCTGTGTATAAAGAAAAATAGACCTTATATATAGTACTGTATGTTGTAGCAGTGCGTAATTATACGTCATGCAAACGTACATTCCTAAAGTACTATAAGGTTCATTTTCCTTTACACGTAACAATAAGAAAATGAATACAACAAAAATTGATCTCATGGAGTGCATATCCACAAGTGGCTGGGAGACGTGACCTGTCTTTAGGAACATAAGGATAAGAAGAGTATTGTGACATAGAAGGTATTGCTTCCTAGACGATGATAAATGAATACTATCAGTGTTATCACTTGTACTCTCATTATATATTTTAAGAATATAGCGTGTAATTTCCAAAGTAAAATGCCTAAAAGCAATGAAAATCAATGAGGTAGGGAGATAGTGGGTTCGAACCCCACTGTCGGCAGCCCTGAAGATGGTTTTCCGTGGTTTTCCATTTTCACACAAGGCAAATGCTGGATCTGTACCTTAATTAAGGCCAAGGCTGCTTCCTTCCCATTTCAAAGCCTTTCCTACCCCATCGTCGCCATAAGACCTATCTGTATCTGTGCGACGTAAAGCAACTAGCAAAAAAAGCATTTTATGGAGGATGCTGCGGGAGACATTCTCTCACTCACTCTGCAGTGACAGACTCAAGCCAGAAGCTTTAAACTAATCGATTTCCTGAATGTCTCTGCTATCAGTACAAACAAAGTTCAGCTTCCTTCCAAACTCTGCCAAGACTCTGCTACTAGTAACGATTCAGAATTGTTAGAGCGTGGGTAATTCAAATTTAAATTTCGAATTGAAGAATAAACTCCCTTTCCGAGATTCATACAGACTTCCCTGGTACAGTTTCTGCTTAGTGTATGCCAATAAATATTTTCGAATAATAATCCACTTGTACATGCTGACTACTGAGAGTCTTCGACTAGTTAGTTTTATTAATTATTATTAATTATTATTTTTATTAATGAAGGTCGGTGAGAAAATATCTGCATGAAGCTTAATAAGCTTATGGCATCTGGTCAACATAAAATCTTTTTTTTTTTTTGCACAAATTCAGTGCCCCAAAAGTACATCTTATACAGGGTGGTCGTAAACAACGTGAACCGAGTATATGAGCGTTTCGGCGTTGGTCATACTGATGAGTAATTTGTAATTTTATCAGGCCCTGAAGTTAACCAATCACATCGCTTCAAGGGTGAATTCAATTAGGCTGTACGAGGCGGTGTTGTTAATCTGCAGTTTGCTTGGTCGGGCTTGTCCGGCCCCATGGCTAAATGGTTAGCATGCTGAACTTTGGTCACAGGGGTCCCGGGTTCGATTCCCGGTAGGGTCGGGAATTTTAACCATTATTGGGTAATTTCACTGGCACGGGGGCTGGGTGTATGTGTGGTCCTCATCATCATTTCATCCTCATCATGACGCGCAGGTCACATACGGGTGTCAAATCAAAAGACCTGGACCTGGCGAGCCCAACCCGTCCTGGGATCTCCCGGCACTGAAAGCCATACGACATTTCATTTCATTTGGTCGGGCTTGAGAGCCATGCCAAGAAATGAGCATCTAAAACCAACCCACCGTGAGTTTCAGCCATTGCCACCGTAACTTGCTATGTGCCGAGCCCATCAGCAGGGAGGTCCTTGTTCAAGTGACTCCCCTGGAGAAGTTTTTATTTCTTCTATCGGTGCTCTCAAACATGTCATAAGCCACGTTCAGATTTAACATCGCCTCGCAAAGGCCATCTGAAAGCAGCTGCTAAAATGACAACGGATCGAGATATCGACGTATTTTCTTTTCAAATTACTTATCAGTAGTGCCAATCCTCTAACGCTCATATACCCGTTGTTTTCGACCACCCTGTACAATTATTTCAGATTTGTTTCACATGAATTAACCCATAATAATTTCAATTTAGGCATGACATTTCGATTATACATGTTCAATTACGACTCTTTTTAAAATATCTTCTTTGCACCTAGATCAGGGCCTCTCAAACGCCCGAACTCTCACGCGTGCAGATGGAGGCGCAAGAGCTCCGTGCACTGTGCATCGATGCCGCTCGGCATGACTCGGATCAACGCTTCGTCTCTGGGCTACTCGGCTAAGCTCGGCTCTACTCGGCTATACTCGGCTCAACTCAGCCCGGATTTTGAGCGCTACGGCGCAAGTGGGGCAGAGGGAGACAGGCGGAGCGAGCGAGACAGGCGTGAGGAAAGAGAGAGTAAGCGCTATTGCTCCAAATCGAGGAGTGGGGGGTCTGCACTCTGTTTAACCAAGCCAAGTCGTCTTTTGCACCGTGCACAGTGCATGCACCACGCGCATGCACCCTGAGAGGCCCTGACCTAGATAAACCGCAATGTGATAATATTTCGGCTTAGAACTCTGACCAGAAAGGTTCTGTCATCTAAGGTTCAGTATTACGTGATCAATTAATTTTTGTTCTAAGTGATACAAGTGCTGCGAGTTAGTATTTCACCCCTCAACATTGTCACGTAACCGAATTTTTAGACGTAACGGCCATATGTTTTCTCACAGTTTTCAGCGTCATGATATTTAACATCAAAGCTAATCTATCTAATATAGATGCACAGACTAAACTGAAGATTACGTGGCCTGTGTTCTATAAAACCTGTGTAAAAAGAACTTCAGTCCAAGTTTTGCCTACGAACAGTTCTACGTTCATCAGCTATCTATAAGATCAGGTAGTGTACAGGTTTGGCTGAGAAATATAATATGAAATCATATGCTATAGGCTAAGTTTCATTTTTGATCCATATTTACCGAGTAACTATTTGACAAGATTCGCTGTATGGTGAAAGTTCCCTTGAAGCTACCGATGAGAGGGACACAGTTTATGGTTTCAAAAATACACGATCCATTAACAACTGCTCCAACAGTTTTATTGGTCTGTAAGGATCTATTTTACGGATGTCTCCCTCATCCGTGGTCATACTCCTCAGTTCTGGTGACTACTACAAGTTACAAACTTCAATCAAGGACAAGTGTTATACGCACATATGCTAGCTAAATCGAGTGTCATAGTTCTGCAATTATCGGCTGTCGATCTGATCGTCACTGGCAAGAACATTACACAGATTTATTTGGAGTATTTTTAAAATGTGTGTTTATTTGTATCTAGGGTCATGTTTTCAGACAGATCTAGGTGTTTAATGTTTTTATATACCAATGATTATGACGGCTGATGATAACCAATAAGGTAGGAACTAGTATCTAAATAAAAAAAATAGCATATAACTGATACTAATATATAGTTGTATTTACATGTGTTTGTACTGAATAGGTAGACCATTTAAAACCAAATCATATATATATAATATGAAATGACTAACAAACCTCCTTCTCTTTGAGAAATTGTTCTAACCACTGACATACCTTAACAATTTCTCATCGTTCCTGACCCCTATCGTTGCCCTGAGACGTTTGTAACTATTGTTTATGTCTTCTTTACTCCATGATTGTACACCGTGTGTTTGCGGATGCAATACGTATACGACAACTTGTTTAATATTTTCTGCCCATATTGCTTTATTCTGAGCACATATTATAAGTTGTAATAAAGGAATCATTTTTCATAAAATATACAGGGTGTAAATGAAATAAGATACTTCATTTGAACTGGTAGTGGAATGCAGTATTCTAAGCAAACAATGTTACTCCCGTATTAATTATGGTAGGAGAAAATAAATCACAAAATTTCGGTCAATGTTTTTGAGAGGTCAATAGGGATTTTATACTCCCCTCTGCTAAACAGAACGTCAACACAGCTGTGATTTTCCTGGGTCGCCCTCTCCAAACAGTATGTGCAATGTATGTCAATGTGTCTAGAAGTCACTGTATTTCGACCTGGTATGATCTATAAATACAGGACAAACGGCTTTATCGAATCAGGAAATGTGTGATATGATTTTAATTTATAGTGAGGCAACATGCGGACAAATAGTTCGGGAACGTTTTCCCAAGTGAACAACATTTTTCCAACGTTCTTCAGAGACCTCCACACCGGAGCTGACTATGGAAATGATTTTGTCCTTTAAAATTAACTCAATGATTTCAAAACTTACTAAGTGGACTACACAGTACTGTCGGTTCAAATGTCACAATACTTTATGTGAGTTTGCAACAACAACAACAACAACAACAACAACAACAACAACAGTAGTAGAAATTTGTTTATATACGGATTTAACAAGACGAGCGCCCATATACTCCTAACAGCTGACTCCTCCCTTCCTCATCTCTACCAAAATCATACTTGGATTACGCAACAATAATTTTCCATCACCGACCTTGCTTATTTGTTTGTCCAACCTTTGTCGCGTTTAGCTACGGGGTCGGGTATGAGGTGAGATGAATCTGTCGTGGTGGGTTTTCATGACCGAATGCCCTTTCTAATGTCAACCACATCAGAGGAGTATATTAAATGAAATGAATGATGTATTATATGATAGTAGGAAGGGAGAGGGTGAAATCTGTGCCGGCCCGTAGGCTAGTCCTGTCGAATACCATCAAGGAGTCTATTTCCGACGGACGAATCACCATCAACAGCGTCATATGCCCTCACTCCATATGAGCACTGCGGAGAAGTTTGGAATTTAGCCCAAGCTTTTGGAACGCAATCTAGTGATTAGAAATTGAATATCACCACCTCCGCTACCATGCCGGCTAATATTCTGGTGGTGAAATTTTTTGAGCAGCAGGCCTCGAACGGGCTAACCATGGTGTCAGGCCGTTTAGTCTTCAACGCCATAACGATCATGGCCACCAGGCGGGCCGAACTCGTTTGCCCTAAACACCCTCTCACCTCCCGATCCCTCCCACCTCACTAGCTACAGCCACTGTTGTCTTAAGAGTTACCGAGAATCCAAAAACTTTCAATTTGTATTATTTAATGTTACGTTTAAAGGTAGTTGAAAATTTCCTCGCATAAGTTTCTTGCAATAGTCCCATCTACTACCTGTTAGACGGACGTACCGTACGTCAATTCCAACTGTATATTATGAATTAAATTTTATTTTTATCGTTGACTCAACGGAAGTCTGCATTACTCCAAGACTCGTGCTTTTCTAAATCTCTGCAGGTTTTCATCTTCATCTTCTTCTATTTGAATGTGACAACAAATTGATTTAGCCGTTACTTGAAGGATTATACAGATTACACAGATGACCTCTTCAATTTCTTAAACTGGTGACAATCACTGTTTTTTTCCCTCCAAACTCAACGGTCCGAAACATTTTGAATAGAGTCGAATACAAACAAAAAAAAAATTCCGCAAAATGTTTATGGGCTTAGAAGACAATAGAGGGAGTACAAATTCTTAGTAGCAATAACGTCAAATTTTATCATCATTACACTATTTTATAATACATATTTATCACTAAACATTTACACATTAATATTAAAAATAAAACTCAAAATGTATAAACACGTATTGTTTTAAAATTAGATAGTTTAACCATAAATCTCAGTTCACTCCCACAGAACATTTACAAGTGTCTTTTACAGTCACTGCACAGAAACAGAGTATGCTCAAAATACAGGTACGTTTTGCACTGGTAGCACGAGTAACAGATCTTCTTGTCTTTGCAGTACGCACAAGGTCCTCTTTCATCCCAATGCGTTCATGTTCTAACTTCTTCCTTCACCCTGGATTAACAACATGAACTAACACAAGGTGCTATTTATGTACACAGCTTTTAAATGAAAGACAGAATCGCATCTGGAAGAATTGAACATAACTGCAAGGGTTGTGTCTGAAAGGCCCATAGACCACGAGCGAAAGCAAACACTTCGACACAAGCCTGTCGTGTTTACGTTTAGGTAGGAAATCAGCGGAAACCACAAGGAAACAAATACTTGCATCTCTGAGAAAATCAAGGAAACAGATGCACATGGGGCTTACATACCCAACCCACCGGGCGAGTTGGCCGTGCGCGTAGAGGCGCGCGGCTGTGAGCTAGCATCCGGGAGATAGTAGGTTCGAATCCCACTATCGGCAGCCCTGAAAATGGTTTTCCGTGGTTTCCCATTTTCACACCAGGCAAATGCTGGGGCTGTACCTTAATTAAGGCCACGGCCGCTTCCTTCCAGCTCCTAGGCCTTTCATATCCCATCATCGCCATAAGACCTATCTGTGTCGGTGCGACGTAAAGCCCCTAGCAAAAAACATACCCAAACCGTGCACTCTCGTGTTAAACGGACATGCCCAGGAAGAGCACCCAGAGCCCTCCAAACCAAAGACCGCTACATCAAGCAGTCAGACTCTTAACGGGCAATATTAGATGTTTTATATTTTATAGTCTTTCGGAAATGAATGGATCAATGAATTAATTAATTAATTAATTGCTCAGAATGAAGCCATTCTTTTTCAGTGTTAGTTAAATAAACCTATGGGCTTTAGAGTCTGTAGAACACAAATATAACACTTATTATCGTTATTTATATAAGTACATGTGGTTTAAAGTGATTTCTTAGAATCTGAGAATGTTCTTGAAAAACAAATATTGTCATTCCACTTACAAATTTAATTTTTAAAGTATTTTGTTTCTAAGTGTAATATTTGTGTTAGACACACTGAAAAGAGTACATTTTCTTTGAATGCATTATGCAGAACAAAGCAGTAGGATATGTTCCCTACCTTAATTTCAGTTATGTCTCGGTGAAGATCAGATCTCGGTACGGACGTGATTGAGGTTTTAGAGAGCTTTCGAATCAAAGGAAGCGATCTTTTCAGCGAGATTAACGCGTCCAATAAGTATCACGGTGACTTAGTCTCAAATCCCTATCAGATCCATCAAACACTGAAAGCTCTTAAATCCCGTTCAGATTATCTCCGCAGCTGGGTTCCACGCAAGAGAATTTAGCCACAGTATAAGGTAGAAAAGAGAAATTCCTACTGTCATAGAAAACTAAAATAAGGATATAAGTAGAAGAAGATAGAAAACGTGTAATTAAATCGAATTTTGGGCACACAAAAAAGTCTTAGAGGAGCAGAAAATGTCTGTGAGTAAACAAATTCACGTGCTGTAGAAAAGAAATGATTATTCGTCAACGTATCCTATAACTTTCAAATCACATTCCTAGGAATCTTGCCCAGCTTCTTCAGGTGGCATATGACAGGTGAGAAATCACATTGTTTTACTAGAACTCTTTACCCAATCAACTTGCTCTGACCTGTCTGGTAAGTAATTTGTCGAAAGGGCAGCAATGTGCATCAAAATTAATAGCCCCATTTCACTAGTGTACCGCATTCTAGGAAACAGCTTTGAAATTCGAGCAGGCATAGGATATAATGTTTTATTCGTAAATATTCCACTTGATTTTTGTTGTGGTGAATTGGTGGCCAACTTCACACTTAACTCATACATTCTACAGATCAAATCTTTTTTTCCTACTTCGTAAATAATCCAATTTCCTTTATTTGGGTGTATGAAATGATTACAGTGTTAAACCAAAAATTGTTTTCCAAAAAATAAACTTTCAACATATTAAGCTGTGTTCTGCACTTACAGTACATATCGACGCCAAGAAGCAATACCTCATCTGTCACAATGTTCGTCCTGTCCATTACTTCCCGTAACACTGGTCACGCCTCCCAGTCTCTTATGGATATGCAGTCCATCAAAACAATTTACATTGTGTTCATTTTGGTATGCCTGTCTATAAAGGAAAATGAACCTTATGTACAGTTTATTCTATGCGTAAATACGTGATGCACACATTCATCCCAAGAGTGATGTAAGGTAAGGTTCATTTTCCTTTACACGTATCCATAGCAAAATGAACACAACGGAAGTTGTTCTAATTGACTGAATATCCACAAGTGGCTAAGAGGCGTGACCTGTCATAAGAAACATAAAGGATAGGAAGAGCATTGTGACATACGAGGTATTGCTTCTTAGGCGAAGATGTCGAAGCGATGTTAAGTACACAACAAAAGTGACAAACCGCACACCACTCAGATCTGAATCTACAAAATTCGATGCTCGGATGCTCTTACCATTAATTGGTGGATTATGGCTTTTCTCAGATTTGTTCTGTCCGAAACGATCTAAGCTACAGGTCGGTTATTACTGCCAAGACACTCTAGAGTGCCTGCAAGTCACAGGCGATGGTCCAAATTTTAACAACCACGTTGTAGTCGAAATAGGTCGTATTTAGTGCGTGTAGTACGTATGTAAGAAATGTTAACTGTAGAGCTAAAATTTTGTTGGGAGATGGATTGTGAGGTGCATCATATATGTTACGAGATCAAACGTCTAATTAATTCATACATCAGACAATTACCTTTCGAAATGATTATAATATCTCAACTTGCAGTTATTGTGGCTGAGTGCGGGTGCTGGTCTTGTATCAGACTACATTCTCTGGTGCAAGGAGGACTTTACACGCTAACTCTTCCGCAGCCATAAGTAAACCCGCCTGTCCGTAGCTTAGGCTAGTGAGAGTGACTCAACTGAGGCTGAACAGCGAGCTTAGCGAGTAAAGGAGAATGTAAGAGTGATGAAATACCAACAGCAAGAAGAAGTTGTGGTAGATAAACTACATTCCGGAGGCATTTTTGCATATCTGAAAGATTATACCTACTTAAATTTGCGCGCTAGTGGATGAAGAGTGGTACTAGTAGCATCACTATTGCCTTGCAAAGCAAGTTTGCTTTAAATTCGCGAATGAGCGTTAGTCATCGCCCGGTGTTGACGTTGTGAGGTAAGCGTGAGCAAAAATGCCTTTAACGAGACGGAGAAGGAAATATCAGCAGCTTACGGAGTTTGAACTAGGCGTGTATCAGGGCTACAACAATTTGGATAACGCAGAAAGACTTGGCAGCAATGTATCAACAGTGCATGGTGTCGGCAAGAATAATTACGAGAAGGCACTCTCTCAAGAGTTTTAACTAGGCCGTGTATCAGGGCTACAAGAAGTTGGATATTGCAGAAAGACTTGGCAGCGATGAATCAACAGTGCATGGTGTCGGCAAGAATAATTAAGGGAGGGCACTCTTTCAAAAAGACAGGGGTCCGGCCGCACACGGGTCATTAGGGAGAGGGAAGACCGTCACATTTGCTGCATTGCCGTGGTGGATCTTACTGCATCTGCAGCAGCAACTAGAGTTTCAGCAACTGTCATAAATTGACTACTTATGGTACAGTTCCGAGCCAGGTGCCATGTAACGTTCATGCCACTAATTCCGAATCACTGCCACCTGCGACTTAAGTGGTGTCAAGCTAGAGCTCTTTGGAGGCAGGAGTGAAGATCTGTTGTGTATTCAAATGAGAGTTGTGCCTGTCTTTCTGCCAGCGATGGCTGTAGTTTGGTGAGAAAGTGGCCAGGTGTTCAAATGAAACCAAGCTGTCTGCGGTGCCGACACACTGGACCTAAACGGGGATTTATTATATGAGGAGTTCTTTTTAACAGTAGTGCCACTCTCGTAGTTATCCCAACACCACTGACAGTAGATTTGTACATCAGAATGGTCACTGAACCGGTTGTGTTGCCATTCATTCTCAGTATATTCAAGACGGTGTTTTCAAGCAGGATAACGTTCGTCCTCACACCGCTGCTGTCATGGAACGTGCTCTACTGAGTGGAAACCAGTTGCTTTGGCCTGCGACATCACCAGATCTTTCGCCCATGGAACACCCAATACCAGCATTAACCGTTGCTAATTTGGCTGACCAAGTGCAACAGACGTGAAACTCTATCCCACAAAATGGTATACGGCACTTGTGTAACACAATGCATGCACTTCTGCATACTTGCATTCAAAATCGAGGCGACTACGGCGGTTATTAATGTACCACCTTGTCACATACTTGGATCTGTAACCTGGAAACTTTATTCAAATAAATATGTTATCTGGAAAATTTCTTAGCCTAAGTTGCATTCCTCTAAACAGAAACCGATAGCCGCACCGTAATGAGGGCGCCTTAGGCACGGTGAGGAGTAAGATAGTTTGCCATTGCTTTCCTGACTAGGTCACAAAGTGCTATTGCAGCACGACTGACACAATGCACAACACCTTTCATTAAATTCAGACGCATTGGTAGTGCCCTGAATGCCGTTACTCAACACTACCCATATTCCAGCAGCTTCCATATTGTCACAGGCATGGATGAGACTGGGATTATTTCAAATTATTATTATTATTAACAAATACATCGCAATTGGGAAATATCTCGATTGCAATGATCACTTACAGTCGTGTGATAATAAAGTGAAGTTAACATAATTACCCAACTACAACAACAACAAATACAACAACAAGAAGAGTACAACAAGCAATTCCTTGGAAAGAAAATATTACAAGAAATACTACTAGTTTAACATTCTAAATCCAACAGACTACGGTGGAAGGTACAAGTTGCAAACGTGCTGCATCCATCAAGAAAAAAGCAAGAGACGGTGTTTTGTTCAGTATGGATATCAGAAGACAGATTATCATTGATTGATATATACAAAATTTGTATAAAATTTACTCTCCGAACCCTTCTTATATGTATAATGTAATGAAACAAATAGGGGTGTCATTTTCTAGAAAGCATCAAAACAAAACCTTCCTTATAGTTTTAATACAGCTTATTTTGTTGATGATGCTTGTTGTTTTAAAGGGCCTAACATCGAAGGTCGGCCCACAGCTTATTTTAAATGCTCCATTGATGTGTGTATGCCCAATCCTTGTCCCTTGTCTCCTTGAAATCATATGAAACTTCGTAGAGGGTGTTCATGACCGGATGCCCTTCTGGACTTCAACTTTCTCGGAGGAATTAATGAAATGAAAGGCTTAACGTCCCCAAAATGCTCCTCTGATAGCAGTTCTTAATATCCAATTGTAACTTAAGTACATTACTATGTGATATTTCTTTAAACAATGTAACTTCGTTGACACATAGAAGATATAGAGAATGATTCATAACTGCTGAAAAAAATCATGAATGAACGAAGAAAAGAACGAAAGGCCTGGATTTAACCCCTGAGGGACTCCTGCCCAGATATGATACTGGAAGGATTTAATCCGATTAAAAGTTGCGTACTGAGTCCAATTTAATAATAATAATAATAATAATAATAATAATAATAATAATAATAATAATAATAATAATAATAAAACATTTTAATTTCATATCATTGTTGATGTTTGCGTTAAATTTTTACTTCTGATTCATTCTGTTTGTTGATGAGAGAAGGGGCATTGTCTTCCATGACGGATCACTTAACGGGTAAATTTTCAGGTGGTCAAAATAATCGTAGGAACACGATGTAAGCTGTGTATTTTATGAATAATTTGAACCTTTCAATATCTCTTTAAGCGAAGCTACATTTCACTAATCTTAGTGAAGATTTATTCAAGATGAAGGAGTTGCATTTCCGAACGTGGGTGCTTGGTGTCCTGAACGTGGAAGTTATAAGAGTATTTAGAAATGCTGTCTTTCAAAAATACCAGTAACATGTCGAACTTGTAACTAGCACGAGTGCATTCCTCCTCTAATGTCAGAATATGAAAGCTGCAAGACGGGAAGGATCGAGCTGACTTTTCTTTTTGTAGATATGGGACGTTATTTCCGTCTGAAATTCTGGGCAGATAATGCCTACCCCTCGACTCTGTAACAAGGAGAATTAATGAGGCAGACCTAGCTGGCGCTTTCCTGTCTGCTCTCTCATCTGTTGAGAACAGGTAAAAATCTGAATTTATCTTTAATTAGCACCGAAAGAAGAAATGCAATACGCCCATTACTGGCTTCAATACAACATGAAACAGTGATTTATAAACAGGGCTCGAATGGAAAAATTTTAATTTTTTGGAGATACAAAGAACTAGGCCTACCTATTTGAAACATTTCTCACATGTGTTCGAATGTTATAAACCTCTTGGACAGTTTCTGGTTGCATGTAAGTGCTAGATGATAGCAATGTCTAGGCAAAGTATTATAAATAATAATAAAATTATGTAGTTTGGCTATTGATAGCCTTGTAAGGCAGAACCTCCGACCAGGTAGGTCGGTATCTGCCGTGTATGAGACAATGATATTGTTTTGGTGAAGGATGGTTTTATTTAATGAGCATTTGGTACAGCACAAATACCAAGCCCCCAAGCCAAAGGAATTAATTATTTAAAAGTAAAATCCCCGACGTGGCTGGCGATCGAACTCCGACCCCTCTGAACCAAAGTTTACTACGCTGAGCATTCAACCGCCGAGCCAAAGGTAAATTCCACTCCTTGCCCGGAGATGTTGCAGATAATCTCAAGCACATTCTGGATATTAATGAGGCACATTATAGTTCAAGCTAGGGGTGCCAGATACATAATAGACTATATCTTAGCCGACTTCGAATTCAGGAAATCTGTTAGGAATGTACGAGTTTTCCGGGGATTTTTCGATGATACAGACCACTATCTGATCTGTAGTGAACTAAGTATCTCTAGGACTAGGGCAGAGAAAGTGAAATCTGTCTACAAGCGAATAATGGTAGAAAATCTCCAGGACGAGGAAATTAGACAAAAGTACATGGATATGATTAGTGAGAAGTTTCGAACAGTAGACAATAAGCAGGCTCAGGATATAGAAAGAGAATGGGTGGCATACAAGAATACTGTAGTACAAACAGCAAGGGAATGCCTAGTAACAACTGTGTGTAAAGATGGGTAAAGGCGAACATCTTGGTGGAATGATGAAGTGAGAGCAGCTTGCGAACGTAACAAGAAGGCTTATCAGAAATGGCTCCAAACAAGGGCCGAAGCAGACAGGGAATTGTACGTAGATGAAAAAAACAGAGCGAAAGAAATAGTTGTTGAACCCAAAAAGAAGTCGTGGGAAGAATTTAGTAATAACCTGGAAAGGCTAGGTCAATCATCAGGGAAACCTTTCTGGACAGTAATACAGAATCTTAGGAAGGGAGGGTAAAGGGAAATGAACAGTGTTTTGAGTAATCCAGGTGAACTCATGATAGACCCCAGGGAATCACGGGAGAGGTGGAGGAAATATTTTGAAAAGCTTCTCAACGTAAAAGGAAATCTTCCTGATGGTGTTTCGAACAGCCAAGCTCATGGGGAGGAGGAAAATGGTGTTGGTGAAATTATGCTTGAGGAAGTCGTAAGGCAGCAGGAATAGATGAAATTAGACCTGAAATGGTGAAGTATAGTGGGAAGGCAGGGATTAAATGGCTTCATAGAATAGTAAGAATAGCATGGAGTGTTGGTAAGGTACCTTCAGACTGGACAAAAGCAGTAATTGCACCTATCTATAAGCAAGGGAACAGGAAGGATTGCAACAACTGTCGAGGTATCTCATTGATTAGTGTACCAGGCAAGGTATTCACTGGCATCTTGGAAGGGAGGGTGCGATCAGTAGTTGAGAGGAAGTTGGGTGAAAACCAATGTCGTTTAAGACCACAGAGGGGCTGTCAGGATCAGATTTTCAGTATGCGCCAGATAATTGAAAAATGCTATGAGAGGAATAGACAGTTGTTTTTATGTTTCGTAGATGTAGAGAAATCATATGATAGGGTACCGAGGGAAAATATGTTCGCCATTCTGGGAGACTATGGAATTAAAGTTAGATTATTAAAATAAATCAAAGGCATTTATGTGGACAATTGGTCTTCAGTGAGATTTGATAGTAGTATGAGTTCTTGGTTCAGAGTAATTATAGGGGGTTAGGCAAGGCTGTAATCTTTCACCTTTGATGTTCGTAATTTACATGGAACATCTGCTGAAAGGTATAAAATGGCAGGGAGGGATTCAGTTAGGTGGAAATGTAGTAAGCAGACTGGCCTATGCTGACAACTTGGTCTAAATGGCAGATTGTGCCGAAGGCCTGCAGCCTAATATCTTGGAACTTGAAAATAGGTGCAATGAATATGGTATGAAAATTAGCCTTTCGAAGACTAAATTGATGTCAGTAGGTAACAAATTCAACGGAATTGAATGTCAGATTGGTGATACAAAGCTAGAACAGGTCGATAATTTCAAATATTTATGTTGTGTATTCTCCCAGGATGGTATATAATAAGTGAGATTGAATCAAGGTGTATTAAAGCTAATACAGTGAGCTCGCAGTTGCGATCAACAGTATTCTGTAAGAAGGAAGTCAGCTCCCAGACGAAACTATCTTTACATCGGTCTGTTTTCAGACCAACTTCCCTTTACGGGAGCGAAAGCTGGGTGGACTCAGGATATCTTATTCATAAGTTAAAAAATAACAGACATGAAAGTAGTGTGAATGATTCCTGGTACAAATAGGCGGGAACAATGGCAGGAGGGTACTGTGAAGGAGGAGATAAAGGCTAATTTAGGAATGAACTCGATGGATGAAGCTGTACGCATCAGCCGGCTTCGGTGGTGGGGTCATGTAAGGCGAGTGGAGGAGGATAGGTTACCTAGGAGAACAATGGACTCTGTTATGGAGGGTAAGAGAAGTAGAGGTAGACCAAGACGCCGATTGTTAGACTCGGTTTCTAACGATTTAAAGATAAGAGGTGTAGAACTAAATGAGGCCGCAACACTAGCTGCAAATCGAGGATTGTGGCGACGTTTATTAAATTCACAGAGGCTTGCAGACTGAACGCTGAAAGTCATAACAGTCTATCATGATAATGTATGTATGTTTTACTTTCACACATTCTAGGAATTGATATCCTTCTTGGCCTCTTATATGAAGGATCAAACAATACTGCACGACCTACTTTCTGGATGATTACAATAAAAGGTATTAATTAATTAAGAATCCAGTTCTGTGGTGTGTTAGGCTAAATTATCTTATTTCCTATAAACCACTGTTGTAATAATTATATTTGTAATTTTTATTTTATTTTGCTCTAATCTTACTAATCTTGCCAATTCCCTTGTAAACAGATTCTTCCTTGCAACCATTGTTTGTATTACTTATGGTTAACCACGGATTGTTATTTTATGTTTAAACATATGTTCTTTAGATTTCAACCTTATACTTTAGTTTAATTTTCTACTTTTCTTTTTTGAGAATAATTATTGTTCTGTTCTGTGTGTTGCTTATGTTTTATTTATTTATTTATTTATTTATTTATTTATTTATTTATTTATTTATTTATTTATTTGTTGGTTTCTTTACTAGCAAATGTACCCGTGCTTCGCTACAGTGTTCTACGTTGTATACGGATTTCTACGTAAATTATTGTACGCGTGGTGAATGAGATTTTAAAAAATTGCATGTCTCTTAGCGTTATCGGTGGAACGCCATAGGGAGGTCCTCATTCGTTCTTTCCCGTGCAAGGTGCACGTTGTGGAGTTGTGAAGATAACGGCAGGCTCACCTGCCTACAGCCGGTCACAATCGATTTGGGAGTTTTCGTCAAAATGGCACGCCACCTTTTCTACTTCCAGAAGTATTCCACTTGATGAGTTTTCATTATAACGGTAGGCACCTTCCCTACTGCCAGTCAACATTGAGTTTTGCTATTATAGTTATAATGACAGGCCCTTTATCCTATTGCTAGTCACACTCGAGTTGGTGAGTTTCGGTTTTAATAGCAGGCCACTTTGCCTAATACCAGTCACAATTCAGAAAGATAAAATTGTTTATCTCGGTGGGCACGCTTGCCTACTGCCAAACACAATCTGGTAGGCAAATTTTGACATTTTCTCCTATCACCTCTATTTATGGGTTAGACTGAGTTAGAAACGTTGAGTAGGACCAAATTTGGGTACAGTTTTCACACGCTGAATTACTTTTCGTTGATTTATGTGACAGCTAGAAACATCGAATTTGATTCACATATGGCTACTCTGCGGACCAATATTTGTGCCGATTTTCATGATTCTATCTTTACCACAAGTGTGTGAAACTATGAAATATAAGTATAAAAAGCACAAGATCGCACAAAAGCACACATTCGAGAAATTCAGCCAAATCGAACATACCGGGTGGTCCACCAGCCGCTTGTGATCCAGTTTTATGCATCCCTTCACATTTACTACAATTATGAAAGGACATCGGTCCCTCTCCCTAAACAGGGGTAATATAACGAGATGTGTGTTTACGGGGTACAAGACAGTAGGAATCATGAGCGCCACTATTAATTAATTATGGGTACGTCGAATAAACCCGTAAAACGAGTATGTATACGCAGAACACGTACTTTAAAACGGGAGGTGGACGCACAGACTGGGAGCACGGTACTGCATGGGTTGGTAAGTGGACGCCATAGTTAAGTGTCGCAGTAGCTCACCTGGCAAGGGGGCGCGGAGAAATGTGATAGTGGGCAGTGCTCCAGGTAGGAGGTTCGAATCCCTTACATAAATATTTTTAAGAGCCAGTTGTCTGGGGTGTGGTAAGGTTGCATACATGAGAGCTTCCAAGGACTGATTTGTTAATTTGGCCCTGTAAAAGACCGTATGTATCGTTGCATTGGGTATGGTGCTGAGTTGGAAGAGGATATGGAGATGAAGGTCTGTGGCCAGTTAGCTACGTCGTACATGTTCCAGGCTTTGTAGACCACAGGTAGGGCAAAGTATGCCCCATTGGAACGACAACAACATGTCATGGCAGGTAAGTATGTAGCTACGCGAACTCCCCTTCTTAGAAGCAATTCACAACGCAAAGTTATTCACTGCCTCGAAGTGTATTCCAGCGACGAATATGTGGATATTTTAATAATCTATTCAGAAGCTAGACAGAATGCATACCAGGCTCAACGCCTGTACCAAGAACACTATCCGGATAGACGACATCCAACGGGCAGGGCATTTCGGAGTGTGGAAGGACGCCTGAGCGATACTGCATCCTGGGGAAGATTACGGCCTGTTCGAGATCATCCCGTGACGTCTGCTGAAAATGAAGAGGTAGTGTTTGACACTATCTGGCCTAACCCTCATACCAGCACACGGGCATTACACAGGAGAGAAACATCAGCCAAGCGTCTGTTATGCGGATATTGCATACCCATCGGTTTCACCGGAACCATCTTCACTTACACCAGGAGCCCTATGGTCATGATTTCGATGCCCGGATGGCGTTCTGTATATGGATCCTACAACATGTGGACACTGATCTTGCTTTTCTAGAGACTCTCTTATTTACGGACGAAGCACGATTCCTCAACAATGGAACTGTTAATCGCCATATTATGCATTACTGGCGTGTGGATAATCCCCACTGGGTGCGACAGACAGCTTTTGAGGTACAGTAGCGTGTGAAGGTATGGTGTGGAATAATGGATGATTACTTCACCGGTCCCCATTTCTTTGAGGGCCATTTGACCAGCCAACGCTATCTGCGGTTTGTCCAAGATGAACTGCCACCGTGTTTTGGAACGTGCAACTCCTTGAGCGCTGCAAAATATGTTTTCAAAATGGCGGAGCTCCACCGCACGCGGCGGTGGTCATCAAGAACCATCTCCATGCGACGTACCTGATAAATGGATAGGAAGGGAAGGACCTGTCCCCTGGCCCACCAGATCGCCCGATCTTACGCCCCTGTATATTTTTATGCAGGGCCATGTAAAACAAGTGGTGTATGCAGAGGAGCCGGCCAGACCTTGTCATCCTAGACAGCTCATCACCGAAACTTGCCGATCTGTTTCGGCAGAGATGTTGCAACGGTCCAGACGGTCCTTAAAACATCGCGCGCAGCTCTGTATCGACCACAGAGGTCGTCAGTTTGAGAAGGTGCTGCGTTAAACGACGTGGCTAACTGAAATCCTATCACATGATTCCTAGCCTCTATCAACCCAGCTCCATGCGTACGGCCCTTTTCAGGATCAAATAAACAAATCAATCCTTGGAATATATCAAGTATGCAATCTTACCATATCCCAGAAAACTAGCTGTAAAAAAAAAACTGTACTGTGACTGCTGGTACGCAATGGTGACTGTCATTAAAACAATTGTCTCATCCACTGTGACTGGCTGTAGGCAAGGGGGGACTCCCATTAAAATAAAATCTCCCCAACTCCACTGCGACAGGCGATAGTCAAGGAGGCTGCCATTGAAGTAAAAATTCCCCACCTTCACACAGACAGGCGGTAGGAAAGGGGGACTGCCATTAAAATAAAAACTCACCATTTCAATCGTGACTGCCGCTAGCCAGGAGGAATGCCTTTAAAATGAAAAATTCCCAACTCCGCTGTGACTGGCCGTAGGCAGGAAGGACTGCCATTCAAATAAAAACTCCTCCACTCCACTGTGACGGCAGTAGACAATGGGGACTGCAATTAAAACAAAATCACAGCAACTCTACTGTTGCTGTCGGTAGACAACGGTGACTGTCATTACAATGAAAACTCTTCATTTCATTTGTGACTGTGAGTAGGCAAGGGGGACTGCTACTACAATAAAAACTTCCCAGTTCACCGAGCTCGATAGCTGCAGTCGCTTAAGTGCGGCCAGTATCCAGTTTTCGGGAGATAGTGGGTTCGAACCCCACTGACGGCAGGCCTGAAGATGGTTTTCCGTGGTTTCCCATTATCACACCAGGCAAATGCTGGGGCTGTACCTTAATTAATAGCACAGCCGCTTCCTTCCCAGTCCTAACCCTTTGCTGTTCCATCGTCGCCATAAGACCTATCTGTGTCGGTGCAACGTAAAGCAAACGGTAAAAAAGGATCGGACGTTTATTTATTTATTTATTTACATCGCCGTTCATGTGACTGCCTCAGTGAAAGTCTTTCATTATATTAACACCCATGAACTTGCAGTGATCCCCATATCATTGCCTGTTGTCTACCTCACAACTTTGTAGATGTTTTTAACAGTCGCTCTCAATCTTGTAACTTATTCATTACTTTATATGGTATAAGGTCATCTGCAAAAATCCTTATCTCTGTTTCAAATGCACTGTGTTTGTACCCTGGGATACGGTAGCTGCAGTATGGGAGGCGCTGACATAGTTCTTGGCCTTGCAAGCAGACTGCACCTGTTCGACCTGACAAGCATCGGTCGCCAGTCTGAATCTCAGCCGTTACATGGTAAGACAGTTATAGCAACACCGTATTTCGTTCTGGTTTCATCTTAATAGTCGTGTGAACGGTCATAATTCTCGCTATTGGTCTGGAGAAAGTCCTAATAGTGTTTGCGAAGTCTCTCATTATGATGAAAAGATTGGTGTTTGGTGTGCTGTTAGTGCAAGACGAATAAATGAGCCATTTTTGTTTCGAGACGACAGTTAAGAGAAGAAGAAAAATCACGGGAGTGGTTTCAGTGAGATTCAGCCGCTGCTCATTCACTAGAAGATTTCATTCTTACAATCATGAAAGTGTTTCCAGAGAGAGTGATTACTGCCTCTCTATTTTCCGCTCGATTTCCAGATCTAACAGTGTTAATTTTTCCTTGTGGTGCAAACTGAAAGACTGTATCGAACAAATCCTCAAACAATGGAGGAACTAGAAGAAAACATTATGAATGAAATCAGAAACATTAGAGTGGCAGAATTCACTCGCGTTAGCTAGAATTTGGTTACCAGATACAAAGCCTGTATAACCCAGGAAGAATGAAACTTCCAGGTAAGACTTCATATAATTGTATACACGCTTAAATCAGGCGACAGATCGCGAAGTTAATTCGGCTAAGGCAGCTGCCGTAGCGCAGATTGTATGTGAGATGCTTTCTATTCCTGCCATGTATTTAAATGTATTATTATTAGTAGTAGTAGTATCATTATCATTATTATTATAATGGTAGCAATAGTAGTGTCCGTCTCTGAGGTGTAGTGGTTAGTGTGATTAGCTGCCATCCCCAGAGGCCCAGGCTCGATTCCCGGCTCTGGCACGAAATTTGAAAAGTGGTACTAAGAATGGAACGGAGTCCACTCAGTCTCGGGTGGTCAACTGAGTAGAGGGGGTTCGATTCCAACCTCAGCCATCCTCGAAGTGGATTTCCGTGGTTTCCCACTTTTCCTCCAGGCAAATGCCGGGATGGTAACTAACATGAAACCACGGCCGCTTCCTCCCATCTTCCTTGTCAATCCCTTCCAAACTTCCCATCCTCTCACAAGGCCCCTGTTCACCATATCAAGTGAGGCCGCCTGGGAGGGGTACTGGTTCTCATTTCCAGTTGTATCCCCCGACCCAAATCCTTCGACGTCAGGACACTGCCCTTGAGGCGGTAGATGTGGGATCTCTCGATGAGTCTGAGGGAGAAACCAACCCTGGAGTGTGAACGGATTAAGAAGGAAGGAAAGAAAGAAAGAAAGAAAGAAAGAAAGAAAGAACATCATACGGCTTAGTGGGTATCCTTTTCTGTTAGGCCTAAAATTGGACTTATCAAAAACGAAATCATCATCATCCGCTCCAGCACATTGTTCATGAGCCCATTGTTTGCACGTTAGACACATGACACATAATCCAATCTTCACAGATCGTTAAAAGTAACATGTAAGGGTAAATTTCTATCTGCCCCGAAGATTGTATTTTGAAACTGGCCCATTTGGCATGAATCACACATCATGTGCTGCTTATCTGAATATTGCTCCCGGTCATAAAACCGCATGGCGTGAAATTTCTACCGAGGATAGATTGTCAAGGTGAATGATATGCAGTACCTACACGAATTTCTCTGAGTTAAAGTTATCGTGAATAAAAAACAAACAAACATATGTGGCTATTAGTAGTATAATGGGAGAGTTCGGCGGCCACCTCCACCTCAGGCTCCCAGAGGCCACCTCCACCTCCACCTCACCCAGAGGCCTCCCAGATGCCTCCTCCACCTCAGCCAGAGGCCTCTTCCAGTGCTGCCAACTTAACCTAACTAGCGCGAAATTTGAATTTGTAAACAAAGCCACGTGCTTTTTGACAGACAACAACGCATCGCTAACCTCAGTACTGCCATCTTGACGGGCCTAAACCTCAGTAGTACCAACCTAACCTAACTAGCGTGTGGTAAACAAAGCCACGTGCTTTTTGACAGCCACGTGCTTTCTTGACAGCCGTCATCCGCCATCTTTAAACTACAGAGCACTGTGCTGCCCTCTTTATCGTAGTAGATGTAAAATTCGTCACCTGTCATCGGCAGTGCTGCCATCTTGGCGGGCCTAAACCTTAGTGCTACCAACTTAACCTCACTAGCTCGAGATAAACAAATCCACGTGCTTTTCTGACAGCTGTCATCCGCCATCTTTAATCTATAGAGCACAGTGCTGCCCTTTTTAGCTACTTACCTTTGAAATGTGGTGGCGGATAATTTGAAAAATGCTTTTTGACAGCAGCCATCTTGCATCGCAAACCTCAGTGCTGCCCTCTTTAGCTAGATACCTGTGGTGGCAGACAATTCCACGTGACAGCAGCCATCTTTGAGCACAGTGCTGCCCCTCTTTGTGGCGGCGGGAAATTCCACGTGCTCTTGTTTGGAAACACATTCACGTGCTATTTTCTGACAGCTGTCATCCGCCATCTTGCATCACAAACCTCAGTGCTACACTCTTTAGATAGATACCTTTGAAATGTGGTGGCGGCAAATTCTACATGCTCTTGTTTGGAAACAAACCTATGTGCTTTTCTGACAGCTATCATCCGCCATCCTTAATCCAGAGAGAACCGTGCTGCCCTCTTTAGCTACTTACCTTTGAAATGTGGTGGCGGCAAATTCCACGTCCTCTTGTTTGGAAACAAACCCATGTGCTTTTTTGACAGCTATCATCCGCCATCTTTAATCCAGAGAGAACAGTGCTGCACTCTTTAGTTGAAATGTGGTGGCGGCAAATTCCACGTGCTCTTGTTTGGAAACAAACCTATGCGCTTTTTTGACAGCTATCATCCGCCATCTTTAATCCAGAGATCACCGTGCTGCCCTCTTTAGCTACTTACCTATGAAATGTGGGGGCGGCAAATTCTACGTGCTCCTGTTTGGAAACAAATTCTACTCGCTCTTCAGCTGTCATCCACCATCTTTAATCCAGAGAGAACAGTGCTGCACTCTTTAGTTGAAATGTGGTTGCGGCAAATTCCACGTGCTCTTGTTTGGAAACAAACCTATGTGCTTTTCTGACAGCTATCATCCGCCATCTTTAATCCAGAGAGAACCGTGCTGCCCTCTTTAGCTACTTACCTATGAAATGTGGTGGCGGTAAATTCTACGTGCTCCTGTTTGGAAACAAATTCTACTCGCTCTTCAGCTGTCATCCACCATCTTTAATCCAGAGAGAACAGTGCTGCACTCTTTAGTTGAAATGTGGTGGCGGCAAATTCCACGTGCTCTTGTTTGGAAACAAACCTATGTGCTTTTCTGACAGCTATCATCCGCCATCTTTAATCCAGAGAGAACCGTGCTGCCCTCTTTAGTTACTTACCTTTGAAATGTGGTGGCGGCAAATTCCACGTGCTCTTGTTTGGAAACAAACCTATGCGCTTTTTTGACAGCTATCATCCGCCATCTTTAATCCAGAGAGCACCGTGCTGCCCTCTTTAGCTACTTACCTATGAAATGTGGTGGCGGCAAATTCTACGTGCTCTTGTTTGGAAACAAATTCTACTCGCTCTTCAGCTGTCATCCACCATCTTTAATCCAGAGAGAACAGTGCTGCACTCTTTAGTTGAAATGTGGTGGCGGCAAATTCCACGTGCTCTTGTTTGGAAACAAATTCTACTCGCTCTTCAGCTGTCATCCACCATCTTTAATCCAGAGAGAACAGTGCTGCACTCTTTAGTTGAAATGTGGTGGTGGGAAATTGCACGTGCTCTTGTTTGGAAACAAACCTATGCGCTTTTCTGACAGCTGTCATCCGCCATCTTTAATCCAGAGAGAACAGTGCCGCACTCTTTAGTTGAAATGTGGTGACGGCAAATTCCACGTGCTCTTGTTTGGAAACAAATTCTACTCGCTCTTCAGCTGTCATCCACCATCTTTAATCCAGAGAGAACAGTGCCGCACTCTTTAGTTGAAATGTGGTGACGGCAAATTCCACGTGCTCTTGTTTGGAAACAAATTCTACTCGCTCTTCAGCTGTCATCCACCATCTTTAATCAAGAGAGCACCGTGCTGCCCTCTTTGTGGTGGCGGATAATTTGAAAAATTCTATTTAACAAGCTGCCATCTTTAATGAAAAGATCATCGTGGTGCTATCTTGCGAGTAAATTTTACGTCACAGCTGTCATCCACCATCTTGCATTGCTAACCTTAGTGCTGCCCTCTTTAGCTACTTACCTTTGAAAAAAAAATCTATTTGACAAGCTGTCACCCGCCATCTTGCATCGCAAACCTCAGTGCTGCACTCTATGTGGTGGCGGATAATTTGAAAAAATCTTTTTGACAAGCAGCCATCTTTAATCAACAGAGCACCGTGCTGCCATCTTTAGCTACCGCCATCTTACATCGCTTACCTCGCTGCTGCACTCTTTAGTTGAAATGTGGTGGCGGTAAATTCGAACAAGTTTAATCACGCATCGGGAAAGCTAGAGTAAGCACGTGCTGCAGTGATGACGTCATCATGCATGTTTAGACTTGTCCGTTTTCTTAAGAGTAAGTCGGTGTAAATGAATGTGGTAGCGGTAAATTCGAACAAGTTTAAACATGCATCGGGAAAGCTAGAGTAAGCACGTGCTGTTGTGATGACGTTATTGTGCATGTTTAGATGCAATGCAATAAGTACAACATTTTTGAATGCGATCAAATATTTATTTACAAATGTACTACAACAGTGTTCGTTTTTGCTGCTGACTAAGTTGGTGTGCTTCTTAACAACGTATGCTTCTGAAATGCCTCCTGCAACATTCAAATTAAACAAAGCATTTAGAAATATATTATACTAAGTATGTTATGCTTTACAGAGAAGATCATATACTTCTTACCTTGCTGTTATTCCTTTTCGGAATCATCATCATCGTCATGAGGTACTAGAGAAAGTTCATTCATACACTGTTTACAGTGTTCAATCCTCGGATTTGGTCCATCCCAATCATCATCACCATTTTCTCCTCGATGCTTGTAATGTCGTTCACAAGTTCTGCATAAAGCTACTTCGATTGACATCTTACTGTGTAGAGGAAGGATGTCCCAAAAATTATGTACGTAAGAGGCAGCGTACGTATATAAAAATCCTGGTGGTAAGTATTGAATAAGATGTTTCGGCATCGACGATCTACGTTTATAGAACATCTTAATAGCCTCACTCACTCGTGAAAGATAAATAAGATGTTGCGTATGAGCATGCAAACAGCATGCACATTTACAGTTTTGTTCCATAGCGTACGATGTCGAAGCACACACTAATGAAAATTATAAAGATCTATTCTTATTTATAGTCTCGTAACAATATTCGTTAGCGGATGGTAAGTAACATCACCCATATGAATAATAAGACAATAGGCTGCTGTGTTAGCAGGAATGTTTTCAGATGTTTAAAATTCTAAACGAATATCAACTGGAGATTCTTTTATAGATTCTTCATGATAAGAGCAGTCTATAACTACAATCGGTGCCTTATTTTTAAATTCTTGAGGTGTAAATAGCGGACGATCTTCTTTCTGATAATACGATGATTGAAATTTACAAAACATGTCATAGAGCATCCCAAACTTATTTTTCTCAAAGTTAATGTCGATGTTTTCGTAGGGATACCTAATTCCGTTGAGATATAGTCTAACGTGTCTTAATTTGCAGTGATCAAACAGTGAGCTATCTTTTTCGTGATTGAATTTACGATTAGTTTGAAATCCAAAAATAATGTACAAGGGCTTCTCAGTAAAACGTGATGTTTTAACAGCCCAGCTATGCTTGTTTGTAGGTGGTAACACAGGATATTCATGCAGCTCCCAACTTCTAAAACGTATAGGTAATGGTGTATCATTTTCTACAATCTTGAGCAATCGAAGTTTTTCACGATCAGATAAGGTTACATGTGGAATCCGCCACAGTATACGATGCAGTGTTATTTTCGATTCTACTGGTGTTTCTACTGCTTTAAGAGAATTGTAATCACTTCGATCACGGATTAGAATAAGCTCTTGTTTTGCGTTGATTATAATACGTGTAAAGACTTCTGCGAATCCAAAAATATGTTTCAGTGATAACATACCCGTAAAAGTACCATCCTCATTAATCATCCAGTTGTTAGTAGCTTTTGGACACCATCCAGCCATCCGCAAAAGATTACTTTCTTCATCACAGAAAGAACGGTAGAGTTTCATTGCACTTGTAATACCAACATTCTTCGTTCGATCTATTTCAACATTATTTACTTCATATCGCGCTTCAGAAAAGAGAAAAGCTAGAGCATGGTTGTTTAGTTGTGAAGTGCTTGGTCCACTTCCATCAGACTTTTCTAGTCGTCCTTCAATATGGAGGTAGCTTTCGTGTGGTAAGGTGTAAACATCTTGCTGATTAATAATAAAATGAATTTCATCATTGTTATTTAATCCAAACGTAAAAGGTTGATAGGAATGAAGCTCACTTCGTACTACACCTTCACGACTTTCTACTGTATTCGTAATGTCTAGCATTTCTTCCATTCTGTTGTAGTAGTGTATATCCTAAATCTTGGAGTATCTGCTTATGGGTATCTGTTAACTCGATGAGTCTCTGCACACATGTAGTATGTCTTCGGAATGTACACCGTGTTTTATAGATGGTTTTCATACTGGTTTAAGATGTAGTTTGTAAGCTACGTACGCGTGCTGATCTAAATGAATAAGCTGATTATGTTTATTTACAAGTCTAAGAGTAATATTGCTCATGTGTTTTACAGACACAGGATGATAAAGAACTACTGCTGGTTTCTCACAAATAGTATATCCACGTTCCTCTCTAACAATAAAGTCGTGCAGGACGTGCGAAGGTTGTAGATTACTATTCAAGTCTGTAATAATATTACAAGTTATGTTCACATTATAATCATCGAAGAGTTTTATAGGCTGATCAGACTCGTAACGTACGTTCGGTAGGAGCTCCCTCGATGAAAATCCAAGCAGTGGTCCAATCGAATCAGGTTGTGATTTGAAGTCAATCTTAAATGATGATTCAATAACACATTTATGTGTAATGTTGCTTATAGTGATTGAGAACTTGTAATTATGATTACTAAAACTATCTTCCCCAAACTGATCAATTAACGTACTTTCAATATAGTCGTGAATATCGTCTGCTGTATAACTACCTGAGGGTAGTGTTAGCACATACTCATCGTAATAGAACTTGTTTAAACCATCACGCACATTATAGATTTTATTGTAGCTTTCAAACGATACTAGTCCAAGACTATGCGGCTGATAACCAAGTTCGATTGGTGGATTAAAATAGACGGTTGTTTCAGGTCCTTCTCCACGTACAGCAAACGTTCTTTCACTGTTCGTCATCACGTAGGCACTAATGCACTTTCTCTACTGTCTGGGTTTGATATAAGAACATAAGACATAATCGTCCGCACATGCGTGTATTCAAGTTTTGCACACGGTTTTTATTGTAAACAATGTCTGCACTGCATCCGAAATAACGTATGAGCTCAAAAGGAGGAGGTAAATCTCCATAGCTATCAAAATACCATACTTTAGATTTACGTTTTACATAAGCAACGTAATGAGTTCCAGGTCCACGACTGTCGTCCAAGTTAATTACGGCACTTTCACGTTGGTAGTTGATCGCGCATATACACTCCTCGAAAATAATGAATTTCTAGTTGTTTAGCAAACGTAAACACTTCATCATGCGTTAGAGCTCGATATGGCAGTGCATTCAGTAGACGTTTTTTTGGAGAAATGTAGATACCAAGCCCTTTCTTGTATGGCGCTAGCTTCATGTTCACACCTTTGCCTCGTAACGCAATTGCCTCCATCGTCTTGTTATGACGTTCACTCTCTTTCAACTGTTGTTTCGCTTCTTCTACAGCTTTGACAGTTCTCGCTACAGCACTAGCACCACCTAGCAATGACCCTAAAGCTGCTAAGCCAGCAAACAGCGCAGGAAGAAATCCTCCTCGTTTTGGTACAGGAATAATTCGTGCACGTTTACTAAATATTGCTCTGCACTTTGGAGAAATTCTCGCTCTTGCTGCGGGTAACGCCTTAGTAATAGCTACACGAGGATTGTATTCCCCTCGAATAGCTTTTTGCGCAGCCTTTATAACATCTTTATATCCAACAGTTTTTACTTTCTTCTTCTTCTTCATGTCGTTTGGATATCGTTGTTTCACCATGCTGGACACGACTTTACTAGTCAAGAGCAAATCATAAACTAACCATTGCCTCTTGTTTCGTTTAATATATATATATTACTATTACGTACTTTATGATTCAGTTATCATGAAGATTATAAAGCAGCAAGACACGTTACCTGTTACCGACATTGTACCACAACTCTTACCTAGTTCTAGTACAACTACAGGAAAACGTCATGGAACGTTGTTTCCTTTTACTGTTCGATGTATTATATCAGGTCCGTCGGGATGCGGTAAAACAAATATTTTACTCACATTTATTACATCTGTAAATGGTGTACGCTTCGAGAATATTTACGTTTTCGCAAAGTCACTCTATCAGCCGCTATATACTATTCTACAAACTGTAATGCACGATCTAGTTAAAGATGGAATAAGATATTTTAAATTTAATTCGCATGAGCAAGTACCATCACCAGACGATGTGCTTCCTAATTCTCTTATGATCTTTGATGATGTCGCAACAGAACAGCAAAACGTTATTCGTGCATTCTTTAGTATGGGTCGGCATAAATATGTTGATTGCATCTATTTGTGCCAAACCTATTCTCGTGTCCCAAAGTAGTTGATACGCGACAACGCAAATGTTATTGTGCTTTTTCGGCAAGATGAGCGCAACATGCGACATGTGTATAACGATCATGTTAACACTGATATGACATTCGATGACTTTAAACGCATGTGTGCTAAATGTTGGTCATTACACCGTTACAGCTTTTTAGTTATTGATAAAGAAAGTGATGTACAGCATGGACGATATCGCATGGGTTTCGATCATTTTATATGCATTAACACAGAATTACAGTAACTACTTGATTAAAAACCATCATCATGTTAACATCTAGCAAGGAGATCACAAAACATATCATCCAAGCTCGAAACAATATTCGACGGAACTTTAAGGAGCTTAAACGTATTCAAGCAGACACGGATTTATTTTTAAAAACACAACTAAGTACACCACTCAAAGAAATTTTTAATTCTACTTCATTACCGCAGTCTACTTCGAGTTTTGCTTCTATGCAAACATCATATCATAAAGAGAAGCATGAAGAAGAAAAGCATAAACAAGATAAGGAAGAGAAGAAGCAGGATGTAGATCAAGAAGAGGAAGATAAGGAAGAAGAAGAAGAAGAAGAAGAAGAAGAACTTAATGATACATCACCATCTAAGCGTGTTGAGTTTTTAACTACAGATGTTATTGCTGAAACACCTACTACATCGACGCAAAATCTACCATCTTTGTCTGAGGTTATGATTACACCAGAGTATCGCAATCAGTTTAGAACTTTTATTCAAGATACCTATGGATTTCTCTTTGCACCTTATATAGAAAAAATTTCACAGGACAAACTGACACTACCTACGGTATTCGCTACGAAGATGACTGTTTCCGGATAGGAAATTCAAATGTTAAGATTAATAACAACAAACTCTTTGTAAAAGGAGTTACCTATAAACCTACGAAAGGACTCTTAGAACTTCATTTCTCACGAATACCTGACAAGGATATAATTTTACAAGATGATCTTAAAAAATATAAAGCAATACTTTTTGCTACTGATGCAACACGACGTAATTACAAGAGAACAGAAGCTGTAAATGCGAATAAGAGTTACAAGTATCGTGAGTTTATTTCTAAGCTGTTTCCGACTGCACGTAGTCTTGATGTTATCTACAAGCCTTTGTTGCCGTATGTGGATGTAAGATACTGGAATGGCCCAAACTTACTCGTTGAACGATTACAACTTTTAAGAGCATCGCAAGAGGCTGGTCACACTGGTCACGGATCAGAAATTCTAGAAATAGAAAGAGAACTACGTTATGCCGGTATTATTTTGTAATGGCTCGTCAAGAGAAGATCTCACCTGTAAAGGTAAACATCGCACATGAGTTACAAAAACCAGCACGTCGCACCTACTGTCGCAGATGCGTTATTTCACGAGGAAAAGATGATCTCTGGCAAGCAGACTTAGTAGAAATGATTCCATATGCCTCTAGTAATAAGGGGTATAAGTATCTACTTACTGTTATCGATGTGTACTCGAAATTTGCTTTTGCACAACCCGTGCGTTCTAAAACAGCAGCTGAAGTTAAAGAAGCATTTAAACATATTGTTGAAGAATCGAAACGCTGCCCAAGGCTTCTTCAAACTGATCAAGGTAAAGAATTTTACAACAAGGATGTTTCTTCTTACCTCAAGTTACTTGGCATTCAACACTACTCTACGTTCAGCAATCTCAAGGCAAGTGTTGTAGAACGCTTTAATCGTACACTCAAAACAATGATGTGGCGAGAATTTACAGCGCAAGGTTCATATCGTTGGATTGATCTGCTACCTAGACTTTTATCTACCTACAACGATACACCTCATCGCACTATCGGAACAAAGCCACGTCTTGTTACAAAGAATACACCTCGTATAAATGCTATTCATCTTGTAATTAAAACAGCTGATCCACGTCGCCATCGCTTTAAAGAAGGTGATTTTGTTCGCATCAGCAAACACAAGTCTATCTTTGCAAAAGGATACACACCTAACTGGAGCACTGAAATTTTTCAAATCAGAAGTGTTAAGCTTACTAATCCTGTTACGTATTTACTTCGCGATCTCAGAGGACAGCCTATTGAAGGAGGATTCTACATCGAAGAACTGCAGAAAACAAAATATCCTGATCACTATTTAGTTGAACGTGTTATTCGACGTCGTGGCAATAAACTGTATGTTAAATGGCTTGGTTTTAATAACAGCTTTAATTCATGGATTAATAAAGAGGATGTACTTTAAATCTTATGTGTGTTTTCTTTTAATCCTCTACGTTTCCTTTCTTCAAAGTCACTAGGACATGCTGTAGGATTAAACAACACCTGTAATATGTTTTGACAATTCATATTTATTTTAGAAAATATATATATATATACATTTTTATCCTTTGTTTATTTTACGGTCTTTGACACTCAGTTTCCGTTTTATTACACCAACAACGACTAGTGCTGCTATATTCTTCTGAGCAGCTAAAGCACTAGGTAATAACACATACACACACACCATAACTTTACGAAGCAGATTTTAACAGCTACACGACGTACTCTATGCAGGCAGCATGTAACTACGTGTCAGGCGAACGTGTTCTAGGGCCGCAGGGGAGATGAAGCACGAAGAAAAGAAGATCAATCACTCTATTGATGAGTCCACGCCCAACATGCTTCCTCATCTTTCTCCCAGCACGTTTCTTCACCTTTTCCTTGTTTACTCTCTCCACAGCCATGATAAGTGTTTATAAGCGAAGACAACTCGTTAGTTTTAGGTCCGTGATACAGTTTAATTAGTTGACATGTACGGCACTGTCTCACAGAAGGTCTTCTACCTAAACTCACGTGTTCATGATGTAAACTACACGTTTGAAGCTCTGACAAAACAGGATCTTGAGTCCACTCACGAGGCACCTTATCCCAAATCTTCTTTACAGCATTCGCAGCTACATTAACCAAAAATGCCTTTGGTAATGCATTTAACTCTTCTTCTGTAAAAGTGTTTAGTTTCTTTTTGCATGCATAAAACTTTACGATCGCCTTTTCAACTGCGTTACACTTAGTATCTGTTAGAAATGACATGATGTCTTTACTCTAGAAATGTTTCTTTTACACTAAGGTTATTTCGACATTGCAGTTTACATATGCTGTTCACTTCCCGGCATGCACTGCGACACAACCAATCAAAGAGCATGCATACATGTTGTAAAGACTGTTTACTTGTTTCTCTACTATGCTCTTTCGGAAGAGTTTTAAATGATGGGCACCCCAATTCATGCATGTCGATAACTTCACACGATGATGGTAGAAAATCACGCAACCATTCTTTCTTTTCACAACCATTTAAAAGAACAAGATCTGCTCTTGACAAATGTGCATTCATCATTAAAGGTAGAAAACGATAAGGTATTCCTTTTTCCTCCCACTTCAAACCTAAATTGTTTTCAATCCACTGAGTCTGCTTTTTATCTTCATCTGTTTGCAAACAGTAAGGGAACGGTGGACTAAATACTAAACTAACAAGTTTTGGTGCCCACAACACACTGCAATCTAACACAGCCACCTCTTTAAACACAAATTTGTTTCCGTTTACTTTAAAGCCTTGCACATCAACTATTAATGTTTTCGCCATGTTTGCACTCCACTCTCTATCACTGTTTCTCGAAGACTAAAGCTTTTAGTCAACGAACGGGTTTAAACATGCACAATAACGTCATCACTGCAGCACATGCAAACTCTTGTTTTTATGATGCATACTTATTGCATTCCTTTACACCGACTTACTCTTAAGAAAACGGACAAGTCTAAACATGCATGATGACGTCATCACTGCAGCACGTGCTTACTCTAGCTTTCCCGATGCGTGATTAAACTTGTTCGAATTTACCGCCACCACATTTCAACTAAAGAGTGCAGCAGCGAGGTAAGCGATGTAAGATGGCGGTAGCTAAAGATGGCAGCACGGTGCTCTGTAGATTAAAGATGGCTGCTTGTCAAAAAGATTTTTTCAAATTATCCGCCACCACATAGAGTGCAGCACTGAGGTTTGCGATGCAAGATGGCGGGTGACAGCTTGTCAAGTAGATTTTTTTTCAAAGGTAAGTAGCTAAAGAGGGCAGCACTAAGGTTAGCAATGCAAGATGGTGGATGACAGCTGTGACGTAAAATTTACTCGCAAGATAGCACCACGATGCTCTTTTCATTAAAGATGGCAGCTGGTTAAATAGAATTTTTCAAATTATCCGCCACCACAAAGAGGGCAGCACGGTGCTCTCTTGATTAAAGATGGTGGATGACAGCTGAAGAGCGAGTAGAATTTGTTTCCAAACAAGAGCACGTGGAATTTGCCGTCACCACATTTCAACTAAAGAGTGCGGCACTGTTCTCTCTGGATTAAAGATGGTGGATGACAGCTGAAGAGCGAGTAGAATTTGTTTCCAAACAAGAGCACGTGCAATTTCCCACCACCACATTTCAACTAAAGAGTGCAGCACTGTTCTCTCTGGATTAAAGATGGTGGATGACAGCTGTCAGAAAAGCACATGGGTTTATTTCCAAACAAGAGCACGTGGAATTTGCCGCCACCACATTTCAACTAAAGAGTGCAGCACTGTTCTCTCTGGATTAAAGATGGTGGATGACAGCTGAAGAGCGAGTAGAATTTGTTTCCAAACAGGAGCACGTAGAATTTGCCGCCACCACATTTCATAGGTAAGTAGCTAAAGAGGGCAGCACGGTGCTCTCTGGATTAAAGATGGCGGATGATAGCTGTCAAAAAAGCGCATAGGTTTGTTTCCAAACAAGAGCACGTGGAATTTGCCGCCACCACATTTCAACTAAAGAGTGCAGCACTGTTCTCTCTGGATTAAAGATGGCGGATGATAGCTGTCGAAAAAGCACATGGGTTTGTTTCCAAACAAGGGGACGTGGAATTTGCCGCCACCACATTTCAAAGTTAAGTAGCTAAAGAGGGCAGCACGGTTCTCTCTGGATTAAAGATGGCGGATGATAGCTGTCAGAAAAGCACATAGGTTTGTTTCCAAACAAGAGCATGTAGAATTTGCCGCCAGCACATTTCAAAGGTATCTAGCTAAAGAGTGTAGCACTGAGGTTTGTGATGCAAGATGGCGGATGACAGCTGTCAGAAAATAGCACGTGAATTTGTTTCCAAACAAGAGCACGTGGAATTTCCCGCCGCCACAAAGAGGGGCAGCACTGTGCTCAAAGATGGCTGCTGTCACGTGGAATTGTCTGCCACCACAGGTATCTAGCTAAAGAGGGCAGCACTGAGGTTTGCGATGCAAGATGGCTGCTGTCAAAAAGCATTTTTCAAATTATCCGCCACCACATTTCAAAGGTAAGTAGCTAAAAAGGGCAGCACTGTGCTCTATAGATTAAAGATGGCGGATGACAGCTGTCAGAAAAACACGTGGATTTGTTTATCTTGATCTAGTGAGGTTAAGTTGGTAGCACTAAGGTTTAGGCCCGCCAAGATGGCAGCACTGCCGATTACAGGTGACGAATTTTACATCTACTACGATAAAGAGGGCAGCACAGTGCTCTGTAGTTTAAAGATGGCGGATGACAGCTGTCAAAAAAGCAAGTGGCAGTCAAAAAGCACGTGGCTTTGTTTACCACACGCTAGTTAGGTTAAGTTGGTACTACTGAGGTTTAGGCCCGTCAAGATGGCAGTACTGAGGATAGCGATGCGTTGTTGTCTGTCAAAAAGCATGTGGCTTTGTTTACAAATTCAAATTTCGCGCTAGTTAGGTTAAGTTGGCAGCACTGGAAGAGGCCTCTGGCTGAGGTGGAGGTGGAGGTGGTCTCTGGGAGCCTGAGGTGGAGGTGGCCGCTGAACTCTCCCATTATACTACTGCTATTGAAATTAACATTGAAATGAGTCAGTAAAACTCATCATTTTCGTAACTCGACAGCCCATTGCGTTTGTTCCGGTACTCTGCATGGAAGGAAGCTTGTAGTTAAGTGACTGTTAATCGGGCCATTATAAGCTAGCGTACCTCTTACTACTAATACTACTACGGTAATAATAACAATAACACATTTAAATACCAGATAGAAAATATATAGTGTCACTTCCAATAAATATTCAGTCGAGGCATTAAAAGAGAGGGTGAGAATGATGGAAATCCTCAGACTGTGTCATGATACCTACTTATCCAAGCCAAGTCCATTAAAGAAAAATTAAACAATTACTGAACAGTTGTCAGAACAGTGTCTTTATGGAGCGGAAATACTTCGAAAAGTCTTGGATCCAAAAAGTGGCAAAATTACCAATTTACTTTCACTTTGAGGTAGAACCAGGAATTCTGTAAAACCGTCGAAAATAAAACGATGACGATTTGTAAGAGGAGGCCGCTGTTATATGTAGAAGGTTGAATGTTTATTCCCTAGTTGATGATACGAAGTAAGCAAAGTTCGGTTGTCTCGGAAAAAGGCAATCCTCTGATATAGACCCACAAATTAAGACATGCTCGTTTCACGCCCAAATGGCCTCAAGCAATGTTATGTACAGACTCAACGGCACAAGAACATGAATGATACAAGCTTGAGTAACGTTAAGTGACAATCCGTTCAACAATGGCTATTAATAAGTCATTTTCATCTGTGGCAAGCCATGTAACACAGCTGTCTTTGTTCTGCAGATAATTACTTTGACGGAGAGTGGCAATTCATCCGTAAGAACAGTTGTGATGTTAAAATAATGTATCTACCGGTTATAGAGCATAGATACATTATTCTACTTAAACACTCCACATTCCTCTACATTATTGATACATGCTACTGAGTTTTCTTCTTAAATCATCTGCTTCATTATGCCCTTTCCTCATACTTTATTTGTCATACTTTATAGGTCCCTTTCCCTGCCACACCCTAAGTACCACAATGTGGGATTATCTGTGTGAAGCGTGAGAAAATTCAACTGACTTGATATGAATGATGATGACCGACACTGTTCTCTCAGTGTTGGTGATATGCTCAAATACTTTTAAAGTGTTCGAGGAACGCATCTCACAGTCAGCAATAGTCTAAGTAACAATGTCCTATTATACTGTGACGTAACTCATGTCTTAATGACATTAGAAACTCACTCGAAAATAACGAAAAATATTTCTTCAGTTAAACACCGTTCACTAGTGTGAAAATAGACACAATACTTTGATTGAACAATGTTGAGTTTTTCATTGGGAAAATGAGATATAGCTCACTGGCTATGTTAGGAATTATTCACATTTCAAAACGAACATGAAGTTGGTTTTGAGAGCACAAGTTCCCTGATTTAAAAGTGACCAGTTCATGTGTTACGTATTATTGAAGATCATCTAGCATGTGGTCCATTGAACGCGAAGTATTTTAGATTTAAGCACACTGTATAATATCAAGCGCTTCGCTGTACAGTTAATTTCTAAGTTGTATTATGCCCTGGAAATAAAATAAGTCTTTAGCAGTTGCTGCTTCGCAAATGCGCAAGTGTTATGGAGTACTAAAAAGAAAGAGCCTACATGTAAAACCTGACTGCCTTTGCTTCCTCTGAGTCTTCCCTTTTATACCAAATCGGGCTACAAACATGTCACCTGATGCGTAGAAAATTGCGTTTCCTTAACATTTCACTAACTAATAATAATATTTAATAGTATTCGTAAATTTGTAATCAACTTATTTTTCAGATGATTGCAGAAATCAAGTCACAAGATTTGAAGACGAGACCGGACAGCAAATAAATTCTCTGATGATGTTGACGGTAATGTTGATTTTCTAAAAAGAGAAGTAAATCGTAAAAATGTAATATTATAATTCATTTTACTTTTACATATGAATATATATTCTTTCGCATAAATGTGTAACTGCTTACCTTCTGCGATATAGGTGAACTTGTAGCAAGCTGCTTGATGAAAGAGAGCGGGATTCGATCGCGTGCTGATATATGTACACACGTGTTGATCAACCTTCACGTTCCGTCGGCATGTTTTAAAACAGCGATATGCACCCCGGATGTAAGGATTACACAGATATTAAATTTGCTCACTGCTGTTGTCGATCACCGTAAATGAAAATTTTAAAAGAAAATGTTCAATGAATTAACATTACTATACGTTAAATAATTCGTAATAGAGCATGCAAACACACACACAGCAGTACTGAGGAACTGACTTCATGCTACTGCCTGCAGGCAGACTTTATTCACACAACGAACGATAAGCCACACTCTATACGATGGAAAGTATTCGGGGGTAAACAGAACACACAAAAATTTTCAATAGAAGAGATGAGTTCGTGTTGGTCATAGGTCGACGATTGGATAAGAAAGGCGTACGAATGACAAGGAAGGGGCCGTGGTCTTAATTAAGATTCAGCCCTAGCATTTGACTGGTGTGAAATAATACGAAACCACCGGAAGGGCCTGGTTCAATTTCCAATGTTATGTGAACAGAAAGACCACGATATCTAACTTCGTCACTTTGAGCAGATTATAATTTATTACAATTTGGCTTTATGTCGCTCCGACACAGACAGGTCATATGACAAGGATCCATAAGAAAGGTCTAGGAATGAGAAGAAAGCGGCCATGGTCTTAATTAAGCTACAGCTCCAGTATTTGTCTGGCATGAAATTGGGAAACCACGTAAAACTATCTTCAGGGCTGCCGATATGGGGTTCGAACCCGCTATCGCTGATAGCGGAACGGTGCTTGTGTGCCCATTGACATACGGAATTATAATTATAACCGTTCACAGGAGGGTACAAACACATATCGTTTTAGAATGAAGCTTTCATCTACTGTGAATAATTTTCGCAAGATTAATCCTGTCAAGGTGCGACATCTGCATACCCCTTACATCAGGCGAGCGAGGTGTGGAAGCAAACGATATTATTATTACACATTAACGGAATTTCTACAGTGCTACACTCACGCACCACGGACCTGCCACGGGGACATAACAGCTAAGAAAGGTCAGTCATTAGAATACAACTAATAAAATAATTACCAGCTAACTGCAGACCTTCGGGGGCTGGGCAGCGGACGCTTAGTAGGTTATGTCCCTCTGAGGATTGCGGGGTGATAGGTGATATGGAAGTAAGGAAAACATGTAATGATAATTTATTAAATTATTATTCCGCATATCCGGAGGCCTGGATTAAATTCCCGACAACATACCATCAGATACATCTTCAATTCTAATGTTAATTTCTAAAAAAAATATAATTCCGTTTAAAACATTTAACTCAATGCTCTCGTCTTATCAGAAGGTAAAATGACAAAAGGACACCTCCGCACCGTTCCCTCCAGTTTTATGACGTATCAATAACGTAAGTATATCAGTGATGAAAATATATTAAAAATGGCACCTGCTCATTATTCATGAGTTTAATGAATATTTCTTATAGTAATTGCGTAATTCTGTTGCTAAACGGGGTGATAGGTGACATGGAAGTAAGGATAACATGTAATGATAAGTATTTATTAAATTATGATTCCACATACTAGGAGGCTGGGCCAAATGAAGAAGAAGGAAGGGCATCTAACCGTAAAACTGGGCCAGACCAGAAGGACACTACCAGGGTGATGTAGAGCAGGAAGGGAATCTGACCGTAAAACTGGGCCAGATCAGGAGGAGAACTCTACTAGGGTGAGGATAAGGAAGGAAGGGCATCTAGCCGTAAAACTATGCCAGATGAGGAGGAGGGAGGGGAATCTGACCGTAAACTGAGCCAGATGAGGAGGAAAAGGTCATCTGACCCTAAAAGTGGGTCAAACGAAGTGGAGTACAGTACTAGAACGTTGATAAGGTGAGAAGGACATCTCGTCGTAAAACTAGAATAGGGAAGGGCATCTGGCTGTAAAACAGTGCCAGATGAGGAAGAGAACTCTGTTAGGACGATGAGGTGGGAAGGGCATCTAGCCGCAAATTAGGCCAGATGAAGAGGGAAGGGCACCTGACGCTGAAACTGTGCCAAGTCAGAATGATGATGAGGTGGGAAGAGCATCTTAAAAAAAAAAGGTCAGATGACGAGGAAAGGGCATTTGACCGTAAAACTGGGTCAGATCAGGAGTAGAACACTGCTAGGATGATGATGAGGTGGGAAGGGCATCTAGCCTTAAACTAGACCAAATGAGGAGGAAAGGGCATCTGACCGTAAAACTGGGGCCCAAGGAGGGAAGTGTATCTAGGCGTACAACTAGGACATCTGAGCGTAAAATGATCCCAAATGAGCCGTAAAACTAGGTCAGATGAGGGAAGGGTATCTGGTCGTAAAACTGGGCCAACCTTCAAAAAGTCGTTTGTGAGGGCGAAGGGCATGTAGCCATAAAACTAGGCCAATAATTTAAGGAGGGGAGACATCCAGCCATAAAACTAGGTCAAATGAGGAGGAGGGCCGTAAAACTGGCCCCCTCCAAAATGGAGACTGTGAGGTTAGGCCCTTCCAAAGTGGCGTCTCTTAGGTTAGGCCCCTCCAATATGACGTCTGTGAGGGGAAAGGGAATGTAGCCGTAAAACTAGGCCAGGTGAGGGAAGGGCATCTGACCGTAAAAATGGCCCCCCTAAAACGGTGTCTATGAAGTTAGGCCCCTCCAACATGCGACTGTGAGCTTAGGCTTGCTGTCGTACGCAAAATCTGCGAAGAGGGAAGGCCATATTACCGTATATCTGTACCCAATGAGGGAAGGAAATGTAGCTGTAAAACCTGGTCATATGGAGTGAGAAGGGCGTCTGGCCGTAAAACTGGGGCCCCTCCAAAATGGCGACTGTGAGGTTAGGCCCCTCGAAAATGGCGTCTGTGAGGTTAAGCTTGCTCTCGTACGCAAAATCAACGAATCACCATAGCCATACTACTTAACTATGGGTCAATGATCTCGGTTCAGAACCCCCAGCCTTACTACTCAACTATGGGTCTGACCCCGTGCTGACTCAGCGCTGACTCGGTGTTTTAGAACATACATTGGTATACTACTCAAGTTCTCTACAAACTCACATTCTTAATCCTGCAGTTGTTAAGATAAAGATCCGGGCTTTCTCCGACTTCGTGCATGTATTGAAATGCATGAGGAACCACTTTCATGATAAAGTAGAACTTCACTATAACGACAAAATCATTCATTTCAAAGAAGATCTCTCAGATAATGCTGGGATTATAGCCTTCCCCAAGTTGACAGTTGCTCGTTTACACCCTTCATAGTTCCAGTGAATAAATGCTATTTTTGCCTTCCAACTTTTTAATGACAGTGTCGTTAAAGGTATGAAGTTTTGTCAAGGAAATTGGACAGACAGGATTGCAAGGTAGTGCGGACACTGAGACATTTATCAGTGATATAAATATTGTTGCTGATGCACTAAATGCATTCAACCCTTTTCAGGCTCATCGTAGAGGTACATACAACTCTTGTTAATTTTTCCTCAAACTGTGAGGTTTACTAACACCTTTGCTTCTAACAGAACCTTGGAATCACTTATGGTAACCCTACAGATTACTCCGGAAATGTGTGAATGGCTTTGGAAAACAGGTTTTAAATATGTGTCAACAGGAAATATCACCCAGGATCCCTTGGAACGGCACTTTGGAATTATGTGTTCCTTCAGTTCAGATGATCATCTACCGACAATAGATTTCCTTCATTTGCATCTGGCCGTAAAACTGGGGCCCAAGGAGGGAAGTGCCTCTAGGCGTAATACTAGGTTAGATGAGGGAAGGGCATCGTCCCTATAAAGCAGGCTTTTAAATGTTGGAGGAAATTGCGAACCTAAAAGGGAGCTAATCTTGAGCTCGTATGTTAATCAGGTGCGTGTTCTAGCCCGGAAGGTGGAAATGAATAACAAGACAGTGAAACAATCAGTGGAAATTTCCATTAAGCAAAAAATTATCCTTCAAGATGCAGTAAATATCGAAAAGTGGGAAAGCTCTGTAACTCAGTTTCATAGCGCAGTTGGAATCTCTTCGATTGAGAAGTGTTTAGTATACCATTTGGCTGGGCACCTTGTTTCTATATACACTGACTGACAGAGCAAATGCAACACCAAGAAGGAGTGGTCAGACCTTTATGCCAATTGCAGGGTAGACTGACGTCACTGAGGTATGCTCGTGATGTGAAATGCGCCGCTGTGCTGCGCACGTAGCGAACGATAAATGGGACACGGCGTTGGCGAATGGCCCACTTCGTACCGTGATTTCTCAGCCGACAGTCATTGTAGAACATGTTGTCGTGTGCCACAGGACACGTGTATAACTAAGAATGCCAGGCCGCCGTCAACGGAGGCATTTTCAGCAGACAGACGACTTTACGAGGGGTATGGTGATCGGGCTGAGAAGGGCAGGTTGGTCGCTTCGTCAAATCGCAGCCGATACCCATAGGGATGTGTCCACGGTGCAGCGCCTGTGGCGAAGATGGTTGGTGCAGGGACATGTGGCACGTGCGAGGGGTCCAGGCGCAGCCCGAGTGACGTCAGCACGCGAGGATCGGCGCATCCGCCGCCAAGCGGTGGCAGCCCCGCACGCCACGTCAACCGCCATTCTTCAGCATGTGCAAGACACCCTGGCTGTTCCAATATCGACCAGAACAATTTCCCGTCCATTGGTTGTTGGAGGCCTGCACTCCCGGCGTCCGCTCAGAAGACTACCATTGACTCCACAGCATAGACGTGCACGCCTGGCATGGTGCCGGGCTAGAGCGACTTGGATGAGGGAATGGCGGAACGTCGTGTTCTCCAATGAGTCACGCTTCTGTTCTGTCAGTGATAGTCACCGCAGACGCGTGTGGCGTCGGCGTGGAGAAAGGTCAAATCCGGCAGTAACTGTGGAGCGCCCTACCGCTAGACAACGCGGCATCATGGTTTGGGGCGCTATTGCGTATGATTCCACGTCACCTCTAGTGCGTAAATGCCCACCGCTACGTGCAGCATGTGCTGCGGCCGGTGGTACTCCCGTACCTTCAGGGGCTGCCCAATGCTCTGTTTCAGCAGGATAATGCCCGCCCACACACTGCTCGCATCTCCCAACAGGCTCTACGAGGTGTACAGATGCTTCCGTGGCCAGCGTACTCTCCGGATCTCTCACCAATCGAACACGTGTGGGATCTCATTGGACGCCGTTTGCAAACTCTGCCCCAGCCTCGTACGGACGACCAACTGTGGCAAATGGTTGACAGAGAATGGAGAACCATCCCTCAGGACACCATCCGCACTCTTATTGACTCTGTACCTCGACGTGTTTCTGCGTGCATCGCCGCTCGCGGTGGTCCTACATCCTACTGCGTCGATGCCGTGCGCATTGTGTAACCTGCATATCGGTTTGAAATAAACATCAATTATTCCTCCGTGCCATCTCTGTTTTTTCCCCAACTTTCATCCCTTTAGAACCACTCGTCCTTGGTGTTGCATTTGCTCTGTCAGTCAGTGTAGATTCAGTGCTCGTCCTTTGCCCATTTTCTACGTGAGAATAATCAAAGTAAATTTTCAGTTCTCACAGAAATAAAAGACCATGATTCAAGCAACGACGAAGTGTTTTTAACACGTCCTTCGAGAAGTGTATGTGACATTCTTTTCCAGGCCGAGAAAGTAATAAATGGGAAAAATAAACTCAAAATTAATATGGGAAGAAATACTTTTTGATTGTATCGATTCCATAGAAAAAATCCGTTGATCCTTCAGGAGTTGGATGTTGTCTTCAATATTATTATTGAAAATGAAAACCTACAACCTGTTTTCCAGTCATTGACCGGGTCAGGGATGTAATGAATGAAGGAGATATAGGCTGTAAGTACGATGGGGTCGCCACTCCCAAAGTGATTTATTAATGACTGATAGATGCTATGAAATGAGAATGGAGAGTGTTGCTGGAATGAAAGATAACAGGGAAAACCGGAGTACCCGGAGAAAAACCTGTCCCGCCTCCCCTTTGTCCAGCACAAATCTCACATGGAGTGACCGGGATTTGAACCACAGTATCCAGCGGTGAGAGGCCGACACGCTGCCGTCTGAGCCACGGAGGCTCATTATTATTATTATTATTATTATTATTATTATTATTATTATTATTATTATTATTATTATTATTATTATTATTATTATTATTATTATTATTATTATTATTGACAAATACATCACAATTGAGAAATATCGCTGTGGCAATGATCACGTAACAGCAGAATGATAATAAAGTACGGTTAAAAAATAATTACCCAACAACAACAGCAACAACAAAAACAACAAAAAACAAGTACAACAAGCAATTCCATGGAAAGAAAATATTACAAGAAATACTATTAGTTTAACATTCTAAATCCAGCATCATCATACACAAATTCACTAACAACTTAAATATTTCCAGTGCTTGACACTACGGCCTACAGTACTATAAGTTGAACTTACTACTAGCTTAACATTACAACACCGCCATATATAAATTCACACGTACCTTAAGTATTTCAAAATTATACGCTAGGACTTACAGTAGATTGAGCGGCCCAATTATATTACCTTAGCGTCGTAAATACAGCACTTTCATGTAAAAATTCAATCATGCCTTAAATAATTCAAATGCCTTAACACTACAATTTACAGTGCATTAAAATTCACACACGAGTATTATGGATTCACACATTATGGATATAATCCCCAACATGTTTATCATTATCTGACGTGCCAATTTGTCTTCAAAACGAAGGAAATCCGGCGATATTTACAATCTCGAACATCTGCAAAATCTTCATGCAAGCTTTCGAAAGGCCAGTAACCAACAAATTGACTTGGTAAGCAGACTATGACTAACCATAGATTGAGCGGCCCAAGTACTGACTATTATCTTAGCATTGTAACAACAGCGCTTTCATATACAAATTCACACATTCTTTAAATAAAACTGCAAATTGTTATCAATCTCTGCACATGGTTATGAGAGTATTTAGGAGTTGTAGTAAGGATGTAAAGGAGAGTCTCTGGTAAGACCCCAACTAGAGTATGGTTCCAGTATATGGAACCCTCACCAGGATTAATTCAAGAACTGGAAAAAATCCAAAGAAAAGCAGCTCGATTTGTTCTGGGAGATTTCCGACAAAAGAGTAGCGTTACAAAAATGTTGCAAAGTTTGCGCTGGAAAGACTTAGGAGAAAGGACACAAGCTGCTCGATTAAGTGGTATGTTCCGAGCTGTCAGTGGAGAGATGGCGTGGGAGGACATCGGTAGACGAATAAGTTTGGGTGCTGTCTTTAAAAGTAGGAAAGATCACAATATGAAGATAAAATTGGAATTCAAGAGGAGAAATTGGGGCAAATATTCGCTTATAGGAAGGGGAGTTAGGGATTGGAATAACATACAAATTTCTTTGTGATCATTTAAGAAAAGGCTAGGAAAACAACAGATAGGGAATCTGCCAAATAGGCGACTGTCCTACATGCAGATCAGTATTGATTGATTGATTGATTGATTGATTGATTGATTGATTGATTGATTGATTGATTGATTGATTGATTGATTGATTGATTGATTGATTGATTGATTGATTGATTGATTGATTGATTGATTGATTGATTGATTGATTGATTCATCGCCTGCATTTCAGTGTTTCCCACTACGGGGAAAAGGAAGATGAGGAGAAGCGATTGAGTGAAGATTAAAGATTTAAAACTGAATTAAACCCCATGGCGCAACAGTTCCGAAGGGCCATAGCCTAACAAGCGACCGCTGATCAGCCGGAAGGCCTCCAGATTATGAGAAGTCGTGTTGTTAGCAAGACGAAACCTCTCGGCCTTATTCTTGTTTTCCTAGACTGGGGCCGCTATCTCACCGTCATATAGCTCCTCAGTTGTAATCACGCACGCTGAGTGGACCTCGAAGAAGCCCTCAGATCTAGATAAAAATCCCTGACCTGGCCGAGAATCGAAGACGAGGCCTGCGGGTAATAGGCCGGCACGCTACCCCTACACCACGGGGCCGGCAATTACCAGTATGATGAGAGAAAGTTCAAAGACACTGCAGGAATTTGCCCTACGGTGGAATTACTTTGATATGTTCATTGTAATTTCTGAACCTAAAATATTAGTGGAAAGTCACGCAATTACGACCATTGCAATTAAGAAATCGATGTTTGATTGCTGCCGGTGAGGAGACGTACATTTTTTTTTAAATCCTGATGTGTATTCGAGTGTCTATTCTACCGAGAAGAGGAATGATCAGATTACTGATCAGTTTAAGGAATTTTAATAATGTTTGACATGTGTTCAAGAGTTTGGTTCGAATACATGGAGAATGGATATTACTTTCTAGTACACTTTCATTAGAAGGAAACCTGACTTTAGGAAACATATGTCCTGGTTCGTGTTTTGTAGTTTAGGTAAGGTATATAAGGGGCGAAAAAACCGTCAGATGTCGAGTGATAATTGTGAAGAACACGGAAATGCGGCGAACTCGTGTCAGACAGCGTTATCAGCACTTGACAGAGTTTGGAAGGGCGGATTGTGGGTCTCCATTTGGCCGGCTGGTCGAATCGAGCAATATCCAGATTTGTGGGGCACTGTGCTGGACTGCAAGGGAACGTGAGCGCAGGCATACTCGACGTGAAGGTTCCAGTCGACCACGTCCGACCACTGCCCTACTGTGCACCAAGCAGATCGTAGCCCCTTCACACCTGCGCCTGCCATTCGAGAACAACATTCTGTGTCGTAACACTCCATTGGTTGGAGACTAGGAGCAATCTGACTAAGATATTACCGACCCGTGTGTAGACTTCTGTTAACACCACAACACACGGCGACGTCTGGAGAAGCATGGACTGCTGATTACTGATGTCGCATTGTGTTCAGCTATGAATCGCTGTTCTGCACCACCCCCGATGGCCATCGTCTGCGGGTATGGCGGCGACCTAAGGGGAGAAGTACCAGGCTGCAGTTGTTTTGGAGAGTCACAGCTGGATTACATCTGAAGTCATGGTGTGAGAAACCATCAGAGATGACTTCAGGTCGCGGCCGGTAGTGATTGAGGTAACTCTGACGGCACGGCGGTACGTCACGTACATTCTGCATCCTCATGTGTTACCTCTCATGCAATAGTATCGTAGTGTCATTTTTTTACAAGGCAATGCTCGTCTATACACTGCACGTGGCTATATGAACTGTCTGGGTGATGTTGAGGTACACCCACGGCCAGCAATATCCCCTTATTTGTTCACGATAGAACATGTGTGTGACCAGCTCTGACATCAACTACGTCCCAGTGCCAGGATCCGGGGAATCATGGACCGCTCACAATAGTTACATGCTTCAGAAGAGGATACAACGACTTTGCGACATCCTTCGCGACCGAATTAGTCCATGCATCCAGACAGGAGGGAGTGCAACGTCATACTGATACGAGTGCTAATACTGCCAAGTTCTCAACACGAGGAGCTACATGTCGTTCCCTCCTCCCTTCCTACATGCTTCAATTTTCTTGGCTGACAGTGTATTTCGATCCATCCACTGTGATCGCTATTTATTATTGCGACAGATGGCTACATGATACAAGGATTCTTTTTTTTTCGGTAGGTCTTATGGCGAAGATGGGATAGGAAACGCCTAGGAATTGAAATGAAGCTGCCGTAGCCTTAATTAGGTGCAGGCCCAGCATTTGCCTGGTGTAAAAATGGGTAACGACGGAAAACCATATCCAGGGCTACCAACAGTTGGGTTCGAACCCACTATCTACCAGATGCAAGGTCACAGCTGCTAGCCAATAACTGCATGGCCAATGTGATGTGTCGCTCTAGCTTGCTCCAGCGCAGCATAGATGCAGTTAGCCATGTATTGACTATGAGTGTTCCCGAGTAGTTCAACAGATGGTCTGAATGGATGTTAACCTCAAAGAAAAATACAGGTAACGTAGCTCAGTTTTTCTCCAGTTCATAAACTGTGCAAAGAACATTTTATACATCTTCTTCGACTTTGACAATAAATTGTTAGTAACATTCAACATTAGGGGCTGCCTGGCCGAGGCGGTAAAGGCGTGCTCGGTTCACCCGGAAGGACGTGGGTTCGAATCCCCGTCAGGAAGTCGTCAAATTTAAGAAACGAGATGTCCACTTCCGGAGGTGCATATGGCCCTGAGGTTCACTCAGCCTACACCAAAATTGAGTACCAGGTCGTAGAACTAACCACTCTACCCCATCACGTGCCGAGGTTAACAATGGTGGAAGCCTTTACCTTCCACTCCTCCAATGGTCTTCAAGGCCTGTACGGAGGTGACTTTGCTTTTAACATTCAACATTTCAGATTCAGTTTGCGGTCACTGAAAATCAGTATAATTTCCAGTTCGTAAACTGTGCAAAGAACATTTTATACATCTTCTTCGACTTTGACAATAAATTGTTAGTAACATTCAACATTAGGGGCTGCCTGGCCGAGGCGGTAAAGGCGTGCTCGGTTCACCCTTACCATTTAGGATTGCTGCTTTCAAGGTTTAAGTATTCTTCGGCGTACAATAACAATTGATATAGGATATGGTTAGTTTCATTGAGAGTGGCAATAACAGCTACAGGTAATTTAATGAATGGCAGTACTTAAAAGGACGTCATAATGACGGAGTTATTTGACATGAAATTAGCCTATTATAGTATAGTAGAACAAAAGGTTACTTTTACACACAGTTTTGCATTTAATTGAACCCTCTACTTCGGAAACCCTGCTCTGTTGACTATTTACAGGTCGGTAATTCACGCAGTGGTTTGCTATGGTAATGACCGCAGTGGATTCGTTAATGTGCAGCATAACACGAGCGCCATCACAGCTCCGGCTAGCTAATGAGGGCTGTGTGAACGAGTGTGTAACACAGTCCCAAATGACTCGCAGACTACATTTTAATTAGCTGAATAGATTAACTCACTTCGCGGACTGTACCGTCTAAGCCACCTTCTATTATTGCATAATGTGTATTTAACAGGGGAGCTGAAGAATCTGAGGCTTTCAACCATACTTTCCAGAAGTTGAAATCCTAGTCATCTCACACAGAAATGGGAGGGGGGGAGAACATGGAAGTTGGTTTACTACTTATTGTTGTTTCCCCGTGTCTGTCACTCTATTGTAGTATCATGCATACTGCGCACACAACATACATTAATGAAATGTGTTAGCGCTAGTATTTTTATCCGTTATTTCTATATGAGATCTCAGTCATCATTCCTTCACATTTTCCTCTCATTCCGACGGTCATCTTCATTACATTATTGATGATTATTTTTAAAATTGGTTTTACGTCGGATGAACACAGACAGGTCTTACGGTGACGTTGGGATAGGAAAGAGCTAGGAGTGGGAAGGAAGAGGCCGTGGCCTTAATTAAGGTAGAGCTCCGGCATTTCCTTGGTATTAAAATGGGAAAACAAGGAAAACCACTTTCGGGGGTGCCGACAGTGGGGTTTGAGCCCGTTATCTCCCGAATGCGAGTTCACAGCTGGGCGTCCCTAATTGCACGGCCAGCTCACTCTGTCTCTTCCTGATGAGTGTGGGCTGATCCTATAAAATCACTCCTTCGGCCGTTGTCGTTAATGGCAGGACTTAAACTTCACTGTTTAGCTATTGTGGGTCAGAAACGACGGGGTGTAAATTATAATAAGACTTTTTCCGGACAAATTCTGTAATTTCCCAAACCAATTTGACCAATGTCGTAGAAAATGCTGACTTTCGTTAGCTAACTTAATAACAATGCAGGAGTTTGAAGAAAGTAAGCAAAGTGAACACAATGCCGATCTTGTGATATTCATCAACACTGGATTGTGTTTGCGCAGATTTCATCTGATAATAATAATTGCGTTGGACCTCTGGTCTGTTTCTAGTAAAGGGCCTATATGCGACCGGTATGTTTGTGAGGATGGAGCCTTCCTAAGATGATTTTATGATGTTGAAGACATCAAGAACACCATCCACCGAGCCAAGCGAATCAAATATTTAATGTTCAAACCCCGAGCAGGCCGGGAATAGAACCAAGGACCCCTTCTACCAAAATCCAGCATGTTAAACAATCCATGCATTTGGGCAGTTCATAATTAAAGGTTATTTTTAAATCAATCAAACTCTTAAGGTTTCTCGATCGTGTACCAGTCGGCTCGACAATTGAATTCCTACACATTTCCAAGAGGCTGGAGACTAAAGCACCGCTGAGGCACGGTTGCAAGCCTCCTATGTATAGTCGTAATATTGAAAGATATGTTCTGGCAGTTCTTGGAGGGAGGTCCGTTTACTGCCTACCTGGGTTGGGAGAGGGGAGTATAGGGTATGGTTGCCATGGAAACGTGGGCGTGCCCACTGCAGTTGCCTGGGAGGAAAGCCTGATGGCCGGCTCGTGTTGATTGGAGTTTTATAACCTCTAACTTCTGAGTTACGTACAATAGAACACAGCGACATGAAGGAACGAACAAGTGAGCCAGTAGCGAAGGGAAGCTGAAAGGAATGCAGGAATATGGCAACACCGTGCAACGCTCCTCTCTCCAGCTCTATCTGTCAAAACGCTGCTTTTAATAAGGATATAGGATAATGCAGTGACGGTGCATTAGAGGAATTGCGCACCGCCATTAGTATAAATGCGCGCTTTTGACTTTTCAATCAAAAATTAAGTTTGCAGAGGGGACTCGTTTGAGAATTTGAGATTAATCTAGTGTGCTGTTTCCACACAGTGGTACTCAGCAATAATGAGTGGTACAGAAAGTTACATGCGCTGGAAATTCCAGGAAGCTCTGTTCTCCATACTACAAAATAAACGGACCTATAACAAATCTCTTACTCGGTATGAATACGTAAATAAATATTTTAACACAATCTACAGAAACTTTCAAAACTTCATAGTAAGCAGGGCCATAAACGAGTATAGGGATGGGGGCATGAAAATATGGTGTCATAGCAATCAATGGTAGAGAGAGGATCATAATAAAGGTTTGGCCTCACCTACCGCGTGCAAGCACTTTTTTTTTTATTTGACGCCATCTGGCTGCTTTCTCGTCAATTTCGACGTTTCGTTTTACTCTAGGCCTACAAGATGGCAAAGTAAACCTGATCCCCCTTGAGCATCTATAACTGAGATTTAATTAATATTTTCGGGTAAACCCCAAGTGGGTCACCAGAGATCTTTTTCGTGGCAATATCGTACGACATGGGTGTCGAATCGACTTCTTTTCCACCCTTCACAAATCCAACAACCTCTACCAGGTTTGAACCCTACCGGTGAACCACAGAGAAAGCTAGAGACAGACTTATAAGACCTGGTGAAATCACTACATACAGTATACTTGATTACATAACAACTGAAGAATACTTTGATATTTCACATTAAACGTAAGTAAATGTCATCTTTTGACATATAATTTACTTACTTTCCTTACTTATCAATATTATTTCTCTAGAACTGGCCGTTATCATTACTCTCCGGGCAATTTATTATCTATATACTAAAAGAATATACTAAAAACAGTTTTGGCAAATCTGTTTGTCCGTTCTACTAGACCGAATTTTTTCAGTTTTATTTTATTCTGTCCGCAATTACCTCCCGGTGAATCAGGAGATTTTCATAGGTCTTGATAGCCAACTTTGAGTAATCATACATACATACATACATACATACATACATACATACATAAATACATACATACATACATACATACATACATACATACATACATACATTATCATTATAGACTGTTATGCCTTTCAGCGTTCAGTCTGCAAGCCTCTGTGAATTTACTAAACGTAGCCACAATCCTCGATTTGCAACTAGTGTTGTGGCCTCACTTAGTTCTATACCTCTTATCTTCAAATCGTTAGAAACCGAGTCTAACCATCGTCGTCTTGGTCTACCTCTAATTCTCTTACCCTCTTTAGCAGAGTCCATTATTTTCCTAGGTAACTATCCTACTCCATTCGCCTCACATGACCACACCACCGAAGCCGGGTTATACGTACAGCTTCATCCATCGAGTTCATTCCTATATTAGCCTTTATCTCCACATTCCGAGTACCCTCCTGCCATTGTTCCCACCTCCTTGTGCCAGCAATCATTCTTGCTACTTTCATGTCTGTTTCTTCTAAATTATGAATATGATATCCTGAGTCCACCCAGCTTTCACTCCCGTAAAGCACCAAGTTGGTCTGAAAACAGACCGATGTAAAGATAGTTTCGTCTGGGAGCTGACTTCCTTCTTACAGAATACTGTTGATCGTAACTGCGAGCTCACTGCATTAGCTTTACGACACCTTGATTCAATCTCACTTACTATATTACCATCCTGGGAGAACACACAACGTAAATACTTGAAATTATCGACCTGTTCTAGTTTTGTATCACCAATCTGACATTCAGTTCTGTTGAATTTCTTACCTACTGACATCAATTTAGTCTTCGAGAGGCTAATTTTCATACCATACTCATTGCACCTATTTTCACGTTCCACGTTATTAGACTGTAGGTTTTCGGCACAATCTGCCATTAAGACCAAGTCGTGAGCATAGGGAAGACTGCTTACTACATTTCTACCTACCTGAATCCCTCCCTGCCATTTTATACCTTTCAACAGATGATCCATGTAAACTACAAACAGCAAAGGTGAAAGATTATAGCCTTGTCTAACCCCTGTAAGTACCCTGAACCAAGATCTCTTTCTACCATCAATTCTCACTGAAGCCCAATCGTCAACATAAACGCCTTTGATTTCTTTTAATAATCTGCCTTTAATTCCATAGTCCCCCAGTATGGCGAACATCTTTTCCCTCGGTACCCTGTCATATGCTTTCCCTAGATCTACGAAACATAAACACAACTGCCTATTCCTCTCGAAGCATTTTTCAATTACCTGGCGCATACTGAAAATCTGATCCTGACAACCTCTCTGTGGTCTGAAACCACACTGGTTTTTATCCAGCTTTCTCTCAACGACTGATCGCACCCTTCCTTCCAAGATGCCAGTGAATACTTTGCCTGGTATACTAACCAGTGAGATACCTCGATAGTTGTTGCAATCCTTCCTGTTCCCTTGCTTATACATAGGTGCAATTACTGCTTTTGTCCAATCTGAAGGTACCTTACCAACACTCCATGCTAATTTTACTACTCTATGAAGCCATTTCATCCCTACCTTCCCACTATACTTCACCATTTCAGGTCTAATTTCATCTATTCCTGCTGCCTTATGACAATGGAGTTTATTTAAAATCCATTCCACATCTTCAAGCATAATTTCACCAACATCATTTTCCTCCTCCCCATGAGCTTGGCTGTTCACAACACCACCAAGATGATTTCCTTTTACATTGAGAAGATGTTCAAAATATTCCCTCCACCTCTCAAGTGATTCCCTGGGATCTATTATGTGTTCACCCGAATTACTCAAAACACTGTTCATTTCTTTTTTTCCTCCCTTCCTAAGATTCTTTATTACTGTCCAGAATGGTTTCCCTGCTGCTTGACCTAGACTTTCCAGGCTGTTACCGAAATCTTTCCATTACTTCTTTTTGGATTCAACAACTATTTGTTTCGCTCTGTTTATTTCATCTACATACAACTCTCTGTCTCCCTCGGCCCTTGTTTGGAGCCATTTCTGATAAGCCTTCTTTTTACGTTTACAAGCTGCTCTCACTTCATCATTCCACCAAGATGTTCGCCTTTTCCCATCTTTACACACAGTTGTTCCTAGGGATTCCCTTGCTGTTTCTACTACAGTATCCCTGTATGCCACCCATTCACCTTCTATATCCTGAACCTGCTTACTGTCTACTGTTCGAAACTTCTCACTAATCATATCCATGTACTTCCGTCTAATGTCCTCGTCCTGGAGATTTTCTACCCTTATTCGTTTGCAGACAGATTTCACTTTCTCTACCTTAGGCCTAAAGGTACTTAGTTCATGATCTCTTTCTACAGATCAGATAGTGGTCTGTATCATCGAAAAATCCGCGGAAAACTCGTACATTCCTAACAGATTTCCTAAATTCGAAGTCGGCTAAGATATAGTCTATTATGGATCTGGTACCCCTAGCCTCCTATGTGTAGCCGTGAATAGCCTTAAGCTTGAAGAATGTATTCGTAACAGCTAAACCCATACTAGCACAGAAGTCCAGCAAACGCTTCCCATTCCCATTAGCTTCCATATCTTCCCCACATTTACCAATCACCCTTTCATATCCTTCAGTTCTATTCCCAACTCTCGCATTGAAATCGCTCATTAGCACTATTCTGTCCTTGCTGTTGACCCTGACCACGATGTCACTCAATACTTCATAAAACTTGTCAATTTCATCCTCATTTGCACCCTCACATGGTGAATACACAGACACAATTCTAGTCCTAATTCCTCCAACTGACAAATCTACCCACATCATTCGCTCATTTACGTGCCTAACAGAAACTGTGTTCCGTGCAAAGGTATTCCTGATAAAGAGCCCTACCCCAAACTCTGCCCTTCCCTTTCTAACACCCGTCAAGTACACTTTATATTCTCCTATCTCTTCCTCATTATCTCCCCTTACCCGAATATCACTTACTCCTAACACATCCAGATGCATCCTCTTTGCTAACTCAGCCAGTTCTACCTTCTTTCTTCCATAAGCCCCATTAATACTGATAGCTCCCCGTCGAATTACATTTCGTTCGCCAAGTTGTTTCCAAGGAGTCCCTCACCTGTCAAATGGGAGTGGGACACCGTTACTCCCATAGGTCCGAGGCTTACTTAAAATGTTCTGAGCTCGGTCGATTCATGAAGCAGGATGCTACCCTACTTGCACATAGTCCAAGTGAGGATCTCTCCTCTAACGGGTTATGGACCACCGGTGGATTGTATAGTCCTAGCCGCCTGAGCACAAGGAGGGCCAGGACTCAGAATATGTCCGAGATGCCCATTCCCATTCCATAGCAACTGGTATCCCGACTCTCAGGACCACTTACTAGGACACTCATCCGTTGCCCATGGTTCACAAACGAGGACGTGACTACAGTAACCCACAAACATGAACCACTTGAGTAATCATAAAATCAAATAATTAAATGGTCACTCCAGTAATTGCAGGCGAAGGCTTACCCTCACCCGTACTTAGCAGGTTGCTAAGCGACTAACACTTTCATTAACATTCTGATACATGTGATTTTCATCCTTAGTAAATTCATTGTAAGCAAAGATGTATGATTACTACCTGCCCAGCCAGAGAGTATACACTTCCTCTGATCACGGAATAATATTATTGCCTGCTAGATACTCTTTGATTCTCTAATCTTTCCCAGCTTACAAAGATATTTAGCAGACGGCAGAGCGTTCCTCATAACTGCTAATAGGTAAATGTTTACGTACATATAGACCCCATCATGACATACGCCTTAGACATTATCTGGGAACAGCTACCGAAGGATAACTAGCTACACTAGAAAGAGTGAAGGCCATGTACATTTGAAAAGTTCCTAGAGTGGCAAAAAAAAACTTTTCGAGACTAACTTATGAGCTCGCAAAACAACCGTTCTAAATAGAAGAACTGTGTTTGAAAGTACCGTTGCCTTCTAGGACACAATACCAAGCATTACATCAAGGACTGCAGGATATAAAAAGCGAATATATGGATAGAGTTTTGCCAAACAGACGGCATGATGACGCCAAATAGTATGAATTCTGACAACTAAATGGGGAATACGATAACCCGCTTCTTATTAAATGTTCATAAACCCATTGAAAAGGGCAGGCAAAACAATGAATACGATAGGCATAGCAAGACGAGTTATCTGGCCTATTTGCAACGAATGCTGAGGGGCAGCACGGGAACTTTATTAATAATATAATTTCTTACGAAGTTTACAATAATTCTCTAACCTCTAATTTGAGTTACGCTAATTACCCGCAATCGAATGTTATTGACTAGAAGAAAAATGGGAAATAATGCTACAATGTAGACGTTCACGTCCACTAAATGATATTGTAATATACAGCAGGAAAATGTACGTATTTACAAGGTGTGCTATGGTTATGACGTACACGATTCTTACTGTCAATGGGCAATTCACCTATAAGCCTATTGAACCCGAACACTGTGATTTCAACGCTAATCCCGGTCATTTTGGACATTTCTTTTCTCACCCGTTCTGACCCGCAAGCCGATAATAGCTGAGCTTGAATATAAATGACATCCAGAGTGTCACAGTTCATCTCAATGACAGCAAAAAGTATGGAGGTTTGCTTATTGTCGCCGTCATCTTCAATGGTTTAGCTTCACCAAAGTCTTACGTAAAAATACTGATCTTTAACTGTATGCAATTCGTTAAGTAAAGCACATTTTGCGAGCTGGGTAAACCTTAGCCTGAAATTATTGGAGTGATTATTTAATGATTTGATTTTATGATTTATAAAATTTATAGAACATCGGGACCTATCAATGATTCGCCGACAGGTGATTCCGGAGTAAATAACACGAAACTGAAGCAAATCGATCCAGTAGAACGGACAGATGGATTGGACAAAGACGAGTTTAGTAAACGTTTTTAATATAAATATTTCGGGGATATTAGGTTGTGCAATATATCGTCGCTGCCGGGACAAAACCTCCTATGTGAAATATTTTAGCTTAAAACTTTGGCCGGTTAGGTTGTGTCATCTAAGGTCCAATATTGTGTGAATATATTCAAGGCATTCTCGCTCTTCATAATGCATGTGCTGCGGGTCAGTATATCTACAAAAATATTATCACATACGAGGTTTTGTCCCGGCAACGACGATTTATTGTAAGCTGGCATGTTTCGAACCTGTATGCAACTGGCTAAGTAAAGATTTTCACGAGTTAATTATAGAGGGTAACCATTACCTACTCAATATACAGCCGTTTCATTTGTTAAAATTATTCGGGTGTTTAGCAATTTTTATCGCCTCACGAACGATTTTAGGTATAAAATGTTTCTCTTTAAAAATGACATAAGTTGCATCAAAATTGATTTGATGTACATTCTGCCACAGCAGACTTCTCTGGCTGGCAAAGACTTAAGTGCCTGTGATGTTCCGTAACCCTCGTTGTTACTTTCCTACATGTTTGGCCAACATAAAACGATCCACATGAACAAGGAATCATATTTCAGCATATTTTAAGCCAACAGTACCTTTGACAGATGACAAGGCTAGGGGCTTTACGTCTCACCGACACAGATAGGTCTTATGGCGCAGATGACAAGGAATTGACTATGATGGTACTAGGCCTAAGTATGCCTTACGTACAATCTACCACGGATAGGATTGGCAATGTTCTCATAAGGCACAAAATCAGGACCGTTATACATCGAAGTAAGCTACTTCAATAATTCTGTACTTAGAAATAAAATATAACTTAATTGGTTATAAAATCTATATATTAAAAGAGTTTACTAAAAACAGATTTGGCAAATCCATCCTTCCTTTGTACTGGACCGATGTGCTTCGTTTTTATTTTATTAACTCCGGAATTACCTGCCCGTGAATTATGAGTCACTCGTAGGTCTCTAAGTCCAGCCAACTTTGAGTGATCATAAAATAAAGTCATTTAATTATCACTCCAATATTTGCGCCAAGGGCCGTAGCCGTGTTGAAACACCGGATTCCGTGAGATCTCCGAAGTTAAGGAACACTGTGCGTGGTCAAGATTTGGATGGGTTGCCATGCACTTTTGATGTGGGGGGGGGGGTAAGGGAACGAAGAAACGGAAAGGAATTGGCCACCCTACTGTACGTAAAGTCCGGCTCACGCACACCTCTGCGGAGGTTCAGACCTGCCTTCGGGCAGAATACACCCTTACCTTTCCCGATCAATAATTGCAGGCGAAGGCTTACCCTAACCCGCAATGCATTCTGTACTTAATACGTTGCAAAGTGACTAACACTTTCCTAAATATTCTGATAAATGTGATTTCCATGCTTGATAATGACATTGCATGCAGCCATGTTTGATTGCTGCCTGTCAAGCCACAGAATAAACAATTCTTCTAATCACGGAAGAATACACTTCCCTGCTAGATACTCTTAGATTGTGTAACCTATCCCAGCTTCTAAGTAGGATCAATAGATGGCAGGGCGTTCCTAATAATTTGCATGCTGCAGAGAGAAGAAGTCTACGTACAAACAGACCCCCATCATGACATACGCAATTGACATTACCTGACAACACCAATCGAAGGATAACCTGACTACACTAGAGAGATTGAAGGCCATCTTCTTCTTCTTAATGTGTTTACCCTCAAGGGTCGGGTTTTCACTCGGACTCAGGGAAGGATCCCACCTCTACCACCTCAAGGGCAGTGTCCTGGAGCTTCGCACTCTGGGTCGGGGATACAACTGGGAGGGATGACCAGTACCTCGCCCAGGCGGCCTCACCTGCTTTCCTGATGGGAAGATTGGAAGATCAGGCAAGGAAGGGGGAATGAAGCGGCCGTAGCCTTAAATTAGGTACCATCCCGGTATTTGCCTGGAGGAGAAGTGGGAAACCACAGAAAACCACTTCCAGGATGGCTGAGGTGGAAATCGAACACACCTGTACTCAGTTGACCTCCCGAGGGAGAGTGGACCGCGTTACAGCCCTAGTACCACTTTTCAAATTTCGCGCAGAGCCGGGAATCGAACCCTGGCCTCCGGGGGTGGCAGCTAATTGCACTAACCACTACACCACAGAGGCGGACTTAAAAGTTTTCTGCCTGACTTTGAGACTAACCTACGAGCTCTCAAGACAACCGTTCTATATAGAACTGCGATTAAAAATACCATTGCCTTCTGACTTACGACACAGCTTTACATCAAGAACTGCAGGATAAAATTGAGAATATATGGATACATTTTTTACCAAACAGACGGCATGATGATGGCAGAATGGATGAATTCGGACTACGAACTGCAATGTATCATAACGCGCTTCTTATTAGATGTTCAAAAACCATTAAAAACACGACTACGACAGACATATCAAGACGAGTTATCTGACCTATTTATAATGAATGCTGCGTAGCAGAATGAGTCTTCTAGTTTTAATTATTTTACATATACTTACTTACTGGTCGGCGTTACAGTCCTTGTAGGTCCTTGGCCTCCTTTATCATCTGCCTCCATTCTTCTCGGCCCTCAGCTTTTCTTCTCCAACGTTTACCTCCTAACTTTCTAAGGTCATAATATCCCTCTTCCTTCGCTTAAGCCGTTTTTATCGCCGGTTCATCACCAACTTTTCCGGTCCTGCTTTATTCATTCTTAAGGTATCCGTAACAGTTGCTTTTTTACGAGGTAGGGGAGTTAACCCTACGCTCAACCCCCAACCTGGAGGAGCAGGGTATCACTTTTAGTTTGGATCATCACCTAGACCTGTCCGGCTTGGGTGGCCCTACCAGGAGCAGATGCTCCCGCCGGCATAGCTCCAAGGATCATTTGACCACGCAAGCCTCCAATAAACACCCGGCAAAATATATTTTGCCTTCGTAAAGGTGGTGATACCTTAGGGAGTTTTTTTACATATATTTCTTCATTATTGTTATTGAACATTGAGTATTTGTAATGTTTTAGATTCGACATTAATGTTGGCAATATGATATTAGTAATTTTCACGTACTTACAGTATATACAATATCATATAAAGTTATTGGGATCACCTAAGATCTAACAAGTGACAGTGATGGATGACCGACAATAACTCGGGCCTTTTGGTTGAGCGACAGTGGACTGGTAGCTGCCCGGAAAGGCGCCTTTTGTGTCCGCCTAAACCATACAGTTCGATATAACAATTCCTCGCCGGGCTGAGTGGTTCAGACGCTTGAGGCGCTGCCTTCTGACCCCAACTAGGCAGGTTCGATCCTGGCTCCGTCCTGTGATATTTGAAGATGCTGAATTACGTCAGCCTCGTGTCGATGGATTTACTGGCACATAAAAGAAATCGTGAGGGACTAAATTTTGGCACCTGGGCGTCTCCGAAAACCGTTAAAGGTAGTTAGAGGGACATAAAGCCAATAACATTCTTATTACTAATAATTCCTCAAGTGCTTCTATTATCATAATATCAGCTTGATATACAAGTATATGTGGAACTGTATTCGGGGTTATGCTGAAAAGGGTGTAGCAAGCTGGGATATATCCAGGTATTGATTACTACGAAATGTTCATCCACGTGTAAAAGAGACGAAGTGTTCTTAAAGTGTTCAAGGACATGGCAGAATCAAAGTTAATTTTATCAGAGATATTCGCACTTGTGACCCTCCGTGGCTCAGGTGGCAGCGAGCCGGCCTTTCACCACTGGGTTCCGTGGTACAAATCTCAGTCACTCCATTTGAGATTTTTGCAGGGCATAGCGGAGGCAGGACAGGTTTCTCTCCGAGTACTCAAGTTTTCCCTGTCAACATTCATTCAAGCAACACTTTCCAATATCTTTTCATTTATCAGTCATTAATCATTACCCAGAAGAGTATGACAGGCTTCGGCAGCCGGTACAATTCCTATTCCTGCCACTAGATAGGGGCTTCAGTCATTCCATCGCTGATCTGGTCGAATGACTGGAAACAGGCTGTGAATTCATTTAATTTCATTTTTAATACACACTTAGGCAATGAATGGTTATTTCTCCTCCAGGGGAGACCTTTGTGTTCACTTCCATCAAGTGATCGTCCCCAACGTAAATTCCGGAGTTTTGTTGCTGTTTAATTCTATACTGTTGCAACGTTTGAAACTAACCCATCAAAGACTGGCACATAACATAAGTTTACTATTATCATTGTTATTACATTGAATGTAACTTAGTCGTTTGTGTTACGGTAATTTAGGAGATGGTAAATTTTGTATTATTTCATTGCTGTAACTAATGAACTGACTCTTGATACAGGCCTACTTACCAACATGTAATAACAAATTCAATATCAGCCATGGAGTGTTCAGAATTATAAGTCACCTTTCAGTTTAATTATTTTGAGACAAAACAGTCGCAAGTGAATAGTTTGCCTACCCGTGGAGAATAACAGTCACCGGAGCGATCAGAAGTGTTAGCACGAGAAACATCTGCGCTCCACTGAAGTGTGTTACATATTTGGAGTGGTACAGTGGCATTCAAAGGGGCACATGGCAACAGCAAACGAATGTTTATAGAGGAAATACGACAATTCTAGAAGAGCTCGATAAAATATCATTTCAAACTCTATGTCACGAGTTGCCAGTCTACTGTATATCAACATCTGTATTTGCATTACTTGATAAAAACTACTGTACCCTGGAACTCAGCTCAAGCCTGTTCCATAAACGCATATTGAAATTGAAATGAAATGTCGTATGGCTTTTAGTGCCGGGATATCCCAGGACGGGTTCGGCTCGTCAGGTGCAGGTCTTTCTATTTGACTCCCGTAGGTGACCTGCGCGTCGTGATGAGGATGAAATGATGATGAAGACAACAGCCACACCCAGCCCCCGTGCCGTACGAATTAAACAATTCAGGTTAAAATCCCCGACCCGTCCGGGAATCGAACCCGGGACCCTCTTAACCGAAGACCAGTACGCTGACCGTTCAGCCAACGAGTCGCACATATTGAAATTAATTATTCTGGTGGCTTCCTGCAATCTAGTTAGTTTTTTCGGGATTGTGCTATATGTATTGTTTTTGCAGAGATTATGGTGAAAGCCGTGCACAGATACAGTAGTCCCGTAAATACGTGTCTCGTCTCGAAGTTTGCTGACGTCCAGGTTCTTCCGTGCTGTAGAACTCTGGCCAGATTTCCAGGAGGTGGTCCGTTAAACTTTGTAACTCTTGTTCTGCTGCTGTGGTAGACCGGAGCACGAAGGTTATTTTCATATCCTCCAGTAAAAACGTCTCTTCAGATAGTAACTATTGTACCGGTTACGACCTGTACATAAGTATTTTTTGAGCATAAGTTTCGTTTATTTACCACGCGTAATGTTCCGAGCGCGGATGGTTTGTCTACCAACAGCGAGGACCAGCTAGCAAAGTGTATGACGACTGTGGGCTGTGACGTAGCCACAGGGGCTAGCTAGGCCGCCCGCTCGTCTCAACACGTGTTACCAGCCTTGACTGGTATTTTCTGGATTCCACGTCACTTGTTCTAGTGAGTTCGATGGAGAAAATTTGGAAATTTCTATAATAATTGTGCTAGCGAGTCGAGCGATATGTCATCTTGTTTGGGATCACCTAAACGTCCCAATGCTCGAGTTTCAAGCAAATTCATCGAGGGATTCGGGAGATATTCAATCAAACCGTATTATGACGTAGACATCCCGGATTGAATAAAAAGGGGACCTACTGTAGCCTATTCACACAGTCTCAGCTGAGTAGTCAGCGAGGACACTCTTGCTGCTACTATCATCGTGGAACTTTGTCATTATACAAGGGTGGGAAGACGATTCTTCCAAGTTTTATAAATTGGACTCATAAGACTTCGAGTGTGGTAGAAATTTTTCTAAGTCTTCGTAACTGAACTTGGAATATTTACAAGTGTTCATTGAAGGGACTTGTATTATTTACGTGTCATCGAAGTTGGAATTTTTCCAAGTGTTAACTAAATGGACTTGTATTATTTCCATGGGTTCGAGACCCGAATTCTTCTAAGTGTCTTCGAAGTTGGAATTTTTCTAAGTGTTAACTGAAGGGACTTGTGTTATTTACGCGTCTTCGAAGCTGGAATTTTCTAAGTGTTCACTGAATGGACTTGCATTATTTTCATGTGTCTTCGAAGCTGGAATTTTCTAAGTGTTCACTGAATGGACTTGTGTTATTTACATATCTTCGAAGTTGGAATTTTTCTAAGTGTTCACTGAACGGACTTATGTTATTTACACGTAAACGAGATTGGAACTTTTCTAAGTGTTCGTAAAATGGACTTGTGTTTTTTACGTGGAATATTTACAACTGTTGAGGAACTCATTCTTCTAATAGACAGTAATTGATTAACATTGCCAGTGATGAACTTTAACTTTCCAACGGCTTTGAACAAAGTTAGGATTTCACTTGCATTTACTCAAAGACTTGTACATTTACCAGTGTTGGATTAAAAGACTTATAAATTTCGTCAGTGAATTTATTTATGTGAATGGACTTGTGTTTTCGTCACTCAAAGACTTTATGAATTTCACCAGTGAATAACTTAAAATATATTCAGACTTCCAAGTGAATGGACTTGTGTTTTTTTTGTTCGAGTTTACCTTCGCCAGTAATGAACTTTGAGTTTAACTATAATCTCACAAGAAGGGACTTGTATTTTTTCGTTGCCAAACGTTATTCCGAGACGAAGATTTTCCTAGTGATGAACTCTAAAATTATTAATACCACTCATATCATTTTAGGAGCGTTGGAAGTCTTGATGTACAATTATCAAGATCTCTGCTTATAAGTTGATCATCCAAGGTGTTCATGGACTCAGTGCTACTAGTGACCTTGGGAACATCAATCCTCTCAGTCTCATTGGGCTGAGGTAGTACGTGACTATCTACAACATCGCCTGGATCATCGGGGTTCAACCCGGGCCTCAGAGTTCGAGACATCTCTACTCGCCGTCAATCCAGACAGTCCAGCTGCCTCTGTCTGGAGTATCTGCAGTCCCTGGAATCCCTGGAGTCTTCTGAAACGTGCTTCAACCAGCTTGGCTTGGTGAGCTGGAGAACCCAAGCCATACTATTGGAATACGAGGAAGACAGTCCGATTCTACTTAGAGGTGATGTGCAAATTCATGACATATTTGAATGAACTCTTATACAATCAGAGTCAAAGTTTTTATGTAGATAGGACCCTACCACCTGTACCGAGCCCTAGCTACAATTAACCCAGTTTTTCACCCTGAGATTTGTATTTCATGCCCCTATCAAATTTAATCTGAGAGTCGGGCTCTTTTACTGGTACACTATATATATTTATTTTTTGCTAAGGGCTTTACGTCGCACCGACACAGATAGGTCTTATGGCGACGATGGGATATGAAAGGCTTAGGAGTTGGAAGGAACCCGCCGTGGCCTTAATTAAGGTACATCCCCAGCATTTGCCTGGTGTGAAAATGGGAAACCACGGAAAACCATTTTCAGGGCTGCCGATAGTGGGATTCGAACCTACTATCTCCCGGATGCAAGCTCACAGCCGCACGCCTCTACGCGCATGGCCAACTCGCCCGGTAGTATATATATTAGACGAGATCTGTTTGATTCGGATATGCCCAGTTCTTTCTTTACGAAACGTGCTTTTACATCTCTCAAGGTAGCTAGCAGTGGCGGTTCGTACATGAAGGGGTTTTGGGCGTCGCCCCATCGCATTTTCAAAAACATTTAACGTTATTTCACTCTGTAATTGATTACATAAAGGGAAAGACAAATGTAGCGAATCGGACTTATGTGGTGTTAACTTTGTTATTTAACTTTTTAAATCTTGAATTCAAGGGGACAAGTTGGGATAAATATTCGTTTATCGGAAGTGCAGTTAGGGAATGGAACAACTTACCAAATGAGATGTTCAATAAATGTCTAATATTCTTGCAATCATTTAATAAAAGCTTAGGATAACAGCAGACAGGGAATCTGCCACCAGAGTGACTGCCCAAAATGTGATTGATTGATAATGATTGATTGAGTGTCACTCTCGGAGTATTCCAACCCTCCGTTAATACACAGTGAGACCCGCAAGGTTTGCCGTACCACCTGAATTACGTGTGTCGGTAAGCGAGAGGGCAGTCACCGACACGCCGCACAGTTTTCTAAACACCGATTCTAGCCGGCAAAAAATCGATAAAATCGAAGTCAAGAAATCGCTGAGAAAAGTTTGGGAACTCATTCTAGACACCCCAGGTACCTCATATCTGCCCTACATAATGTGCTTGGAGTGCGTAAGTGGCGGGGAATGAAGCACAAACATGACAATTTTAAAACTTGGAAAATATTAACCATTTATATCTTATTGGGACCAACCAGGATATTGAAGAACCCCTTCTTGGAGGTATTTGTTGAGTAAATTCAAAAGCATATGTGCTTCTGCACATACTAAAAAGACCGTGTCAACCAGTTAACTTCTCCACATTTCAGACTTCAGTGTACTCCGATTATACGGCATTTTTAGGACCGGAAACCGAAGTTATAGGTAGTTATATGTTACTGATTGATTTAATCGATATTATACAATATACTAAAGATTTTCCACCCAAAATCAACTGCAACTTCTTGCAATTTTTTTTTTTTTTTGCTGGCGGTATTTGCTTATAAGCAACCCGAAAAAATTTCACCGCACTACCTTTTTTCTTATCAGTGTCATTCCCCCCTCCCACCGTCTACCCGCAACGCAACAACCACTGTCTGTAACTCATGGCCTACAGCTCTCCGAGTCTTTTTATAGAATGGATCTGACTGTATTTCTTTACAATGAAATTTGTTGTTTAAAGGTAGTTTACGAAGCACCACGGATGAAAAAAAGCAAGAGGTCAAAGGGTAAAAGATCTAAAATCCACTATTCAGGAGACTTTGTGGAAAGAGCTGGGCCTGAAAGTTGACAGCGTTGTTCAAGGGACTGGGACCTCGAACACTGGCATCTCATGAAGGTTCTATCGCACTCCGAAAAAGGCAGCGAAAGCAACCGGAGTCAGTGAAGAATTAATCATCAGATTTACTGTCCTATTGCAGGTACAACAACAAAATCCAATTCAACTATATTTGGACTGAGTTCCTTCGCTTCACCATATTTATGCTCTTCTCTGAGTTTTAGGTTTTGTCCAGTGGTCATCCGGTGAACGATGAGGCTTTCAGCGCGTACGCTTCGGATACTGGAAAATTGTACGTGTCCTTATATAATTGTATCCTATGCCTCCGACCGTCCACAAAGTCTTAATTCATGATACCCAGGCGACCAGATACGCCCTACTGCCAATCGGAAAGCTGTCCGAGGAGGCCCAAGAATCCCGAAACAAGGATCACAGGTTCTTCCGGGAGCACCAAACACGGAAGACCTCCAGAAAGGACACAACAACCGATCTAATACACAGTCGCCTGTTTTCGTCGGACCCAGTAGTTATAAGGCACCTCATCAAAGCCTAAATTCACTGGAATGAACTGGCCCCTGAAGTACACGCTTTGCTCGTGTTCGATGAGGACACAGATGAAGAGGAGGCTTCGGATGAAGAGACTTCCGTAGAAGAGACTTCCAAAGCAGAAGAAGAGGACATTGAAATGTCAAATACATATGAGGAGTATAGTTACAAACATGGCCAAGTCCGTTGAGCTGTTTTTTTTTTCAGGAGAAGCAAAAAACTCGTTTAGGATATTAATTCATATATATTCAGACACCTTATTATTTATGTTGCTTAACAGAGGCTTCTAATTTATTACCATACCATTTTACAGTCTAAATATATTACATGAATTGAAAAATGTATTTAAAATTTGTACTTGGCCATGTTTGAAACTAACTATGGGACTTGACCAATTTTGAAACTTACCTAAGAGGACTTGGCCATCTTTGAAACTTAGATTAGAAAATTTGGCCTAATATGTATTATCTCTGCTTCGTCGTCTTTTGGGTATGCTTATGCGACAGTATCTTAGAATAAAAGCACCTTGTTTAGCTTTAACGGGGTGCGTGCATAGTATGCACTATGAAAGTCTTTTATATCTTTCATTTTCAGTAGCCTACACTTTTTGTTCCTCTGTGATTACAGGTTGGGTACTGTGGTAAAGACGTCGCAGAATACGTAAGGAAAAAAAAAAGAAATCTAGATTAGGCCTATTTTCCGATTATGTTCATCTTGACTTTATTTGGAACAATATGATTCAAAATGATATAAGATTTAGTGAAAAATCTTTAAAGATTATTATTTTAAACATTATGTTTGTGTAAAATTACCCAACATTGTAACCATTGTAAAGGCTAATCAACATTTAAATAGTGTATATTTTGCAAATATGTGGATTCATATAGTTACGTCAATGTATATTCCTCATATTATACCTATTCAATACCATCGTGCCTTCGAGATACATCATTGAGCCTTGATTGAATCACCACTAACAACACGTTGTTGATTGTACTCATCTCAGCTGCATTTCCCTCGTGCGCTTCCAGGTGGAAGGATCACGTTGTCGCTTTCTGGAATGTCATTTATTTATTTCCTTCATTTTATTGCACTCCAAATATGAATATTATTTAAAACAACCAATTAATTATATTTATTTATAAAATGTTTCTAAAAATACACGCAAAACCACCACGTGTGACTAGAACAAACCTCAGTCAACCATTTTACCGAAGACACCACGTGACTGGATAGAGCAGGGTTATTGGCTCGTGCGGGTTAACAGGGACTTGGCCGACTTTGACATGAAACCTCATTCTTTGCTGTAATTTTAAATGTGATCTGGCCGGATTTGAAACCCACTTTCGTTCTCGTAGTATTCATCTTGTTAAGAGGAATCCATGGAAGTCAAAACATCAGAACGTGCAAAAGATGGACTTGGTCGAGTTTGAAACTATACGCCTCATATAGTGAACCCAAGGCATGACTCGTAAGTAGTCTTACTAATAAGTAACTTAGGGCCAAAAGATCAACACGGGTCCACGCCCAGAACAAATAGCATATTAAAAAATTAAGTAACATGGCCCTAAAAATCGAAATATTTCAAATATAACATAATATGTTTTTATTCCCTCTCATGACACCTTCCTCGCCAAACTGGTCTAATTTTTACGATCGTTAATATGTTTAACATCATGGATTTAGATGACCGATCCTTATGAAAATAAAATCATGGTACTTGTCAAGGATTCCATACGTTTTTCTTTCTAAACCCTGTTCATAATTTTATTAAAGAGTTAACGAGAGCGTAGAGCGCCATTTACCATGAATTCATTCGCGGAATACTAAATTTTGTCCGGCCACCTTAAGTTTTTTGAGTTAGCGGACGCGTAGTGGATCTGCTACTCCGTTAATCGAAAATCCATTAACGGATTCGTAACCAGCTACCCCGAAAACCCCCTAGTATGAATTTTTATCGGCTTTAGTGAACCCGGAAAGATGATACGATTTATTGCCGTTTAGAATCGGTGTTTAGACCACTGTGTGCTGTTCTCGTACGCTCGTAGATAATACATCGACCTCGATGTCTTGGTAATCAGTAGGAGGCGGATATTTTTGACCTATAAATTCACTGAAAATATTCGAGTTGTGGAAAAATGCTACAAGATAAGTAAAAAGTAAATAATAATAATAATAATTTCGTGTGGCTATTTCTCGCGGACAAATTTATGAAGGCAGACCCCCCCCGAAGAAGGTGGGCGGCATCTGCCATGTGCAGGCAACTGAGTGTTATTGTGGTGGAGTATAATCCTATGTGTGGTGTGTGAGTTGCGGGAAATTGGGGACTGTACAAACACCCAGCTCCCGAGCCACTGGAATTAACCAATGAAAGTTAAATTCCCCGACCCGGCCGGGAATTGAACCAGGGACCTTTTGAACCGAAAGTCAGTACGCTGACCATTCTGACAACGAGTCGGACTAAAGTTAAATTCCTGTACTCATCCCAAGGCGGTGCAGCTCTTTTCAAGCACGCCCTCAATGGAGGTGAGCCGCATTTACAATTTCAACCACATATCAACCCTCCTAACATTCTTAAATTTCTGGCAGTATCGGGAATCGAACCCCGGGCCCCCGAGGACAGCAGCTAATAACAGTAACCTTTACGTTATGGAGGCGGACTAAATTCTGGTGATTGTGTAACAATGGCTGTACCAGTAATGCATCCCGGTTCTGTTCACTGCACAGCTCTTGTTTTTACAGAAATAATTATCTTCAATATACTTGGAAGTGTATATAATATGGGCCTAATGATATTATGGATGTAGTGTCACTGTGGAACCTGCAAACTGTTGTTGTTCTTCGAACTTCTTACAGATTTCAGATGTTTGCCTCGTTTAACTTGTTGTTGTACAGTAAACTTCCTTTCCGCACACCACTGAACACTGTGCTATTTAGTATAAAACGAACACGCCCACCTGTCGCAAGCACGCCTTTTCCAGATTCACTCACTAGCCGATTTAAAAAGTACAGTTTGTGGCGGTTGCAATTCTGGAATTTTTCTGGCACTGAAAATTTCGGGGGATAATTCTGTGCTTGAATATTTATTAGTCTGACAATAAAGAATGCATGCTTAAATAAGGAAATAAATAAACATTATTCATAATGCTTTATATATATCGAACTAAAACCTTCTTGAAAGTCGAAATAATGACTGATCATGCCAAATCGGCAAGAAATGCTAAAGAATGTAAAGCATAAACGCGTTATTTTCCTTCGTTATATCGCAGAAGGAATTTCTGAATTACTGAGTATCGGTTTAACACAAAGGGAAAATATGACATTTCAACAACATCTGCCCCCTAATAACTAAATTGAATATCAGATAAAAAGCAGCAAAACTTACTCCTCTACAGTGATTGTTGAAACGGCTCTCCCACGGTCTGTAGACAAGCATTGTTGTTTGTGATAATAATCCGGTTCAATCTCTGCAATTCAGCCTCATGAATCTTCATAATTACGTTGATTTTCATTGGCAGGACAGAAAAATACGCGGTTCAACACTTATCCAGCAGCAGTAAAACTCGCGCTGTACGGCAGGTTATCGCAGACTCCCTGAGACCATGTCATCACTAGGTGAGCTACATATCAGGCTGTTATTGCATCATCCACTAGCACAGAAACGGATCAGGTAATAAGTGGCAACTCAACTGAGACTCTCACTGTATAAGCAATCCAAGAATCCAACCTCATTCCGAATTCTGGAAGCAGTCTTGCTAGGCAATTATAGAAATCATACGTAGTTCATTCCAAGATTTCAGTTTCATCTCTTCAACTTACTGATATCGTCGTCCTTTCCGGGTGGAGTTCATTTTGGTTAAGTGAACAGAAGGCTAAGCTAGTTCAGCAGGGTGGATGGGGGAGCACAGTTACACGAACCAGTGGCGATACGTGACCTCGTGCGTTCTATACCTGATGCCCCACTTCCTCCTGACAGTTTCTCTCAAACGTCTGAAGACTCCGAGATAATTCCAGCGGTTCGTCCTTTGAACCTCAGAGAGAAATCTATATTGCACAACGCTCTAGATGTCGAAACACCGTTAGAAACACTTTCAAGTTTGTATGTCCAATCCTTATCCCGTTTTCTCTACGGGATCGGGATGAAGTGAGATGAACCTTGGTAGCGAGTTTCTACGACCGGATGCCCTTCCTAACGTCAACCTCATCAGAGAAGTTAATGAGATGAAGTGATATGATAGAAGGAAGGAGGAGGGTGAAACCCCATGCCAGCACATAGCTTACTCCTGTCAAATAGCACCCCGAACGAAACGTGCTGCTTTAATTTGGAACTTTCCTAGCTCTCGTGTTAAGTAATAAGCCGTGTCGCTAATGCCATGCTGGTGACGATTACGTGTACGAAAACACCGCCATCGACTTTAATTTACTTGAGTTGTGAGTTAAATAAACGGCCATAAGAGATCAGAGAAGGAATCGAATATTTGTAATCTTATTGAATTACAGTAATATGTCATAACGACACAATGGATGAATTCAACTGCCAGGAACGTTTCGGAGTGGCTGCATGATCCTTCCTTGACAGTCAATTTTGGAGAATTAGCCTACAATTGGACATCTTTGAGTACGGTGAGCAATTGTAGGAAAGACGTGGAACATACAGCATCATGAAGAGTCTGGAGGACATCGATGGAGTTTCGGACAAATATATCGTGATTAGCAGTGACCCACATAAAGGTATTACTGGTCTTCGCCCAGACCCAGGTCACGTCGTACCTTTAAAGTCATGTGCGGCCAAAGTTTTATGAAGCTAGTTATTATTTATCTTCTTACGACGAGGCTTGCTGTGGACCACATATCAAATTCAATTCATACTTCCTTGTCGTTTCCTCCTCCGTTCTTTCCAGTATTCCTTCATTGCACAATGATTTATTCTTCTCTCCTCAGGCCACTTTGGACATGATTTCCTTTCCATTGTTCCTTAGAATCCTTCCATTATTAAAAATATATTTTTAGAAATCTCTCTTTCCGTTTTGCATTCTTCCCTTATTTTACTTCTTTCTAAATCGTTCATGACTTCTTGTATCCATTTTGTTCCTGAATTTTCTCCCAGATGTCCATACAATATCAATCTCCAATTTATTATTATTTCTGTTATATTTTCTATGTTGTGGTATATTTCCTTATTCTCTTTTCTTTCTTCTTTCTTATTCTGCTTACCCTCCAGGGTTGGCATTTCCCTCGGACTCGGCGAGGGATCGCACCTCTACCGCCTCAAGGGCAGTGTTCTATAGCTTCAGACTCTGGGTATGGAAATAAAACTGGGGAGGATGACCAGTACCTCGCCCAGGCGGCCTCGCCTTCTATGCTGAACAGGGGCTGTGCGGGGGGATGGGAAGATTGGAAGAGATAGACAAGGAAGAGGGAAGGAAGCAGCCGTGGCCTTAAGTTAGATACCATCCCGGCATTTGCCTGGAAGAGAAGTGGGAATCCACGGAAAGCCACTTCCAGGATGACTGAGGTGGGAATCGAACCCATCTGTACTCAGTTGACCTCCCAGGCTGAGTGGACCCCGTGCCAGCCCTCGTACCACTTTTCAAATTTCGTGGCAGAGCCTGGAATCGAACCCGGACATTCGGGGGTGGCAGCTACTCACAATAACCAGTTCACCACAGAGGCGAACATATTTCTAGTATTCCCAGTTTATCTAAACCATAGTTCAATACTGGACATTCTGGTTTCACCACTGTATTCTAGTGCCTTATTTTAACTTCTTTACATAAGCATTTATTGTTGTAAATGTTTTTAGTGTTGCCTAGCACTCTTCCCATATTGTGTAAACTTTCTTCTAAACCAGATAATTCTAAACCATATCCTTAAAACATTTCTCCCAATTATTTAAATTTCTTTACTTTCTCCATTCTTGGAGCGTTTCTTTACGTTTGAAATAAAGTTGGCTTTAACGTCGACTTACGTTCCTCAGTCACGGGTACATGAAAAGAAAAAATTAAGAAACTTTTAGTACTTGAGCAGAACGCGGATATCGCCAAGAGTATTTAAGTTCATTTAACTTACGATTATGTATAAAGTCTCAATTGACAGATGAAAAAATATGCTACCTGTTGCGCGAAATAAATCTCATACATAGTTTTCATGAATTAGCACTTCAAAGTAAGGCAACGTTTGTGCTAAAAATGTGACGTCACAGGCATACCCTATTATAAGATGGCGCTGTGTCGACTCGCGCGCTCATTACTAAAAAAATAAGTCTACGAAATCCTGCGACCGCTACAATAATGAGAGCCTACCAGCAAATTTTTTCCTCAGAGATTCTGAAAACTGTTTTGTTGGCTATTTCCTCCCTTCTTGGTATTCCCATCTTTTCTGATGACTACAGAAGCTACTCCCCCCCCCCCCTTCTTTTTCTATACTGTACATTTCACTTTCTTACCTTTCCCCTTTTCGTCCTACTTCCGCATTCTTCTTCAACAGTTCCTTGTTCCTCACATTCGTTCTGATGTTTTACCTGCAGTTCCTCACACCGATTTTCCACCGACGTGAAGTATTATGAATGATATATTATATAATGATAAGTGCCAAATAGAATACGCAGATAATTTCAGGAATATTCATCAAACAGGTGGAAGCATATACGAATTTTTAGGCCTTCTCCTGAGAGGGGTGCGTGCACGTAGAGAAGTATAAATGAAAAAAAAAGCGTTTCGAAGAGTATTTTTATTCAACTAATCACAATCATAAGTGTGTGTTTATTACTTGGTTAGCAACACGACATTAATAACAGTTATAACAGCGTTATGTAAAGATCGAGAGACTAACCTCACGGCGAGGATAAATGTATTAAACAATCCCTAATGACAACCTATAATCAAAAAATATTTAAAAAAGAAATAATATATATTTAAAAAGAATAAATGATAGAAGTTTAACAAGACTACAATTACAACGGTAGGTACATGCAAACACGGAAGATCAACAAGTAGATAGAGGGTAAATTTTCCTTCTTCGAATTTTAGAAAGGTATTGCAATTTAAATACGCACAGTATATAGATAGGTAAGGGTTATTTTTCCCGAAGGCAGGTCCGAACCTCCGCAAAGGTGTTCCTGAGCCGGAGCTTACGTGCGGTAGGGTGGCCAGTTCCTTTCCACTCCTCAATTCCCTTACCCCCACCAACAGCGCGTGGCAACCCATCCAACTCCTGACCACGCACAATGTTGCTTAACTTCGGAAATAACACGGGATCCGGTGTTTCAACACAGCTATGGCCGTTGGCGGTATATAGACAATACACAATTAAGAAATATTATAAGATCTGAACATCGAAAAGAAAAAAATGTTCGAATAGAGAATGGTAGGTACACTGTTTACATGAGTAGCCATAACACATAACAGTCCAGCCAACTTGAGCACAACAAATACAGGTGTTTCCAGTGTTCCATAAGAAAAATAGAAGGAAGCTCACTACGTTCACCGCATCGGCACGACAGCCAAAGGCCAAAGTTCTCTTCTATACTCTTTGGTCCAAAGCACGAATCCAAGATTTATGAAAAGGAGAAAGAAACAATGGGGGGGGGGGGTAAAATGACACGAAAAGAGAGTAGAAACCATGGTAGTCCATCATGGATTAGGACCCAGGATCATCTACTGCTTCAGAAAATGGCTCAATCTTGAAGTAAATATTTAAATAAACAGAACTGGCAAGAACCAGCTTACCCAGAAAGTCAAAAGGTCTCTCCCCTACCTCAGTCACTGAAGAAACTTCAGCTGGAATGAAGTGAAATAGAGTCGTCACAGAGACGAATTCGAAATACGTTTCAGTCTCGAATTGATCGGAAGCACACTGACCAAGTATGGAGAGGCGGACGACAATTTATAGGCGGAAAAATATGACGTAGACGGATGCAATGATAGGAGCGAGAGTGGAAAGAGACCGGAAAGTTCAAGAATATAATAGGAGTTGAAAAGACGCGTTTAGCGTTTGTAGAAGTGTGGAGATCCGTGGAAGAAGGTAAGGTTAGAAGCGTGTGCAAGGATGTTGGTGGCGGTAGATAAGAGAACATTACAGACGCTTGTCCTGAATTCTGCTCCTGAATAGAGCTCATAGCCTGAAATTTCCTTCCCCTTAAAACAATGGACCACCGGGTGAGTTGGCCGTGCGGTTAGGAGCGCGCAGCTGTGAGCTCGCATCCAGGAGATAGTGGGTTCGAACCCCACTGTTGGCAGTCCTGAAGGTGGTTTTCCAAGGTTTCCCATTTTCACAACAGGCAAATGCTGGGACTGTACCTTAATTAAGGCCACGGCCACTTCCTTCCCGTTCTTAGGCCTTTCCTGGTTCATCGTCTCCATAAGACCTATCTGTGTCGGTGCGACATAAAACAAATAGCAAAAAAGAAAAACATTGGACCACCTGCCTTCTACAACTCACTCCTTTCCTTCCCATCCCCATTTTACACCTACCGTATCACATACATAGCTTGAGGGAGGCCTAGCTTCCTTCCTGTCGTCCGAGAGAAACCTAATTATCTCCCTCAAACTCTGCAACTCCTCCCTCATACTCCTTAATGCCTGTCCGCACTCACTGTATCTACACCTCCATTCTTCAACCGTTTCTTAACTCTTCTTTAATCTTTACTCTTCTTTACTGAATAGTAAAAAATCAACAAGGGTGAAATAAATTATTCTGTGAAGAAAAGAAACAAAAGAAAGAAATGTTGTCTATTATTATTATTATTAGTATTATTATTATTAATTTTATTATTATTAATATTTGGCCTCTGTTGTGTAGTGGTTAGTGTCATTAGCTGCCACCCCTCGGAGGCCCGAGTTGGAGTCTCGGCTTTACCACGAAATTTTAAACATGCTATGAGGGCTGGAACGGGGTCCACTCAGCCTCGGGAGGTCAATTGAGTAGAGAGGAGGTCGATTCCCTCATCAGCGATGCTCGAAGTGGGTTTTCGTGGTTTCCCACTTCTCCTTCAGGCAAATGCCGGGATGGTACCTAACTTAAGGCCACGGAGCTTCCTAGCCTCTTCATTGCCTATCCCTTTCGATTTTCCCATCCCCGCACAAGGCCTCTGTTCAGCATAACAGGTGAGGCACATGGACGAGGTACTGGTCCTCCTCCCCATGTTTATCCCCGACCCGGAGTCCCACGCTGCAGAACATTGACCTTGAGGAGATAGAGGTGGGACCCCTTGTCGAGTCCGAGGGAAAAACCAACCCTGTAGGGTAAACGGAATAAGAATGAAATTATTATTATTATTATTATTATTATTATTATTATTATTATTATTATTATTATTTGTTTAATATTTATACATTGGATAATTATTTCTTGACCACCTCCGCAGTAAAATTGAGCAAGTAAAAATTTAAATAAATTTGACAATGTGAAAATATTAACTTGTTAAATATGTCTAATTGAAATTTAAGATGTACTTTTCACGTAAATAGATATACCGGCTGCAGTTAGTGCAGCTTATAACGTCTTTATATTTCGGATAATGCGGTGGCGAATGCGTACTTTGATATTTTGAGCTTTATCGCGATACGATGTCGCCTCTAAAACTACATCTGCCAATAGCGTGCTGATGGAGCCCTACCATAAGTCCAAATGCGTGAGTGCACATTCGCGTCCATCAAACAGTGTTCTAAATTAATGCCGAGCACGTTTGCTGACGTTCGCATTACCATCTGCCGCACTTTAAATACTGCTACTTCACACTGTGCACTAAGCAAATAATGTGAATGCAATAACAACGCTATGCCCATACAAATGGAGGTACTCCATTACATAGAATGAACCCGCCATCGTAAAATATGCCAGGTGTTCATACAAGTATAGGGGCTGCCTAACCCAGGCGGTGAAGGCACGCTTGATTCAGTCGGATGGATCCCCCTATCAGGAAGTCGAAAATATAAGAAACAAGAGTTCCTCTTCTTGGGGTGCACATGTCTATGAGATTAACTTATTCTACACCAGAAAACGAATAGCATGTTAATACCTCGGGGCAAAAGCAGCCGGGATTAGAGCCAACCACTCTACTCCATTTGGTGCCGAGGTTACGGATAGTGAAAGACTTTACCTTCCACTCCTCCAAGGGTCTTCGTGGCCTCTACGGAGATGACTTAGCTTTTCACAATTTGCTGTACGTGGCACGGACACAGATAGGTCTTATGGCGACGATGGGATGGGAAAGGGCTAGAAGTGGGAAGGAAGCGACTGTAGCCTTAATTTGTTGGTACTTCTTTTCAGGTTATATGTACGTTTATTTTATACCTTCGAGAGCCGGAAGAGAGGATAACAAAGACGGAGGTGCTGTGGAGAGTGGAAAAAGGGAGAAGCATGTTAGATGTAATTCGAAAAAAAAAAAAGAAATAACGCAACACGCCCGAAGGGCCTTGGCCTATCCAACGACTGCTGTGCAGCCCGAAGGCCTGCAGCTTATGAGGTATTGTGTGGTCAGCATGATGAATTATCTCGGCTGTTATTCTTGGCTTCCTAGACCGGCGCCGCTATCTCGCCGTCAGGTAGCTCCTCAACTGTAATCATGTAGGGTGTGTAGACTTCAAAGCAGCCTTCAGAATCAGCTAAAAATCCCTGACTGGGCCAGGAATCGAACCCGGGTTCTCCGGGTAAGAGGCAAGTATGCAAGCCGGCTGTAAATCGAAAAAGAAAGCAAAATTGGATTGATACAATATACGACATGATTCCTTATACGAGTAGCGATGGAAGGGATAATAAATAAGAAACGAGGAAGGGAAAGGAGGAGATACCAGCTATTAGATAGGAAAGGAGAAGAAGGATATGTAGGTAAGGGTTATTCTGCCCGAAGGCAGGTCCGAACCTCCGCAGAGGTGCTCCTGAGCCGGAGTTTACGTGCGGTAGAGTGGGCAGTTCCTTTCCGCTCCTCCATTCCCTTACCCCCCACCAACAGCGCGTGGTAACCCAATCCAACTCCTGACCACGCCCAATGTTGCTTAACTTCGGAGATCTCAGGGGATCCGGTGTTTCAACACGGCTACGGCCGTTGGCGTACGATATGTGGAGGCAAGAAAAAGTGAACAAAATAGGGAGATATGGTGGCCACAGTCACGACTAACTCATGCCCCTTTGCTAACACCTCGACACAGATCTCAACGACTTGTATGGGCCGTGGAACAGTGGCGGCATGGGGTATGGACCAATGAATCACGGTTCCAGTTATTTCGAGCTGATGGGCGCGTGAGAGTGTGGCGTATGCCCCATGAAGCTATGGATCCTGCGTGTCAACAAATTTGTGTCCAGAAGTGGCTCGCAGAGGTGCAAGTTATGTGTACATTCTTTCAGACCATCGACATTCCTCTGTGGCCCTGGAGTACCCTGATGGAGATACCATGTTTCAACAGGACAATGCCCGATCTTAATCCAATCGGGCATTTAAGGGCGACGCTGGTGTACGCTCCATGAACCCCGCACCAAGTACACAAGAAGAACTCTGGGCAGTAGCGCAAGATGCGTGGGTCCAGATCTCACCACAACGATTCTAACACCCTTTAGGGTCGATGCCTCGCCGTATTGCTGTCGCTCTGAGTGCTCGCGGGGAAGCAACTCGTTATTAACATCACATTCAATGACTTCCCATGACTTTTGGCCACTCAATGTATATTACTTTCATCATCATCATCATCATCTGTTTACCCTCCAGGTTCGGCTTTTCCCTCGGACTTAGCGAGGGATCCCACCTCTACCGCCTCAAGGGCAGTGCCCTGGAGCTTCAGACTCTTGGTCGGGGATACAACTTGGGAGTATGACCAGTACCTCACCCAGGCGGCCTCACCTGCTATGCTGAACAGGGGCCTTGTGGAGGGATGGGAGGATTGGAAGGGATAGGCAAGGAAGAGGGAAGGAAGCGGCCGTGGCCTTAAGTTAGGTACCATCCCGGCATTCGCCTGGAGGAGAAGTGGGAAACCACGGAAAACCACTTTGAGGATGGCTGAGGTGGGAATCGAATCCACCTCTACTCAGTTGACCTCCCAGGGCTGAGTGGACCCCGTTCCAGCCCTCGTACCACTTTTCAAATTTCGTGGCAGAGCCGGGAATCGAACCCGGACCTCCGGGGGTGGCAGCTAATCACACTAACCACTACACCACTGAGGCGGACTTATTACTTTCATATTACAATAAATATCTTTGATCTGTTTTACAAAAGTACAATGAGCAAACATGAGAGATGTTTGCAATTCAAGCCATGGTTTCCAATCTGCCCTAGTGAGTGTACCCTCGGGCTAGACCTCGAAAATAGCCTCATCAGACCCAAGCGTAAATACCAAATGAACGGATTTTGAATTATTTTTTTTCGGGGTAAATAAAACAACACTTCAGGTAAAAACAGCCGTCCTACTGTAAATGGTAAATTCTCATTTCCTTCCAATCAGTCAATCAATCAATCAATCAATCAATCAATCAATCAATCAATCAATCAATCAATCAATCAATCAATCAATCAATCAATCAATCAATCAATCAATCAATCAATCACCACTGAACTGCATTTAATGTTGTCGTCCAGGTGGCAGATTCCCTATCAGTTGTTTGCTAACGACAAATGATTTATATCGAGGTTTGCGTCACCTACTTGTCAGCTGGCATTCGGTAGATAGTGGGTTCGAATCTCATTGATGAAAGCCCGTAATATGGTTTTCCGTGATTTCCCATTTTCACATCAAATGCCATTGCCACTATATGATCTATGTGTTTCGAAGCGACGTAAAGCAAGTTGTAAAACAAAAGTCAAAGAAGCCAGCTTCCCACTTTTGGATGCTTTCCTTCCCTCCCTCACAGAAAATGTGTTTACTTTTTAAGGCAATAATAAATTAGAATTCTAGAATAGACTAAGTACTCCAACTACTGTCTACACTATACCTGTAATATTAAAAGAAGAGTTTCGACAGATATGGCTAGAGGGAAGAGCATTGCACGGTGTTGCCACTTTCCTGCATTCCTTTTCTCCTTCCCCTCGCTTCCGGCTCGCCTGTTCGTTCAGACTGCTGTGTTCTGTTATACGTAACTCAGAAGTGAGACGTTTAGCAACTCCAAGCAACACGAGTTGGCCAGCAGTCTTATCTCCATGGCAACCACAGTGGTTCCACCCCTGTTTCCATAGTAACCATACACGCTTCTCCCTTCTCCCTACCCACTCACGCAGGCAGTGAACGGTCCTCCCTCTAAGTACTGCCGGAACTCATCCTTCAATGTTACGACCATAGTATACTGAATCTGAACTTTAATAGTAAGCTTCCAAGAAGTATATATAGCTGATTTTCCGTAACAGATAAACGGACAAAGATACAAAAAATTAACTTAGGCCTATATTCGAATTGCTGTGCTGTGTAGCTGAGCTGGTACAGCGCAAGCCTTCTGAGCGCAAGTTGGTGGGTTCGATCCCCGTTCGGTCTGGTGCTTTTTGCAGGTGCCGAAATGCATCAGTCTCGTGTCAGTAGATTTGCTTGGCACGTTAAAGAACTCCTGAGGGGCAACATTTCGGCACCTCAGCTTCTCCAAAAACCGTAAAATTACTCAATGGGACTTAAAACCACTAAAATTATTATTATTATTATTATTATTATTATTATTATTATTATTATTATTATTATTATTATACCTTCGAATTCTCCATGCCTAATCTAAGAAAAATATATTATTGAGTATAAGAAGTACCTACAAGTGAACATATGTAATATTATTGTTATTTTTATTGGTTGTTACAGTTATCCCCCGAAGAGTGGCTCTATACTTTCAGAGAACTCAACACTAACAAACAGAGAACGGATGAAATGGAAGATTCTGCTATTGATCAAGACACTCCGCGCCTTTCCTCGCCGGTGTAAGCCGCTGTCTGCAGCAGTTGTAGTAATAAGCAAAAGCCATGTCATCCTCCCAAATCCTAATCAGCTTATAGACCGACATCTTCACGTGGGCACAGTTATTGAAAGAGATTGCTCCAGCTCACCCAAGTAATCCCAGTACTCCTCTGTAACTTGGAAATGAGATTTTTCTTTGAAACTGGTGTGGAGGGAATAAATTCGCCGTAGCTCGTGTGTGAACGAACGACATGTCTTGAAAAAAAGTATTTGGAAAATGAATCTGTTGCGACACTGACCATGATCTATTTTCAATGATTTCACCACAGTATTCAGATGAAAGTGAAAAAGGTAACTTGTATTCGTTTAAAATATATTCCTCTAGATGCTGCATGGAGGTGATGTTAAAATAAAAATGTGACCTCTTTATAAGTATTTTCTCATTCTTTTATAGGCACGTTTGTTACATTATGTTTTATTACTTTTATGCATTTTCGAATGCACATATTGTACAAACATTTTCTTCCCAAAAAAATTCTAGAAACAACACAGCCTATTCAATTTTAAATCAACATATCATTTATTCAATCTAATACCAACAAGTGTTTTCCAAAGAACACAGAATAGCTCACAAGTTCTTTAAAAAAATTGAATTGTTGGTTTCGTAAAAGAAATATCAATATACTCAAGAATATGAACATTTTAATGCTACCGGGAGGAAATTAAATATTATGTTTTACATGCAAATAGTTCCGCATTATTGCCACCGAGAATTTTATAATCGTGGTAACAATTTTATCTTGAATATTTCTGTTTGGAATGTACGATTATCGCCATTCAGAAAAAAACACTTTCTAACACCTCTAGCTACAGTATATCCTTTGTGATAAAACTCCATGAATGTAACCTTGTGTGTCACGTATTATTACAGATTCAAAGCCTTCTGGAAATGAAATTGATAACACTTCCTTTATTTGCTTCCACCACTGTATTTCGAATTTAATTACTGTATCATACATCGTTGCTGCGGGAGCAATACCGGAGATCTGACAATGCATTTGCTCTTCATTATTCTCCTAATCACTGGCCACGCCTTCCGGCCACATATGGATATACAGTCAGTCAGAAACATTTTGGTTGTGTTCAGTTTTCTGTGTCAACGTGTAAAAGAAAATTAACCTTACCGTATTTTACTGTAGGAATATATGTTTGCGCAACGAATTTACTCACTCCTGTAGTGTAATGCATAAGGTTCATATTCCTTTACACTGTTCGATAGGAAATTGAGCGCAACGAACATTTTACTGATGGACTGCATATCCATATGTGGCTGTGAGGCATGACCAGACTAAGGAACATGATGGTTAGGAAGAGCATCGTGACATACGAGGTTTGATTTCTTCCCGACAATGTGAAGACAAGCAGAGCAATTTTCGTTTTGTTGATTTTCCTATACGGTAAAGGAAAATTAAATTTACCATAGCGTTCTATAGCAATAGAGCGTTTTTGCACCCAAGCCGTTCGCTAACCGGTTGACGCTTTATTGATATCATTGATGAAGAGCCAATCGGAGCCATTCATCTTACGTTATTGAAATAAGCGGCCCGGTTATCACCAGTGGATTAACGAAACTTTATCTACCAGCGAAGCTCAAACCTATTGACGTTTGAGGTGTGAAAGCTTGCCCAGTAGTGGCCAGCAGCAGCGTCCGGCATAAGAGCTGCGTCGCCTCAAACAGACAGACTTGTACAACTAAGATCAAATACCACGAGCATTCGGAGATATGTTTTATTTTTTGGACTTCGAGTGCAAATCACACGGATTCGGGCAACTTATTGAATATATAAAAATAAATATGGTATTTTTACTCTGAGTGGTTCGGATTTTATCGTTTGTTAAATAAAATGGCAGTAACCAATGTCCAGAACTATCCACAGATTATATCCGTCTAGAAAATTTGTGCATAAACAAAACTGGAAACAAACACAAATGAAATGACTGAAATAATTTCGCGTGGTTTTTCATTTCACATCCACGATTATTACCTACACTAATTAACTGAGGTTTTCCACCCAGCAAAAACACCCCGTTATGTAAACACCAAGAGGACTAAATCTATTACTCCTAGTACCATGTGTGTTTTTCTTATATATTTCTCTTAATATCCTTTGACAGATACATTTGTGGTTGTTGCTAGTCTTCAGTTTTAGAAAAGTTCGATGAGAGATTAGAAGTTACTCCCTCTTTCTCTCTCTCACATACAGAGAGAGAGAGAGAGAGAGAGAGAAAGAGAGAGAACCGGTGAACACGATGTCCTAATTTCCAGAATGAAATAACAAGTACGTGTTGCTACTGAAGATCTACCGGGGATTTGAGAGGTGATATAAGGTGGTAGGGTAATATATTGCAATGTTATGGACTTAATATTAACATTTATATAACGGCATATGACCCCCGGTGGCTTAAAATCATAAATTAATTCACTGACAGCTGACTCATTACTTCGAAGGGGATATTATCGTAAGTGAGGCGTAGAATGTTTATGCAGCTGCTATATCGACAAGGTAATATAAACAGATGCGCTCAGCCCAGAGGACCTGTGAAGAGTCCGCTTTCTGTGAACTGTCGTGTTAATGAGCAAGTTGAGTGAAAACATTACATTGAAGTGCTCTTCTTTGTCAGTTTAGATCACTGAAAACAATGATGCCACTCAGCAAGCCCAGTACTAGTTGAAGTGATAGATTGGATGCAGTAGAAAGTTCGGAAGATGGTGTATAACGTTCGTTGTTTTTATTTTTTTTAATATGTGCTTTAGGAAAAACCGCAGACAACTGAAGACTTACCTGTGGAAGAGCGTTCGGTAAGTATCAAGTATGTCACGTGTATTGAGAGTTGTAAAATCACAGGGTGCGCAGAAATTGCTCGTCTCGCCTAGAAAGCACATAAATGTTCCTAAATTGTAACAAAGACGACTTCGGAAAAGACGTTATGCGACTTAATTTTTTTTTTTAATTTTACTATAAAGGTTATTTTCCGACAACTAATAAATGAACGCCTTCGTTCACGGGAAAATTAGCTTACAATGGTTCAGTTCGGGCATGTGTTACCTGGTAAAAGATATGCAGTATTACAGCTCATTTTCAAGGACAGTGAAGAGTAGGCAGAAAAAGAACGTTATGTCACAAGAACATTCAAGGCTGGACAGGAATACGAACCGTCACACAAGTCTACCGTGTTGTTTAATATCGAAGAGCCGAGCTGAGTGGCTCAGACGGTTAAGGCCCTGGCCTTCTAACCCCAACTTGGCAGGTTCGATCCTCGCTCAGTCCGGTGCTATTTGAAGGTGCTCAAATACGACAGCCCCGTGTCGGTAGATTTACTGGCAAGTAAAAGAACTCCTGCGGGACTAAATTCCGGCACCTCGGCGTCTTCGAAGACCTTAAGAAGTAGTTAGTGGGACGTAAAGTAAATAACATTATTATTATTATTATTATTATTATTAATATCGAAGAACACTTTTCATGCTGATCTCCAACGTCAGGGAGACCGGGCAAGGCATATAGGGGAAGAAGAATGATCCTTGGTATATTTAAAGCAGCCAACAGTTTAACCAAGTCATCTGTATTAAATCTACAATTAAGCAAACCATCCTCGGGAGAAAAGTTGTCTATACTAAAACGTGGTTCATCCATCTTATCCGTCGCTTTCCTGTTCTCCCCGATGGATATTGTAGCATCAGATCAGGAATAAAATTATCAAGATCACCAAGTAATGCAAGATGTATTATTTCCTCCATGTTGATGCAGCCTTTCGACTGCTGTTCGTGAAGCGACCTTCGGCAAGCGGAGAGTTGCGATTTTTTCCGATTCTTCCCCGAAATTTTACGGACGGTCAGAAGGTGCTCGAAATGTGTTTACGTTACGCTACGTCCGAGTACAGCGCGAAAACTCTCTATTTGTCTGTTTTCATAACGTATTTGAGGAATCCTCTGTGGTGTAGTGGTTAGCGTGATTAGCTGCCACCCCCGGAGGCCCGGGTTCGATTCCCGGCTCTGCCACGAAATTTGATAAGTGGTACGAGGGCTGGAACGGGGTCCACTCAGCCTCGGGAGGTCAACTGAGTAGAGGTGGGTTCGATTCCCACCTCAGCCATCCTTGAAGTGATTTTCCGTGGTTTTCCACTTCTCCTCCAGGCGAATGCCGGGATGGTACCTAACTTAAGGCCACTTAAGGCCTATCCCTTCCAATCTTCCCATCCCTCCACAAGGCCCCTGTTCAGCATAGCAGGTGAGGCCGCCTGGGCGAGGTACTGGTCATACTCCCCAGTTGTATCCCCCGACCAAGAGTCTGAAGCTCCAGGGCACTGCCCTTGAGGCGGTAGAGGTGGGATCCCTCGCTAAGTCCGAGGGAAAAGCCGAACCTGGAGGGTAAACAGATGATGATGATGATTTGAGGAATCCTACAGTATAATGTATTTAAGATTAATTTTCATTTATATTTTAGCATAGAAAAATGAACACAACGAAAAGTGTTCTGTTGGACTGCATATCCATATGTTACTGGGAGACGTGCCAGTCTTACGGAGAGTAACGGATAGGAAGTGTATTGTCACATATGATGTATTGCTCCCGCAGCGACGATATTAGCGCAATTACTCGACCAGTGCTTTTTGTTAATTAAACTAAAAAACAACACGCCGCCCGACATCATTTCACAGTTGTAATACTCCTAAATATAGAAAAATCTTCAAGGAATTACGGAATCAGACTACACTTACAAGAGTGAAAATAAGTATTTTAATACCTCTCTCGTATTAATTCAATGAACTGATCTAGTCCTGAACTATGCAAGTACAATGTTATTGCAGCGAGACCTTTTTCATACTCCGATGGTATTGATTAGATACGTGCATTTTACCATTAAACAAACCTCTTTCAAAAATTGAATTGAAAATAATTTGTTATTATGAAGTATTTCCCTTTTCACGGCATCCCACCTTTAACTCCATTTGTGAAATATCATCATTATCTCTTAATATTCTCTTCTTTGCTTGATGGATTCAGATAAGAACAAACAAGCATCAAACACACTACCAACCATTAAATCACACAACTTGGGATAGACAATGGACGGGTCGTCACAGCAGGACCCCCGTGCTCAGCCTAACGGGTAAATTGGCCAGTCAGAACCGTTGTTTTCTGAGCGTATCAAACCTCGTTGTCCTTCAATCAACGTAATTACTAATAAATTGTTTGGTTTTTGCGGCCAAAGATACAGCGTTTGAAATTTACATCGATTGTAGAGGATAGATTACATAGGCTGTTCACTGGGTGTGAAATAGGATCAAAATCAAGAAATAAAAATTCGAAATGGGAAAGCATGGGTGGCATTTCATCGGCTGAATAAATTATTATGTAATCTGAACTTAAATCTTCATCTTAGAATCCGAGTTCTAGAGTTATGTTTTCTCCACTCTGTAATACGTCGGGGAGGCTTGGGGACTCACGGTTGTAATAATTAAAACGGTTAAACGCCTTTGAGCTCTGGTTTTATCGTCGTATGATCAGCATATCGTCGTTGCCGGGACAAAACCTCCCATGTGATAATATTTTGGGGGATATACTGTGCCCTACTGGACTCTGAAGTTCCGGCCAGGCGAAAGCCGGTCTCGAACCTAGAGTACGGTAGTGAAAGAACTCTCACAAACGTGAGCTGGTGCACATAGTCTTACCTGAACACACTCCTCTTCACTCAGCCGACACAGCAATCTTCTCAGCGATAACATGGGTATAACGGGGCAACAAAAGATAAACAAGAGGATATGTGACAAATCAGGTAAGATTCGGCTAAATTAAAAATTAAAAAAACTTAAAATATCTAACAGAAAACTCGCTGCATTCAAAGTTTAACAAATAGGGATTTATTACATAAAATTGAATTATTTACAAAGGATAGAGCTTTTCATTATGACAGGGTAAAATAACGCTGAGCCGATGACAACCAGTTCACTGCCTTGACGAAAACAAGTGAGCTGCAACAAGCATGTTACAACAGTGTAAGAAACGAAGTTTAGAAAGATGGATATCCACTTACCTACTCATAAACAGTAATACCAATAACAATTTACAATGCCTCGCGCCGTCGAACCCCGGTACAAACAAAAATCACCACAAAGTGTACAATGACCTGACTCGGTCACGAACCCTAGTCCCATGACGAGTAAGGCGTCAAAGATACCAATACAAACAAATAAAAAAGGACACAATCAACATATACACGTGTGTAAGTATCAAACGGGCCAGTGTTAAAATCTTACGAAAACAAATAGGACATAAAAAAATTCTCTCCCTGCATTCAAAACATGAAGGTCGTTTCTTCCCCCCTGGCACACTTGACAAACTGCAGACGACCATCACCAACTCGCAAGCCTGTGACGTCAAGCTCAATGACCTCCACCCTCACCACTCCACTTGCGGCAGTCCCCTAATTTATGAGCTCAAACGGGGCGACAGGCTAAAGTCTTGCCTTTCAAAGAAACATCTCACGTAATCTGCTGCCACAGCCCTCTTTTAAATATACCTGGGCTATCTGCCCTCGTATTAATTGTTACCGAGTGTTTGTGGTAGTTAAGCATGAAAGAAGGTGCTGGGTGGTGAATAGGTCTCAAGCTACTAAAGAGAAATTAAATTTTAAAATTTAACAAGGTTATATTTTCTTTTCAAAATTAGGTAACAACAAATAGAACAGGTACTTAGTAGCCGAAATACAACTTGAAATGTACAATTACAGGGATTAAAGAATTTGGGCTTCGAGCCCTGAAAACACAATTCTTGAGCAACTAGCTCAACTTTACGATATACCAATTTTAACAAAAGGGGCAGAAGACCCCACTCGAACCCTGGAGCCCTTGCTCCAAATTACACAGCAAAGCCTCCTCGAGGCATACAACTCTCAGTTTTAGAAAAGAGCCACTCGCTCTTAAAGTTAAGCCTCTCCCAGGCCACACCAAACTCAACTTTCAAGTTGTCCTCAAAGGACATATACACAGGGGTAAAATACCCAACCTACTGAGGTCTATTAGGTGAGAAAAGGATTAATACATGACCTCTAAAATACAACTTGAGAGGAGGCGAACTTGCACTCCTAATACACTTTGCTTAAGACCTACTTGGCACTAGGCCGTTAATACAAGGGCTAATCCCGTACTACAGAGGTGACTTAAAGGCAATTTACATTACATTACGGGAGAATTGGTTGAGAAAAATAAGTTCACCTCAAGACGATGTGAGTGGGAACTCGAGAGGGTTAGCACTCTCTATCCCATAATGTAGCTTTACAAGAGAATAGAAGAAAAGAGTAGTTACATTTTAGGAAAAGGTTACATGATGGAAAACGCTTCGAACCCGCCGCGAGTGTTAAACTGCCGACCTAGCAAGAAAAGAAGTTATTAAAAGGCCATTACCTGGTGTTGAACGGCTGAAGAAGAAAGAGGCGCTTCCCGCCTCCTGCTATGTACTTAATACACTGAAAGATGGAACAGAAGTGGCCCGGAGACCCCAAAATCAGCAGTTTATATCCTCTCGCGGAAGATTCTAGGCGTTAGGGGAAATAAAACACCCTCCCTCAAAGTTTTTATTGGTTCGGGAAAAGAAACCCCTACATAGAGGAAGAAGAAACACATTATTGGTGGAAAATTAATTAAAGAAATTCGGGATTGGCTAGATCCAAACTAAGGGGAAAAAGAGGGGTATACAGCCAACTTAAACCATAACAGAAAGAAATTTAACAAGAAACAAACTTTTGAAATAAAAATTTCTCCAACAAAATAGTTCTTTGATTTCGCACTAGGTTGCACTATTGTAATTCTTCAGTAGTGTCCTCTAGAAGAGAAAGTTCCCACTTCTTACTTCAAGCGAAACAAAAACACATCAAAAGTGACACAGTTCAAAAACTCAAAATTTTCCACGTGGTGACATCTTCTGAGAAAGTAGAGAATTAATAGAATAGATAAAGTTCAACCTTCCTCCAGAAGAGGTGTTTCAACTGGCGCAACTTTTAAATAAACAGAGTAGAGGTGTACCGCCCGGTACAGACCTCCCCCCCCAAAAGTTCCTCCAAGGGGTAACACAGAAGAACATAAGCTTTGTTTCCAAAATAAGGTCCAAGTTTTGATGTTGATATTAAGATTAATTGCGGAAGCATTTATAAGATTTTAGTAATTTGGTTGGTTGCAATTTCAAAATTTTGTTGTTGCCGGTGCAGTAAAGTTTTTCTGTTGTAGTAGTTGAATTTCTGAAGATAAACCTTTAATGCTTAAAAGGTGAAGAAAAGTTTTGCAATGTCCACCAAATATTGTTGTTAAATTCCCAAATGTAATTATTGCTTATGGTGACTGTCCATGTAGTTGATGTAGATTGAGTCGGATGGCCAGACCGGCCGTAGCAGCTTGCGTCCAACGGAGGCCGCTCGGACCCCTCAAGTACCCTGAGATACCGCTCGCCCGCACTATGAGGGGAGCAGAGGTGTTGAAGTACGCCGCGCCCGCGGTGAACAGATACAGGCTGCGGGCATGTAGCAGGTCGTGCGCCGCACATCAGCCTTGGCCGGGAGGTGAGCTCCGGCTCGCCGTGCACATGTCGTCCTCGCTGGAGAGGAGGGGGCCCATCCCCCTCCCCAGTCGCTGCACGGCGCTGCGTGGCTGCGGGGGCGCTGAAACATTAAAGCTAGGCGGCAGAATTGTGTTGGACTATCATCTTCTTTGAGGGTACAGGCTTGTAGAGAGAGTGAGGGGCCAGCGGCGTGCAGATATTCATGGCATTACTATTATGAAGCCACAGTGTAAGGTGGAGCAGGAGACGGGAGCGTGGTAATGGCCGTGGCAAGAACAGGATGGCAGTTTAACGGATCGGGGTGGGTTTTACAAAAGGCTTACATCTAAAACCAAAATATTACAGAAGGGGCAGAATGCCTTAAAAGTGAAACTCAAAAAAAAAAATATAACCTTCATATCCTTTCAAAATAATATGGAGCAAGTTAACACAGAAATTACACCGGTTTCACCTGGGACAGGTGAACTCTAAATATCCTCTCGGTGGCTGGATTACTTAGCAATAGGGTAACCGGCGTAAGAAAATCGAGAATGATACAAGGCCCATGAAATCTGGGGGCAAGCTTGCCCGCGGGAACAAAATTTTTGACCATAACCTGGTCACCTACCTTCAAAGTGGTGGGTCTCCGTCCACGATCATACCTTTCCCTAACCTTTTCATGAGACACTTTAAGATTAGCTTTAGCCTTCTTCCAAAGATCTTTAATGTTGTCCGGATCTATTGTCTCGGGCAGAATGTCATTCAGAGACCAGAGGTTAGAGAGCGGCGTGTTGGGAACGAACTTAAACATCAAAGAAGCTGGAGTAAATTTGTGAGATTCATGAACCGCCGAATTCAAAGCAAAAGCTAACCAATGCAGGGACGTGTCCCACCTAGAATGATCTTCATGATGATAGGCAATAAGTGCGGACCTGAGATTGCGGTTAACCCGTTCAGCCAGAGATGGTTGAGGGTAATAAGCAGATGTAGTTACATGAGAGATGGACAAGTCAAAACAGAATTTACGAAACAGATTTGATGTAAAAGCTTTAGCATTATCAGATACAATGTATTGGCACGGACCAAAAGAAGCAAAAATAGAATTTAGGCAAGTAATGGTGGACTGAGCGGTAGCCAGCTTAGTCGGAAATAACCAGGAAAATCTAGTAAAACCATCTACACACACAAAGATGAACTTGTTGGCATTTCCCTTCGACTGGGGGAAGGGTCCTACATAATCAATATACAGGCGTTCCATGGGGCGCGCCGCTTGATGAGAAGACAAAAGGCCTACTTTAGTGGACATGGTGGGTTTACTGATCAAACAAGATTTACAAGCTTTTACAAGTTCTCGAATTTCACCGTCCATACCTTTCCATATGAACATTTCACGAATCTTTTCACGAGTTTTAAAGATTCCAAGATGCCCCCCCAATGGGGTCTCATGATAGTATTTGAAGATCATAGGTACAAGAACCGCTGGAACAACAACTTTCATCAACTTATCATGCCTCGAAGGGCAACATAGAACACCATTCCTCAGAACATAAGGGACAACATGTTCCCCAGAAGAAAGGGTTTCCATTATAGGAGCCAGCGTCGGATCTTCACGTTGGTATTTCTCAATATCCCTAAAAAGCATGGGAGCATCTGTTAAGATGGCCTTAACACCAGATAGTATGGACTCGGAAGGTGATGAACTGTCGACCGGTTCGTGGGTCTCTACGTCGTTATGAAACATACGGCTGAGTCCATCGGCAACAACATTTTCAGTACCTCTGATATGCCGTACATCGAATTGGAAGGCAGAAATACGGATGGCCCAACGGGCTATACGACCTGTACGACGCGGCCTACCTAAGACCCAGCTTAAGGCTTGATTATCTGTCTCCAGATCGAATTTGACGTGTTCCAGATAGAGACGGAACTTTTCTAAGGCGAATAAGACTGCCAAACCTTCAAGCTCATATATGGAGTACTTTGCTTCTAGAGCTGACAATGTCCTAGACGCATAGGCGATGGGTCGCCTCCCTAGTTCAGTCTCTTGAAGAAGAACTGCGGCTACTGCTGACGACGATGCGTCGGTTTGGACGATGAATTTCTTCGAGAAATCAGGCATAGCAAGTACAGGGGCATTACAGAGAGCTAATTTTAGATCTTCAAAAGCGGCTTGTTGAGAAGGTCCCCACTCGAATTTGATGCCTTTCCTACGAAGAAGGTTTAAGGGCGCCGCTCTATTAGCAAAGTTAGGAATGAACTTCCTGAAGAAATTCACCATACCAATGAACCTGGCGATACCTTTGATGTCCTTGGGAGGTTTAAAATCACGGATGGCCTGTGTTCTAGAATGATCGACAGATACCCCATCGGGTGACACAATATGCCCTAGGAATGACATAGAGGGCTTAGCAAAGGCAACCTTGGACAACTTAACAGTTAACCCAGCCTTACGAAGGCGATTGAGAACTTCTCGCAAATGATCTAGATGTTCTTCAAAGGTTTCGGAAAATACGACGACATCATCCAAATAGTGATATAAGTACTCAAATTTGATGTCGGAAAAGACCCTATCTAGTAGCCTAGTGAGCACAGCTGCCCCCGTGGGGAGCCCGAAAGGCACGCGGTTGTATTCATATAAATTCCAGTCCGTGGCAAACGCTGTAAGATGTTTAGACTCTTCGGCAAGGGGAATTTGATTATAGGCCTGATTCAAGTCCAAGATGGTGAAGAACTTGGCCTTACGAAACCATGAAAAGCAAGAATGAAGGTCGGGAAGGGGCACAGATTGCAACACCACCTTCCGATTGAGAGCCCTGTAATCAATGACAGGCCTGAAGCCTCCTTGGGGTTTCGGGACTAGAAAAATAGGCGAAGAATACGCTGACTTAGAGGGCCTAATAATACCATCCTTCAACATCTGATCGATGATTTCTTTCAGAGCCTTCATTTTAGGTGGAGATAGCCTATACGGTGGAAAACGGACAGGAATTGAATCCGTGACCTCAATTTTGTATTCAATAAGGTCAGTAACACCAAGAGTATCAGAGAACACCTCGGGAAACGACTGACACAGTTTCCGAATACTATCAGCCTGCTCCTCAGGTAGATGTCTAAGGTCTAACAACATCTCATCCTGGGTAGGCGAAATAGATGAACATGATACAGAATTACACTTTAACAAGGGAATTCTACAATTGGACGCAAATTTGAATATGCACGACCTACACTGGAGATCGAGCACAAGACCAGTGTGAGAAATGAAGTCCGCTCCCAATATGATGGGGCAAGACAAACGCTTGGCCACAAACAATTTAACTTTCCATGTAAACTTAAAAACACGAATTTTAACCAGTAAGGAACCTAGAATTTCTAATGGAGATGAATTAGCCGAAACGTATTGAACAGGAGAAGAGACATAGTCAGGGAGTTTACAAACAGATTTCAATTTAGAATACCAATCAGCCGAAATAATGGAACAAACACTGCCTGAATCTAAGAGAGCTGTTACAGGCTCGTTATTTAACTCAATCTTAAGAAAAGGAACAGGTGCGGGGGTATCCGCCGCAATCCTAAGACACTCTTTAGGGCATTCAAAAGATGAATTTGAAGGCTGGCCGTTCTCTGCATTTACAACCTGTTTACTAGGGGCTGAGTCTCGGGAATATAGATTAGTCGGCTCAGCCGACGCCACTAGTCACTTTTTATTATTGGCATAGCTGGAATTTGCACCAGAAGTTGAGCAGGAGGGGGTGCTATTTGAGTTTGGGCAATTCTTGGCGATATGTGAGAAGGCCCCACACTTAAAACAGCCTTGTGATGACCCTGCTCCATTCCTTGTCCCACTTGACTTGATCAGAGGACACTTATTCCGCAGATGGTCAGGCGACCCACAAGCATAACATTTACGGGGATTGACTGGTCGGCGGGGTGGAGGCCGAGTGTTACTGAAGGAAGGCGGGGGTTCTTTCGCCACACGCAAGGAATCGGCATACCTAACTCCTTCCGCAGAGACGGCTAATGCTTCCAGTTCAGAGAAGGTTTGCGGGCACGCCGCGAAACACAAATATGACCTGTAGGGTGGTGAAATCCCTTCAACAATAGCTTGCACGATCTGATCCTCAGGGAAGTGGAGAGCAAACACCCTAGTATAAAACTTAATATCTTGGATGAAGTCTGCCAGGTTTTCATCCAAGCGCTGTACCCGATAATAGTATTTCTGAATAAGGGAGGACCTGGCCCTAGCCGGGATGAAGTTAGCTAGCAAATGGGCATGGAAATCCTCAATAGAAGATTGCTCGGCAATGGCTCTAACTATCTTGTCAGATAGAACACCAATAGCATAAGGATAGATAATTTGCAAAATTTGACATGGGGAAAGAGAAAACACAAGGGCATGATCCTGAAATTCCACTAGAAATCTTAAAAATGAAATTACGTCACTGGTGGTGTTGACGGAAAACTTAGAGATACCTCTAAGCAACATTGCCAATGGATGAGGCAAGCTGCTGAACCCAGGTGTCATGGTCGTTAAAGGTTTCAATGGCAAAGAAGTTAATTCAGAGCGGATGTTACTCAATGACGCACGGTGTTCAGATTCGTTGTTCGATGGGGCAGAGATAGTTTGAGCAGCAACGGTTATCCTATTGACTTCTCCCTGAGGAGGCTCTTCCTCGTTACCTACATTCACCGTGGCGGGTTGATCAGTTTTGGGAGGAGCTTCGCCGGTTAGCAATTGAGTGACCTTATTAGACAATTCAGAAATAGTTTCAAGGAGCGTATTAGCTTGCTTCCTCTGAACGTCATTCACCTTTAGAGACAATAGATCATTAACTCTATTTGCAAAGTGATACAGCCTGCCTTGCACACGCTTAATTTGATTAGGAGATGGATCGTTTTCATCAAAAAAGCTGACTACCGATGCTAGCCCAGTAATATTCTCGACAATCGTGGAAAGAGAGTCGTCAATTTCTTTCTCTCCCAAATTGGGGATGGAAATGGGCAAATCAAGGGACTCTCTAAGCTTGTTAGTGTCTATTGCAACCGTGCCTCCAGATTGAACGTTTCTGATAGTTAACTCATATATCAACTCCTCTTTGCGCAAGTAGTTAAGGAGGAGAACATCGCGAGGGCCGGGCATGATGACAGAACAATTTAGAAAAACTCAAAAAATTCCAGCAACTGAGAAAATTGTTAGAGTTCGAATCAAAGCAATATTTAGCCGTCAAAAGGGGCTAAATTGAGACCCATTCAACCACGCTCTGCTACCACTTGTTACCGAGTGTTTGTGGTAGTTAAGCATGAAAGAAGGTGCTGGGTGGTGAATAGGTCTCAAGCTACTAAAGAGAAATTAAATTTTAAAATTTAACAAGGTTATATTTTCTTTTCAAAATTAGGTAACAACAAATAGAACAGGTACTTAGTAGCCGAAATACAACTTGAAATGTACAATTACAGGGATTAAAGAATTTGGGCTTCGAGCCCTGAAAACACAATTCTTGAGCAACTAGCTCAACTTTACGATATACCAATTTTAACAAAAGGGGCAGAAGACCCCACTCGAACCCTGGAGCCCTTGCTCCAAATTACACAGCAAAGCCTCCTCGAGGCATACAACTCTCAGTTTTAGAAAAGAGCCACTCGCTCTTAAAGTTAAGCCTCTCCCAGGCCACACCAAACTCAACTTTCAAGTTGTCCTCAAAGGACATATACACAGGGGTAAAATACCCAACCTACTGAGGTCTATTAGGTGAGAAAAGGATTAATACATGACCTCTAAAATACAACTTGAGAGGAGGCGAACTTGCACTCCTAATACACTTTGCTTAAGACCTACTTGGCACTAGGCCGTTAATACAAGGGCTAATCCCGTACTACAGAGGTGACTTAAAGGCAATTTACATTACATTACGGGAGAATTGGTTGAGAAAAATAAGTTCACCTCAAGACGATGTGAGTGGGAACTCGAGAGGGTTAGCACTCTCTATCCCATAATGTAGCTTTACAAGAGAATAGAAGAAAAGAGTAGTTACATTTTAGGAAAAGGTTACATGATGGAAAACGCTTCGAACCCGCCGCGAGTGTTAAACTGCCGACCTAGCAAGAAAAGAAGTTATTAAAAGGCCATTACCTGGTGTTGAACGGCTGAAGAAGAAAGAGGCGCTTCCCGCCTCCTGCTATGTACTTAATACACTGAAAGATGGAACAGAAGTGGCCCGGAGACCCCAAAATCAGCAGTTTATATCCTCTCGCGGAAGATTCTAGGCGTTAGGGGAAATAAAACACCCTCCCTCAAAGTTTTTATTGGTTCGGGAAAAGAAACCCCTACATAGAGGAAGAAGAAACACATTATTGGTGGAAAATTAATTAAAGAAATTCGGGATTGGCTAGATCCAAACTAAGGGGAAAAAGAGGGGTATACAGCCAACTTAAACCATAACAGAAAGAAATTTAACAAGAAACAAACTTTTGAAATAAAAATTTCTCCAACAAAATAGTTCTTTGATTTCGCACTAGGTTGCACTATTGTAATTCTTCAGTAGTGTCCTCTAGAAGAGAAAGTTCCCACTTCTTACTTCAAGCGAAACAAAAACACATCAAAAGTGACACAGTTCAAAAACTCAAAATTTTCCACGTGGTGACATCTTCTGAGAAAGTAGAGAATTAATAGAATAGATAAAGTTCAACCTTCCTCCAGAAGAGGTGTTTCAACTGGCGCAACTTTTAAATAAACAGAGTAGAGGTGTACCGCCCGGTACATTAATAACTCCAGCAGTCTCGCAAATCTTACTTATGCCTCCCATGGGCTCAATCCTGGTGCTACAAAAACACTAATCATTAAGCAATAGTCACATTGCCATACTAGACATCTCCCAATATATTCAATAAACTCTCAAATGTGCTGGGCTCTCTCATATCAATCGCAAATCTTAATTCTGCCTATCAAGGGCTCATATCTCTTAAATATTCGGACTCGCTCGCTCTATTAGTGGATCTGGGTGAATTACGGGTCGCGTCTTGGTCACAACTATACACATCTACGTCTGCAGAAACAAATGCCTAAATGCGATCTAATAAACGTACCTATCTGTAGACTAATCTCCTATGACAAAAGGAGTTCGATCAGACCCTTATAAACACACGTACGTCAAAATAACACAATCAAAATGAAATATAAACACGCTAACAAGGACTCTACGAATAACATCTACCTTAATGTACGGGGTTCGAGTTTGAGGCCTAGCTCTAAATTACGAGGAAAATTGTCCTACCATACCTAATCTGACTGACGGCCCCCATATTCCTATCTAAATTTAAATGACATGCTTGAAACAGAATTGGAAAACTCTGACCTTATCGATGACATGACGGAGCGGCCATCCCTGTGGACCACTGAATCTACCACCACATGATAGACTGCAGGGCTGGCATCAGATACTGTTGACCACTTGGAGACATTCTTTCTTGTGTTGCGTCTTCGTACAGCTCCCTCTGTAGTTGGAAGGCGTCCCCTTCGATGTTGCGCTGATCAGGTGCTCCCAACGTTCCTGGATCGATGCCCGTTGTCGTGTTGGCTTCAGCTCCTGGTTGTGGCTTCCTTGCAATGGTGATGTCAAACACTCGTTCTGACTTGATGCTGGGGTAACTGAAAATAAATTCATATATTACAGACTGTCCAAACTCGATGCCTGTCTCCATTACTATCGTGTCTCACACGTCACATTGACCAAGTCTCGTTCAGAGTTTTAACCTGGTACACAATAGTTTCTTCACTCCTCTCAGTCACTGTTCTTTCACCCTATCACACGGACAACATATAGTTTCAGAATTCCTCACCTGAGCCAATATTAATTCTAGCCTTTCGTCAGTAATAACTTGACCTCATAGAAATATGAAGCTACTAATTCATTAGTCTCTTCTAAGCAGTACCTCATCTCCCCATAGCATATTCTCACAGGTAAAATCTTAAATTCAGCTGAATATTCAAGTTGATTACTTACTTCCTTGCAGAAATAGCAGTACGGGTAGTAGGTGTAGCTCGAAGACAAAGCGTTGTTCTCAGTACCGACACGCAGTATGACGACTCGTTCAGACAGCCTTTTGGTCCAAGAATGACTCTGATATGCCAGGAGGCCTTAATTTATAATCCCGGATCGCGTCATCAAGCCGCTTGGTCGCGTGCAATCTTAGCGCGCCCGGGAAGTTTTCCCGCATTAATTATATCATGAGCTCTAATTAGCGAATGCATTAATGAATGCAGCCCTAATGCATATCAAAATAAAGCAGAAATTATACAGGTTGCAATTCTTGTCTCAAATCCAATGCAACCCTTCCGTAACCAAAGATATTAATTTAATTCTTTCTTCCCTCCTATAATAAGTTTAGCCGGGATGTGGGAAGCGTCCCCAATCTTCATCAAGAGGCTTGGCTTGGGACATAACTCCTTTTAATGAGTTCTGGAGATTTCTCATAATGACACTCGCGCTCACTTCACCTAAGAACGCTTCTTCTGGACCCCTTTATGACATATACTGTACGACATTGGCTTCGTGGGTGGCCTTGTGTGATTCCAATATCCAATACTCAAATTAATACAATTGTCCCAATGAACAGAATGGTTCAATACTGACCCGCAGCACATACATTATGAAGAGCGTGCCTTGACAATCTGCACTTTAGATGACAGAACATTACCGGCCAAAGTTCTAAGCTAAAACATTTCACATAGGAGGTTTTGCCCCGGCAACGACGACATTTTTTTGCATCATGTAATGAACGACGTGGTTGTGCCACGCATGGGAAAACAACTAGAGGTTACAAAGACCATCAAAGAAACACCGTCTCGCAAAGACCATCTGAAGTCACACAAGAAGCGATCTGATTTCCTAATTTCAGAAGCTGATGAAATTACAACGGCACGAGACATCGATTTTTTCCGAATTATTTATTAGTATACTGTTTTGCAGGTTTCCGTTCCTTTCTGCAATTAGGGCCACATCATTAGCAAATCGTAAATCGCCGGTCTGAGAGCATCAGACGATTCAGACTCTGGATTTCTGCGCCCAAGGTGGCAAGTTCGATCCTCGCTCAGTCTGGTGGTACTTGAAGGTTCTTAAATATCTCAGCCTCGTGTCAGAAGATTTACCGGTACGAAAGAGATCTCCCACGAGACAAAATTCTGGCACCTAGGCGTCTCCGAAAACAGTACAAGTAGTTAGTGGCACATAAAACACTAACATTATTATTATTATTATTACTATTATTAAGTTTATTAATAGTATTGTTGTTATTAAATCCCCAAGCGGTGAATAACTTACCGTTTACTTTGATGCCACCTGTGTTAGTGTCCATTAATCCTTTCATTACCACTTTTATTTACGTTGAAAAAACACCCTCGTTCCAATCCTTTTGATAGCCTAGGTTATATTTCTTCTATGCCAACGCTTTCTGTCCGGTTTGTGTACATTATACAGTACTTTCCAGTTTAAGACAATCAATCTCGATAGACAGGTTTATTTACTTTTAGACATGTTTGTATTATTAATAGGAGGCTTATGATATCTTCCATTGTTTCTTTGCGTTTGCGAATCGGTAAACCTTGAGTTTGCCCTCCACTTTCATTTCTAAACGATGGTATATCGTTGTTGTTACGGCAAATCTACGTATCTCCTAATGCTCTTCCTATCCATTATTTTCCTTAAGACTAGTCACGCTTCCCAACGAGCAACGATATAAATAAATAAATAAAATTATAATTATGTCTGCAAATTTCACATTTCACATTTCCATGCCGTGTCGTTTTCTACATCAGACTGGGTACAAAATAGTATAGTCAAATGTACGTAGGTTCAATTCATATTTTGTCTGTCTACCTTCTTGTTTTTTCATTTTGCGTGGATGTGTGTAGTTAGTTACATCACCGGAAAAGGACAGATCGGAATGTTTCTATACTCAGCCTTTATGTTAACAAATATCCAGGTTGCGCACACGGATGTACGTACTTATATTCGCATGCAGTGGCATAGTAATAGTAATGGGGAACAACAGGAAATGATGCAGCCAATTGGCCATGCGGTTAGGGGCACAAAGATGTTAACATATAGTCGACCAACATTTAGACGTTTTTCCTGTGGAAAAACCAATTAGCGAGGTTGTAAGTAAAGTTGGGGATCCCTGCATATGATCATGAGGGCAGCTTGGAGTTGTAGTAAGGTTGTAAGATATTGGCTGTACAAGACGCTGATAAGACTCCGATTTGAGTATAGTTTCAGTGTACGGGATCCATACCAGGTTTACTAGATTCGATAACTGGAAAAGATCCTAAGTAAAACAGCACGATTTGTTCTCGGAGATTCCATACAAACAAGTAGTGCAACGAAAAATTTGCCAACTTTGGGCATGGAATAAGGAAACGAGCTGTTCAAATAAGCGGTATTGTCGGAGCTTTCCGTGGAGAGATGGCCTGAAGGCATATTAGTGCATGAATAAACATGAATGCAGTAAAAGTTATAATATGAAGATAAGCTTGGAGTTCATGAGAATGAATTTGATCAAATACTCTTTTATAGGAAGAGGAGTTAGGATTAGTGGTTGGAGTAATTTGCCAATGAAAATCTTCAATAGATTTCCAGATACTTTCGGATCATTTGAGAATGTTATAGGTATACAACTGATATTGAAACTGGCACCTAGGTGACAGCCCTAAATGCAGATCAGCGGTAATTGATTTGCTCGACATTTTTGTGGGAAATGTGGTTCACGTCCTGCATGTGTACTTCAATCAATCAATCAATCAATCAACCAATCAATTATGCCATACTTTAGAGTTGCGACCTTTACCAGCATATCTGTCTTACGTTTTTGAAATATTACCTGTGCATACGCATATGTAAATATTACTCCGGCCTCTTAATTCTAAGTATCGGGTCGCAAGTCACACAAAGATTCCAAACTGGAATTGTATTCATGAGCATAAGTTCTCACATATGGCATATAATCATTTCTCAGGGTAAAACTAGCTTCATTGTTCCTAAATGCATTAAATAAATCGCGGATTCCGTTGAAGAGTCGCCATCCGTTGAAATATTTATAATATATCCTTATATTAAAAGAATTTATCAGATCCTCACCTAATATTAAGCGTAAGCTAGCTCAATAATTCCGTATGCTATCCTACTACTACCTACTTAAGGATTATAAATGCAAAAATCAAATCTATATACAATTTATTAGCATGCTAATGTATAATTACAATGAATCATATATATTCATTGGCAATAAGGAAAGGAAAATCGTAATGTTTTAAGTATCATCCTCAAAGTGCTTGGATTCCGGAATAAACATATTTGAAGAACGTTCAAATCTTCAATACACTTGCTTACATAATTGATAATAACCAAATTATACCATATCTTCCATGATTAAATTCGTATGAGGGGACAAATAGGGATCAGACCTTTATTAAATCAAGGAGGAGTGGAATATCTTTCATTTAATGTTGTTTGGAATTTTCTTTGGGGCATAAGTTAAGTTTTATTTTGGTTTTCGGTCTATTTGACCAACAATTTAAATATACGTTTGGCTTCTTGTTAGTGACTTTCCACGTTACGAGATAAGCATTAGCATTTTTAATTATGGGTTCAAAACACCCATACAGTTACCAAAAATTCCTATCATAACCCAAATGAATAGATTAATTCAGTACATCACCATCTGTACAACATAAACCAACTAAATCTAGTACGGAGTGCCATAGATTTGACGGTACGTCATTCTAATCTGCGAAAATCGTGCCATACAGTGCAAGTCATGTGCTAAAATATTTACATACTCCCAAATATTTCTTCGCTGTGCCATAGTTTCGATAAAGCAGACCGTACTTCGTGTAAGCGCTAACATGCTGACCTTCAAATACGTAAATGTGCGAGATTTCATTCTACTCCTAAAGATATATATATCGTAATACGTAACAAACACGTAACCTCACCATATCCTCTTCCGAAAGTTTCAACGAAACAAAAACAGCATGGATCGAAACGTGCATTCAACTCAACATGGCCTATATTCATTATTTGCAGTGCTAACCCAAATCTAAATATATTACGTAACACAGGAATCCGCATTCTAACTATCTATCCCATTCTTCAATAACGAACAGAAGCATGTTTCCTCATTCTACATATAACATGCCACATTAACATTTCATTTCCTCTGTAAATATATATATCTTCATATTTAAAATATATCATCACTCAATTCCACTAAAATAACCCCTGTGTTACGGACGCAGTATTCAATAACCTGACTATTCTTTATACACTGCAACTTCGTAATATCAAACACTTCTTTACCATATTATTATCATACTGGCCATGGTTGGTATACATATTGACCTGAATTTCTAGGTTACGTCTTATATCTCGCTTATATTTATACATCCACAACTAGTTAAACGCTTCACGGTCTATACGTATTAACTGGCACAAAACATGTATAAATACTCAGTCAGATCTAGTTACCAATAACCTTAACATTATCACATTAGCATTGCAGTTATATAGCACAAAATAGCACTTTTCATCGGCTAATAAATCGCATTTATATTCATATATCTTCTCATTGGCACTTGATCTCTTATATCTAGCACTCCTGTACACCTATAAATATTTTTCATTAATTGATTTGAAATTCATTACGATGCAACTCGTAATACTTATCTCGTAACTGGATTTCTGCTGGCTCTCAGCTGGACTACGGCATCATGGAACAGGCAATCGCTGCGATCCGAAGACTACGTCATCTGCGGCTTCATCTTGGGTCTTGGCTTGAGCTAATCAGACTTGAGCAAAACATTTCCTCTGTTTAAGCTGAGTCCATGTCACCAGTCATCATGCAATCATAAAAGAACAAAAACATGGTAGAGTACATAGTATACTGGTGAAAAATAGGCAATTCAATTCCCAATACTTGTTGTTGGAAACTCGTGTTAGACGAAAATATTCTTTTCTTTAAGTTTATAATTTTCTCTAATTTTGCCTATCCCTTGTTCTTTCTTTTGCTTAAACAGATATTGCCTCCCTCCTGGAAACAATAAATTATGCCGCTATGGTACTGTTTTCGGCAATGTGTATTTCAGCTGAAGCTTCTTCCCCGATTTTGACTTCAGATCTCACAGTGACGAATATTTCTTTCAAATATACTCCTTTTCCGTATTGTATTCTTGCAGATAGAGTCTTCTATTCCGTCAATATATTAATATTTCCGTATGTGACGTTGAGTTGATCTTTTAATAATCTTATTATAAGCCGTGCAGCTTCCCTTGAACTTGTAGCTTTCATCAGTCACAAAGTAGTCAAGAATCGTTCTCTTTCAAATTTTTCCGTCCGTCATTATTTAACTCTTGAAATTCTTTTCCCTTGCGGCCGGGCGATATCGATTTATTCTATCACTACTCTGTGTACTTGCACCTGAAGTTATTGTCCGCCATCTTTGTCCACTGTATTCATTACATTGACGGCCGCTAATGTAACGTAATGGTACATTTCACCTCCACGTTAACTTTAAATATGTTGGATACAACATATTTAATCCGCTGTTCCATACACTTGTATAATGGACCTTTACGTTACCTTATCCTCATTCTTTGTATCTCTTCTCATGTCTGACTTCTTTAAAATTTCTTCCGTATAATCATTCCTGACCGTTTTCATTCCCGTTATCTGTCTGATATTCAATATATGGATCATTTTCTTTCTCAGTGATTTCTAAGGTATTATTTGGCCTTAATTTTTCGTTTTCTCTGTAATAGTATTTGAGGTTTGCTGCGTTATATACCCCTTTATATGTCCCTGACATATTTTCGATCTGGTATGCGTTGTTTCCAAACACTTTCTTAATGATATATGGTCCATCATATAAATGTGCAAATTTCGCAAATACCTTCCCTATGACGTTGGAATTGGGCGTTTTCTTAACTAATACAAGATCATTTACTTTCAATTGACGGTGAAACTTTTTGTTTCGTAACCTCCTGAGCCTCTTCCGTGATTGATCCTCCAGTTTTGCGCGTACCATACTATTTAATTCCTGAATACTCAGTCTATCTTCCACTAGCCTTTCTATTACTTCATCCCATGGCCTATGTGGGATTTCATCTCTATGTAATACACTTGGGATCTGTCCAGTTGATTCATGTACGGTATTATTTATACTGTGCTCAATTATTGGTATTACATCAATCCATCTCCAATGTTTATTTCCGCAGTAAATCCGACAAAACTTCGAAATCTCTTTCATACATCGCTCTACTGGATTTGACGATGGATGCCTAATTGAACACATCACATGTTTTATATTCAACCTTTCCATAGCTTCACGGAACTGTTCTGACGTAAACTGAGTACCATGATCGCTCAGTACTCTCTCAGGTTTTCCCATTCTTGGTATGACACCATTAATGAACGCGTGGAGGACTTGTTTCGAATTAGCTCTCTGTATTGGTCGTAAAACTATATATTTAGAGAATATATCCATCGTCACTACGATGAACTTTCTTCCTTTACTAGCCACTGGAAGTGGTCCAAAAATGTCGATTGCGAATATCTCTTTTGCTCTTTCTGGTATTATTGCTATCGGTTGGTGTGTAAGTAATCTTGCATTATGTTTAGTTCTCTGGCAGATGTCACATGTCCTAATCAATTTCCTAATCATTGCCCTCATTCCTTTCCATGTAAATCTTTCCAAGACAGTATTTAGCACTTTGTCCACACCTCCGTGTCCAGTGGTCCGGTGGGTCAACCATATTAACTCTTTTTGTAATTGGGTTGGTATCACAATTCGTGCTTTCCTCTGACCTTCAAGAAGATACTTATTTAATCTTCCATTTATAATCCGGTATGTCTGTGTTAGGTTTGTTTCCGTAGTCTGCCCTTCCAATTTATCCAGTATTTTAGCTAGATTCTCATCTGCCCTTTGTAATACCTCAATATTTCGCAGCCTTTCAATGATTTGCTCGTCATGGTCATCTAACTCTATTTGATGTACTAACTCTTCCGTTGGTTCTGGATTTCTACTCAAAGCATCGGCCAATATATTATCCTTTCCTCTACAATGTTCTATTTTCAACTGAAACTGCTGTGTGAATAATATCCAGCGCGTTACTCGTTCGCTTGCCATTGCGGCCTTCAAACCAAAGACTAACGCCTTATGATCAGTGCGTATGGTGACGGGATATCCACTTACTATTTTCGCCCATTGCTGCAATGCGAATACTATTGCCAAAAGTTCTTGCTCGGTTGTCGTGTAATTTTGTTCATGCTTTCTTAATTTACGGCTTGCAAATGCCAAATATGTTCGCTTCTTTCCGTCTTCTGGTTCTTCTTGATACAAGCATGCACCGATTCCAATCCTAGATGCATCGGATTGTATTATGAATTCTTTCTCGTAATCAGGATAACCCAATCTGATACAATTCGCCATTAATTCCTTCATTTGTACGAACGCCTTTTCTGCTTCATTTCCCCATTTCCACCTATTATTTATTTTTAATAACTCCTGTAACGGTGCTGCTACCTCGGTATACCTATCACAGTGATCTGCAAAGAATTGCGTCATTCCAAGGAATTGTCTAATCTGCTTTATTCTTGTTGGCCTCGGGAAATCACATATTGCTTTAATTTTAGCTGGGTTAGGTCGTATTCCTTCACCGTCGATAACATGTCCAACAAAAGGGATCTCTGACTGGCAGAACTTTGACTTTGCAACATTGACTTTAAATCCAGTGTTCTTCAAGTTATCCAGTAATTTTTCAAGTCTCTCACAGTGCTCTTCGTAAGTTCTTGTTGCCAGGATTAAATCGTCAACATAAGAAGTCACATAACTCTTTACTTCTGCTGTCAAATTTCTATCCAGAGCCCTGATGAGAACAGCACAACTATTTTTCAACCCAAATGGGAGTCTACAGTAAGCATATGTTTGATTGTCGAACATGAAACCAGTCAATAGTCGTGACTTCTCCTCCAACACAATATGATGGAATGATGACGTGAAATCAAGGCTAGAAAAGTACCTCATGTTCTTGAATTTCTTAATGATGTCCTTAATTTTCGGTACCTTATCATATTCTGGAATTAGCTTCCCGTTTATAGACCTCGCGTCTAGGCAAATTCTGAGGCTACCGTTGCTTTTCTTTACGATTACTAATGGGTTCAAATATGGTGTAGCTGTTTTAACTATTATCTCATCATCCAACATCTCCTGGATTATTTCTTTCACTTGCTGGAAATATTTTTCAGGTATATCATACAGCTTTGCTTTATACGGTGTCCAATCGTTAACCATCAGCTTGTATTTGAAATTGGGGATTTTTCCTGGTTTGTTCTTAAATATTTCTGAATATTTCTTCAAAATTTCGTACAACCTGGTTTTCTCCTCTGGCGAAATCTTAGCTTCCGAAAGGCTTTTCCATATTTCTTGATCCTTTTCTTCTTCCTCTAAACTCAATATTCTTTCAATAGTGTGGGCTATCTCTGATTCTGCTGCCTGATTTGAGCTTTGGTTTATGACATTGCTCTCCTGGTCATGGCCATTTGTCTCTCGACCTACAATTCTCATGTGTTCTGACAGATCCTTCCTAATGCTTATTCTGAGTCTTTCTGTGGTTTCCTTCCCATGTTCTTCGCTAATTGGAAACCTAATTTCCTGTCTCTCCATGTCAATGACCATTTTCGTAGCAACCATGAAATCCACGCCTAAAATAATATTGTATTTTATTCTGTTCATAATTATAAATGGGTGCTCAAATCTTCGGTTCCCTATTCCGATATTCAAATACGTTTGCATTTTGCATTCCACAGTTTTGTCTGGTATAATTCCCTTGATTTTTATTCCTGACACAGGTATCGTTGGTAATTTCATTTTCCTTTCTAACTCTAAGAATAACATATTCGAAATCACACTAATACTTGCCCCAGAATCTATCAGACAATGGGTCCTCATTTCGTTTACTCTTACTATAATTATTGGTAAATTTACTCCTTGTGGTCCTACATTCGATGACTCATCATACAGTAAATCTTCCGGTTGTATCTCCCATGATTCGATCTGCGCAATTAACCAACTAATAATTTTGCCATTCGATTTCCTTTCTTTATTGCACCTATCATTTATGCCTAATTTATAATCGACGTTTTTTTTTTCTTCTCGGAAACGTCTATCCCTGCACTAAAGTTTTGTGCGTTCGGATTCAATCTTCGTTTCGCTGCCTCCATCTTCTTGTATTCCTGGAGTTCTAAGCTCTCCGCACCTTCTATATCACCTACCACTTCTTTGTCCTTAATCGCTTGTTCCCATTTATCCTTATTGCTTGAATTTTCCCTTAACTCTTGGATATATTTTCTCTTGGCAAATTCTCTACCTCTGAAACTTTGTTCTCTTCTTCCTTCGTAGGGTTGTCTTCTTCGAAAATTATTCCGAGCTCCGTTTCCTGCGTATCTATTATTTGTCCTATAATATGGTACATATCTATCGCTCGTTTGATATGTCCGTCGATTTACATATCCTTTCTGGCATTGGCATTCCTTCGCTTCTTTCTTTCCATCCATTTCCCGGTTTCTAACACCATTCTTAAGTTCTCTCCATCTATTATTCTCCACATTATCCGGCGTTATCACATTTATCGATGCCTCATTCTCTGCATTCCTCATTAACCTGGTTGTGGGATGTGCAGTTGCCATGTCTAGCTGCCTTAGCCGGTCTTCCATTTCTATGGCAGTCTGAACATTTGCTACTGCCAAGTGCCTTTGCACCTCGGGCGGAAATTGCCTCTGGATTGTTTTTATTGCTTCCAATTCGCTTGGTGCGGCGTCCAGATCTTGAAATCGTTGAAATTGGAATGCGAAATAGTCTGAGTATCTTGTTTGCCCATTAAATGCGAATTTTCGGGAGTATAGCTCCATCCTAAGCTGTAATTGTGCCTCTGAGCTCCAGTACCTTCGCAAGAATGCTGTTTTAAATTCCTCATAATCATGAAAGCTGTACCTAAATGCTTGGTACCATATGCCAGGGTTAGAATCCAAGTGCTTTTCAACTATTTTTAGCTTTTTTTCATTCGGAATCTGATTAGCCCTAAAATAATCCTCCATTTCCCGAAGAAATTGCTTAGGTGATAAACTTGCGGTATTATCAAAATGTTTTGGTCTATCATCAACTGTCTTAATGATATTTATTACGGCTGGACCTCCACTGCTACAATTCCCGTTTCCAATTATTCCACCGTTAATAACTTGGTTGGAATCCGTCGTCATCGTCGGTGTTGTTTCTCTCTCATTCATTCGAATATCCATATTCCCTAACATACTGGATCCTGTATTTTGGTCATGTACCCTTAATTCCTGTATCTCTTTACGGATAGTCCGCAACTCCCTTTCCGTATTGTTAACTCTACTGTCAACCTCATTCTTATTCCGCTCTACTTCCTCTCGGATTATATCTATTTTATTCGATACCTGTTCTCTCGCCAAGATAAAATTTACTTCTATAGACTTATTTGTATTTCCTATTACCTCATCTAACTTGTTCATCCTCTCTTGATACTGTTCCCATCTCTCTGTGGAATCTAATTTCAAGTTTTCCAAATTCTCCGTCAAACTCCTCATCTCCTTCTCCTTTAGAGTTCGTATAGCCTCTCTACTTTCCTTTAATTCCTTGCTGACCTCATTTATTTTTTTATTAACCTCTTCACTCCTATTTTCCACAATTTCCGTCATTTGATTACGCAGCTCATCGATATCTGTCTTAATTTGCGTGACTTCGCTTCCAAATTTCTCAATTTCCGTTCTTATGACCTCTTTCATTTCTTCCCTCATTTCTTGCTGCCTCTCATTTTGCCTGTTAATCTCTTCTTGCTGCTTTTCCTCCTGCCTAATAATCATTTCTTGAAATCTCTCATTAATCATCTCCTGTAATTTCTCATTTTGCCTTCTTGCCTCCTCCTGTCTTTCTCTTCTTTCTTCCTCATTCCGTTTTCTTGCTTCCTCATTATGTCTTTCTTCCATTTTGTTAATCATTTCTTGGAATTTTTCATTTTGCCTGCTCATTATTTCTTGGAATTTTTCCAAAATTCCCTTTTGATTATCCCTAACTTCCTGTATCGCTTCGTCTCTCTTCCTGACTTCCTCCTCAGTTACCTTTTGGTATCCCTCAAGTTGGGATTTCAACTGGGCTAAATTCGACATCTCAATATTGTTTATAATTCTCTAATGTACCTGTTAAATTCTTTATAAACCTAACTTTCTCTATGTATTCCTTAACTCAACTAATTCAATCTCTAAATATTACTATAACACAGTCTGACAGACTTAATTATACACTTATTCTACTTCTTCTAGTACTTCAACAAATTCTTTCTTAATTAGGAATGTTCACCCAAGACTACTTTAGCTCAATCCAAACCAGCCTGTCCAAGTCACACAAGAATCCAAACATTTAAAATAATAATCATTTTCAATTATGTTTATCCCTTGTTTACTTAGCCTACATATACAATAAATAAAATTAACATTGCATTAATACATTTCCATTATCCTAAGTACCTAACGAAATTTTCTCGGAACAATCTAAATAAATGCATATTCAATTCTTTTCCTACATTATTCCTAGTATAAGAAATCATCCTTCATCGCATGCCATATTTGCATCCGCAATCCATCATGCTTCATCTCATTCTTCCATACAGCCTCAGGGTTACATTCTAATTCAATGTGCAGCTTTCTTCTTGATCAGGGTATACCATATTATGTTTGCCATCCTCTTTTTCTATTATTTCTCTTCACCGCTATAATCTGACCTCATATATCTTCATGTCATCCATAATCAGTCTTCTCAATATTCCTTTATCGCGATATATTTTCCTCCTCATTCCTCTTTCAGCGGCTCACTTCACGAATAAAAGCTCAGAATATTACAGAATAGCCAGGGTATCTTTTTCAACTTGCTTGAGGCTACGGCATCATATAACCCATGTCCAATCCAATCATCCATATCTCATCCTCAATATCTGCTCCATAGTCAAATTATAAAATTTCTGTACACCCAGAATTCAATTAATCATCCGACCTCTTCAAACTTGCCTCACGGTCGGGACAAAATTTAATAACATTTGGCGACTACGGTACTTTACTCTTCAACTTGCACCACGTATGGGCGGCAATTTAAATATATGCCATACTTTAGAGTTGCGACCTTTACCAGCATATCTGTCTTACGTTTTTGAAATATTACCTGTGCATACGCATATGTAAATATTACTCCGGCCTCTTAATTCTAAGTATCGGGTCGCAAGTCACACAAAGATTCCAAACTGGAATTGTATTCATGAGCATAAGTTCTCACATATGGCATATAATCATTTCTCAGGGTAAAACTAGCTTCATTGTTCCTAAATGCATTAAATAAATCGCGGATTCCGTTGAAGAGTCGCCATCCGTTGAAATATTTATAATATATCCTTATATTAAAAGAATTTATCAGATCCTCACCTAATATTAAGCGTAAGCTAGCTCAATAATTCCGTATGCTATCCTACTACTACCTACTTAAGGATTATAAATGCAAAAATCAAATCTATATACAATTTATTAGCATGCTAATGTATAATTACAATGAATCATATATATTCATTGGCAATAAGGAAAGGAAAATCGTAATGTTTTAAGTATCATCCTCAAAGTGCTTGGATTCCGGAATAAACATATTTGAAGAACGTTCAAATCTTCAATACACTTGCTTACATAATTGATAATAACCAAATTATACCATATCTTCCATGATTAAATTCGTATGAGGGGACAAATAGGGATCAGACCTTTATTAAATCAAGGAGGAGTGGAATATCTTTCATTTAATGTTGTTTGGAATTTTCTTTGGGGCATAAGTTAAGTTTTATTTTGGTTTTCGGTCTATTTGACCAACAATTTAAATATACGTTTGGCTTCTTGTTAGTGACTTTCCACGTTACGAGATAAGCATTAGCATTTTTAATTATGGGTTCAAAACACCCATACAGTTACCAAAAATTCCTATCATAACCCAAATGAATAGATTAATTCAGTACATCACCATCTGTACAACATAAACCAACTAAATCTAGTACGGAGTGCCATAGATTTGACGGTACGTCATTCTAATCTGCGAAAATCGTGCCATACAGTGCAAGTCATGTGCTAAAATATTTACATACTCCCAAATATTTCTTCGCTGTGCCATAGTTTCGATAAAGCAGACCGTACTTCGTGTAAGCGCTAACATGCTGACCTTCAAATACGTAAATGTGCGAGATTTCATTCTACTCCTAAAGATATATATATCGTAATACGTAACAAACACGTAACCTCACCATATCCTCTTCCGAAAGTTTCAACGAAACAAAAACAGCATGGATCGAAACGTGCATTCAACTCAACATGGCCTATATTCATTATTTGCAGTGCTAACCCAAATCTAAATATATTACGTAACACAGGAATCCGCATTCTAACTATCTATCCCATTCTTCAATAACGAACAGAAGCATGTTTCCTCATTCTACATATAACATGCCACATTAACATTTCATTTCCTCTGTAAATATATATATCTTCATATTTAAAATATATCATCACTCAATTCCACTAAAATAACCCCTGTGTTACGGACGCAGTATTCAATAACCTGACTATTCTTTATACACTGCAACTTCGTAATATCAAACACTTCTTTACCATATTATTATCATACTGGCCATGGTTGGTATACATATTGACCTGAATTTCTAGGTTACGTCTTATATCTCGCTTATATTTATACATCCACAACTAGTTAAACGCTTCACGGTCTATACGTATTAACTGGCACAAAACATGTATAAATACTCAGTCAGATCTAGTTACCAATAACCTTAACATTATCACATTAGCATTGCAGTTATATAGCACAAAATAGCACTTTTCATCGGCTAATAAATCGCATTTATATTCATATATCTTCTCATTGGCACTTGATCTCTTATATCTAGCACTCCTGTACACCTATAAATATTTTTCATTAATTGATTTGAAATTCATTACGATGCAACTCGTAATACTTATCTCGTAACTGGATTTCTGCTGGCTCTCAGCTGGACTACGGCATCATGGAACAGGCAATCGCTGCGATCCGAAGACTACGTCATCTGCGGCTTCATCTTGGGTCTTGGCTTGAGCTAATCAGACTTGAGCAAAACATTTCCTCTGTTTAAGCTGAGTCCATGTCACCAGTCATCATGCAATCATAAAAGAACAAAAACATGGTAGAGTACATAGTATACTGGTGAAAAATAGGCAATTCAATTCCCAATACTTGTTGTTGGAAACTCGTGTTAGACGAAAATATTCTTTTCTTTAAGTTTATAATTTTCTCTAATTTTGCCTATCCCTTGTTCTTTCTTTTGCTTAAACAGATATTGCCTCCCTCCTGGAAACAATAAATTATGCCGCTATGGTACTGTTTTCGGCAATGTGTATTTCAGCTGAAGCTTCTTCCCCGATTTTGACTTCAGATCTCACAGTGACGAATATTTCTTTCAAATATACTCCTTTTCCGTATTGTATTCTTGCAGATAGAGTCTTCTATTCCGTCAATATATTAATATTTCCGTATGTGACGTTGAGTTGATCTTTTAATAATCTTATTATAAGCCGTGCAGCTTCCCTTGAACTTGTAGCTTTCATCAGTCACAAAGTAGTCAAGAATCGTTCTCTTTCAAATTTTTCCGTCCGTCATTATTTAACTCTTGAAATTCTTTTCCCTTGCGGCCGGGCGATATCGATTTATTCGATCACTACTCTGTGTACTTGCACCTGAAGTTATTGTCCGCCATCTTTGTCCACTGTATTCATTACATTGACGGCCGCTAATGTAACGTAATGGTACACAATCAATCAATCAATCAATCAATCAATCAATCAATCAATCAATCAATCAATCAATCAATCAATCAATCAATCAATCAATCAATCAATCAATCAATCAATCAATCAATCACCACTTACTGCATTTAGGGCAGTGGACCAGGTGGCAGATTCCCTATCTCTTGTTTACCTAGTATTTTCTAAAAATAATTGCAAATAATTTGGAAGTGTATTGAACTCCCCCTTCGTAAATGATTCCAGTCCATAACTCCTCTATCTCTAAACGAACATCTGTCCCCATCTGTTCTTGAATTCAAACTTTATCTTCAAACTTATTCGTCTATTAATGTTATACCACGCCATCTCTCCACTGACAGTTCGGAACATGCCACTTAGTCGAGCTTCTCGTCTTCTTTCTGCCAGGTCTTCCTAGCCTAAACTTGTCAACATTTGTCTTCCTTCGATGACTAACATTTAACCGAATATTTCGGTTTTTATCGAATAAAGAATGCGCTGGAACACAGAGAGACATTTCTGGAAAATTGTACAAATTGTAGAAAATTTAATTTTAATTAAATTCGACGTGTACCGCTTTTTAAGAACGCCAATTTTCAAGCAGTTACTTTTTAAAAATGTACCTGCTTCCCTGCAAGGTAGCATAATTGAACATAGTTCATAAAAATGTGAAAAAATTTGCTTTTTAATGGTGAATGAATTACTGGGTTCGGTTGTGTGGTTCCCTGGATTAGAATCCACAAGCAAACAAATAAGGAACTTATTTTGTCTCTTTGTGTTATATTATCATAGACCGTATTATAGAACTGGTCACATGTGGCAAATTTACATATTTATTTTAACTGCACACATTTATGTTACGGACGAAAATGACAACGTATTTCAGCCTTCGATGTCCCCATTCATCAGTTGCCACCGAACATAAAGAGTGGCTACTCTCTTGTTAATTGGAAACGGTTGATTGAACCGTGTCCACTTTACTGGGTGCGATGTAAGAGCATTCTCCAATTTTGTATCTTCAGGTTCATAATTTTTTTTCTACTTGATAACAGTGCATGCCAAAAGGAGCCATATTCAGAATTATACACACAGGACACTCAGAACAACACATCCTCTTCTGCAGGAACTTTTCATTAATCTGAATTTTCAGTTTAGATGAGTTTTGTCGTCCAAGCAGCGCTCATATTTCCTTTACATGTGGATGCATTTCCTTGTTGTTACAGTTGCCTCCCTAAGAAAAGGAAGTACGAGGGAATGTTAATAAGTATCTGGAATTTTGCTCTAATTGTCTTTAGGTTGACTTTGTGGCGTTGTGTGCTCACCGGCGCCAGATGGCACCGTTCATTACGTCTACGGCAGATATCAGCGTCATCAGATCATTACAGCTTGCGCTGTTGCGACGTATAGACGGCCGCGCCACTCACTGTTGCACCAAGGTATAACAGTGTTCCGTAATCGATTTTTGTGCTGTGAGGGTTTACCAGGAGCGGAAATTAATAGAAGACTTCCAGCACAACACGGGTACAATGTCTTGCCACAGCAGATGCTTCCACCGAGCTCGATAGCTGCAGTCGCTTAAGTGCGGCCAGTATCCAGTATTCGGGAGATAGTAGGTTCGAACCCCACTGTCGGCAGCCCTGAAAATGGTTTTCCGTGGTTTCCCATTTTCACACCAGGCAAATGCTGGAGCTGTACCTTAATTAAGGCCACGGCTGCTTCCTTCCCACTCCTGGCCCTTTCCTGTTCCATCGTCGCCATAAGACGTATGTGTCGGTGCGACGTAAAGCAACTAGCAAAAAAAAAAAAAAAAAAAAAAAAAAAAGCAGATGCTTCCATCCATGCTCTGACGTTTGCTCTCTGGTTCGAAGTGGTGAACCCATGTTTCATGCCCAGTGATGAACCGTTTCAGAAACATTTCACCTTCGTTAGCATGATGGTACAGCAGATGATGACAGATTCTCACACAATTGCGCTTCTGTTCTTCATGGAGTTGTTTTGGAAACCATCTCGAACAGACTTTGTGAAAGTTAAACCTGTTATGCACGATTTCATATGCAGAACCTTGGCTAATGTGCATATGGTTTGCTACATCATCAACAGTCACTCTTCTGTTATTCAGGATCATATCACGCACTTTTTCAAAATGGCATCAGTTACAGCTGCAGATGGATACCTGAATCTTTCCTCACCCTTCACGCTCGTGCGATCCCTTCTGAACTGTTCTGGTAAACACTTTGCTATGGTAAAACATTTTCCCTTCTTCTTCTATGACTTTCTGCTCCTGGTACACCCTCAGACCACGAAAAATGGATTAAAGAACGCTGTTTTTCCTTGCTGCAAACAGAGAGTGGCGCGGCCATTTTAACGTCGCAACAGCGGAAGCTATAAGTTACTGATCTCACAACGCTGAAACCTGCCACTGACGTAGACAACGGTGCCATCTAGCTGCTGGTGAGCATACAACGCCATAGAGCCAACCTAAAGGCAACAAGAGAAAAATGCAAATACTAATTGACTTGCCTACGTAAAATAAGTGGCTATAAAAATAATTAATACAAAAACCTCTATCATGTATGAAATATACTTCATAGTCGTAATGTGCACATACCAGGTAGACCATCGGCACCAGCAGAAAAACGAATCTAAACAATCATTTAAACAGAGCACACCACGAAGTGTTTTCTATAATCAAGAGGTTATAACAAAGGCGTAATGAATTGATCCGTGCAGATCATAGGTAATAAATAAATGAGTGTTTATCATCCAAATCTTTACTTGTCTTGTACTGAATTTCGACAACACACGCTTGTTGCATAAATTTTACCTATAATTCATGTAATTCCTAAACTTTTATTGATCTTGACAAATCCGATACTAGTTTCATCAAATATGTGTAACTGCCTTTAGGTTATAATAAAATAGCGTTGAATAGGTTGAAACCTTTAGCTCTTGTTTTGCCCTACCATTCAGATCATGCTAACCATTTGCTGAATTCAAAGACCTAATGAGATGACACTGCGATTTATCGCGAATGTCCTTCCGGTGGTCCAAGTTTGAAGTACTGGCTCAGACGATTGAGGCACTGACCTTCTGACCGAAACTTGGCAGGTTCGATCCCAGCTCAGTCCGGTGGTATTTGAAGGTGCTCAAATACGTCAGCCTCGTGTCGGTAGATTTACTGGCACGTAATAGACTACTGCGGGACAGAATTACGGCACCTCGGCGTCTCCGAAAACCGAAAAGTACTTCGGTCAATAACGTTAACTATTAAATTTGAAGTACACGAGTGCTGAACTCGTTCAGTTTCTTCCTCTTCACTTTCGTTATGTACAGTTAGTACGTACAGTTTATGTTGGCATGCCTGGTGTTGCTGGTGATTTTACTAACGAGGAGTACACTGGCGTTACATTATAACAGGGACGTGTTTTTCGGCTGAAAGTCCGGAATTAGCGTCGTCAATTTCCCGATACCACTGTAACCATGGCAACCACTTTACGTCATATATGTCGGCTATACGTTCCTATAGGAACGTAAACACTTTGTTATATATTATAACTCAATCTCTCGTCTCCTGTGCCCAAAGAAAGAAAACATGTACATGATGCTATGTTTTTCAGTTTAGTGGAGAAAAATATCCTAGTGCTTTTTTTTTACTCAATTGTGAAACGCAGCAAATTTCTTCTGCATCTCGCAAACATTACCGAGAGAGGTACTCTGTGCGTCGGTTAACTTCAGAAAACGATGTTAAGTGTACGATGGTGATTTTACGGACTGAAGGAACTTATCATGTCCGAATACCAAGAGGGAGAGGCCTATAACTGAGAACGACTGGGCGAGTTGGCCGTGTGGATAGGGGCGCGCAGCTGTGAGCTTGCATCAAGGAGATAGTGGGTTCGAGCCCCACAGTCGGTAGCCCTGAAGATGGTTTTCCATGCTTTTCCATTTTCACACCTGGCAAATGCTGGGGCTGTACTTTAATTAAGGCCACGGCCGCTTCCTTCAACTCCCAGGCCTTTTCTATCCCATCGTCGCCGTAAGACCCCTCTGTGTCAGTAAAATAATAATTTCGTGTGGCTATTTCTAGCCGAGTGCGGCCCTTGTAAGGCAGACCCTCCGACGAGTGTGGGCGGCATCTGCCATGTGTAGGTAATTGCGTGTTATTGTGGTGGAAGTTAGTGCTATGTGTGGTGTGTGAGTTGCAGGGATGTTGGGGACAGCACAAACACCCAGCCCCAGGGACTTTGAATTAACCAATGAAGGTTAAAATCCCTGACCCGGCTAGGAATCGAACCCGGTCCCGCTGTACCGAAGGCCAGTACGCTGACCATTCAGCCAGCGAGTCGGACTCTGTGTCGGTGTGACGTAAAACAAATTGTTAAAAAACTGAGAACGAGGTAATGATATGTAATGTCTTCGTTTTTTGAGTAAAGTCCAATGCATGGCTGACCTAAGTACGGTTTCTAATGTGGGTACATATTATTATTATTATCGTTATTTAACATTCAACAATATAAGTAGTCCACATTCTTTCCAGTTTCTTCAATTGATTCTATCTGAACTAACGGCAGTCCCGTATGTATTGCCCCTTCAATATAGAAAACACTTCGTGCTCTCTCTTGTTGGAATGGTTGTCTATATTGTCTGTCATGCCGGCGATTACGCACCACCACCTATAGTACATGCTGAAGACATGTTAAGTGCAGAATAATAAAAAGGACGTGGTAGGGTGTGCCAAGTACAGTTGCTAGGGTTATTTAAGTGAACATCTATCACATATTATGTTACTGATTATCTGCATACAAGTTGTGTTGAGAGTATTTGAATGTGTTCTTGCTGTGTTTCTATATACTATACGTATAAGATGTGTCGCAATATATCTTTAATCACGTTGGGAGATACGCACTGTTAAATATTAGAAGTCAATGGTTCATCCGTATAGGTGGGTGTGGCGGGGGGGGGGGGGGGGGAGGGTACATATATGTGGCCGCTAGCAAAATAATGTTGGCTAAGAAAATTTTCATTGATTCGGATGTAGAATTTCAATACAAGGATTGACTTATACCTACAACGTAAATGCCCATGGAGAGAAAATAAGCCATCATAGCTCCAAAATTCACAGAAACATAGGATGGCAGACTTAGTATCTATTACATTATTCAAAAAAGTGTTTCTACATTCGGAGGACCAATAAGGACGGTGTTAGATCCCTGAAAAAGGAAATATTTAGTATTTTATCTTAGATTCAATTAATGAAGAACGAGGCTTTGTCTGTGGTTCCAACATGTACACAAACACGACTTAACAGGTTTGTTAATTTAATATTTTCAATTAGTCGTCCTTTAAAAATATACAATCCATCTCGATAGCTCCAGTAGCTTAAGCGCGGCCAGTATTGGGGGGATAGTGGATTCTAACCCCACCGTCGGCAGACCTGAATATGGTTTTGTGTGGTTTCCCGTCTTCAGAGTGGGCAAATGCTGGGGTTGTACCTTAATTAAAACCACGGCCGCTTCCTACCCACTCTTAGCCCTTTCCTGTCGCATCGTCGTCATAAGACCTGTCTGTGTCGGTACGACGTAAAGTAAATGGCCTATCACATTGTCGATTTTGTTTGCGAACAGCCCGTGCAAGAGATCTGACACTTGATGCAAGATTGAAGATGTCGTCATTGTCAATTCGCGGAGATAATCACAAAACCAGAGGCGATCATCTCTTTTTAAATCTAATTTCATGAATTTCGGTATATTATAAAATGGGTTCATATCTCTGGTCACCATATCGTATAACGACTCGTTTACTGACTTTTTCCTCCTCCTCAATCCTCCACCGTTCTCAGAGCATTGTGGCGTTAATTATTTCTATGTTCTCATTTTCTTCCTCCTAATTCTAGCGATCTGTCGCTACAAGCGTTGCCCCGTAGAAAAATTTCCCCACCAACTGACCCACTCATCTGACTGGATGTCTTTCGCGCGATCTCTTGCCACTAGTCCTTCCCTGTACCACAAGCTACTCCAGGCTGCCTGTCCTGGCAATGTGTAAGATTGGCTGATTCGCTCTAGAAGCCTAGTCTAGAAGCTTAGTTCTTCCTACAAGAACGTATTAGTTCGGTGTTCAGTCCAAGAAAGTCAGAGAATGCATCGGTAAACCAACGTCTCGAAGCTCCCCATTTTCCTCCTATCTGCCTTTTTGATGGTCGTGAATTTCATGGACAACAGTTGACTTGCTCCGACGCTGTTTACCACAGCAATCTTTGAAAATGTCAGTGCTTTCCTGTAACAGGTTCACTTCTTACTTCCCAAAATCGTGAAACTATTCTGATACCTCTCTGTATTTATTATTTCAAATTCTTGTAACCCAGTTGGCACCTCTCCTTAACTTTTCATCAATTCACCACATTCGATATCCTCGCCGAATTCGTTGTTTCTCGGTGTCATTGATTAAAACAGAGTTCACAATGGGCGTGGAAGAAGTGGCTCTGCGATGTATTCTTAGGGCCTACGACCTTATCCAAGCTGTGACTGTGTTGAAGAATTCCAGACAGTGTGACGCATCAAATCAAATCAAATCAAATCAAATCAAATCAAATCAAATCAAATCAAATCAAATCAAATCAAATCAAATCAAATCAAATCAAATCAAATCAAATCAAATCAAATCAAATCAAATCAAATCAAATCAAATCAAATCAAATCAAATCAAATCAAATCAAATCAAATCAAATCAAATCAAATCAAATCAAATCAAATCAAATCAAATCAAATCAAATCAAATCAAATCAAATCAAATCAAATCAAATCAAATCAAATCAAATCAAATCAAATCAAATCAAATCAAATCAAATCAAATCAAATCAAATCAAATCAAATCAAATCAAAGGTGCCTACCTCGGTGGCAAATGGTACTCAAAAATACATTATCAAGCACTAAATTTGTAATTAACAAGAGAGGAAGACAGTTTCCTAAAATACGGCTCATCATTAATAAATTTATATTATTTAGAAAATTCTACTCATAATATCTTCTGTACTTGCAAACATAATCAACTAATATACAGTATGTGGAATTACTTCAAATAATACGATACAACTGCTATAAGATTAAAATATACGTTCCTTTTCTTTTACCATGTTGATACCTAACAAGCATAACGACCAGCTGCGTCTTAACCAGAACCCATTTTGCCATCGCATTTCAGAGTTCCTCAAGGAACTTCACCGATACCGTAGCGGATCCAGGGTCCTCAAAGTCCCCATGTACTGTGCCCTATAATGACTTAGTCAAAGTCAACCCAATGCTGAGATCGGACCAAGTACATTATAGTGAACAATACATTCACCGCCAAGTGAATCATCATGGCACATAGCTTACCTTGCATGACTATACTCTTCATCAGCTCCGGCGTAACACCATACTTCAGGGGTGTCGGGTAAGGAAAAGGTTACCGGAATAAATTAAAAAATGAAGAGGAATACAAAAAATGTGCAAGGTGTTAACTAATACTAGCTAAAATAAACAACGGTTGAGCTGCATTTACGATTTTAACAAACTGGTTTATTACAATAGTCTAAAAATTCTTATAATTAACAAATAACAAAGAAATTTATAAAATTGACATGATAGTCATGGACAAATTTAATTTGATTTCTTGACAAAAAAACGGTTATCTTGCTTTCCATGTGAACGGTGGAGAAGATGTCTGCATCAAGTAGACATCAAGCGCTGCAACGAACACCATATTGGATACGTCAAATAAAATGAATTTAAACACAAATCTGCTCGTAGGCAACTCATATCTACAATGAACCTAATTTATTTATAACGTAAATCTATGCCTCAGTGCTCCTAATTATCCTATAAGTTCTACACAAGCCTCCAATATACACTCTATTGTCTGGGAATCGATCGCGAGACTCTCCCAAGTACAACAACATATGACAACATACAAATGAGAAGAACAAATATTTTACTTCATGCAGATACATCTAACTAGTTATGTGATTCTATGAATGACCTCGACAATCGTGAATAAAATTTCGTCTTCCGGAACCTAATATAAGGTCACTGCCCTCCTGTATTCTTGACAGACAGACACACAGTTTCTACATTCAGACTTTCGTGTCCTGACGTTAGAACGACCCATATTAGCCTCTAAACACCTCAGTTTTTTGTACAAGCGGTGCGTCCAATCTTTCTGCCATAAATATCTCGCTCAATTGACAGCATTTAAACAGAGACAAGGGGGTGCGACTCTCCGTTCTTCTCGGTCCATGAATCTGACATAGCTATTGCCCTAATTATAATATAATTACTACAGGCCATTATATTCCTTATTTTATAAATTCAACACTTTATCGCAGATAAACTCAAATGCAACAGGCCAGTAGATGATTTTGCATCATTAGTGCTCTCAACGTCACATTCCTACAAATACCCTGGCCTACATATTGTGACCGTTCACAACATAACCTATGGTATGTCATGATATCCAGGAGATGAAATATGCCGTTTTACGCGTCATTCTACGATAAAAATTGCCCAAGTTAGAATTTTTCTGCCCGCACCAGGACTCGATTTGCAGTATCCAGAGTCGCGCGACCGCCGAGCTCTAGTTGCCGGTAATTAGCAGCAAGGCGGTGCAAGAGAGCTTGTACTCGAAGTTTTCTCACTCCAACCACGAGCGAGATGAAAGAGACGCGTTATCACGTGACAAAGAATCGAGGCCACTAGCTGAGCCCAGAGAGTATATCCAACGTGAAAACTAACATTATACCCTGTTTTCCTCGCTCATCCACCACTGCCAACTTATCGCGTTCAGCTGTTTTATATCTGTTAATATTTATAAATCGCAAAATACCCAATGGATAATTAAGAGCAAACATTCATTTGAATCAGGGAATTTTACGCATAATTATGAGACCGAAAAGTGCTCTACTTAACTGACAGAGCGGTAACTACGCTGTAAACAAGGGCGCGCCTTAATGACTAACAGATGTTGGACCCCAACCGTGACAGCGAACACAAGGAATCCCCTGTGCTCGTCATCATTCACCGCCAGAGACTAAAGGACGCTTTTGAGATTGCTTGAGAATCTACGAAGCTATTTCAGAAACAGTCACTCAGTGGAGATGGGAATACAGGAGCTACATTTTGATACCCTGTTCGTCACTATACGTTGCGTATTAACGGACCAACGTGTGAGAAAGGATTGCATTTTTTCCCCACCCTCAGCATTCGGGTCTCTAGCGTAGCGCGCCTATATATTCAAGAGCTGAGAAGGAGACACTACCCAGTGCATTTTTAGTGTAGCGCCAGTACGGTAGTATTTCGTCGTGGTTTGTGTGTGAGTCGTTTGTGAAGAAATAATCTTGTAAATTGAGCAGTGTAATGCAGTGATTCATTAAAGCCTGTGAACATATGCGAAAATACCCACAATCTAAGTAAGCTTTTTGCAAGTACAGTGTGTCGCTAATTAATATAGTAGGAGCAGCACGAAACCGTAATGACCGCTGTCCGTGTGTCGAAGAGGTCGTGCGTCGAGCCTCATATGTGCCTATACTAGTACGGCTCAATTAACCTCAATAGCCAGGTATCTCAGTGCGTGGAGTTGTGTGTGTATTCTCGACATAAATGAGAGATACAAAGAAAGTGCGTGAACGGCTCAGTGTCGGCATAATTAAGGGTAGTGTCACGTCTATAAATCCATAATGCAGTTGAGAGCCTGACTTACGCATGACTAGGCGAAATAGAATATGCTTGAAGTGTGGTCGTGTGAGACGAGAAATTTTAACCCAGTAGCGGCCATTCTTTATTCAGGACCTAGAATAGCTGTATGCTGTTTATAAAAGAATAGGTACATGAGAAGGGAGCAGTGTCGGGCTACAGAGACAATACCGGCATTGGGTTGGAATGCTCGTGCTATTGAGCAGATCCAAACATATATTCAAATTGTGATGCGTAATAAACTAACGCATTCACTTGAGATATTTTCCCCTCATTTACATGTCTACGAGAACGCCTGAGTGAACGCCGACGTCCAGCTGAATGCCAGAATTTTGCCTGTATATTAGAGAGAGCCAGACGCATAGCTGTCTTCGCCTGGTGTAGCAGAGAACGTCGAGAACGTCATACCAGATCAAGCCGTCATGTTCGTGATTTGCCGGGAGGTCATCAAAGGTCTTCACATCGCCGATGACGTAATACAAGCAGCTTAAGTCCATGGTGTGCCCTCCTGTAAAGCTGTGAATGTGGTATCCAGAAGGCTGAGTACATTTCCAAGTATTTATATCTTTGAAGGTCGTGTCCCATTGTAAATATGTATATTTTCCACTTAGATGTAACGTAGACTGCAAGCACGCCATTTCAGAGGGATAATAATTATAATTTCATTTTTATTTGAGTCTTTTATGGAATACTTTCATCATGGTTTTGGGACGACCATATTTTACTTCCATCCTTGTATAAGGGTTCGATAATGAATGAGGTAATTATAAGGACCTTGGCTTAATTAAGTGTGAAGCGTTGTCAAGTACAGAGGGCTTAAATATTCTGTAAAAGTGACTCCAGTTATCATCTTTCCATAACATATACGAGTCATCAAGATTTTTCAGTAATTCATTTTTTTGGTGCGCTTCAACTTGTAGAGATCCCTCCTAATTAGTAACTAAGGCACCTGGAACAAGGCATCGAGACAGTGGGTATCTTACATCGCTAATTAGTTCCAGAATGCGCAAGTTAATTTGGACCCTGGTGGCAGGAGATCATCAATAAATCTGCATCGTAGTCAATGTACCGAGAGGAGAAATGAAATGGGTGAACAGGCTGTAGCCATAATATATAGTGTGAAATGAAAATACGAAATTCCCTTGGATCTCTTTAGTAATGTACATGAAGTGGATCTCGTGTTGTGAATATGTTAATTACGGCCGGACATAGCCGATATTGAATGTGAGGCCATTGTGGCTCAAGAAAAAGAAAGCAAGGTCGTTTACCGCGAAGTCATTGTATGAAGGCGGCCCAGCGCCCGCCCTTTAGAGATGGGTCTTGGAAGACCATCAGCTAAATAGATTTACGAGCCTGGCTGTAGGGACGAAGAAAAGTGTTTTCTACACTGAAAGTAAACAGATACAAGTAGCTATTTCGTTCCTCTCGGTGCAACGATTACGTGCATCGATTTAAGTATTATCAACGTCGCGGTGATTCCAGATGAGCGTTAAATGAAGGACCCCTCCAATTTATTTCTTTAATTATTCACAGCGTGTAGGGAATTCCAGGTCAGATATACCCTGTCTCAGAAGGTCCTGAGTTCATTGCAGGAGACAGTAAAGCTTACTGTGACAAGCGGAGGTGAATAAGGCCACCTGTAATCCATTGTGTGTATGTGAAATGTATATATTCTTGTCCATTTGTTGCAGGTAGTGCTATAATACTTTGTTTATGATGTCTGGTATTGAAGTCGCTAAATGCTTGTCCATAGGTAACATCGTTGAGTAGATAATGTCCTGATATATGTGTTGATAAAATCCTAATGAAATGAGCGTGTTTATTATACTGCATATTTGGCAACGTTTAACTTAAGGAAGGGTTGTAACGCGACTTTTGAAAGGATTGGGAGTGTAAATTGCCTATTTCAGTTCATACGATACTAGCAAACTTATATCATAATTTGATGCAAGTTGAATATATTAATTCTTGGCAGGTAAACAGATTTACAGCGGGGTGTGTCCATAATGATTAAATATGTGTGTGATTTAATATTAGTGTAGAGTGAAATAATTAGAGAGAAAACGCCTCTCTAAATCTGAGGTAGTGTAATAGTTCGAGAGGGAACGCCTTCTTAAGTTTGAATATTTAAACGTATAATGAAGTGTAGAAAAAGACTACCGAACATTTAAACGTCAAGATCACCCAAGTTACTGTATGTAAGGTGTTTGTATGGCAAACCCATGTAAATAATGTGTTTCACTAGTATAAGTAAAAATTTGTTATACAAGATATTGTCTCCCTTCTCAATAGTAATGAAATGTTATTCCTCTCATAATTAACTTGTCCCCTTACTATTGAGACTATTACTAAAGAACTTACCGCCCCATCGGACAGTCCACAGACCCGAAAATGCGATACCGGCTCGGCTAGCGAATTATTCTAGTAGGGGAGGGTGAAGCTTCGACAACCGGGCTGAGTTCGAGGCTCACCGATGGTGCTCCATTCTAACGTCATATGTATGAACAATGGTAACAGGTTCATGTACTGATGCCTTGGAAAGGTAAATATTTGGCGTCCTGTAACGTGTGGCCTCATTGTTGTTTGGGGCGAGCTACATATTGTTCTCGCGACGCATAATTTAGCGTCCCGTTGTTGCGGCAAGTTTGTAAAGCCCTACGGCACCATAAATATTGATATAGCCAATATTATGGCACAAGTTCGAATACCACTACTATAAAAGGAGTACCTAAGGTAGTAGGATTATCAAATTGATTCGGTTGGAACTGAGCGAATGGAAATACCAAATTTTACCCGTATATTAAATTTGTTAGGAGAGAGGAATACAAAGTAGAATCAGAGCTTGTGAACGTGATAGTTAATATGGATAATGTGTCGGATGGAGTGCGTAAGCCGCTACCATAGACAGTTACGTCACGCGCAATGATATTTAAATGAGTGACGGGAATAAATTAAATCTAACGGATGTAGGGAGAAGAATGAAGAGATCGTGTACCAGGTTAAGTGGAAATATACACGATGGTCACTCAGAAGTATGGCGGACCTGGAAAATGTTATGGAGTTGTGTAACTTCAGGGGAGCAATAAAATGACCTTCCCATTGTTGAGGATAAAATGACTGGACTGAGTTCTTCAAATTCTTCTGGTCACAGGTTCATGCCGAAGGCAATGCATCTAAAGCGGGCCTTGGTAGTTTAGCGGATTCATCCAATGTAAACAGAGTGGAAGCCTCATCACTCTTAATTTTTTTCTCAAAATGAGCAGTGCAATGTTGTCAGTTCGAGACGTGGAATTGTCTGCTAAAGCATCTTCAAATCTCGAGGCTGAAAACATCCAATGTTTATTAAGTGCATCACATTTCTGGCACACGTAAAGTACCGAGCCCATTTAGGTCGCGGATTTAGGTAATATTTATTTTAATAAAGGGCTACATGAATTTAATTTTAAAAAACAATATATCGGGATAATGCTTATGAATTGCGTAGGAAAATACTAGGCAAACACAAGTAGTTGTTAGGAAGTGTTGCGCAGCTGTTTTGAAGCTAATTTTGACGTAAAACGACTTGGTCATTTGCAAAAATTGCACACCTTCCTAAGTTTAGGAAACTGAATCGTATGAACTGAAATACCACGGGCAGCTTAATTCAGGGGGGCACAAATTTCTCAAGAAGTGAAGTATTATGGATGTGGAAGGTATTAAACAGTTGATGGCCGCCTAACTAGCCGAACAAAGTGAGAAGCAGGCAGAGCTTTTCAGGGAACAGAGTGCGAAGTTTGATGAGCGTCTTGTGAAATTGGAACAGGCTAATGCGGACAATAGTGAAAGACAGACAGGACTTTTAAAGGAGCAGCTAAAGGCCGATAGTGAAAGACAGGCAGGACTTTTAAAAGAGCAGTTAAAGGCCGATAGTGAAAGACAGGCAGGACTTTTAAAGGAGCAGTTAAAGGCTGATAGTGATAGGCAGGCAGAACTATTAAATAAACTAGGACAGGCAACCACACAAATTGAAGAACGTTTAGACCAGCACAATAGTCGAGTAAATCAGCTCACTGCACGGTTAGACGGATACGAGGCGTCGTGTAAAGCCCAAGCCGCGGAGCTCAAAGAACATGTTAACTACCGCATTAATGACGTGACGACACGCATAGATTCCCTCACGTTGAAGCTAGAGCAAACCAGTAGCCGTCTGGATGAGCGTACAGCCGAAATAGAAATAAAAATGACAGCTCAGGAAAGCCAAATAGAAGAAATGGAAGGACAGATAACGCAGGTTCGGGACAACACAGAGACGAAGTGCAAAGAATATATCGACCTGCAGATGGACCGAGTGAAGGTTGAATTGAGGATCACCGCTGAGGAAAAGGAACATGAAATTACTTTCGACACAATTCAAAGGGAGGTAAATGACAAAGCAGTGAATGAGGCAACAGGGCAACTGAATATTCGACAAGGGAACGCTGCAGAAATGAAAAGAATTCAGAAGGGCATGACGAGACGACGGAAGAAGAAGAAGAAGACGGATAAGGTGAAATACCGGAGGAAGGAGAAGAAGATGAGAGAATCACCGGTAATCCGGAAGCGTACACTTAAGGTTTGGTCTTCATGAAGGCATGATCAAAGAGCTCCAGAAAGTTTTGATATGGACCAGAGGAATGAACAACCTTATGAGTTATAAGCGATTATCTAGGATATTGAGAAGATGCGTCACTGAATCAGGCCGGTCGCATGACGATATTCAGTTCGTCAGGAAGAAACTGGAGAAGAAAATCGTCAATGAAAGGATACGTCAGAGAGTACTTAGAAGACACGGGAAAACAGGAAATTTTCGTCTCAGCACAGTGTTCCAGACAAACTACGGACTTAAGAAGACCACTTTTACTACGGGAATTAGGGAGCGCACTGAGGAGGAGAAATTTGCTATGTCGCATGGCCAGAATGAAGTACCAGGGATGCTCAGCCCAAGACCTCGTGATTTGGAAGTAGAGTTGAGTGAACAAGAGGAAGGATCGATACACTAATGATAAGCTACGATCCGACTTGAAATGTATATTGTGTACATATGGAATAATATTAGTTTAACTAGTATAAGGAATAGAGGATATGCCATCAAAACACATCAAATCTTAAATTATACCATGTGCCAGGACAATTACCGGAGGAGAATCCAAACGATCCAGATGACCTAGAAGATGAAGGACAACCTGCAGAAGAAGACGAGGACGACGACAGAGTGGACATCGCGGATGAAGAGGATCCTGAAGAAGAAATGGATGGAGTAAACTACATGGAACTAGAAGATCACCATTGGATGGCTGATAACATTGACGAGTCGGGAGATGAAGATTGTCTAACATGCACGGAAAGACGAGATATAATGACCCAAGAATACTTGCGTATCCTTATGTCCAGATACGCTCTAAGACAAGAAAATGCTATCCTACGATACACTCACATTTAATGACACGACAACCATGTGATTGGTAAGAAAAATCCCTACCCGTGATTTTTCTTATTGTTAGCAGGGGAGGGATGTGACCGTTCACAACATCGCCTATGGTATGTCATAATATCCAGGAGATGAAATATGCCGTTTTCCGCGTTATTCTGCGATAAAAACTGCCCAAGTTAGAATTTTTCTGCCCGCACCAGGACTCGATTTGCAGTATCCAGAGTCGCGCGACCGAGCTCTAGTTGCCGGTAATTAGCAGCAAGGCGGTGCAAGAGCACTTGTACTCGAAGTTTTCTCACTCCAACCACGAGCGAGATGAAAGAGACGCGTTATCACGTGACAAAGAATCGAGGCCACTAGCTGAGCCCAGAGAATATATCCAACGTGAAAACTAACATTATACCCTGTTTTTCTCGCTCATCCACCACTGCCAACTTATCGCGTTCAGCTGTTTTATTTCTGTTAATATTTATAAATCGCAAAATACCCAATAGATAATTAAGCGCAAACATTCATTTGAATCAGGGAATTTTACGCATAATTATGAGACCGAAAAGTGCTCTACTTAACTGACAGAGCGGTAACTACGCTGTAAACAAGGGCGCGTCTTAATGACTAACAGATGTTGGACCCCAACCGTGACAGCGAACACAAGGAATCCCCTGTGCTCGTCATCATTCACCGCCAGAGACTAAAGGACGCTTTTGAGATTGCTTGAGAATCTACGAAGCTATTTCAAAAACAGTCACTCAGTGGAGATGGGAATACAGGAGCTACATTTTGATACCGTGATCGTCACTATACGTTGCGTATTAACGGACCAACGTGTGAGAAAGGATTGCATTTTTTCCCCACCCTCAGCATTCGGGTCTCTAGCGTAGCGCGCCTATATATTCAAGAGCTGTGAAGGAGACACTACCCAGTGCATTTTTAGTGTAGCGCCAGTACGGTAGTATTTCGTCGTGGTTTGTGTGTGAGTCGTTTGTGAAGAAATAATCTTGTAAATTGAGCAGTGTGATGCAGTGATTCATTAAATCCTGTGAACATCTGCGAAAATACCCACAATCTAAGTAAGCTTTTTGAAAGTACAGTGTGTCGCTAATTAATATAGTAGGAGCAGCACGAAACCGTAATGACCGCTGTCCGTGTGTCGAAGAGGTCGTGCGTCGAGCCTCATATGTGCCTATACTAGTACGGCTCAATTAACCTCAATAGCCAGGTATCTCAGTGCGTGGAGTTGTGTGTGTATTCTCGACATAAATGAGAGATACAAAGAAAGTGCGTGAACGGCTCAGTGTCGGCATAATTAAGGGTAGTGTCACGTCTATAAATCCATAATGCAGTTGAGAGCCTGACTTACGCATGACTAGGCGAAATAGAATATGCTTGAAGTGTGGTCGTGTGAGACGAGAAATTTTAACCCAGTAGCGGCCATTCTTTATTCAGGACCTAGAATAGCTGTATGCTGTTTATAAAAGAATAGGTACATGAGAAGGGAGCAGTGTCGGGCTACAGAGACAATACCGGCATTGGGTTGGAATGCTCGTGCTATTGAGCAGATCCAAACATATATTCAAATTGTGATGCGTAATAAACTAACGCATTCACTTGAGATATTTTCCCCTCATTTACATGTCTACGAGAACGCCTGAGTGAACGCCGACGTCCAGCTGAATGCCAGAATTTTGCCTGTATATTAGAGAGAGCCAGACGCATAGCTGTCTTCGCCTGGTGTAGCAGAGAACGTCGAGAACGTCATACCAGATCAAGCCGTCATGTTCGTGATTTGCCGGGAGGTCATCAAAGGTCTTCACATCGCCGATGACGTAATGCAAGCAGCTTAAGTCCATGGTGTGCCCTCCTGTAAAGCTGTGAACGTGGTATCCAGAAGGCTGAGTACATTTCCAAGTATTTATATCTTTGAAGGTCGTGTCCCATTGTAAATATGTATATTTTCCACTTAGATGTAACGTAGACTGCAAGCACGCCATTTCAGAGGGATAATAATTATAATTTCATTTTTATTTGAGTCTTTTATGGAATACTTTCATCATGGTTTTGGGACGACCATATTTTACTTCCATCCTTGTATAAGGGTTCGATAATGAATGACGTAAATATAAGGACCTTGGCTTAATTAAGTGTAAAGCGTTGTCAAGTAGAGAGGGCTTAAATATTCTGTGAAAGTGACTCCAGTTATCATCTTTCCATAGCATATACAAGTCATCAAGATTTTTCAGTAATTCATTTTTTTTGGTGCGCTTCACCTTGTAGAGATCCCTCCTAATTAGTAACTAAGGCAACTGGAACAAGGCATCGAGACAGTTGGTATCTTACATCGCTAATTAGGTCGCGAATGCGCAAGTTAATTGGACCCTGGTGGCAGGAGATCATCAATAAATCTGCATCGTAGTCAATGTACCGAGAGGAGAAATGAAATGGGTGAACAGGCTGTAGCCATAATATATAGTGTGAAATGAAAATGTGAAGTTCCCTTGGAACTCTTTAGTAATGTACACGAAGTGGATCTCGTGTTGTGAATATGTTAATTACGGCCGGACATAGCCGATATTGAATGTGAGGCCATTGTGGCTCAAGAAAAAGAAAGCAAGGTCGTTTACCGCGAAGTCATTGTATGAAGGCGGCCCAGCGCCCGCCCTTTAGAGATGGGTCTTGGAAGGCCATCAGCTGAATAGATTTACGAGCCTGGCTGTAGGGACGAAGAAAAGTGTTTTCTACACTGAAAGTAAACAGATACAAGTAGCTATTTCGTTCCTCTCGGTGCAACGATTACGTGCATCGATTTAAGTATTATCAACGTCGCGGTGATTCCAGATGAGCATTAAATGAAAGACCCCTCCAATTTATTTCTTTAATTATTCACAGCGTGTAGGGAATTCCAGGTCAGATATACCCTGTCTCAGAAGGTCCTGAGTTCATTGCAGGAGACAGTAAAGCTTACTGTGACAAGCGGAGGTGAATAAGGCCACCTGTAATCCATTGTGTGTATGTGAAATGTATATATTCTTGTCCTTTTCTTGCAGGAAGTGTTATAATGATATGTTTATAATGTTTTGGTATTGAAGTCGCTAAATGCTTGTCCATAGGTAACATCGTTGAGTAAATAATGTCCTCATATATGTGTTGATAAAATCCTAATGAAATGAGCGTGTTTATTATACTGCATATTTGGCAACGTTTAACTTAAGGAAGGGTTGTAACGCGACTTTTGAAAGGATTGGGAGTGTAAATTGCCTATTTCAGTTCATACGATACTAGCAAACTTATATCATAATTTGATGCAAGTTGAATATATTAATTCTTGGCAGGTAAACAGATTTACGGCGGGGTGTGTCCATAATGATTAAATATGTGTGTGATTTAATATTAGTGTAGAGTGAAATAATTAGAGAGAAAACGCCTCTCTAAATCTGAGGTAGTGTAATAGTTCTAGAGGGAACGCCTTCTTAAGTTTGAATATTTAAACGTATAATGAAGTGTAGAAAAAGACTACCGAACATTTAAACGTCAAGATCACCCAAGTTACTGTATGTAAGGTGTTTGTATGGCATACCCATGTAAATAATGTGTTTCACAAGTATAAGTAAAAATTTGTTATACAAGATATTGTCTCTCTTCTCAATAGTAATGAAATGGTATTCCTCTCATAATTAACTTTTCCCCCTACTATTGAGACTATTACTAAAGAACTTACCGCCCCATCGGACAGTCCACAGACCCGAAAATGCGATACCGGCTCGGCTAGCGAATTATTCTAGTAGGGGAGGGTGAAGCTTCGAAAACCGGGCTGAGTTCGAGGCTCACCGATGGTGCTCCATTCTAACGTCATATTTATGAACAATGGTAACTGGTTCATGTACTGATGCCTTGGAAATGTACAATATCGACACTCACATTCACAAATTATTACTTAACTCTTATATCTTGTTCTCTTTAGGGCCTCAACTCAATACTCTGGGCACAATAACATTATTCCTCTATTCTTATAGGCTTCTTACGATATGGCTTGCTGAGCTAGATACTCCAACACGAGTATATTTAAGAGATGTAGAGGATCTCAGGCTTTCTTCACTCGACAACTGACATTACTGTTTACACTGCACATGCATCTGGTTAGTACCTAAACAGCTTGTCTTTGCTACACACAAATACGACCGTATAGGTCCCGATGAAATGAAATACACGAGCTCAATTTCCCTACTTTGAACAGAATATCTGCAATAATGACACTAACGAAGCACATAAGACTAACAATAATGCAAATAATAATAATCTAACGAAGCTTGAGTCCTGGGGCATAAATTCTATTTAAACGGGTATTCATATCCTAACCTATTTACATATTGGCAAAAGGCCAAATCTATCTACATTTTCCCTACCCATTATCTAGTTGCTGCATGCTTAAACGATGGATTTATATGACTTGTGTCTGATGATATAACTGAACAGTTCCCCTTGTGGACATTGCGAATTTACGCTATCATGCTGATGTTAGAAGCTGGTGACAGCACTTGTGGCTCGATGACTGGTGACATCCTGGTCAGCTGTGAAGTTCTCTGCAGCTCGTTCAGGTGACGTGATGATCGCCTCCTCGATGTCGTGATGATTGGACGTCACCGATTGTCCTTGTTCGCACCTCGATGACGTGATGACTGCTCTGCAGCTTCGGTCCCAATTACCGCTTCACCGTGATGGATGAGCAGTGTCCCGTCCACTCGTGATGTAGGAGAAAATTTCCCAAGTATAAGGTGAACTCTGACTGCTTTGCTTATAGATAAAGGCGGTCTTCTCTGCGCTCAGTAGCGGCGTGACAGACACCTACGTGACGGCGATGCACACAGTGAAATGATTCTAGCGCGCTCGTCAGTCGTGTATATTAGCCGTCTCGCATCCACGCTACCAAGCTCTGCGTGGGTGGACTCCCAGCGCGCGCCCGCGTGTGTAATATTTCTTCCGCGATATGCATATTAAATACTCATATTTTTATTATGATTACAACTATATTCATGCCGCATATCCAAATTTTCAGAAATATATCCTGATTGCAGTTCTGGTATCCAATCCTCTGTACTAATCTTGTAATCAAAGATATTCAATGTAAAACTGCCGCGAGATTTCACGGAGCTGCGTGCTTCCCAAGCTGCAAGTGAAGAGGTTCGCTGGGGTAATAAATTTTAATGAGCACCTAAAAACTTCAGCTTGCTTCTTGACGCTACGTTCTCACGAAATGCGCGCACTCTCTGGTGCTCTTACATAATAAAATGCCACCCAAGGTGCTTTTTTGTGGTCTCACACAATTATAATAATTATTATAAAATCATCATTCTCTGACCATGAACAGAATGTTTCAGTCTTCACCCCTACAGGCAGTTCCCTACTTCGGCTGTCCAATCTCCATAGACGAGACGATGAATTTATTCACAAAAATTATTTATTTACAATAACCTGCACAGTTCGAATCCCCTATAACATTTAGATTCTTTTCTTTGTTGCTGTTAGTTCGTTTCTTGAATAACTGTATAGATTTTGGGAAAGGATCAAACATTTCCACTGACAAACTCTTCCACTCCTTCACACCCTTCTCAAAGAATCAAAATTTACCCCAGTTTACACCTTCTGCTAAGATCCCTTCTAATTTTATACTTGTGGTGAGTTCTGCCGATATAATTATTATCCAACGGAAGCCTCTCACGTATTCACCCCCCACCCCGGGACACCTTTCCAAGCTTCTTCTGCTGTAAAGGCTCTATATAATTCTATAAGTCTAGTTTTCTCACTTCTCTTACTTAAAGATTCCCACCCAAGTTTCTCTAACTTTTCGGATGCACTACTTTTTCTTATGAAATCCCCTGTTATCAATCTTGCTGTTTTCCTCTGCACGCCATCTTCTTTTATAAGATATTCTCGGTGAGGATCCCAAACACTGTTTCCATATTCCAACAACGGACGACCCATACTTAAGTAACGTTTCCCTTTCACTTTCTTGTTGCATCTTTTAAGTAGCCTCATTAAGACATGTGACGATTATTATGCTTTCCCGATAATGTCATCAAATTATTTTCAAATCTCACACCTATGTATTGTCACTTACCATCTCTTGGCACAATTACCTCGTCCTAAGTACAATTAAATTCATTTTTAAGCTCCCGTTTGTAAATATTGTAACAGTTGATTTGCCTCCATTATCATTCGTATTATTCTCTTCAACCCATTTTTGGATACGATCAAGGTCCCTTTGTAATTCTTAGCAATCCTCAATGATATTTATTTCTCTATAATCAATTATTTCATCTGCGTACAATCCTATTTTTGATGTTATATTGTTCCCTAAATCGTTTGTGTATATTAAGAAAAGAAATGGACCGATTATACTACCCTGTACAGTTCCCTTCCAAACTTACTCTTCCTGAGATACATGGTTTCCTACTTTGAATTTCTGAACTCTTGAATTTAGAAATGCTCTTAACCAGCGTATAACCCTTATGCCCAATCCTATTGCCGCCAGTTTCTTTAATTATATTCCATATTCCAGTCTCTCAAATGATTTGGAAAGTTCTGGGGCTATGCAGTCCAACTGGCCTCCTGAATCCAACTGATTTGATAAGTCCTGCTGAAATCGCACCAGCTGTGCCTCACAAGAGAATTTCTTTCTTTCCTTCTCCTCATAAACCAATTTTATCTTCACATACCACTTTGATATACTTTGCTACTAAACTTTGCCATATTTTACAATCTACACCGATCAGGCTGACTGGTCCGTAGTTCTCAGGTTTCCTTTTATCACCCTTTCCTTTATAAATTGTTATTATTTTAGCTCCTTTCCAGGCCTTTGGTGTTACACTACTATTTACCAGGTGTAGGCATCATTCTTTTCCGGTTTCACTACGAGATGGTGCCAGCGAACAATACGCAGCGTATGAATTTGATACATGCGTCAGTTTGTTTTTGAATTAACCTACCTAAACACACAAGTTGAGTCTGCCAAACACTAGTGTCTGTGTTGTATCGATCGGTGATCATGTCGACGTCTGTGCCTGAAAACAAAAATTTTCTGCATGCATTGCTTTTCTTGTTTAATCAAAAAGAAAAGGCTGTAGAAAGTCATATTTTGCCGGTAGAAAGACGTGTTGAACACGTTCCGTAGATTAGAACATGTGAGACATGATTTCGAAAAAGCGCTTCGGCAAGAAGACCATGTTTTGTACCTGGTGAGACCAGAGCAGTGTCGTGTATTATAAACTCTTGAAGCCAGGCTAAACCAAAACTGCACAATTCTATGGGACATCCCTCCACACGTGCCGTACTGCCCTGACCTGACGCCATATGACAATCACCTCTTCACGTCAAATGGGCACGCGATCACACAGTAGCACTTGAGCAATTTCGAGGAAGTTGTAGAATGGCTCAACGAATGGCTTGCCTCAAAATATATGCAGATTTCTTGGCAAGGTATTCATACCTTACCTGAAAGTGGGCTAAGTGTTTAGAAGCCGATGGCCAAAATTTTGAATAAACGAGAAATGAATTTCCCTTGAAAAATACGTGTTTTCCTTACCACAAAAACCAGCAAAAACTTATGCGTACACCTGGTATGACATAGTCAAAGATAAATTTTTAATAAGGCACTACTATGTACCACCCCATTGTCTTTATTACCTCCCCAGTAATTTGATCCCTCCCTACATCTTTTCCTTGCTCAAGCAGTTGGATTTCTCTGAAAATGTCCCCATTTGTGAATGACAAGCTTCTTCTTTCCTTCCTTATGTATCTTTCCCACTCTATCTTCTGTTTCGGTTTGCAACTCCCGACAATCTTCTACCGAATCTATGAATTCCCTACTAAATAGATTTGCTTTCTCAATTTCTGTTAAAATAATTTCACCCACTTCTCCCACCATTGTGAGAATTTCTATTTCTTTACCCTTTTGATTCCTAATATCTGAATACAGCTTTTTACATTTCCGTTTACCGGGCGAGTTGGCCGTGCGCTTAGAGGCGCGCGGCTTTGAGCTTGCATCCGGGAGATAGGGGGTTCGAATCCCACTGTCGGCAGCCCTGGAGATAGTTTTCCGTGGATTCCCATTTTCACACCAGGCAAATGCTGGGGCTGTACCTTAATTAAGGCCACGGCCGCTTCCTTCCAACTCCTAGGCCATTCCTATCCCATCGTCGCCATAAGACCTATCTGTGTTGATGCGACGTAAAGCCCCTAGCAAAAAAAACCTTTCCATTTGTGGTCATCACCCTTATTAAATTTATTAAATATGCCATTCATGTCATTCTCTTTTGCTTTCTGTTTCACTCTATTAAGTTCCCTCATTAGCTGTTTTCTAGTTTCTCTATTCATCCTACCCTCTTTCATTTTCCTGTTTCTATTCTACATTTTTCTTTTTAATATTTTATTTCCCTTTATAATAAACGTGTTCTGAGTCATTTTACCTTTCTTAAAAGGCATAAGTCTCTTCTCTCCTTCCCAAATGATTCCTTTAAATTTTGACCAAAGTGTATCCAATTTACTCCCTTCACTTATCCAAAAACTGAATTGTGATTTATTGTAAGTCTTGAATATTCCAGCTTTAGATTTTCTGTACAATTTCTTGCCTTGTGTGACCTTCTTACTAAGACTTTTTGATACCAGTCTTACATCCATCATTGCAGCCTTATGTTCACCTCTTCCTTCAATAACCTCCGTGTTATCAAAAATTTCCCATGGTTTAACCAAGAACACATCTATTAAATTATTCAGAAGGATTTGTGCTTGTACTAATTTTGTAAATACTCCCTCCCAAATCAACTTATTTGCCAGTTTCCTTTCATGGGCTTCACTTGCAGCTCCATTCCATTCAACTTCAGGCAAGTTTAGATCTCCCCAATTATTACCATAATCTGTTATTTTATCAAATATTTCCATGTCTTTTTCCTCTCTTTCGGGACTATATGTTCGTATAATTCCCACCTCCTTCACATTATCACAAACTTATTTTGTCCCTAAAATTTCATCCCATTCATTGGTAAACCATTCCTGTTAGCAATAAGTTTCCTTCGCCAGAATAAACACACACCGTCCCCCCTCCCATTTTATTTCCTCCGTATCTACGCTGGAATATGTGCCCTCCTGGCAATACTTCTCTATTACCCACCCTTTCTCTCAACCATTGTTCATCTCCTATCACCACTTCAGTGTCATAAGATTCCATCAATGTACCGAATTTTAATTGATTATTTACTAAACTTTGACAATTCACCAAGAGCAATCTCAGACCCCCTTCCTCCATAAAACTTGACTGCTGCAATTGGGTAACTTGAAATACCTTACTTTCCTGCGTTTCATTTTCTAGTTGACTGAGTCTGCTTGAGCACTCAAGGGAGTTGCCTTTTTTACAGTGCGTATCCTATGATTTTATGTTTGCAATCTTGCATTTACCTGAATTGTTTAGATGAAGGCTAAGCTTTATGTCACAGTGTCTCTCGAAACTGCTGCATTATATTACCTGAGTATTACGAAAATATTTACTAATTTTAAGCATATCTGTGTTAACTTTGTCCACTTCAATGTTCACATACGAGTCTCTACTGAAATCATGCCTGTGGGTACGTTCACTACAAAGATGTTAGTGTGAGTCAGCTTACCTAGTGTACATCTAAGTTGAGAACTGACGTTCTTGGCGTCGTTGTGAGCTATGTCGTTCGCCCGCCGATGATCACTACTGCATCAAGACTACCGAGATTTCTTGCTTCCTGCTACGTGTTTTCCAGTATCGTCTGGATTGGGGCGCCATTACCACCGATGCCACAATATCTTCATTGTTCATTTCCTTCGCAATTCCTCCCGCCTGGCTATCGCCAAATATAAGAATATTCGAAACTTTCACCGGTGCACTGTGTGGAATCTTAGGCCTAAATTTGCCGCGTCTCGTAACGGAGTTTGTGCTATCACTTTGGCTGTTCCATTACGTATGAGTTCTTGCGTAAGGATGAATTGCCTCAGAGCTGAAAATCTAGTTTTGGTATAAACTAGAAAGGTTTCTTTTCCTAACTGTACACTTTTCCTCCTCTAAACCGAATCAACTTGACACCACGCGCTTGAATTCACGGAGTCACCTGTGTTCTGAATGTTTACTTTTGATTCCAGTAAACGTACCTTCACTTTTGAGAACTCACTCTCCACTTTTAATGCTTGTAAATCCTGGCGAAATAAAGGTAAAATTACAAGTACTTTATCATTACCTCCATCCTCCAAGGATTGCTACTCCAGCGATTCGTTGACCGTTCGTTAGCGCTGTTCAAGTTGCACTTACCACAGCTCACACAGGTCCAAGTATCTTACAGCATAACCAGCACTACATATACACTCAAGATGGTAACAAATTAAACACTTTTCACACTGGATACTATTCTTCACCCGATTCATGTTTACGCCGCACCTATTCCCAATTATTTCACAAGAGAACCGGAAGCTACCTTCGCCTACATCCTTCGCTGACTCCATCTTTAACATTACCTTCAGATTCCCACAGAGAGCCTTCTGCGGAACCGTCAACGATCTTCTGACAGCTTCTACAACGGCTATTTAGTGACTGCGACAACATGTAATCCAAGTTTTTCGTTTTTTAATTTATGTATTTTACTCAGAGCTTGCATCATTTCTGAGTGTTCCGAATTTCCTTTCAATTTTTCCACATTGCACATGTCACTAATTGATTTCTACTTTGTGTTTTATCTTGTGTTTTTATAAGGTTTTTACAATTTTATTCAATTAGTGCGCGGATTAAAATTAATTTATGAAATAACTAAATGTGTCATTGCTCAGTGATGCTTTAAATAAGACATTATATTCAAAAGAGAGTTTATTCAAACATCAAAATTTTTTGTTTCTTATATAGACCCCTAGGCGAAGGATTATGACAATCACTGGGTAGTGAGTTATCCTGCAGGTCGAAAATTTCTGTGGCCTGCATATAACCTGAGTAGTCTCCTGTGCAATGTATTGCTTCACAAGAACATTGATGGATGGCAGTACTATTTGGAAGCTTAACCCTGTGGGATATGGGTCATCAAAATACTGGATGGCTGCCAATTCTGCTGGCTGGCGTTCACATTTCCATGAGAAAGGAATTGATGAATCATACATCCTGACAACAAATGGCGTCGTAAACAAGAATCTCTTACAGAACGCCTCTCTGTGCATGCCTTTAGAAGTTTTTTCTCAAAAATCAGGGGGAATATAGGAATGTACGCATTCTTGTACGGGCAGTAGCAGTACTCCATGTTCCATCTGTGTACCTAACACTCCAGCAACGTTCCATGTTCTACCCACTCCGCACAACAGCAAATGCCGAGCATGAAAGTGAAACCATTATTCCGTATCATCCCTTTAAAACCATATTAAAGTCCATGTGAGTAAAATAAGTTTTTCATCTGTATATTGCTCTGAATATATTTTTGCATCGTTCGTATCCGCAGTAAGAAGGAAATGCAATTTAAAATTTTTCATTATGTTTTTTTTCTAACTGTCTGTCTGTATCCCTGTGCGTCTGTATGTATGTACGGTCATCACTAGGAAATTGCTGGAGAGAGTTTAATGAAAATCGATATGTAAAGTAGGAAAATTAGGAACTACAGTATAGGCTATAAATATATATTTTTTCCAGCTGGATGCAATGGTAGTTTAAGGGAAGGTTCCTAAAATGTAATTATTTTATATCTATGTTATTGGTCCTATCGACAGGTACAATTTCAGGTCATTTATCTCTTATGCAGCTTTACAATACAGGCTATGATAATAGAATTCATGAACTGCCTTTTGTTGATTAGTCCATATAAACGCCGAACATTGCTAACATGGCAATATTATTCAATGGTGTTAACTGGCGTTGGGTTTTGTCGTGAATGTCTTAAGAGGTAAAATCACATGGTCATCGGCGCAAATTGACAAGGGAAATGGTAAAAATGATTATAAAAGTATAAGAGAAAGTAAACAGGGAGTCCCGAAAAATGGAAGGATTCCCTTTACATCAGATATCCTAATATCACAGAGTCGGAAGAAAACTAAATGTGAAGGTCTACAATATCGAATGCTCAAGAAACTGATCAAAAACGCATTGACCATTGTTTTGATGTGACTTGTCACTTCTGATGCCCCTCCTCTACAATAGATGGGATTACTGCTGCGTATCGAGTAAAACAGCATGGCGGAAATACTGGTGGAAAGTAGGTGGGGTGTTAGATCAATTTGCACATGCCGTATGTCTGTCCCGTCAATGAAAAGTACTACAGATAGTGTATACTATAGGAGCAGCTCTCGATTCTCTGTTGAGAACCTGGGCAGAACGTTCCCAGTGATACGGATTGGATTATATCTAGTTTTGTTTTTCTTCCTTTATATTTTATTACCGAGTTTTGTGGATGTGCAGAGGTGAAAGAAGGTGCGGGGGAGAACAGGTCTCAAAATACGAAATTAAAGTTAAGATAAAATTAAACAAGGTTATATTTTCTTTGCAAAATTAATAACAAGAATGGCAGGTACAGAGTAGTAAAGCAACAAGTCGAGAATGTACAATTACAGCGTTACAGGATATGGGCTCCGAGAGCCGGACACATAATTATTGAGCAATGAGCCCAACTTTACTTATATACAAGGTTCAACAAAGGGGCAGAAAACCCCAATCATGCCTAGGAGCACTTGCTCCCAATTACACAGTAAAGCCTCCTCGAGGCACGCAGAACCAAAATTTTAATAAAGAGCAACCCGCTCTTAAGTTCAAGCCTATCAAAGGCCACACCAAACTCCACGTTTAAGCTGTCCTCCAAGGACATATACACAGGGGTAAAAATACCCAACCTACTGAGGCCTATTCAGTGAAGAAACAAAAATATTACATGGCCTCCACAATACCAATTTGAGAGGAGGCAAAATTGCACTCCTAATATATTTTACTAAAACCTACCTGGCACTAGGCCGCTAATGCAAGGGCTAATCCCATACTAAAGAGGAGACAATTTACATTACGTGAAGGAAGAAACGGTTGAGAAAATAAATTCACCTCAATGCAATATGAGTGGGAGCTCGAGAGGGTTAAGCACTCTCTATCCCAATTTGTAGTTTAACAAGATAGAATTGATACCGAGTGTCTTTACATTTTAGGGGAAAGTTACATGGTAAAAGGCTTCGGACCTGCCCCGAGAGTTAAACTGCTGAGCTAGCAAGAAAATAAGTAATTAAAAGGCCATTACCTGGTGGTTGAACTGCTGCCCGAAGAAAGAGGCGCTTCCCGCCCCCTGCTACGTACTTTACACACTGATAGATGTTACTGAAGTGGCGCGGAGACCCGAAAATCAGCAGTTTATATACCCTCGTGGAAAGTTCGAGGCGTTTCAGGAATGAGAACACCCGCCCACAATCATTTTATTGGCTAACAACGAAAACCCCTACACTAGATGAAGAAGAAACACATTATTGGTGGAAAATTAACTACAGAAATTCCTTATTGGTCAAATTCAAAACTGGCGGAAAGAAAGGGTTAATATTGCCAACTTAAACAATGACTGAATGAAATTTAACAAAGAACAAACTTATGAACCCAAAAGTTCTCCAAAAACACAGTTCTTTCACTTCGTACTAGGGTGCACAATTGTAGTTCTTCAGTAGTGTCCTCTAGAAGAGAATGTTCACATTTCTTACTACAGGCAAAACAAAAATACATCGAAAACGACCCAGTTCAGAAACTTCAAAATTTACAAGTAGGGACATCTTCTGAGAAACTTGAGAATTAACACTGTAGATAAAGTTCAGACTTCCTCCAGTAGAGGAGTTTCAATTGGCGCAAAGTTTGAATTAGCGGCGTGGAGGTGTACCACCCGGTACATATTTCATTTCCAAAGTACTTGCTAATAATATATCGTCTCATTCTTGCCCTTTATAGCCTGTTTTACTTACCTTTAATTTTAAATCATGTGTAAAATTGAGTACTCCGTACCAGTATCTGATTATTGAATGAAAATTAGCAGCGTGTTTTCACTCATTCTACAGAGTCAGAAATGGAATGATTGAAGCCCCCATCTAGTGGCGAGGGTAGAAATTGTGCCGGCGGCCGAAGCCTGTCGCACTCCTCTGGGGCAATGATTAATGAATGACAGATGAAATGAAATTATATTGGATAGTGTTGCTGGAATGAAATATGACAGGGAGAACCGGAGTATCCGGAGAACACCTGTCCGACCTCCGCTTTGTCCAGCACGGATCTCACATGGAGTGACCGAGATTTGAACCACGGAATCCACCGGTGAGAGGCCGGCGCGCTGCCGCCTGAGCCACGGAGGCTCATTATCTCATTATTACTAAATACTGTAAACATTCTTGAGAAAATTGGGACGAACTGTTATTTCTTTCCTGTCTTTGATGTCGTTCAAAACATTTTAATTTGATCACCTTTCCATCCTGCTGATCAATCAATCAATACTGATCTGCATTTAGGGCAGTCGCCCAGGTGGCAGATTCCCTATCTGTTGCTTTCCTAGCCTTTTCCGAAATGATTTCAAAGAAATTGGAAATTTATTGAACATCTCCCTTGGTAAGTCATTCCAATCCCTAACTCCCCTTCCTATAAATGAATATTTGCCCCATTTTGTCCTCTTGAATTCCAACTTTATCTTCATATTGTGATCTTTCCTACCTTTATAGACGCCATTCAAACCTATTCGTCTACAAATGTCATTCCATGCCATCTCTCCGCTGACAGCTCGGAACATACCACTTAGTCGAGCAGCTCTTCTTCTTTCTCTCAATTCTTCCCAACCCAAACATTGCAAAATTTTTGTAACGCTACTCTTTTGTCGGAAATCACCCAGAACAAATCGAGCTGCTTTTCTTTGGATTTTTTCCAATTCTTGAATCAGGTAATCCTGGTGGGGGTCCCATACACTGGAACCATACTCTAGTTGGGGTCTTACCAGAGACATATATGCACTCTCCTTTACATCCTTACTACAACCCCTAAACACCCTCATAACCATGTGCAGAGATCGGTACCCTTTATTTACAATCCCATTTATGTGATTACCCCAGTGAAGATCTTTCCTTATATTAACACCTAGATACTTACAATGATCCCCGAAAGGAACTTTCACCCCATCAACGCAGTAATTAAAACTGAGAGGACTTTTCCTATTTGTGAAACTCACAACCTGACTTTTAGCCCCGTTTATCAACATACCATTGCCTGCTGTCCATCTCACGATATTTTCGAGGTCAGGTTGCAGTTGCTCACAATCTTGTAACTTATTTATCACTCTATAGAGAATAACATCATCCGCAAAAAGCCTTACCTCCGATTCCACTCCTTTACTCATATCATTTATATATATAAGAAAACATAAAGGTCCGATAACACTGCCCTGAGGAACTCCCCTCTCAACTATTACAGGGTCAGACAAAGCTTCACCTACTCTAACTCTCTGAGATCTATTTTCTAGAAATATAGCAACCCATTCAGTCACTCTTTTGTCTAGTCCAATTGCACTCATTTTTGCCAGTAGTCTCCCATGATCCACCCTATCAAATGCTTTAGACATGTCAATCGCGATACAGTCCATTTGACCTCCAGAATCCAAGATATCTGCTATATCTTGCTGGAATCCTACAAGTTGAGCTTCAGAAGAATAACCTTTCCTAAAACCGAATTGCCTTCTATCGAACCAGTTATTAATTTCACAGACATGTCTAATATAATCAGAAAGAATGCCTTCCCAAAGCTTACATACAATGCATGTCAAACTTACTGGCCTGTAATTTTCAGCTTTATGTCTATCACCCTTTCCTTTATACACAGGGGCTACTATAGCAACTACTCCATTCATCTGGTATAGCTCCTTCAGCCAAACAATAATCAAATAAGTACTTCAGATATGGTACTATATCCCAACCCATTGTCTTTAGTATATCCCCAGAAATCTGATCAATTCCAGCCGCTTTTCTAGTTTTCAACTTTTGTATCTTATTGTAAATGTCATTGTTATCATATGTAAATTTTATTACTTCTTTGGCCTTAGTCTCTTCCTCTATCTCGACATTATCCTTGTAACCCACAATCTTTACATACTGCTGACTGAATACTTCTGACTTTTGAAGATCCTCACATACACACTCCCCTTGTTCATTAATTATTCCTGGAATGTCCTTCTTGGAACCTATTTCTGCCTTAAAATACCTATACATACCCTTCCATTTTTCACTAAAATTTGTATGACTGCCAATTATGCTTGCCATCATGTTATCCTTAGCTGCCTTCTTTGCTAGATTCAATTTTCTACTAAGTTCCTTCAATTTCTCCTTACTTCCACAGCCATTTCTAACTCTATTTCTTTCCAGTCTGCACCTCCTTCTTAGTCTCTTTATTTCTCTATTATAATAAGGTGGGTCTTTACCATTCCTTACCACCCTTAAAGATACAAACCTGTTTTCGCATTCCTCAACAATTTCTTTAAACCCATCCCAGAGTCTGTTTACATTTTTATTTACCGTTTTCCACCGATCATAGTTACTTTTTAGAAACTGCCTCATACCTGCTTTATCAGCCATATGGTACTGCCTAACAGTCCTACTTTTAAGACCTTCCTTTCTATCACATTTATTTTTAACTACCACAAAAACAGCTTCATGGTCACTAATACCATCTATTACTTCAGTTTCCCTATAGAGCTCATCTGGTTTTATCAGCACCACATCCAAAATATTTTTCCCTCTGGTTGGTTCCATCACTTTCTGAATCAGCTGTCCGTCCCATATTAACTTATTTGGCATTTGTTAGTCATGCTTCCTGTCGTTTGCATTTCCTTCCCAATTGACATCTGGCAAATTCAGATCTCCCACTACAATCACATTTCTTTCCCTGTCGTTTCCCACATAGCTGACTATCCTATCAAATAATTCCGAATCCGCATCAGTGCTACTCTTTCCCGATCTGTACACTCCAAATATATCAAGTTGCCTATTATCTTTAGAAATGAGCCTTACACCTAGAATTTCATGTGTCTCATCTTTAACTTTTTCGTAGCTTAGAAATTCTTCTTTCAACAGAATGAAAAATTCCCCTTCCACCTTTCCTATCCTATCTCTACGATACACACTCCAGTGCCGTGAGAATATTTCTGCATCCATTATATCATTTCTCAGCCATGATTCAACTCCTATTACAATATCTGGTAAATATATATCTATTAAATTAATTCTATTCCTTTCTTTACAATACTTCTATAGTTCAACACTAACAATTTTATGTCATCCCTACTTGATTTCCAGTTCCTTGTTCCCTTATCACCGCTCCTTAGGCCATCCCGTTTCCCTGAATGTACCTCCCTATTACCCTTCCAAACAAATTTCCTAACTTATACGTACCACTGCGGTTTAAATGAAGGCCATCCGAGCGCAGATCCCTATCTCCTACCCACCCATTAGGATCTAGAAATCTCACTCCCAGTTTCCCACATACCCAATCCATAGTCTCATTTAAATCCCCAATCACCCCCCAGTCAGTATCCCTCCTACACAGTATTCCACTAATAACAATCTCCGCTTTCTTAAACTTCACCCGTGCTGCATTTACCAGATCCCACACATCTCCAACTATGTTGGTACTTATATCAGCTTGCCTTACGTTGTTGGTACCAACGTGAAACACTACCACCTTCTCCTTCCCCTCCTCTCTCTCTTCTACTTTCCTCAACATCTGCCTCAACCTAATTCCTGGATAACATTCTACCCTGGTTCCCTTTCCTCCACACACTTTCCCCACGTGTCTAACGATGGAATCCCCCATGACCAGAGCCTCAACCCTACCCACCTCATTTGATCCCCTCCTCTCCTCGTCAGCCCTATCTTTCCTGATAGCTGCAGAAGCTACTTCCTCCTCCCTTTTCTCCTTCCCATGACCCTGTTCCACCTGTCTTTTCCTATCCTCTACTCTACATTTCCCTTTCCTACCTTTTCCCTTCCTCCTACTTCCACGCATCTCAGCAACAGTTCCCTGTCCCTCATCTTCCCTCTGTTGTTCTACCTGGAGTGACTCGTACCGATTTCGCACAGACACCTGTCCTGAATTCTGATCCTGAATAGAGCCCATGGCCTGCAATCTCCTTCCCCTTAGAACATTAGACCACCTGTCTTCTACAACTCCTCCCTTTCCTTCCCCTCCCTCTTGTACACCTACTATAACCTGTACATTGTTTGAGGGAGTCCTATCTTTCTTCCTGTCTTCTGTGAGAATCCTAATTATCTCCCTCAAACTTTCCAACTCCTCCCTCATACCCCTCAATGCCTCACCACACCCACAATAAGTACACTCGCGCTCCTTAGCCATTCTTTACGGTGGAAATATTTTAAATTATAAAATAAAATTACTTATTTGCAAAAAAATAAATGAACGGAGGGATATATTGTCTGGGATAGTACACAACAATAAGGTAATTAATATACGACTACACTACAATACTACTTAGTCGTGCTCTATTTTTTTCCTACGACCCCCAACAGGATAAAAGCTGCTGTTAATTACTGAATATCGAATGTAATAGCGTACACAAGAACTACACAATTCCAAACTGCAATTAAGCCTATCCTAATTTCAACAATATTTTAGTAAGAGTTTCTACGGATACCTCTACTACACCAGTACTACACAAATATTTTACAATAATAAAATAAGCACACTAAATTCTAATAGGATATTACTCGTATACTACTGTACAGTACACTACAGTAATTTTTAAACTACTTTCAGACGTATCCTAATTACGATACCGGTACCGTACCGTATGTCACTACTAAGCACAACAGAAATGAAATTTGCAAGAACTACTGTACTCAAAGATTACCAATGAAGCTAAATGCTTAGACAAATTATTATTAGTATTACGGTCTAATAGATATACACGAAAGATAACACACGAATATAGCAGGCAAGATACGCAGGCAAGACTGGTCTCACACGTGGTTATCAAAGCAATAATTACGAATTTATTTCAGCCGAAAGACCATAACGTGACATAAATATGTGTTACGCATGTTATTGTTATTAATAACATACCCGCATATAGTGAAATCGAAATTAAAAACGGATTGGCAACTTCAAACACATAATTACAAACTACGACAGCCTGATCTTCAGCACTTGTTTGCAAACGGTTAGTTTGAAAGATTCGAGTCACCTCCTCCGTTGTTTATGAAATGTCCTGAATTCACAACCGTCTAGCAACACACTTCACCCAAGAAATTTTACGAAGTTGATTCTTAGCTGAATGGCAATGTACTTGCACGTTAGTAAATAATTTTCGATGAACTTATAACTGACCAATGATATCTTTCTCTTGATTTTCATGTCACATCTATTTTCTTGTGTGATGATATCTGCTCTACCTTCTTGATTGCAAGCCTCATATTTGCATGAACTATCACGGGATGTTTGCTGAGAACTGACCCTATTGTCTTCTGCTTATTGACTGTTTTCTGCGAGGCAGAAAGTGTGGATAACAGCAGTTGTAGCAGTTTAGCCAGTTCCTTCCCTGAGTTGGTGACTATTTATACCAGGCGGCCCGAGAGCACCGTACATTATACTAACAAATGTCCCGCATGCACTACTGATGCATGGGATGCCTAACAATTTGTTTTCCATGGAGCGATACGACATGCTGTATTTTGGATGTTGTGAAACAATTAGCATTAATTTTACTTCATTAATTCATACAGGTGCAGGCATTCTATGAAAAAAACGAATAATGTTCGGCGAAATACGTGTGTAATAGGCTGACGTCTGTTTGAGAACTGCAATGCGTACCGTCTGCGAGCTTCGGCTGCATTCCGATCAGATTCCCGATAGATTAAAATTATGTCTGTGTATTCATCATTGCTGAACACGCCAGTCATTGGCGATTTGTATACAGCAAATATAGTGCTGCTGTACCATACACCAACCTACGCGGCTTACTAACGCAGGTAGCGCTGAGGAACATGCTTGCGACCGACAGTCCTGTTATCTCTGCAAATTCTGACGTAACTTGTCTGCTAGTAGTATTGCCCATATGAAAATCAGCTAGTAGATGTCCCGTTCATCATTTGTCCATGTACGGCACTCGCGGGCCACCTGGTACATCTTGTGCAAAACGAATGCATTGAATTTCCGGAACTTTGATCACAATACCTCCATGTTGCTTTGAACTCCTATACGGCTTCTTCAATGATACAAACTGTTAGTTGAAGTGAGCAGCCTTGCCTGACAATTCTCCTAATTCCTACTTTTCTACTACTCCCCTGTACCTCCATAGTTGTTGATTGTGCTTGGTACAGCTGTGGAGGTCCGCTTCGTAGCGTAACGCTTAGGACACGAGTTTACTTTACAACCGAGGAATCGACCTCCTCTCATTCCAGTCTAATCGAGTCGTTTTAAAAGGATGAACAGAACAATTATAACAATGCTAATAATGGAAAACCCTGAAAATCCTCAACCTGTTTCCAGTCATTTTGCCGAGTCAGTAATAGAATGAATGAAGCCCCATCTAGCGGCAAGGATAGTAATTGTGCCGGCTTACGTAGCTTGTTGCACCCCTTTGGGGTAATTATTAATGACTGACAGATGGAATGATATTGAAGAAAGTTGCTGTAAGGAAAGATGAAAAAGACAATCGTAGTACCCGGAGAAAACCCTGTCCTGCCTCCGCTTCATCCAGCAAAAATCCCACTTGAAGTGGCCGGGATTCGAACCACGGAATCCAGTGGTAAGAGGCCTGCACGCCGCCGCCTGAGTCAAGTAGGCTCAGAACAATAATAATATATTTAATTTATTTTTACTTTCCAATTTAGGGGTTGCCAAACATATAAAAGTAGATCATATACTGTACAGAATAATCGGAAACAATGTGCATTACAGCTGTGGTCATACTGATCAGTAATTTCAGAAAACTACATCGATATCTCGCACTATTGTCATTTCATCAGCTGCTAAAGTTAGCCAATTAGATCGCTTCGCGGGCTAAATCAAATAGGCTTTACGAGCCGGTGTTTTTAAACATGCACGTATCTTGGTCAGGTTGAGAGCCATGCCGAGAAATGGACATCAAACACTTACACACCCTGGTTTTTAGCCGATACTACCACCATAGCGTACTTGCTGTGCGCCGGGCCTATCAGCAGGGAGGTCCTTGTTCAAGGGTCTCCCCTGGAGGAGTTTATTTCTTTTATTGGCGCTCTCAAGCCGGTCATAAGCCACGTGCAGATTTAGCAACACCGCCTCGCAAAGCCCCTCCGAAATTGCTCGCGAAGGGGTCTGATTGGCTAACTTCAGCAAGTGATAAAATGGGACGGCGCGAGATATCGACGTATATTTTTTCAAATCATTTATCGATATGCCTGGTTAACGTTGCTTCCGACCACTCTGTACAGTGTTGAAAATCACAATGAACAGTGGTTGTTAAAATAGGTTGTAAAGGTCATTGCGAAAAATTTGAAGGGACCGACCCCTTGATCATTAATAATGAAATCTAGGATCTCCGCCTTGAGGTAATGTTCCTCTAGCCTCGATTAATAGTCTAACAAGTTTAACGCTAGAAATTCTGTACGAGTGTTTGAAATATTCTGTTATTGGCTTTATAGATGGTTGTCTTTTCCAGGTCTATCTCCTCAGGCTGGCTGGAGCTCACTTCAGATCAGATAGTTGGATCCAAGATCACAGCACTACGGTCGATCGTTGATCCGTCTGCTGCTCCCTCCATCGGCAATAAATGGAACTTCCTCATACATTTCCAGGCCTTGCTGGGAAAGGGCAGTTGCGATCATTGTCCGGATGCAGTGGTGTCTGGTGTTTCTAAGAAGCTCCCCTCTTGGACAACAACCGAGATCGTTTACAGTGGGTTCCATCTCGGCTAAGTCCTGGGAGGGAACTTACTGGAACGACATTAAACATTATCCTGAGAGCTTCTGTCCACTCAGATCTTGACAAAACCTTCAGAGTCTCAGTACAACTTCATAAAGTATAGCTCCTTTTCCGGAGCAGGGCTGATTAGCTCGGACGGTTGAGGCGCTGGCTTTCTCAATCCAACTCGGCAGGTTCGATCCTACCTCAGTTTGTTGGTATATTAATGAGCTCAAATAAGTCCGCCTCGTGCCGGTAGAGTTTACTGTCCTGTTAAGTAACTCCTGCCGGACTAAATTCCGACACCTCGGCGTCTACGAAACCCGTAAAAGTAGGTAATGAGACGGAAACACAAATACCATTATTATTATTATTATTATTATTATTATTATTATTATTATTATTATTATTATTATTATTATTATTATTATTATTATTATTACTTTTTCGTGAACACTTAGTTCACGTCATTTACGGTACTCTCAATTTCTTATCAGCTTTCTCAATAATAATAATAATAATAATAATAATAATAATAATAATAATAATAATAATAATAATAATAATAAAAGTTATAATTATTGTTACATGGCTTATTTCCTTGGAGCACAGAGGGGAAAGAAGCGTAAGGGCGGCATTTCTGGACAAGGACTAACCAGAATGTAAGTATAGCTTTTCAAATCACATTTGAAATTTATTTATTTTCCTTCAATATTTTGAACAAAATTAAACAATAATTGCAGTTGGGAAGGTAGCTTCAGTTATTCACAAAAGAGCTGAGCTGCTCTAAAATGTACATTGTTTAATGCAAGAAATTTACACATGAATTAAATACAACTCGCTTTGAGCAGCCAAAGACCGCAGGTCTTTACAAACTAGAAAAGGGGAGATAGCCCCTTCTGAAAATTACACAGTAAAAAGGAAAACAGAAGCCTTAGCTTCCCCCAAGATTTACAGAACGCAAGGTTTCTAACCCCGAGAGCTTGTTTTACATCAGAGTACAGTTCGCCCCATTTGGGCTATGAATCTTCAACCATGACCGCCTCGGTCATCATCACAGTGGAAAGCAGTAGTAAACTGCCGTGCAATTACCCCTACACAACTAATATGAAAGATATCCTCGGAAAAAAAGACGGATTTACAGAGGCATATGGCCCACGCTACTCGGCCGAACAAAGAGAAAGTACTGTTTAAATTTACAAGGCTGAACAAAGAGAAAATACTGTTCAAAAATTTACAAGGCCGAAAGTACACAGTGAAATGGAGGTGAAGTTCAAGCACTGCAAAATAATTTATGAAGCAAGATTCCTAAATGTGCGTCCGGCTCTATGACACAGTGCTTAATCCCCTACTACCGAATGACCTAAAATTTGAAATATTAAAGCTGACAAATGGAAAGAAATTTAGATTTTTGAAAACTTGTCACCCTATACAAATTTAGAGGAAAGTTAACGTTGGCAACTAACCGTTCTTTCTTACATTTCAACTATTTCTCCAGGGGAAATAAAAATCTAAAAATCTATAGACAAATGTTACATTATTTCTCGAAAGAGAAAGCCCTACATTTAATTTGGGAACGGAATCAGTGACATAGCAGTTACATACTAAGAGGGACGTATAAATCTTCTCTAGCCTCTTACGCAGTAGTTCACTTAGCAAACAAGACCGCCATACCTTGTTCATTTATGATGTCATGATGCCGAAAACCCCGCTTTTCGACTCCCGAAGGAGACGGCCTCTCTCCTTAGTTCGTAGAACACACACTAAAGCTGCCCAAGATCAGACAGGCTACCCTCAAAGCTCGTGTTTTAAATAGGGGTTTCGGAGGAACCATCTAGATACTTTAGTGAGAACCCTTTAGATTAGATTAAACGAAATTCATATCAGATATTCCGATAGATGAATTAGCTTGATATCACGCCTCTAGAGGTCCGGATAGAAAAACTGCAATTTAGGTAACTCAAGATAATTAAAACAATGGAAGATCAACGGTATGAATAACATCTAAATACAAACATTCTCCCTGACAAGTAATGACATCTGGGCTCTTGATTAGGTAACATTCTGACGTCAGTGACACCTAGCCCTCAAATGGAGAAGCTACTACGATTTCCTCACGTTCACAGTTTTTTGATGCCCAGTCTTAGAAAACAGTTTTAAATTCACCGGGAGGCCTTACTCGTGTCATAATAATAATAAAAATATTAGATTTTAGGAAATTTCTTGAATTCCGATAGCTACACCACGCCCTTAGCGATCCCTTGCGCACTTTTATTGACATATCAGTTTTGCTAAGGAGTTGAACCGAAGTTTTAGTAGCAGCAGTAGTAGTAGTAGTAGTAGTAGTAGTAGTAGTAGTAGTAGTAGTAGTAGTAGTAGTAGTAGTAGTATTTGGGAAGCATGTTTGCCGAGTAACATCGTCACCACTAAGTTCGAACACAAATGGAAGCGTGGTCCGAATACCAGCTAAATGTTTTTGAATTATTGAAATAAAAATTTAAGCCTTAGTGATTACCTGCGCTCTTTTATTGACATATCAGTTTTTCTAACGATTGTAACCGAAGTTGTTTGGGAGCTTGTTGGCCGATTAAAATTGGCACAGTCAAGTATGAACACAAATTGAAGTGTGGTTTGAATACCAGCTAAATATTTGTGAATTATTCGAATTAATAATTAACGCCTTCCGGTTCGGATTAGACATGAAACTTGAGGTTTTAAGGCTATGATCACGATTTTAATAATGACGGAAACGTTATGCTTACTTCAAAAGTATGTTTAGGGACCGATCAGTATATTATCAGAATATTACTAAGAGTACCAAATTGTAACTATAAGAAAAGCTGGAAGAATATTACAGCAATAAGCCAAAGGATGCAAGAACCCATTCGCCTGAGAAGAAAGAATTATTACACTTGATGATATTATTTCTGATGAAGGGAAAAGACATTTCTTTTTCCATTCCATCGACCAGGCCCATTGTGTAAGGCTTGTTTCCCACACAACACATAAAACGCCGTCTCTGTAATCCCAAGTTATGTTTTCAGATAGAAACTTTTGTGTCCACAGAGCTTGCTCTGTCAGCAAAGGCCTGTTTTATGTTGATTGTAAGTTGTGGGTGAACGAGGACGCTGGTATAAAATGCATCCCTCTTCTGTCATTTGAAGCACGTAGGGCAAGGATAAAAGTATCGCAGACCCCAGAAGATCAGAGGAGAGAGTTTATAATTATTATTTAAATTTTTTGGGATTTATCTTATTCTATGAATGTAGTTGCCTATGGTTGGAAAATCAACCTTCACCTGTACTACAAAATTAAAACACTATTGCAAGACTAGATATGCTGGATGGGAAGTGAGTCTACCTTTATATTTAATTTAAAATTTAAAGTGATAATTAAAGTAGGTGTTCTTCTTATATCTCTGCATTATCCTCTTAGGGAACGTTGGTGATCATGCTGACGATATCTTTTACCGTTTGCAGCTCAGAACAGTTCGAAGATAGACATTTCCACGCCCGTTAACCAGATCCTTTAACCTTAGTGTTTATCTTTTAGCAGGACTTCACTTGCGTTCGATCTGTCCGGCTCCATGGCTAAATGGTTAGCGTGCTGACCTTTGGTTAAAGGGGCCCCGGGTTCGATTCCCAGCCGGGTCAGGGATTTTAACTTTAATAGGTTATTTCCACCCGCCCGGGGACTGGGTGTGTGTATCGTCCTGAAACAGAATATACATGAAAAACAAAGAGAGAATATAAAAATATAAAAAATATATAAGTAAAAAGTCTTCGATTTTCTCATTCACTTCAGCACCCCACACATATCTCATCTTGTCAGACCAGCTTTAGCAAAGTAGGTGTACATAAAACAACATTTCATATGCTAATAATCCTTTTACAGAGAGCGCCTGTCAAGGACCAGCACCCTACTGGGTAAAAGATGACATAACACTCCACAAGATTAATTTTCAATTGTAAACCTAATGTACTTTTGCAAACAACATTCGATTTCTTAACGAATGCAATTTGGGATCCCTCCCTCCTTATTTTCAGTTATGTTCCCGTGTTCCAGTTCTTCTAGATATTTGAGACAAGGTATGCTATTTTATTTTCTATCTCCAACGCATTACAATTTGCTGTTATTCATTGTATTTAATGGGTTACTTACTGACGACCATGATCTTTGTTTTAATGTTGAAAATATTTTTAGCAGGCAAAGTAGAAGTCCCCATACTACGAAAAACGTAAAATTATGCAATTTCCTCAATTGTGCCGAAAGATGAATGGTAAAAATGGTAAATTGTGAGTCTTGGATAGCTGTGTCAAGCCTCCAAAAAAAAATCGAACATCACTTCCGGCCTAAGTGGAGTTACGGAAAAACAATCTAAAATCGCTTGTTTCTTTACTCGTCTTCTTTTTTCTTCAAATCCTATCCAAATAAAATTATATGCACACTTCTTTCTGTAATGTTTTTATTAGTTCAATACCCTCAGGTGCTTCTTGATTTTTTAAAATATCCACACAGAACGTAGTTATAAGGGGTTAAGTAAAACTCTGCATTGACTCACATTAGCGCTCTAGTGGCGTAAAAAGGCAAACTGCTCTTTTCAGCACTGAGTTGCTTGTCAGACAGATTTTTGAGGTATTCGGTTAATCCGCATTCTTGTCTTACTGACGCTATTCTTTAGGTTTACTGACGATAAAAGAATGATATCTTAGACTTATCGCAAATTTTTTATTAATGCACTACTCAATTTGGTTACATTAGGTACTCCTACTGTTTTAGGGTAAAAAAGTCTTCAATTTGAAGACGAATCTAATTGCTTCTATAAAAAGTGCATGATAGTATTGAGCCGTACCCTGACGGCCCGTATGAGAGATCAAGTATAGTTGGGGACAAATCAAGACTACCTCGCCCCACACTACTACTTTCCAGCGGCAGCTCTGTGTCTATTAGCGACTTATACGATTTACTACCTCTACTGCAGCCAGAGTATCCAAATCGGCTACTGCACTCTACACGAAGAAAGGGTATATACTACAGAGAATGAGGAAGAAAGTGGTTTGGCAGCCTCTCCAAAACAAACAAGGATCACTTAGAGCTCGTTAACTCAGCAGGGTGCAGGGTGTGATTGACTACTGGCTTTCAGCTCGCTTCCAGGAACTGAGGTCGTCATGTTTTGTCCCCGACTATAATATATTTGCCTTATTAAATCATTATATAAATGTGTATTTCAGTCAGGCATTGGAAAAGTAGCAGATTACAGAACAGTTGAGGCTGGAAGTCCATGGAGACGTAAAGTCGCTGTATGTTGCGCGAAGCTTGCTTGCAACCGTGGGAAATGTTCAGCTTTACCAGCAGTTAGTACATCACGGCACGTGTAGAATTCGTTGGTCACGAGGAGTGTTCAGCCAATTAGGAAGAGAGGGTGTGGCAAATATGAATTCTGGACCGCGCAGAATTAAAATCCCAGGTTGACCAACATGGATACCTGTGTGAAGAGTACGTCGATATAGAAAAGGTCGTTCTGTTAGTTGAGGGTTTTCCACAGGTCTGAGAGTGAGAAATAATAAGGAATATGTTATATCAATTATCTGAGTCGTTATTATTTCAATAGGAGTGTATCTGATGTTAATTTTAATAAATATCAAAGTCATTGTGGGTAACAAGCACGCTGCTTGGTTGAATATTTGGACATATGGGGAATCCCCTAGCTACAACGGCGTTGGCTACGTTACTTAAGCGCCCCACTGATCGGGAGCATCCTTCTTATTGTGTGTCTTGCCGTGGAGTGAACATCGTTTCATACTTCTCTTTTATCTGTGCGTGAATGCTGCCACGTGGGCAGAAATTTCCACAAAAACAGTGCATTTATTTTGTGAACAGTGATACGCAAACTGGGTGCAGGTATAAATGGCTAATTGCGCGATGTCGCAAATTATTACATTAAAGTAACAAACTGTAATGTTAGCCGCAGACTGGTGATTGAGTGAGAGACGCTTATCCGCATTGTACTTTCGTGTCGGTCGTGTATCCAGAAGGACTTTCCGTATCGAACCGCGAGCCGCTCTAACTGACTGTACTTAAACCCTAAAGACTTTTGTTTATTGAATATTACGTGTGTTTTGTGCTGTTATATTAACGTTGGCATAAAGTACACCTGACAAAGGGTTTATTCGGCACCTGTACTGAGAGCGGTGAAGAGGTATTTACCGGAGTATTCTGTGTTGCAGTGTATAGGAATTAGCATCAAGAAGATGGCACCGCCTTTAGTAGAAAGAAGATTGTTTCCATGTGTTGAAAACGTCTTGAAGATAGAGTAGACCACCTCCATAGCAGAGATGTAAACTGCTACCAGTGTCCAGGGAGTTGCGAAGATAAGATGCATGTATTAATTAAATGGCATGTTTTATGAGTTACGATTAACACTAGTGAGGCTTAGTGTAGGGATTTTCTTTAATGTAATTTATCCCTGACGGCATGTGTTCATTTTACATTTGTGATGCAGTAAATGTGCGTAGGAGTGGATCGCGTGATTTCTCTATGTTTCTTTCACTTTATGATTAGCTAGATGGGATATTGAGGGCGATATTAGGATTTATTTTGCTTTTATTGGTGAGTTACGAATGTTACTTAGCTTAAGGTTGTTCTTATTTTTTGTATGATACAGTTAGAAGGATTAGATTGCCAAAATCATCCACTTTCGGAATTACACACTCGCGGTGTCGAGATGAAATTTTATTTTCCGTTTAGAAAGATCAGTAAGAGATATGATGCATGACGTATGTATTTCAGGAGCAGAGACACGTGTGGAGCTGTATATGCAACGTTGACTAGAACATATTCTTCTAATGTGGGTTAGAAACTGTTTTGTACAATGATTTGAGAGGGAATCGAACCCTGATTTATAATGAGAAAGGCTGATTAGATCATAAAATATTCAAGAGAATTTAGTGCATGCTGAAATATGAAGTTAATTATGCAGGCAGATTGCATGCCTGGTGAGGTTATAAGAATTGTGTGAAGCGAGAATAGGCCTGCGATTGTATTCTGAGAGATTATTGAGAATCAGAATTAATGTGAATTTAATGTCAGGCCAGTGAACATGATGTGTGTGTTGAATTATAGTAGCATGCTGGCAAGATGTACGATTGTGTATGTGAATCTCGGAGCAGTCGTTGCGATACGAGCTTGTCCTACGAGTTAGCTTATCAGCCGTGGTTATACAGACAGCTCGAAGTGAGATGTTATTTCCGCAATACAATCTTGGCAAAACAGTGACCAAATCGCCAGAACGGTCTTGAGTATTATCATTTCTTTTCAGCCCACAGCAAAGCAGGAAACATGTGACAAATGAGGGGCATTACCCGGTGCGCAAATGCAGCAGAGGGACGCAATGTTTCCCATTGCTTTCCACGTGTTTATTAAAGTACATTATTTGTTTTCTCTTACAGGATGGTGTTTTATGTGATTTCATTTTGTTTTTGATATGTTGATATGTTGTTTAATGGGGAACAGCCCGAGTGCTGAATGAATGTTGTTGGTCAATCTAGTTCTTCCTAGATCCTTTGGTGAACCGCGTCTCACATCGAGTCAGTGTAGTATATAAGTTTCCCCCTACCTAATCTAATGTAAATACTTGAGATATTTAAATTGTTTTGTGATTATTGTAAATATAGAGTAGGGAAATGCCACTAGTGTTTTTCGTAGTTCATATCATGTCCCATTGCGTCTTAATTCTCGTTTTAAGGTAATTATTGCGTCAACTACCCTGAATTTCAATCCGTAATATGGCGATACTTAAAATAGTGCTACTCCATACGAACAGGAACATAGGACAATAATGTGGAATAATTTTTGAAACTCATAAATAATTTCATGTTGTGATTTGGAACTTTCATTCTCACATTTATTTAATCTGCGTGATCAACGCTTGTTGTCCATATTCATTTCAATTTTATTTCTATGCCAATTTCATACTCGTTTTATTATTGGATTTTCATTTCTTGTAGTATGATTCGTAGTCACTTTATATAATAAACTCATCTTACCCCATACCAGTGTTTCTCATTCGAGATAAACCTTCATTATTCCTGTCATATACTTATAGTTAAGTGATGAACTTCGACATTTAGACACCCGCGACAATCTACCCACTTCTATGCCTAACCCTGAGTTAGTCGGATAGTTAATCAGGAAATGGAGGCATCGTCCTAGAGGGTCATTGCCCCTGGGTACAGTATGACTTAAAATGAGGAAGAAAATGGCCCAAAATTATCAAAGGAAATATATACTTGTATTTACCTAAAATTGTATATAATGTCTTTTTCACCTTTGTTGCCTTTAAATCATAACGGAGTGAATATAATTAACAGATGTTATAAATAATAATATTAAATACAGAATCATCTGAGAGAATAGCATGTGTATTCCTTTTTTTTCAGTTCTTACATTCAAAATAACTGTGCACCTATAAGTCGTCATTATACCACGTGTTTGTAGCGACCTGCATATTGGTGAACGGATTTTTAATATCTACTGCTCTTTTCATTTCATGTGATTCTCAGAAAGGTAGAGAAGCTATAGAAAATTATCCTCGCTGAATTCTGAAGTGCAGTAATTTTCTTTCAATGGACAACTTTAGTTCGTGTCAGCCTTGGCCTTTTAACTGAAATGAATCAAACGGGTATAAACAACACTGTACTGTGTAAAATGAAATCAACAAGTACGTAAATAGATATTAGTACTTGGGCGAACGCGATTGAAATATGAAGTTGTGCCTCTCATCCCTCTCTTCTCAAAACCATCCAAATTACACAAAGCAATGGCCCATCGCTAGAAAATGAGTATTTCAGATAATGTTTGAAGAAAGTTACTTTATTTCAGGTATTCGAACATGAGTACTGGACCTTTCGTTTTTTGAGTGGGCCATAATGACTTTTTATCTTGCTAACTCTATTAAGGGGAGGTGTAACCCCTATCTTTGCAATGCTAATTTTACCTACTTCAGGTATACATTTTGTGATAACTATCAATAATATCACTTTGCAATTTTCTTGTGCATACAGCTTAAGGGCTTTTGTGACAACAATTGCTTTTAGACTTTGAATAATAACCGGACTGAATTTATATATTTAACGGACACATTTTTTGATTTTTAACAAATTGTAGCCAAATAAAATCCACAGTTTATAAGTAATGATGTTATCAAAACACAGAAATGTGTAAAACACCTAAGAGTATAAGTGATTAAAATTGTTTGCTCATATGCCTAGTACTACCTGAAATATTGGTAGCTTTTCCTTAAAATAACTACAATGGTGAAAACAAAGGAAGAAGTTATGATTACCTTTTTAATGCATACCAGCACCATATTCAGATCATCGGGATCATCATCATCTTCCCTAGACATTTTCTGGCTTCTCTGCACAGTTCTTAATGCTTTGGAGATAACAGAAGCATCAGGGTCAGACCTTTTCCTCCTCATATTTGCAATTTCTTGGAATGTACCGAGAGTGTTCGCTCCTGGTTCGATCGCTAATTGCTGCACAACTTTCATCCTACCAGCATATCCCCCATTGAAAATAATTACAGCATCATAAACATCAATGCACAATGACTGATATCCTACAAACAATATTTTTGGAAACCTACTCCATACGACACTGTTGAATGATTCATTAGGGTTCTGAGTTCGACCATGCAAGCATTCACGAATTAGTTCTGGATCAGAAAGGCTCCTGAATACAGGCTTTGTAACGTCAATTATTGGCGCAGGAAGGTAATGTTTATGACTGTAAACTTCACCAGTAACTAAAGACCTGTTTTATATACACCACGAAAGTTTCCCTGTAGGACATTAAAATAACTGGGGATTTTCATCTGTATGCTTTATGCAGAAATGATGCCCACACAGATTTCCTCATATCCTCTAAACTAGAGGTATTCCTTCTTATTGCCATCCCATAACAATTTTGAATGCTGTCAATTTCCTTTTCTGTAAGTTTCCCATTTGCTGATAAGAGCCGATTATCTTCAAGCTTCTTCCCTTTTTGCTCATTACACGTTTTCATACAAGGAAAACAAACAATGAACAGAAGAGCGGGAATATGTGACACTGGATAGCCACAACACAAATGAACACAACCGAAGCATTCCCTTTGGTGATCAACAACATTATTTTCACCACAGGCACTAGAATATCAGAGTATATGTAAGCATTTTAACTCAAACTGTAAAGGGGGCGTAACCTCAAGTGTCAACTTGTCATTTAAATTGTATCTAAGGGCGTTAGGAGTTATTGTGGCTAATCCTATTACTCATACATAATTAATTACACTTCAATATTTAAAAATCCACAAAAAATAACGAATGAATTTTTGAACCAGAGGGGATACCATCTCCCCTTTGCGATCCTTGCCGGCTCGTTTCCATACTTGTTACTTTGTTATTGTTGTTAAAATTACTGATGATACTTAATATTGTTGTTTACTTCGATTGTTACATTGCAATACTACTCCTTTCCCACGTCCAGGATGGTGAACATAAAAGGAAAGCCCCTCCAGCTTCTCAGGGTTGTCGATTAAGTAACTTTGTTTTTCGTGGAATCCCAACAAGACGTAGGTTTGTGGAGTAATATTACTTTCCGATCGACCCGATGGACGTCTTCATCCGACACATTAATGTTGATAACCTCTTAATTCATTATCTTAACTCTAACGCATCTTATTACTATGATATCAAGGCATAAATAATACTCAAGTTAATATTAACCACCGGTATTTATTAACATAGGGAGAAAATGTTGGAAGAAAAGTGAAATTATTATATTAAGGTTCAAAATTATTGACTTGGTAATGTCTGTAATGTTCACCTTGCTGATCATTGTTCACATTCTTCTCTCATCATCTTAATATTCAACATTTATATGTGCTACCTTTTTGTCATTCTTACAATATTTGAATCTAAAATTGAAATTTACACTCTGGGCCTTCGAATATAAGCTTCATTTCAGTTATTTCATGGCTAACATCATTTATTTGAAGTTAAATTCATATTCTTCCTTATCACGTCGTAAATTTACTGATCATTAATTAGTATGAATTGGATTTTCCCGGGGCTTTTATTGGTTCTTGGCCTGAGCAACAAGAAAAAGGATAAGCTTCTCGTAATATGTGGTACAAGTTTGCCTTAAAATCAATTGAACTATCCTATCATTTTAAAGTATGCTTTAATTAACCTTAATTAATCACCGCAATCATCTTGCCTAACAAAGTATGCTAAGTTCTACATGACTCAATCGACTAATATTTATAAAATCTCGCGTAACTTTATTTAATACATTCAAGGAAATCTCATCCTGGAAGATCCTGTGCAGTTTGAACTCGTATACTTTCTTGCCTGCAAAGTAGCAGTTGACTGTCATCTCTATTTACCTATGCCAATAACAATCTCAAGTAATGTAACTCTCCGAGTGATTCTATATTATGATGTTCAAGTGCATGCATACTTCTCTTGATTATGTGACATTAGTATAGCTTTTTATGTAGGTTATAGCCTTTTACAATTAGCATAACATTATATCAAAAACAGAATGCAATACTGCTCTAAATGGAATACATACGACCCCTGCTTCCTACAATCAATTCAATATTTTCTTCAGTCACTCACCTTCTTTTATTTCATCGTACTATGCCTATCTATTCATTTAATCTTTCATTTCTTACTCATTACAGTATTATAATCTCTCCAATATTCATTTCCCTTCATATCTCTTATTATATTCTCTTCATAGCATGTATGACTTTCTTCCTATGCATTCTCTTCACTGCGGTCATTGTCTTCTCAGCTTGTACGAATATATCTTCTGTGTGATAACTTTTCATTACATGTGACCTTACATCTTATCGTTTTCATGTACCTACCTCAACTACCTTCATTTTTAGCCTGGCACTTGGAAACTCTAGCATCATAATTGCTCCTGTTTACTCTAAAGTCTTATTGTGGTTTGGTTATATGGCTGTTAAATACTGCCTACTCTCTTTGTTTCAACTTATTGATCAATCACTCGCGATAATCAAGCATATTAAAGCTTGTATGAAACATTTAACTGACACAATTAACGTTGCTCTGACAAGAAATAAACTACTCTAATAAGATCTACTAATATACATGTTTTATACAAGAAATTTATCTCTCTTTTCTGTGCTTCTGGGACGATTTATCTCTTTCATCCTGCGTCGATGGTGGCGATCATCATCTCCATGGCTGGTGCTGCAGTTGTCGGCCGCGATCTTGGCACGTCTCGAACAAGCATAGGCCACACCGGGCAGTCCTCCACTTATCTTCTTAAAGACGCTTCATCGTCTTACCTTGAGCAAATATAAAAATTAAGAAAGACATGTGTGAAATCAGCTGATGCATAACGTTATATTCTAGGCCTTCTATTGTAGTAATGACTATTCATTAAGGTTTCTCTAGTTAGCTACTAATGTCTGATTTAAATTCGATATGTGTGCTCTATGTGATTTGTGTAATCAGTTCCCTTGTTGTAATCTAATGTTATTCTAGTTTATTGCTTCTTTGACAGGTACTTCTTTCTTGGTGTGGTGCTTGGCCGTCTTTCAAATTTCGTTGGCTGCTTTTCTTGACCTTTACGCGTCTTATCAATATTCGCTGATGTTTTTATGCGCTCCTTTGACGTCTTTTTGTGGATAATATTCTTTCTTAAAAATATTTTTGTTTTCTTTTGTTTTGTGCTTCCAACTCAATTGCGATACACATTTTTTTAAGATAGCCATTTTATTTTGTAAAGGATCCTTTTATGACAGTTTCGTAACAATATAATTCGCCGGATTTTGTCTTTCTCACCGCACTCGTAATTATGTAAATTTTTACATTGCGTTATTCTAGATCTCAATTGTATTTTTCGAATTTTTGATTCTGTTTAACTTCACTGTTGATAATCGTGTTTTCTCTAATTCAATCGGAACTTCACTTTTGGAATAGTGTAATGGTACAAAACTTATTTACATTTGTTATATTATTAGTGTAAAATGGCCCTCCATCCACTGTTATCTAATAATTAATATGAATAATACCCAAAGGAGCTTCCTGGCCGAGCCAGTAAAATTGTGCTTGGTTCACCGGAAAGGACGTGAGTTCGATTCCCCGTCAGCAAGTCTGAAAATTTAAGAAACGAGATTTCCACTTCCGCATGTGTATATGGTCTTGAGGTTCACTCAGCCTACACCAGAAATAAGTACCGGTTAATTCCCCAGGACAAAGATGGCCGGACGAGGGATAATGGAAGCATTTACCTTCCAACTATACAAGGGCCTTCAAAGAGATGACTTCGTTTGACTTCTGATTACACAATGCAGACATAAAAAGACTAAATATTAAACTAGAACTAATAAGAAACGCCCTGTAAAGAAGAAACAAACGTAATGAATCTGAACGGGACAAAATAATGAGGTAAATGTGGGAAAATGGTCTAAAATTAAACACTGGCAAAAATTGCGAAAAATGACTTAATAAATACATATTTCTGTATTCAGGGGACTATAACCAGAATTTTCGAATGTATAAGTTAGCTATGTGCATGATGCAACAGTTAAAAGACGACATTCCATCAAAATCCTGGCCCTAATAATAATAATAATAATAATAATAATAATAATAATAATAATAATAATAATAATAATAATATTTTCTTTCTTAATCAGTTTAGCTTCCAGGGTTGGTTTTTCTCTCGGACTCAGCGAGGGATCCCGCCTATACCGCCTCAGGGGCAGTGTCCTGGAGCGTGAGACATTGGGTCGGGGGTTACAACTGAGGAGGGTGACCAGTACCTCACCTTGGTGGCGTTACCTGCTATGCTGAACAGGGGCCTTGCCGGGAGATCGGAAGATTGTAAGGGATAGAAAAGGAAGAGGGAAGGAAGCGACCGTGGCGTTAAGTTAGATACCATCCCGGCATTTGCCTAGAGGAAGAGTGGGAAACCACGGAAAAACACTTCACGGATGTTTGAGGAAGGAATCGATCTACTCCCCACCTCCTCTACTCAGTTGAACTCCCGACTCTGAGTAATCCCCGTTGTAGCCCTCGTACCACTTTTCAAATTTTGTTGCAGAGCTGGGAATCGAACCCGGGCCTTCGGGGGTGGCAGCTAATCACACTAACCACTACACCACAGATGCGGAGATACTACTATTACGACTACTACTACTACTACTACTACTAATAATAATAATAATAATAATAATAATAATAATAATAATAATAATAATAATAATAATAATAATAATAATAATAATTCTCGCACAATATTATCACGTAACGGTATTCGCAGGCACAACGACGAAAAAATGAAGTATGTTTGAAGTATGTTCTTCTCTATTCTTATAATTGCGAATGTTGGCTCTGTCAGTATTCCCAAAGAACTAACATTCATTTCAGTAGTCAACGGCTCTACACAATTACTACCTCATAAGTGGAGAGACCCATGTTATCCGTGTTTTACGCTGGAGATAAATTATAGCCTTGTAGTGGGGCTGGAGCAGTGTGGACTTCCAACCGTTTGTAAGCGAATGAACGGAGTACGGTAATGATGACTGTTCCATGCAGAACATCCAATCTGTTCTTGTAGAATGGTGATTCATCTTCCTGCACACACCGTTCGCTCAGTTTCCTCGGCTTGTAAATTTCTCTGAATGGCGTGGAAGAACCTTAGTTTCAATGTCCGTCTACGGAAATGTGATAATTGTTTGTCGGGATACGTAGACGAAATAGTTTCCTAGAAATAGTATGAAAGAAATTTAGAGCAACGTGGATGGAAGACGCTGGAAGCTGTTGGGAAAAGAGCGCGATTTTGTGCCATGTACAGTCAAATACAATAAAGTATTGAGCGGGGAAGACTTATTCAGTTTTATACATTCGAATGAACGTGATGATATTCGTGAACTGTGCATAATCGGTGGAAGAAGAGTCGATTCGTGTAATCGTACCACCTTCAGAATATGTACATCCTATAGACATGATACTGTATAGGCTTTTGGGCTTATGCAGTGTCAAGAAAATAAGGTGAAAATCTTTACGTTTCGCGGAGAGCTGTGCTCTACTTTCTCAGAAGAAACATCGACTGCCCACGAGAAAGGCTTCTTAAACAATGACACTTTAACATTTAGACGTTACAATAGAAGAGGAAATGGTACGTTCATCCGCCGCCAGATGGCTCCCAGGACGTGGCACAACGCTAGCGTTCGAAGCGGAAGCTGACCGAACCATCAGAATAGTCTAAGCGGTTCACAAAACGTGTGTACGTAACACACGACATTGACAGTTGTATGACATAGACACAAGCCTGGAACGAATCATCTGGCGACGAGGAACGTACGAATTTGGAAGACACCGATACGAAATAACAATAGTGAAAGCACAGGAAAGGGATCTGCCTATGTAAATTCTTAATGGCTGGCAGCCAGGTATTACTTAATTGATAGCCGATGTCCCTGTTGAAATTGTTAGGATTTCTACGTATTTCCACAGCTCCCCGTATATTCCTGGACCTGTAGTGTCTAGTGTGGATAAGAGCTCGAACATCTTGGAACATGACATCATGACCCGACGATAGAGCGTGCTCAGCTATTGCCGATTTGTCTGGTTGGTTGAGACGAATATTACGTTCGCGCTCTTTGATACGGGTACCAATGGATCGGCACGTTTGGCCGATGTATACCTTACCGCAAGTACAAGGAATTTCGTATAACCCAGGATGTAAAAGTAGGGATAATTTGTCCTTAGTTTTTCTCAGATCGTGAGCAATTTTACTGGCGGTGACAAACACGGTTTTTTTATTGTGTTTGCGGAGGACCTTGGCAATTCGATCTGTGATGTTGTGAATGTAAGGCAAGTAGGCAGTTCCCTTCACTTCTTCCTTCTGTGAGCTTTGCTTGGTCGTTTCCCTGGGATGCAGGGCTCTACGAATCTGCAAATCGCTGTAACCATTACCCCTGAACGCGCATTTGAGCGTGTCCATCTCCATCTGGATATGTGATGGCTCACAAATGCGTCACTCCCTCTTGGCGAGTGTCGTGAGAATGCCTTGTTTTTGTGCTGGATTGTGGTGAGAATCTTCATGAAGATAGCGATTTGTGTGGGTAGGCTTACGATAGACGGTATATCCTAAGGAGTCGTCCGGTTTCTTTCTTACTAGAACATCCAAGGAAGGAAGGCATTCGTCCGACTCCATCTCCATAGTGAATTTTTTTGAAGGATATTGCTGATGTAGGTGGTTTAGAAATAGATGAAGTTTTCAGGACCTTCTGTCCAGACCATCATCAATATACCTCCACCATATCATAGGTTTGACGGGCCCCGAACCAATAGCCTCCTCCTCAAAATGCTCCATAAAGAAATTAGCCACCATGGCCATTCCATCCGTCTGTTCGTAAAATTTCCCACCCCACAAGAAATAGCTGGAAGCCATGCAATGGTAAAATCGCTTAGTAATGGCCTCAGGGAACAGGTGTTCAATGAGAGACTCGACCGAGTCAATAGCATTTTAGTGAACAAGGACTCAACATCGAAACTCATCAAAAGTGCATTAGGTTGAAGGATTTTGGTTGACAGCTTGTTGAAGAAATACCGAGAGTTCCTGACGTATGTGTAGCTGAAGCAATTTGCTTAGGTATTTAGCCAGAACATACGTAGGAGCACCTATCGCACTAACAATATGTCTGAGGGGCACATATTTTTTATGAACCTTAGGCAGTCCATATAATCTAGGTGGCACTGCATCCTTCGGGGACAGATGTTTAGCATCCTGTTTTGGAATTGAAGAGTGCCTTAAGAGCTTCATGGTGGCGTTCGACATACGAGTGGTGAGGTCACGTGAGCTCAGTCTGTAAACATGCTCTGACAATACAGCCGAGATCTTATACTCGTTAGTGTCCATAACCACTGTCGCAATACCCTTATCAGCTGAGAGAATGGTCAGTTCAGAATCATCCCTAAGTTCCTTCAGAGCTCTCATTTCGCCTCTTGTTAAATTGGGCGCGGGTACAACAGCGGACCTTATGAGTCTCACACATTTCCGTCTTAACTCCTCAGCCTGATCCGTAGGTAGTTTGTGGATGGCTGCCTCAACGGAAGTAATTAACTCCTCAGTGGGAATTTTAGAGGGAGCGACAGCGAAATTAAGACCACTAGTTAGAACTGCTGCTTGGTTCTCGTCCAAGGACTTCCTGAAAACATTGACGACAGTTTAACTAGCATCCGAGTTCGTGCGAGAGACCGCCTGTTTCTGAGCTAGACGGAGGAACTTTGATTTCTGTCTGAATGACACCTGGTTCAATTTTCGTTCAGCCTGTATAGCAGTAATGCGATCGAAAGTCAACCACAATTCCCGCGAGAGAGTGTTGCTTAACATCAGGTATAAACGAAACAACTCTCGGGAGACTGAATTCAGTTCCCTACGAGTGTTATGCACTCTCTCGATCACAAGAGCCCTGCTAGCGCGTTGATGTACTCTCCTGGCCTTCGGTGTATTTAACGTGTGCTTCAGCTTCACACAGTTGGGAATTATGTTATGGCCCCTGCATCTCAATAGAAAGCACAAGGAAGACAGAAGAATGCACTTCTTTCTCGTTAATTTGCTGAATTTTGAAGCCTTCGTAAAAGTATCCTCCCCTAAGAGGTTTTTAATGTTGCCATTGACGCTTTCACGGCACGTACTTTTAGACATGATACTGTATATGCTTTTGGGATTATGCCGTGTCAAGAAAATAAGATAAGATTCATTATGTTTCGCAGAGAACTGTGCTCTGCGTCCTCAGAAGAAATCTCGACTGTCCACGAGAAAGCAACAAACATCCTATTTGAAACAAGATGGTTTTGAAAGAAAGTCAACAATTGCGAGGAACAATTATTTTGCGGTTGAGTGGACAATATCGATACGAGTAAGTCGGTCAGTTTGTGGAGAGAGTCGACTAGAAAATAACTTTTACATACGTATTAATTATTATATTCATGTAAGGTAAATATAAGGGTAATAATTTATCATTGGTATCACGAACAAGTTGGCCGTGCGGTCAGAGGTTCGCACCTATGACCTTGCATTCGGAAAATAGTGCGTATGAACCCTACTGTCGGCAGCATTGAAAATGGTTTTCCGTGGTTTCCCATTCTCGCGCCAAGCAAGTGCTGGGGCTATACCTTAATAAAAGCCACTGCTGCCGTTTCCTGTCCCATCGTCGCAATGATAATTATCTTCATTTTAATATGGTTATCCGTAAAGGAAAATAAACTTTACCGTACCGCGTTGTAGGAATGTATATTTGCATGATGCTTTTACTCACTCCTACGGTATAATGCTTAATTTTCTGCACATTAGCGTAGATAAATGAACTAAGAGAAAATTGTACCAATGAACTACATATCCTTAAGTGGCTGAGAAGCGTGACCAGTCTTAAGGAGAATAATGGATAGGAAGAGCATTGGGAGATACGAGGGTTTTCTGCAAAAGCGACGATTTGTAAATCGGGTAATAATGATCTTTGGAATGTATTACCTCCTGCAGTCTTAGAACCTTTACCTAAAAATATAAGGTATCTCAAGAACTAGGCCAACATCCCGTGAAGTGTGTATACATTTCTCTGTCATGGTGTTGTATTTTCAATGTTATGCAAGTAATGAGACACTGTACGGATAATCTGCTACAAAACTTACTGCTGTGGTATTGAGAATATGCAACTCATGTGCAGATTTAAATGCGATTCTGTTGTCATTATTATGCTACTCTATTCACGATGGAATATTGGAAAAGACCTGTCAGTTATATCTTGATGTTTTCCTGAGTAATTGCATTGTAATTATGTTATGCTACACGTAAGGAAATATTTTAGGTCCTTTCTGTAAATTCCATACGAATTTCCTTGTGTTGGATCTTAATTGTTGTGTTATAGCCTACTTTTGTTATTTTACTTAGCTTATGGTACAAGTTCAGCCACGTACAAATTGAGTAACATGTAAAAGCAACAAATAATTTACAAAATAGAATAAATAAAAAAGTCAAGGTAAAATATAAAGTAGAAATCGAGAGACATAGGTACAATACAGAAAAATAGAAAGAAAAGATTAAAAATACAAAAATACAAACATGATGTAAATTATATGTAAATACATAAATTAACAAATGAAAAATTAAAACTAAACTATGATTTACAGTTGTTGCAGCCATTGAATAGCTGTTGTTGAAGGAGGTAGTCGATAGTTCCGTTGAAGGCTCTATGTAGGCATCTGAAATGCATCGCAGAGCCGCTTCTTCCATGCCAAGTGCGCCCTCTGTTTGGTGGGACCCATACACTCCAGGGGAGATGAAATCCGGGCAGAGGCTGCGTAGGGTCAAAGATCGATCTCCATTCGTTGGGGGCCTTAGCAGTCCATTCTTTATTCCAAGTTCGCAGTCCACAGTAGTTTTCCTTCATCAGTTTTCGAGCCAGCAACAGGGTAGGGTGTCTGTATTTTAGTCGGATTAAAGCGATTCTTTGGATGTCTTGATGAATTAGAAGTGATTTATTGGCCTGTATTTTAATTGCTTCTCGGATGAGATTACTGATGTGGCGTAGATCTGGAGGAAGGATATTCTTATAAGTAATTTTAATTAACATGTATTTTGTGACCTAAATTTCACATACAGTTTCCTGTTTCGACCGGGTCAGCAATGGAATGAATGAACCTGCGCCTAGCCGCGATGATAAGAACAATGCCGGCTGCCGAAACCTGCCGCACTCCTCAGGCGATATTCATTAATGACTCGCAGATGAAACGAAATGGTATTGGAGAGTGTTTCTGGAATGATAGATGACAGGGAAAGCCGGATTACACGGAGAAATTCCTGCCCCACCTCAGCTTTGTCCAGCACAAATCCCCCATCGAGTGATCGGGATTTGAACCTCATAACCCAACGGTTCTCTTTTCTTTTTTAGACATTCTTACTGATACATTATTCTTTTTTCTAATTCTCTCGTTATTTTTCTTGTATTTTCTGTTTGAGTACGGCACACACACCCAGTCCCCGGGCCACTAGAAAGATCCAATTATGGTTAAAATCCCCGATCCCGCCGGGAATCGAATCCGAGGTACCTTGAACCAAAGTTCAGCACGCTAACATTTAGCCATGGAGCCGGACCACGGTGAGAGGCCGGTGTGCTGCTGCCTGAGCCACGGGGGCTTTACATTCTGTATTCTAGTTCGACGGAAATGTAGTAAGCAGTTGAGCTTGTTTGGACAACTTGCTCTTAATGATGGACTAACCCGAAAGCCTGCAGTCCAAGAGGGATGCAATGACCATCATACAAAAACTATCATTACCAAGAATAAAGTCATGTTTGCGGGTCATAAACCTAAGAAGTTTGAATGTCAGTTCGGGAATACAAAACAGGCTTTAAGTCTTCCAGGATAGTAATATAATAATTCGCGAAGAGAACCCAGCTCTCACGCGACACTAGACAACCTCTCCATCGGCCTGTTTTTAGGCCATTTTTGCTATACAGAAGAGAAAGCTGGGTTGGAATTAAAAGACACGCGAGTGGAAAAATTATTATTATTCTTCCTCAGCGTTTCGCACAACTGTCGGTTTGCGGGTGCGAACTTTGGGCACATGTGGATTTGGCCTTGTTTAAAGACCGGATGCCCTTCTTGAAGCCAATCATTATTCCGTGTTTCTGTGGTAGTTGTTAGTGCAGTGCGTATCTGAATGTAAAGAGGAAAGTGTTGGGACAAATTACAACACCCAATCTCTGAGCCAGAAGAATTAATCCGACAGATTAAAATTTCCAACCCAACCGGAAGATTTCGGTGCCTCGGTTAAAATTAAATTCCAACATAAACTTCCTATGTGATAATATTTTGGAGATATAGTGACACGCAGTACATACATTATGAAGAGCATGAATGCCTTGACAATATGCACACAACAGTGCACATTAGATGACAGAACCTTACCGCCTGAAGATCTAAGCTAAAATATTTCACATAGGATGTTTTGTCCCAGCAGCGACGATAATCAATTAACACGGGCAGCATTCCTTCCCGGTGGGAAAATTATTCTACTTGGGAAAGATTTCATAAAGGTTTTGCCTGTATTCCACATGTTTATCGCCAAACAATTATTTATTCTTCTTTCTTTCTTTCTTTCTTTCTTTCTTTCTTTCTTTCTTTCTTTCTTTCTTTCTATCTTAATCTGCTTACCCTCCAGGATTGGCTTTTCCCTCGGACTCAAGGAGGGATCCCACCTCTACCGTCTCAAGGGCAGTGTCCTGGAGCGTGAGACATCGGATCGAGGGATACAACTGGAGAGGATGACCAGTACTATCCCAGGCCTTCTTCACCTGCTATGCTGAACAGGAGCCTTGCGGGGGAATGGGAAGATGGGAAGGGATAGACAAGGAATAGGGAAGGAATTGGCCGTGGCCTTAAGTTAGGTCCCATCGCGGCATTTGCCTGGAGGAGAAGTGGGAAACCACAGAAAACCACTTCCAGGATGGCTGAGGTGGGAATCGAACCCACCTCTACTCAGTTGACCTCCCGAGGCTGAGTGGGCCCGTTTCAGCCCTCGTACCATTTTTCAAATTTTGTGGCAGAGCCGGGAATCGAACCCGGGCGTCCGGGTGTGGCAGCTAATGACACTAACCACTACAGCACAGAGGCGGACGCAATTATTTGTTGTTGTATTAAATACTCTCCACTTTGAACCTTCTTCAAAACAGGACGCTTACATAAAAATATGCGGGGAAAACTCCAAGAATTGGAATTCGCTGATTTTTTGCAAGAAAGCGGTATCTGCGACCATCCCTCTGTAGATGGTGAAGTATCAAATGTTTCTGAACTACCAGCCAGTATTTTAGCACATGATGATATCGTGAATGAAATGTATAGTGAAACGTTCGTTCACTTCTGCAAAAGATGTCATCATTTTCTGAAAAGTTGCCATTCATAATTCATGTGAAAGTCATTGGGCTTATAACCGGTAGTTCAAACCATATCGTCGTTGCCGGGACAAAACCTCCTATGTGATAATATTTTTGGAGATATACTGACCCGCAGCACATACATTATGAAGAGCATGAATGCCTTGACAATATGCATACAACAGTGCACATTAGATGACAGAACCTTACCGGCCAAAGTTCTAAGCGAAAATATTTCACATAGGAGGTTTTGTCCTGGCAACGACGATATACTAGCGTCAACAGATTAATACTGTACATGAAAGCTGTTTGGTCATGCTAGCCCGCAAGGGCGTATATAGCAAGCGGAGATGTAATTCTCTCCTAGTACGTCGGCATTGGATTGTGCTTATCACATGATAGCTTGCCACCGGCGGTCAGCGTCTTGAGAAGGTGCGGTATCCAACTGATGAGCCCACGCCGCACTGGGGCTGAACACTGGTAATTTTTGACGATTAAGTTTCGTAAATTTTATTTATGAAAGCTATTTACTTCAATTTCCTGCATTAGGGGTCTAATTCTAAGAAGTATGCACGAAAATTGTTTAGATTTGGAAATAATAAGTGGAGGTGAAGCTCAACAGAAAACTCCTTTCCCTGGAATTGACTTGACAATATCCGATAAAACACTTGAATTTTCTTTCAAGAGGCATCAACTTCCAATTCCCTTGGCATTTTGTATCACGATCAATAAAGCTCTAGGGACGTGAAGGTCTCTATTTGCCTCAACCAGTTTTCAGCCATGGCCACTTAAATGTTGCACTGTCAAGAGAAGGATATTTTAAAGTTGCAATGGTATGCAGCGAGCTATGAACTTGCTTTCCGGAGACAGTGGATTCGAACCCCACTGCTGGAAGCCCTGAATATGGTTTTCCGTGGTTTCCCATTTCCACATCAGGCAAATACTGGAGCTGTAAGTTAATTCACGCCACGGTCGCTTTCTTCCAACTTTTAACCATTTGCTATCTCATCGTCTCCGCAAGACCTACCTGTGTTTGTGCGACGTAAAGCAGCTTACAGCAAACTGAAAAAAGGAATATTTTAAAAGATATCCTACGGCTTGCTTATGTACCAAAGTGGCTTTAATATGTTTTATGTAATGTATGTGCTCGTTCATAATAGCTAGTTACGAAGCATACTCAAGGAAAATGGTGTGAATAGTTTGAGCCCCAGATGAAATTGCAAAGATGTGAGTTTCCTGCATAAAATGATGAATTATAAAAATGTTGACTCAATTCTGCACACCATACAAATTAAGCCGTCTGAGAAATGTTCCTTTCTTTCAAAGGCTTCGACTGAAATTCGGAAGAACTTCGCAACTAATAAGGCTATGAGACACTACAACATAAGCCTCCGTGGCTCAGGCGGCAGCGCGCCGGCCTCTCACCGCTGGATACCGTGGTTCAAATCCCAGTCACTCAATGTGATATTTGTGCTGGACAAAGTGGAAGCAGGACAGGTTTTTCTCCGGTTAGTCCGGTTTTTCCTGTCATCTTTAATTCCAGCAACAGTCTCCAGTATCATCTCATTTCATTAATCATTCATTAATCATTGCCCCAGAAGAGTGCGATAGGCTTCGGCAGCCGGCACGTTTCCTATCCTCGCCACTACATAGGGGCTTGATTCATTCCATTTTTGACCCGGTCGAATGACTGGAAACAAGCTGTGGATTTTCATTCATGAGACACTACAACAATAATCGTTCCACACGTTGATATTTTAGTATGACAAAGCTACATTTACGTCTTCATGTAACATGATGCTTCTGAACATAATATTTTATTAAATACTGTAAAACATGTAAATCGTATTTACCAATGTGTTATGTCCCAAGTGAATTACTAATAATTCTTTTAAGTATTATATTAAATTTTAATGAGCATGATGTAATATTTTGATGTAATATTCATCATGTTATGCATCATGTTGTTTTCAATCTGACTTGTGTGTCAGTGGAAAGTAATTTTTACAATAATCTAGTTAATATTTTACATTTAAGTTACAATTCTCACGAACATTTTATTTAGATCACGACCTGTTTTTCGCAATAAATAAACAAATAAATAAATACTACTTCGATATAACCATACTTCTTCTTGTCGGACGAGTGAATTCCCTCTGTTACACCAGCGTCCCCCTCCATCCCCCATCAACCTCAGTTTGAATCTACTTATAATGTATTTCTGTTTGCATGAGAACAGTAAAACGACGTTGCGCCTAGCAAAACCAGTCTGTGACAATTTTTCTGCTTAGAACTCTAACCGGAAAGGTTTTGTCATCTACGGTTAAGTCTTGCATAAACTATGTCATCGGATTTTCATTTTAAGTGCTGTGGCTCTATGTATTTCCTCCACATTGTCACATAACGGTATTTCAAGGAGCAACAACTATTATGGTCTCCTGAGACTGACAATCGTTGGTTCCTTACCGAGTAACGTATCTCTAATAGTTGGGGTGTTAGAGCACACCTAACGTATGGCATGTTTGGCACTGTGTCTTCCAACTTTCACCATGCTTTTTCTTTCATCTGTCCTTTCTGGCCTCCATTGCTCAACGCATGTTCTCATCCCGACCGTATTGGGTTTGCGAGGTCGGTGAAGTCTTCCACTTACCCGACCATCATGGCCTTTGACTTCCACCTACCATTACCCCGCATTCTTAAAAACATAACATCACATCCTTCCTTCATCCAATTAAGGCCATCTACACATGGAGCTACTCATTAGTAACTGATTGGTAACTGAAGTTTCCGGCCGATTACTTGAGTGTCACTTCCTGTTTATTTCAATGGAAAGCCACACACGGCGCTACCAGTTAGTAATCCGTTAGTAACTAGTTTGTAATCAGTTCCAGGTGACTCGCGGAGCCAGTCACCAGCGAGTTTAGTTCCTCAGTTCCCAGTGATCAAGTGCCTTTTACGATGGCGAGCGAACAAGTTTTCTACATAAAGTTAGTGGGAGAAATTGAAAAACGCCCCCTACTGTACAATTATACGCCGAAGGATTACGCAAGAAAGGACATTACCGAGAAAGCATAGAATTATTTTCTAAGGTTTTTTTTTATGAAGTTCACTTTTCTTACCTGAGAGTTATTAGCACACTTTCCTCAGCACTCACACATTCCCTCACATTTGTATTTCGCTGTCGAATGGCACCACCGAGCGAGTTGGCCGTGCGGTTAGAGTCGCGCAACTGTGAGCTTGCATCCGGGAGATAGTGGGTTCGAATCCCACTATCGGCAATCCTAAAGATGGTTTTCCGTGGTTTACCATTTTCACACCAGGCAAATGCTGGGGCTGTACCTTAATTAAGGCCACGGCCGCTTCATTCGCACTCCTAGGCCTTCCTTATCCCAGCGTCGCTTTAAAGAACATAGCAAAAATAAAAAATAAGAAAATAAGCTGCACCAAGTCCATATAACTGTGTTTGGTCATACGATAAAAAGAAATAAATTTAGCATCCGTTTGTTCGAACTCCTTTACTGCTATGAATAATCTGCAGTGGATGTTCTTTTCAAGATATGGGTGAACCCAATACCTTCTTCCATTTTTTCTCCTGAAATAATGAAACACAATCATGTCTTCTTCGTAACTTGAGTCACTGGTTGACATTCTAGCAAAGTTAAGAAGCGATCTAGCAAGTCCGCACCAAACATTACAAATGGCTAATCAGGAAGAATCCGTCACCGTACAGTAGCTTCGTGTGTGGAGCCGAGTCACTATTCAGTTGCTAACCAGTTTGTGACCCTGGTTACAAACCATTCACGTTTATAATGAGTAGCTCCCTGTGTAGAGGGCCTAAGAGAGGATGATTGTCCAGTTTCACTTCCCCTTAAGCCGAGCGAGTTGGTCTTGCAGTTAGGGTCGCGTAGCTGTGAACTTGTATTTGGAGAATGGTGGGCTCGAATCCCACCGTCACCAGCTCTGGAGATATTTTTCTGCGTTATTTAATTTTTCACCAGGCATATGATCGGCTGTACCTTAATTGAGTCAATCGCCGCTTCTTTTCCAATCCAAGACATTTTCCATCCTAGGGTCGCCGAAAACGTTCCATGTGTTAGTCAGATGATAAACCGCTAGCAGAAAAAATCTCCATGAAACAATAATCACCACAACTGCCACTTCTTCCAATATACCTATTCTCTGGCTTGTATACAGGGTGTTTGGAAAGAACGTGAAGAGAGTATATGAGCGTTAGAGTGCCGGTTATATTCATATGCAATCCGAAAAGATTTTTTTGACATCTCGCGCCGTTGTCATTTTATCAGCTACAGATATCAGCCAATCAGATCCCTGCACGTTGCTTGGTCGAGATTGAGAGCCATACCAAGAAATGAGCATCAAACACTAACTTACCGAAGGTTTCAGCCAATGCCACCGTAGCGTGCTTGCTATCGGCCAAGCCTATCAGCAGAGAGATCCTTGTGCTAGTCCCTCCCCTGGAGAAGTTTATTTCTTCTACTGGCGCTCTCAAGCCGACCATAAGCCACGTACAGTTTGAGCAACACCGCCTCGAAGGGCCCATCTGAAGTGACCCGCGAGGCAATGTGATTGGCCACCCTGTTTGTATATAAACGAAACCACTTTTCCCTTTGCGAAAATCAAATGATCATAAATATATCTACCGGGCATGGCCATCCATCAACGTCTGCTGATATCAGATGGCAACTAGCCGTAAGACATAGCCTGCACGGTTGCTAGGTAACACTGTCTGACGATCCATCCATACCTTACATCGTTGCCTACACAGTTTCTATGGTTACACTTCCGTCACACACATTTTGCCGCGATAAGATACACAAATTTTCGGACGACCCTCAGCCCTAAGATATATTTATGTCAATGAAACTACACACACTCCTCAGGCTTTGTAATTTGACCGCGATGACGTAAGACGAAGCTACTGCTCTTGCAGTCTATATAGGCCAGTTAACTGCGCGAGGAATATGATGAAAAAGAATGATGGATTACCATGTGCCACCTAGGAATTAACACGCCGTGAGTTACAAAGCATCTCGCTATTTATAGAAGAACATCAATCACCAGAGAAACGTCGAAAGCAGCTTCTGAGATCGAAGGTTGATGTTCCCGATCATATGAATTTTACACGTGCCGTGATTGATGATATCTAAACTTCTGCCACTGTACATAAAACGAGTAAAATACATTCGTTCAAGCTTTACCTCCGCAATGGTTTCTTAAACGACAGTACCAACACGACTAACTAGTCAATGATACTTTTTGTTTTGTTTTGTTTTACAAGTTGCTTTAGGTCGCACAGACACAATTAGGTCTTATTGCAACGATGGGATAGGGAAGGGCAAGGAGTCGAAAGAAAGCGGCCAGGCAAGGAAAATCATCTTCATGGCTGCCAAGAGCGGGGTTCGAACCCACTATTTTCCAATTGGTACTTCACATCTGCGTGCCTTTAACAGCTTGGCCAACTCACTCTGTAAATAATAATAATAATAATAATAATAATAATAATAATAATAATAATAATAATACCGGGCGAGTTGGCCATACGGTTCGGGGCGTGCGGCTGTGGGGTTGCATCCGGGAGATAGTGGATTCGAACCCCACTATCGACAGCCCTGAATATGGTTTTCCGCGAATGTTGGTGCTGTACCTTAATTAAGGCCACGGCCGCTTCGTTCCCATTCCTGGCCCTTTCCTATCCCATCGTTGTATAAAGACCTATGTGTGTCGGTGCGGCGTAAAACACATCCTAAATAATAATAATAGACTAATAGTAATAATAATAACGATAATAATAATAGTAATGGCTTTACGTACCACTAATTACTTTCAAGGTTTTCAGAGACGCCGAGGTGCCGGAAATTAGTCTCACATAAGTTCTTCTACCTGCCAATAAATCTACAGACACGAGGGTGACGTAAATGAGTATCTTCAAATACCGCCGAACTGATCCAGACTTGAACCTGCGAAGTTGGGTTCCAAAGGCCAGCGCTTCAATCGTCCGAGACATTCAGCCCGGCACTCAGTAAATAATTAGGCTACTGTAACCCTTCATCACCACGCCATAGGCATATCATGAGGCCCTGCTTACAATATATGTCGTATTTCGCGACATTCTGCGACATATAGTGTCATAATTAGCAATTTATGCACAGTCCAGGACGGGAGTTGCGGTATGCATGCTCGAAGGGTGCAGGTCTAATTGTTTGTACCGAGAGGAAGAAGGCGCATTACAGAGAAACCTTGAAATCACGCTCTCTCTTTGCGGGGCAGAGAAGACAGAGACAACGCCATACGTAGAAGAGTATTTGGTCAAATCTGGGGTGGATCACGGCGTGTTAACCCCAAGAAATAAAAATCTTTACCGATTTTCCCGCTCATAATTTGGGGCCAACGAGCCGTATTCAACTATTAATAGTAATAATAATAATAATAATAATAATAATAATAATAATAATAATAATAATAATAATAATAATAATAATTGTACCGGGCGGTACACCTCCACGCCGCTTATTTAAAATTTGCGCCAATTGAAACTCCTCTGCTGGAGGAAGTCTGAACTTTATCTACGGTATTAATTTTCAAGTTTCTCAGAAGATGTCACTACTGTGGAAATGTTGTAGTTTCTGAACTGGGTCGTTTTCGACGCATTTTTGTTTCCCTATTGTAAGAAGTGTGAACTTTCTCTTCTAGAGGACACTACTGAAGATCAACAATAGTGCACCCTAGTGCGAAGTGAAAGAACTGTTTTTTGGAGAAATTTTTATTTCAAAAGTTTGTTTCTTGTTAAATTTCTTTCTGTTATTGTTTAAGTTGGCTGTATACCCCTTTCCTTCCCCTTGTTTTGTATTTAGCCAATCCCGAATTTTTAAAATTAATTTCTAACCAATCAGGTGTATCTTCTCCAAAGGGGATATGTTGCTGTACCCTAGCCAATAAAGTGATTGTGGGCGGGTGTTTTCTTCCCTGAAACGCCTCGAACTTTCCGCGAGAGTATATACACTGCTGATTTTGGGGTCTCTGGGCCACTTCTGTTCCATCTTCCAGGGTGTAAAGTACTTAGCAAGGGGCGGGAAGCGCCTCTTTCTTCGGGTAGCAGTTCAACAATAAGGTAATGGCCGTATAATAACTTCTTTTCTTGCTAGCTCAGCAGTTTAGCTCTCGGGGCGGGTCCGAAGCGTTTCCACCATGTAACTTTCCCTAAAATGTAAAGATACCTTGTATTTATTCTATCCTTTAAGCTACATATTGGGATAGAGAGTGCTTAACCCTCTCGAGCTCCCACTCATATTGTGTTGAGGTGAACTTATTTCTCACAACCGATTCTTCCTTAATGTAATGTAAATTGTTCTTTTCTAAAGTCACCTCTGTAGTATGGGATTAGCCCTTGCATTAGTGGCCTAGAGCCAGATTAGGGTTTTAAACAAATGCATTAGGAGTGCAGTTCGCCTCCTCTCAAATTGGTAGTTTAGAGGCAATGTAATTAATCTTTTCTCATTTAATAGGCCTCAGTAGGTTGGGTATCTTACCCCTGTGTTTATGTCCTTAGAGGACAGCTTGAAAGTTAAGTTTGGTGTGGTCTTTTATAGGCCAGAACATTGAGAGCGTATTGCTCTTTTGAAATTTGATTTCTGTGTGCCTCGAGCAGGCTTTACTGTGTAATTTTGGAGCAAGTGCTCCTGGGCATGATTGGGGTCTTCTGCCCCTTTGTTGAATTCCTGTATATTGTAAAATTGGGCTAATTGATCAAGTATTGTGGGTTTGGCTCTCGGAGCCCATCCGGTAACTCTGTAATTGTACATTCTCGAATAGTGGCCTTGCTACTCTGTACCTGCCATGCTTGTTATTTTTTTTTGATTTTATAAAGAAAATATAACCTTGTTAAATTTTACATGAACTCTAATGTCGTAGCTTGAGACCTGTTCACACCCGCACCTTCTTTCACCTCTAACTACCACGGAAATCTCCGTAACAAGTGGTAGCAGAGCGTGGTTGAATGGGTCTCAATTTAGCCCCGTTTGACGGCTAAACATTGTTTTGATTCGAACTCTAACAATTTTCTCAGTTGCTGGAATTTTTTGACTTTTTCAAAATTGTTCTGTCATCATGCCCGGCCCTCGCGATGTTCTCCATCTTAACTATTTGCGCAAGGAGGAGTTGATCTATGAGTTAACTATCAGAAATGTGCAATCTGGAGGCACGGTAGCAGTAGACACAAACAAGCTTAGAGAGTCCCTTGATTTGCCCGTTTCCATCCCCACTTTGGGAGAGAAAGAAATTGACGACTCTCTTTCTACGATCGCCGAGAATACTACTGGGCTAGCATTTGTAGTTAGTTTTTTGACGAAAATGATCCTTCTCCTAATCAAATTAAGCGTGTGCAAGCCAGGCTATATCATTTTTCAAATAGAGTTAACGATCTGTTGTCTCTGAAGTTGAATGACGTTCAGAGGAAGGAAGCTAGTATGTTGCTTGAAAATATCTCTGAATTATCCAGTAAGGTTACCCAATTGTTAACTGGGGAAGTCCCTCCCAAAATCGATCAACCCACCACGATGAATGCAGGTAGCGAGGAAGAGCCTCCTAAGGGAGAAGTCAATAGGATAACCGTTGCTGCTCAAACTATCTCTGCCCCATTGGACAACGAGTCTGAACGCCGTAACTCATTGAATAATGTACGTTCTGAATTAACTTCTTTGCCACTTAAACCTTTACCGACTATGTCACCTGGGTTCAGCAGTTTGCCTCATCCATTGGCAATGTTGCTCAGAGGTATCTCGAAGTTTTCTGTCAACACCACCAGTGAAGTTATTTCTTTCGTAAGGTTTTTAGTTGAATTTCAAGATCATGCCCTTGTTTTTTCTCTTTCTCCATGTCAAATTTTGCAAATCATCTATCCTTATGCAATTGGTATTCTCTCTGACAAAATAGTAAGAGCCATAGCTGAACAGTCATCTATTGAAGATTTTCATGCACACTTGCTTGCAAATTTTATTCCCGCCCGCGCGAGGTCATCTCTCATTCAGAAGTACTATTATCGAGTACAGAGATTGGATGAAAATCTGGCTGATTTCATACAAGACATTAAGTTTTATACTAGGGTGTTTGCTCTTCATTTTCCTGAAGATCAGATTGTACAGGCTATTGTAGAAGGAATTTCACCATCCTATAGGTCATATTTGTGTTTCGCGGCGTGCCCGCAAACTTTCTCTGAACTTGAAGCATTGGCCGTCTCAGCGGAAGGAGTTAGATACGCCGATTCTTTGCGTGTCGCGAAAGAACCCCCTCCCTCTTTTAGTAATCTTCGGCCTCCACCTCGCCGACCAGTCACACCCCGTAAATGTTATGCTTGCGGGTCGCCTGACCACCTTCGCAATAAGTGTCCACTGATCAAGTCTAGTAGGGCAAATAATGGAGCTGGTTCATCACAAGGCTGTTTTAAATGTGGGGCTTTCTCACATATCGCCAAGAATTGCCCAAACTCAAATAGCACCCCCTCCTGCTCAACTTCTGGTGCAAATTCCACCAATGCCAATAATAAAAAATGACTAGTGGCTTCGGCTGAGTCGACTTATCCCCCTTCCCGAGGCTCAGCCCCTGGTAAACTGGTCGAAAATTCAGAGAACGTTCAATCTGCAAATCCATCTTTTGAATGCCCCAAAGAGTGTCTTAGGATTGCGGCGGGTTCCCCCGCACCTGTTCCTTTTCTTAAGATTGAGTTAAATAACGAGCCTATAACCGCTCTATTAGATTCAGGCAGTGTTTGTTCAATTATTTCGGGCCAATGGTATTCAAAATTGAAATCTGTTTGTAAACTACCTGACTATGGCTCATCTACTGTTCAATATGTTTCGGCTAATTCATCTCCATTAGAAATTCTAGGTTCTGTACAGGTCAAAATTCGTATTTTTAAATTCACATGGAAAATCAAACTGTTTGTGGCTAAGCACTTGTCTTGCCCCATCATATTGGGAGCGGACTTCATTTCTCACACTGGTCTTGTGCTCGATCTTCAGAGTAAATCGTGCACATTCAAATTTGCTTCCAATTGTAAAATCCCCTTGTTAAAATGTAATTCTGCATCATGTTCATCTATTTCGCCTACCCAGGATGAGATGTTGTTAGACCTTAGACATCTACCTGAGGAGCAGGTTGATAGTATTCGTAAGTTATGTCAGTCGTTTCCAGAGGTGTTCTCTGATACTCTTGGTGTTACTGACCTTATTGAATACAAAATTGAGGTCACGGGTTCGATTCCTGTCCGTTTTCCACCTTATAGGCTATCTCCACCAAAAATGAAGGCTCTGAAAGAAATCATCGATCAGATGTTGAAGGATGGTATTATTAGGCCCTCTAAGTCGGCGTATTCTTCGCCTATTTTTCTAGTCCCGAAACCACAAGGGGGCTTCAGGCCTGTCATTGATTATAGGGCTCTCAATCGGAAGGTGGTGTTACAATCTGTGCCCCTTCCTGACCTTCATTCTTGTTTTACATGGTTTCGTAAGGCCAAGTTCTTTACTATCTTGGACCTGAATCAGGCCTGCAATCAAATTCTCCTTGCGGAAGAGTCTAAACATCTTACAGCGTTTGCCACGGACTGGAATTTATACGAATACAACCGCGTGCCTTTCGGGCTCCCCACGGGAGCAGCTGTACTCACTAGGCTGCTAGATAGGGTCTTCTCCGACATCAAATTTGAGTACTTGTATCACTACTTGGATGATGTCGTCGTATTTTCGGAGACCTTTGAAGAACATCTAGATCATCTGCGAGAAGTTCTCAATCGCCTTCGTAAGGCTGGCTTAACTGTCAAGTTGTCCAAGGTTGCCTTTGCTAAGCCCTCTATGTCATTCCTAGGACATATTGTGTCACCTGATGGTGTTGCCGTCGATCATTCTAGAACACAGGCCATCCGTGATTTTAAACCTCCCAAGGACGTTAAAGTTATCGCCAGGTTCATTGGTATGGTGAATTTCTTCAGGAAGTTTATTCCTAACTTCGCTAATAGAGCGGCGCCCTTGAACCTTCTTCGTAGGAAAGGCATCAAATTCGAGTGGGGACCTTCTCAACAAGCCGCTTTTGAAGATCTTAAATTAGCTCTCTGTAATGCCCCTGTCCTTGCTATGCCTGATTTCTCAAAGAAATTCATCGTCCAAACTGACGCGTCGTCGTCAGCAGTAGCTGCAGTCCTTCTTCAAGAGACTGAACTAGGGAGGCGACCCATCGCCTATGCATCTAGGACTCTATCGGCTCAAGAAGCCAAGTATTCCATCAATGAGCTCGAAGGTTTGGCAGTCTTATTTGCCTTAGAAAAGTTCCGTCTCTATCTGGAACATGTCAAATTCGACCTGGAGACAGATAATCAAGCCTTAAGCTGGGTCTTAGGTAGGCCGCGTCGTACTGGTCGTATAGCCCGTTGGGCCATCCGTAATTCTGCCTTCCAATTTGATGTTAGGCATATCCGAGGTACCGAAAATGTTGTTGCTGATGGACTCAGCCGTATGTTTTCCAACGAAGTCGAGACCCATGATCCGGTCGATAGTTCTTCACCTCCCGAGTCCATACTATCTGATGTTAATGCCATCTTAACAGATGCTCCCATGCTCTTTAGGGATATCGAGAAATACCAACGTGAAGATCCGACGCTGGCTCCGATAATGGAAACCCTTTCTTCTGGGGAACATGTCGTCCCTTATGTTCTGAGGAATGGTGTTTTATGTTGCCCATCAAGGCAGGATAAGATGATGAAGGTTGTCGTTCCATCGGTTCTTGTACCTATGATCTTCAAGTATTATCATGAAACCCCATTAGGAGGGCACCTAGGCATCTTTAAAACTCGTGAGAAAATTCGTGAAACGTTCATCTGGAAGGGTATGGACGGTGAAGTCCGTGAACTAGTAAAAGCTTGTAAATCTTGTTTGCTTAGTAAACCAACCATGTCCACCAAGGTAGGCCTTCTGTCTTCGCATCAGGCGTCACGCCCCATGGAACGCCTGTATATTGATTATGTAGGACCCTTCCCCCAGTCGAAGGGAAATGCTAACAATTTCATCTTTGTATGCGCAGATGGTTTTACAAGATTTTCCTGGTTATTTCCGACTAAGCTGTCTACCGCTCAGTCCACCATTACTTGCCTAAATTCTATTTTTGCTTCTTTTGTTCCGTGCCAATATATTGTGTCTGATAATGCTAAGGCGTTTACATAAAATCTTTTTCGTAAATTCTGTTTTGACTTGTCCATCTCTCATGTGACGACTTCTGCTTATTACCCTCAACCATCTCTGGCTGAACGGGTTAATCGTAATCTCAGGTCCGCGCTTATTGCCTATCATCATGAAGATCATTCTAGGTGGAACACGTCCCTGCATTGGTTAGCTTTTGCTTTGAATTCGGCGGTTCATGAAACTCACAAGTTTACTCCTGCTTCTTTGATGTTTAAGTTCGTTCCCAACACGCCGCTCTCTAACCTCTGGTCTCTGAGTGACATTCTACATGAGACAATAGACCCAGACAACATTAAAGATCTTTGGAAGAAGGCTAAAGCCAATATTAAAGTGTCTCATGAAAAGGTTAGGGAAAGGTATGATCGTGGACGGAGACCCACCAATTTGAAGGTAGGCGACCAAGTGATGGTCAAGAATTTTGTTCCCGCGGGCAAGCTTGCCCCCAGATTTCATGGACCGTGCATAATTCTCGATTTCCTTACACCGGTTACGTTGTTATTAAGCAATCCAGCCACCGAGAGGATATTTAGGGTTCACCTGTCGCAGGTGAAACCTGTATAAATTCTGTGCTAACTTGCTTCATATAATTTTGAAAGGAATATGAAGGTTATATATTTTTTTTGAGTTTCACTTTTAAGGCTTTCTGCCCCTTCTATAATATTTTGTTTTATATGTAAGCATTTTTGTAAAACCTGCCCCGAACCGTTAAACTGCCATCCTGTCCTTGCCACGGCCATTACCACGCTCCCGTCTCCTGCTCCACTCTACACAGTGGCTTATTTAATGCCATGGATATCTGCACGCCGCTGGCCCCTCAACCTCTCCACAAAGCCTGTGCCCTCAAAAAAAAAAAAGATGATGGTCCAACAAATTCTGCCGCCTAGCTTTAATGTTTCAGTGCCCCCGCAGCCGCGCGGCGCCGTGCCGCGACTGGGATAGAGGAAGGGCCCCCTCTCCTCCAGCGTGGACGACATGTGCACGGCGAGCCGGAGCACTCCTCCCGGCCAAGGCTGATGTGCGGCGCACGACCTGCTACTGACCCGCAGCCTGGATATGTTCACCGCGGGCGCGGCGTGCTTCAACACCAGTACTCCTCTCATAGTGCGGGCGAGCGGTATCTCAGGGTACTTGAGGGGTCCGAGCGGCCTCCTCTGGACACAAGCTGCAGCGGCCGGTCTGGCCATCCAATTTAATCAACTACATGGACATTTACTATCAGCAATTACTACACTTGGGAATTCTACTGCAATATTTGGTGGACTTAGAAAATTTTTCTTCACTTTCAAGTATTAAAAGTTTTTCTTCTGAATTCAATTCCTACAAACATAAAGACATTACTTCAACTGTTACAACAAGTATTTTGAAACTGGATCAAACCAAATTTAGAAATTTTTTATAAATCTCCATATCAACATCATAACTTGGACCTTATTTTCAAACAAAAGTTTATGTTCTTCTGTGTTACCCCTTGGAAGAACTTTTGGGGGGGGGGGGAGGTCTGTACCTAGCGGTACACCTCCACGCCGCTTATTTAAAATTTGCGCCAATTGAAACTCCTCTGCTGGAGGAAGTCTGAACTTTATCTACGGTATTAATTTTCAAGTTTCTCAGAAGATGTCACTACTGTGGAAATGTTGTAGTTTCTGAACTGGGTCGTTTTCGACGCATTTTTGTTTCCCTATTGTAAGAAGTGTGAACTTTCTCTTCTAGAGGACACTACTGAAGATCAACAATAGTGCACCCTAGTGCGAAGTGAAAGAACTGTTTTTTGGAGAAATTTTTATTTCAAAAGTTTCTTTCTTGTTAAATTTATTTCTGTTATTGTTTAAGTTGGCTGTATACACCTTTCTTTCCCCTTGTTTTGTATTTAGCCAATCCCGAATTTTTAAAATTAATTTCTAACCAATCAGGTGTATCTTCTCCAAAGGGGATATGTTGCTGTACCCTAGCCAATAAAGTGATTGTGGGCGGGTGTTTTCTTCCCTGAAACGCCTCGAACTTTCCGCGAGAGTATATAAACTGCTGATTTTGGGGTCTCTGGGCCACTTCTGTTCCATCTTCCAGGGTGTAAAGTACTTAGCAGGGGGCGGGAAGCGCCTCTTTCTTCGGGTAGCAGTTCAACAATAAGGTAATGGCCGTATAATAACTTCTTTTCTTGCTAGCTCAGCAGTTTAGCTCTCGGGGCGGGTCCGAAGCGTTTCCACCATGTAACTTTCCCTAAAATGTAAAGATACCTTGTATTTATTCTATCCTTTAAGCTACATATTGGGATAGAGAGTGCTTAACCCTCTCGAGCTCCCACTCATATTGTGTTGAGGTGAACTTATTTCTCACAACCGATTCTTCCTTAATGTAATGTAAATTGTTCTTTTCTGAAGTCACCTCTGTAGTATGGGATTAGCCCTTGCATTAGTGGCCTAGAGCCAGATTAGGGTTTTAAACAAATGCATTAGGAGTGCAGTTCGCCTCCTCTCAAATTGGTAGTTTAGAGGCAATGTAATTAATCTTTTCTCATTTAATAGGCCTCAGTAGGTTGGGTATCTTACCCCTGTGTTTATGTCCTTAGAGGACAGCTTGAAAGTCAAGTTTGGTGTGGTCTTTTATAGGCCAGAACATTGAGAGCGTATTGCTCTTTTGAAATTTGATTTCTGTGTGCCTCGAGCAGGCTTTACTGTGTAATTTTGGAGCAAGTGCTCCTGGACATGATTGGGGTCTTCTGCCCCTTTGTTGAATTCCTGTATATTGTAAAATTGGGCTAATTGATCAAGTATTGTGGGTTTGGCTCTCGGAGCCCATCCGGTAACTCTGTAATTGTACATTCTCGAATAGTGGCCTTGCTACTCTGTACCTGCCATGCTTGTTATTTTTTTGATTTTATAAAGAAAATATAACCTTGTTAAATTTTACATGAACTCTAATGTCGTAGCTTGAGACCTGTTCACACCCGCACCTTCTTTCACCTCTAACTACCACGGAAATCTCCGTAACAACAATAATAATAATAATAATAATAATAATAATAATAATAATAATAATAATAATAATAATATATTATATTATATTATATTATATTATATTATATTATATTATATTATATTATATTATATTATATTATATTATATTATATTATTAATATTATTATTATATTGAAAATATATATTCAATATCATTAATTATTATTATTATTATTATTATTATTATTATTATTATTATTATTATTATTATTATCTTTTAGATATAACCATATGGAAATATACGAGTAAGGACTCATTTGAACCGGTGTATTTTTTGCAAATTAATGATGTATGAAAACGTATTACTTTAAAAATGGAGCGGTAATGACGCACGTCATACAGCAGTGCATAGATTGAGGCCAAGAGTTAGAATCTGACAACGTGAGAGAAAAGTGGGAGTCGCCACGAGATAATCCATGACGCCGGGATTTATAAAAAGGACGCTTTTGAGATTACGAGCGGCCCAACGATCGGATCTACATGAAATTAGATCAGTATAAAGTAGGGGTCAAGATATACTATTTGATTATCCCCACGCGGCTGAAATATCACGATTGGTGGTTGGCTAAGGGCGTGGTTTGCCACCTCTCTGACCACCCAGCAAAAATACTATAAATGAAACCGAGACTTGGCTCCACTATTTCATTGTAATCTGTGCGACCGTAGTACTTACGTGATGGCGTGAAAGGTATTGAACCTGAGTGTGTAATTACTGTGACCCATTGCAACATGTGAAGAGCAGTGTCGAATACAATATATCAACACGATGCAAGTATCGCAAAAACAGGCGTGTGTTATAAGACAAAAACTGTCGTGTTTGAATAGAGGTGTTTTACTTTATCCCATAGATTTTTGTAACTTCAGCGACGGCTCATAAAGTGATATTTAAAAGAACGTGCAAACGCTTAGGGTCGCTCAGAGTTAGTGAGATGCTAAATACATTTAAGTGATTAGTAGTGACCGAAATTAAGGTAGCTGTATAGTGATTGACGCCTAATAAACTTATAGAACGGCGTTTTAAAGAGGAGAACGTCTGCCTATTCCAGGGACACTCCTATTAATTAACAGCAATCATGAATAAGGCCATGTGACAAAAAGGAATGAATAGTGACTTGCACAGACTTACCACTAGTCAGGTTAGTCCACTTGAGTTAATGAGTGGGTCTAAGCACCAGGAGGTTGTTTGAAAACACATAAACAGTATTCATTAATCATTTCCAATTTTTACCTGTATGTTCGTGAGTGTTCATCGAAGCCAGGATTGGAACCAACTAGATTCGCGCTTTAGTGTCAGCATTAATCCCTTCAGGGAACGTCGAGAAATTCCAAATGCAGAAGACCACAGTTCGAGGCATCATGGATGACATTTCACGGAAGAGGAACCAAGGACTACCTACTAATGAAGCCGCAGTGATGGAGGCCTAAAAACCGCACGTGTACCCCCAGGATGATTGCAGACTGCACACAGTATAGATAAGTACATTTTTGAATACTAAGCACGAAATTAGCATAGCCGTAAAATAAGATACACATTTTACATATCACTTTTATTTGAGAAATAACGCTCTTTTTTATTTTATTTTTATGTGTAATTAATAGTATTGTGCCATTTCACTGTTAGAAATGAACATCCTTGAACAAAAATTGACGCTATTCCGCGAGAAAATTAAACACGACACGCAAATTTAATCGTCAATGTCGAGAAGATTGTATTCATATCAGGAATAAGCCGAGAAATCTTATCAAGAAGGCGGTGAAAAAGAATGAATGATACAGAATTGTTACAAATTTATTATTACAAAAAATATTCTAGAAGAAATCATCACAAGCTGCACCGTACGAGATACTGCTACGTAAGGAAGACGGCATTGATAGCAAGAGGCTCAAATATAAAATGATTTGGAATAACGTCAAGAGAAAAGAGCAAGGCTGCAGGAGTGTTGCGTAGAATAGCTTGTTAATAAGCGGAGATATTGAAACGACTTGTTAGGAATCGTTACGTAACTGGCTATGTCACAAGAAACCACGCAGAACTAGCAGGTATAAAGTCACTGGCAAGAAAATAATAAAATATACGGCCATTGAGAACAAGATACAGAAAACTAAATAAAATTATAATTCAGAATTTCGTAGACATATAAGTAGTCTGCAAGACGTTAGCTGGATTTGATTCAAAGAGGCATTCTTTTCAATACGTTTATGAATTTTAGAAGGCTTCGAATACTAAGATGACGAAACTGACTCTGTTTAACTGTATTTTTGTCCTAACTGCGCAAGAGATGGCCAGCATCATGCACTAAGAAGACCAAGGTTGACTGTGTGGAGACGGCAACCTGAAGTCGAAGGGGCTATCCCTAGATGACGGAGAAGGAGGGATGACCTGCCCATATGTTCCCAGAGTCCGACACAATGTAGCAAACGTATCTGATTAGATGTCCTGAAGCATCTGGACGCTCCATCAAGGAATACAGGTAAGAAAAGATGTCAGTTGGTACATTATTACAGCATGAAACTTAAATAGCTTGTTTTGAAAAGTGCCATTTTCTAATTGCGTGTAATATATAATTGTGCAGTGTTGTTATTGATTTAATTCAAGAAGAGTGAATTCATGTGTGAAATACCATTGCTATAATGAAGTGGGAGGATAATAGGTAGTCATCTAACTAATAATGACAATCCTTTGGTTAGGATGTATTTGATCAGTGAGAATCAAGTTATGCGTTCGTAATGCTGCCTATTTTAAGTAAGAGATTAATTTACTTCTGTTTTGTATATTATGCCGACATTGTGGTTAATGTTGTGATTGAATTATTGTGTTATACCAGGAAATGGAGGTGATGCGGTACGATATACAGGTTATATTTGGATCATAAGATGACATATGAACAATATGGAATGAATCTGTAGGAAATTGACAAGGAAATGGAATATATAAGTGGATAAATGATAGTTATGAATTCATATGCGTCAAGTTAAGATATATATATATAAGAGTTATTGAAATGAAGGAAGAGATATGATGTGAAGAATATGAAACAGATGATATATATATGAAGAATGGTTGGGTAATAAGGAAAGTAATGATGATGACGATGATTACTATTTCATCGAGAGAGAACAGATGGATGTGTTTTAATGGTGATATTAAGTTAATTGAGATTTAAGGTTAAGAATGTATGTGTTTAATTCCATAACATATATTAATCCTTCAGTATTCCACATCCAGCATTAAATATCCATGTAGTTTACAAATGTCGGATACATACCTGTAGATCATCAAAATGAATCCATGTAGGGAATACTGAGTGGAATTAGCCCATATTAATCAGAATTCTTGACCACAATAATGTATTTTAATAAATTGAGTTAGAATGCTTAATTGCTCGTTTCAGTCATATCACTGAAGAGGTTCTCCATAATTATATGATGAAGATACTAGTTATTAAAGTCTTCTTAGATGACAGACCACAGAATTTTCGGAAATGATGTTCAATAAGGTGTTAGAAGTTATTGGTGACACACTAACAGGTCGTACATGATATAATTGGCACATAACTTGATTTTGGTATTTATTTTTATTGTAGGTAAATGATCTGCATAATGATTAGCAATGGTAATTTCAGGTTATTTTAAAATGAAACAATGTGAAATGACTTATCTTTTATCTTTTCTTCCTTGAAATTTTGAAGCTTAAAACTACTGAATCTGAAATACTCGAGAAATGAATAAGACGACTAATGTTTTCCTTGTACTAACGATTAGTGATGGTGATATAAAGCATGATTATAAAATATTGACAGTTACATGCAGGCAAATAGACTGATAACTTCTGAATAGATCTGCAATAGATTATATAAAAAATGTAAAGGGAATGTAGGGAATTGTCTTGTGTTCAACCAGAAAAATGAAAAACCTAAACGTGATTTTAATTAAAAAGGTCATGATAATGAGCATCTCTGGATTATTTTCTACTTTTCAACAGAAGCAATGAAAATAGTCAAGAATTTCTTTCATATCAAAGATCTGTGAACGATTTTATATATTAATTAGCTTAGTCAGGTGAAAATACTTCAACAAACTATTCAACTTCTATTCTATCTCAATCAATTTATCTATCTATATCAATTTAATGAAGAGATATTAGATAAATTTATTCATTCTTTTGATGATGTCTTAGGTTAAATAAGTACTTATAAACATCCGTAGATTAAGTATGATAGATATTTATGAATCGTTATGGATTAATTCGCGAGATGGAGATGTCCAACCAACTGATTTGTGCGAATTTAGCCTTTCAGCTCACCCGCTGACTTTTACTCTCGGAACCTACGCCCCGACATAGATACTTGATTGATAGATAATGATGAATTGATCAAGTCAGGATTTCCTTCCGGCCCGACCTGGACGCGGAAACGGCGCAGTATTAAATGAAGATGAAAGCTATATACGCGTTACTGGGAAAATTCATTTATTAATTCAATTTTTATTATGATTTTCTTCTGTGATTTAAGGATAATTACTAATTTCTATGAATCAGTATGTAAGATCTCAGTGCTTTCAGTTGATTGTGAAGCTCATTTTTAACCCGCGAGTGGCCGCTAGCCGAAATATATCGTAAGTGGTCGCGCGTGAGACTTTCTCTCACATTAGAATAAATATGAAATTTTTCACAGTTTTATGGGGCGTATGGCTGAAATTTACTACTGAAATATTACGCAAGTTCTACTTTATATATTTTAGATAAATGAAATGAAATGGCGTATGGCTTTTAGTGCCGGGAGTGTCCGAGGACAAGTTAGGCTCGCCAGATGCAAGTCTTTCGATTTGACATCCGTAGGCGACCTGCACGTTTTGATGAGGATGAAATGATAAGACGACACATACACCCAGCCCCCGGGCCAGTGAAATCAACCAATTAAGGTTAAACATTCCTACCCTGGTGGGAATCGAAAATAGCGCCAACCATTTAGCCATGGAGTCGGACAGTGGTAAGATTATTGTTAATATCGTTATTATTCTGATCGTATTCGATCGTTCTATAGCCTATTTATCGTGCCGCTTCAGGTTTTCTGTGTTCCTTCTTGTTATGTTTTAAGGGATTCGCGTTTGTCTGCCGTCGGTTCCTTGTTATCTTGTATTTATGTTGCTGGTGTTTATTTAAACCTCGCCACCGTGTCCACTTGTGCTCGGATAGCTTACAAGCTCTTCTAACTGTACGGGCCATGCGGACCAGGTTCTCACTCTCGTTTGCTACTTTCACTTCTCATATTATCAACCTTGTTGGGACCAAAGCATTTAACCGGGTTAACTTTAAGCAGTTTCCTTTTTCCTTTTTAAATCAGCCCGTTAGTTTGGGATTAGTGTCTTTGTCATCCGGGTATTCTATCCCAAACTAGGTTTTCCTATTTCAGTAAAAAATGTATTTTCAGCCTTTCTGGCTTGTTGGTAATATTCTATATTCCAGTTTGACGTTAGCTCTCAGTTAGCACTGTTATTATATATGTATTTTGGCCTGAAACTTCTTCTTTTTTTGCCAGTTGCTTCACGTCGCACCGACACAGATAGGTCTTATGGCGACGATGGGAAAGGAAAGTACTAGGAGTTGGAAGGAAGCAGCCGTGGCATTAATTAAGGTAGAGCCCCAGCATTTACCTGGTGTGAAAATGGTAAACCACGGAAACAATCTTCAGGGATGCCGACAGTGGGATTGGAGCCTACTATCTCCCGGATGCAAGCTTACAGCCGCGTGCCCCTGACCGCACGGCTAACTTGCTCGGTCTGAAACTTCGTACATATTTTCTTCGTTACAACCTCTTCTTGGTTACCCCTGTTAATTAACTATGCCCTTACGCTTATGGCATTTACTTGGTTGTTAAATTTAGGTCCTCTCTGCAAAATACCGTTGCTGCGGTGCTAAAACCGCGAATGTGACAATGTTCTTCCTATCTGTCACTTCCCTTGTGATAGGTCACACCTCCCAGCCACATATTGAGACGCATTCCATTAGAACAATTTTCCTATGCTAAAATGTAATGAAAAATGAACCTTAAATACCGCATAGCCTATTGTAGGAGCACTCAAGCAAACATACATTCTTACAATACTGTAGGGTAAGATTGATATACTGTATGACACATGTGCATAGGAATATGAACTCAATGAAAGTCGTTCTTATGGATTGAGCATCTCTATGTTGCTGGGAGGCGTGACAAGTCTTAAGGGAAATAATAGATTGGAAGACCACTGTTACGCTCGCGTTTTTTAGCACAGCAGAGACGATACACCATTCCCTAAGAAGCAATACCTTGTATCTCACAACGATCTTCCTAGCCATTATGTTCCTGAAGACGGATCACGCCTCCCAGCCACTTGTGGATATTCAGTACGTCAGAACAAGTTTCGTTGTGTTCATTTTCCGTACGGATAATTGTAAAGGAAAATGAACTTTACCATACAGTATTGTAGGGATGTATGTTCGAATGACGTATTTGGGCACTCCTACAGTATACTGTGTACAAGATTCATTTTCCTTTAGACGCCCGTATACCAAACTGAACACAAAGGAAATTGTTCTGTCGGGCTGTATATCCGTATGGGGCTGGGAGGCGTGTCCAGTCCTTAGGAAAATAATGGACAGGAAGAGCATTGTGAGTTACGGGGTATTGCTTCTTAGGCGACGCTATAAAATGATTACGTACAGTACACACAACTTTTAGTGATACCTGGTTTTACGGGGGCGAGGAATAAGGCGGGAGCACTTCCGGTTGCGGTAATATTGCCAACTGAATGGAAATGAAATCAGAATTGAATCGGTAGTATGATCGATCGATATGAATTTTGTAAAACTTAGCATGAATTCTCTGAAATATCACTTCCACAATCACTTTCACAATCGTCACTGCTATCTGCAGTATTATTAATTCTCAGACATCTCACACTTTCACAATCGTCACTGCTATCTGCAGTACTATTAATTCTCAGACATATCACTTCCACATTCACTTTCACAATAGTCACTGCTGTCAGAAGTACTATTAATTCTCAGATATATCACTTCCACATTCACTTTCACAATAGTCACTGCTGTCAGAAGTACTATTAATTCTCAGACATATCACTTCCACATTCACTTTCACAATAGTCACTGCTGTCAGAAGTACTATTAATTCTCAGACATATCACTTCCACATCCACTTTCACAAAAGTCACTGCTATCTGCAGTACTATTAATTCTCAGACATATCACTTCCACATTCACTTTCACAATCGTCACTGCTATCTGCAGTACTATTAATTCTCAGACATGTCACTTCCACATTCACTTTCACAATAGTCACTGCTGTCAGAAGTACTATTAATTCTCAGACATATCACTTCCACATTCACTTTCACAATAGTCACTGCTGTCAGAAGTACTATTAATTCTCAGACATATCACTTCCACATCCACTTTCACAAAAGTCACTGCTATCTGCAGTACTATTAATTCTCAGGCATATCACTTCCACATTCACTTTCACAATAGTCACTGCTATCTGCAGTACTATTAATTCTCAGACATATCACTTCCACATTCACTTTTACAATCGTTACTGCTTTCTGCAGTACTATTAAGGCTCAGACAAATCACTTCCACAATCACTTTCAAAATCGTCACTGCTATATGCAGTACTATTAATTACAATCTCGCCCATGGCTATTTCCATGACACCGTCGTGCCTTCTGTATTCCTCTTTCAGTTCTTTCACCTATCTGAAATACCCCTCCCGAACTGCGGCAGAAACTAAATGGAATGCCCCGATGGTCAGTCGTCGCAAGTTAATTGCCGACATGTCCCATGTAACATTGCGCCATTTGAATTCGCGTTTTATTTTTGCCCATGTCAATTCAATGGCGTTCAGATCACAGTTGTATTGGGGAATACGAAGGACGACGTGACCTGTTTCACTAGCCATGACGTCAACAGTGTAAATTTTATTAGGAGGCCTGTTTTCCTCACTCATGTTCAATCCTAACCTATATTTTGTCTTTGCTGTGTAAATAACAACAGTACTATTACATAAAGTGTAAGACAGATGTCTCACGGCGATGCATAATCGATTCATAATTTGTGTTTCAAAGGGTGCCGGTCCGAATCTCGAAGATAACCGAGGTCTACCGATTCAGAACTAGGGATCCCAGGTATCACTAAAAGTTACGTGTATTGTAAGTGTCTCTAGATGTATTTTAATCATGGTAATTATTTAAGGAGATTCGTTTTTATTTGTTTAAGGTGTTCTAAATATGTGTATGCAGAGTGGTCAGAAACAATGTGAACCGGGTATATCAGCATTAAAGTGTTGGTCATATGAATAAATAATTGGAAAAATAATTATATATTTCGCGCCATCGTCATTTTTATCAGCTGTTGAAGCGGGCTATTTCACATGAGCTGTACGAGGTGGTGTTGCTAAATCTGCACGTGGCTAATGGCCGGCTTGAGAACACTGATATTAAGAAATAAATTTCTCCAGGGGAGGGACTTGAACATGATGATAGGCTCGGCCATAGCAAGCAAGCTACGGTGGCAATGGCTGAAACCCACGGTGCGTTAGTGTTTGATGCTCATTTCTCGCCGTGGCTCTCAAGCCCAAACATGCCACATGCAGATTCAGCAACACCGCCTCGTAAAGCCCATTCGAATTCTCCCACGAAGTGATCTGACTGGCTGACTTCAGTTGCTGATAGAAAGGCAACGGCGCGAGATATTTACGTATTTTTTTCAAATTACTTATCAGTATGACAAACGCCCTAACGCTCATATACACAGTTCACGTTTTTCTGCCAACGGCCGTAGCCGTGTTGAAACACCGGATCCCGTGCGATCTCCGAAGTTAATCAACATTGGGCGTTGTCAAGATTTGGATGGGTTGCCACGCGCTATTGGTTGGGGGGGGGTGAGGGAATGGAGGAGCGGAAAGGAACTAGCCACACTACCGCACGTAAACTCCGGCTCAGGGGCACCTCTGCGGAGGTTCGGATCTGCCTTCGGGCAGAATACACCCTTACCTTACCGGTATAAATGTCTCTAAATTTAGTTTAAAATTGGTCATTATATTAGGATTTTTTTTTTTTTTTTTTTTTTTTTGCTAGTTGCTTTACGTCGCATCGACACAGATAGGTCTTATGGCGACGATGGGACAGGAGAGGGCTAGGAGTGGGAAGGAAACGGCCGTGGCCTTAATTAAGGTACAGCCCCCAGCATTTGCCTGGTGTGAAAATAGGAAACCACGGAAAACCATTTTCAGGGCTGCCGACAGTGGGGTTCGAACCTAATATCTCCCGAATACTGGATACTGGCCGCACTTAAGCGACTGCAGCCATCGAGATCGGTTATTAGGAAATTATTACTTATTTCAGGTGTATTTGTTTTATTGAATCATCTATAATTGGGTAAATAACATGTTGATGATAAATAAATCTATCTCTCTCTAACTATTTTTGTTCTTTCATGTTCTCTGCATGCACTCCTACGTTATTAATAAATTGTATCTGTTGCTCTAAAATATTATTCATCTACCTCTATTAAGCTCCAGGATCACTTGACGATTCCGCTCCTTTCCCACTTTATTTTACCTTCAGGTTTTTGTGGGTTGTCCCTTTCACATAGTGCAATCAGAAAATTGATGACATGTTTATAGTTCTAGATGTGCTCCTCAATTCACATGAACTGTGCTGTAAGAAGGCAGACTTTATGCCATCTTCTACCGCATGACTTGGAGTAAAAACGCAAATGCCATGAAAGTGAAGTACAGAAACATGTGAAATAAATTACCCATGAGAGTTACTCTTTTTCGATCCTTCATCGTTTTTCAATGATATGCTGTCACCATTTTCTGTGTCTGTAACTGGCCTCTATAGTGAATTAGAACTTTTAATACTCTATGAGGGAAATATTATTAAATCGCTTCTGGTGATTGCACATTAGCATTTAAATGGGTACTAATAAACTACGCTTTACATCTACGTTATAATCATAAACAACATTAGCTCGTCATGATAGCAATGGTAAACAAATTACATGTCGGAGTCCCAGTTAATTTTCACGAGCCGCCAAATCAATCTATGTGCTTTTAACTACCTCAACTCGCGTCAAAGGCAAGCTATTCTGATTTTGAAAATCTATGTCAGGTATCAGAACTTGGTATTTATTTGTATGCAAATTGTGAAGTATCATTCAATTTCTCCGTATAATATTATGACGTCTCATCTCTGAACTTTGAATTCGTACTCCATATTTCTTCCTTGTTAACGACAAACTTTATTGCTGCTTATAATTTTAGTCAGCATTTCGAAAAAATGCTTTATAATGTAGTTTTATAATTAAGCCTTTGTATCTTCCCCATTGTAGATATTAACTTCTGAATGACTGAACACCGGGTTCGATTCCCGGCTCTGCCACGAAAATTTGAAAAATAGTACGAGAGCTGGAACGGGGTCCACTCAGCCTCGGGAGGTCAACTGAGTAGAGGTGGGTTCGATTCCCACCTCAGCCATCCTGGAAGTGGTTTTCCGTGGTTTCCCACTTCTCCTCCAGGCGAATGCCGGGATGGTACCTAACATAAGTTCACGGCCGCTTCCTTCCCTCTTCCTTGCCTACCCCTTCCAATCTTCCCATCCCTCCATAAGGCCCCTGTTCAGCATAGCAGGTGAGGCCGCCTGGTCGAGGTACTGGTCATTCTCCCCAGTTGTATCCCCGACCAAGAGTCTGAAGCTCCAGGATACTGCCCTTGAGGTGGTAGAGGTGGGATCCCTCGCTGAGTCCGAGGGAAAAGCCGAACCTGGAGGGTAAACAGATGATGATGATGATGATAATGATGACTGAAGAAATTAGATTGTTGAATGTGACACATCATATTTAAACTGATTTTTATGCCGGGCTCACTGGTCCATACGGGTGAGGCGCTGACCTTCTAACCCCAACTTTGCAGGTTCGATCCTGGCTCAGTCCGGTCATACTTGAAAGTTCTTAAATACGTAAGCCTCGCATCAATAGATCTATTGGCAAGCAAAAGAACTCCTGTGGGACAAAATCCCGTATCTCGTGATCTCCGAAAAGGGAAAAGGTAACTAGTTGGACGTAAAGCCTTTAACATTATTATTAAATTGATTTTTAAATATCTTCTGTTAAGTCAATATTGTCTATTGCAATGATCCTCTAGAGTAAAACTGTGCTGTAAGCACCGCACGGTAAGTTGCATTATTTCAGAAAAATCGCTTCCATATCACCTCGTATTATTTGTGGGAAATGGATGCTTTCGTTGCGAAGCGTGAGGACTCTCCAACCTACTCACAGAAGTGTATTCACAGTTATAGCAAATTATTGTAAAACATGCGATAGTTTCTGCACTCCTCCCGTGTCGACAATCACTGCCATTGGCTAAAATGTTTAACGCAATGCCATCTCCCACAGAACTCAACACAAATAGGTGTGACTGACACTGGTGACAGTAAATTTACCGAGTATCTTTCTGAAATAATGTGGCACCACCGTTAATGGCTGCTTAAGCTCTGTATTAATCAACCCTTATGACTTACACCAATAAAATGTCACTAAGAATCAAGTCTGTTTATACCCGTAATATTAAAAGAAAAAAGTCTTACTGATAGGGATGAAGGGAGGAGCATTGTACAGTGTTTCCACAATCCTGCACACCTTTCTCCTTCCCTTCGCTTCTAAATCACTTGTTCATTCGTACTGTTGTACGTAACTCAGAAATGAGAAGTTTGCAAATTCCAAGCAACACGAGCCGGCTCTCCACGGCAACCGCAGCGGCTCTGTCCTCTTTTTCATGGCAACCATACCCACTACTCCCTTCTTCCCACTCAGGCAGGCAGTAAACGGATCTCTCTCTAAGAACTGTCAGAACGGCATCTTTCAATCTTTCAATCATATTACAACTATAGAACAATGGATTGTTACTAAGAAGAAACCCCCCCGGGGTCGAACAAGCAGAATCGCAACCGAATGCTGCTGATGGCCAGGTACGTTCTCTCTCCTCTCCGCCGCCTTAAAGTCATGTGCGTGTTGAATTCACCAAGTGAGCACTAGAAGGCTTCGTTGCACCATGCATTGCACGTAGTCCGCTGTGTCAGACGAGAATTTGCCGGTGGTGTTAACCCCACGTTAAGAAACGAAATACAGTGTTTCGATGAAAAGCAACCCAACCAATTAATATTTTGCGATTCGTGGAACTGGAAATACGACGTAAATTGCACAGTGAAATGAAATGAAATGAAATGGCGTATGGCTTTTAGTGCCGGGCGTGTCCAAGGACAAGTTCGGCTCGCCAGATGCAGGTCTTTTGATTTGACACCCGTAGGTGACCTGCGCGTCGTGATGAGGATGAAATGATGAAGACGACACATACACCCAGCCCCCGGACCAGCGAAATTAACCAATTATGGTTAAAATTCCCAACCCTACCGGGAATCGAACCCGGGACCCCTGTGGCCAAAGGCCAGCACGCTAACCATTTAGTCATGGAGCCGGACAATTGCACAGTGAAAATGTTGTAGGTGTAGAGGATGAATCTCTCACAAGTTGTCTTACGTGCTTGATTGTGAACAAATATGAAAATATCTTGCAACGTAAGATCTGCGTAATGCTAGATCACATTTATGACGATGGAAGCAGTGCACTGAATGCCGTGGGATTAGTTCCACTTCGTTCGTCTCTGTAGCGTGACGGTCAGCACTATTAGCTGCAGTCCTCGGAGGTACGGGTTCTCCTTTGAACTGAGCGATGCGCTGCTTGCTGGCTGCAAGCCAGTCAGTTGCTGACCGAGCGCCATGGCAGACGCATTGGGTAAAGCTGTTCTGTGCAAGATGCGGTTGAAAGTTGTTGGAATGGAGTCTGATACTCTAGCCTAATAGCTATGTGAATTAGGGCATTTGATTTAGTTGTAGTGTAATTATGTTTTAATGTATTTCCTATTTGCCGTTCTTTAGTATTAGTGTGACCGGAATATCTGAGTGAGTGTATTTCATTGCAAAAAGGTCTAACAACGTAATCTATCGAATTATATTAAATTGGACTCCCAAAGATGTAAGTACAAGTATCTTCTTAATTGTCTCGAAACTGTTCTACTGCCGGATTATTTGGAGAAGAAGAATGTGAGTAACACGCTATCAGTGACATTAATAATAAGGGAAATTTCGTCAACGCTGTTTGAATTGTATCAAGCCTACCTCGTAACGGTAATTTAAAATTACGCCTAACTTTTCATGAAACTGTCGACGATGGATTATTCATTAAGTTGAACTGGGATTCCCTCTGCAACCGACATTTTGATAACATGATGTGAATCATCAAGCTGTTAAAAAATAACAATATTTTTGTAAAATTCTATATCCAAATTATAAGTAGTTATGGAGTAATTCTGGAACTCGGTTTATGCGCGGATGAGAGGCAAATTATTCCATTCGGTTTATTTAATTAAGATTATCGTTGTGGTACCTTTTTCGGTATCTTATTATTATTATTATTATTATTATTATTATTGTAGTGGTTGGTGGATTTCCTTCTATTTTTCTTGGTTCGTATTTGTGGTATCTATTACACTGTTATCAATATGTTGGATAATGCTGTGCGCTACTATTGTTTTCGTAATCGATCATTCTTTAACTTCTTTCTGGGATGGTTTATTTAGTGTCTTATTCGGTCATAATCGTTTTCCAAGGCTTGCCAAATTTAAAATTTAATAACCGGCATTTAAATTCTCTATTAATATTTTGTTGGAGTAAATTTTAAATTCAAAATACTATATATTATTATGGTAATATCATGGTTGTAGGAAACTGAAATTTATTTCTCCCATTTCTTAAAGATACCTTTACTCTCCTCAGATTTTTCCCGTCCATGTGTTCTTTCTTTCCTTCTTTCTTTCTTTCTTTCTTTCTTTCTTTCATTCATTATTGCGTGTCATTTATCTTGTCTGCTGGCACGATAATTTTGTGTGCGCCTTGCCTGTTTTTGATGAATTATGTTGCCATGGCTTGGGAAGCTGCGGGCTTCATAGTGTGTACCATTGATCAGTTTTCTGTGGAAATTTAATTGTGTTTTATCTTCGTAATTTGTAACTAATTTGGGAAATAATTTTATTTGGGTTCCTACAAGTCTCTCTTCAGTTCATTTAATTATTTATGTGGGGAGTATTTTGTTTGCTATCGTTGCCTTTAATATTCAGTGTGTTTACGTGTTTCTGGGTTGATTTAAATACTTGTGTACAAGGACTGGAAACCAGTTTCAGTTTAGTGACATTAATTGTGGTATACCTACTTACAAAAGACTGGCCAGTGGTGTAATGAATTTTTAAAGTACGGATTCGTTTTAACATTTATCATTTATTGATTATAATGCGAGCCGCAGACTTGCTTATCTCTTGTTATTTTAAGTTACTTTAGTTTGTAATATGAGTGTGTTTTCACGATTTTAATTTTTTAAGAAAGACATTCGTCTTTTTCAATAAATTTATAACAAATTGTTTTGGGGGTGTAAGTTCTTCGTCAAACATATTTTATTACAGCATAATAATTATTTTACATTGTTGTTTTTAAAAATAGATTTTTATGCATAATTCAAAGAGGTTATTACCATTCAATTATTTGTTATTCAGAATACATTCATCTATTTTTCTTTTTCCTAATATTAGGTAAAGTTTTATTTTATTTTATTTTCTGAATTTTAAATTCGCTTTCATTTAGTAGTTAGTGATATTGACTTGGTAACCCCTCAAGTCGTAAGTTAAGATCCTAGCCTCTCATCCTTTGTGTTCTGTGCCCTCCACACTAGAAAATTTATTGCTGCTGCCCCCAATGATACGTATTTTGCTTCTTGTGCTCATTTTGTGCTATTTATGGGTTTTCACTATTATGCCTGTCTATCTTAATGGGGTTACAGTAGTGTTGTGGTAGCTCTCGCTGTGGTTACTACATTGTTGCTGTGTACTAACGAACTTGATAAGTTGCCCAGGTCAACATTGCTAGTTGCAAGAAGAAACAGGTATTTAAACTTATATTTGTAAGACCAAGTGTAAAGTCTATCTAACTGTTGTCTGTTTCATGTCAATGATGGAGTCTCGTCCCTTGCCAGTTCCTAGAATGTTGCGGAAGCTGGAGTTAAGTTATGAGGTGCAGATTCGTGGTAGTAAGCCATCCGGCACTATCCAGGATGACGTAGAATTACTCTCTGAAATTGCTGATCAACCCATTGTTGTACCTGACATGTCAGAAGCAGAGAATGCTGAGTCTGTTTTATTTATTTCCGAAGCTCTTGATGAGATGAATGAATTAGCTGAAGCCTTTAAAACTTCTCAACCTTCAGAATACCAAGTACAAAGGTAAATAGCTCGTGTAACTCATTACACAAATCGCCTCCAAATTTCGTGGCAGAGCCGGGAATATCATCAGATGTCTCTACTGTGGGAAGGTGAACAATGAATTACCAAAGAAATTTGTAATTTCGAGATTTTCAGATCTGAAATATTGTATATTATTTTTTGTGTTCGCAGGTTACTAACACAGGGGTCGCCTGGCCGAGGCGGTGAAGGCGTGCTCGGTTCGCCCGGAAGGACATGGGAACGAATCCCCGTCAGGAAATCGTAGAATTTAGGAAACGAGATCTCCACTTCCGGAGGTGCACATGGCCCTGAGGTTCACTCAGCCTACACCAAAAATGAGTACCAGGTTAATTCCTGGGGGCAAAGGTGGCCGGGCGTAGAGCTAACCACTCTACCCCATCTAGTGCCGAGGTTGCGGGTAGTGGAAGCCTTTACCTTCCACCCCTCAAAGGGCCTTCATGGCCTGTACGGAGATGACTTTCCTTTTTTAGGTTACTATCCCTTCCTCCTTCTTAATTTTCGACCAATCAGGAATTTTGAATATTTATTTAATCAATAAATAGATTTTGTGGGTGGTTACAAGGTTTCGGCCCAGATAATTCTAGAACCTTTCTCTCCGCTACAAAAGCTGGGAACTTTTGGACCATGTCGTCATTCTGATCGCTTCAGTCAAGAGGTTTACAGTGTATTCGTAGAGGAGGCAGGAAGATAGCGTTGCCCATCTCCGGGAGGCCCACCAGATCAAGGTAATGGCGGACATCTTTTAATCATGTAATAGCCTCAGAAAGCTGACTTGAGGCGAAGGTCTCACATTTACAATTAAATCTTTCAATGTAAATTTTCAACCAGGACTAAAGACCTTAGTCTAATTTAGGGAATAAAGAGCATGAACCCTCTTTTATTCCCCTTCAGCTTGGTATTGAGGTGAACATGATTTTTTGAACTTTAAAATCTATCTCTTCCTTTTGTAATTAAATATTTTTTCTCCATCTAGTCACCTCCGTAGTATAGGCTTAGCCTCTGTATCTTCGGGCCATAAGCCCACATAGAGTATTAAGAATTTTCAAGTAAATCTCTAAGGAGTGCAATTGTTCACCTCCTAACATTTTGATTTGCGGCTAGTAACTTTAACCTTTTCTTTTCTCTAAGGCCATGTAGAATTAGCGCTTATTGCCTCTGTTCTTATTTAACTTCATATTTAAATGTAACTTAGACTGTCGAGCGAATAGGACAGTGGAAACTGGCTGTATCTGACCTAATGTAAAGTTAAACTGTGCTATTGAGAGGCTTGAATTTTGTAAAAAAACAAAAAAAATTAAAAATAAAAAAAATTAAAAAATAGAGTAGTCTCCTGGATAATTGTGCGGAGCAAAGACACTCTTTCGAATGTTGTAAATATTGAAGCCGCGTCTCCTTACTTGTAATTGATTGTAACAGTGGTGTTCTTGGTAATAGCGTAACGTTTTTGAGCTACCTAACTCATCTCTTTATTGTGCCTGATTGCTCTTAGCTTCAAATAATTATTGTTTCTATAGCGTTAGAGACCGAGTTCGATAACTGCAGTCGCTTAAGTGCGGCCAGTGTCCAGTATTCGGGAGATAGTAGGTTCAAACCCCACTATCGGCAGCCCTGAAAATGGTTTTCCGTGGTTTCCCATTTTCACACCAGGCAAATGCTGGGGCTGTACCTTAATTAAAGCCACGGCCGCTTCCTTCCCTTTCCTAGCCCTTCCCCGTCCCATCGTCGCCATAAGACCTATCTGTGTCGGTACAACGTAAAGCAACTAGCAAAAAAAGAAAGAGCGGTAGAGCTCCCCTCATGTCTATTCAACTGGCATTTGTTATTGTTTAACAAAGTTTCAAATTCAAAAGGAAAAAAAGTGGAAATAAAAAATTTCAGATTTTAGAGTTTTAAAGTAAGAATTTATCTCTTCTCTGTCCACCCATTCTTGATTGCACCTCCGTAGGCTACACCTCCACAGAAACCCCGGAACAGAAATTATTGGAAAAAGCATTTTGTTTAAAACAAGCTACCACTGCTGTTTATTGGCATCTATAGTAAGGCTATAACACCACGAAATATTCTGACAAAAAGAAAAAAGGAAATGGGAATTTTGCATGGCGTGTCAGTCTGTATCGCGAATCACGCTGCTAATTACATTCCCCATTCTATCTGGTTAATGAAATCTGGCGGCATCTGCTAAGCTGGAAGAGAAGCGCAGACAAGAGATACGAATTGTCGATAGGGGCCAGCGAGTGATCGATTGGAATGGCCAAGCGGAACAGCCCTGTTTGAGTACAATAATGGACAGTATCAATGTGCTGCTGCCGTTCTCCAGCTTGACGGGGCAAGTCACTGGCAGTATATCTCCTTGAGGAGTAAATATGCTACGTCCGTTGTAAGACAATAATACACACCGTGCTATTTATGTACTAGATTCTAAACGCGGCACCGTGCAGACGGTGATATTTCCCAAAACTGTAAGAAAAATTAAAATATATTTGACAGGTAAAAACATGTATGATAAATGCAACGTCTAGAGAATGCGTGAACAATACTTTCTAATTATTAAAAATTAAGAGTGATTAACCTAACTTATACATAAACATGTTAGCTGTAGCGGCCGTCGTTGACGGGAGAACCATTGAACATGTGCATGAGTACCTTTTTTGAGAAAGAACCCATTCTTTTCAATGTCCACTCAGATAATATAACTAATGATTTTTAGTATCTTTATACCCTCTAATACTTGAGAGTTATGACTTGCCTTAATGGGCCCGGCTGAGTGGCTCAGACGTTTGAGGCACTGGAATTCTGATCCCAACTTGGCAGGTTCAATCCTGACTCAGTCCAGTGGTATTAGAAGTTGCTCAAATATGTCAGTTTCGTGCCAGTAGATTTACTTACATGTGAAAAAGCTCCTGAGGGACAAAATTGCAGCACAATGGCGTCTTAGGAAACCATGACATTTATTTAATGGTTCGTAAAATATTATTATTATTATTATTATTATTATTATTATTATTATTATTATTATTATTATTATTATTAGCCAAACCCATGGCGCAGAAGCCTCGAAGGGCCTTGACCTCGAAAGCCTGTAGATTACGAGGTGTCGTGTGGTCAGCACGACGGATCCTCTCGGCCGCTATTCTTGGCTTTCTAGACCGAGGCCGCCATCTCACCGTCAGATACCTCCTCAATTGTAATCACGTAGGTTGAGTGGACATTGAACCAGCCCTCAGATGCAGGTAAAAATTTCTGACCTGGCCGTAAATTGAACCCTGGGCCTGCGAGTAAGAGGCAGGCCCGATACCCATACACAGTGAGGACGCCATTATTATTATTATTATTATTATTATTATTATTATTATTATTATTATTATCCTAATGACCTTCTCCAGTAGTTCGTCTCCTATCCCTGCTAGTCTAATAAATATTGTTCCTAAATTTCTAAACAATGTTGGTCAATTAAATAAAGTGTGAATTGATAGAATCTGATGATGTTCTGACCGAGTTCGGTAGCTGCAGACGCTCGAAAGTCATCAGAAGGTCACCCAAATGGAGTTATGGTTTCTTCTTCATCCAGTAGTAGAAAAAGGATGTCAAAAATGTTTGGTAGGTTGCCTGAATGGCACCATATCAAAATATCTGTACAAATGGGAGATCCATGCTACCCTCTGTATGGACACCACCCACCTAAACACTGGCTGAAAACTAGGAAACTCCCGGGTGCTTCAAGAATCTCAAGAAAATACTCTCATGATGTTGCGGAAGGAGAAGCTGGATGGTGCAGAAATGAACCTCAGGCCAGAACTACACCCGCAATATTAAAATAAGAATTTCGACAGATAGTACAGGACGCAGGGGCATTGCACGTGCCATTGCACGGTTTTGCCAACTTTCTGCATTCCTTTCCCCTCCCTACGCGTCGGACTTACTCGGTCGTTCAATCAGACCACTGTGTTCTCTTTTTTTCTAGTTGCTTTATGCCCCACCGACACAAATAGGTCTTATGGCGACGATCGGGGAGGAAAGGCCTAGGAATGGGAAGAAAGCGACAGTGGCCTTAATTGAGGTACAGCGCCAGCATTTGCCTGGTGTGAAAATTGGAAACCACGGAAAACCATTTTCAGGGTTGCCGACAGTGGGGAGCGAACCCACTATCTCCCGGATGCGAGCTCACGGCTGCGCGCTCCTAACCGTACGGCCAACTCGCCCGGTCTGTGTCCTCTTGTACGTAACTCAGAAGTGAGAGATTTGGCAACTCCAAGCAACACGAACGGACCAGCTGGCTTATCTCCACAGCAACCGCAGTGGGCACGTCCACGTTTCTATGCCAACCATACCACCCACTCCCTTCACCGCATCCACGCAGGCAGTAAACGAAATATAATACCGCATCTTTCAATATTACGACCATAGCCCCGGAATGAAACCTCTTTTACACAATCTGGAGATCTCTAAACAGGCTCGGAACCAGTGTTTCAAGATGCAAGTGGGACTACTCGCGGCAGAAAGCTGCTCGCAGTGAGAGTGCGGAGCCATCCAGGACCAAGCACGTCTTCTGGTCTGTAGGAGACTCAGTGAACATTCCACAGTCCAGAACATCTTGAATGGGCCATCTCCACCGCCAATTTATGGGAAAATTATGTCTGACCTGGACACGGAAAGTAAGTACGTAAGTAAGTAAGTAAGTAAGCAAGCAAGCAAGCAAGCAAGCAAGCAAGGCAGGCAGGCAGGCAGGCAGGCAGGCAGGCAGGCAGGCAGGCAGGCAGGCAGGCAGGCAGGCAGGCAGGCAGGCAGGCAGGCAGTAAGTAAGTAAGTAAGTAAGTAAGTAAGTAAGTAAGCAAGCAAGCAAGCAAGCAAGCAAGTAAGTAAGTAAGTAAGTAAGTAAGTAAGTAAGTAAGTAAGTAAGTAAGTAAGTAAGTAAGTAAGTAAAATGTCTGCACATGGTAGCTGAGACATGTACCCTTGGCTTCCACTGCGTTTATTAATTCAACAGTTAGATGTTTTATAACACGCCTATGTTAAAAATTTCAGAACTCTTCGTGCCGTGGATTTGGCTGGGCATCGCACACACACCCCTCGTGGGTGACGGTGTAAGAATAACTGTGATATTTTCACTGCCTGTCGGAAGGGGCGAATAATGGGGGACCCAGCGGCTCTTAACCAGGGGGGAGGGCGTCCGTTGGTTGGCGGCCACGGAGCCCTCAGCTGAATTTTGTCACTGCTTCCATGTATTTGTGGGAGGTTCCTCAATCTCTGGTAAAATCTTATTCATTTCTGGCCCGGACGGTATTAGGTCACGAGGCCTAGGGAGTCTCATTTTCACGACCTTCATGGCTCTTGTCTTTCCTTGACCGATCTCTTCTTTCTTCGAAGTGTCGGGACCATTCTATTTTTTCACTCTGATTAACATTTATAGAGGATGGTTTCCTAGTTTTACTTCCTGAAGCAACAATCACGACAACCACCGCATCGCACAAATACATACACACAAAAAACTACCGGATATTACGGACTGAATATGGCTCCTCGTGTCGGGGACCGAAAATGGCTTCCAAGGCTTTTTTTATAAAATGGCTTCTTGACTTGTATTACTCTAACCGGTCACCACCCTCTAGGACCCCGGGAATATCCCAGCGGTGATGAGGTTAATAACCTTACCCACCAGTTGAGGGAAAAGAAGGAGATAGGAAAAGAGAGAGAGAGAGAGAGAGAAAAAGAGAGAGAGAGAGAGAGAGAGAGAGAGAGAGAGAGACAGAGACACTGGTGTGAAGGTTGCTATTGTGTCCGCCCCAAGAGGGTAGTTTAAGCGAACACAAGAGAAAACAAGGGCGAAAAAAGAAGCAACAAGTCACAGTACATCAAAAAAATTCCAAGGATAAAACCGGCACCAGCCAACAACATGATACTAAAATTACCCAAAGGAAGAAAAAGAGACACTTACCCAAACCGTGGAGGAAAAGCGACTTAAGGTCCGTGGACAACCAAACAAAGAAAATAGTTGCAGCGCTGCACCAAATGTGGTAAATGAAAACCAACTTTTAAGTGATATGAAAGGAAACTTTAATAGACATTTAAATGAGAGGTAACATTTCAAGATAATATTAGGAGTGGACCTAGGTTCATTATTAATTCAGAAAATACTTTGAACCATATTGTTTAAAAGAATGTAAATACTTGACTAACAATAATTGGATTAACCTGCAAGAAATTAATATGATTAATAAATAAATACCCAATGAGGCAGCTTTAAATAAGAAAATGCAGACTTCATTTAACAAAATAAAGGAACTAAATTGTAAAAATCAACAGGGAAAAGAAAAAAAACAACAGTGACCTCCATACCGTCAAACAAGATAATTAAATATTGATTTAAATGTGATCGATCACGCGTTTAAGAAAAAAAACAAATACCATGTTTAGTAAACAAACCCTAGTCCCATGACCTTTAGGCCGGTTGCCTTTTAACTTTACCACAATTCGTTCCAATTTCTACCAAGGGCAATTTCCAAGGGCACACGAAAATAAAGGAAGAAGTTACACATTTCGCCCAGCCAAAAAACGAGACGAAACGACCAAAGGTAGGCCGAAATAAATCACTTTATATGAAATAAATGCCAACGATACCAGGGAACAAAAATATATTCATCCCACAAGAACACACCAACCAACAACAATCACGGTAAAACAAAAGCCACCACAATCCCCCAAACACACGTTGCCATAGTAACGGACAAGCAAGCACGGACTACAAATGAGAAGTAAAACCAACGGTTTTAAGTCAAAAAAAACAGAGATCCCAGAAACAATGCAAAAAGAACAAAAGGAGAAATAAATCCCAAAAGGCAAGGAACCCGAAGGAAAGCTAACCCCGCTACCTTGGAAACTGCGCCTTGGTTCACACCTTATTGTACAATCAAGTGCAAAAAAAACTTTTACAGAATTTTACGATAAACATACAATTTTTTTTCCACCGTGCGAACTGCATTCTAAAATGATTAATTGCCGAAACCGTTTCCTAAGGCTCACAGACGCACACGATATCCAGCACAATTTTCGAAGAGGAAGTCTTAATCCAAATATTATTATTATTATTATTACAGTTATCTTGAAGTACGCCGAAACACATAAATCTTCTTGCTTCCCCAGAAATACTTTAATCCAAAACAGTTACATACCTTTGAGTCCAGAAAAATTGAGAAGTTCAAACCTTGGCCATTGTTATTGAAGGCCGGCAACCACGAGGCCGTGAACTAAAGTTGTTCACCAAGGATCCTGGGGATTATCGTAGCAAAAACATAATCCAGTGAAACAGTAGGAGGCCAGCAACTAATAGAATAAGGGATAATCCCTCTTAAGTTGGTTTCATGGGGGTTTCAGCACCACCATCCGCCGCATAGCGGAACACTCACATACACGTCTATCCATGGCGGCTACAGGACGCCGACTCCCTCGGAAGTAGTTGCTAGGGGTCAAGACTAGACTCGCCTCACCACTCGCTCACGCGCAGTAGGCGCAGACCAAAACTCCGTTCAGCAGCGCGCGGCATATCATAACAAAGGAGATATTGGCGAAAGCCGATTGACATAGAATTTCCAAACGGCAACACACATGCCAGTTCGAAAAGGTTATGGGGGGGGGGTCACAAACTACATAATACTGTCTCAATTACCTACCTTATGTACGCTGCCTAGCGACAGTAAATCTATGCATTTAATCCCGGTGATAGCACGTTGGATTGTCATATCCCAACTCATGTTTTACGCTAGTTTTCCGTTCATAACTCCCCAGGGAATTGCGAAAATAAAAAATCCGGCCTCGTGGTGCATTTGTATGCCCTTCCACACACCTATGTTAAAATTTTCAGATCTCTACGTGCCGTACATTTGGCTGGGCACCGCGCACAGGCAAACTGACAAACACTTCCTTTTAATATTATATATTTTTTCGAGAGTGCATCTGTACTAAATATACTACTTATTTTCTAAACGCAGGTAATAATGGTCCGCCTCTGTGGTGTAGTGGTTAGTGTGATCAGCAGCCACCCCCGGAGGCCCGACTCTGCACTGAAATTTGAAAAGTGGTACGAGGTCTGGAACGAGGTCACTCAGGCTCTGCAGATCAACTGAGTGGAGATGGGTTCCATTTCCACCTCAGCCATCCTGAAAGTGGTTTTCCGTGGTTTCCTACTTCCCCTCCAGGCAAATGCTAGGATGGTACCTAACTTAAAGCCACGGCCGTTTTCTTTCCTCTATCTATCCCTTCTAAACTTCCCATCCCCTCATAAGGCCCCTGTTCAGCATAGGTGGTGAGGCCGCCTGGGCGAGGTACCGGTAAATCTGATCTTCACATCAGTTGGTAAAATTTTAATACTTCCTTTTACGGGACTCTGCAAATATTATTATTCTATTGAAATTTATCCTATAATTAGATCAATTAAGAGTTTCAATGACTATCAATTCAAGGTATATCTACTCTTTTGCTGCAAAATGCTATTAACCTCAAGGCTGTGAATATTTCGCAGCCCCATAACAAGTGGACGCATCAACTATATTGAAAGATTCTGGTATCAGTGTTGTAGTTGTTGTTTAGGTCAGCAGTGCATAGACTGGTTTGATGCAGCTCTTAGTTACGTATCACACATAACAATTTCCGGGACCCAATAATGATCGCCTCCCCCCTATAAGATATTTACAGAAAGCAAAAATGGCGAGAGAACTGTATGTGTTTACGCACGTCTGTATCGCATGCGATACTACATTTGCCTTGCAAATTTTAAAATTCCTACATATAAATAATAATTGGTAGTTTTCAGAATAGTCTATATGTCCTTACTTAACAATATTAGTAGTGATAGAAAACGAACACCACTATGAGAGGTATCTACTTTCGAAGCTTACCAATGATCTGTAACTGTTTGGATAAAGTGACCTACAGTTGATTGGTGAGATACGATGTGGAGAATTTTATAGACTGAAGATTAAAGTAAAACCTATTAATAAATTAAATCCCAAATATATTTTACTATACATTTGACACTCTGTGAATACATGTCACTATACAAAATCATTATTCCAAAATCGCTAGGTAGCACAAGGCCTCAACTAAAGGAGACAAATAAATTAACCTCCATGCTTCAGGCTTTGAACGGTAGATTACGCGGGCTGTGTACATTTTGCAGCCCCATAACAAGTGAATGCATCAACTAAATTAAAAGATTCTGGTATCAATGTTGTTGTTGTATGGGTCATAGTGTGGCTTGATGCATTTCTCCATACTACCCTCTCCTCTGCTAACCTAATAATATTCCAAGTAACCTATCCTCCTCCATTCGCCTCACATGACACCATTACTGAAGCCGGTTTATACGTATAGCTTCATCCATCGAGTTCATTCTTAGCCTTTATCTCCTCATTCCGTGTACCCTCCTGCAATTGTTCCCAACCATTTGTACCAACCATCATTGTCGCTACTTTCATGCCTGTTACTTCTAACTTATGAATAAGATATCCTGAGTCCATCAGCCTTCACTCCCATAAAGCAAAATTGGTCAGAAAACAGACCGATCTAAAGATAAATTTGTCCGGAAGCTAACTTCCTGCACTGCATTACCTTTACTGCAGCTTGACTCAATCTTACTTACCATACAACCATTCTGGGAAAACACACATCCTAAATATTTGAAATTATCCACGTGTTCCAGCTTTGTGTCACCTATATGAATTCTGTTCTCTTCGATTTCTTGCCTACGGATATAAATGTAATCTTGGAAAGGCTACGTTTCATACCATCATCATTGCACCTATTTTCAAGTTCCAAGATATTAGACTGAAGGTTTTCGGCACAATCTGCCATTAAGACCAAGTCCTCACCATAGACCAGACTGCTTACTACATTTCCACCTAACTGAATCCCTCCCTGCCACTTTATACCTTTCAGCAGATGATCCATGTAAATTACGAGCAACAAAGGTGAAATATTACAGAGTTTTCTAACCCCTGTAAGTACCCCGAACCAATAAATCATTCTACCATCAATTCTCACTACAGCCCAATTGTCAACATAAATACCTTTGACTCATTTTTAATAATCTACAATTAATTCAATAGTCCTCCAGTATGGCGAAAATTTCTCTCGGTAACCTATCATATGCTTTTTCTAGATCTTCGAAACATAAACACAACTCTCTATTCCTCTCGTAGCGTTTTTCAATTAGGTCCTACCTGGTGCATACTGAAAATATGATCCTGACAGCCCCTCTGTCATCTGAAACCACACTAGTTTTCATCCAACTTCCTCTCAACCACTGACCGCACCCTCTCTTCTAAGATGCCAGTGAGTACTTTGCCTGGTATTCTAATCAATGAGATACCTCAATTTTTGTTGAAATTCTTCCTGTTCCCTTGCTTATAGATAGGTGCAATTCTTGGTTTTGTCCAATCTGAAGGTACCTGACCAACCCCTCCCCGCATGGTGCAAGAGCCCCGTTATTATTGGCTTTCTAGACCGGGGCCGCTATCTCACTGTCAGATAGCTCCTCAATTGTAATCACGTAGGCTTAGTGGACCTCGAACCAGCCCTCAGATGCAAGTAAAAATCCCTGACCTGGCCAGGAATCGAACCCTGGGCCTCCGGGTAAGAGGCAGGCACGCTACCCCTACACCGCGGGGCCGACACCTTACCAGCACTCCATGCTAATCTTATTACTCTATGAAGCCATTTCATCCTTGCCTTGCCACTACACTTCACCATTTCAGGTCTAATTTCTTCTACTCCTGCTGCATTATAACAATGGAGTTTACTCCCACTTAGTCAAGCGTAATTTCACCAGCATTATTTCCCTCCTCCGCAGAGCTGGGTTGTTCACGACATCAGCAGGAAGATTTCCTATTACGTTGAGAAGATTTTCAAAATATTCCTTCCACCTTTCCAGTGATTCCTTGGGATCTATTATGATTTCATCTGTATTACCCAAACACTGTTCATTTCCTTCTTTGGCTTCCCATCCTAAGATTAGTTTTTAGTGTCCAGAAAGGTTTCCCTGCTGTTTGACCTAGCCTTTCCAGGTTATTACCAAAATCTTCCCAATACTTCTTTCTGGATGCAACAAATATTCGTTTCGCTCTGTTTCTTTCATCTACGCACATTTCGCTGTCTGTATCAGCCCTTTTTGGAGCCTTTTCTGATACGCCTTCTTTTTACGTTTACAATCTTTTCTTACTTCATTATTCCACCAAGATGTTCGCTTTTTCTCATCTTTACACACAGTTGTCCCTAGGCATTCCCTTGATATTTCTACTACAGCATCCCTGTATGCCACCCATTCACTTTCTGTATTCCGAACCTGCTTACTGTCCATTGTTCGGAAATTCTCACTAATCATTTCCATGTAGTTATGTCTAATTTCCTCGTCCTGGAAATTTTCTACCCTTATTCGTTTGCAGACAGATTTCACTTTCCCTATCCTAGACCTAGATATAGTTTACTACAGATCTTACAGGTCCTAGACTTCTTTAAATTTTAGTAACTTACGTGTACCGAACCATCAGCGCTGTATACAAGGGCTTTAATATTTTATGATTACGTTATGACTGCATCAGTTACCTATCACATGTGATATAGAGTAAACCTCTAAACTCCTCTCTCTATAGTCCATCCTGATCACCGTGCCTTTAGAGCCACAATTTTCTATACAGTACATGAGAAGGAGAAATTACCAAGCGAGTGGATACGTGGATCGTTTCACTTGCATGTCAGCTTGCATTCCTTAGATAGTGGGTTCGACCCCCGCTGTCGACAGCCCTGATGATGGTTTTCCGTGGTCTCCCATTTTCACAACAGGGAAAAGCAGGGAACGTATCTTAATTAATACCACGGTAATTTTGTTCCCTATTTCAGCCCTTTCCTCTCCCATGGTTGTTATAATACCATCTGCGTCGGTGCGACGTAGAACTTTAAGGTATTAAAGGAGAAATTAGCATATAGATTAGAGTAGGCGACAGGAATAATAGTGTAGAAACACCATTAGAATCAAAAAGTAACCGAACTTGTGTGAAAGATTTTATTTCAGAGGACATGGGATCTTACACAAAACACCACCTTTTAAGAAAGACCCTTTGAGAGGGACATATTACTGCCAACGTCCGTACTATTCATTAAAAAAAGACTGCAGTCCCCATTGTCACAGCACGCTTCAGCACTTTCACCTATGGTATGCTCTGCCTTCTGAGTGAACTTTCGGAAAGCACTATTGGAGTAAGATCTGGAAAATACGGAGGATGAGGAAGCACAAGTTTGTTATGGAGTAAGCATGGAGTAAGCCGTGTGCTGGGGCGTTCGCGTTATTGAGAGCGGAATATTTTCTTTCCCACAAAAAGGACGTTCGTCCCTATGCCTACGCATAGCAATATACGCCTCCTTGTTGGCAGTTCGACCTTCAGTAACAAATTCGAAAAGTACCAGTCCGAGGATGTTAAACATTATTACGAGCATAAAGTTTCCCTTTGATTGGTCTGCACGAAATATTTTCTGTCGTGGTGAGGGGAGTGATTTCCACTAGATCTACCATTTGGTTTGGGTATCGTAGAGAAAACAACAAGTATCGTCACCTGTAATCAACCCGTGAAAGAGATTTGGACCATGATGCACCCTGTGAATCAGTTCTCCATTAACCAGTGGTCGTATACGCCTGGGAGTATAGGCAATACTCCACTCTGCCCAGGCAGCAAGGCTGCCTATACAGCAAACAGGAGCCAAAGTGGGGTTACGTTTTGACTCTAATTGTAAAACTGCAGTGAAGAACATAGTCTAGTTGAAAAATAAAGACCTCTCAAAGTGACCAAACACCTTTGTCGCCATATATATATTGAACCAGACTGCCCATACATATTTCATGTGTCATTGCTAATGTATTTTACACCGTACCTGAAGCGTAACACAAATTAGGCTCATCCACTATTTAATGGCCGTGGTGCAGCTTTAATATTTAATCAATTTAATTATCAAACATTTCACGTATCAATGATCCTGTATCGCTCACAGTCCCTTTCATTACTGTAATACTTTGAAATTAGTAATTAACTGATCAAAACGCTGAAGAGCCTGGGCGAGGTCTTTGAAGAACAATTTTGTCTGCATAACCAAGTGGAATTTTAAATGTGATTGTGAATTAACAAGGTGATATAGGAGCTAGAACAGGAATGGTAGACTCATGGGATAAAGAGATTCAGAATGAAGAAATGATACTTTCACCAAATGAAAGAAGAGTGAAGGATACCGAGGTCATGTCGGACTAAAGCAATGGAACTTTACTAGAATTTTACGAAACTGCCAATATTATTACACCCTTCCAACTACAATTAATAATTTCCAATACTATGATTACTTCACAATTCTCATATATCTCTTCTTCCAGACTCATCTGCATATATAAATTTTCATCTCATTTCTTCTAAACAACCTCTTTGTTACGGTTTACTTGCCCTTCAACGACAAATCTTCTTATTAACCGCGAATTCGCAATATTTAATCCATTTATTCTTATAATGCAGTCATAATGGCCATGTCTGCCGGTTTGGTCTTTGCAACGTCCAGGTTTTATTCTGTAATTCACAGACTCTCCTCTTAATCTCGCCTAGTTCAATGCTAAATGATCTTCCCCAGTAGCGTGGTACATAAACATCGATATTCACATTCCATATGTGCTTACAATAACCTAAAATTATCTTACGAGCACGGTATAACTATTACTCAAATTGGCATACGCTTGCGGTTAACTTCTTAAAATCTAGCACTGACATTCACTTACTGGCACATATAATTTATTTGTAGGCAATTCTGCAAACCTATTATATTTCAACAACTACAAATAATTTTAAACTGGCAATTTGGAAACTTATTACTTATTCCGTCTCGATTGGGTCAACTGCTGGCTCCTTCTCGCTTCTTGTGCCATCTCTGAGCACTCAGCCGTGGTCTCCGTGTACGTGACAGCTGAGCATCGGTCTTGGCAGTCTTGCTTGAGTTAAAGCATCTCAGGAAGTCTTCCTCCACCAGTTTAAGTGTGTTTCGTCATATCTCCGGTGACCATGCAATAAGAGACAACATTATTTGTGCAGAATTCATTGCAAGATCTTCCATTATAAGCTTTCTAGGACGTACAAATGGCTATTTTTATTTGATAATACTCCGAAATTGTACTCTAAATATATATATTTCCAACAAAGCTTGTTCTCTTTAAATATATCGCCCATTGAATGTTGATTAGAGCTTCTGAATAATATCTCTGCAGTTTTTAACGGTATCCGGCCACTTATTGTAATGCAACTGGCCCTTTCGTTCTCAATGCTTTACTGGTCCGTAGTTTTTTTAACTTAAATACTTTGAAACGGAAGTGTATACGTTTTCCACTCGTCTCGGCTTATTTTTGCAGGTATAATTAACTAAATTATTCGTTCGAATGTATTTTATCTCGCGGCTTCTTCCTCGTACGTTGATAATATTCTTCTTAGCTCGCAGTAAAATTGCTATCTTTTAAATGTGATCTTCTCTTACAAAGTAGTTAAGAATAGAATGAATTCAATTATTTTCTAATGACCATAGTTGTTGTATCTAAGAAACTCTTTTCTTTCTCGCCGGTCTTGATAAGTCTCCGCCTTCTAATTACGATCAACATGCCACATGGATACACTTCATATATATTTGCGCTGTCTGAAGCTGCTCCGCGCCATTTTATCCGCTACATCTCCATGCTAATGACCATCTCAACTGTAATGTAATGGTACATTATGATAATAAGGTATAAAGGACTTGCGAAAGTAAAAGTAACAGGTACGGTGTGTCGGTTAACAGTTACATACAAAATAAAATATCAAAGAGAGAAATCTTATGATAATTGTTGTTTGCTGTATGGATATAAAATGGAAGATGAACATTTGTTGAGAATATGTAGGGAGATGGAGACACTTAGAGACAAGTTACTCCACTCTATTGTAAAACTTTAAACTGAAGTGTGGACTGCAGCATGAAAATAAAATAAAAATATTTATGAAAGGAAATTAGGTACTAAAATAAATAATGTAGAAAAGAATGAATCAATTTGACAAAAGGGCATTACTGATGGTTACAAAATAATTAACCTTGATGGCTCTAATTACCGAAGGCTGTACAGGATTTGGAAGATCTCGTCAAAACCAAAAGCACTAATTTTTGAGGAAATCCGTCAGCACTCTGGTCATAACCTTGTTGTAAGTTCCGTCTTGTTAAAAGCATACTGGTTATTGCTACATACATTAGAAACAGAAGTTGGTATTCAAAAGTATATTTCCGATTAGTGTTCTAATACGTCCGGCTCCATGGCTAAATGGTTAACGTGCTGGCCTTCGGTTCAAAGGGCCTCAGGTTCGATTCCCGGCCGGGTAGGAGGTTTTAACCTCAATTGTTATTTCCACTGGCCCGGGGACTGGGTATGTGTGTCGTTCTTAAACAGAAAATACAAGGAAAAGAAGGAAAGAATTCGAACAATGAGAAATTATATCAGTAAAAATGTGGTTGCTATATAGTAGGCATATATTGTAAAAAGAAAATAAATCACTAAGCTCAATTTATTGACTGTTAATGATTTTTATGATTTATTATCGTGGTACAAGTTTGCAAGTGTGTAAAGGAAAACGAAACTTAAATATATTATACTGCAGGATTGTGTAAATACGTCATGAAAACAGACATTCCTACATCGCACTGCGGACGGTAAGGTTCAATTCTCTTTACGGGTAACTAAAGAGAAATGAACACAGCGAAAATTGCACTAATGGACTACGTATCTATACATGGCTGGGAGAATAAAGGATAGGAAAAGGATTAGGAGATACGAGATTTTGCTGTAACCGCAACGATATATATGTATTTCTGTTTCCCTTATTTCTATATTAACGTTATACCTATCCTGAAAACCACGTTTCGAGGTATGGATGAGAAAAGGCCATCCTTCTGAATCAAATTCTCGAATCATGAGACCCGACTAGAGACATATTAACCACAATTTCAACTTTTTCTATTTGTTTTACGTCGCACAGACACAGACAGGACTTACGGTGACGATAGGCTACGATTAAGAAGGAGATGATCGTGTACTTAATTAAGGTGTAGGCGCGGAATCTGTCTGGTTTGGAAATGATAAAGAATGGAAAATCGTCTTCAGGCCCTCCGACAGTTGGATTTGCACTCACCATCTCCCGAATGCAAGCTCCCCATTACGCGGCCCTAAGAGCACAGCTAACTCACTCGGGTCAAATAATTATTTACATTTATTTTATATTTTTATGGTCACAATATCTATCATAGTGTTCTCTATTAAACTTTCACGTACACAACTCCTTCCAAAAAACGGTGGACGATACTAAATCCACTACTGCACTGTCTAAAACATTAATTTAACTCTCCTTGGTTTAGGTTTATATTGCAGCTTCATCGGAAGTAGAAGAAACTTCGAACTTCACATCTACACTTTGTAAGACTTAGTACAAAACTTGGGAACCAACGTTGTAGGAAGTTCGTAATTTAATTACTCTGCTCCTGGTCTTCATTAAACTGAATATAAAATCAACAGGATGCTCCCAGTGTTTCATCTCAAAACATGACGCCAGAATGCAATGAATAAATTCACAGATTTTGTACGATGCCATTGTAACTGCAATATAAGGGACCTTGCCCCCGGGAGCTAACGTATGTATCTATCATATACGAAGTCCGTTCGTTGAATCGGGTTAATGCGGTTCTTAAGCACTCAACAGGACACGAAACCAAGTACAGTTCTCTACAAGTACACTCACCTAACGAAATAACAAAAAATTCTGAAATACATTTTCGTAGATTAATGCGGATTCATTTTGCTTCCCAAGATTTACGCATAAAGGTACATACTACAAAGTCCTAAGTTCTATCCCTTCAGGGAAGCAACTCGGTGTTAAAAACATCCCAGGATATGAGCTAAGAATTTTAAGTAAATAAAATATAATAAAGTATGAGAATAAATTCTTTATTTATTCCTAAAAATTACAATCCTTTCCTTAAGTATCGTTATCCAGTTGATTAGATTAGCAGTTTACCTGGCGAGTTGGCCCTGCGCGTAGAGGCGCGCGGCTGTGAGCTTGCATCCGGGAGATAGTAGGTTCGAATCCCACTATCGGCAGCCCAGAAAATGGTTTTCAGTGGTTTCCCATTTTCACACCAGGCAAATGCTGGAGCTGTACCTTAATTAAGGCCACGGCCGCTTCCTTCCAACTCCTAGGACTTTCTTATCCCATCGTCGCCATAAGACCTATCTGTGTCGGTGCGACGTAAAGCCCCTAACAAAAAGAAAAGATTAGCAGTTTGCCTTCTTCTGCCACTACAAGCGCTATTGTGTGTCAATGCATTCTTTCATTTAAGCCCTTGTAACTACATTCAGTGTAGACACTTTTCAAAACTTAAAAACGCCCGAGGGTATTGAACCAAGGAGCACATTACAGAAATAATTATGTGAGTTGATTTGGCTATAATTTCAGTCAAAAGTAAAACGTGTAATTTAGGCTTTTATTCCCGAACTGCATTTAGGCTGGAATTGATTTCCGAAATTTGTTTTCCTTTTTTTTTTAATATTAGAGGTAACCAATACCTACAATGCGAAACTTTTCTGGGTCGTTTAGCCCTTCAACTTTCGCCAAAATTGAGGAAATTGCTTTTATTTTACTTTTTTCATAGTATGGGGACCCATACCTTGACTGTTAGGAAATATCTTCAACATTAAAATAAATACACCGAGGTGTCTATCTCCGTTTGTGCGGGCTAACCTCCCGAACTGCTGGACGGACTTTAATGCGGTTTTTATCGTTTAATAGAAAAGTTAATGAGAAAGGTTTAAGTGTATGAAACTTTAAGCCGTAATAAAAGGGAGAGGACCATTGACAATTTTATTGATGGAAGTCAAAGGAAAAATGGCCATCCCACCGCTTTATTGACTAAAGCTGCTTAAACCATAAACGATAGACCCAATGTACGTGTGGAAGAAATGATGAAAATTAAAAAGCTTTAAAAAATTAGGTCCACAATTTCAAAGGTAATCTTGAGACAGATCCTACCGTATATTTTGCAGAAATAAATCAAACAGAAGTTAGAAATCACATTTTGAGCTCAATCAAATATTTCAATCATGTTATTGATTATTATGTCCCACTAAACTAACTACTTTTCACGTTTTTCGGAGACGCCGAGGTGTCGGAAGTTTGGCTCGCAAGAGCTGTTATACGTGTCACAAAATATACGGACACGAGGCTTCAGATAGCTCCGGTCTGAGCCAGAATCGAACCTGCCAATTTGTGGTCAGAAAGCCAGCGCCTCCACCGTTTGAGCCACTCCGCCTGGAATATTACCTCAATAACCGTTTAAGTACACAAATATCGTTCCAAAACCAATCAAACCCCATGGCACAACAGCCCCAAAAGGGTATGGCATACGAAGCGACCGCTGCTGAGCGCGAAGGCCTGCAGATTACGAGGTGTCATGTAGTCAGCACTACGAATCCTCTCGGCCATTATTCTTGGTTTTCTAAGTCGGGGCCCCTATCTCGCCGTCAGGTAACTAACCAAATTGTAACGACACAGGCTGAGCGTACCTGAAACCAGCCCTCAGATTAAGGTAAAAATCTTTGACCTGGCCGAGAATCCAACCTAGGCTTCCGAGTAAAGGGCAGACATGCTACTTCTGTACCACGGAGTTGGCCACAAATACCGTTTATAGCATGCAATTTGTATGTTTTGTTTATAAGTCAGTTTCGCTTTAGTGAAAGCGCAGAAATGGATTAAACATATTATTTTTCAATGACTCATCCACCACTCATTTGAATTTAAGGCTATCGCTGAGGGGGCAGATTGCCTCTCTATTGTTCATATAACCTCATTCTAATTGATTTAAAACATGTTGACAATGTACCTAACACCTCCGTTGGTAAATTATTCTAATCCGTAATTCATCTTTAAATAAGGGCGGATTTGTCGAATTTATCCTCTCCAATTCCAGCTCTATCTCGTACTAGATGCACCTGATACTCATGACGGGTTCATCAGAATTAAGGTATAGCTACACTGAGCGGAATATTCGAAACAAAAATATTTGTTTTGCGTTGCCTACTGTAGAGTTTGAGGGCAACACGGTTATTACTAGAGATAGCAATTATGGACAAGAATAGGTTAGGATGCAAACGTATTTGAACAAGGCGCAAGTGGCATCTAGCCGCTCTTCAGTAATGCCGGGAAGTTGCATAAATTTTAGGGGTTCTGATAGATCAGATTGCTAATATTTATGCAAATCTCACTGCAGAACCGTTGTGCGGATAGAATACACTTGCGCCTTGGTTATGTACATTTGCGTTCTAACGTATTCTTGTATATAATTCCCGTCTCTACTTATTCGTTTGCACTCAGATTTCACTTTCTCTATCCTAGACCTGTCGCACCGACACAGATAGGTTTTATGGCGACGATGGGATAGGAAAGGCCTAGGAGTTGGAAGGAATAGGGCGTGGCCTTAATTGGGGTACAGGCCCAGCATTTGCCGGGTGTGAAAATGGGAAACAATGGAAAACCATCTTCAGGACTGCCGACAGTGCGATTCGAACCTATTATCTCCCGCATGCAAGCTCACAGCCGCGTGCCTCTAACCGCACCGCCAACTCGCCAGGTTTAGAAATTCACAGCCTGTTTTCAGTCGTTTGACCGAGTCAGGGATTGAATGAATAAAGTCCCCATCTAGCGGCGAGGATAAGAATTGTGTCGGCTGCCGAATCCTGTCGCACTCCACTGGAACAATAATTAATGACTGTCAGATGAAATGAAATGATCTTAGAGAGAGTTTCTGGAGTGAAACACGACAGGGAGAACCGGAGTACGAGGAGAAATCCTGTCCCGCCTCCGCTTCATGCAGCACAAATCTCACATGGAGTGACCGGGGTTTGAACCACGGAACCCAACGGCGAAAGGCTGGCGCGCTGCTGCCTGAGACACGGAGGCTTACAAGTGAAATAAATTTTATATCTGGATTAAAGCCACTCTTTACTAATGAGTCTAACAATTTCATCTTCCTCAGGATAGGCTATAAGCCATGCTACCATAGCGGAATACTTCTACAGTACAGACCATCAAATCTCTTTGACCAGACGAGGGTCATTGCTTCTGTAAAGGACATCAATGCTCGACTTGTGAGGGAAGCCATAGAGATAGATGCGCCCATACAACATCATCGGAGAATACGACTTCAAGTTATCAAGTACATGAAGATCTGTACTCCAGAAATACATGCATAACACCACGATAGCACTGCGCGAAGCACTCTAGAAACGCTCTGCAGAAGGCGGTGAGTCAAGAGCTTCCCTTCTGAGCACCGCAGCACAGCACAGCGCGACGATCCTCGAGTACAGTTGGTAAAGGGCCTTGGATAACGTGATCGTGACTTCCATGTTCTTTGAAGAATTTCTATGCTCACCTTCAGAAGCAGACCTTCACGTGCTTTACCCTGATGAAAGACATTGAAACTTGCAGAAAGCTCGGCTTTCTTGTTAGACTCGTTAATTAAAAGTGGCTTTAATTAATATATAATATTTATTTTAATATATACATCAATACTTTAAAAAGTATTGATGCATATATTTTTAAAAAACTGTAAGAAGAACATAATACATCCGCGAGATTTGGAAGGGGTGGAACTTGAACTTCCTGCACATCATACTGCCGCCGGACATCCAGCAGACTATATGTGATCTGTATTTGACCAACCATGTACCAGGGATCACAGCCATTCAATATACACAGATGGTTCTCGCATTTCCAGCAACGGAACACTAGCGGGCTGCGCCTTCATGGTATATGAGGGTGAAGACGAAGTTCATTCTGAGAAAGTAAAACTAAAAGAATACTGTTCCATGTTTCAAAAATACGTGTGCGACTATACTCAATGACTCACAAGCGGCGCTGAACTCCATAAAAGATAAATATAACTCACTCAATTTGGCAGTACATGTAAGAGAGAATATATCAAAGTACAATAAACATATATGTTTCGGTTGGGTGCGAGGTCATTCCGCCATAAAAGGGAACGAAGGAGCTGACCAATTGGCCAAAGAAGCTTGTGATTCTAACTTGTCAGAGAGTTATACTAAATGCCCAATTTCTTTTGTCAAAAGAACCGTAAAGGATGAAATGCTCTCTCGCTGGAATGAACTGTGATTAACAAGTAAAAATGGCTCAGTAACCAAAGACCTGTTTTTTCCAAATGTATATAGTAGGCTGGGATGTAAATATATAGTGTGCAACTATCATTTAACTCAAGTGCTATCAGGTCATGGTAAATTCAATGCTTACTTCGAGCGATTCAAAATTCCAACACAAAATGGCTCACTGTGCTTCTGCACTGAAGACATTCAAACTGTAGAACACGTTATGTTCAACTGTCCTGCTTTTGAGAGAGCACGTTTTGAACTTAAGATGCATTTGTTATTTGTTTCTATTTTGAAAACCACTAAATTTCATATTTAAAAAAAATGCTGCACTTCTCAGTTTTCAGAATTTATTGACTATGTATTTAAACGTATATAATTTATACTGTCTGCTTTTTCAGCTGCTTAACATATGTGTTGTATATATTGTATATATATTGTACCTATGTCTGGTATTTTTAAATATTAGTACGGTGCTCTTAGTATTAAGGATTGTATATATCAGGGATGGCGAACCTATGCCACGCGTGTCACTATGTGACACGTGAGCAGGATTTCGGTGGCACGCCACATGAACATATTAAAGTTTTTATATACGTCTTGTGTTACAGACTATACAAGATCATATGAATCGTATAGTCATAGTGTTTCACGTGTAAGAAATGAATATCGAAAACCTGGCGCTCAGTCAGTCGGTGAGTGAGGTTTGACGTGTGTGTGGTAGCCAGTAGCGCGTAGTTATTCGTTGTGTGTTACTGTTTATTGAATGTCGTTTGTATACGAACCTCACAAGTATGTTTTCGGTGCCAAAAAAACAGAAACTTAACAAAAGTAGTAACCGGATTCTTCAAGAACAGTGGACAACGGAATTCAGAGTGATGGAAATAAGCAATAACGCTTTGTGCTGCCTGTGACTGAAAACCGTCGTGTCCCGCACATTAAATGGAGGCCAAAAGCACCATTTCGGGACGATTCATTTAAATGTTCATTCCATGTCAAATGAAGAAAGAAGAGAGCTCGTTTCACAGAAAATCGAAGAATACACAAAGCAAACTACCTTTTGTATAATCTTTCAGTCCAAGGAATAATATCAGTGCGGTTGTCTCACTGCATATTAGAGCATGGGAAGGCGATTTTTGACGGTGAGTTCTTGAAAGAGACTTTTTTTATCGACGTCCGATACATTAATTGAAGACTTTCCTAATAAACAGCAAATAATTAACAGAACTAAAGAAGTGCCAGCCAGCCGAAATACTTTCAAGGTTAGAATAATAAGAATGAGTGAAGATGTTTCGGAGCATTTGAAAGCTGATTCGGATAACACCCAGATGTATTCAGTATGTCTTGATGAAAACACGTATGTGACCTTACAAGAAAGGATTGCTGTTTTGTCTGATTTCTCGGTGAAAATATGACGAGGTGTGTTACAATGGGAGCTTATTATATATTTTTACACATAATGTTAGGTATTTTCGAATTTTTAAAATGTATTTTTGATGTTTTTGCAAAATACAACCACTGAACATGCAGTCAAATATACTTACAAGATATATATTAAATAAGTAAATAAATCACTAAATGAATAACTAACATATTATGAAACATAATTGGGAATTAAGAAAGGAAGTCGTCTGGGAGGGAGGTGTATAGCCATTCCTTAAAAGAAAATAACAAGTGGCACAGTAAACAGTTGAGAATAATAAAATAGACTTAAAATGGCACACTAGCTGGAAAAGGTTCGCCATCCCTGGTATATATCATACTTTTATTTTTCCATTTCTGTTCATGTCTATTTTGCTGTTTATGTATTTTAAATTTTATCAGAGAAATTGTATATTTTGTATAAACTACAACCCTAACATACCTTATGGTGGGGTTCACAGCACTTTGGAGATTAAATAATAATAATAATAATACTTTAAAAAATTTACGCCACAAAATGGTACGTTGTTTGATGCTCCCTGCGCGAATTACAACAGAGAGGTAAAGGTCGACTGACAGTTCACCAACTTAAATGCAGTAATAATAGACTTTGAGGTTTTGATTCAATACCATACAATAAAATATTCAGCAAAGGAACAATACTACACATATATTACAATTAAGTCGAGTTACGGCGTGATCGTACAATAAAAATCATTTAGTATTTGACTACACACTAGGAAACTAACAGACACTAAAAGAAACTGCCAGACTGACGAATGTGCACGGCAAGCGGGTGGATCATACCTCAGTGCCCATGACCTTGGTGAAAATATACGCCTACTACCCTTCCTTACAACACATGTAAATCCTCCAATACTTGCTGTGGTGCTATACAAATCGGTTAGCAGCAGCAAACGATATTCTCTGCATATTTTCCTGAATAACTTTGTTATAAAACAACAAAATAAAGGAAAGAATTTGCTGATAAGACAACAGGGCACGTACATTTTTTTTAAATAATTCCTATAACTCCTAGTTTTTTTCCGGTTGAAATAGAATAAATAGAATAAAAATGAATTATGTTTTCTCCACAGAGAGAGGGGGTGATGGAACCCTCCCCAAACCCCCTCCCCTCCTAATCGCCGCTAGTGCTCTTAACCCTCAGTCCGTTCAAGAGTTCTGAAATCGTACCTTCAAATGAGAAAATTCTAAATGTGAAGTTTGGGTGAAATATTTCCAGTAGTTTTTCAGTTATAAGAAATCAGCTCTACGCGCACCCGCTGCTGAGCTACCGCCACTAAGACGTAGATTATACAGCATTCCATTAAAAACACAGACGTTACATCACAGTAGAAATCGATCAGGGTCCATATGGCTTGTAGTGTTAACACTGAATAAGGAATGGAAATTTTAGCAATAGTTAAGTTCCTCGGTCTATCCCATACCAATATACATTCTTCAAATGAGACTAGTGGAATGTATCACGTGTTTGCCTCAATAAGCGACAGGAATTTAATCTTCTCTTACAGTTTAATATGGAATCCAACGCACCAGCTGTGATTCGTGGTTATACCCAATAGCACCAAAACACCATAAGGCCTTGAGTTGGTGCTGTATGTCTTGTGCGAATGCAGTCAATGTGATGCCTCTCCCCCTGTCTGCGGCGAACCAAAATGCGATCATCATTTTCAAACAAAGAGAACCTGGACTTGTCCGAAAACACTATATACTGCCATTCCTGTCCCCAGTAAAGTCATTCCATACACCATTGCGGTCTAGCATGTTTATGCACATTAGTCAAAGGTAGGGGGGAAGTAGACGACGCGCGGGCAATCCACATCGTAATAAACGGCGACGAACTGTCACCCCTCATAGTGTACGATGTGTTACACTGTTCCATTGTTACGGCAGAGCCGAGGAGGACGCACATCTGTCTGTAATACCATTCGGAGGAGGTGTCGACCTTCCCGGGAGGTGGTCTGGGTGGTGCGACCAGGCCCATCTCGTCGCGTTCTACGGCCTTCTGTGAACCATTCTGTACACACTGCACTGCCGTCACAGTTCGCCCAACACAACCGGCAATTTCTCGGATGGCTGCATCACGTTCTCGCATGCCAATAATGCGCCCTCTTTCAAACTCACTCATTTGACGGTACGGTTCTATCATAAGGCTGCGAGGCATCCTGAACATCTGCTGAAATCACACTGATCCATTACCTTCGGTTTATAGCGACAACGAGACACGCAGGCACATTTTACCAGTCGGTGGTAGCGTGCCGATACGGCGATGTGGACCTTGAACCTGAGGGCCGACATAGTTCAAATGCTAGGCCTCATCATTTCTTGACAATATACTATAGCACATGTCCCGTGCATATGAACTTCCTATCCCTAATCTTTCCAGGTGCCCTGAATTTTATGAACACAAGTGTACGATATGGACAGAAAACAACAAATTTCAAACACCCGAAAATATCTATCGTTGAAGCTACACTCCAAAACACATAAGACACCTCCAATTGTCCGACTCGTTGGCTGAACGGTCAGCGTATTGGCCTTCGGTTCAGAGGGTCCCGGGTTCGATACTCGGCCGGGTCTGGGATTTTAACCTTAATTGGTTAACTCCAATGACACGGGGGCTGGGTGTATGTGTTGTCTTCATCATCCTCATTTCATCCTCATCAAGACGCGCAGGTCGCCTACGGACATCAAATAGAAAGACCTGAATCTGGCGAACCGAATCCGTCCTGGGATATCCCGGCACTAAAAGCCATACGACATTTCGTTTCTTTCACCTCCAGTTTATTAGCACTCGAGCGATCCTTTGTCATAATACCACTACTTGACAAGAATTTTACAAATGTATTATCTTTTCCAAACAAAAACAATACAATTCATCACACGGACATTCATCTCGACGCGTCTCATTACTCCTTATTTTCACCATTATTATTTGGAATGTTGTTGTTTGAGTCATCAGTCCATGGACTGGTTTGATGCAGCTCTCCATGCCACCCTATCCTGTGCTAAACTTTTCATTTCTACGTAACTATTGCATCCTACATCTGCTCTAATCTGCTTGTCATATTCATACCTTGGTCTACCCCTACCGTTGTTACCCCCTACACTTCCTTCAAAAACCAACTGAACAAGTCCTGGGTGTCTTAAGATGTGTCCTATCATTCTAACTCTTCTTCTCGTCAAATTTAGCCAAATTGATCTCCTCTCACCAATTCGATTCAGTATCTCTTCATTCGTGATTCGATCTATCCATCTCACCTTCAGCATTCTTCTGTAACACCACATTTCAAAAGCTTCTATTCTCTTTCTTTCTGAGCCAGTTATCGTCCATGTTTCACTTCCATACAATGCCACGCTCCACACGAAGGTTTTCAAAAAAACTTTCTAATTCCGATATCAATGTTTGAAGTGAGCAAATTTCTTTTCTTAAGAAAGCTCTTCCTTGCTTGTGCTAGTCTGCATTTTATGTCCTTAATTCTGCCATCGTTAGTTATTTTACTACCCAAGTAACAATATTCATCTACTTCCTTTAAGACATCATTTCCTAATCTAATATTTTCTGCATCACCTGCCTTCGTTCGACTGCACTCCATTACTTTTGTTTTGGACTTATTTATTTTCATCTTGTACTCCTTACCCAAGACTTCATCCATACCATTCAGCAACTTCTAGAGATCTTCTGCAGTCTCAGATAAAATAACAATATCATCGGCAAATCTCAAGGTTTTGATTTCTTCTCCTTGGACTGTGATTTCCTTTCCAAATTTCTCTTTGATTTCCCTTACTGCCTGTTCTATGTAAACATTGAAAAGGAGAGGGGACAAACTAAAGCCTTGCCTCACTCCTTTCTGGATTGCTGCTTCTTTTTCAAAGCCCTCGATTCTTATCACTGCAGACTGATTTTTATACAGATTGTAGATAATCCTTCGTTCTCGGTATCTGATCCCCATCATCTTCAGAATCATAAATAGCTTGGTCCAATCAACATTATCGAATGCCTTTTCTAGATCTACGAATGCCATGTACGTGGGCTTGTCCTTCTTGATTCCATCCTCTAAGATCAGACGTAAAGTCAGGATTGCTTCACGTGTTCCTACATTTCTTCTGAAGCCAAATTGATCTTCTTCCAACTCAGCTTCAACTTGTTTTTCCATTCTTCTGTAAATAATACGTGTTAAAATTTTGCAGGCATGAGATACTAAACTAATGGTGCGGTTAGTTTTCACACCTGTCAGCACCGGCTTTCTTGGGAATAGGTATAACAACATTCTTCCGAAAATCGGATGGGACTCCTCCTGTCTCATACATCTTGCACACTAAATGAAATAACCTTGCCATGCTGGTTTCTCCTAAGGCAGTCAGTAATTCAGAGGGAATGTCAACAATTCCAGGTGCCTTGTTCCTATTTAGGTCACTCACAGCTCTGTCAAACTCTGACCTCAAAATTGGGTCTCCCATTTCATCAGCATCAACAGCCTCTTCATGTTCCAGAACCAAATTATCTACATCTTTACCTTGATACAACTGTTGGATATGCTCCTGCCATCTTTCTGCTTTGTCTTCTTTCCCTAGAAGTAGTTTTCCATCTGAGCTCTTAATATTCATACACCTAGATTTCCTTTCTCCAAAGGTTTCCTTGATTTTCCTGTATGCAGCATCTACCTTTCCCAGGACCATACAGCCTTCGACATCCTTGCACTTCTCCTTCAGCCATTCTTCCTTAGGTATCTTGCATTTTCTATCCACTTGATTCTTTAATCGCCTGTATTCTTTTCTGCCCTCTTCATTTCTAGCATTCTTGTATTTTCGTCGTTCATCAATCAGGTCTAGTATCTCCTGAGTTATCCACTGATTCTTAGTTGATCTTTTCTTCCTTCCTAACATTTCTTCAACAGCACTACTGACTTCACTTTTCATGACTCTCCACTCTTCCTCTATAGTGTTTCCTTCAGCCTTTTCATTTAGTCCTTGTGCAACATGTTCCTTGAAACAATCCCTCACACTCTTTTCTTTCAACTTGTCTAGATCCCATCTTTTTGCATTCTTTCCTTTCTTCAATTTCTTCAACTTCAGATGGCATTTCATGACCAACAAGTTGTGGTCAGAGTCCATGTCTGCTCCTGGGAAAGTGTTGCATTCCAACACCTGGTTTCTGAATCTCTGCCTAATCATAATGAAGTCTATTTGATACCTTCCAGTGTCTCCAGGTCTCGTCCATGTATACAGCCGTCGTTTGTAGTGTTTGAACCAAGTATTGGCAAGGACTAAATTATGATCAGTGCAGAATTCAACCAGCCGACTTCCTCTTTCGTTCCTTTGTCCCAATCCAAATTCTCCTACTGTACTACCTTCTCTTCCTTGGCCTACCACTGCATTCCAGTCTCCCATCACAATTAGATTCTCGTCATCTTTTACATATTGTATTAAATCTTTTATCTCCTCATATATTCTTTCGATTTCTTCATCGTCCGCTGAACTAGTAGGCATATAGACCTGCACTATTGTGGTGGGCATTGGTTTGGTGTCTATCTTGACGACAATAATTCTTTCACTATGCTGGTCGTAGTAGCGTACCCGCTGCCCTATTTTCATATTCATTATTAAACCAACTCCTGCATTTCCTCTGTTTGATTTTGTGTTGATAATTCGGTAGTCGCCTGACCAAAAATCTTGTTCTTCCTGCCAACGTACTTCACTTATGCCAACTACATCTAACTTTAGCCTATCCCTCTCCCTTTTCAGATTCTCTAACCTACCACAACGATTCAAACTTCTAACATTCCACGCTCCGACTCGCAGAATGTCAGTATCCATCTTCCTGATGATCGCCCCCTCTCGTGTAGTCCCCACCCGGAGATCCGAATGGGGGACTAGTTTACCTCCGGAATATTTTACCCGGGAGGAAGCCATCATCAGTACATCATTCATACAGAGAGAGCTGCATGTCCTCGGGAGTTAGTTACGGCTGTAGTTTCCCGTTGCTTTCAGCCGTGTAGCAGTATCAACACAGCTAAGCCATGTTGAGTATTATTACAAGACCGTATCAGTCAATCATCTAGACTGCCGCCCTTGCAACTACCGAAAGTCTGCTACCCCCCTTTCGATGAACCATTCGTTAGTCTGGTCTCTCAACAGATACCCATCCGATATGGTTGCACCTGCGGCTCGGCTGTCTGCATCATTGGGACACGCAAGCCTCCCCACCGCGGCAAGGTCACATGGTTCGCAGAGGAGGATTATTTGGAATAAGAAACCAAAATTTAACAGACTCGTGTGAACGGCCGGCTATACTTTTATGGATATGTAATAACTAAATATAGCATGTTTACAATCCCCCTTCGGCAGAATGCATTGCAAACACTCTAAAATTCACAATTCAGCCGTAAGCGAACTTTCAACGTAATTTGAGAGAATTCCCCAGGAATTAAACTGAATTTAATATTCCCCGTTGGAATAAACATTAATACGATATTCCACATAACCCCGAAGCATTTTTAACACTCGCACTCGTCAAAAAATTCCCCATGAGTAACTTCCACAAACGAAAATAAACAAGGCACTATCCGCCCGCACGCAAAAGAATAATGACATGGTTTATGTATACAGGACTACATTAGGAAAAGTTGCATAATATACAAAACTGATTGTAAGCTGGACTTAGCACGCATTTTCAGCTCACCGGCTTCTCATTGGGTTTATTAATCCATCTTTATATTACAGACATCTTTTATGGAACCTGAATCAATATATTTGGCGTTTGGCATTCTGCTCAATCCTTTAATTTTTTGCAATATTTTGCTTATTTGACAGTTAAGAATCTGAAGTAGAACATATGAATATTCTTTACACGATAACCGCACACGAAACCAAGTGTCTAATTAACGCACGTACACGCTAAGCAATTATTAGCCGTGATCTCTTCTCATCCTTGGCTCAGCCTGTTATAGTTTAATAAAAGACAGACAAATTATGACATAGTTAATATAGTACAATAGTTCAGATATGGTTTAGCGCTGATAAACCTCGCTAAACTGTAGAGCTTCTCCTTTCTGTCTAATTTATTTTAATATCGATGAACTCTGCCAAAGCAGTATATAATGTTTTTCCCTCAACTATCAGTTTGCCAGATAATATTAAAGACAACCTTTTATAACTGAATAACTTTGTGTCCTGACTGGGAACAACTCGTCCTACAGTCTAAGTCCACGCATTGTTCACCCTAGGTGAGCGAAAAATATCTCAGCTTCTCGGAGCTCTTATACTTTGACGTGCTCACTCTTCAAATTATGACCAGCGAATGAATCTCGGCTAGAATATGCCGTTGTGACTTGGAAGCTTGCCTTCCCACAGATTTTGATGACTATATCGTCGCTGCCGGGACAAAACCACCTATGTGAAATATTTTAGCTTAGAACTTTGGCCGGGAAGGTTCTGTCATCTAAGGTGCAATATTGTGTGACTGTTGTCAAGACATTCTCGCTCTTCATAATGTAGGTGCTGCGTGTCAGTATATCTCCAAAAACATTATCGCATAGGAGGTTTTGTCTCGGCAACGACAATATACTTTACAGAATGTGTAACTCGTCCTTTCTTGGAACCTAATTGTTGATATGGCTCTTATAATAACGAGAAAATTCCGCAGATCCTGAATTTGGCCTCCAATTCTTCCGTTGTACATGATTAAGACGAGAAAATTAGCTAATTACGTTCATATCACTCCGCCGTTCGGCTCCATGGCTAAATGGTTAGCGTGCTGGCCCTTAGACCAGATGGCCCCGGATTCGATTCCCGGCCGGGTCGGAGATTTTAACTTTAAATTGTTAATTTCCTTGGCTCGGGGACTGGGTGTCTGTGCTGTCCCTAACTTTCCTGCAACTCACACACCACACATAACACTATCTTCTACCACAATAACACGCAGTTACCTACACATGGCAGATGCCGCGCACCCTCATCGGAGGGTCTGCCTTACATGCGCTGCACTCGGCTAGAAAGAGCCACACGAAATTATTATTATTATTATTATTATTGTTATTATTATTATTATTATTATTATTATTATTATTATTATTATTATTATCACTCCGCCACGTGTTTCGAAAAGGTCCCTGCCATGAGAACATAGAAGAAACGTCTCCACGTTCCAAGGCCACGAATACACAGAAATCCAGAGTTTCACAGAGTTCAAAATTGCGATATGCCTAGACCGCATGGAAATAATAAAAATATGATTTCCTCATCTCTAGAGCATATAAATGTTGGGTTTAGAACGTATGCAAAAGTGAAAAGCTTAACAAACTCTGATGCATTCTAAAATGAATCAGTTCCCGTGATGTGTGTAAACGGTTCAACTCGCAGTGTTAGAAAAGTTTTACTAACAAAACGAATACAGTATGGTTGACTATTCTGGTTTTGACTTCCGTTTCAGTGCCATATTCCCTTTTTCCAACTGCAGGAGAAATTGCCTAAAGGCATTGTCCATATCCAAACTGCGCGTTAGTCTCATGATGGTTTCCTCGGGCGCACTAGGGTCAAAGCTCCCCCTCCAGCGTTGTGAATGTAGCTCCCGCCAGCTTCCGTCCTAAGACTGACTCTGAGCCACCGAGGGGAGTCATTTTCCTGAACGCCTCTGCAGTAAACTACCTTGTCTAAATTCAGAGGTATATCTACACCACCACTTACTTTAGTGGGTGATGGCGGACGAGAATGCATAGCCCTACTCCTGGTAATGCAATGAGGTAGTAAAATAAGAACATTTATAGGCGGAAAGAGAGGTAGTGAGAGCAAGCCGCATATGATACAGTAGATGTCCACATACAAGGAGAAATGTGCCGAAAAGTTATTCGCCTGCAGCCTTCGTCAATGATCGATATAATCCCTATAACTTATCCTGGCTGACTCCATTTTAGCTGACTTTTATAAGAGAATTTCCTTCCTTTGTTTATACCAGGTGTCCACATTTAAACTTCCGGTGATTTGAACGGCACAGCTCGGGATGTAATGACCGTAGAAATCTGAAATTTTCTCGATATGCTAACTAAAAATAGTTAAAATAAAAACGCGAATAGCGTCGAAACAATTTTAGTTCGAAGTCTTGCCACCAGGTGAAAATATGTCACTCTAAGCAGTTAGAAAGTGGAAACTTCCGTAACTCTGACGTCAGAATGTCCTCCCGGTGGAATTTCCGTGTATCATACACTTATTTTTTGTTTGGTGATGTGGAGATTTTGGTGTACTTTTGTGATGTTTGGGACATCACTGCATGTTTTCAATTATTGAACTATATAATTAATTGATAAGATGTATATATTTAATCACTGACAGGTCATTTTTAAATTAATATATATATGTATATAGGGTTTTTATCATCCATTTCAATCATCATTTCATTTCTTTGTATCGCGGCTATAACGTATTCTGAACGAACAAATAATTGGGTAAAGTATTTCAACATCATTCATATTAATAGTTTGCAGTAAATTTTCCAATAGCCGTTGTGAGATGACCAGAGTCAACAGGCTAATTTCAGCCCATTTCCAGGAAAAGAACGTCATCAAGGTTACGAGAGATCTTACCCTCTCCACCGCAAGAAGAGACAGTTGAAACATTATGAACGCGAACTTTTCGAACTTCGCTACCTGACGCTTTATTTCATCGGGAAAGTTCAGCCTATTTGAATGAACGTAATGAAGCAACGTGATGGATTCACAGCAATACATAGGAGAAGGGATGAGACCTCGAATCTTACTGGACCATGTGATATGGCTGATGGAAGGAGACTTTTGAACCGATATACTTTGAAGACAAGAGCTGGAGAGGACATTCTTATTCTTACTCGTAAGCAGATTATTAGTCGTATTCGGACATTCTTATTCTCATTCTTCGACACTGATACACTCTTGGAAGACGCTCTTACTACGATTCTACGTCTGCAGATCGGAGAAGATTTTAACTTAGTTTACTTCGCATCTGAGTAGTACCGTAGGATACTACTCAAAAGTTACTCTCATGGGGACTTGTTATCTCAATGACGAGAGGTAGTCAACCGGAGACCGGTTTTGACTAGTATAGGGAAGGAGAGCTTTTATTATAAACTTAGCTACGCTACTGTTCCGTAATACGGAAGAATACAAGTGTATTCTCCCCATGAACATAACCCACGGTGGTATTTAAAATTAGGACTCATTACGACTTTATGTAAGGAGTAAAGTAGGCAGTGTTAAAGGCAGGAAAAGCATAAGTAGGACTGGAATCCAACAACAAATGAGGCAGCCGGTACGAGAGATACACCCATCACCAGCTTCAAGACATCAGAGTCTACATATGGTGAGCTTATGGCATGAGTTACTGCAAGTCCTCGCGCAACAGTTCATTTTCTTAGAGTTAATTTCATTCAATTTTTATTTTGCTTCCGTAAGTTCAGATTTCGTTAACACGCCGTTACGTCACGTTTTCCATCCTAATAAATAGCTGTTTTAATTTGTATGTTCTGAAATTATTATTAATGATCCTTAAATTCCAAGTAAGTGTATTTAATGATTTGTGTTTCGTCACCTCACCCCTGGGAGTATTTTTTGAGCCTCATTACGTATTATTATTATTAATATTAATTATCAACTTTCGTTTTCAAGCCATAAGCTTGAAGGCTGGCGCCCATGGGATATTGTTTATTGAGAAACAACGAAATATCATTTATTTATTTTAATGTTAAAGTGACCCGCCACGTCATACTTTGTCAAACATCTGTGGGCCGAGTGGGTACGTCAGACTTTGGAGTCGCCTCTCCAATATCTGATTGAAATACAACGTGGTGTTGTTTGAAATTAAAGTGGTTGCTGCAAACCTCGCTTTGATGTACGAGACAAGTAGCTGATTCTGTGATTCAGAAAATATCATGGAGGCGTGTTCTTGTGGGTACCATATAAATATCGTTACGCCTTCGCGGGATAGATAAATACAGGCACTGGTACTACTTAAATTTCACAGATTTATTTACTACTTAATCCAGACTTTAACACACACAGGCACACCGAGATCACAGCTTACACTCATACGTAGTACAGAACACACAATTTCACACTTCGCGTGCTCTCTCTTATTTTCCCTGTTCATTGGCAATAATTCACTTGGTCTTCGTTCACTAGTACTACAGTCTCACTCAGCCACACAGCTACTTCGCTGTTGCCGCTATCGCAGTCCTCAATTCACTCACACGACAGTTCCGCAGTTCAGGATGATGGAAGTTATCCGTATCACTCCGGTAGAACTCCGTTCCACAGCCCCATGCCGATATCCAGTGTTCACTTCCACGCTGCAACAAAGACACGAACCTCTCTACATAGCAGATGGCCCCAGAGAGACAGCCAACAGGCATGCAGAACGAGTCCTGAGTTCTGTAGACGGACACTACAACCGACTGCCTCACTCAGACTGTAGCTCACACTCAAATACTGACTGGCTGAGCTGACACTGAACTCGAGTCCAACTACTCGAACTACCCTGGCAATTCCCTTCAGTTTTATATAATTAAGATTCACCCGTCCTTACCCCTTTATTTCTCCGGCAATGATATCTACAGGGTCGTAATATGCGTATCTATGAGAATATAACTTAGCGGGTTAAAAGGGTAAGACAGACACGTATCATCTAACTAAAAACGTATGGTGCATTATGCCATTTTGAATACAAAGGATGTATTATCTCTTGGTGATAATGCAAAAATTGAACAGAAAAAATCAGTAGTAACGGGATGAAAATACAAATGTTAATGTCCATTGCTAATTAACACCATTTAAAATTTAAAATTTTAGATAATTGTGTATTGTTTCTCTCCTTGTTAATGAGCTATATAAAGACTAAGTACAACATAAACACGAGAACTATATTACGCCGTTATTACCCGAGTCTGAGTGAAACCTAACCTACTGAGCCGTACAATTCAAGAAATGTTTAGAATAACACCAACTAAGCACACAGGAAATTTCAACACAAAAGTCTCTGGTTCGGTATCATACCAAGTACACACACAATCAACACAGTATTAGAAACCTGCATTGACAACCAACATGAAATACCCTCAACACATTGAAACAAATATATATTACAATAAATCCAAATGAACACGGAACTCCACCGTGATAGTAGAAATGCTACATGTGACAGTTGGGCACAGAAATACCCTAACTATCATATTCAAGCAAAAATGGCTGCATAACACTAGGTAATAAACCCTATCTCTGATCAAATTACTATAAAGAAAAGATAACCTCCTCAATGTATCACATAAACACACAAATTGCATGTCTTGAAAACGGACCCTCATGTCAACAAACCCTGGCTATGTTTCTGGCGAACAAACAATTATCCCACGCTCTTCAAAACTACACGGCACCCTCTTTCAGGGCCGTGTCCCTCTCAAAAAAATACATGGCTCCTCACATCGGGCAGTCGACAAACATCTTCAGAACTCTCCATTAGCAACTTGGGCTCACATAATTTATTCTCAAATAGAGCTTGAATCTGCCTTCACGACTTTCATATTGTCGTCGCTTATATAAACTCACATTTAACCCGTTAATACACTTATTTCACTTAATTTCGTATGGCTATTCCTAGCCGAGTGCGTCCCTTGTAAGACAAACCTTCCGGTGAGGGTGGGCGGCATCTGCCATGTGTAGGCAACTGCGTGTTATTGTGGTGGAGGATAGTGTTAGATGTGCGATGTATGAGTTGCAGGGATGTTGGGAACAGCACAAACACCCAGCCTCCGAATCATTGGAATTAAGCAATGAAGGTTAAATTCCCCGTCCCGGCCTGGAATCGAACCTGGGACCCTCTGTACCGAAGGCCAGTACGCTGACCATTCAGCCAACGAGTCAGACACTTAGTTTACTGAAGGATCACATCTCATATTCCGTTTCATGGCGGGTGTTCAATATTTCCACAACCTGCTGTACCCCTATGTTACATTCTGCCCTATGCTTTGAAACAAATATTCACTATCAAAAGATTGGCAATTAAAAATACTTCTTTCAAAAATTCTTCTAAGTTCTTAGGATGACTTTATTGCCTTCTCAACTCACAGCCATTTACTTGTTTATTTAATGAATGCATTTTAAAATCTATATCTTTCGCCTAGGTACATGGGAGGACATGGCGCTCGAACCACATGACGTTCTGCTGTTCTCCACTTGCTGATCTTATCTAATAAAAACATGCGCATTCAAATTAAGATGTGAACGCTGAGTCTAAAACCCAAACGACTTTGAATGAACACTGCCACATTTAAATATTTCATATGTAAATACGGTCATTCACTAATAAAAATACGCGTGACATAATCACAAAATGTATAGTAAATCTGACGCCAAAATTAAGAAGGTCTATTTTCAAACATATCTGCATTCATATTTACATTGAATTAAATATTTTGAACCACTCAGACCGCTCTCAACATATTTATCGGCCCTGATTTTTTTAATCTACTCCTGTCACTTCATAGTTACAGAATTAAGAAAATTTGGGTGGCATGATCATGCATAACAAATACATTATATACTCAGCCTATTCCTAGTCATTCTTCCAACTCCATTCGAGTCCTCGGCAGTCCATGGCGAGAATTTAACCCGGCATCTCACTGGCGTCGATCCAGGGCTCAGCATCCGGCGGTTCCTTCGATGATTCATGGCGGTGGGTTCCACCGTATCCCAATAAAGGTTACTGGGAACATACACACATAGTCATCCCTGGTTCGGGAAATCACCACACTGTTCTGCATTCGGTTTTACAAGTGTTTTAAAGACGTTCTAATACGATTGATCCTGTCTCACATCAGATTCATTGTACCGTATTAATCGCGCCTAGCACTTTCGTTTGTGACTCGGGTTCAACCTCCCGGAAAGTTTATCAAAAATCTATTTCCCGCATCCGAGCCTACTTCACTGGAATTGTTTCTCAAAGCCCTCTTATTTAATGCACTTCACTGTTGATTGTCCGGCTCCATGGATAAATGGTTAACGTGTGCTGGCCTTGGCCACAGGGGTCCCGGGTCACGCTGATTAAGACTAACTCCGGGTTAACCCCGATCTGAAGTAGCTTTAGAGAATAACAACATGGCCCCTGGAAAAGTCCATGGTTATAAAACAGAATTTAGTAGTTAGTGGGACGTAAAGCAAATAACATTGTATTATTATAACAGGATGTCTCTTCTTCTGTAGGAAATTATTGTCAATATAGACGTCACAAACCCTTATAAAATAGAATGATAATGAGCCTCTCTTTTCAAGTTATGTCCAATGTCTAATTAATACTGTTCCGAGGTATCTGTGGAACGGCAGAGGTGAAAGAAGGTGCGGGGGTGAACAGGTCCCAAAATACGAAATTAAAGTTAAGATAAAATTTAACAAGGTTATATTTTCTTTTAAAGATTAAGAAATAACAAATAGAACAGGTACTCAGTAGCCGAAACACAATTCGAAAATGTACAATTACAATGATTACAGGATTTGGGCTCCGAGAGCCAGACACCTAATTCTTGAGCAATGAGCCCAACCTTACGCTATACAAGTTTCAACAAAGGGGCAGAAGACCCCAATCATGCCCAGGAGCTCTTGCTCCCAATTACACAGTAAAGCCTCCTCGAGGCATACAGAAACAAATTTTAAGAAAGAGCGACCCGCTCTTAAGTTCAAGCCTATCAAAGTTCACACCAAATTCAACATTCAAGTTGTCCTCCAAGGACACATACACAGGGGTAAAAATACCCAACCTACTGAGGCCTATTTAGAGAAGAAACAGAAATATTACATGGCCTCTAAAATACCAACTTGAGAGGAGGCGTTCTTGCACTCCTAATACACTTTATATAAAACCTACTTGGCACTAGGCCGTTACTGCAAGGGCTAATCCCATACTAAAGAGGTGACTTTTAGAAGGAAACAATTTGCATTACGTTAAGGAAGAAACGGTTGTGAAAATAAGTTCACCTCAATGCAATATGAGTGGGAGCTCGAGAGGGTTAAGCACTCTCTATCCCAATATGTAGTTTAAAAGATAGAATTGATACTAAGTGTCTTTACATTTTAGGGGAAAAGTTACATGGTGGAAAGGCTTCGGACCTGCCCCGAGAGTTAAACTGCTGAGCTGACAAGAAAAGAAGTTATTAAACGGCCATTACCTGGTGGCTGAACTGCTGCACGAAGAAAGAGGCGCTTCCCGCCCCCTGCTACGTACTTTACGCACAGATAGATGTTACTGAAGTGGCGCGGAGACCCGAAAATCAGCAGTTTATAAACCCTCGCGGAAAGTTCGATGCGTTTCAGGAATGAGAACACCCTCCCACAAGAATTTTATTGGCTAGGGTTAAGCAACATATCCAAGTTGAAGAAGATACACCTGATTGGTCATAAATTAATTAAAGAAATTCGGGATTGGCTAAATTCAAACCTGGCGGAAGGAAGGGGTTAATATTGCCAACATAAACAATAACTGAAAGAAATTTAACAAAGAACAAACTTATGAACACCAAATTTCTTCAAAAACATAGTTCCTTCACTTCGCACTAGGGTGCATAATTGTATTTCTTCAGTAGTGCCATCTGGAAGAGAATGTCCACACTTCTTACTACAGGCAAAACAAAAATACATCGAAAACGACCCAGTTCAGAAACTTCAAAATTTACAAGTAGTGACATCTTCTGAGAAACTTGAAAATTAACACAGTAGATAAAGTTCAGACTTCCTCCAGTAGAGGAGTTTCAATTGGCGCAAAGTTTGAATTAGCAGCGTGGAGGTGTACCGCCCGGTACAAATACAATCCTTAATTTTCGTGATCTCAGAAGCAAAGTTGGATATGTTGTTTTAGATCGCAAAAAATTTTACCCTCTCTCCTCTTGAAAATGAATTGTGGTCGAGATAATTCCACCCCTCTCGTCATTGTGGGATTCCCTCTGTCAGTATCTTGGGAGGCTTCCGACACGCCCTGATTAAAAACTTGGCGTTTCCGTGAGCTCGCTCCTCTCTGCTTTTACCCCTGTCGTCCTCATACCATGTCCCTGTCGGGGGCAACTCTTGGGCTAATCGTTTCAGAACGGCCCTGGGGAACTGTATGCATTCAAAAACCTCGCTACGTGGAAGACTCCAGGTTAATCATTCCCGTATTTTCTATTTGTCCTTACACCACCAACGGGCGAATATATAGGGTTGCCGGACTTGCACCTAGGATCGACCGTGAATAGTGTGGTTGGGAGGAAGTGGGGGAGGGATGGACGGGCCGGATTGGAACGTCCTGCTTCAATCATCCGTCCAGCCCAAAGTCGGAGGTCACCCGCGTTGCAATATATTGCACTCCATATTGTTGCCTACGACTTTTCAATAGACGGAAAGTTTGTAAGTATTTGTATTGCACCCGACAGGGGCATGATCCAAGGACCTCTGGTCAAGACTGGTCATCTAAATTGCAGACGTAACGTTATTTCGAGGAGATAAAGCTTGAAACGAATAAATATCAACATCATTGCGACAAATAAAAGAAGTCTTTAAATTTACTCTGAAAAATTTCCGTATGTGCGATCTATTGCGCAACCTTTTTCTTTGTCCAGCGGTAAGCGAGTGGAAGATTGAAGCCTGTGATGTCCCGGGTGGAGATGAGCCGATGGTTCACCAGGACAGAGCTTAGGAGAAGTTACCCCATCTCACGTTCAAGAAAAGCGGGAGAGGCAAACATTTTCGAATCGGAATGTGAGAGCCATCTTTAAATAAGCATGGACAACTTGGACTGTCTACGCCGTGAGAATTTAAAAAATTCAGATTCCAGCGTTGCTTTTTGATCCATAAGAGCTAGTTACAAATGGGGCATTTATTTAGATTGTGTAATGTCCTTTTTGTTAATAACTTACGGATAGAGGAAGAGTCCTTGGTTACATAATCATGGAAAAGTACTGGCAGCCATTTGGCTAGACTCAACACACCTCACTGACGCGGGGATTCACCCCAAGTAGTGGAGAGAGCGAGGAAAACTTTCATTAATTACAAGAGATCCTACGAACAATAATCGCACGGATCTATCTCATTGACATCAGGTGAATACTGCTCACCTAATTGTCGCGCTGTTTTACCTCCATTGGGCCGTTGATAGTGAAACGGGAATGCCCTCTGAGCATTCGCGTTCATGTATTTCTTGAGGAGAACGCGCTAACACCCGACTGTATGGATTTAAAACGAGCGCCGAGCGTGCAGGCATCATGGGAGACAACATGCAAGCGAGCGCTGCTACGGAGTTCCAGCCAAGGACAAGTGACGTCACACCGAAAGTTCTATTAGATTCGATGGCGTTTCATCCCGAACGGAAGGTTAATCGTAATTTTGAGAGCGTCACCTTGTAGGCCTGGACAACAAAGGCTACTGCCCAAAATTTCATGAAAATCAGCGGAAGGATGGCCGAGATACGATTTTTTTAAGAAGCTCATATTTCCAGTCTCGCCGTCCGAACTTCAGCAATAAAAGGGGGTCGCCAGCCTCGATGAGATCAGTGTGTGTGACAGAGGATGAACGAGTACTTCGTCGTGAACCAGCTGTCTCGCTGTTCGGGCCCGCTGATATGATACAGTTCGTTACTCTGTCCGGTTAAGGACCGGTGGTTGAAAGTACGTGATGCGAGTGTTGAAAAGCCTTCTCAGTGGACTTCAATTTCGCACGTAATATCGGTCTGTCGAGTCGTGTAACATTATTTCGTTTTGTTAATTTTGTAATTGAAGAGACTGTACAATAACCACTTGATATTTTGAAACTGTGCTAAAGGACTTAGGGCATAAAGACTGTGCTTTACTTGTTTCCTCTCCAAGAGATTGTGTTAGGATATTTCGTAAAATTTTGCCCTAGTGAAAGTACAATTCTTTTCATGGACAGTGTTATTTGTTTCATAAAGGTCAGTGCCAACCTTTCTTTTAAAGACTGTGTTAATTCACTCCGTTAGAAAAACAGTGTCGACATTTTCTTTTCATAAAACTGTGCCAACCTTCATTTTCAAAAGACTGTTAATTCACTTCGCATAACCGTGTTAACATAAGACTGTGCCGATATTTCCTTTCAAAGACTGTGCTGATTCGTGAAATACGGTGTCTTTATTTCTTTTTAAGGGACTATGTTAATTCCCCTCATAAAGACTGTGTCTACATTTACGTGTAATATTGTGCCTCAGTGGAAAAATTATCTCTGAGAAATTACGTTGTTTTTGTTAAGACTGTGCCGTAATAGAACTTGGTTCTGTTTCACAAGACTGTGTCATAAACTGTTTTCTTTTTCTGTCTTCGCAGAAACTTTAGTTTATTTCTACATGTGCGTGTGCTGGAACATTCCATGTGCTCATTACAAACAGTACAAAGACTGTGTCTCTAGGACTTAATTGATTTTATTTTCGCACTAAGATTACGAGAAGTGTTAAAAAGTTGTATCTCAGAAAAATTCTAGATTATTTTCATTACCTATCACTTTGAGTTCGACAGTGACTATTGCACGAACAATATTAATTACTTTCATAGAACTGTGATTTTGATTTCATCTTTTTTCCAAAAGTAATGTCCGTCCAACATCATTCCCGGTGGAACTTGTTCGACCAGTAAACAGTGTCTCGCCACAATGTGCAGTGCAGTGCGGTAGAGAAGTGTCGTATCAGATTCTATTGAAATTCTGTGCGAAAGTTTTACATTTCTCTACTCCCTTTATGGGACTTAGTGGAATACAAAACTCAATGACTATTCCACACTGCACTATCATCAGACGACCGCCCCAGGTTCGAGTCTCTTTCAACAACAAGGGCTAACAACCGTCGTGGGACGATGCCGACGCCGAAAAAGGACGCCTTCTTTGAGGACATTCAAACCATTCGTCTGTAAAGGGTGGTATAATTTCTATGCTTCTTTTATAAACTGCAAGTTCCACTTTATATATGAACCCATTTCACTACCCTTCTCTCGTACTCTCTAAAGCATGAACCGTACACGCCTTGGCGTTATCGATGCTCTCCACAAAGCTGAAGTACGGGCGTTCCTATTTCAATAGGTCATATGCATATTTTGATTGGGGGATAGCATCCTTCCTGTTAAAAGGACTGCAGAGGGGATGGCCACACAGTCGAACTTTTGAGCTCGTAGAGGGCGAAGCCATGTCAGTCGTGCTTCTCGTAAGTGAATTGTAATCTAAAAACTCAAAGGAAATTGAGTAATTCGAGTGAATATTGCATTATGCTAACGCACGCGACGCTAATAACAAAATTCTTAAACTGTGTGGACTTATGAAACACTTGGTGAAATTTGTATTATTATTATTATTATTATTATTATTATTATTATTATTATTATTATTATTATTATTACTCCACCAAGATTGCAACGCGCAGTGATAAATGAACAGTGGCTGAATGGTACAGGGTAACTCTATGATGAATCGCGGAATACACTGCACGCCCGTAACGTAATACCCAGTACCAGTAATCTTTGGTTCGGGACTAATATCAGCGATCGCGCGTGACCGTGCGCGGTGAATCAGTCGTTCGTATCGTGGATTTAAACTTGTGACGTGCTTTGTGACCAGGTATCTGCAAGTGTCTTTGTCAACCGAGGACCATGGAATTATATCTCGGCATCAGCGATCACTTCAGTGCTGAAGGGAAGTACTAAGCTCTGACATGGACCACCCAAGCTGACGAAGGTGTAATCAAGGATCTAGGCTGAGTAATTTCCAACTATAATGCATGGCTATAGCGGACGGGAATTATTTGTCGTAAAACTGTAGCTATAATGTTAAGGATTTAAACCTTATTTAAATGTAGATGTGCTGAATATAGGCACGTAGTTTTTTTTTAGTGAAAAGTCTAGGTGACTTTAATTGTAAATATGGAAATATTTAATTATGGGAAATTTACTTGCGCGAGAAGAAATGTATTTACCTATGTAATTTGAGAAGTTCATAGTTCCTTATGGCTTTATAAGACAAGTAGTTTAATAAATTGGAGGTTTGATAATTTAAGATAGGCTGGAATTGATCCAGCGCAGTTAGTTTTGCATGTGTAGTGATATTACTGTATGTTAAGCTACGTGAGAAATGACAGAACTGCAAGAGACGCTCACGGGACGGAGACACCAATCCCTCCAATGAAATATTTCGCTAGGGACTATTTCAATTTATTTTGTGTAGCCTTAATCAATGCGCGTGATGCTATTTTAATTACCGTGTGATAATTTTGATTTTATTATGAGTTAATTACCGTGTGCTGATTTAATTGGGATTTAATTATGAGTTAATTACCGTGTGGTGATTTATTGGGATTTAATTATGAGTTAATTACCGTGTGGTGATTTAATTGGGATTTAAATTATGAGTTAATTACCGTGTGACGATTTTATTTGGATTTAATTTTTGGTTCATAGTGATAGCTGAGAGCATTCATAATAATAATAAGAAGAAGAAGAGGAAGAAGAATAGATTTAATAATAATAATAATAATAACATGAATGTTAGTATTATAAACCGATGTTTTGATGGTTGGATGAAGGCGTGGCATTACAAACCATAAATTCAGCTGTGAACAAAATATAGGTGGAAGTGCGGTTCATTTTTATTTTGTATACTAGCGAATGTACCCGTGCTTCGCTACGGTATTCTACATTGTATTCGAATATTGAAGTAAATAGTGAACATGCAGTAAATAAGATTGTTTTAAAATTGCATGTCTTTTAGCGTTATCCGAAAAAGAGCATGGGGAGGTCCCCGTACGTTGTTTCCAATGTAAAGTGTTTGTTATGGATTTGTGATATAACGGCAGGCTCACTTGCCTACTGCCATTCATAATCGAGTTGGGAAGCTTACACTATAATTGCAGGCCCCATTGCCTACTACGCGGACAGAATCGATTTGGGGAGTTTTCGTTAAAATGGCAGCCCCCCTTTCCTACTTCCAGACAGATTACAGTTTTTATTATAATGGCCGGCAATTACCCTACTATCACTCGAAATTGAGTTGTGCAGTTATCATTATAATGCCAGGCAAATTTTCCTACTTCCAGCCAGCTTACTGCCAGTCACACAAATTTGGTGAGTTTCCATCAAAATAGCAGGCCACTATGCCTAATGCCAGTCACATTTTAGATGAGGACATTTCTTTATAATGGCGGGCACCCTTGCCTACTGCCAAACACAATCGGGTAGGGTAGTTTTAAACAAAACTGCATGCTCACTTGCCTTCTGCAAGTCAAATCGAGAAGTGAACTATTCATTACAATTGTAGACCTTCCTTACTAATGACAGTTACACAGGAGTTGGAGAAGGAACCCTTTCATACTGCCAGTCAAAGTCGGTGTGTGGAGTACTGATTACAATAGCAGACCCACCCTTTCTCCATCCCTACAAATCGACATCAGTGAATATATATAGATCGACATACGAAAGTATATGCGAGATTACAATATTGAAGACCTTCATTTACAGATTAACTGCTACTAAACGTACGTCATATCGACAAAGGATTATACCATAAGACACGCCGGATTTAGTGGCCTAAATGGCTGGTCCTATGATATGTCATCTATTCTTGGGTCAGATTGAGTTAGAAACGTGGAACAGGGTAACGTTCTTGTAAGATTATCTCACATTACATTACTTTTCGGATAATTATGTGACAGCTACATACATAGCATTTGGCTCATATATGGCTACTGGGTGGGCCAATTTTCGTGACGAGTTTGATGATTCTGTATTTCATATAAGTAATCGAAGGTATGAATTATGCATGCGAAAATTCCAAATTGACTTAACATCCATTAATAGAGAAAAATCAAACGTAAAAGGGATACAGATACGGCAAAAAGTCATAAGACCATGGTTGTAGATCATTCCAAATTGAACGGAGATTGTGCAATCTGTTATGTGATAGGAATTTCCGAAGGTCTGCACCATCATTAAAATTGCCTGCATAATTCGATATTCTTCGGGGATAAAAAGTGAAAAATTTAATGATCTTGGTTGTTTTCCGTTCGTTACAGGCTAAAACGTATAATTTTGTCAAATTTCAATTATCTTCTTTTTCTTCTGGCAGATTATGCCGCAATCTGGATTTTGGGCGAGGCGGGTAAAAATTAGGACTTTCAGGAAACTAAACCAAAAATTATGCAGATGGTCATTATTACCCCTTAAACGGAAAGCTGTACGAAAATTTCGCCAAAACAGTCAGTGTAGAGGCACACAGTCGTTACGATTTGATTTATATAGATAAGGAATCTGCTCCATGTAAAACACCTTTGTGGAAGTGCAAAATCACTGTTTCGGTTTCGTATAAACCCCCAGTCAGTTCAGGGATTTAGAAACAATATTTGCCCTAAAACCTATCAAGGACAGGTGTATTCTAAATATGAGTAATGGTGGAAATACATCCAGTAGTTTGTAGCACTCGCGTACATACGGCGTAATTAAGGAAGAAAATAATACAGTTAAGAAAGTTGAAAGTAATAGAAAATGGATTATAACTGAGGACAGCCGGATAACAACAAATATGTAAATGCCATGTTAATGTATTGGAAAATCAAATGCCCCTCAATAAATTATGCTAGTGTAAGTTATGGATATAATGAAGCGGTAACAGAGGAGAAATTTAGGTCCATTGATTCCTAGGTAAACAAATAATAAGAAAATGACTAATGGTGTTATTACTTAATCTATTCGAAGGCGGTTATAACATCCAACGATATTCTGCCAATATCCCGCAGATAGGCCGATTGACGCCTCTCTTGCCTTCTACCCAAGGAACAACCACGAATTTAAAAGCATGATGAGAAAAATGGCAATACGTTACTTCCCTGCTGGCATGCAGTCAGGGACGTTGCCATGGTAACCTGTAGGTTCGTTGTCGGTCTGTCGGTCACTCAATGCAGAGCATGGTACCAGCAGAAAATTGTAAATTTCTCCGTCATGTAAAGAGTAAGGTAAATTATGAACATAACGAAAGTTGTTTATAATGAAGAGACGTTTCACGTACGGTAAACGAAGTTTACAGAAAATCAATAGTATAAGAGAAAATGGAGGAAAACCATTCTGGTTTTCCTATAAACCCCCCGTCTATTCAAAGATTTTAAAATTATATGCATATTGAAACCTTCCCCGGGATGAGTATACTCTAAATATGAAGTTTAGTTGCGATCTATTGAGCCGTTTCGACGTGATGGTGGAAAAACCATTCTGGTTTTCTTATAAACCCCCGTCTATTCAAAGATTTTAAAATGATATACATATCGAAACCTTCCCCGGGATGAGTACACTCTAAATATGAAATTTGGTTGAGATCTATCCAGCCGTTTCGACGTGATGGTGGAAAAACCATTCTGGTTATAAACTCCCCGTGTATTCAAAGATTTTAAAATGATATGCATATCGAAACCTTCCCCGGGAGGAATATATTCTGAATATGAAGTTTGGTTGAGATCTATCCAGCCGTTTCGACGTGATGGTGGAAAAACCATTCTGGTTTTCTTATAAACCCCCCGTGTATTCAAAGATTTTAAAATGATATGCATATCGAAACCTTCCCCGGGAGGAGTATACTCTAAATATGAAGTTTGGTTGAGATCTATCCAGCCGTTTCGACGTGATGGTGGAAGAACCATTCTGGTTTTCCTATAAACCCCCCGTGTATTCAAAGATTTTAAAATGATATGCATATCGAAACCTTCCCCGGGAGGAGTATACTCAAAATATGAAGTTTGGTTGAGATCTATTCAGCCGTTTCGACGTGATGGTGGAAAAACCATTCTTGTTTTCCTGTAAACCCCCCGTGTATTCAAAGATTTTAAAATGATATGCATATCGAAACCTTTCCCGGGATGAGTATACTCTAAATATGAAGTTTGGTTGAGATCTATCCAGCCGTTTCGACGTGATGGTGGAACAAACAGACAGACAAACAAACAGACACGAAAAATTTTATTTATATAGATTTAAAGGGACGGCTTGTTACGCACTTCATAGGCGAGGCTACTGACCGCTCGCAACAGGGGTGAGAGTCAGCCTTGAACCAGATATATATTTTGTGTGTGAAGTGCTCGAGTGAAGGGACTTCTCGGGCCGGGAGAGGCTTTGCTTGGCTGAATATTGTTAGCGCGAACCATGTAGACGGAGTTATTTAACACAGCTGATTACTGTATTTTGGTAATAAGCGACTTGGTAGCTGATACGTAATATTTTGTTTTATTATTATTATTATTTATTTGAACACAAATGGAGCTAGGATTTTCAGCCTCACCTGCGACATTGGGGTCATTGGATCAGTCCTGGGCATGTGTACAGTGATTCCACAGTGATGTGATGAATGACGTGTATCTCACCTGATTCATGTGTATAAAATGTGTGATTATTTTATGGAAATTTTTGTGTAACATGTAGTGATTTTATTTAGCGTCGACGTTGGTTCTAACCTATCGGTACGGCGAAGTGTGTATTCAAGTGAGGGTTCGGTTCAAACCCCAATGTTTGAGCCGAGTACAGAGTGTATAATTTATCTTCAATTATTCCGTTGGGAAATAATTTGTGTGTTCTAGAGTAGGTGTCACTCAGACTTGTCACATGGAGTGTAGAATTCATTTGCCCAGTAATATGGGATAGCTTCAGGGTTTATGATAAATGTTTTCCGTTCACGTTGAGTCGTGGCATACTTCATCGCGATAGATAGTACTCCGGCTGATCCCACAACACCAGAGTTTATTAAACAATTCACAACAAAATGTAGAATCGATTATGTACGTCATGTATATATATGTTTCATTTCCACAATCATCAGGATTCAATAAACAGATTTGACTTATTTTAAACTTAATAGGAATGTGTTCTGATTCTAGTTAGATATGCCCCGCCTTCTCCTACCCTGTATGTCGCTAAGTTAATTTAAGTTATGCGCCCATTTAATTTAACCCGTAAGCGACCCTGTAGAATTCTTAACTGAAGCCTTAGGGTAGGGGGCGGTTACAGTGTGTTGGATTATTATCTGCAGGTGTAAGTTTCCACTATCCTTTTATTTATTTTTTGTTATATGTGTTTAGTTCCTTCAATATTGTATATGTTTTAATAAATTTGGAGCTGGCCTCCATCCTCTTTCATTTGGTAACTTGTGATAACGTACCTGGATGTTTTATATTATATTGGTGAGGATCGCTGAGTGCTAATTCAGACCGTTTTATCTGTCTGCCCTAGGTCAAGCCATACGGGGCCATTTATGTTTTCTTCATTATATATTTATCTGGATGGGTGGATCAGTACCGATTCACTAGTTCAACTATGCGTTCCAGAAAGTAATGGTTCGTGCAAACTCTTAGATTTCAAATCAATCCAGACCAAACCAAATCACGTTAACTCCATTCCGCCCAAAGGACTTGGTGACACTTAGACCGGGCAACGTATCCTCTCGGCTGTTATTATTGGCTTTCTAGACTGCGACTGCTATTTCACTGTTGGTAAGCTCCTGAATTTATCACAAGAAGACTGAATTAACTTTGAACCAGCTCTCAGATCCTGAGTGGGAATGAAGCAGGAGTCTCTTAACAAAAGGAGGGCGCAATACTCATAGACCATGTTACCGGCCTAATATTTATAATATATCGTCGTTGTGTCTGCGAAAATCCTTATATGATAATGTTTTGTGAGAAATATTGACCCGCAGCACATATCGTCACTGTTACAGCAAAGCCTGGCATCTCCCAATGGTCTTCCTATCCATTATGTTCCTTGAGATTGATGAAGTCTGCCAATTGTCGGTATGCAGTCCATCAGAAGAATTTTCGTTGAGTTCGCTTTCCTATGTTTACGTGTGAAAGAAAATGAACCTTGCCATGGAATGTAAGGTAGAGGGGAGGGAATCCGCCCCGGCATCTAATTTCGTCCCCGTAGGGATTCCCAGTTTTCAAGGTTGGTATTTAATGATTAGTCGCGCGCACACGCGTAGCCTCATCCCGTTGTCTTGTTATGAGAATTGGTTGTGTGCATCACGTTTAGTTTCCATGTAAAAGAAGGATCCATTTATCATGCTGAGCTGAGTCAGTGTAGAATTCAAATTAACAGCCTCTTACTCGTAGAATGAGCACTGATATGTGTATGAAATACTGGACTGTATTTCAGTCGTGTGGTCTATGTAGTTCCTGGCGGGTAATTGCTACAGTAAGGTGTTTGGCGTGAGTTACTGTATTGGCCATTGTAATAAATCATGGAATGTTCGTGATGCCATCCCCCTTCTCTTTAATAATTATTTATGAAGTTTATTATTATTTTCAGATGGGAAAACGCAAGCAGTGGGATAAGGAGGCCACGTAAAGGCTATTTAACCATTGAGGGACAATATAATGGATTAGAAACGTGCACGTAAAGGGTTTAACATCACACGGGCAACGCTGAAGGACTATTTTAAAAAGAATACCAAGAATACTTTCATAAATGGCTATCAAGCAATATATTATAGCCAAAGTGTTTGTTACGGTTAGAAAGGAAAGATATATGAAAATTAATTGTAATGTTTGGTGGGGGACGAAATTACGAACACATTTTTGGTAGTTTAGATGTTATAGTGTTTTTGTTTATGTCAAATATTAAGTACCTTACGTTAAATAACAGTTTTATTGGAACTTGCCCCTAAGTGGACAATATATTCAGTAATACATATGCCAATATCTAGCGTTGTCCATAATATTCTTGAATTTCCACAAGTCCAAATCCTCTAAGGGGACGACTTATTGGCCCCCTACCTTATGTTTGCATGGCGTATTTACGCTCACCTACAGTATACTCTTTAACGGTTTATTTTCCTTTGTACGCCGGCATACTAGAATGAACACAACGATAATTGTTCTGATGGACTGCATATCCATACGGGGCTCGGAGGCGTGACCATTCTCAAGGAAAATAATAGAGAGGAAGAGCATTATGAGTTACGAGTTATTACTTCTTAGGCAACGATACATGCATGCTATACTCAATATTACAAACACTCCCTGTTTCGTGATAGAAAATACGAATTGAAATAAATTTTCCCGGAAGGCGTAGCATGTGGAGCTTGGTGGCTCTGGAGACCATTATAATCCCTGTACCATATCCCGTCTGATGTTTCTCTTGTTGACTTTTATTAGAGAGACTTCCTTCCCCTGTTTACGTTCTGCACGGTGGGACGTCATAGAACCTGAGTGAAATAAAAACAGGGTCAACACTACGTAACATAAGGCGACAGGAAACTCCCTTTTCACGATCATTTCGATTGTAGCTGTTTCGTCGTATAGAAATAAATAATGTTGAATTAGTTTTTGTAAGTTGTCATTGATTTTAAGATGAATAATGTCGTTAAAAGGATGCAAGAAATATCTACATCTAGGCACACAGTAAGCACTGAAACATCGTGTTTTATTACGCGGAAGTAGGGAGATAGATAACAGATAACAGATGTAGATTGCTAATTTTTTTTGTGTTACAAAGAGAAATGTGCCCCATGTCTGTATGAGGTACTTGATAGAGGGACAGAACACAAAAAAATCACTGAAATGCTTGTGTTATAACTACTTAATTTGAGAACCAACTGACAGACATACATTCAAGCAAATACAGGGAAATATACATTTCCAAATATCTGGAATATATTTTTATTAGGGGCATGTCCGACTCCTTGGCTGAATATTCAGCGTTGACGCCTTCAGTTCATAGGGTTCCGGGTTCGAATTCCAGCCAGGTCGGGGATTTAAACGCGCCTGACTAATTTTTCTGACTCGGCGACTGGGAGTTTTTGTTTGTCCCAACACTCTCTTCTTCATAGTCAGACAACACATCATACACATCGTGCTACCAGCTACCATAGAAACACTCAGTAATAATTCTTCCACATAGGTTTGGCATTAGGAAGGGCAACCGACAGTAAAACAGGGCTAAGTCCTCATGTGTGACACAGTTCGAACCAGTGACCCCACGAGTGTTGGAAAGACGATAGAAAAAGAAGAGAGGGCATACCTCACTTTCTCTTAAACAAAGACTTCACAGAGAAATAATTTACACACAGTAACTCAGTCAACAAATTTGGTTAATAAATTGTGCAATTTAGAGTGATTATCATAACGGCAAAGTAAACCTATTCCGGAGATGAAACACAACACATCCAACTGCTACGGCACTGAGGCTGGCTGCTGGAGGAGAACCTGGAGTGTTCTGGAGCAGCGCGAAGGGAACACTGGGTGCCGACGTGTCGGATTGCGAACGGTGTTCGACGGATTGAGTGAACAGCGGATACTATCCCGACATGCGAGACTGACGTGTAGGCTGTGGACCGTGACAGCGTTAACGAGTGTGACTGAGTGGCTGAGAGAGTGTAGTGTAAATAATCGATGACTCTGTGTGTGTGTGTGTGTCATTGTAGATGGAACATGAGAAACTGAGGAGGAGAGAGAGCACGCGAACCGTGTAAGTGTGGAACCGTGTACGTGTGTAAGTTGTAATCTCGGCTATCGTCTGTGTGTGTGTAAATCTGTAATTATAGTGCTTAGTTAATAAATCTTAGAAATAGGTTGCTACCAGGTTCTGTACTCATTTATTTACTTATTTTCCCCGCCAACACGTTACAGTATATTAAACCAAAAGACAAATTTAGAAAAATCAGTTACGCCCTAAATGCAGTTCCAGAAAAAGAGCTTAAAATCGCTTGTTCCTTTACACGTTTTCTTTTTTATTCAAATCCTAATCAAATTAACTTATTTACATAATTATGTCTGCAATGTGTTCCTTGGTTCAATACCTCAGGTGTTTTTGATTTTTTTGAAAAATGTCCAAGCCGAATGTAGTTATAAGGTCTGAAGTGAAACTCTGTATTGTCTTGCATTAGCGCTGGTAGTGGTGCTTAAGTGAAACAATGTAGTGCTTATAGTGGTAGAAAAACGCAAGCTGCTAATATAATCGACCGGATAACGATGATTAAGGAAAGGAATGTAATTTTTAGGAATAAAGAAAGAATATATCGTCGTTGCCGGGATAAAACCTCCTATGTGTTAATATTTTTGGAGATATACTGACCCGCAGCACATACATTATGGGGAGCGAGAATGCCTTGACAATAATCATACAATATTGCACCTTAGATGACAGAACGTCACCCGCCAAAGTTCTAAGGTAGAATATTTCACATAGGAGATTTTTGTTCCGGCAGTGACGATATTGTCGTACTTTATTATATTGTATCTACTTAAAATTGGTAGCTCATATCCCTAGGATGTTTTAACATTGATTTGCTTGCCTGAAGGACTAGAACTGTGATTTCTTAATCCCTTTTAGTTTTACTATTTCAAAGGGACAAGAAGATCATACTTCAAAAGTACGAAAATTAATTTTCTTTAAATGTCTTTATAATTCTTAATATCATAAAATACACTGGCGGAAATTGAAATCCCAACACCAAGAAAGAGTTATGCTAGATAAACGAAATTCGGGAGGCGTATTTGCACATCTGTAAGACGACGCTCTACCATATTTGCGTGATACTCGACATAGAGTGGTGCTAGTAGCACCGCTATGAATTTTTAACGTTATTTTGCTTTAAATACGCGCTGAATAGTACCTACTTTACTATAGGGAAGTATGTTTACCTGACGAATTTACGCACTCCTAAAATAGTATGTATATAAGTTTCATTTTTCTTTACGCAAAAGGCACAGGAAAAAGAACCCAACGAACAATGTTCTGATAACTTCATATCAATATGGGAGACGTGCCCAGTCTTAAGGAAATCGTCGCCATAAGACCTATCTGTGTCGGTGCGACGTAAAGCAAATAGCAAAAAAAAAAGTCTTAAGGAAAATAATGGAAATGAAGGACATTGTGACGCACGAGGTATTGTTTCTTCACCGATCAAATGTGTTATGTTCTTTTAGTAGGATATTAGGTGGAAACCAAGCTTCACTAAAATTTAAGGCCGATGTGAGTGTGAAAAACCTTTACTTCAACTGCTGTACGACAGTATGGGCATTTAATCAATATGTTGTAGAACACTCCCTAACCATTCAATACAGTGTGGCTGAAGGATTGTTACTCTCCCCAAAATGTAACATTGACTTACCACAACGAGACCGGGATGCAAGTCACTGGAAACTTCGGATACGCGGACCAAATTGGAATGAATTTTAATTGAAACAGACACCCCAACGGAACGTTCTTGCTGACCTCTTAAGTAGGAGAGGTCACTTAAATAGGCACTGTTTTAGCCAACCATCCATTTCAGCTTTTCTGTGTTGGGTGAGTAGTACTCTCATGAACAAAATATGTACATTCGATGCAAACTGCTAGATCGCTAAATTAATCGAGTTATTAATGCATGAACCAATGATATTCACAACGAACCTAATTAAAATTATATTACTTTGAAATGCAAATAGGCAGAGCACTGGAAATTATGTTCATGAGATCCGTATTTTACAAAATAATGACACTAATTATTCATATTTACTTTAATTATATCAATTATAATCCTTATACCCACATAATGTTCGTGGTTCATTACAGTAATTCAGATAATAGTACCCCGATCAGTACAAGCGATGCATACTGTTGGCTAATTACCAGACAATTTCCGGCAAATAATTCATATAACTGTAGTATTCTTGATTTTCCTAAAGTGAATACTCTGTATAGCAGACCGTACTTAGTTTATAATTGCATCACTTGAGACTAGTAGGAAGGGAACAGTTTGAAGGTCTTCGACGTAATATTTTTATTATTATAAGGGGCAATCGAAAATATTCTGTTCGGTGGCCGTAAAATTCTGAATTGGTATGCCAATCAGGAAAAATCCCCGTGAGCAATGAGGCACTCATCCCATAGATGCACCAGGTTGAATATCCCCGCCTGGTAAATACTGTGTCCTGCTACTTGAAGACGTCCGTAACCGCCTGCTGCACACACTCGCCGACACTTTAAGGCCTTCTCGAGGGGAATGAATTGGAGATAATCGCATGGGGAGAGATCAGGACTATAGGGCGGGTGCTCGAGTGTCTCCCACTTGGGTTGTTGTTGTTGTTGTTGTTGTTGTTGGATGAGGCTGACCTCCCAGATCGACCGGCATCTTGTGTCGAAACGCGACCCGCACGGAACATGGTTCACCATTCCACAACGGGGGTTTTAGACAGACATGATGCCCCATACACAGTCTTTTCATTCTACGGCGGATGTCCACCGGTGTTCACTCGGCCGTATTTAACGCGCGAGTTATGCATACCAATCCCAGTAGTAGAAGGTAGGACCGCAACAGTCCAACCATTTGACTTCTAAGCAGAACTTCATATTTTCTTATATTACAAAGTACATTGTAATTACTTCACTCCCTGTTGGTTCATAACAAGGCTTATAAAAATGGTCAATAAGATAAGAGGCTAGTTTCAATAACAACTAACCCTAACAATTTACAGTATATTTCTTAACTGTGTCACAATGTAACCTCGTGCGCAATTCATGACTAACTTGTTATTGTAATCTCCCAGTGAATACACAATGTGCGTCACCTTTGTCATAGCATATTTTGTAAGTTGTTGACACGTAAATCCAGAGATGAATACTATATAAAAATAGCGGAAATACGATTTGTTCACACATCTCTAGGCTTCACGTCTCTACATCAGAGATACTTGTCTCTAACATATCAACCGACACTGTATAAATTGGACGTTTGTTAATAATATTAAAATTCAACTAACATCAACTGGACTTCTCTCTACTTTGATTGAATACCACGCAGCCCGATACTGAACTTTAGGAGTCCTGATAGCTTCATTATACTGTATAAATATAAATTCTGTTAAGCTACCAAAAAAATTAACTCACGCACGTTGGCAAGTCACGAATGCCACACTAATACCTTTGCCTATATTTCCGTGCTTATTTACCCGCATGGGAGTTGCGCTACGTTGCATATCCGGTGCAGCCATGCCCTCAAATGGAAACTTTTTGCTCACGCCTTATATTTCCGAATATGATCGTACCAGACGCATACTAACACTGTCTGTATTTTATGTATTTATTTATTTACCACCTCAGTGTATTCAGAGTGTGAGTGAGCAGATAAGGATGATGTAGAGAAGACTTACGAAACACAGAGTGTTAGCATGGGATTAACAATTTCAAATTCATTCCTACAGGATAAATTTTCTCCTTCTTCTTTTTATTCTTATTATTCTACTAGTACCGATGTACTGCGCTCTAGGAATGTGTCTTTGTATTCCTACAGCATAATGCATTTACATTTGATTTCTGTTATACATAGTACAGGAAAATGAACCCAACTAAAATTGTTCTCATGGACTGCATATCCATATGTGGCTGGGAGGCGTGACCAGCCTTAAGGGGAATAATGGATAGGAAGAGCGTTGTGAGATACTAAATTCTGCTATAACAACGACGATATGCAATTTTCGTATTCCGAATATCATCACTCGGCACCACTCATACCACGGCCGCTTCCACAGTGTCGCAGCAATGGATGAGACTGGGACTTCGATGAAAGCAAAGTTTTGTCCCGCACTGTTCGAAGGGACAGGTGAAATAAAAGTTGCATTAATCAAGTAATGACAACAGATAGAACAGGCAACGTAGGATGAAATCACGTTAATATCAATTTATTTATTAAATATCGCAACAGTTTGAACCGTATTTCAAATGGGTATCATTATTAGGGTTATAGTTTTGATCAGTTTTTTTTTAATTATTTGTCCTTGACACAAAGTTAAGAAATTAAATTATTGAAGAAGTTGTGAATGAACTTAACGAACTGTGAAGGAAGTGGCATTGAAAATTCCACATTGCAACTGTTTCGGTGACACTTAAGTTCGAACATGGCACAGTGGAACAGTAAATGGTCTACCATTTGTGAAAATCCGCATAAGCACAAGTAATCACCTGCAATGTTAATATTGAAACGTTCAAAGTATCACTTAATTTTTCCATGGCCGGAAAGGAACTGACAAGGGAACATCGGCAATGGGTAAGTCGCCGATCGCGATGAAACTTAGAAAACACATGGAAGTACACGTGAAAACGATGTCGGCATCAATTTTGGGTGCCAACATTCATTAGGGCGTTAACTACGGTGCCTAAAAGTTGCGACATTTCAAATTCCGCGCGATCAGCGATGAATACCTGCTGGCCAATGCTAAGCTGGCACACTGGGTACTTGGAGACAAGCCCCTGCACCTCCTCCCCTCTCCGCTCCAATTGGTTCGCCACCGCAGCCTTCAAGCGCGGGGTGAAGGGAGACGTGACCAGATTTAAGGAAAATAATGGATAGGAAGAGCATTGTGACATACAAGGTTCGGTTTCTTCAACGACGACATGAACATTTTCAGAGCAAATTTAAATATGAATCTTCTATATACTGTATTCTTCTTTTCTGGCAAGACTGAGAGTTTGCCCATTCAATTGGTACAATCAGGTATACAATGAGCCAAATACATAAAAGCATATTTTCCTAGACACCACTTTCAGTTATGAAGAAAGCAAAAAGTTCACTCTAAAGGTTCTGTCGTTTAATATAACTAACCGTTTAGATAAAGCACTCACTTTTAAGAGTTACAGGCGACTAGTCGCTGAACAAAAGAAAGGACGCGTGGTAATGTACTTTCCTTACATTTAATATTTTATCAGATTTAATATTAATGCTAGCTATATTACCCGTTTTTAGTACGGATTTATGAGCAAGGGTTTGAGTGATAATATTATGGTGGACTATAGTTACTACCATCTCATCGCGTATATAAATATATAGGTTATGTCCACTCGACCCGAGCGAGCGCGCCACGTAAAAGTTGCCGTGACTGAAGCTCTGGTTCTGTAGATAATTACAAAAAATTAAATGTGCTTATATGGACCATATTCAGATAACGTCAACAGTCATCATATTCTACAAGATAAGCCTTGCCACCGCAGCCATAAATGTCTACCGTGAGCCCGTAATTTCAACTCAGTGTAAGTCGAACAGTTCATCCTCAAAAGCAGGTTCTTGAAATAATATACTCTGGGTCGCGCCCTTCCTCTTTTCCCGGCAATTCATCCTTCAGTTATTTTACAAAGAAAAACCTCATGCCGAAGAATGTGGCCAATAAATATTATTTTCAATTTCAATTACCAGACTCTGTTTTTCTCCTACCTCTCTAATGACTTCGGTATTGCTCTTCATTTCATTGCATCATTCTGGCAGATTACTTCAAGAATTTACTTAATTGTCCTAAACCGCAAAGCGCCATTGAGACCAAGGAACCCTTACTCAGGTACCCAGATTCTAGACCACCCGACACAGATGAAATCAAGCGCCACATTGCCCGTCTCAAAAATAACAAAGCGCCGGGGGAAGACTCAGTAGTAGCAGAACTATGGAAATATGCCCCAGAGGAATCACTTGACATGTTGCAAAAGCAAATAGAAGAAATTTGGAACAAGGAGACCCTACCCGAAGGTTGGAAAATAGCTTTGATCCATCCATTATACAAAAAAGGCAGCATGAAGAACATCAACAACTACAAAGGAATATCTTTGCTACCCGTGACTTACAAAATTCTATCACTTGCCATCCTGGAGCGTTTGGAAGCACAAGTCGAACATCAAATAGGTGAATACCAAGGAGGGTTCAGAAAAGATCGCTCAACAGTTGAACAGATCCAAAATCTCAAAACGATCATCAGATATTGTACACTAAGGTCCAAGCAGTATGTGTCTGTCTTTGTGGACTTTAAGAAAGCGTACGACTCCATTGACCGGGAAGACCTGCTAAACATCTTAAAAGAATTTGGAGTTGATTTGAAACTGCTGGCATTAATTAGAGCCACCCTGACCGATACAAAATCCAAGGTGAAGTTCCACGGATGTCTCTCGCATTCCTTTGACATCAAAACAGGAGTCCGACAAGGTGATGGGCTATCCCCGATACTCGTCAACTGCGTTCTTGAAATGATCATCAGAACCTGGCGGGTGAGATTACAGGAAACCAACTACCGTCCATTGAGAATAGGAACCAAATCCAAGGGGATCGCAACAGGCTGCTTAGCATTTGCCGATGATATTGCTGTTCTCTCAAACGACATAGAAACCGCTCGAGCTCAAGTTGAAATTTTAAAGGAAATTGCCGAACAAACTGGTTTGCAGATATCGTTTGAGAAAACAGAAGTAATGACTAACATCAAAGAGACTCCAACAAAACTCCGTACAAAATACGGGGACATCGCCCGAGTAGACAAATTCAAATACCTGGGTGAGATCATCATGAAAAATGGACTGGACAAAGAAGCACTTCAGGAGCGAGTACGCAAACTGGAAATAGCCTACCAAACATCCCGCACAATCTACAACAAAAAATGCCGTTCCCAAAACACCAAGATACGTCACTATTAAACAGTTCTGAAGCCAGTAGTTCTATATGCAGCCGAAACCCTGTCTCTAAATGCCAACAAAGGACTGCTTGAAGAACTGGAGAAAAGAGAACGCAAAATTGTATGAGGAATCTTGGGATCAAAGTACAGAAATGGAATCTATCAAAAGAGATCCAACAAGGAAGTCTACAGCAAAATAGAGAAAATTACCAACACAATCAGAAAAAGACGGGCACGATTTTACGGTCATCTGAAAAGAATGGACGGAAGAAAGTTAACTAAAGAAATCTTTCACTTTTTTTATTCAAACCCCAAAACCACAATTCCCTGGTTTAGAAATACCAAAGAAGGCCTGCAAATGCTACATATCTCAGCTGAAGACGCCCTTAACAGAGATCTCATCCGCAATATTGACGAACGAGCTAAACCAAGACGAGCAACCGAAGAGAAGACACGGTGCCCCTTGGACAGAGGAGCGTAAAAGGAGGCCCACTCACAAAGACTGAGGGAAATTTGGGCTCAAAAGAGGGCCAAGTTCAGTGTCAAATGCAACAAGACTTAACGTGGTCCTTGATGGCCCCAGCGAATAATAATAATAATAATAATAATAATAATAATAATAATAATAATAATAATAATAATAATAATAATAATAATAATAATAATATGTTTTATGTTTGAGAAGGATAAAATATGTTTGATGTTATTTGAAAGTGGCAATAATTGAAGTAAAGGACCTTTAAATTAAAAATTAAACACTTGAACATGTTAATAAAATCTTTAAAGTTTCTTGCAGAATAGTATCTAAAAAGAGGATGAAAAACGAGAACAATTATTAATGCTTATGATGAACCCAAAATGTTCCTTTGTTTAGGATGAACAGAACCGTCATCGTAAGTAACACTCCTGTTGTTTCCTTAAAATGGAACATTTGAGATGATCGTTGTTTTAAATCCAAAAACATTTAAAAAACAATTGAATTATCCTCCTGCCTCAACGTGTACAGGTTCACACTCAAGTATTGTTTACATTCATGAATTACATTCACGTTTCCAGATACTCCTATCTCCCAGAGGTCCCTCCCTGATGGTTAGCTGATGTAGTTACGGGACACAACAGAGCGTGACGATCAGCCACAAGTCGAGATTCACCAACAAGTCGGGGAAAATACGTCAGCCCGTAGCCTGTAACGAGAAAACGAATGTATTTCTACGAAGGAAAAAGGAAGCTAATCCCCTGCACCCCTCGAAGGAACTCGCTGCCTCGTGCCAAACCTTGTGTCAACGCACATCTCATAAGTTGACTTTAACTCGCAGAAACGGTGGAAGAAAAGAACTTCTGTACCCGCAGGTTAGACTTTGTTGGTGAAAGTCATTATTGCCTCCGCGGGGAACAATATTCAAGAGTCAGCATATATCTCGTGAGGACGGACCGCACAGTGAATAAATCTTCAGAGCACCACACATTCTAATCTTTGATTTAACGCGAGTTAACGAATTCAGCAGTTGAAATCATAGAAGTAAAGGTATCTAGGTTCATAACCCGTTAGTTTTCGTCGGCATGTGTAAAAAATGGCGAATGGTGAGTTGACAGTATTATCGTGTTTCTTACCCTTTATCTTGTCCACCTGTGAGACTGACATTACTTCTGTATATTATGTACAAGTATGAAGGATGAGTTCTCCACCTAATCAATACTTTATTTTACATAGTGTCAATAATTTACATGAAAAAAGTACCGGTTTCGACCCGTAAATAGGTCATCTTCAGCTGTTGAACTGTAATGAGAACATCTATAACTCAAAAACTTAACAGCTTACAGACACTAGAATTGGTAGTTAGGAATCTACTTCAAAAATAAAGAAACACGTACTTTAGGTCGAGAACTCACCTTCATACTTGTACTTGAACTATCAATACGGACCATGAAACTAATAGATTATAGTGTATATTACGTGTTGTGTTCATTATCTCTATACGTAAAAGGCTAAGTCCGACTGACTATAATCAACGCCCGGCCAAAACTACTCCAGATAAAGAAATGAAATTTTGGGGGATACAATTATATTATAGTGTAGGCGCTCACCAAGGGAGGATGTTTGGATATTCCGTCGCTAAGGGAGTGAAAAGGGGGTTGAACTGTAATGAGAACATCTATAACTCAAAAACTTAACAGTTTACAGACATTAGAATTGGTAGTTTGGAATCTACTTCAAAAAAAAAACAACACGTACTTTTTGTTCTGTTTGGTTTTTAAATGTTTAAATGTTCGATAAATTATCAAGTTCTTTGAATTCATTTAATAATAATATTATTATTAATAATAATAATAATAATAATAATAATAATAATAATAATAATAATAATCTAACTAACGTCATGTCACTACAGCCTTTGAAGGGCCTTGGCCTACCAAGCGACCGCTGCTCATCCCGAAGACCTGCAGATTACGAGGAATCGTGTGGTAAGAATGACGAATCCTCTCGGCCGTTATTCTTGGCCTTCTAGACCGGGGAATAGTAATAAAATGCAATGTTGTTTGTGTGCAGTCCAACGTATGGTATATTGAACATTATTAGCAGCAGATTTCGAAAAACTTTGTCACTGGATACCTGGTATAAAACGTTCTTATTACAAACTAGCGAATTTAACGTGCTTCGCTACGGTATTCTACATTGTATTCGAATATCGAAGTAAATAGTGTGCATGCAGTAAATAAGATTGTTTTAAAATTGCATGTCTCTTAGCGTTTTCCGAGAAAAAGCATGGGGATGTCCCCGTACGTTGTTTCCAATGTAAAGTGTTTGTTATGAATTTGTGATATAACGGCAGGCTCACTTGCCTACTGCCATTCACAATCGAGTTGGGAAGTTTACATTATAATTGCAGGCCCCATTGCCCACTATGCGGACAGAATTGATTTGGGGAGTTTTCGTTAAAATGGCAGCCCCCCTTTAATACTTCCAGACAGATTACAGTTTTTATTATAATGGCAGGCAATTACCCTACTATCACTCGAAATTGAGTTGTGCAGTTATCATTATAATGTCAGGCCCATTTTCCTACTGCCAGCCAGCTTACTGCCAATCACACCAAGTTGGTGAGTTTCCATCAAAATAGCAGGCCACTATGCCTAATGCCAGTCACATTTTAGATGAGGACATTTGTTTATAATGGCGGGCACGCTTGCCTTCTGCCAAACACAATCGGGTAGGGGAGTTTTAAACAAAACTGCATGCTCACTTGCCTTCTGCAAGTCAAATCGAGAAGTGAACTATTCATTTCAATTGTAGACCTTCCATACTAATGACAGTTACACAGGAGGTGGAGAAGGAACCCTTTCATACTGCCAGTCAAAGTCGGTGTGGGGAGTACTGATTACAATAGCAGACCCACCCTTTCTCGATCGCTACAAATCGACATCAGTGAATATATATAGATCGACATACGAAAGTATATGCGTGTTTACAATATTGAAGACCTCCATTTACAGATTAACTGCTACTAAACGTACGTCATATCGACAAAGGATTATACCATAAGACACGCCGGATTTAGTGGCCTAAATGGCTGGTCCTATGATATATCATCTATTTTTGGGTCAGATTGAGTTAGAAACGTGGAACAGGGTAACGTTCTTGTAAGATTATCTCACATTACATTACTTTTCGGATAATTATGTGACAGCTACATATATAGCATTTGGTTCATATATGGCTACTGGGTGGGCCAATTTTCGTGAAGAGTTTGATGATTCTGTATTTCATATAAGTAATCGAAGGTATGAATTATGCATGTGAAAATTCCAAATTGACTTAACATCCATTAATAGAGAAAAATCAAACGTAAAATTGATACTGATACGGCAAAAAGTCATAAGACCAAGGTTGTAGATCATTCCAAATTGAACGGAGATTGTGCAATCTGTTATGTGATAGGAATTTCCGAAGGTCTGCACCATCATTAAAATTGCCTGCATATTTCAATATTCTTCGGGGATAAAAAGTGAAAATTTTAATGATCTTGGATGTTTTCCGTTCGTTACAGGATAAAACGTATAATTTTGTCAAATTTCAATTATCTTCTTTTTCTTCTGGCAGATTATGCCGCAATCTGGATTTTGGGCGAGGCGGGTAAAAATTAGGACTTTCAGGAAACTAAACCAAAAATTATGCAGATGGTCATTATTACCCCTTAAACGGAAAGCTGTACGAAAATTTCGCCAAAATAGTCAGTGTAGAGGCACACAGTCGTTACGATTTGATTTATATAGATAAGGAATCTGCTCCATGTAAAACACCTTTTTGGTTATGACCGCTGGACTTAACCTGCAAAACTGACCATTCATGATATCTCCCTTATTAATTCTCCTGACGAAAAAATGCACATGAAAAAAAGGTTTAGAGGTGGAATTCCATCACGTTTGGTCGATTTCCAGTCAGGTTGGTCTTGTTCTGTATATATTGTGGAAGAGTAAAATCGCCATTTCGGTTCCCTATAAACCGCCAGTCCATTCCGGAACATGAAATGTTATTTACGTTTAAAACCTACCTTTGGACAGGTGGATGCTAAATATGAATTTTGGTTCGAATGTCTTCAGTAGTTTTCAAGTTGTAAGGAATACGCTTTACACGCACCCGCTCGTGAGTTAAGTCCGATGGGACTTGTACAGAAAAACGGTCCGTTAATGATATCTCCCTTATTAATCCTCGTATCGAAATGATGCACATGAGAAAAAAGGTTTAGAAATTAATTTCTACCAAGGCAGGTAGATTTAAATTAACGTTGGTTGTGTATATTTTGTGGAAGTGCAAAATCACTGTTTCGGTTTCGTATAAACCCCCAGTCAGTTCAGGGATTTAGAAACAATATTTGCCCTAAAACCTATCAAGGACAGGTGTATTCTAAATATGAGTATTGGTGGAAATACATCCAGTAGTTTGTAGCACTCGCGTACATACGGCGTAATTAAGGAAGAAAATAATGCAGTTAAGAAAGTTGAAAGTAATAGAAAATGGATTATAACTGAGGACAGCCGGATAATGACAAATATGTAAATGCCAAGTTAATGTATTGGAAAATGAAATGCCCCTCAAAAAATTATGCTAGTGTGAGTTATGGATATAATAAAGCGGTAACAGGGGAGAAATTTAGGTCCAGTGATTCCTAGGTAAACAAATAATAAGAAGATGACTAATGGTGTTATTACTTAATCTATTCGAAGGCGGTTATAACATCAAACGATATTCCGCCAATATCCCGCAGATAGGCCGATTGACGCCTCTCTTGCCTTCCACCCAAGGAACAACCACGAATTTAAAAGCATGATGAGGAAAATGGCAATACGTTACTTCCCTGTTGGCATGCAGTCAGAGACTTTGCCATGGTAACCTGTAGGTTCGTTGTCGGTCTGTCGGTCACTCAATGCAGAGCATGGTACCAGCAGAAAATTGTAAATTTCTCCGTCATGTAAAGAGTAAGGTAAATTATGAACATAACGAAAGTTGTTTATAATGAAGAGACGTTTCACGTACGGTAAACGAAGTTTACAGAAAATCAATAGTATAAGAGAAAATGGAGGAAAAGCATTCTGGTTTTCCTATACACCCCCGTCTATTCAAAGATTTTAAAATGATATGCATATTGAAACCTTCCCCGGGATGACTATACTCTACATATGAAGTTTAGTTGAGATCTATCGAGCCGTTTCGACGTGATGGTGGAAAAAACCATTCTGGTTTTCCTATAAACCCCCGTCTATTCAAAGATTTTAAAATGATATGCATATCGAAACCTTCCCCGGGATGAGTATACTCTAAATATGAAATTTGGTTGATATATATCCAGCCATTTCGACGTGATGGTGGAAAAACCATTATGGTTTTCCTATAAACCCCATCTATTCAAAGATTTAAAAATGATATGCATATCGAAACCTTCCCCGGGAGGAATATACTCTAAATATGAAGCTTGGTTGAGATCTATCCAGCCGTTTCGACGTGATGGTGGAAAAATCATTCTGGTTTTCCTATAAACCCCCCGTGTATTCAAAGATTTTAAAATGATATGCATATCGAAACTTTCCCCGGGAGGAGTATACTCTAAATATGAAGTTTAGTTGAGATATATCCAGCAATTTCAACGTGATGGTGAAAAAACCATTCTGGTTTCCCTATAAACCCCCGTATATTCAAAGATTTTAAAATGATATGCATATCGAAACCTTCCCCGGGATGAGTATACTCTAAATGTGAAATTTGGTTGAGATATATCCAGCCGTTTCGACGTGATGGAGGAAAAACCATTCTAGTTTCCCCATTAACCCCCCGTGTATTCAAAGATTTTAAAATAATATGCATATCGAAACCTTCCCCGGGAGGAGTATACTCTAAATATGAAGTTTAGTTGAGATCTATCGAGCCGTTTCGACGTGATTGTAGAAAAACCATTCTGGTTTTCCTATAAACCCCCGTCTATTCAAAGATTTTAAAATGATATGCATATCGAAACCTTCCCCGTGATGAGTATACTCCAAATATGAAATTTGGTTGAGATCTATCCAGCCGTTTCGACGTGATGGTGGAAAAACCATTCTGGTTTTCCTATAAACCCCCCGTGTATTCAAAGATTTTAAAATGACATGCATATCGAAACCTTCCCCGGGATGAGTATACTCTAAATATGAAATTTGGTTGATATATATCCAGCCATTTCGACGTGATAGTGGAAAAACCATTCTGGTTTTCTTATAAACCCCCGTATATTCAAAGATTTTAAAATGATATGCATATCGAAACCTTCCCCGGGAGGAATATACTCTAAATATGAAGTTTGGTTGAGATCTATCCAGCCGTTTCGACGTGATGGTGGAAAAACCATTCTGGTTTTCCTATAAACCCCCGTGTATTCAAAGATTTTAAAATGATATGCATATCGAAACCTTCCCCGAGAGGAGTATACTCTAAATATGAAGTTTAGTTGAGATCTATCGAGCCGTTTCGACGTGATGGTGGAAGAACCATTCTGGTTTTCCTATAAACCCCCGTCTATTCAAAGATTTTAAAATGATATGCATATCGAAACCTTCCCCGGGATGAGTATACTCTAAATATGAAATTTGGTTGAGATCTATCCAGCCGTTTCGACGTGATGGTGGAAAGACCATTCTGGTTTTCCTATAAACCCCCCGTGTATTCAAAGATTTTGAAATGATGTGCATATCGAAACCTTTCGCGGGAGGAGTATACTCTAAATATGAAGTTTAGTTGAGATCTATCCAGCCGTTTCGACGTGATGGTGGAAAAACCATTCTGGTTTTCCTATAAACCCCCGTCTATTCAAAGATTTTAAAATGAAATGCATATCGAAACCTTCCCCGGGATGAGTATACTCTAAATGTGAAATTTGGTTGAGATCTATCCAGCCGTTTCGACGTGATGGTGGAAAAACCCTTCTGGTTTTCCTATTAACCCCCCGTGTATTCAAGGATTCTAAAATGATATGCATATCGAAACCTTCCCCGGGAGGAGTATACTCTAAATATGAAGTTTGGTTGAGATCTATCCAGCCGTTTCGACGTGATGGTGGAAAAACCATTCTGGTTTCCCTATTAACCCCCCGTGTATTCAAAGATTTTAAAATAATATGCATATCGAAACCTTCCCCGGGAGGAGTATACTCTAAATATGAAGTTTAGTTGAGATCTATCGAGCCGTTTCGACGTGATTGTAGAAAAACCATTCTGGTTTTCCTATAAACCCCCGTCTATTCAAAGATTTTAAAATGATATGCATATCGAAACCTTCCCCGGGATGAGTATACTCCAAATATGAAATTTGGTTGAGATCTATCCAGCCGTTTCGACGTGATGGTGGAAAAACCATTCTGGTTTTCCTATAAACCCCCCGTGTATTCAAAGATTTTAAAATGATATGCATATCGAAACCTCCCCCGGGATGAGTATACTCTAAATATGAAATTTGGTTGAGATCTATCCAGCCGTTTCGACGTGATGGGGGAAAAACCTTCCTGGTTTTCCTATAAACCCCCCGTGTATTCAAAGATTTTAAAATGATATGCATATCGAAACCTTCCCCGGGATGAGTATACTCCAAATATGAAATTTGGTTGAGATCTATCCAGCCGTTTCGACGTGATGGTGGAAAAACCATTCTGGTTTTCCTATAAACCCCCCGTGTATTCAAAGATTTTAAAATGATATGCATATCGAAACCTTCCCCGGGAGGAGTGTACTCTAAATATGAAGTTTGGTTGAGATCTATCCAGCCGTTTCGACGTGATTTGGGAACAAACAGACAGACAAACAAACAGACACGAACAATTTTATTTATATAGATAGATGATCGGGTATAGTAGCCTACTACAGGCATTAAATCTTCTGGTCTGGATTGCTTATGACAATAGTATTTAACTACTGCAATTATGTGGACGGAATACTTTTTGTGAAGTGGAAATAATACCTTCTGAGCAGACGCTCCTCAAATACGGTGATGAAAGCCTTCAATTGCTCAAAAGTGGCTGCTTTTCATTCATAATTTTTCATGGAGGGAGCATTAAAAATTCCGGGTCTAATTTGCAGTTTTCTGGAGTCGTTCGTCTAGAAACCTTTTGATAGCTGTGGTGGGTGTCAGATTATACATTTTTATCATCTCTTCTATGAAGGAAGAGTTTCCTCCTGTATGGTATTCATGTCGGTTTGGTGACAACAACTCAGGGGAATCTTCCATCTGTACAACAAACCTAAATGAATATCAAGTATATGTGACTGAATATTCGAGGCACTCTCTCTTCCATATAAATATAAATATTATTTCACTCTCATCAGTCCGTGTCTAATTTGTCGTAACGTTACCACACTTTACAAAAATAGCAATCTAGTGGAGGTAGGAATGTTTTTTCGGTCACTATCACTACCACTACGTCAAAATTCGTGGCGGTTCAGGCAAAAGGTCATACCTCACAATGCTATTCCTATCCATTATATTCCCTAAGACTGGTCACGCCTCCCAGCCACGTATGGACATGGAGTCTATCAGAACAATTTTCATTGTGTTCATTTTCGCGTAAAGGAGAATGAACCATGAGTACATTATACTGAAGCAGTGTGTAAATAAGTCATGTAAACATACATTCCTAGAGTGCTGTACGGTAAGGTTCATTTCTCTTTACACGTAAGCAGAGGAAAATGAACACAACAAAAATTGGTCTGATGGACTGCATATCCACATGTGGCTGGGAATATATAGTGGACATGAAAAGCATTGATCTTTTGCCTGAACAGCGACGAATTATGACAGGATTAGCAGTGCTAAGAACTGACGACATTTAAATATGCTGTTGTGATAATGATTTCATCATTATTTTCTGGCGCACGAAAGCAATGATAAATTCCTACCATGCAGTGTTTAAATCTCTTTTTGTTTCCTGTGTGTTTTTGCGTGTGTGTGCGTGTGTGTAAGGACTCAGAAACATTAAAACCACGAAATCCAAATGCACTATTATGGAATACTTCACACCCTTGTACTGTATGTACTGCAAATGTACATTTTCTGTTTACCTACTTTTTATTCTAATGTATTTGTAGCTGCCCATTTCGTCTTTCACCTAAGGCAAATAGATTTTTTTAAGCTGCAGCCTTCGTGGCTCTGGCGGTAGAGCGCCGGCCTCTCACCGGTGGGTATCGTGGTTCAAATTCCGGTCACTCCATGTGAGATTTGTGCTGAGAAAAGCAGAAGTGGGACATTTCTTTCTCCAACTCTAGTTTCCCTGCCATCCTTCATTCCGGCAACACTTTCCATAAACATTTCATTTCATCTGTCAGTCATTTATCGCCGGGCTGAGTGGCTCAGGCGTTTGAGGCGCTGGCTTTCTGACCCCAACTTGGCAGGTTCGATCCTGGCTCAGTCCGGTGGTATTTGAAGGTGTCGGTAGATTTACTGGCACGTAAAAGCACTCCTGAGGGACTAAATTCTGGCACCACGGCGACTCCGAAAACCGTAAAAGTAGTTGGTGGGACGTAAAACAAATAACATCATTATTATTATTCAGTCATTTATCATTGCCCCAGAGGAGTGCGACAGGCTTCAGCAGCCGGCACGTTTCCTATCATCGTCGTTAGATGGGGCCTTCATTCATTCCATTCCTTACCCGGTCGAACGATTGGAAACAGGCTGTGGATTTTCATTTTGTTTTTAATTTTCTACGAGGCTGGTACTTTGGGGAGGAGAGCGTATGACCTTTTAGCGTCAAGTCGCCAGCTCCACAGCTCGCGGGTGTATCACTATGTTGAGGTGATATCTATTGCTGTCCTATTAACTTAATTGTACTTCAATAACTCCCAGGAACTGGCTGGTCAATATATATCTATAAAAAGCGAAAGGAAAATATAGGACAGTTCCATCATTGCAGCGTACTGAAGGCGAGAATTCACATCATTTGCGTGACAGACAATGTCTCAAAATGAGATACCCTATAAACAACTCATTGCAGAAATTGTCAGAGTAAATTATTATACGAGTTTCAGTGATAGTAGTGCAAATAAATGAATTTTTGTGCAATAGTAAAACATACCCTTGAGATTGGTAAGAATGCTATTAATTTTTCGCTAGGTCGAGGGTGATTTATTTTAGTATAGTTACAACAGACCTTGAGACGAACGAGTATCATTGTTTGTGATGCTTTGCAGTGTTTTGCACTCCGAACGCTGTCGAGATGAGGGTGAGCAGTCTCGTTGGCCCGCAGCTTACAATCACCATAAAAAAGAAGAGCGCAAAGTACACAGCGCTCGCGAAGTTTCTGCTTGTGATCATAACTTGGCATCAGAGAGAAAGCCATTGTATATATTAGCCTTGCTGTAGAGAGCCTTGTCGACAACACTACAAAGAGTTTAATTTGAGACTAGAAAGCACAAATACATCCCACTCTAACAAGCGTTCAATCTATTTTTCTTTTATAGAGCAGGAATTATTATTTTATCATTTATGTTTGTGAGAATATTTTTACTTTAAGTAAAAATTTCTGTCACATAGTTTGCTAAATAGTGTTCATAATAAAATTATTTTCAAACAAATGCGTACCGAACGGGATAGAGGACCGTCTGTACTCAAGTTGGTGGGTTCGGATCTCGCTCATCGCCATGGTATTTGAAGGTGCTCAAATATGACAGTCTCGTATCGATAGATTTAATTGCACGGAAAACAATTGCTGCAGGACTAAATTCGGACACCTCGTCGTCAACAAAAACCGCAACATTAATTATTGGGATGTGGTAAAAATAACAGTATTATTAAATAAACGAATTCACGTATGCCATGCGTGTCTGTCAATGTCTCAAAATGAGATACCATCTAAATAACTCATTGCAGATATTGTCAAAGTGAATTATTAGAGGATTTTCAGTGATAGTAGTGCAAATAAATGAATTATTGTCCAATAGTGTGGCTAAACGGACTTCAGTGTTGTTATCTTATGACGAGGGATCGGAAGTTGAGGAAAAATATTTCTTTTCCTAGAGAGTCCGAAGATGAGGCCCAATATAATATATAGTCTCTGCCGGGACAAAACCTCCTATTTGAAATATTTTAGATTAGGACTTTGGCCGGTAAGGTTCTGTCATCTAAGGTGCAATATTGTGTGAATGAAGTCAAGGCATTCCCGTTCTTCATACTGTATGTGCTGCGGGACAGTATACCTCCAAAAATATTATCACATAGGAGGTTTTGTCCCGACAACGATATGTTCAGTCTGGGTCATTGTGGGCCGGAAAACTGTGGGTTTTATTTGTCCTGTTTTGCCTTTTTCGGCGTTTTTTGGCTTGCAGGTCCTTCTTTAGAAGTTTTTTAGGTCTTATGGCTGCTTTTCTTTGCAACGTCGCCTGCTTTTGACTACATTTTACTGCCCATTCTCAATTGGAATTATCATTAGTTCATACATCAACTCTTAAACACCTTTTCCGTAATCAAATATAAAATGAAATTAAAAAATAAAACTGTTTAAAACAACAGATGTATCAAATCATGTGCAAGATAAGTGAAATAATGAAGGAAGAAAATTTTGTTGTGAGTGTTTTCGAAGAGGAAGAGGAAGTATGAACCCTTAACATCCGTTGATGAGGAGAGAAGTTTCTCGATGTTTTGCAACGTGTTGTTTGAAGACCGACGATCCTTTAGAGCAGGGCCTCTCAAACGCCCAAACTCTCACGCGTGCAGAGCGAGGTGCATAGGCTCTGTGCACTGTGCATCGGTACGCTTCGCCTCAACTCGGCTTGACTCGGATGGTGTAGTGTGCTGAGAGCGACGAAGCGTTTGGTGGTAGACGACGTGTTTATCAGTGAAATAGACAAGCGCACGACAACGACATAATAATGGAGCAACCTGTTTCGAAGAAAGCAAAGACTTCCGAAAGTCCATTTCAATCGAACTGGGAACTTTCGTATTTTTTTTGTTTGTTTGTCGTGACGAAAACGCCAAATGCTTAATCTGTGGGACGATAATTACGTGCGTAAGAAAATCATCTATTGAAAGACACTACAACAGACTACATTCGGAAAATTATTGTGAAATCATAGGAGACGTCAGAGAGAAAGAATTAAGGAAGTTGAAACAGCTTGAAGAAGAACATTCTATATCCACAAATGAGTTTTGTTCCAGTACTGTAGCATTTTCATTTTGGTTACGGGTTCTGCATTTTTTTAAATTATTACATTTACATTCCTCTCAAACATGTATGTGTATTTCTAATTCACTTTTTTAATTTTTTTAATAACACTGGTAACCTTGTCCCATACAACTGTGCGTCTCCGCTCACCACACGTAAACATTTCGCAGTGGGGGAGAAAGAGCAGTGAAGGTGAGGAACGCGGAGACAGGCCGAACGGGGAGACAGGTGTAGGGAGAGAGGAGTGGGGGGTCTGCACTCTGGTCAACCAAGCGAAGTCGTCTTTTGCACCGTGCACAGTGCATGCACCACGCGCATGCACCCTGAGAGGCCCTGCTTTACACCTAAGAACCAGAAGATGACTCTTGTGATATACTGACAAGCCAACTAAGGTAAAGTGTACGAATTCCAATTTCCGTAACCCTGGTGTGGTAAAGACAAATGTGATTCAATTCATGCTAATTTAAATCTCCTTCTCCAAAGACGGAATTCCTTTTTTTAATTATGTTAATGTAAAAATATGAAATTGTCTGTAAGAAGAAGTATTTCACTCATTGCACTGTATGTCGCATACCACCAGAATTTATATTTCACTAATTATATAATTTAAAGTAAAATGATGAATGAATTTGGATAGCATTTTTACGTAATTTTGCCACTTTTTCAGATAATTTTATGTACTTTTACAAGACTTTTTCAAGAAATTATTAGGTCTTCAACTTCCGAGCTCTACTTAATGATGCAAGTGCATTTTCATTACCACAGAGAAAATAGCAAAACTGAAATGCATTTGTTTCAGTGCTTAAATATTTCGGCATTATTCGTGTATTGCACAGTATTTTATGCTCCGCATCCCCCGTATGTATATTTCCATTTGACTGGTAGATTCCGCATTCATGTGGAAAAAAAAAGAGATAGTTGCCATAACTCATGCTCTATACATCGTAATTTTATATTACTTTAGTTTTTCGGTTCATGTATATTTAGTGCCTTTGCTGGCGGGACCTAGTGTTTACAGTGCACTATGTCTTCTCGTATAGGCTAGAGCAATTTTGTTACTTTCATTGATCTGTCTCTATGTTATATTTGGCTTTGACAATATGAGAGTGACAGGTATGAGTGATGCTATTAATGCCATTCCTTCTGCAGCCAGTCCCTGCTATGAATGGTGTGAAAATATTGCTCATAGGGTCAGTTAGTGCATGCATGTCAGTGGGCTTGGCAGACTGATGTGTAATAGCAACTTCTGGCTCGGTGAGGAAAGCAACGGGAAACTACCTCACTCCTCATTTCCCTAGTACACCTCTTCAGTGATGCCTAGGCTATCTATGACAGCTGATGGTGGAACTGTTGAGGATCCAACCAGCCTTCGGGCTGAGGACTAAACATACCTACATACACTGACTGACAGAGCAAATGCAACACCAAGAAGGAGTGGTCAGAACTTTATGCCAATTGCAGGGTAGACTGACGTCACTGAGGTATGCTCATGATGTGAAATGCGCCGCTGTGCTGCGCACGCAGCGAACGATAAATGGGACACGGCGTTGGCGAATGGCCCACTTCGTACCGTGATTTCTCAGCCGACAGTCATTGTAGAACGTGTTGTCGTGTGCCACAGGACACGTGTATAGCTAAGAATGCCAGGCCGCCGTCAACGGAGGCATTTCCAGCAGACAGACGACTTTACGAGGGGTATGGTGATCGGGCTGAGAAGGGCAGGTTGGTCGCTTCGTCAAATCGCAGCCGATACCCATAGGGATGTGTCCACGGTGCAGCGCCTGTGGCGAAGATGGTTGGCGCAGGGACATGTGGCACGTGCGAGGAGTCCAGGCGCAGCCCGAGTGACGTCAGCACGCGAGGATCGGCGCATCCGCCGCCAAGCGGTGGCAGCCCCGCACGCCACGTCAACCGCCATTCTTCAGCATGTGCAAGACACCCTGGCTGTTCCAATATCGACCAGAACAATTTCCCGTCGATTGGTTGAAGGAGGCTTGCACTCCCGGCGTCCGCTCAGAAGACTACCATTGACTCCACAGCATAGACGTGCACGCCTGGCATGGTGCCGGGCTAGAGCGACTTGGATGAGGGAATGGCGGAACGTCGTGTTCTCCGATGAGTCACGCTTCTGTTCTGTCAGTGATAGTCACCGCAGACGAGTGTGGCGTCGGCGTGGAGAAAGGTCAAATCCGGCAGTAACTGTGGAGCGCCCTACCGCTAGACAACGCGGCATCATGGCTTGGGGCGCTATTGCGTATGATTCCACGTCACCACTAGTGAGTATTCAAGGCACGTTAAATGCCCACCTCTACGTGCAGCATGTGCTGCGACCGGTGGCACTCCCGTACCTTCAGGGGCTGCCCAATGCTCTGTTTCAGCAGGATAATGCCCGCCCACACACTGCTCGCATCTCCCAACAGGCTCTACGAGGTGTACAGATGCTTCCGTGGCCAGCGCACTCTCCGGATCTCTCACCAATCGAACACGTGTGGGATCTCATTGGACGCCGTTTGCAAACTCTGCCCCAGCCTCGTACGGACGACCAACTGTGGCAAATGGTTGACAGAGAATGGAGAACCATCCCTGAGGACACCATCCGCACTCTTATTGACTCTGTACCTCGACGTGTTTCTGCGTGCATCGCCGCTCGCGGTGGTCCTACATCCTACTGAGTCGATGCCGTGCGCATTGTGTAACCTGCATATCGGTTTGAAATAAACATCAATTATTCGTCCGTGCCGTCTCTGTTTTTTCCCCAACTTTCATCCCTTTCGAACCACTCCTTCTTGGTGTTGCATTTGCTCTGTCAGTCAGTGTATTTAAATACACTCACCAGGAGTAAATATCTTATTTTCGTCTTTGCACGATAATAGCAATATCGGAACAAAGGACTATAATCGACTCTGAGACTTGTTTATTTGTAGATACTTGCACCACGCTTTAAAGGCAAAGCCTTTGATGGATGAGTCAACGCAGTGATTCTGAACCCAACGAAGCTTAGGTCATCAGTGTTATACTGGACGCCTGCCAATCTCCTGAGCCTTGACAGAATGTCAATAGGAAGTAAAGTCTGGATTATGACTTTCGCAAGGAAGGGTGCTATGGTGTCCCGGCGTTTGAAGAGTTATAAACCAAGATTTAATTTGTCTTACTTTTTACTCTCATTTGTTAAACCCATGAGATGGATACGGTTTATTCAGTGTATCATAAAACCTCAATTACATTTATATCTTATTTATTCTCCAAAATACCTAAAAACTGATATAGAGGTTTAATATTTACACAACAATCAAAAATAGCACACCTCACTACCCAGAGGAAAGGCCATCTTGCTTCACTCGGTTGATGTCCCACCCTTTAAGCAGTCGGGAATGGCCCGAATTTTAAAACTTACCATATTTCGAAAAGCCAAAATGTTCAAGCTCTTCACCAACATTCCCCTCAAGCACATTTTCACTGTCGACCCTAATCCACTGACGGCAAGTTAAAAGAATTATGGGCAGGTTGAATGGCCCAAATGGTTGAGGCGCTGGACTTCTAACACCAACTCGGCAGGTTCGATCATGGTTCAGTCCAGTAGTTTTTGAAGGTGCTCAAACACGTATAGATTTACTGGCACGTTGAAGAACTCTTGCGGGGAAAAATTTCGGCACCTCGGAGCGTCCAAAAACCGTCAAATCGTTTGTGGGACGTAAAACCATTATTATTATTATTATTAGAAGGAGAAGAAGAATTATGTCTAACATAAGCACATTACTGCACATTACACTTCGTGTTCGGAATGCTAAAGGGCAGCAGTTCATAGCTCACTCGACTTGGGCTATCCTTCGTATCCCTAATTCTGAAAAATGGTCCGGCTCCATGGCTAAATGGTTGGCATGCTGGCCTTTGCTCACAGCGGTCCCAGTTTCGATTCCCGACAGGGTCGGGAATTTTAACCATAAATAGTTAATTTCGCTAGGTCGCCTACATGCGTCAAATCAAAAGACCTGCATCTGTCCTCGGACACCCTCGGCACTAAAAGCCTACGCTATTTCTTTTCTGAGACCTCCACGAAATCAAGCTGATCGATGAACTATAGATGAACAGTGACAGGATGCAAGGTTCGTGTTTATTATCTTCATCCTAGAAATTGTGTGACCAGAATTACAGTGAAAATAATTGTGAGGAGCTGAATACTAAAAGGAAGTAAGATTATGTGCCACGTACACTATCTATTAGCCTTATTTGACGAGGGGTGAACAGTAGACTAGAAGAGACCTGTAACATCAACACGGTCGGTTATGTATGTAAATTAAACGGAAGACCTCTGAAAAAACTATGGTATTTGTTTGCAAGTCAGGGAACTGACACTGGAAATCCATTCTATGCAGCAGTTTTAGGGTGTTTTGCCTGAACATCAACTACTTCAATATTCTGATATTTCTTTCTTAAATCACTATGTCATGTTCTTGTAAATATTTCATTTTTATTTTTAATTGCCTTGTTTTGCTTGGCGTAATTAAGGCTATAAAAGGTTTTCCTAGAATAAGCCAAGGTTAAAAACTACGTGAAACTGATACGATTAAAGGAGCTAGGACCTAATTTTAGGAATTGGCGCATGACTTTAAAGTAACTGTCATACGAATTTGATTATGTTAATAATAATAATAATAATAATAATAATAATAATAATAATAATAATAATAATAATAATAAATCGTATTGGCAGGAGGAATATACTGTACTAACTGTATCTATCTTTCAGAGAGAAACAAATAAGTTAAAGTTATTTTATTTCCTGAGGATTACGTAGTGATGTCCAACTTGTTGGCTGAATGTCCAGCGTTCGGTTCAGCGGGTCCCGGGTTCGATTTTCAGCCGGGTCGGGGATTTTAACCTTCATCGGTTAATTTCAGTGGCGGGGGGGCTGGATGGTTGTGCTGTCCCCAACATCCCGGCAACTCACACACCACACATAAAACTATCATCCACCACAATAACACACAATTACCAAAACATGGCAGATGCAGCCCACCGTCATCAGAGAGTCTGCCTTAGAAAAGCTGCACCCAGCCAGAAATAGCCACTCGAAATTATTATTATTACATAGTGATAAATAATATTGCAATAATTTTGCACATATTCAGAATATTTAGATGTAGAAGATACGCATTTCAGACGTTGTATCGCAATTTAATATCTAATGAGTAAGTACAGAGAATGAAATTCTTGAAAAACTATAACATTTTCCGGTATCGCGGAACAAGTACAAAGTATAGGCTTGGTCCTGAGAATATCGCAGTCTAAGCCCCTAGACTTCCTGTTTCTAAGCTTTCCGCAAAAGTGAGCGCAATTTTTAAGTAGGAAATCTTTCGAAAGGTTATTTATTAAATCCACCCGCAGGTTTGTAATTGAGCCTGTGGGGTAATGGTGTAACAGGCCACTGGCATGTTAATACTGTTTATATTCTTTGAAATCCACCGATACCAGTAAATTACCTTTCAGATGTAATCACTTGCAGTTTCCAGTATGTATGGCTCCGCATAGATGAGAAATCAGCCAGAAGAGCAGGCGAATATTGTATGCATAGTTTTCTGCATCAATTGCTTCTTACACGGCCAGCTATATGCTGTCTGCTTCCATGTCACTACCTGCACTTTTCTGTTTATAAAATGTTGTTTTATGTCGGGGGTTAAGAGATAAAAAATCATATCTCACAAATATGTTCCTGTCCATTATTTTTCTTAAGGTTGATCACGTTCCCAGCCACAATTTGATATGCAGTCCATCAGAATAATGTTCGTTGTATTCATTTTTCTATCTTTACCCGTAAAGGAAAAATAACCTTATTGTAACTCGCTGTAGAAATTTATATTTGCAATACCTATCCCTTCAGCATGGAAAAACGAACACAACGAACACTGTTCAGATGGACTGCAAATCCATATGTGGTTGGGAGGTGCGATCAGTTTTAAGAAAAATAATGGCTAGGAAGAGCATTGTGACATATGAGGTTTTGTATCTTAACCGGCGATATGGTATGTCAGTTCGGTTTTATAACTCCCAGCTAGCTCAGAAAGAAAGAGAATAGAAGCTTTTGAAATGTGGTGTTACAGATGAATGCTGAAGGTGAGGTGGATAGATCGAATCACGAATGAAGAGATACTGAATTGGTGAGAGGAGATCGATTTGGCTAAATTTGACTAGAAGAAGAGATAGAATGATAGGACACATCTTAAGACACCCAGGACTTGTTCGGTTGGTTTTTGAAGGAAGTGTAGGTGGTAAGAACGGTAGGGGTAGACCAAGGTATGAATATGACAAGCAAATTAGAGCAGATGTAGCATGCAATAGTTACGTAGAAATGAAAAGGTTAGCACAGGATAGGGTGGCATGGAGAGCTGCATAAAATCAGTCTATGGACTGATTACTCAAACAACAACTCCCAATAAAGCATCAATAAGAGAAATGAGGGGTCTACAAACAAAACAGACCATATCCACTTTTTGTTGGATATGATTGAAAGTATGGATAATATTCGGCGAGGTAAATGTCACCTTTGACAAAATTGTGGAGGTGCGTAACCGAAAAATCTCCCTCAAATATAACGCTAAACATTGTGGTTATTTACATCCTGCAATCAACGTGTAGATTTGAGTTGCAGGAATGGCAACCATCCTCTATAAAGTACTAATCAGTGAGCTGGATGTCATGTGATTGATTGTTTAAAACACAATTTCAAATTGAATGTTACCGAGCGCTTTGTGTTCTAACAGGAGCTCAAATACAGTAAATCTATTGAACAATGCGTAATTTCGTCCCCCTTTGTTACATTTTTATTTATGAAGTTTATTATTTTCAGTTGGGAAAACACGCAGTTGGCTAAGGAGGCTATGGAAAGGGCTGTTAAGGCAGTGAGGGACAAGTTAATAGGTTAAAAACATGCAAGTAAAGCGTTTAATATCCCACGAACAACACTGAAAAACTATGATAAAAAGAATACCAAGAAAGCATTTTTCATAAAATATGGCCTTCAAGTAATTCAAAATAGATAAAGTGTTTGGCAAGGTTAGAAAGGAAAAATATATTAAAATTAATTGTACTTTTCACAAATATGATGGGAGACGAAATTACGAACATGTTTATGGTAGTTTAGTTTCATAGTGTTCATTCTTATGTCAAATATTGACTACCTTACTTTGTAATAGTTTCTTTGCAAGTTGACCGTAAATTGAGAATATATTAAGCAATATATATACGAATTTGTAGCAATGTCCATAATATTACTGAAGTCAAAATCCACTAAGGGGACGAAATATGGGCCCCCTACCTTATCTCTTCCACTTAAATTTCATATTGAATTTAGTGTTCAAAATTGAGTCAATTTACTCTAAAGAGTTGTGAAATAATTCTGCACATTTTTCAATTAATTTGGATATTCTTGGCAAACCTAAATATTTAAATTCTTGCACAGTCTACTGCTATCTCGTCCATTCGAAGCCTCGTTACAGCATATGCGAAAAGTAATTAGTGAGGTTTTCACCCTCACCTCACTTCTCTCTGTAAGCAAGCGGTTGTATATCCCCATTGATCTACAAACTATTCTAAATAACTTTAGTAACGCAGTTTTTATCGATAGGAACACTAATAACATAAATAACTGAGAATTAATTTCTAGGTTTTACCCTAAACTACCACTTCGCTCAGCGTGAATAAAATTATTTATAGCCTAGATTGTAATGGGTCATTCCACGTCTTTACACACCGATTTTCATTAAATTATATTCAGCCGTTTACTCGTGATGCATGTACATACGTCCAGACGGATAGACAGACAGACAGAAAACACGGAAAAGTAAAAATTGCATTTCCTTTGTACTGTGGACACGACCGAGGCAGAAATACCATTCTTTTTGAATTCTGAGTAAGGTACAGACAAAACTCTTATCTTATATATATATATAAATTATTGCCTGTAAAGGCAATAAAATCTTGTAATTAACAGTGAAAATATTGGATGCGTATTATCTTTAATAATTTACTCAGTTGAGACAAACTTTGAAAACATATCAGAGTTGAAATGAAGATTTGAAAAAATAAACCACTAGTGGAATAATTCTATTGTGGGTATAATGAATAAGTTTGTAATTGTAAGTGACTACATCCAACTTTAGATTAAGTTTCTTTTTTGATTTCCCAAAAGTGGGGTTAAGTTTAACCTTTCCCTAATAGGTCTCACCGGTTCAGTTATATCAAATAACTTTATAGACGTGTGTCAAGAAATACTTTCTCTCTACCGGGAAAGAACACATTTGGACGTTTAGTAATGAGAAACATAGGCAGAAAAAGGTAGAAAATATTTCACCAACTGCCTAGAACTCTGTACACATTGGGTACTCTATCAAATCTTCGTAATCTATGAAATCACTATGATGTGGAATAGGAAATCATCCGCCCATGTGACGCACAGCCAGGATTTATTTATTTATCTCCGATCCTCAGATTTCCAGGTACCTCAGAAAAGAACATGTTTCTATTTCTATGTTTTCAATGTTATATTTTTCTGATGCATATAAAATCTCAGTTATCACCCATCAATATGAAAACCACGTAATTGTCCATTTGTGTACAGAGTTAGTTACCGTCTCTTTCTTATACCAGTTCCCTGTGTCGCATGACATTTCATGTTTACTTTATGATTTAGAACATTACATCAAACCTTTTTTGATCTAAGTTTAAATTGTATTCCAGTGACAGGTATTAATAATTTTCCCTCCTATTACTTATTGTTCATCGACTAAAACATGGTAAGATATGGTTTTTCTCAGAGACAAGTACAAAGCTATTTTCTTCTAGATGTTTTCTTATATTGTGACAGAAAGGTTATGAGAGACAACTGTCGAGTCTCACAATAATGGACTTTGTAGTTCGTTACCATCGTCCACTGAACAAACTCACAAATTGAATTACAAGTTACTTTGCCGCTCGTCAGCCTTGTCTCTGTCTTTGTCTTACCCCATCACCACCGAGCTAAGAGGAAACAACTGTTTTCAAACAATCAACTACTTTACCAAAGACTTACATAAGACCATTGACAGTGACAAACAGAAATTCTCATTTCGTATAATATATTCTTATATATAAATTCTGGTCTATATAAAAGAATCATCGGTCATGCTTGTTGTCTAAAGGGGTTCAAATTCCAAGTCAACGGTCCCTCATAACGGCACTTATCGATAGTAAAGTTGAACCATGGTATTCCTCAAGTTGCAGTACTAATCAAAAAGTACAAAGCTATTTTCTTCTAGATGTTTTCTTATATTGTGACAGAAAGGTTATGAGAGACAACTGTCGAGTCTCACAATAATGGACTTTGTAGTTCGTTACCATCGTCCACTGAACAAACTCACAAATTGAATTACAAGTTACTTTGCCGCTCGTCAGCCTTGTCTCTGTCTTTGTCTTACCCCATCACCACCGAGCTAAGAGGAAACAACTGTTTTCAAACAATCAACTACTTTACCAAAGACTTACATAAGACCATTGACAGTGACAAACAGAAATTCTCATTTCGTATAATATATTCTTATATATAAATTCTGGTCTATATAAAAGAATCATCGGTCATGCTTGTTGTCTAAAGGGGTTCAAATTCCAAGTCAACGGTCCCTCATAACGGCACTTATCGATAGTAAAGTTGAACCATGGTATTCCTCAAGTTGCAGTACTAATCAAAGGTAGCGTAAAATCACAGTGTTCAAAACATTATGGTACTACTCACAAGTTTTGTACTTGATTCAAGAACTGGAAAAAAAACCAGAGAAAAGCAGCTCGAATTGTTCTGGGTGATTTCCGACAAAAGAGTAGCGTTACAAATGTGTATCAAAGTTTGGGCTGGGAAGACGTGGGAGAAAGGAGACAAGCTGCTTGACTAAGTGGTATGTTCCGAGCTGTGAGTGGAGAGTTGGTGTGGAATGGCATCAGTAGACGAATATGTTTGATTTATGTCTTTAAAAGAAGGAAAGATCACAACATGAAGATAAAGCTGGAATTCAAGAGGAAAAATTGGGTGGAATATTCGTTTATAGGAAGGGGAGTTAGGGATTGGAATAACTTACCAAAGGAGATGTTCAATAAATTTCCATTTTTTGCGATCATTTAAGGAAAAGCTAGGAAACCAACAGATAGGGACCATTCGTTAATAGGAAGGGGAGTTAGGGATTGGAATAACATACCAAGGGAGATGTTCAATACATTTCCAATTTCATTGCGATCATTTAAGGAATGGCTAGGAAAACAACAGATAGGGAATCTGCAACCTGGGCGATTGCCTTAAATGCAAATCAGTAGTGAATGATTGAACGCAGACATATGGTGTTTCTCACATAATGGCGTCACTCGTAGGTAACGCAACTCCATGGTGCACCTCACATGGGTGTACTAATCACAGGGACTCGTACTATCCCGTAGTGTTCTTCATATAGTGGGTAGAAATCACAGGCAACACATACCAACAGTGTCGCTCATATAGTAGTACTAATCACAGGCAACAGAGACCAACAGTGTCGCTCATATAGTAGTACTAATCACAGGCAATACAGGCCAATAGTGTCACTCATACAGTAGTAATAATCACAGGCAACACAGATAAACAGTGTCGCTCATATAGTTGTACTAATTACAGGCAACACAGACTAACAGTGTCGCTCATATAGTAGTAATAATCACAGGCAACACAGATAAACAGTGTTGCTCATATAGTAGTACTAATCACAGGCAACATAGACCAACAGTGTCGGTCATGTAGTAGTAATAATCACAGGCAACAGAGACCAACAGTGTCGCTCATAGTAGTACTAATCACAGGCAACATAGATCAACAGTGTCGCTCATACAGTAGTAATAATCACAGGCAACACAGACCAACAGTGTCGGTCATGTAGTAGTAATAATCACAGGCAACATAGATCAACAGTGTCGCTCATACAGTAGTAATAATCACAGGCAACACAGATAAACAGTGTCGCTCATATAGTAGCAATAATCACAGGCAACACAGGCCATCAGTGTCGCTCACACAGTAGTAATAATCACAGGCAACATAGATCAACAGTGTCGCTCACACAGTAGTAATAATCACAGGCAACACAGATAAACAGTGTCGCTCATGTAGTAGTACTAATCACAGGCAACACAGGCCATCAGTGTCGCTCACACAGTAGTAATAATCACAGGCAACACAGATAAACAGTGTCGCTCATGTAGTAGTACTAATCACAGGCAACACAGACCAACAGTGTCGCTCATAGTAGTACTAATCACAGGCAATACAGACCAACAGTGTCGCTCATAGTAGTACTAATCACAGGCAATACAGACCAACAGTGTCGCTCATATAGTAGTACTAATCACAGGCAACACAGACCAACAGTGTCGGTCATATAGTAGTACTAATCACAGGCAACACAGACCAACAGTGTCGCTCACACAGTAGTAATAATCACAGGCAAAACAGACCAACAGTGTCGCTCATGTAGCAGTACTAATCACAGGCAACACAGGCCAACAGTGTCGCTCACACAGTAGTAATAATCACAGGCAACACAGACCAACAGTGTCGCTCATGTAGTAGTAATAATCACAGGCAACACAGGCCAACAGTGTCGCTCACACAGTAGTAATAATCACAGGCAACACAGACCAACAGTGTCGCTCATAGTAGTACTAATCACAGGCAACACAGACCAACAGTGTCGCTCATGTAGTAGTAATAATCACAGGCAACACAGATCAACAGTGTCGCTCATGTAGTAGTAATAATCACAGGCAACACAGGCCAACAGTGTCGCTCACACAGTAGTAATAATCACAGGCAACACAGACCAACAGTGTCGCTCATAGTAGTAATAATCACAGGCAACACAGGCCATCAGTGTCGCTCATATAGTAGTACTAATCACAGGCAACACAGACCAACAGTGTCGCTCATATAGTAGTACTAATCACAGGCAACACAGACCAACAGTGTCGGTCATATAGTAGTATTAATCACAGGCAACACAGGCCAACAGTGTCGCTCACACAGTAGTAATAATCACAGGCAACACAGATAAACAGTGTCGCTCATATAGTAGTACTAATCACAGGAAACACAGACCAATAGTGTCGCTCATATAGTGGTACTAATCACAGGCAACACAGGCCAACAGTGTCGCTCATATAGTAGTACTAATCACAGGCAACACAGGCCAACAGCGTCGCTCACACAGTAGTAAAAATCACAGGCAACACAGTTAAACAGTGACGCTCATATAGTAGTACTAATCACAGGCAACAGAGACCAACAGTGTCGCTCATATAGTAGTACTAATCACAGGCAACACAGACCAACAGTGTCGGTCATATAGTAGTATTAATCACAGGCAACACAGGCCAACAGTGTCGCTCACACAGTAGTAATAATCACAGGCAACACAGATAAACAGTGTCGCTCATATAGTAGTACTAATCACAGGCAACACAGGCCAACAGCGTCGCTCACACAGTAGTAAAAATCACAGGCAACACAGTTAAACAGTGACGCTCATATAGTAGTACTAATCACAGGCAACAGAGACCAACAGTGTCGCTCATATAGTAGTACTAATCACAGGCAACACAGACCAACAGTGTCGGTCATATAGTAGTATTAATCACAGGCAACACAGGCCAACAGTGTCGCTCACACAGTAGTAATAATCACAGGCAACACAGATAAACAGTGTCGCTCATATAGTAGTACTAATCACAGGAAACACAGACCAATAGTGTCGCTCATATAGTGGTACTAATCACAGGCAACACAGGCCAACAGTGTCGCTCATATAGTAGTACTAATCACAGGCAACACAGGCCAACAGCGTCGCTCACACAGTAGTAAAAATCACAGGCAACACAGTTAAACAGTGACGCTCATATAGTAGTACTAATCACAGGCAACAGAGACCAACAGTGTCGCTCATATAGTAGTACTAATCACAGGCAACACAGACCAACAATGTCGCTCATACAGTAGTAATAATCACAGATAAAGAGTTTCGCTCATATAGTTGTAATCATTACAGGCAACACAGACTAACAGTGTCGCTCATATAGTAGTAATAATCACAGGCAACACAGATAAACAGTGTCGCTCATATAGTAGTACTAATCACAGGCAACACAGACCAACAGTGTCACTCATATAGTAGTAATAATCACAGGCAACAGAGACCAAGAGTGTCGCTCATATAGTAGTACTAATCACAGGCAACACAGACCAACAGTGTCGGTCATATAGTAGTACTAATCACAGGCAACACAGGCCAACAGTGTCGCTCACACAGTAGTAATAATCACAGGCAACACAGACCAACAGTGTCGCTCATATAGTAGTAATAATCACAGGCAACAGAGACCAAGAGTGTCGCTCATATAGTAGTACTAATCACAGGCAACACAGACTAACAGTGTCGCTGATATAGTAGTAGTAATCACAGGCAACACATACCAACAGTGTCGCTCATATAGTAGTACTAATCACAGGCAACACAGGCCAACAGTGTCACTCACACAGTAGTACTAATCACAGGCAACACAGACCAACAGTGTCGCTCATATAGTAGTAATAATCACAGGCAACACAGGCCGACTGTGTCGCTCATATAGTAGTACTAATCACAGGCAACACAGGCCAACATTGTCGCTCACACAGTAGTAATAATCACAGGCAACACAGATAAACAATGTCGCTCATATAGTAGTACTAATCACAGGCAGCACAGACCAACAGTGTCGCTCATATGTTAGTACTAATCACAGGCAACACAGACCAATAGTGTCGCTCATATAGTGGTACTAATCACAGGCAACACAGACCAACAGTGTCACTCATATAGTAGTACTAATCACAGGCAGCACAGGCCAACAGTGTCGCTCACACAGTAGTAATAATCACAGGCAACACAGATAAACGGTGTCCCTCATATAGTAGTAATAATCACAGGCAACACAGGCCAACAGTGTCTCTCACACAGTAGTAATAATCACAGGCAATACAGGCCAACAGTGTCTCTCACACAGTAGTAATAATCACAGGCAATACAGGCCAACAGTGTCTCTCACACAGTAGTAATAATCACAGGCAACACAGAAAACAGTGTCGCTCATATAGTAGTACTAATCACAGGCAATACAGGCCAATAGTGTCGCTCATACAGTAGTAATAATCACAGGCAACACAGATAAACAGTGTCGCTCATATACTTGTACTAATTACAGGCAACACAGACTAACAGTGTCGCTCATATAGTAGTAATAATCACAGGCAACACAGGCCAACAGTGTCGCTCACACAGTAGTAATAATCACAGGCAACACAGATCAACAGTGTCGCTCATATAGTAGCAATAATCACAGGCAACACAGATAAACAGTGTCGCTCCTATAGTAGTAATAATCACAGGCAACACAGATAAACAGTGTCGCTCCTATAGTAGTAATAATCACAGGCAACACAGATAAACAGTGTCGCTCATATAGTAGTAATAATCACAGGCAACACAGACCAACAGTGTCGCTCATATAGTAGTACTAATCACAGGCAACACAGGCCAACAGTGTCTCTCACACAGTAGTAATAATCACAGGCAACACAGATCAACAGTGTCGCTCATATAGTTGTACTAATCACAGGCAACACAGACTAACACTGTCGCTCGTATAGTAGTACTAATCACAGGCAACAGAGACCAACAGTGTCGCTCATATAGTAGTTCTAATCACAGGCAACGCCCAAATCCGTGGTGTTTCTCACTTAATGTTACGAATCACAGGCGTATTTTACCGTTTGACCCATAAGAAGTGATTCTGCTGTCATTATCACTCAACCTGGCTAGTAGTTCATGGATCTGCTGCACCAGTTGGTGTTGCGGGAAACAGGTGTCAATAGCCTGCAAAGAACTTAACGATTCGGTACACACGAGAAACTGGACTCTTTTGTCACTCAGGGCAAACTGAAGAGCTGCAAAGATGGCGATAAGCACCACAATGTTCATGCTATAGACACTAAAACTGAAAGCACTTATCATAGGGAACAGCGTGATAGTAAGTAGCCTAGTGTTATCCCAGAGAATTATGCGTGAATACCAACGGGGGAAGGGGGTACTTTGTACCAACCACCTGCTATTTCTTCTTCTACACATTATAATAATTGAAATAAAAGGCTGAGAAATATTATTACTAACAATGACACCGAGTTGTGTAGTTGGTTTGTTAATCATTGATATAGCCGAAGGTGGTACAGAAGCATTCAAACACGAGCAGACACGAAGTACAACCCCGTCCCCCCGTCCTCGTCGGTATTTAACGTAATATATTTCTTATTGTACTGGCAGCCTTTTTCCTTTACTTACAGAATTGTTGGCCACAAAGAGTAAAATTTAAATAGTTTCGTTGTTGTGGAAATCATTGTTGACTTCTATGAGGCATTATTAACTGGATGTAAATAGCATAGTTCAGTGTCTACTCCAAGGGGATTCACAATGAGTATTTGAATTTGAAGTTCTGCTATTTGAACTTGGGTGCAGCAACTCGATACGACATTAGTGTATTGTAGATGGCTGCGAATTAAAGCATAGTAAACACACATTAAGTTACAATCAGGAATTATCCCAAGTTCTGTTCAATATCCCTGTAATGTGTACTCTTTTACTTTAAACAAATTGCAGATGATGGTCCCATTCTAGTGTGGAGGTTTATTTGGAGAAAACAGATGACAAGGAGTAAAAAGCCTGAAATATTCTCCGAGCTAGCTGATTGGTCTGAAGATGATTACAGTGATATTACTGTAAGTGAAAATAGAGATGGGACCGATGATATCAATTGCGTGAATTAAGATAAAAGCCATAGTTTCTTCTTGGAAAGTGAAGATAATTTTTCAGTTGAGAATGACCGTTCTAAAGACAGGGACATTCCCGGGCTCAGGTATGTGACCAAAACGTATATTGTACAGAACTACCCCGAGTGACAACACTGAAAACAGAAGGTGAAACTTCCACGGTGTGTAGAATTATTTAGTTTATTTTCCGGGTTTAACCTGTTGTTGTTTTCTGTACATTACGTACAGTTTCGAATACATTGCAGTATCCTTTGTCAAGGCGACTGAAATACCCCTACTTGATCCGAGGTAATCACTCTCCCAGGCAGCAATCACACTATAAGGGTGGTTCCTGACCTTGGTCTATATATCCTATATCCTAGCCTTTTTGGCTGACGCAAGCCCCTTGGCTGTCTCGTAAGAATTCTGGAAGCTATGTGCCACAGCCAGGTAGTAATTACGTAACATATAACATAACATAACATAACATAACATAACATAACATAACATAACATAGCATAACATAACATAACATAACATAACATAACATAACATAACATAACATAACATAACATAACATAACATAACATAACATAACATAACATAACATAACATAACATAACATAACATAACATAACATAACATAACATAACATAACAGCGCGGGCAAGCCCCACTACCTGGCTGTGACACATAGCTTCCAGAATTCTCACGTGACACCCAGGGGGCTTACGTCAGCCACAAAGGCTAGGATATAAAAGACCAAGGTCAGGAACCACTCTTTGTAGTGTGATTGCTGCCTGGGAGAGTGATTGCCTCGGATCGAGTAGGGGTATTTCAGTCGCCTTGACAAAGGATACTGCAATGTATTCGAAACGCCGGCAAACTATACGGAATGTACAGAAAACAACAACGCGGTTCAACCCGGAAGATAAACTAAATAACTGAAAACAGAATATCGAAAATGTTTGCATTTTGACAATAAATCAGAAAGCTGTTTATTTGTAAACATGTCGTTGAAAGAATGACAGCTGATAACGTGACCAAGTTGAAACAAGCTCTGTCATTGTTGAAAAATCTCTTTAGTTGATTGTAAGGAATGTAAAATAAGTTATTAAATGCTTTTTGTTGAAATATCTCCAATAATATACATAATAGATTCCCAGAAACTGGACATTAAGTGGTACACAAAGTACCACCCCCTCCCCGACCCCCATCCAGTTGGTATATAATGCAAAAAAAAATAGGTGGCATTCCTAGGGTTAATACAAAACAAAGAATCAAACACCACTGCACTACAGCTCTGATGGTCCTTGGCCTACCAAGCGACCCCTGCTCAGCCCAAAGGCCTGCAGATTACGAAGTTAAGCGTGGTCAGTGCGACGAATCCTCTCTGCCATTATTCTTGATTGTCTAGACCGGGAAATTTAATACAGATAAACCGAGTCATTCAGACATGATAGTTACACAATTATTAATCCACAGACATTTTCACATTTATTTTATTAGTGGAAATTAGTAGGTATTTTTTGTGATGCTTGGAATTTTCCTCTTCCCTCGAAGAGCATGCACATACATCTGAGATTTGCCCAGGTGAGCTATTTAGCTGTTAGTCCCTACTGCTGGGAGCTATTAACACAAATCATAGCCAGCCATGCTGGGAATCTCTGCTGATGAATATTCTAACTCTCCCATTGTACTACACTGCACACAGATAGCTGCGGTTAAACAAAGCACAGCCACAGTAACTCCCGTTGCAATTACACACAAGTAATGCAAGTATTAGCTGAAATGTTTGTAAGAGATTTGCACCAGCAAACATCAGGCACTCTTTTATATAATTGATCCGAGGTTAAAGAGAACCAAGTGACATTAACACGATTTTCACAGAAACTGAGGAATACCTGACATATTCCTACTAGGTTATTTACTTAATGTATGGATCAATTGTTCGGCTGTATTAGCAGAAAGAGCACTTTTTTAACTTTTGCAATAATCAGACTTGTGGTGCAATTCGCTAGCAATTCAGGACGTAATTTGGCAGAAACTACTTGTACACGAAGGCCAAAGTGTGTACTGTAAAAGCAGCCACCATGCAAATATCATACGCGTTACTGGCATCGAGACTATCCATCACTCTGAACGCATGGGACCCGCCGTCATTACCACTGGCAACTGCGAGCCTAGAAATCCGCAATTTCATCACGATGGAGAGAAATTCGACTGGAAAGACCACTCGCAGCTGGAAGAGCTGTCAATAGGAAATTCAGATTGATGCAAACTCTCATCTTCTCCTTCGCCACATATGCCGCAAGAAACACGGACTCTGACTGACAAAATGAGATAACGTTCACTGAGAAACAAAAGTGTTACCAGTGTCCAAGTGTTGTTACGCCGAACTGCTAACGTTTCCTCTCTGTTCAACAACCTGATTTCAATAACATACAATGAAATTTTCTCAAGACTGAATTTAAAATTATTCCTAATCTTTTAACTGTGCGAACATGCAAAGAGAATTATAACTTAATATACGACTGACAGACAGACAAACAAACAAACAAACAATGCGTTGAATACGTTCCCTTCGTCAGAAAAATATATTTTACTAGCTGTTACCCACGGCTTCACTCGCGAAGATTTCGTTATTTGATAAAAAGTACTTGTTCCTTGGTGCTGCACTAAGACATTATCTATAAATCCCCAAAGTATAAGAACTCACCGAAAAATTGCATTTCATTTACCCCAGAACCTCTTTGTAAACCATGTTTGTGGCATTGCCTTTTGGGGCTAAGATGACCAGGCTACTGGCAAACCTTAATCTGGAACAGGGGGCATGGAACTATATGTGTGAGAAACAGTCCTCTTTTATGTCGAAAAAAGTGTCTTTATTGCTAAAGGAGATTCTAAATAGCAAATTTCACGTCTGTAACATCTTAATTTTTGAGATATAAGTATCCTCATAAAAATAATTCAACTCCTTCTTCACTTATTTTCGATCTCTAGCTTAAATTGATTTTCCGAAAACAAAAAGTACGTGTTTCTTTTTAAAGGAGACTACAAATATCAATTTTCACGTCTGTAAGATGTTACGTTTATGAGATATCATGTAGATATACTTATTATGAAAACTGCCCCACTCCTTAGCTGAGTGGTGAGCGTTGAGGTCTTCGGTTCACAGGGTTCCGGCGACGATTCTGGGCTAGGTAGGAGTTTTTAATCGCGTGTGATTAATTCTTCTTGTTTGTGTTTGGGAGCTCCCAAGCATGGATCAGGGATGGCAAAAACCGTCAAGACAAAACTCATAATTATACGAATTCTGATCTTCCCCATCGCAACATATTTGGCAGAAACTACTTGGACGCGAAAAACAGCGTGTGTACTGTGGTGTATTGTGGAGCCAATATTCACTCAACACACCACATTACCAACCACAACAGGAACACACAATAGTTATTACATCCCTACACATACGGTTGCCGTCAGGAAGGGCAACCAGTTGCAAAACAGTGTAAAATCCACATGTGCGACACAGTTCGCTCCTGCAACCCCAGAGGTGTGGGTAAAGCGCTAGAAGAAGAAGATACTCATTTTAAAAATTCATCCGCTTTATTACTCTTTTCAAGTCTTCAAGTGGATTTTCCAAGAAAAATGTGTGCTCACTTTTAAAGTGGATACCAAGCACCAACTTTAACGTCTGTAACGTTTTCATTTTCTGAGATATATGTATCCTTATATAAATAATTCATTCAACTCCTTCCTCACTTCTTTACACCCTACTCCCCTTAAGCTGATTTTTTGAACATTTATGTTCTTTCATTTTTAAAGGGGATAACAAATACCAGTTTTCATGTCTGTAACATGTTACGTTTTTGTGATGAATTGTAGATAATTTCGCTTCTGCAGAATCCTGCAGCTGACGTTGCCATGGTTACGGCAGTTCATTTCTTAGAGCCGGGGTAGTGTGGTGCCAATATATCCGTAACGGTTGGTTTTAGGGCCTTAAAACACGGTAATAATAATAATAATAACTAATGGATACCGGTACATAGGTGTTATGCCTGCAAAAACCACTATGTGAAATGTTTTGACTTAAAAATTTAGTCGGTAAGGTTCTGTCATGTAAGGATCAATACTGTGCGAATATTATCAAGGAATTCTCGCTCTTGATATATGTGCTGCGGGTCAGTATTTATCTAAAAATATTATCACGTAGCGGTTTTACAGGGGGAACATGTCGTTCACAATGTATGTTCCATCCGAAATAGATATCTGTATTATTAATACTCTACAACACTGGTTTATACAATCTGAACGTTTCTGATTTATTTACAGGTTTCATGTACAATCATGTTTGCAAGAACTCTCTATTTATTCTTCTAAATCCATTAAGTCCACGTGAATAGCCCTATGCTTAAAAAAACTGAAGCAGAGAAATCCACGAATACAATCAAATCTGTTCAGAAATTGTTAACTCAGGTAAAAATTACGAATATATATATATATATAACTGTACACATTATAAAATACATAATTTCAAAATGGTCTAATGTCGTACTAGAAATTCACTGCATATTGTGCAGTCACCTTCCCGGCAAAAGGGACTCATGTATATTTTGATAGGCAGTCTTTTTGTTAATTTAATAGACCGAGAGGAATTATTGTGCATCGCTCTGGCAAATTACCACGCACGCTCTACTAACTTTAAAACATGGTTCCTCCTTGTTCACATTAATCTGAATCTAGGCTAATGAACGTAATTCTCTTTTCACCAAGGCGGACCCAGTTGGATACTAAATTCCATTTACATTTTCTTCAACTACTTTCTCATTAGAGACTATTCAACACTGCTTTTTCATAATTAACCTTTCTCAGTACGCGCTCCTCTTCGCAATATAGTTGCACCCACGCTTTGTTTTTATAATACCGGGCGAGTTGGCCGTGCGCGTAGAGGCGTTCGACTGTGAGCTTGCATCCGGGAGATAGTTGGTTCGAATCCCACTATCGGCAGCCCTGAAAATGGTTTTCCGTGGTTTCCCATTTTCACACCAGGCAAATGCTGGGGCTGTACCTTAATTAAGGCCACGGCCGCTTCCTTCCAACTCCTAGGCCTTTCCTATCCCATCGTCGCCATAAGACCTATCTGTGTCGGTGCGGCGTAAAGCCCCTAGTAAAAAAAATGTTTTCATAATTACTACAAATAATAAATAATTTATAAATGATAAAGGTAATAATAATAATTTCTCAGTGATAGTAGTCCCGAAAATTGGCTTAATTCCTTGACTGAACTGTCAGAGTTGAGGCCTTCAGAGCGTTCACGGTTCAATTCCTAGCAGGGTTGGTGATTTTAATTGCAACTGATTAATGCTCCTGGGTCGGGGACTGGCATTTTGTGTTTGTCCCAACACTCTCCTTTACATATGCATACAATACACGTTATTACCAACCTCCACATAAACAGGCGATAGTAATTACATTCCTCCACAGAGAGCTGGCGTCAGGAAAGGTATCCAGCCGTAAAACTGGGTCAAGTCCACATGTGCTACACAAATCGCACCCCCGACCCCACAGTCGTGGGAGAAGCAGTAGAAGAAGAATAGTCCCAAAATAATATTTGGTGTTTTATGAAACTGTTATTTTTTCATGGTTAATAACAAAGTATTTGGCTAACAAATATCATTTGAAAACAAATTATAAAGAGTTTGATTTTGATTACGAATTTGAAAACAAATTATAAAGAGTTTGATATTGTTTACGAAAATTCAAAGTCATGATTTCTTATAGAAATCACTTCGAACATTCCTCATGCTAAAGCAATTACACGTAACTTTTGCATAGTTTTAATCATCTATAAATCCAAGACAAATGTCAGCAATTATTTATTTTAAATGTTCCAAAGTGGCTCAGCCTGGTGAGGCGCCGCCCTTCTGAGTCTAACTTAACAGGTTCGATCCTGACTTAGTCCGGTGGTATTTTAAGGTGATCAAATACGTTAGCCTCGTGTCGGTAGATTTACTGGCCTGTAAAAGAACTCCTGCGGAACTAAATTTCAGCACCTCGGAGTCTCTGAAAGAAGTAAAAATCGTCAGTGGGACGTAAAACTAATAAATGCATTATTAGTTCAAGGTAATGTTCTCAACCTCAAAACGAAAACCAGCTCTACATTTACTTAGATTTCTGTGGAACTTCGTAACATTGTCTTTTGAACAAGTATATTAATCATCATCATCATTAACAACAACAGCAACAACAACATCTCACTACTCAGTGTAATGATCGCCTACCGAGTGCATCAAAGTTGTAAATTATGGGTTCTTACCGTAATTATCTGTATTATTAAGAATAAGAGAATTGGGCATTGTTATAGGTGACATCGCTTCCGGCACTAATCAAATGGAATGAATTTTACACAATAAACGGTATTTTGATACTATGAGATAGTAGTTAGTAGTGCCTTCAAAATTAGGACTGTTATGACACCGTTTCAGAGAGCTACCTTTTACGAAAAGTTTATTGGCAACATCATAAACAGTAAGATGTAGCCTCCGAGGCTCAGGCGGCAGCGCGGCGGCCCCTCACCACCGGGTTCCGTGGTTCAAATCTCGGTCACTCCAAGTGAGATTTGAGTTGGACAAAGCAGAGGCGAGGCAGGTTTATCTCCGGGTCATCTTTCATTCCAGCAACACTCTCCAATACCAGTCATTATTCATTGCCCCAAAGGAGTGCGACAGACTTCGGCAGCCGGCATAATTCCTATTCTCCTCGCTATATGGGGCCTTCATTCATTCCACACCTGACCCAGTCGAATGACTGGAAACAGGCTGTGTATCTTCGTATTTCACAAACTGTAAGCTTTCCGTAATTACATTTCTAAATGTATAACGCTCAACAGTCCCACTCATTGTAGCTGGCTTGTATTTGATCCTACTTCCCAACTTATCACAATTTCTTTGATCCGCTAGTCAGATGCTCAATTCTTTGTAAGGTGTATTCGACAACTAGCGCTCTTTCTTAAACTTTTGATGAACCAGACTCTGTTTTTAACTAGCTTGAAACTAGCGCTCTTTCTTAAACTTTTGATGAACCAGACTCTCTTTTTAACTAGCTTGAAACATGCATATCTCTAAGGCACTTATCTCATGTGACAGCGGCAGCTGCTAACGAAATTCAGCTGTCAGTATTCAAGCTTAAGAATTGTTTGTGTAATAATAATTACAGCTCAGGCGTGGAAACTATATGGCTGGTGAAATGCTGCCATCAGGGATTTATTGAAACACTTTCACGTTTCAGTGGCATGTATTCTACAATGACAGACATTGTATGAGTTACTACGTTATTAACGCAAATCCGCCATTTACGGGTTGATGGTCGAGAATATTCCTGATGTTGGTTGTGCAACAAAAATCACATTTATACATGTAAAATGTTTTCCGATAGGTTTGTGTTTGTGTGGATTAATCTTGGGAACCACCGAACGAGCATCTACTGAGGGAGGTTCGAATGTACTTAATATTACTCACGTTATTAGCGAAACAAGCAGTGGCAATTTTAAGGTAGAAATTTTCTAAAATCCTCGTACGTGATGTTCTACAAAACCTACAAGTATATTGACACAAAATATTTGATAATCACAGATTAGCAAGCGAATTTCAATGTACCTATTCTTGTCTTGTATGACAATACTCTCAAAAATGTCAACAGCAAGCTGTACAAAGTAATTGCTGAACGGTCCAAACTAACGTCATAAAAACCAAGAAAGCGTTCAACTATAAAACATTGTGGTATCAGATGTACCACCAAGTTTAACAGAAAAGAAAGTGATTTCTACAAACGCCTTCTTTCACAATTTCTCTAATTTAGACAACGTTGTATAATTTTCGATTATGCTGTAAAAGCCATGCTTATCGAAGCACAATGCTGTTCCGTTTCTAATCAGCACTGCCAACTAAGCGTTCCAACATTTCCTTGAAATTCTCCTATTTGAGGTTTATTCGCCCTAATAAAGGCCTCTAAATGCCAGTTCCAGCTTATAAAGGAAACTGCATCGATTGATAAATCAAAAGCCCGTTAAGCTTCACATTTTCATAGAATTTTGGGACGCAAAGGCGAGCATTTTCTCCTAATGAGTCATAAATTTGATTTTGTACCATTTAATCTTTTACATGCCATGGCATTTTTATGCTCGGAGAAACCGTCATAATGTTTGAAAGACCTAGTATCTTATTCTTTTCCTACCGTTTTCCCAACATATGTGGGTTTTCCGGTGTAAACCGTGTCACATATATATGTATGTATGTATGTATGTATGGATTGATGGATGGATTTGGCCCTGTTTTACGGCTGGATGCCCTTCCTGACGTCAACCTTATATGGAGGTATGTAATCATCATTGCGTGTTTCTGTTGTTGTTGGTAGTACAGTGCGTTGTCTGAATATGAAGATGAAAGTGTTGGGACAAACACAAACACCCAGTTCCCAAGCCAGAAGCATTAATCGCACGCGATTAAAATCCCCGACCCGGCCTGGAATCGAACCCGGGACTCTCTGAACCGAAGGCCTCAATGCTGACCATTCAGCCAGTGAGTCGGACTTGAAAAGTCTGGTATCGTAGGACATATTTTCAAAATCCTGTGTGATTCTAGACTCCTTGTTTCGTTACAACAAGAAGACAAGGACAACGAAACAGTTTATAAAAATAGCAACTACGGCATAGCCACAGGTAACTACTAAACCAAGACGCCTGAAAATTTCACTTCTGCATCTTTTCGGGATCCAAAACATTTTCTTTCTGATAAGTCAAAATTGGCTGGAGATGACTGCTTGGAAAAAGCCTTCTTTCACGCTAAAGGATATGATTCAAATATAAAAGTACGATCTCTCGCACTGCGTTCTCTATTTACATTATGACATCGCTGGGGATTCCAAACGCTTTTCATTTTCAAACATACGACAACAATTCCGTTACACTTCACACAGAAACTACAAAAACGGCAAAAGTTCACACTTACAGCTGTGCTACAGTAAGCACTTCATAAGGCGTTTATTTACACTTAACTCAAAAATACCCCACAACACAAACGCAATTCAAATTGTAACAACGAAAATTTGTTTTAACCATCACCCAGTTTTAACTATATCAAGACATACTTCCTACACAACACCCTCTTGATTAAAATAAGTGTGTCATTACAGTCGTTAGAAAAGTAGCCACAGCTCCTGTGAAAATGTACTAGTTCACTGTGTTCTTGCCTGAAAGTGAGATAGTAACATCGAATGCAACACTATACGGGCTGGCATGTCTTCAACCACGGCAGGAAGCCCGAGTTAAGTATTCGTGTATGTTCGGAGAAACTCTTCCATGCACGTGCCAGACAGCCTCCATGAGCTGCACCAAGTGAAATACATCTGCATACGTACCAAGGATGGCCAAGTGCGTTGTTATGGTAACCGTTGTGTTATATCATCACTACGGTGCCAAAACCACGAATGTGACAATGCTCCTCCTATCCATTATTTCCCTTAAGACTGGTCACGCCTCCCAGCCACATTCAGAACTATTTTCGTTGAATTCAGTTTCCTCTGCGCTTGTGTAAAGGAAAATAACCCTTAATTTACGATACTACAGGAATTCATTTTTCCATAACATACTTGCCCCGTCCTAGAGTATTGTGCCATATCATATATGCCCCAAATAGTAATTAGATAATATGGTGTAATATAGAAGTTGCGTAATGCAGTATCCCGGCAGCGCGTTGCTTCAGTAATAACTGCTCATCTTTCATAGCAACAGCGAATATCTCAGGTATTCCGTATGACTCAATCGGGGATTTACGAGAGTGTTTGAGAGCGGCCGATTATAAAAAGGACCAATTACAGCCCTGGAAGCGATATGGCAGAATGAAGGGATTTACAAAACAAATTAAGTCAGTCTTACCAACTTTGAGATCTACAGTGCTGCGCTACTCTTTATTTTATTAGGCAATCTGTTATAAAGCCATACTCCACGTTTTTAATATGAAATAGAAGCAAGTTAAACACTAAAAAACTACCTGTAGACAGTTGCAATACTTATTTGAATTAATAAAGTAATTAACATATTTCTATTGAATCAGCGCTTTTGCAGAGTAGTGGGCGAGCTATAGCGTTATCGCATCAGTGGAATCCCCGAAGATATGACTAATACCGGAAGTTTGGTGTATATAGCAGCTTCTGGAGATGGAAAGCGCACTCTATCTTGAAGCTGATAACTGTGCGGGTCGGTGTTCCTTATATTCAGCCAGCGTTGTATGAAAGGAACTTTTACAGTGACGATTTTTAATCGAACAAGTATATTAAGTTTGTGAAAGCTGAAACGTTATTGTTTTGAGAATATAATACCTATATGCAAGTGAATATAAATAAGACGATAGTAACTGTCGATATTTCCGAACCCGTATTTGTAATTTGCATTTGGATTGTGCAAATGCCGTGATCGATATGCGTCTGGTAATCGCGAAAAACGTGTGCGAATCGTCGTTATCGTTCCGGTACAATCTAATGGTGTGTGCGTGGCACCACATTTCAAGGATGATGGAAGAAGAAAGGACCTGCAGTGTATTTGATAACGCCATGCAGTTTGTTGCAAATATGACGTAATTTTCATGACACGGCGGCCTGGGACCATGAAGAAGCTGAGACAAACAGATAAGTTCATCTTAAAAACCTTCTAGGCATGCTTAGATTGAAGAAATTAGGCTAATACGATCGTATAGTAATTTAGCTATAAATGCCAGTCCTTGTGCGGCTGAGCTATGTTTCCTTTTTATAGTTTAATGTCATGTTTCAGGGAAGATGCATGCTTGAACCCTGATTTTTATATATTATTTTATTTCATTTTATTAGATGGGAAAGAGGGAAATGTTAGGTGTAGATGAGGATATGTTTGTCAAGAAGTAACTGTGTATTCCATTTTTATTGTAACAAGATCTAGACTCTTTTATTAAACAGGCTGCACAGCCTAAAGCGTGTTTTGGGATAAATTTCAGTAGGGAACATTTTATTTAAAGGCATGTAGCATGTTTACAGGAGTGGAACCAGCGTGTACGTGCATCGTTGAACTAGTATCTTTTAGATCCGCAAAGAAGACTAGCTAATTGGTATTGTGTTATAAATTTACGAGAAAAAGGCAAGTTTAGCCGGATACTGAGATTACAATGTGTGTTTATACAGGACGTGGGTGCCTGGTATATAAAAGAGGGGAAATATAATGGTGTAAGCTGCATGATAAGCGAAAGAGGCTTGATTTGCCTTGAATGTTCAGTGATAATGTAAGAGTCGAACCCATGGTCTCCGAAGTGTTAGGCCAGATGTGGCGTATGTCGTATCATAGCCGTGCTAAATTGGAATATGTATTTAAGGCCAAATGAATGTGTATTGAAGCCTTAAGTTGAGTTCGAGGCCTTGTGTTAGTTTTATAAACACAGAAGTGAGTGGCAACGTTCATTTAAATTCCCAGATATATTAAAATCTTTCAGGCAGGAATTACCATTCCAATTAGTTAGTTTCTTTTCTTGCGAGGCAAAATGCTTCATAGCTGGCTCATTAGAAGTGTTACGTGAGTTATAATTCGGCGTGTCAAGTGAAGACCAACATATGGATAGCTGAGCCAGGAGTTCCGTGTTCTTTTAATATGAAGGAGTTCAGCATCTTCTTGCTCGTATTTCAGATAACGGATACACAGATTTTTCTGGTTTATTTTGTTTGCACGAATTTTACAGATTTATTTGAAGTGTTTTTTATTGAATTGTGATATATGTTTATTGTTGATCATGTCATTGTCATCGTTGATAAAGACTTTTTTTAATATGAGGCCAGCTCATTTTACTGGGAAGTAGGCTTTCATGCCATCCATTTGTAACAGAGCGGTCTGATTAGTAGATTCTGTGTAGCTATAGTTAGGGCCCTGAAACATTGATTTGTTGATTAGTGTTGTATATACGGTATAATTTTTAATTATGGATCGGAGTTAGCATAATTTAATTCTGTCGCGGCATGTCCTAAAACCGTAAAGGGAACGATATCCGTCAGGATACGATAAGATGAACTTAACTGCGTTGAATCGAGACGAAGTGTGTATTTCTTCCCCAGGTCGTTGTTTTTATTTTGTAAATATTTTATTTTTTAAACGGGACATTGCCCGTCTTTTTGTAATAATCTTTGCGTTAATTATGTGCACGGCACATATTGATTTTCTGGCATTTATTTGAGCCATATTATTTTGGTTTTTATATTAATTTGTTTATTTTCGATTTTTAATTATGTTTTTCTTTGATAATAAATCCATCTTACCCCTTAATTTGATTTTCATTTCGGAACTATGTTACTGTTTCCCGTTCACATACCCATGGTATAATTTTCATCCTGAGACTTTTAATTTATTTTTGCCCTGATCAGATTTTTACGAACCGAACACGCAGCTCTCCGATTGGCGCCGGTAGACTGTATTTTAGACGGGAACGGTACAGTATGATGTATTTAAGGTTCATTTTCCTTTACAAAAGCCAACGGCCGTAGCCGTGTTGAAACACCGGATCCCGTGTGATCTCCAAAGTTAAGCAACATTGGGCGTGGTCAAGATTTGGATGGGTTGTCACGCTGTTGGGGGGTAAGAGAATGTAGGAGAGGAAATGAACTGGCGACCCCCCCGTATGTAAACTCCGGCTTAGGCATACCTCTGCGGAGGTTCGGACCTGCCTTCGGGCAGAATACACCCTTACTTACTTCCCTTTACACAAGCGCACAGGAAAATGAACACGACGAAAATTGTTCTGATGTACTGCATATCCTTATGTGGCTGGGTGACGTAACCCTTCTTAAGGTAAATAATGGATAGGAAGAGCATTGTCACATTCGCGGTTTTCGCACCGCAGCGACGATATGTCACAAATCAGGCCGCTATGCTGTGGGCATTAAGAGGAATATATTTAGGCCGCAACCCGCAACGCGAACTTCTGAAGGAAACGAACTGCGGTGCTTGCTTAGCATAACTATTCTGTTGCCTTCGAGAGAACCGAAACTGATGTAAACGAAGAACATCATGTATCCATCCGTGATCTCCACGTTCATTGGAGAATCACCGGAATGTTTCCGAGCACATGGTAAGAGAGCCATGCGGGGTAGCCTATATGTCTTTTCACGAGAGTGTAATCCTGATGTAAACATGACATGTCCACGCCTCCCCCAAAGAAAGAGTTATGATTCGCTGAGCGTGTAGTACCGACCTCCACCCCATCAACGTCTCGTGTTCGGACGTACAGGGCTGCGCATCGCATACGACAACAGTGCGAAGATCTGAACATTTGAATAAACGACTAAACCTGAACACATTCACAATGCACAGCCTATGGTCACTTCTGAGCGGTTTTCCTCGTTTTTGCTTGACTATACGCGATGATCCTACCTCTCGGTCCATTTCTCCCACTATGAATACTGACATTGACTGCTGCTGCAAGATGCAACACCTTGTCTCCACGCTGTACAGCTTGGGACTTTCCCCTCACTACTAGAAGACTACCCGTATTACATCACGACTTGTGCTTTCATTTCTCGTTATTTAATCACTATTTTATTAAAACAAAGCCATACGTATACCGGTATGTATGGCAACCACATTTTAATTTGATTACGTACTCTTCCAAACTCTCTAAACGTAATGAACTAAAATTAAATTAAATTAATGCGACGTACTACTTGTCTTCGAGCTCGCATACAGTTGAGTGAGTGCGACGGGTGCTTCTCCAATCAACTACGTCCATGTCCACGTGCATAGGTAAGGTGCTCCGCCTATTTGTTTACATCAGGATTAAACTCTCGTGAAAAGCGGTGTAGGCACTGTCATTACCTCGCCTGATTGCCGCGATTATATCAGACTTGCCGGATGTCAGTGATGTCTACATGTAGATGAAATGCCATTGTGATATGGATTAAGAGACAAAATTATATTCACTGTTCAGGAGGAATAAACAACAAGGGAATTGACAAATCCGAAAAGAAATAAATTACGGGAGGTTGATGGATTTGAGCCGGCCCCGTGGTGTAGGGGTAGCGCGCCTGCCTGTTACGCGGAGGCCCCGGGTTCGATTCCCGGTCAGGTCAGGGATTTTTACCTGGACCTGAGGGCTGGTTCGAAGTCCACTCAATCTACGTGATTAGAATTGAGGAGCTATCTGACAGTGAGATAGCGGCCCCGGTCTCGAAAGCCAAGAATAACGGCCGAGATGATTCGTTGTGCTGACCACAAGACACCTCGTAATCTGCAGGCCTTCGGGCTGAGCAGCGGTAGCTTGGTAGGTCAAGGCCCTTCAAGGGCTGTAGTGCTATGGGGTTTGGTTTGGTTTGGTTTGATGGATGAAGTTATGCCCGAAATTTGAAGTATTAAATCATTCACAATAGCACATATAATAAGGAAAATGCATTTAATATTGAAACAAAGTTAAATTATGGTTCCGAAAAGGAACATTAAAAAAGTAATTTACATAATTAGAATTTGTGAAAAAATGAACTCTTTCCAAGTCGGATTCGTCTCTTCCTCTCTCTCGCTCTCTCTCTTCTTTCTCATTGGTGATAGTATCATTTGGATTAGTATCAGGATGGTCGACAGTCATATCGCACAAACCGTCCGATTAAGGAGAATAATGTATAGGAAGAGCATTGGGGAATACGAGGGTTTGGTGTAACAGTGAGGATGTGTACAGTACACTCCAACTCGATCTTGTTAATATATCATCTGTACACAATATAATTTATAATATTTAAAGTAACTAGCTCAAAACATTTTGAGCTTGCGCGGTAAAAATTCTGTGAAGCAAGATACTACCCTACTTACACACAGTCCCAGTGAGAATGTCTCCTCCAGTGGGTCAGGGATCTCCAGTGGATTGTATATTCCCAGCCGCGTGAGCACATGGAGAGCCATGAATCATAATGTGTCCGAGATGACCATCCCTACTGCATATCAGCTGGTATCCAGACCACTTAGCACTTGACCATGGTTCAAAAACTAGGACGTGACTACAGTAAAGCACACCACGAATTATCAAAGTAAAAAGTATACTCATGTCCTCACCCTGAGGTGGTGCACCTCTTTCAGGCACACCCCTAATTGTGGTGAGCTCCATGTACCATTTCAACCACATACAAGCCCTCCGAACATCCTTTAATTTCTGGCAGTAACTGGAATTGAACCCGGAAGTGCAAGGACGGCAACTAATAGTGGCGGATGACGAATGAGAAGAATATATGTTACAAAGATCGCCGAATATGAAGCCAATTTCCTTCTAAAATGTCACTGCACGGTACACCAGCTGCGATGATGCGAAAAGTAACCTCAGATAATCAACGTACAACTATTTACCTATATTTAAAAACCGTGCAGAAGAATTGTCTTTAGCAATGGATTGTTTGACGTTATTCTTTATTTACATTGCTACATGCCAACACTGCAATGTATCTGTATAAACGTTTATATTAAAATTTCATCGTGTGAAATTTGTGGAAATAAATCATCTCATCCCTACGTTCAATTCCAAATGAACCATCCCTTTTCCTGACACATTTTCAGGCAACATCTATTGTTGTACTATAGGATGACACATATTTTTTTCTTTCATTGTCTCAGATTCAACCTCGGCTTTGACAACATGCAAATGACTGAGATATGGGCAATTATAGTAAGTGCGTTCGTTATGTGGCCAATCTCAGTTATGAATGGCGTTAAAATGACACCCATAAGGTAGGTTGGTGCACACACTTCACTGGCCCTGGCAGGTTTTTATGTAATAGCAACTTCTGGCTCGGTGAGGAAAGTAACGGGGAAACTATCTTACTTCTTATTTCTCTACTACAACTCCTCAGAGATTATTGAAGCATCAATGGCAGCCGATTGCGGAGGTGTCTAGAGTACAACCATTCTTCGGACTGAGAAATCAATCAATCAATCAATCAATCAATCAATCAATCAATCAATCAATCAATCAATCAATCAATCAATCAATCAATCAATCAATCAATCAATCAATCAATTATATACATTGGAGCTGTAGCCCACGTGGCAGATTCCCTATCATTTGTTTATGTTACTTATTTTTAAAAGAATTCGAAAAGATAATCGAACATTATCTACGGTAAATTATTCCAATACCAAACTCCTGTTCCTCTCAACGAATATTTGCCCCAATTTGCCTCTTGAATTCCAACTTTATCTTCATATCGTGATCTTTCCTAGTTTAAAAAACCACACACCAAAATCACTCAACACCAATTCTCCAATGATAGGTCACAACATGCAACTTAGTCGAACAGCTCGTCTCTTTCTTCCCATCCCAAACTTTGCAACATTTTCGTAACGCTACTCTGTTGTCGGAAATCACTCAGTACTACAAAAATGTTATTTTTATCGAAACCTCAACAAGCGGAACGAGTTACGAGATTCACATGCCTTGGTTAGAATTATCTATATTTTGCATCCTCGTCAATGACAATGTCCATCACGTCGGTGTGTTTCACACTAAATAGTTAAAGAAATTATTGTATGCACGGAGAGAGTAAGGTTAGCCATTGCTACTTCAATAGGAACTAGGGCACCAGGCGCATGCAGACAGCAAGTTTAGAAATGGCAAAAACTCGGCGATTTGCCAAGGTTACTCCCACACTTTTCTCACAATCTCTACTTTAAGCTTCATGAATAATTCAACGATGGAACATTCGGAGGTAACAAGGCGTGGGGAGCTTGGAACCTACATTTCGAGTGAGCCAGGATAACCCCAATAAGACAACGCCCTTAGCAGTCATTACTATGAGGAATTTTACTGGTGTAGTGTTAACTGATTGGATATCGATGGTAGGAAAATGTCCTTCACAATCAATACCATCATGTACAGTGTCACCAGATTTGACACTTAACAATCAAAAGGATGTTGGAACAGTGTCATCAGATAGGATATCAGTTTTAGGATTATGTAGGTACTTAACAATTAATAGGATATTGGATTAGTGTAAAATGTTGGACATCTGTGGTAAGGTAATGGCATCTACGATAAATTAATACATTTGCCAATCATTACTAACTTATGGCGTCGTATGTTGGACATCTGTGGTAAGGTAATGGCATCTACGATAAATTAATACATTTGCCAATCATTACTACCTTATGGCGTCGTATCAACCCGTGTGATATCCATGATAAGATAATGTTCTTCAACAATATCTTCAGGTGTAGAGTCAACACGTAGGATATCTATCAAAAGGTAATGCTCGTAGTAATCTATACTATATTCTGGTATAGAGTCAACGGATAGGACATTCGCGATACGATAATTCTTTTAAATATCAATACCATCTATGAGTGTATCGTCAACAGACAAGACATTTCTGATAACATAATGTCCTTATCCCTCAATATTATCCACTGGTGTAGAGTCAACAGATCTGGCATCCACGATAAGAAATTCGTCGCTTAAGAAACAATACCGAATGATTGACAATTCTCTTCCTGTTCATTATTTAACTTAAGTCTGGTTACGCCTACCAACCTCATCTCGATATGCAGTTCATCAGAACAATTTTCGTCTTGTTCATTTTCCTATGCGCACGAGGAAAGGAAAATGAACCTTACGGTTTTGTACTGTAGGATTGTATATTTACATGATAGTTTTGCGCACTCCAACAGAATGATGTATTTAACATTCATCTTCCTTTATGCGGCAGCATAGGAAAATGAACACAACGAAAAGGGTTATTATGGACTACACATCCATATATAGCTGGGAGGCGTGACAAGTTTTAAGGAAAATATTGGATAGGAAGAGCATTGTCAGTAACGAATTATCTTTTTTAAGCGACGATCTGACTTTGGCAATGTATAGTATGTACGGATATAGTCTCAACCGATGGAATATCTATTAAGAGGTAAAGTCCTTAGGAATCAATACTATCTACTACTGTAATGTTGACAGATAGAACATCCACAATTAAATAATATCCTAAACAGCCAGGACAGACCAACCCTGAGGAACGAGTACCAAGCCGATAAGAAACTTCCAAAATCAGTAATTGCAGAAGCTAAGAGGAACAGAATAAGGCCTCTAGAAAGATCTTCAGACGCTGTACGGTGTGAAACAAATCAACAAAGTTGCCACCGAGCTTGATAAGCGCTCGAGGGAAGTAGTCATCACCAAATATACTCTATTTACGACAATAAGGGGAAGTTGTAGAAACAGGATAAAGAACATACAACCGCCGGTGGAAAACGCCAGTGAGTTGCTCGACGAATTATTTCCTCCGGCCTTACCATCTCTACAGCTTCCTGTACAAGTACCTATACCAGAGATCACTCCAACTGAAGTTAAAGTAGCCGTATCATAGTTGAGGAAAGGCAAAGTAGTTGGGCCTGATGACATACCAACTGAACTATGTTAGGAAATGCCTGACTAAAGTGTTTATAAAGGCACAACTGCTGCGCCCATGCAGAATAATTTCGTCAAAACGACTCGTGTCTGTCTTCAAGCAAATGGGAGACATCAAATAATGAGGTAAATATAACCTCGCTTTGCACACCCTCAACATTATGTATCGTATCATTGTAAATAAAATCAGGGATATGATCAACATACCAACATACATCATAACCACTACGGCTTCACATTTAGTGAGTCAATAAATAATGCTATTCACATTCTACGGGTCTTGATGGAGAAGCACTATATATTGCGTGGGGACCTCCACACGGTGATCATCGACCTAGATAAAGCTTTTTATCGCATTTCGAGAGAGATTGTGAGGTTGGCATTGCGACATCAACACATTCCTGAGGATTATGTGAGGCTGATTAAAGATATTACGTTGATTGTTCTAGCAAACTGAAAGCTAGTTGAGGGGCCTCTGAAAGGTTTCTTGTCGAAGTCGGTGTTTGTATCAGGAATCGAAACTGAGTCCAATTCTGTTGAGCACTGCAATTGACTGATTGACAGAGCAGCTTCTGCCAGAGCTACCATGGATCTTGCTTACTGGATGATTTCGTTCCGGTCGGTTAAACGCGTGAAGAAGTCGAGTCAGCTATGGAACAATGGAGAGCATTGCTGGAGACAAATGGGCTTAATTTGAGTTTCTACAGCATTAAACATCCATATTTGTTCTCACCTCAGCAACATTTCCTTCCTAACTACTCGTAGTACCATACTTGAGTGGCAGATTCTGTTATCTCGATTCTGTCATTACAATGAAAGTCACAATCAGTAGTTAGTTCTTCTTCCTGGCTGAACAGTGTTGTTGTTTCCTGTAGACACCGTGGAAGCTTCACTTCTAAGAAAGTCGCAATCGATAAAGAAAAAATTAATGCAACAGTGTTGGCTGGATGGAATGACGGACGTTGACAGATGTCTTGTGCAACAGACGGTTGCCCTTAGGCCCCATTCACACCTTCCACTGTTTTCCACGCCACTCCACCCCTATTTTCAGACACTCTGCTTTTCCTTGTTGTCAACTTCTGGCAACTTTTCCGCAGCTTCTTGTCCTCAACACAACTTTTGGGTCTCAGTTTGACTTTGGACCATGGAGACGAACGTTATCCGTGGGATTTATAATCTTACGAAAATAGGGTTACTAGGATTCATTGGGTCCATCCATTGGATTCATATAACCAGAACAAGGAGCTCATCGTTTCCTTCTAGACGAACGTGCCAGTGATCCAAGAAATGTTCTTTAATTACTTTCGTATGAGTGGGAATTCATTTGATGAATTGCTGTGAATCCTTCAAACAATTTTACAGCATCAGGACGCCAACGTGAGAAAATGTATTCCACTGAGATTTGAGACAAAAACTTCGAACTTATGGTGCACGCAATGTTGACCGACTGAACGAACTAATGTGATTTAGTAAGCAACCAGTACGGCCTTGCTACCTATAACTAATTTCTGTAAATAAAACACTAGTATTTCCACGAATAAGAAAATGTCATTATGTAATTTCATTGGAAACAATCTTAAAAAACAAATACTGACAAAAACCTCGATTAACTACTTTTTCAATGACCTATGTTATTTTAATATTGAATAAATAGTTAACATGTAATATATACAATATTATTGTACTTACCAAATTTTCTCTTTTTGAGTCGCCCAGTTTGGCAAAATTTTTAATCACTTCTTGATAAACTTAATTCCACATTTGAAGCTTTTCTTTTCCTATTTGAAGAGTCTGTCGTTCATAAATACTACAGACAAGGACGATTTTGTATTTCTGGTATTAAATTTTCAGCATTTATGTATGGAACCGACATTTTGAAACAAAAACTTCGAACGTGTGGCACACACAGTGTTGATCGTGTGAACGAACTAATCTGCAGTGAGCTTCCGGTCACCAAGTGTGGAAGACACTTCAGACCGTTCGACAGCAGCCTGCTGTTGACAAGAGTGGATGGAGGTGGCGACACACGAAATGTCTCGTGTGAATGCTTGAATGCTCCCGGTCCCTTTCTACACGTCTGTTGGAGTGGAGTGGAGTGGCGTGACGTGGAAAGCAGTGAATAATATGAAACGGGACTTAAGCATTAAAAAAATGAAAGGAAAAATTTACAAATGATTGTAAGACCTGCGCTCATGCATCGAATGCTCGACAAGGCAGAAGAACATTGAATAGCAAATGCAAAACGCAGATATATGAATGGCGCAGTGGTCTTCGGGTGTTAATCATACCGACTAAATTTTTAATTGACCACGTGTCTGAATCCGTATGGGTCACCGGCATTAACGATAAAATGGAGAAGAGACAACTCCGCTGGTATGGTTACATCTAACGAAAGATCATCCTCTACGGGAGTCTCTTATTATCGTGGAACCAAGGAGAGGCAGAGAATGCCTACATGTAACGCTGTGGCGAACTGTTAAAATCACCAAGGAGGATTGACATCCCTGATCCCTGATTGAGAAGTGGAAGAAATACTCATTACGGATCACGAAAGCTGACCCTGAGCCGTAATCGGGGGTTCACACATTTTGGGCTCATATATGGACATGAAAAGGGAAGTAATCGAATAGAATATAATAGAATACTCCCCTCCCCCTGTCTCGGATCACCTAAACTGGGGAGGGTATATCATTTATTGTACTCTAATATGATTCAATATATGAATATAGAACATAAACATTTACAATTAAGGTTATTCACTATTTCAGTCTATTTCTAGACCGTATTTCTTTTTGTTTTAAGGTTATTTATTTTGTAATATTACATTGACAGGGGAATATTACCTACTTGGAATGGAAAAATTAGTCCTTTTTCGCGTAGGACAGGTCAGTTTTAACCTACATGAAGTGTTATATCGACGCCTGAGAAGTATTTCAGAATGCTCCTTACTGTGCATTATTCCCCCAAGACTGCTCACGCCTCCAGCTCCTTATGTATATGCAGCCAACTGCACAATTTCCGTCGTGTTCATTCTGGTAAGCTTGTGTATAAAAGAAAATATGCAGTATAATATAGTAGTGCATAAGTATACGTTCTGCAAACATGCATCACTACATTACTGCATGGTAAGGTTCATTTTCCTATACCGTGACCATAGGAAAATGAACATAACGAAAATTGTTCTGATGGGCTGTGTATCCACAAGCGGCTGGGAGGCATGACCGGTCTTAAGAAACTTAATGGATAGGAAGAGCGTTGTGAGATACGAGATATTGCCTCATAGACGACGATATAGGGCATGAGACCACAGAAAAAAGTCGTATAAGGCAAGTTTACAGTTTATTCCGAGTCCGGTTTATACAGATTCTATTATAGATATCCTGTTAACTGATATTTTTTAAAAAGAGAAGTATTGTTAAACAAATATTGGAAATAGTGACCCTTTTGATTCTTTGTATTTACTTCATCCAGACTTGATCCCGCTTTTTTCCTTATTTTTTCGCTCTGTTACATTAAATAATTGCCGGCCCCGTGGTGTAGGGGTAGCGTGTCTGCCTCTTATCCGGGATCGATTCCTGACCAGGTCAGTGATTTTTACCTGGACCTGAGGGCTGGTTCGAGGTCCACTCAGACTACGTAATTTTATTGAGGAGCTATCTGACGGTGAGATAGAGGTCCCGGTCTAGAAATCCAAGAATAACGGCCGGAAGGATTCGTAGTGCTGACCACACGACACCTCGTAATCTGCAGGTCTTCGGGCTAAGCAGCGGTTGCTTGGAAGACCAAGGCCCTTCAAGGGCTGTAGTGCCACGGCGTTGGGGGTTTTGGGGTACATTAAATAATACCGAGCAAGTTAGCCTTGCGGTTAGGGTAGCATAGCTCTAAGCTTGCATTCAGGAGATGGTGGGTTAAAATCCCACCGTTGGCAGCCTGAGGATTGTTTTCCGTGGTTTCCCATTTTCATACCAGGCAAATACCGGGGCTGTATCTTCGTTAAGGCCACGGTCGCTTCCTACCCAGTCCTAGCACTTTCTCATCCTTACGTCGCCGAAAACTTTCGATGTGTTAGTGCGAAGTTAAACCACTAGCAAATAATAATAATAATAATAATAATAATAATAATAATAATAATAATAATAATAATAATAATAATAATAATAATAATAATAATAATAATAATAATAATAACAATAACGTGCCTTATCTATATGTTGACTCAGAGAATAAAGAATGGACATCTGGAAACGTGTAGTTCTCTTCTGCGGTTAGTGGCAGTGTAAACGCGGTCAGAATGGAACGCATCATCAATTTTAATAGGAGCTCCGGCGAAGCGAGCAACGGAGCGAGGAAACGGAAATGTGGGCGTAACACCCAGAGGGCAGCAAGTAATGTTTGAAAATTCAAGTGAATTACTTTCTGACAACATATTTCGATGTAATGAGGTGCAATGTTCGTTATATTGAACTAATTTTAATTACAGCACAAAATATTCGTATGTTCCTGGTTGTGAATGTGATGGGGATATTTATATTAAAAATTAGCTGCGTATTTGGAATATAGGAGCATATGAGATATGCGTCACAGCTTATTTCTCAGATAAGTTCCACTGGTTTAGTTTCCGATAATTAATATTGGGGTGGAGCGCATGTGTAAAAATATTACAATAAGGAGTTAAATCACAAGAATTACACAAAAAGTATTTATACGTACGGTATTATTTTTTTCTACTTGTTTTACGTCGCACCGACACAGATAGGTCTTATGGCGACGATGGGACAGGAAAGGGCTAGGAGTGGGAAGGAAGCGGCCGTGTCCTTAATTAAGGCACAGCCCCAGCATTTGCCTGGTGTGAAAATGGGAAACCACGGGAAACCATTTTCAGGGCTGCCGACAGTGGGGTTCGAACCTACTATCTTTCGAATACACGTATTATTTATTTAAACCATTTACCCTCCAGGGTTCTTTTTTTGCTCGGATTCAGCAAGGAATCCTACCTCTACCGCCTCAAGTGCAGTGTCCTGGAACATGACATATTTCGTTTGTGATACAACTGTGGCGTAGTACCAGTACCTCGGTCAAGTGAACTCACCTGGTATGCTGAACAGGAGGGTTCTGGAGGATGGGACTGTTGGAAGTGATAGGCAGAAAGGAGAGAAGGAAGCAGGCTTGGCCTTTAGGTTAGGTACCGTACGGGCACTAGCCTGCAGAAGAAAGGGTAAACTAAGGAAAACCACTTCGAGGATGGCTGAGGTGTGAATCAAATCCCTCTACTCATTTGACTTCCCGAGACTGAGTGGCCCCCATTCCATTCCTCGTACGAATTTTCAAATTTCGTGGCAAGGCCGGGAACTCGAACTCGGCTCCGGGATGACAGCAAATAACAATAACCACGCACCACAGAGGCGAACTATACAATGTATTAAAACTACTAATCGTATGACCTGAGCTATCGAGTGCAAGCATTTAAAATTGACGCCGTCTGGCAGCTTGCTCGTCAATTTCGACGTTCCGGTTTACTCTAGGCCTACCAGGTGGCAGAGTGAACTCAAACTCTCTTGGGCGTCTATGGCTGAGCACTAATGAATTTTGTCGGGTAAACATCACATTTTCTAACACAGATCTGTTACATGATGACATTAAACGACATAGAGTGTCAAATATACTTGTTTCCGCCCTTCAAAAATCCGACTAACTCTGTCGAGTTTCAATCCACTATCATGCGAACCGACACTCTACCACTGATCCACAATGGAAGGTATGCAGGGCATCCGGACATGATCCCTATAACCTGTGACAAATTATAACAGTGACAGCTATAACTCTGTCTTAACAGATCTGTATCCGAAGACTTGCATTATTCACATGAATTTATTGAGCCTATAACTACATTATCTACAACTTTATGTTTCCTTCTAGCAGGTGCACCTTTTCTTTTCTTAAAAACTCAAGTTGGTGTGAATGTGATAAAATGTTACAAATTCATCACAAAAACATGAGAACAAACTCTTGAGGATAAAAGCAAACTTGAGAATGCATGCGACTTCCAAACAAACAATTGAATGAAACACAACGTCTGTTTACAAGTCTGATCAACATACAAAACTCCCCGAGAATACAAACCTCTGGGGAAAAAGAGGAACTAAAAATGAGTTCTCGGACCGGAAAGTACAGATCTAGAAAGATGGCATTGTTCTCAAACGTCACATAGTATTTAAATGGCCATTAAATGTTTGAGAAGTTTTACAATAAAAAGCATTGGACACTATAAAATGGATTTCTGTCTATCTACATGTAACCTAAAATATCAAAGATGAAAGTAAGTAAGTCCCAAACAAACGTAATGGAGTGCAGTTGAACGAATTCATGTGATGCAGGAAATATTAGATTAAGAAATGAAGTCTTAAAGGAAGTAGATGAATATTGCCGCCTGGGTAGTAAAATAACTAACGATGACAGAAGGACATAAAATGCAGAATGGCACAAGGAAGGAAGGCCTTTCTTAATAAAAGAAATTTGCTAACTTCGAACATTGATATAGAAATTAGAAACATGTTTCTGAAAACTTTCTTAAGGAGCATGGCATTGCTTCCAAGTGGAACATGGACGATAACTAGCCCAAAAAGAAAGAAAATAGAAGCTTTCGAAATGTGCTGTTACAGAAGAATGCTGAAGGTGATACGGACGGGTAGACTGAATCACGAATGAAGGGATACTCAGTCGAATTGATGAGATGATCGATTTGGCTACAGTTTGCGAGAAGAAGAGATGGAAGAGATGGAAGTGTATGTGGTAAGAACGGTAGGGGTAGACTAAGATATGAATATGACAATCAAGTTAGAGCAGATGTAGGTTGTATTCGAAATGAAATTATTAGCAATTGATAGGATGACATGAAGAACTGCATCAAACCACTCTATGGACTGATGACTCAAACATAAACACATCAAAGTACATACTTTTGAAATTTAATTAGGTTGCATCCTTAACATAATTGATTTTTCCACATAAGCACCAACTATGTCAGCAGAGGTCCTTTACATAACGACATCTCACGACATAGAGTTCCGAATGGACGTCATTCTTCCGTTCAAAATCCTACCGTCTCTTCCGTATTTGAACCCAGGATGTTGGTATCTGGCTCTGTGCTACTGGCGCACAAAGGGAGTTGAAACATAAAATCAAATCAAAATCAAATTATTTGCAAATGGGGTATCTATCTCGGTGGCAAATGATACACAAAAAATACATAATTATCAAGAACTAAATTTGAAATGTAAAAAATGAAGAAAATTTCCTAAAATACTGTACTATACAATTCAGAGTAACAATTTTTCTGTTAAACACACAGCTCATCTTTAATAAGTTTATGTCATTTGAAAAATTCTACTCATAATATATTCTGTACTTACATACGTAAACAACTCATTCACATTACGCAGAATCACTTCAAATAATGCTATACAACTACTATGAGATTTTGTTTACAGTACTTTGTTTACCCTTTTTGATACCTAACATGCATAACGATCTGCTGCGTCTTAACCACAACCCCTTTTGCCATCGCTTTTCAAAGTTACTGAAGGGCCTTCGCAGTCCCCATTGTACTTCACCACTAAAGGAAGTCCCCCACTTCGCCAGTTCAATATGCATAGACAAGGATGGAATTAATTTATTCATAAAAATTATTTATATGCAACAACGTGCACCGGTCAAATGCCGCGTAACATTTATTTCCTCTGTTGCTGTTTATTCTTTTCTTGAATATCTGTACAGATTTTGGAAAAGGATCAAACACTGCTAAAATCACGTCTAATTTTATACTTGTGTTCAGATCTGAAGAGCTAACAGGAGTGAACGGAGTACGGTTGTTCAGCAACGTTCTCATTGAACCCCGCTGATTGAGAGAAATGGCTCAATCTAGTGTTCTAAATGTTGCATAGAACTGCATATAAACAATATTTTCTTATTGTTTTAGGTACTAAGGACTGTCTATGAAACAAAACAAGCGGTTATAATAAACAAGTTTTGTATGTGTACGCGTATAGCCCACCTCTGTGGTATAGTGGTTAGTGTGATTAGCTGCCACCTCCGGAAGGCCCGGATCTGATTTCCGGCTTTTCCACGAAATTTGAAAAGTGTTACGAGGGCTTGAACGGGTTACACGCAGCCTCTTGAGGTCAACTGAGTGCAGGGGTTTCGATTTCCTCCTCAGCTCTCCTCGAAGTTTTTTCCCGTGGTTTCCCACCTCCAGTCCAGGCGATTTCCAGGATGGTATCTAACTTAAGGTTCCTTGTCTGTCCCTTCCAAACTTCCCATCCCTTCCCTGTTCTGCATATCAGGTGAAGCCGCCTGGGCGAAGTAATGGTCCTCCTTCCCAATTTTATCCCCGACCTAAAATCTCACGCCACAGCACAATGGCATTGAGGAGATAGAGGTGGGATCCCTCACTGAGTCCGAGGGAAAAGCCAACCCTGGAGGGTAAACGGATTAAACGGAAAGAAAGAAAGAAAGAAAGAAAGAAAGAAAGAAAGTAAAAGGAAGAAGTGTATGGTTATGAAGTTTGCTTGCTGGTTTGTTAGTATGTATAAAACACCGGGCGAGTTGGCCGTGCGCGTAGAGGCGCGCGGCTGTGAGCTTGCATCCGGGAGATAGTAGGTTCGAATCCCACTATCGGCAGCCCTGCAAATGGTTTTCCGTGGTTTCCCATTTTCACACCAGGCAAATGCTGGGGCTGTACCTTAATAAAGGCCACGGCCGCTTCCTTCCAACTCCTAGGCCTTTCCTATCCCATCGTCGCCATAAGGCCTATCTGTGTCGGTGCGACGTAAAGCCCCTAGCAAAAAAAAAAAGTATGTATAAAACTGCCTGTGTTTGTACATACTGACAGTAACTTGTTCGGAACAGTAAATATTGCTGCCTTGAATTATTCGCGTACTGATGTCGAGTACTTAATAACTCTTTCCTTTCTACAAGTTGTTTTACGTCGCACCGACAGCGATAGGTCTTATGGCGACGATGGAATAGGAAAGGGGAAGGAATCGACCATGGCCTTAATTAAGGTACAGCCCCAACATTTGCCTGGTGTGAAAATGGAAAAACACAGAAAACAATATATTTTTTTTGCTAGGGGCTTTACGTCGCGCCGACACAGATAGGTCTTATGGCGACGATGGGATAGGAAAGGCCTAGGAGTTGGAAGGAAGCGGCCGTGGCCTTCATTAAGGTACAGCCCTAGCATTTGCCTGGTGTGAAAATGGGAAACCACGGAAAACCATTTTCAGGGCTGCCGATAGTGGGATTCGAAAACAATCTTTAAGGCTGCCGACGGTGAGGTTCGAACCTATTATTGTCCGAATGCAAGCTCACAGTTCCACGCCCCTAACCGCACGGCCAACTCGCTCTGTTAAAACTCTTTTATTCCAAGGCAAACTCACTGATTTTACGTTATTTCTCTTCAGATGCATATTGGTTAACGTAGTCCATCGCTTCTCTGCTCTACTGGGTGCGTCGTAAAAAGTTCTTCTTCCTCTTCTTCTTCTTACAAACCCAAGAATTGGTGGGCTTGCAGATTCCTTCGTCTTGAGTCAATTTTCTTCCCTTTATTGTATTCTCTTCCGAACTTGATCTCGCCCAAGACTTCATGTATTGGATTCCCTATCACATTACGTCCTTCGATTTTTTCCTTTCAACAAGGTCGTGATCTGTCTTGGATGTCGAAGTAGATACCATCTCTAATTCCTGTAATTGAGGCGTCTAGTATCAAAACCGGCCAAGTCACAAAATTTACGAAAATGAGTTAAGGTTATCAATTTGAAGTAGAAGTATAGCACTATCAGGTGAAACAAGAATATGCTTTAAAATCGTCCATGTCTTCATGTTATAGACCACTGAATTCTCGGTCGTGCAACAGAATCGGCCAAGTCATGCAGCCAGTGAATTCAAAACCGGCCAAGTCAAGGAACGAGCGACAATCTTTATGATGCAGCATTATTGTCTGGAATCTTGTGCTGTTCATTAAGCAACAATGTGATAATACCAGTAGGCAAAATCGTTCCTTGTAATGTATATTCTTTGAAGTCATTATATTTTGTTTTTTGTTCGTTTGCAACACTGATTTACGTATTCGCGGGATTCTTACTGTCATTGGCGCCAAAGCAATCCTATTTCCGGTGTACTCGTATTTTGCCATTATTGTGTGCTGTAACGTGGATATTGTTCCGAGTGGAAAACTGAAAGATTTACTTTCATACCTTGTGAAATAGTACAAAATTGCAACAAAAACGGCCAAGTCAAAATTTAAATTAACAAAAAAGATGGGTTAATTATGAGTTAGATTTTTTCAAAACAGCGGAACTTAAATATTAAACCATTAAGGATATAACTGTGAAAAAATATTTTTTCTGACCATCATTGCTTTGTCTCTACAGGTTTTTCGTCCATATTGAAAAATATGCTTTGAGTGACTTGGCCGGTTTTGATACTAGACGCCTCAATTGCTTTTAGAAGATTCCTGCTTTCGCCTACAAGGGTCGTTATTTCCTTGATAGTCACTACCTGTGTCCAGGTTACCTTCAGCACCTTCCTCCAGCATCATATCTCGGATGTAAGAAAGCCGAGAGGTCTGAATGCCGTGAGCCATACCTCAGTAAATTTTAGAATTACTGATGGGGATAGACAAGCCTGAAAACACCCAGACGATCTAACTGAGTGAATCCAGAAGGAAAAAACCTGATTTTTAATAGTGTGATTGCACAATATTTTCTTCAAAGTACCGGTAAACCCCGTGGATACGCTTATTTCTAAAACCCACGTGGCACACTCTGCTCCCCAAAGAAAGAAATGCGGTCGTGTCTTTCAATACAATTGATGTTGACATAGCTCTCCGTTTGAAAACCTTGCAATAAAACGACAAAGATTGAAATATTCGGATTTATTGAACATAAGCTCGTAAATAAGATTTACAAGCGTCCCTTGTACATGTTAAGCTATTGGACATGAAAATGTGGAGGGTAAACTGAGCCCACAGCATAATCACCGAGCAACACTATTGTGTTTGGTATTGTATAAAAGTTTACACCGAGAAATCCAACGCGGAACAATCTCCTACCTCTTCAGCACTTAGGAATCTCAATACCACTACTCTTTTTAAGTTTTTGTCTTCACTTTATTTATTGCTCTAGCTAAACCCCGTTATTTAGTTTACATTAACCATACCTACGTCATATGAAATCCACATCTTTTCACATATAAACATTCCAGCATTTTCTTCAAAGTACTTTGACTGCTATCTGAAGCTTTACAACAATTACTTGAAAGGACATAGTAACATACTATTCATACATTTTAAACCCAACAGATTAAGAAAAAGGTAAAATATATATAGCCTATTTCTAATTCCATGTATTTGACAACGCTCTTAAATACATTATAACCGAGTTCTATAGCTGCAGTCGCTTAAGTGCGACCAGTATCCAGTAATCGGGAGATAGTGGGTTCAAGCCCCACTGTCGGCAGCCCTAAAGATGGTTTTCCGTGGTTTCCCATTTTCACACCAGGCAAATGCCGGGCCTGTACCTTAATTAAGGCTACGGCCGCTTCCACTTCCTAGGCCCTTCCTATCCCATCGTCGCAATAAAACCTATCTGTGTCGGTGCGACGTAAATCAATTAGCAAAAGAAAAAAATTCATTATATAGCAGGAGTACAGTACGGGACGGTAAGGTTCAAATTCCTTTACACACTCGCATAGGAAAATGAACACAACGAAAATTGTTCTGATGGACAGCATATCCATATGTGGCGGGGAGGCGTGACCAGTCTTAAGGAAAATAATGGATAGGAAGAAAGTTATCAGATACATGGTATTAGAACTAAGCCATCGACATATTCTTTGTCATTAAGAACACAATACACCAGCAGGATATAGCGTTCGTCTTTATGAGCATTATCACTGAATAATCGTTTGATATGCTGTATTCTTCACAAAAATACAACATCCCATTTACTATTCTCCTCAAGACAGGTCACGCCTCCCAGCTTTATAAGCAGTCCCTCAGTACAATTTTCGTTGATTTCACTTTCCTATGCGACTGCGTAAAGGAAAATGAACCTTAAATACATTATTCTGCAGGAGTGCGTGAATACGTCATGCACATTCCTACAAGCGGTACATTAAGATTCAGTTTCTCTATTTTCTTTACAGGCGACCATAGGAAAATGAAAACAATGAATGTTTAGCATTTGAGGCTAAACGAGCATAGCAGAAATAGCCGTCTGGGACAAACAGGAAGATCATCAGTCGCTGAACACTCGCTGCTAGCAGGCCATGACATGCAGTACTGCAACATCAAAGTACTGTCAACAACTGTATCTTACCTCGCACGGCTACAAAGAGATGTCATTGAAATCCTAAAACACACCAACACCTCCATCCGTAGGGAGGAATCTGAACATCTAACCAAAGCCTGGTTTCCAGTCCTGAAAGCCTTAAATCCCGGAAGACAGGATGATCGCAGTAGACCAGAAAATGCAAAGGGAGATCAGTTGACCATCTCCACCAAGGCAGGTCGACGTACATCGGGCATCTTAATGTTTGAATCATTGGCCTAAAAACAGCCTTTCAACGACCGCCCCTCCAGCATGGTGCAGTAACAGGCGAGCAACGCACCGTAGCCTGCACTATATAAATGAATGAAAACCTACAATCTGTTTTCCAGTCATTGACCGGGTCAGGGATGGAATGAATGAAGCAGATATAGGCTATTAGTACGATGGGGTCGCCTCTCCCAAAGTGATTTATTAATGAGTGATAGATGCTATGAAATGAGAATGGAGAGTGTTGCTGGAATGAAAGATGACAGGGAAAACCGGAGTACCCGGAGAAAAACCTGTCCCGCCTCCGCTTTGTCCAGCACAAATCTCACATGGAGTGACCGGGATTTGAACCACGGTATCCAGCGGGGAGAGGCCGACGCGCTGCCGTCTGAGCCACGGAGGCTCTCCCTGCACTATATAAGAGGTAAAATTGCAGGGAGTCGCACAGAGTTGAAATGAGACACCTCTCCATTCCACTGTGAGCTTCTTTGCTATCGAAGTCAGTCGGAACCCTTGGTAATGCCGAACGCGGTCTTCGTTAAGTGTCGGGTCCATCACATGCTCCTCGGCCAAGGCCTACATGCCCGGAAAATATGGGCACAAATAACGTTGCTCTGTTGGACTACTCGTCGATATGAGGCTAAGAGGCGTGACCTGTCTGAAGAAAATTAATGGATAGTATAACCTTCCAATGAATGCTGAGTTAGAGTTAAAGGAAACATTGGAAGTTTATAGTAATGCGAAGTTGATGAAATCGTACGTCCAATTACCATACGTCCAAGTACGTCAGCAATTCAAATAACTCGCTTAACCGAACAAAAAGCAATGTATTGAAGGTACCGGTAAAATAATAAGCACAGAACCCCGTGGTATCTTATTAAATTACGGTCGGTAATTGAATATTATAGTCCGCCTCTGTGGTGTTCTGGTTAGCGTGATTAGCTGCCACCCCCGGAGGCCCGGGTTCGATTCCCGGCTCTGCCACGAAATTTGGAAAGTGGTATGAGGGCTGGAACGGGGTCCACTCAGCCTCGGGAGGCCAACTGAGTAGAGGTGGGTTCGATTCCCACCTCAGCCATCCTGGAAGTGGTTTTCCGTGGTTTCCCACTTCTCCTCCAGGCGAATGCCGGGATGGTACCTAACATAAGGCCACGGCCGCTTCCTTCCCTCTTCCTTGCCTATCCCTTCCAATCTTCCCAGCCCTCCACAAGGCCCCTGTTCAGCATAGCAGGTGAGGCCGCCTGGGCGAGGTACTGGTCATTCTCCCCAGTTGTATCCCCGACCAAGAGTCTGAAGTTCCAGGACACTGCCCTTGAGGCGGTAGAGGTGGGATCCCTCGCTGTGTCCGAGGGAAAAGCCGACCCTGGAGGGTAAGCAGATGATGATGATGATGATGAATTGAATATTATAGTACGAAAATATATTATTGAATGATCATTGCAGTTTCTTCAGGCAGAAGATGAATAAATGTAAACAAATGGCGAGAAACATCAACGGCAGGAATGTGTAGCGGAGGCCATGGAATGAGTTGGATCAAATGGGCCAAGTTCTGTCTACATATGGTGGCCATTCTTTATCTATCTAGTTCGATGTAATTCCAGAATCGAGATTTGTGGTGAAATAGTCGACTGCACGTCAAACTATAAGGTGACAGATTGTTAAATGAATTCCTTTGCCGATGTCAATGATTTTAGGAACACTCTGTATCAAAGAGGTTACGTATTTAACGTCAAAAACATATGGGAGACTACGGAACTTGGAGGAGTCTTCAAATGCAAACCGACTTTTATTATTGCATTCTGGTATTGAATTTTGTTTTCAGAAAGAACAATACAATTAGTTTATAAAGGATTCTGAAAGCTCTAGAAGTATCGCACACGATTAGGAAAGAATCACATAAAAATCTGAATCGAATTGCGAGTTTATTATAATACGAATAACTTACTGTAAGGAGAAAAGATATATCTGATTCTCTTCCAAAATGCTGAAGTGAGTGTGAATTGTATTCATGTATATAGCATTATACTAATATTATCTTACAAGTTTCAGGTACCACGATGTCAAGTAACACGAAAGAAATTTATAAGATGTTCGTAAATCCCAGCATGATGAACTAATTCAAGAAGTGGTCCTGACGGAATTGGGGATAAAACTAAGACCGAGAATTGAGAGGTGTCGTCTTCCTGAAGTCAAAGGCCCGGTAAGTACTCAAAATAAATGTCTTATATCTATGCTGCTATGTAATTGCTTAAGGTGTTTTTGTTGTTGTGTGTTTGAGTCATCAGTCCATAGACTGGTTTGATGCAGCTCTCCTTGCCACCCTATACTGTGCTAACCTTTTCATTTGTACGTAACTACTACATGCTACATCTGCTCTAATCTGCTTGTCATATTCATACCTTGTTTACCTCTACCGTTCTTACCACCTACACTTCCTTCAAAAACCAACTGAACAAGTCCTGGGTGTCTTAAGATGTGTCCTACCATTCTATCTCTTCTTCTAGTCAAATTTAGCCAAATCGACCTCCTCTCGCCAATTCGATTCAGTGTCTCTTAATTTGTGATTCGATCTATCCTTCTCACCTTCAGCATTCTTCTGTAACACCACATTTCAAAAGCTTCTATTCTCTTTCTTTCTGAGCTAGTTATCGTCTATGTTTCACTTCCATACAATGCCACAAACTTATTTTCTTTAGGTAGATTAGTATAATTCCGTAGTGTCAAAAATGTGACATGTCTAGACATACAGCTTGAATGCTACCGATCATTACTTCATAATGAGTAGGAATGTTGTGATTTTACTGTGTATAATCCTGGAAATTATTATCTGCTGTACGCTATATTATGGAAATCTAAACGGCCAATATTTGAAATCATGCAGATGAAATTTAGGCATGGACGCTGCATGTTTTAAAATGTCATTGTAAATGAACCCCAGTTTGATTTATTGTTCAGATATACGTTATTTGAAGGGAATCGTGAATTGATTATATGTGCGTGAAATAGAGTTGTCTACGATCATATTTTCATATTAGGCGTAATCTTCGCGAGTGTGACGGTAATATTATCGCGTTGATATTGGGTTAATAGTGGTACCAGGATGAACCGTCTTCGTAAAATAATATGCCTGAGTATGTTTAAATATTAAATTAGAATTCGTTGAGCATGGCATGTGTGTAAGATAATAGGGTTTTGTAACAGAATCGTCGAATAATATGAATGATTATTGTTGTGTGGTTTGATGAGGAACGATTCATTGGGGTTACGCATTTAATGTACTAATGCAATTTTAAAAGTCGCGGTGATATTTTGTTTGAAGTAGAGATTGGTTTCGTCATGTATATGAATTTAATGGTAATTACGATGTTTGCGATAATGTTTTTGAGGTGTATGGAAGATGCTTGTATGATGATCGTCAATGATGCCTTAATTTGAGATACAAAATAGATAAATGCGCACAAATATCAAAGGATGAGATAAGATCTCCGCTATTTAATGACACCATGCAGATGTGAGCCATGTCACAGATAAAAAGAGTAAACATTACTTGTGAGCAGTGTGTGATCTTCCTGCTAGCTAATATTCTTCTAATAGATTGTGAAGTTGGTTCTTACAATTGAAAGTACATTTTTCAGGTTTCTTTTACGGAGGAAACCAGAGGCTGCAGAAACGTCGGAGATCTTGAATTATTATTGTTGGTGATGATTGTATTTTCATGGCTTTGTTATTTAGGTGCAGCTGGTGACGGAGTTCAGAGGAGGTTGATTTCATTTTTATTGCTCAACCTTAATGTTTGGAAGTATCAAAACGTTGTCGTATGATTTTTTGATCACTTATTGATATAAACAAGGGTAGTTCTAACAGGTTATTGGTGCGTTCAAGTTGCTTAGCTAGATTTTTGATTAAGGGAACCTGGACACATTTTCTTATTTTCCACAATTTTTGAGCAATCACAATGAAATTTTTATGGAATATGTAGGACTATTATGGAAAGAATATATCTTTATTTCAGCTTAATATCCATATTAGTTTATGAAATATGGTGTACTTTGTGTTTATGACACTCGTGAAACAGGCAATTTTCAAAAAGTTCCCTGTGGGATGGATTTTTACCTGAGAGTTTGAAAACTTGTGAAATGATTCTTCCTTATAACATTAAAAGACTCTAGGATGGAATTTTTGATTCACCCTATATTGCTCAAGTAACTCCTGTTTCAAATTTTTAATTTTATTTCATATAATTTTCCACTAATTTTCTGTACATTTTGCCTCATAAAATGAGTATATTGAAGAAGAATGCAAAATCCATCCTACAATTTCTTTGTTAGGTCACATAGAAGCTACACACCAACTTTGGTAAATATAGGTTTAGATTTGACCCGCATGGAATGTATTTTAGTTCTAAAACCATTAAAAATTTTCATAATGGCTTTTCCAAATCTCTTAAAATTCACCAGTACTATACCTCCTACCCTCTTGCTTCTTCTTGGCTTCCTCCCTGTGCACCTTGAGGATTTTCAGATTTTTTCCTGGCTGTTTTCTTTTGTTGTGTGACTGAACGCTGATTGTCAAATTTTCTTCTTTCATCTCTTTGTGTGGCAAGTTTGATGGATACTGGTGAAAGTTTATAATTCCTTACAGCCATTTTCATTTCTTGTGTTGCACTGCATCACATGTATTCTGAAACTGCATTAGAAACAGCTATTCCAATTCTTTTTGAGGACACAAAGGTCTCTTTTGGGCACTTTTTCCATATACATGCATGAAGACTTTCATTGGAATTTTGAGTAGCCCCTCTACAACATCTAGACAGAAGTTCTGTTGATGCCAGCCTTTGGTATACAGGCTCAATTTTCAGCAGCATTGCAGTTGTGAATTAAACTGACATTTTTTGTGGGTTTTGAGGGGTTTGTCCTGTTGCGATACTCTTGTTGTAGAAGCACCATGATTTGGGTCCTAAAAGGCATTTCTTATGCTTAGGATCTTCATCTGTGGAGGAGTAATATTATAGTGAGGCATATATTGCAGATTTCATATTATCTATTGAGGGAATATTTGGACATATTGCCTGCCTATAATAATTTTTTAGCTTCACAATAGTTGCTTCTTTCAAACTTCCAGGCCCCCTCCCACCAAGTGCAGTTCCTTTTACTTTCCACTCTTTCACCAAATTCCTGAAACCAGTCCCCATCCTTTTGGCAACATGGTTAATCCACTCTTCTTTCTTCAATTGTACATCTGGTCAATATACTGCTTCATTTGAAAGGTGGAGAAATGTTTTGGCATCCCCATCAGAAAGCACAGTTGTCTAGTGCATGCCACATTCTTCCACTGATCTTTTCCATAAAATATCACCTGCAAATACTTCCATTGCTACAGATGATCCCTCATAATTCCTGGAGCATTTCCCCACATGCTTTATGACCTTGCAGCCATATATTATATTCTGGAGAATCATCACCCAGTTCATGAGCAGTTACAGCACACATGTGACAATATTTAGATAACCCATGATAATCTATAACTAATCCACTCAGAATGTCAATCACTATGCCAACGCCATAGAGAGATGTATGGCCACGCTTGTGCCATGTTCCATCAAATGATACAACAATGTCAAGCACTTGTTTACCTACATTGGATGGATCTACTTCCTCATGATTTGATATAATATTCACTAACAATTTCCCACAACCTTGCTTGCAATTCAAGAAACTGACCAAAACAAACCCAATAGTAAACAAGGAAGTGTATAGGCTGATGTCAGGCTGTCCACTAACTTATTAAATATATGCATTTGGTTACAACTCTCAAACATATTAAAATACTACTTATATAAACACATATAATTTTTTCAAGTCAAACATGTCACTAGAATGGATATAATTTTAAACATGTTCTAAAATATAAAGTTTTATGTTGACTAAATTGTAGGTTGAAGTAGTTCATAACATAGCCAACAGATGGCAGTATAGATTCCAGTATTCAAGAATTGTGTCATCTCAATGCTACTGTAAAGAGGGAATTAATGCTAACAGAAGGGACACGGATAGCCAAGCATACAGAGAAAAGGGGGCGTGGTGGAGAATCAAATGACCGTGCAGAGCCACTTTGAAACGGCTGTAACTACGTCAAAAATAGTCACAGCGGCACAAAACCACTTTTGTTATGTAGAGCAAGGTTAATATAATTTATTTATGCCAGAATTCAAATTTCGACAATTTCATCCATTTACCGAAAAAAATGTGTCCCAAGTCCCCTTAATTAAATGATGATTTTAAGAGAATAACGATATATTGAAACATACATTTTGAGGTCAGTGAATATGAGCACCAAGAGAACAAGATTTCGTTAATTTTATTTATTAACCAGAAGACTGATGAAGTGAATAATGGACTCATATTTTGAATCAAGCCTTCAGCAACGTGAATGTTGGTTTTCTTTTTGATTTGTTGGATTTTAAAGATTATTATTGCGGCCAACATGTCTGATTGTGATAAGAACTTGATGATGTAAAGATTATAACTAGCAAAATTCAGGGATTAGGATAGTTTTTGATTAAATTGACTTTCAACATCCTTTTGTGTTACTTTTTCCAGTTAATTTAATAATTTATATTCCGAATATGATAGTTATTAAACGGAACATCCTTCCACGAAGAGAATTATCCTTGAATTTCTTATTGATAGAATAATTTAATATCATAATGGTTTAGGTTAATTAATTAGTTCACATGCATCTCCATACGTCAGTCAGATCTTAAGGAAATAAACGGTGTGCCATTGTGACCAGACTCAATGAAATTTCACGTCCCTTCAGTGGAATCTTTTGCATCTCCGCGTGACACCAGCCGAGGCATAACACTTTCAACTAGAGCCTATAAATTAGGGATGCGTCAAAAGATCACAGTAGGAAGAGAATTGGGAGAAACGAGGTTTGCTTACAGTGTTATTACCTAGGATGAAATTCTAATTCCCAGCTATCCTCAATTGCAGTGTTTCCAGCGTATATCGCTGTTTCTGCAGATTACTTTCAGACTAAATTAAAATTCTGAAGAAATTCTGAGCAGATACTAACTTCTCAATTATGAGATAAGCTGCTAAACTTATTTGAAATATGTTCAAACCGCTAGCATCATGTCCTGTCTGACAAGAGCAGCCTCTACTTCAGTAAAATGTTATGAGAGCCTGCTCTCGAGACAGGTGTCAGTTGGATGACAAATGGCCATCCTTGTGACAAGCGCTCGACCTAAGCCAGATAGTGTTCACCCCGTCACCGCACAGAAGGCGCGAAAACGAGGGAAGGGAAGAACGTCGCTTCGAGCTCCAAGCCTGATGCAGCGAAGTTGCCACAACCACAGTATAATATTCCTCGTAGAACACTCCTTAATTAAGCATTGTTCAATCTTAAACAGCGAACGTATAGTAGTAGCTCTCATTTGTACAGAAATATACCAGATCACAATAAAAATTAAAATCAAATACACAAAATAAAAACCGTCACTAAATTTGCTCACACTAGGTAAAAGCGAAAACAATTGTTTCCTACTTTTACATCCTGGGGTGTACATAATTCCCTGTACTTGCGGTAAGGTATACATTGGCCAAACATGTTGGTCCATTTGTACTCGTATCAAGGGACACCAACGAAATATCCACCTCAACCAGCCAGACAAGACAGCGATAGCTGAGCACGCCCTATCAGCTGGTCATGATGTTGTGTTCCAAGATGTTTGAGCTCTTACACGCATTAAAATCTGCAGATCTAAGTTCATACGGGAAGTTGCGGAAATGCGTAAAAACCCTAACAATTCCAATAGGGACGCTGGCTATACGTGGTTGCCAGCCATTGAGAATTTACGTAGGTAGTTCTCTTCGCTGTCCTTTCAATGTTATTATTTCGCTACGGCGTTTTCCAAATCCGTACGTTGCTTTTCACGAGAAGGTTCATTCCAAGCTATGTGTTAAGTGTCATACTTTCATAACCTGCGTACACCCGTTAAGCCACCCCCACCCCCACGCCTGCTCTCTCCCTGGCCGACACACGCTCATTATCCTCATTTTTCCTGAACACTTTATTTCCATTTTCAGCTCTGTTCTAGTCTCCTGTCCTGGGAGTGGTTCGTTGAACTTTGTTTTTATTTTATTATTTCTATTTATTTCTTCTACTACATTCATCCCTAATTCGCCTGATGACCTTGATGTTACTTCGCAACGCCCGTACGATGTTACAAGAAACATCTTAACTGGAGCTTATATGGTGTCGTCAGCCTTCACTTGGAATGCTAGCGTACAGTGAGCCATCTAGTGACGAGTAACAGCACCAATTATTTTAGACCAGCGGCAAAATATTCTTAAATTGAAAATCATTAATGGAGATTTCTTCCTCCTAAACAGTAGAGATTTTCTTCTGATAGTTCTCTGCGAAACGTAAAGAATTTCACCTTGTTTTTCTACACGGCAAAAGCCCAAAATCTTATTATCATGTCTATACCAAATCACGCTCCGTTTTAGAAGTAGTTTGTATTTATCATCACAATCAGTTTCCCTCGTCCACCTATTGCCGAGTTGGGATGATTAATGGCACCCTTCAATCATCTTCAATCCATCAACCATTGTTCCTTCTTCACTTTGATGTAATCCAGGCCTCTTCTAATTAAACTATTTTTGATCGTTTTAAACTACCTTAGTCTGGGTACCCCTCTTTCCCTCCTTCCATCGTCCGCTTCGATATCTTTATTTCTTCCATCCCCTTAACATGTCCAAACCATCCAAGTTTATTTTTTTCCATTGTGTCGTAAATATTTTCCGCTCTGATTTCGCTCCCGACGACCTCATTTCCCACTCTGTTCTTTCTTTTTTTCCTATTGAACCCTTGAACTTACCATTCCATCGTCAGTCGTCTGCCTCGGCTACTTCGGTATAAGGGTCATGTAGGGGCGTGTAGGATTCTTTTCAGTCACTTCCTTGACCGATAGATAGGGTTCAGAGGAGCACATAACTACTTCAAATGAGCAGCAAACATGCAATTACTAGCAAGTTATTCACTATAATCATGTTTTACTGAACCTCCAGAAAAGTCCTTTAAATTTGTCACAACATGTTATAACGCAGTCACAGTGCATAACATGAATGGTGAAAGGATCTTGAAATTATTTATATTAGGTGTCTTTCAAAGTGTGGACAGCAACACCAGAAAAAGAATAGAAAAACTGAAAATCTGGAAACATTTACCCAAATGATAACTGAGAGTTAACCCACATGATCGATGGAAAATCTCACCTTCAACAACTAGATTTACATTTAATTAACGTTATCCATCAGTCGACTATCCTCTCGGATATCGGAACATCCCCCACAATCAGAAATAAAATTCCACATTTGTCATAATCTCGTGACACACTTAAATTATAGATGATTCCCAATGCTGAAATATGCATCACCCCAAACAGATGATCAGAATGAGCCAGTGATCCGAGGGGATCATACGACACATCGTTCTGAGGGACCAAACTGCGAAATGCAGAGAAACAGCGATTCACTATACATTTAGAAGAAACGCCAAACACTCAACTTAAATAAAAGTGTTAAATCACTCGAAACCAACTTTCAGGTTATGAAACAGTTACGTCATTAAATTTGTTAGAGTACAAGTCCGCAATACAAAACAAAATACATGAAATATTTCCAATTCTACATAACTACAACTACAATCACACATCTGTCTACCCACACTTGTCCCCTTAAACTAAACTATAAGTGATCGTTGGATTAAATTCTCACCTAAATAACGTGAATAACAGGAAATTAAAATAAAATTTCATAACAGCTGACGAATCGAAACCGTATTCGAAGTGTAAATACTACATAAAAATTAACTAACTGCCAACACACTGCACTATCGTAACACCCGAACAATAAATCTCGAAGTAAAGAAAAAGAAACAATGTCAAAATAGAAAACGAAAGTTCATCGAACTTGTATGCACGCGGCTAAGTAGCAGGGACCAGTCTCCATTAGGCATGTTTCCACGTCGGACAAACGTTACATTTAAGTCACTACTGATGCGACGCTGTTAGGGAAGCACCTCCCTGCTAGTATAGGTTATGCCCAAAACATGGCCTACATTGTACCTGCTAATATCTTTCGTACGTGCATCCATTACTGCAGACATTACCATCGTTCAAATCGATTCGTAAAAATACCTAACCTATGACTTGGCTATGAACAAATGGCGGCGTCCTCATCCTATCGCTGAGCTAACGCTACAGTGTCTACACACCTCTAACGATACACGCGGCATCCCGAAACTATCGTTGAGCCAACACTAAAGTATATAAACACCTCTGATACTTTCAGGCGAAATCGAGACTTTAACACAATCTCCGGATATTTAAATCTAATTCTCGTTGAAATTCTAACATATGAAGTAAAATTCGCTACAGTGCGATATCCCATTGCGGTTAGGAGCGCGCGGCTGTGAGCTCGCATCCGGGAGATAGTGGGTTCGAACCCCACTGTCGGCAGCCCTAAAGATGGTTTTCCGTGGTATCCCAGTTTCACACCAGGCAAATGCTGGGGCTGTATCTTAATTAAGGCCACGGACGCTTCCTTCACATTCCTAGGCCTTTCCTGTCCCGTCGTCGCCATAAGACCTATCTGAGTCGGTGCGACGTAAAGCAACAAGCTAATATATATATCCCATTGCCTTATTATCTGAAGCATCTCTGTAATAATTTTTGAGCATAGTTCTAGGAAACATTTTTACATATACAGAGGATCGCCGATTTTCACTACGGCATTCATTTTTATATACAGAAATGTGATCAATAAATACTACTAAAAGCTGGTTGTATTGAAGTTTTGTGAACTGTACTATACCTTCGTTGAAGAATCAATACTACGTATCTCACAATGCTCTTCCTATCCATTACTTTCCTCAAGACTGGTCACACCTCCCAGCCACATGTGGATATAGAGTCCATCGGAACAATTTTCGTTGTGTTCATTTTGGTATGAGCTCGATAGCTGCAGTCGCTTATGTGCGGCCAGTATCTAGTATTCGGGACATAGTAGGTTCGAACCCCACTGTCGGCAGCCCTGAAAATGTTTTTCCGTGGTTTCCCATTTTCACACCAGGCAAATGCTGGGGCTGTACCTTAATTAAGGCCACGGCCGCTTCCTTCCCACTCCTAGGCTTTTCCTGTCCTATCGTCGCCGTAAAACCTATCTGTCTCGGTGCGACGTAAACAAAAAACAACTAGCAAAAATGTAATGGAGTTGTATTACTCCATTACCTTAGAACTACATATATTGGATTCCATTTATATAGTTTAATATTATGGTGTGCGTGTCCACGAATTAAGAGTTCGAGATACCATGGTCCCTTCTCGGATTTGCGCATGGGGAGCCATCTTGCGGTGGACTTGGTTATAGAAACACGAGGTGGCTAGTGTGTGCTGCGATCTGTCTGCGAAACGTGAAGTTTACCTGGCGAGGCACCGTGCTCGACAATGATGTCTGAGTTTTTTTTGTTTTTTAATTCTTGGGACTGAATTGAAGAGACGCTCTGAAGCTAAGCTCTTGGTTGTGATTTAACGACAAGTTAATTATTCAAGAAAAGAAGATGTTGGTGAATTTCGATCCGGGTTAAAGGATTTCCACCTGAGCCTTAGGCTCGTTGTTTGGTTTGTCATTTGAAAAGATTATTCACTTCTAACTAGCCGACCTCGTAAGTAGATTCATATGTACTTCTGAACTGGGTTGATATCGCCGAAGAAACTACTAATAATGACGTTTGAAGACATGGAGAAAATTTATGGCTATGATATCTGAGAAATGGAATATTTGATGTTTCGGACATTTGTTTTGAGTATTTAAAGTGAAGGACTTTTCCTACTGGTCTTGTTATGAGCTTGTAAAATTCAATCTAGGTTTGGGGTTTCAAGGTTCAATGGTAACTATGATATTAATTTTAACTTTTGGTTCTGTTACTTAAGGTTTCATGCGCATGAAGCAAGATTTTATATTTGGGGAGCTCCTCACTGGTAAATATGTATGTAGTATCGGTGTAACCTAATTCATTTTTCTTATTTCCCTTTTAATAATAATAATAATTATTTGATTACTAAATTTTTCAAACCTATTCGAGGGTGTTAGGTAATATGGGAATACTGTTAAGATGAAAACTTTTCTTTTGGGCTACTCGGTACTGGCGTACCCATTTTGAATTACGGTGACTCTGTTTTGTTTCTGTACGATGTAATAGAATGCACACGTGGGTGGGCGTTGTCCTGTTGCCTGTGACAGGCGAGGATCTGAGTTGATTATTGACGGCTAGAACCGTGTGATGTAATGGTCTTGATTTGGTCGCCTTGTGGTGGACCGGTTGCTGTTTGGTGATATTCAAGTGATTTAAGTTTCGGTCTCTGATGTAATGTTCTCTTAGTTATCCTTCTTGTGGATCATGTACCTTCATTTGGGTTATTTCTTGAAGATTACTGAAGTAATATGGGTTGGTAGGGTATGACCGAGATTGTCATTGGAGAAGTTTTCACCTTCAAGACTGTAACTGTGAATTTATAGATTTTAATTGTCATTTGATTCTCTTTAATTAATGCATCGATCTTGATGGTTTAATTTTCAGTTAATTTTCCCTTTTAATTGATCCAGTTGCAACTTTTAAATTTTAAATCAATTGTAGTTTGAGAGGTCGGTTATTTTCTTTAGAAGATTTTGTTAATTAAAGTTTCTTTTCTTTCAAATTTATTCAGTAGTTATTATTCCAGCCTTTAGCTAATTTAATTTGTTTTATTGATTCGCCTGGCCTCTTGGCCCTGTTGCTTCTGCAAATTGCGACGACCTTCTATTGGGATTGCACGGTAAGTGATCTGGTTCCTATTATTCTTGTTGTCTTGGTACAATCCCTGGTCGTGCTATACGCTCTACCTTAGTATTTTATGTCGTGAGAGTGTTTTTGGTAGCAGATTGCGTGGTTGCCATAGCAACTACGTTCTGTTATTCTCGTTATTTGTGCTTAGTATCTGAGCACGTGTAATTTATTGAACTACTAATTGATACCTGGTGTATCACCTTTTCTTTTCATATTTCTTGTGAATTATTGGCTAATTTAGCCAAGTCACAATGGTCTATTGGCTGGAATAATAAGGAGATTGAGACAAAAATTCAAGGTTGTGAAGGGAAAGGCAGACTTACGTTGGGTGGTAACTTCTGTGTTTTCTGTTTCATATCATTATGCCTGCACGTGCTGTGTTGTTGCCGCGAATGTTACGAAAAGGGGAGCTGCAGTACGAACTGCAAGTCCGCGGCTTGGTATCAACCGGTTCCATTGAGGGTGACGTTGCCTTGCTTCAGGCTTCCCTGGATTCTGCTGTAAAACCAGGTGACATGAACATCCAAGTGGGTGAGTCAGTGAATTACCTTTCAGTTTCAGTTAGTGAATTGTTAGTCTTTTTAAATCAGCTTAAAGAATGCAATCCATCTGACTATCAGTTGAGAAGGCTAAAGGCTCGAACTAATCACCTTATCAACAGGGTTCAGGATTTAATTTCCCTTGGGCCTGAAGGAGAGTTGATTTCCCAGTGTACTTCCTTGTTGACTTCTGTCATCAACATTTCTGTGGAACTTGATTTAATGATTAGTACCAAAAAGGTTGGTCAATTGTCGTTGAATGATGAAATTGAGAATAATGAAAGTAATTGCTTTGGTCAAGATAATGAGAATATTTCTCCCCAAAACGTAACTAATCCGTGCTCATCTCATTGCTGTGGGCTAAGTCCTGTGCTAGAGAATTTGTTGGTTAGGTCATGTTCGGCCCCATACTCTATTAAAGATCTCTTTAAGGATGTAAAGGTCTTTTCTGTAGATTCCATTGACGAAACCATCAGATTCCTGCGGTTTCTGGTAGAATTATCTGAGTCGGCTAATGTGTATAGCATGGATGCTCTGGGGATTTTTAGAGTGTTATTTCCTAACTGTCAAGGTGTCCTTAAAAAAGAAATTTATAAGGCTATTAGCAGCAATTTAAGTGTAAATGAATTTCACGAGTTAATCTTGGCAAAGTTTATTCCGTCCCTTGCGTTACAAAGTCTAGTTCCAAAACATTGTTATAGGACGCAGTACTTGCATGAAAATCTATTGGCCTATGTCTTGGATTTGAAATTTTATTGCGAGGTTTTTAAAATCATGGTACAGGAAGAAGAGATGGTAGCTCGTATAATCAAAGGCATTACTCCTCAATATCGGTCCTTTTTATCTTTGACTAAGTGCCCGAGTAATTTTGCAGAACTTGAGGAAGCATGTACCTTTGCTGAAGACGTAAAACATGGAGATGAGTCTCGGCACACTAGGTATCCTCCTCCCTGTGTTTCTCATAGAGCTAATGATATCTCTAACCATCATGTCACTCCCTTATCATCAAAAAAATGTTACGCTTGTGGATCCAGAGATCATCTAAGAAATAATTGTCCTTCAGTGAGGAAAAGTGGTAACGTGAGTTCAAATCAAAACGCTAGTTGTTATGTTTGCGGATCTAAGTCTCATATGAAAAGACAGTGCCCTAAAATGAGGAACGGTAATTCACAATGACCTATTAGTGTACCCAGTGCAGTGAATAAGAACTTATTGGTTGAAGATCATGGAAAGAATAGGATTCTCTTTCCTCAAATCTTAGGTATCTCTAGTGATATTGTTCCGAAATCTTCTACCATTTGTCTTGAAGTTAATAATGAACCTGCATTGGGGTTGATTGATTCGGGTAGTGTGGTGTCACTTTTCAGTGAAGCTTGGTATTTGAAGATGAAGAATTGTTGTAAATTACCCACTATTAAGGGTTCTAAACTTCAATGTGTGGCTGCTAATGGAGGCGGATTAAGGATTCTGGGTTCGGTTTCGGTTAAGATCCGAATTGGTGATTTCACTTGGAAAGCTGATTGTTTGGTTGCCTCTGATTTATCTCACCAAATAATTTTAGGTGCTGATTTTATGGGCAAGGTGGGAATGATTTTGAACCTTCAAGATAGAAATTTTAGTTTCAAGTTTTGTCCCGGTAGAATTTTCAATTTTTATGAGGATATAATATTTCAAAGGTATCCTGCTTGTGCTCTTGATGAGGATATTGAGGACAGCAGTGGTAATAAATTAGATCTTGATCATCTGCCTCCCGACCAAGCTAGCAAAATTCGTGATCTTTGTGCTATGTATCCTGAAGTTTTCACTGATAAATTAGGATTAACTAATGTGCTTAAATACCACATTGATATTACGGACAAGATTCCTGTTAGATCTCCGCCCTATAGGTTATCACCACCTAAGATGGTTGAGTTAAAGAAAATCATCGATAAGATGCTTCAGGATGGTGTTATTCAACCTTCTATCTCTCCATACTCGTCTCCGATGTTTCTGGTGCCCAAGTCATCTGGAGGTTTCAGGCCAGTGACGGATTATAGAGAGTTAAACCGTAAGATCGTAATGCAGTCTGTGCCCCTACCGGATTTGCATACTTGCTTCTCTTGGTTCCATGGTGCTAATTATTTTTCGACCTTTGATTTGAATCAGGCATACAACCAAATACCTCTTGATGAGGAATCTATTCCTCTCACTGCTTTTGCCACTGACTGGAATCTGTATGAATACACGGTTATACCTTTTGGGCTATCGACGGGAGCGGCTGTGTTAACTCGATTACTGGATTCTGTGTTTGGGGATGTGAAATTTAAGTACGTTATTCATTATCTTGATGATCTTGTTGTATATTCTGCAAATTTTGAAGATCATCTCAAGCATGTACAGGAGGTAGTTGAAAGATTGAAGAAAGCAGGTTTAACTGTCAAGCTTTCGAAGACCAATTTTGCCAAATCTCAGATCTCCTTCTTGGGACATGTAGTATCGTCACAGGGAATTTCAATTGATCATGCCCGTACTCAAGCTATTCACGATTTTAAACCACCTAAAGATGTGAAAGGGATTGCCAGATTCATTGGTATGACTAATTTCTTTAGAAAATTCGTTCCGAATTATGCTGAAATTGCTGCCCCTTTGAATTCCTTACGTAGAAAGAATGTCAAATTTGTGTGGGAAGACCCTCAACAAAGAGCCTTTGAAACCTTGAAGAGAGCTCTCAGTAATGCTCCTATACTTGCTATTCCCGATTTTAATAAAAGCTTCATCATCCAGACTGATGCCTCAGGCAAGGCTATTGCAGGAGTCTTATTGCAAGAGTCGGAAATGGGTAGACGTCCTATCGCTTACGCATCTAGAGCTCTCTCCCCTCTGGAAAGGAAATATTCTGTCTATGAATTAGAGTGTTTAGCGGTACTATTTTCGTTGGAGAAATTCCGTGTTTATGTGGAGCACGTTAATTTTGATTTAGAGACAGATAATGAAGCTCTTTCCTGGGTTCTGAAAAGACCCAAAAGAACTGGAAGGCTAACTAGGTGGGCGCTGAGAATTTCTGCTTTTAAATTTAATGTTCGGCACATTCGTGGAACGGAAAATGTAATCGCTGATGGGCTTAGTCGCATGTTTGATGAGGAGGATGTTTTGAAAACTTGGAAGCGAAGAGTGTATCTCAAGTTGTTTCGGTAAATGTGAATTCTATCTTGACTAATCTTCCAATGTTGTATCAAGATATTGCTCTGTATCAAAACGACGATCCTCAGTTAAAGGAAATTCTGGAAAAGATTAATTCTGGTAAAATTATCAAACCCTATTCCTTGGCAAAAGGGGTACTCTGTTGTCAATCCCGTTATGATAAAAAGATAAAGATTGTTGTCCCCAAGATTTTAATTCCTGTAATATTTCAGTATTACCATGATAGTCCGGTTGGTGGACATTTGGGAAACTTCAAAACTAGGTCAAAAATAAGGGAGTTTTTTATTTGGAAAAACATGGATCAGGATATCACATCCATGGTTAAGTCTTGTAAAAGTTGCGCCATTAGTAAACCTAACCTAAACAAACGTGTGGGGTTGTTGTCATCGACTCAAGCTTCCAGAGCTATGGAGCGATTGTTTATCGATCATGTTGGACCCTTTCCACGTTCCAGTCGAGGAAATACTCATGCATTGGTGTGCATTGATGGTTTTACCAGATTTTGCTGGATCTTCCCGACTAGATCGACCAATTCGCAGACCACTATTTCCTGTTTAAATTCTATTTTTGCCTCCTTTGGAACTCCTAAGTTTCTGGTATCTGACAATGCTGCGGGGTTTACTAGCCATTTATTCAGGAAGTACTTGTTTGATTTGTGCATCTCCCATGTGACCACTACTCCATATTATCCCAATCCCTCATATTCCGAGAGGATGAATAGAAATTTGAAGTCTGCTCTCATAGCTTACCACCACTCGAATCATACCAAGTGGGACACCTGTCTTCATTGGTTGTCGTATGCATTTAATACTGCAACCCATGAGTCTCATGGCAAAACTCCTATCGAGTTAATGTTTAGTTTTGTTCCATTTTCTCCGCTATCAAATCTCCTTTGAATTGAGGAATTGCTTCCTGAAGTCTCTACTCCTCGTGATGTGCGAAAGGTGTGGGATGAGGCCAAAACGAGGTTGGCTGTGTCGTATGAAAAGGTACGAAAGAACTATGACAAAGGCCGAAAGCCCACCAAGCTAAGTATTGGAGACCAAGTCTTCGTAAAATGTTATCCTGTCAGCAAGGCTATAAATAAATTTACTTCAAAATTAGCTCCTAGATTTCAGGGACCTTGTACGATATTGCAGTTTTTGAGCCCTGTATCTATGCTTGTCAGTGATCCTGTGGCGAAAAGGATTCGGAGAGTTCATTTATCCCAAGTGAAAGCGACTTGATATATTGTGTGTTTTGGGTTGAGTTCAAAATCTTGTGGGAAGTCGATGGTATTTAATCAGGTAATTGTTTTAGTTAAAACTGTGATGTAAGCGTAGGACTCGTCCGGTCCGTATCAATATTGGAAAACTTAAGTATTGGTGTAACTATATCTTGATGCCTTGCATATCTGGTGGAGTTCGAATCTTATTGAAAAGGGGAAGTGTAAGGGAAGTTGTGTTAAGTGATTTCATCCTGTGGAAGTATTGAATATTAGTGTGGACTTCACGTTGTAAGATGCTCTGGTACCTCTGCTTATTCATTGCTGTTATCATCATTTTCTAAGGTGTCTGGAGGGAAATTACTACTTATTTTCCAGTATATTGTTTGTGAGAGTTGTAGATTCATGTAATGTATTTAGAGTTTTACTTCTTCCATCCGTTATTGTGAAGTGATGTTGAGATAGTTAAAGGATTCATGACCTAAGGAGTGTACCTCCTTTTGACCTGTAGGGTACGGTTTCTGATCCTTATTATGGATGTGAGTTTTGGTATTATGGGTTTGATTTTGGGGAATTGTGTTGGGGTGGCATTATGGTTTCGTTGAGAGGTGACTGTGTTCCTCTGAAGTCATGATGGTGGTTATTGCGGTTGTGATGATATTGGGTGGGCACTCTGTGATTTGTGAGATGCTGTCGAGGATTTGTATGTCCTTTACCTTCGTGGCTGACACATCGGCACTGGTGGTCATTTGAGTGGTGATGTATTGTTGTTATTTGAGTTACTTATTATGTGGGTTGTTGTAGTACGGACACCTTGAGGAGGTTGTACATTGCCTTTTTATTTTTCTCTTGGTGTCAAAGGTGAATTTGGTGAAAACTCATTTTATGTATCTACAACTCATTTTGGGAAAAATTCTTAACTATGTGTTTATTTCGGGTCTGTCACCTGACTTGTGTTTCAACTTCTTATATTCTCTGCCATGTCTTGTTCACCTGTGGTCATCTTGCTTATGCTTGTGGATTTAAACGTTCATTTTAAGTAACCTGCCTATCTAAGGCCTTTTATAATGGGAGTTACATCTGAATGATGTCGTTGGTATAGTAAATTATCGTTCTGTCATGAAGAAGAATGAGTATGGGATCATTCGGTTCGTGCAGTCGGTACTGCAGTCATAGATCCTCTACCTGCATATGGGGGCTTGTAGAAGGAGTATGTGATTTCAGAATAGTGTTGTCTCCCGTCTTTCTCCTGGTCATTTTCTGTCCCGGTGTAGGTGTTCATATTGTATGTTAATTGTCTGGTAATCGCTGCTAGTTCGGTTGTTGATGACCCACCTTACGCGTACCCTACATCTGAATTGTGCATATGTCTCCAACTGTAATTAACCTTTTACCATGGCTCTGAACATTGATATCTTCTACTCTAGTTTATTTCTCTATACTAAGCATGTTTGTTCCGTGTCCTTCTATTGATTCTTGTTCTAGTCATTCAGCTTCTCTTTGGAATGAGATTATGTGTACTGGGGTATGGAAGTTGATCCTGAGTAAGTGTTGAGTAATTGTTGATTTCTGAACTAGAAATGATTTTAAAAGAAATTTTGGTGGGGGACTATGTAATTCTACTTGTTTACTGGCCCTTGATTTCACGGAGATGTATGTGTGTGTTAAATTTAACTGTATTGTAATGTTATTTCCTCCTTATTCTTGCTGTTAGCATGATTATTGATTGTGTGTTGTCTAGTTATTTATGTAATATTCCTTGATCTGGAGTTCATGCCTCTATAGTAAAGGAAACTGATGATAAGGAGATTAGTGTGGAAACGTCACTTAAGGATTATGTAGAATTCGGTGCACTGACTTATCTCTTGAAGATGTTTGTGTTTCCTGGTTATCTTATTTAATCTTTTCCTTTCTTCTCCTTGTATTTTATCTTATTAATTAATGTGTTAATACCTTACCATTCAGAAAGTCATGCCTTTTTCCTACGTAAGAGAAAACCCCAAAACAAGTTCCAGAGATTTTTTTAATGCTACTCTTAAAATTATTGTAAGACCAGTCTTCTCAGCGTAGTGTGTTCCTGAGGTTTAATTGTGTTACAACGAACTTGAGTACTCATGTACTACTCGTGTTAGGTCAATCGCTTCGGAATTAAGTGAACGTTGCAAGGAAGATTGTAATGTGGAAAAAAAGAACTTAAAGGAATCTTAACGAACTGTGGGCGAGCTGTAGCACTTGGTTTGGCATGTGTGTTCATGTGCCTCTACTCGCTTCGTGACATGTCAGTGTTGGTTGTTGGAGGAAATCAAATTTTCTTATATATAGTTGTAATTTTCATCGGGCCTGTTCGTCTTGCCCCACCCCTTGTAGATCTTTTCGAGGGGGAGGCTGTAATGGAGTTGTATTACTCCATTACCTTAGAACTACATATATTGGATTCCATTTATATAGTTTAATATTATGGTGTGCGTGTCCACGAATTAAGAGTTCGAGATACCATGGTCCCTTCTCGGATTTGCGAATGGGGAGCCATCTTGCGGTGGACTTGGTTATAGAAACACGAGGTGGCTAGTGTGTGCTGCGATCTGTCTGCGAAACGTGAAGTTTACCTGGCGAGGCACCGTGCTCGACAATGATGTCTGAGTTTTTTTGTTTTTTAATTCTTGGGACTGAATTGAAGAGACGCTCTGAAGCTAAGCTCTTGGTTGTGGTTTAACGACAAGTTAATTATTCAAGAAAAGAAGATGTTGGTGAATTTCGATCCGGGTTAAAGGATTTCCACCTGAGCCTTAGGCTCGTTGTTTGGTTTGTCATTTGAAAAGATTATTCACTTCTAACTAGCCGACCTCGTAAGTAGATTCATATGTACTTCTGAACTGGGTTGATATCGCCGAAGAAACTACTAATAATGACGTTTGAAGACATGGAGAAAATTTATGGCTATGATATCTGAGAAATGGAATATTTGATGTTTCGGACATTTGTTTTGAGTATTTAAAGTGAAGGACTTTTCCTACTGGTCTTGTTATGAGCTTGTAAAATTCAATCTAGGTTTGGGGTTTCAAGGTTCAATGGTAACTATGATATTAATTTTAACTTTTGGTTCTGTTACTTAAGGTTTCATGCGCATGAAGCAAGATTTTATATTTGGGGAGCTCCTCACTGGTAAATATGTATGTAGTATCGGTGTAACCTAATTCATTTTTCTTATTTCCCTTTTAATAATAATAATTATTATTTGATTACTAAATTTTTCAAACCTATTCGAGGGTGTTAGGTAATATGGGAATACTGTTAAGATGAAACTTTTCTTTTGGGCTACTCGGTACTGGCGTACCCATTTTGAATTACGGTGACTCTGTTTTGTTTCTGTACGATGTAATAGAATGCACACGTGGGTGGGCGTTGTCCTGTTGCCTGTGACAGGCGAGGATCCGAGTTGATTATTGACGGCTAGAACCGTGTGATGTAATGGTCTTGATTTGGTCGCCTTATGGTGGACCGGTTGCTGTTTGGTGATATTCAAGTGATTTAAGTTTCGGTCTCTGATGTAATGTTCTCTTAGTTATCCTTCTTGTGGATCATGTACCTTCATTTGGGTTATTTCTTGAAGATTACTGAAGTAATATGGGTTGGTAGGGTATGACCGAGATTGTCATTGGAGAAGTTTTCACCTTCAAGACTGTAACTGTGAATTTATAGATTTTAATTGTCATTTGATTCTCTTTAATTAATGCATCGATCTTGATGGTTTAATTTTCAGTTAATTTTCCCTTTTAATTGATCCAGTTGCAACTTTTAAATTTTAAATCAATTGTAGTTTGAGAGGTCGGTTATTTTCTTTAGAAGATTTTGTTAATTAAAGTTTCTTTTCTTTCAAATTTGTTCAGTAGTTATTATTCCAGCCTTTAGCTAATTTAATTTGTTTTATTGATTCGCCTGGCCTCTTGGCCCTGTTGCTTCTGCAAATTGCGACGACCTTCTATTGGGATTGCACGGTAAGTGATCTGGTTCCTATTATTCTTGTTGTCTTGGTACAATCCCTGGTCGTGCTATACGCTCTACCTTAGTATTTTATGTCGTGAGAAAAAAAAAAGCATTTTGGTATGTAATTGTGTAAAGGAAAATGAACCTTACCGTAGCGCATTCTGTAAATGTATGTTTGCATGACGTACTCGGGCACTCCTACAGTGTAATGTATTTACGGTTAATTTCCCATTATACTTTAGCATAGGAAAATGAATACAACGAACATTGTTCTAATAAACTGCGTATCCATATGTGGCTGGGAGGCGTGACCTGTCTTAAGGAACATGATGAGTAGAAATAATATTGTGAGATTCGTAGTATTGTTTCTTCACTGCCGACATGGGATGAATAACCCTAGTTTGCAATTGAAATATTGGTAGGAGCCTTCGAAAAATGTGATCAACTTCAAACTAGGAAGATGAAGAACACAATATAGTTTCTAGCAGCTGACTGAGAGTTCTCAGTAACTACCGCACTAGTCCAGTATAGGAACTGTTAATATTCTGCTTGTTTGAGCAAAGCTGCATTAACTTATACCATAATCCATGGTCACTCTCTAATGCCTGGCTTCAACGGACCCCTCTGTAAAGAGAATTATTAATGCGCAGCGTTGCTCTCAAAACGATTCAGGAGCGGTCTGCCATTATTGCACGGCACAGCTCAGCGATCAGTCATTCTACGAAACGTGAAAGATGAGGAGCCATAGACTCGTATTCAGTAATACCAAATAATACAGCCTCTTCAGATCTCTTCCCATTCCTTCCCTTATTCCTGTTGATAATTACTGGTAATTAAGATCACTTTTATGGAGAAAAGGAAGATACTGTTTTGTAGTAAACTCAGTTTATGGAGAAGAAGGTGAATTTACTGTATTGCAGTAAACTCATTTTGTACAGAAACAGAAGAAGTAGAAATAGGAGAAGAAGTTAATGTGGTGCGATAAACTCAGCTTATGTACAAGAAGTTACTGTGTTGCAATAAACTCAGTTTGTTCGGAAGAAGTTACTCTATTGCAATAAACTCAGTTTATGGAGCAGAATAAGAAGTTACTGTGTTGCAATATACTCAGTTTATGCAGAAGATGTTATTGTGTTGCAATAAATTCAGTTTGTTCGGAAGAAGTTACTCTATTGCAATAAACTCAGTGTACGCAGCAGAAGAAGAAGAAGTTACTGTGTTGCAACAAACTCAGTTTATGCAGAAGAAGTTATTGTGTTGCAATAAATTCAGTTTATGCAGAGGAAGTTGCTGTGTTGCAATAAATTCAGTTTATGCAGAAGAAGTTGCTGTGTTTCAATAACTCAGTTTGTGCAGAAGAAGTTGCTGTGTTGCAATAAACTCATTTTACGCAGAAGAAGTTACTGTGTTGCAATGAACTCAGTTTATGCAGTATAAGTTACTATGTTGCAATAAACTCAGTTTGTTAGGAAGAAGAAGTTACTGTGTTGCAATAAACTAAGTTTATGCAGAAAAAGTTGCTGTGTTGCAATAAACTCAGTTTCTCGCGTACTTACACAACAGTAGTTGTACGACCAGGGAAAATTAAATTAAGCAAAGCACTTAACCAAAATATTCCCAACAGAAGGTCGTTTCAACGCGTGGAAGTTACCCGAGTCCACCGAGGTTATGTAGATTAAGCAATAAATAAATTATTACTGACTAAAATAAAACCAGTTTCAAGTTAAACAGAAACTTTAATGAAAATATAAAAAATTAAATTATCAAAATACATTGCAAATCCCTAAATTGAAATAATGAAAAGATTAAATTAAATCAAGGAATATAGGGCATTTAACTTTGATCATGATTAAACTCTAATAAGTTATCGATATGTTTTGAAATGAAATTAAGAAACGGATTACTTATTGAGAATCCTAACTACGTTATCTTGGATTAGCTAGAATATTATAGTTGAGTAGAAAAATGTTTCTTCTGACTACTTCAAAAATAATCCAAAAGTAATCCGAATAAGCTAAGTCACCGATCACAAGTTCCACCAGGAAGAGACAAGGAACGTATAATCAAGAATAAACATTAAGGTGAAAAATATGCACGAAGAATCACCAGAACAAATAATTTTACATTATCAGATATTAATAACATTAACCACTGCGTAACACAGGGATACCAAGGCACGTATCCAGTCCCACGTCAATCACCAAGAACAAAATTTCCGAACGTCATATGTCAAGAATTAAACAAAGGTAAGGGCCGACAAATGTCAAGTCAAACACAGCATACACCCCGACACGTTAGTAATGAATGCAACCATAGCAACGAGGTTACGTGACCAAAGCAAGCAAAATGGCGACTCCCCAAATAGTTACCTGCCAAAGGCAGAACTAGTCATCAGAAGCAATTTTCAACTCTTACATTCACCTTCGTTTGCACGTTACTGCGGACAATATGATATTAAAGATATAACTGGTTGAATTAATCTAGACGTAAGTGATAAGGACACTCATTTATAAGTGTAGTAGTTAGAGGCACATTCTTGTTACTAAAACATCTTTTAATGTATATGTATGAATTTCTTTTAAGGAAACCTTCTCAGGAAGATTATCAAATCAAATATTCCTATAAATCATTGCATCAAAGCCCCAAAAAATGCTGGTAGTATATTCTCAACAAGATATACCTAACAGTGTCCTTTGTCAAAATAATTTCTCACTTTCGGAAGTAATAAAATTTTACTTAACACGATTTAGATGAATGTGTACCAAAACAGTTTAGTAAGATTCAGTCATCGACAGTGCTTGTCACTTCATTGTATTTCCGGGACCAACAAGAACAGAAATTCTACTTACAGATATCTATCATGAAATAAAAATGAATCAAAATAAATTTGGCGTATCGCCATATGGTGATACAATCACCCTGGATCGAAAGTTATCATTTTTTCTCCTTCTTCTGCTCAGGATATGATCCAAAAGTCCCTCCGCAACAGCAAGAGTTGATCCTTCTTGTACAAATCAATCCGTAATAATGACTGCCAGTCACTCGATTGTCGTTAATGCATGGAGAAAACAAAGTTAAGGTTAAGTTCGGTGATTGCTGCTAGATGGCAGTACAATCGCGATAGCATTCCAACTGCATGCTAGCGCTACCGTGGCGAATCCGTACAATTATGATACTTCCAGTCAAATTCCGACGAGCTCAATAAGCCGAAATAATACATGATAATTAGTTTTGATCATGTATAGTAACTCGTTAATTGTCCAAGTAAATTATCACACAACCCAAATCCGTTACATGTTTATGCAGAAGAAGTTACTGTGTTGCAATAAACTCAGTTTGTGCAGAAGAAGAAGTTACTGTATTGCAATAAACTCAATTTATGCTGCAGAAGAAGTTACTGTGTTGAAATAAACTCAGTTTATGCTGAAGAAGTAGTTACTGTGTTAGAATAAACTCGGTTTGTGCGGAAGAAGTTGCTGTATTGCAATTAACTCAGTTTGTGCAGAAGATGTTACTGTGTTTCAATGAACTCAGTTTATGCAGAAAAAGTTCCTGTGTTGCAACAAACTCAGTTTATGCAGAAGAATTTACTGTGTTGCAATAAACTCAGTTTGTGCAGAAGAAGAAGTTACTTTGTTGCAATAAACTCAGTGTATGCAGAAGTAGTTACTGTATTAGAATAAACTCAGTTTATGCAGAAGAAATATTTACAGTGTTGGAATAAACTCAGTTTATGAAGAAGTTACTGTGTCGGAATATACTAACGATAAGTCTAATCATTCGTATAAAGATCCTAATTGCATTTGTTTGGACTGTTCTGTTGTAGGCACGCCTCAGAAACATCGACACTAAACAAAATTTGAATCGAGTACCTTGAGGCCTTCGAAATATGGTGTTTCCGTAGGATTATCAAAGTTCCGTGGTTAGAAAAAGTGATAAATACCGAGGTGTTACTCAGAGTAAATCAGAAGAGATCGCTGATATAAATGACTCGCAAAAGACGTCTTTCTTGGTGGTGCCAGAACTTACACCATTTTCAGCTGATGACAAATATTGTGGAAGGATTCGTTAATGGAAAGCAACCTCGAGGAAGACTAATGCATGCATATCTCAAGGAAAAACAGAAAGGCTTCGAAACGGAGAAGTAAGGGGTAGGATATATTGGCTAATATGGTTATATAAGAATTGGGGTCAGCGAGAGCAACATGATGAGAACCTTTGTTTATTTTGCGGATAAATAATGCAAGATGCGCATCTCTTGAGAATTTCTAGGGAGACGGAAGCAGAGTAAAATATTTGGGTAGGGAATATAAAACAAAATTAGAAAGATTGCAAGAATTCCATACAAGTGTTAAATTATTAAATAGGAAATTGATTACACCGGGAAGAACTGCAAATTTTTACTATCTTACAAATAAATAGCAAAGGAAGTGAAAAATATGAAACAAGCACTAACAAAAATAATTAAAGGTAAGATAAATGTTTACCTAGAATTTGTAACACTGTGTAACATTTAGTACGAAAAGAAAAAAGTGGTTAATAACACGTGGAATAGATGTAATTACTAGTAGGTTTAAATACAATATTTGATATAGAAATGGATAAATAGTTGTAATAAAGAACATGTATTGCATGTGTCGAACAAATGAATTGCAATAAACGAATGCTCTCTCCTCATTTTCAGGCGATCTCGAACTAGAGTATGGGAGTATTCTGTTCTAAATCCAGGAAGATAACGGAATGGGAAAGTACTTAGCAAAGAAAAGGAGGCTTCATTTTGTGACAACAGGCAAATCTGTGGACTGAATACTCGATGATTATGAACCACATATTCTCATGAGATAACTTTTGTGCGATATAATATGAACTCTTGCGGGATAAAAAATAGAAGTATAACCGTTATGAATGCTTCACTACACCACAGTAGTTCATTATTTATTTAGATGGAATGAAATATTGTAACCAGTGCAGTGCTTCGTTCTTCTTTCGCCGCTCATGGTGCACGTTAGAAGTTCACTCAGATCATTTCCTGAACACTGAAGATGACCACTTGTAGCTCCTGTCACCCATAGATAAAATCTTCCAATTGAGATGAAGTTGCCTTCCGCACATGCATAACCCTCAATGGGTGAGGTGGCGTAGTTATGGCACCAGTTCGACTGTACACCCCTACCGCAGTATTCGGTTTTATCTCTTACTGTAGTTTCCCCTTGTACCTTACCTCCGGGCTAATTCTTGCGTGGAGCGGCTGTTGTCCGTCTTCGTTCTACCCAGTGCTAGAATAATAGTGGTGCCATTATTTTTAAATATTATTCTACAAGTTGTCTTACGTCGTACCTCTTCCGTCATCGCCATAAGACCTATCTTCGTCGGTGTGATGTAAAGCAAGCTGTAAACGTTCAAGAGAGGCATTACGCTCCAAACAATGAAGTAGGCTTATACCAAACTCCATAGCAGACCACTTGACACAGTGGAATACTGGTCACTTTGAGAGTGAAATGTATGATTTAATTATTCAGGAAATATCTGTCCGGACGACGTAGTTGCATCCGTCCCTCGAAATCATTTAAATTATGTAGCGCTTTAACTTTGCGCTGGTATGATGAGTGCTCCGGGTGATTTATCACGTTACATATACAAACGATTTTACGACTGCGCACTTGATATGAACTCTTGACAGCAGAACGCAGATGAGCAAAGCTTCTCACAGTTTATCTTACTTGCAGAGAAAAAGCCCTGGTCCTAAGCTCTATTCCCTATTTCATGATCCAATTGGCAGGCACACCACATTTGTGTTAAACGTGTCCGTTTTAGCTAAAGAGGGTCCAAAATTTCTGAATTGTTTTATGTGAATCATGTAATCAATAAATCAATGGCTGATCTGAATTTTTGTTGTTGCATTTTAAATTCATTGTCCATTGCGAATTTATTTGTTAATTTATCGACGTGAACTCAGTAAAAATCGCAGTTCAAGTTAAGCCTGTATTTTCATATTAAAGATACTGCTATCAACAGTGATACGTAAACTGCTGAATATTACAGTGAGTGCACCCACGGGGTAACCTTAATTTATTGGGCACCAATACCAGTCCGTTTTATTGCGCTCCTCACCTGGTCTGTTCGAGAAAATAAGAATGAGAATAATAAATGTATATGAATTAATAATAATAATTGTGTTAGATCTGTATTATGGAAGTCTGGATTAGGTATTTATGGCGAATGATTGTCATTCGCACGATGTGTGTGAATCCATGGCTGAGGTATTAATTAAATTAATAAATTTATGGTCCGGCGGCAAGTGGCAGGCCATACTTGAATGGTAACCATCCAAACATTGACCATGCCCAACGTTGCTTAACTGTTACCGGGCGCTATCACTGGTTTGTTGGCAAGAATATTTATAAATACATTCTTGTGTGTCTGCCGTTGTGAAATTGTTATTAATTTAGAAAAAAACAGCTTGTGGAAATTTGCAGCATTGTTCTGGTTATCGTAGTTGTGTCCCGCCTCGGCTGTGCCCAAGGTTCCAGTGCTTCTGTGGTAATTTCTTTAGAGGAATTGGGGACTTTCGTATTGTCTTACTTGGCTTGGTGGGAAATTGAGGAGATGGGCTAATTATGTTCAGGCTATTGAAATGGGTGGTGGGGTGGTAGTATGTTCTGGGTCGAGAGTAAGTTCAGTAGGAGTAACTGAACGAAGGTATTTGTTTCTTGGGTGAGTGACGTGGAAGGATCGATGGTGGGCCCTGGGCTGGATGGAGTGGATCTTGGGTTCGATGGTGGAGTGACTGGGAGGCTCAGCAGTGGAAGGGGTTGTGAATGTGGAATGTTTAGGTGGTGTGACTGCCTGTAGTGTGCTGTCATTTCCCGTTTGATAAATGGGCAGCGAGAGAACGAAGCGGCATGGCTGCCTTGGCAGTTGGCCACATCTGCTGCAGCGGGTGGGCTCTGAGCAAGAAGCTGCAGAACGATTTAATTTCAGACAAGTAAAGCGCTGAGTGATTAAGGTGTTTAAGTGTGTCCGGGTTCGAGTTCCTGTGGCTGCGTTGGATGTTGGGTGTTACCTGGACTCGGGAGCAGGTTTTTTATACCTAACCCAAGTCTGCGTGGCTCTGTTTCGTGTACGTATCCGGGGTGGAGGCCGGCCCTGTTCCCACTTATATGTCTGTGTTGTTGATGGGTTTGGCTGGGCTTCTCTGGATTGGGTGGGTTGTGGTGGCAGCGGTCTGTTTGAGCTTCGGTGGACTGTGTGGGCGGTGGTAGTGGCGGAAGGGGGAGGTAACAGGTTGGTTTGGACTTCCGTGGATTGGGTGAGCGGTTGTGGGTTAGCTTGGGTTTGTGGGTCTGGATCGGTTTGAGAGCTGGCATGGTGTGATTCTGGGAAAATGTCAGGAGATAAATTAGGGTTTGAATTGTAGTGGATAGTGTTAAACAGGATGGGTTCAGGTAGGCCTGTCTTATGGACTGTTTCCATGAACATGGAGGTGTATTTGCTTTTTGATGGGAGCATTCACGAGTAGGTTATTGCGAGTTTCTTTTCGCATTAAGGCTATGTGGTCATCCAGCATGGGCTACTATTACAGCATTTCGCGGATATACAAAATAGTATTCGCATCCGCTCCGCGTCAGCACTTCCTTTATCTACACCCGCATTCGTGGATATTGCCAATATTTAACTACAGCATATTATACCCAAGGTATTGTTAATATAATTCAATAGGCCTGATATCTGGCACCAGAACCCCTACGGTCACAGGCTTATGAGAGATTTTCTCTTGCGACAACTGCCGAAGGATTGACCTATGTTCCTTCTTTCATTAATTGCGGACAAAGGCAGTTAAGCTTAGGTCAGATTTACGGAGTTATGGTCTCCAGCCTCTTTATATATCACAATTCTCGCATACCACTGCCAAGTGTCACTTAACTGCAAACAAAAATAAGAGTATACGTGAGTTAAAATCAATACATTCCATTATTTACAAATGATCAGCAAAAGTATCCGCACTGCTATACCGCATGCATCCACCAAGACACTAACTTCGCGGTCACAATGACTGTAGGATTATTTTCCTTATGGGAGGAATGGGTCCAGGATAGCTGGGTACGGATATATGATACGTAAAGTCAGGATATTTACTAATAAGTTGAAATGCAAGTTTACCAAAGCGGGTAGTAAGTATACCTTAGTCCTCACAACAGTTCTCCTTGTAACAGTTAGAAATGATGTTACTCTCGCTACATTATGGAAGAGCGAGCCAGATAACACCTCTTACTGATTAAATTACTTTGCATTCTGACTTATTATTGTCTAAACGTCCGCGCTCTAGTGATATGTTTTCGAAATATCAGCAGCAGCTGCCTCGTAATGTGATTATAGTGCATCCTAGCGGAGAGCGCTGTAACTGCTAGCAATCTCTCTCCACACCTTAAGATTGTCGGTGGTCTGCACGGGACTTATTGCAAGACGCATACAAATTCAAAATATTACTAATTTTTGCTATTTGCACTGTAACTTAGGGGCAGACCTCCTATCACAATTGAAGAATAAAACGTAGAACATCAGGTTATACTTCAATTTCAATTTTATTTTCAGAAAATGTGGTCCAGGTAATGTTCCAAATATCCATATTATGGCAGTGTAACTATGAACATGAATATCAGAAATACCTATATGCTTTCGAAGCGACGCTGTTGATGGTTTCTCCTTGCAATTCATTATTCATGTATGTTTTCACAAGCAGTTTTCTTAAGGCCATTGACTCTGTCTTACATTTAAACACGTTCCTTCTTATAGGTTAGATTGGCTTTTAGTGCCGGGAGTGTCCGAGGACATGTTCAGCACGCCAGGTGCAGGTCTTTATATTTGAGTCCCGTAGGCGACCTGCGCGTCATGTTGAGGACGAAATGATGATGAAAACCACACATACACCCAGCCTCCGTGCCCGAGAAATTAACCTATGATGATTATAATTCCAGGTCCTGTCGGGAATCCAACCCGGGGCCCCTGTGACGAAAGGCCAGCACGCTAATCATTTATCCATGGAGCTGGACAATATTATGATGATTCTTGTTGTTTAAAGAGACCTAACATCTAAGGTCATCGGCCTCTCCAGTGCTTTTTATGCCTGTCCAGTCTTCAATATTCTTAAGGCATGTTGTTCTCCTCCTGCCTACTCCTCGGCGCCCTTCAATTTTGCCTTTCGAAATTAGATGTAAAAATGCGTATTTGTCACCATGCAAAACATACTCTAGGTATGCAAATTTTCTTCATTTGATGGTGGTTACAATGTGTGTGTGTTTTTTTTCTATTTTTGCTCTCTGTAATACTTGCTTAATAGCGGCATGGTCAATCCACGAGAGACTGAGCTTTCTTCTATAAATACAAAGTTCTAAAGCTTCCAGTCTTTTGATGGTGGCCTCTTTTAACATCCAAGCTTGAACCCCATAAAGGAGAGTAGACCAAATATAACATTTCACCATACGCTGCCGAAGTTTTAAATTTAATACATCATCATACATTCATATCTCGATTTTCCTGAATGTTGACCTTGCAGTTTCTATTCGGCCCTTAATTTCTAGGCCTGTCTTCAAATCATCCGTTATCCAACAACCAAGATATTTAAGTTTATATACTTGTCGAATTTGTTGATCTTTAAATTTCAGAATATCATTATTTCTTCCCCTGCTGAAAACCATTAGTTTTGTTTTCCTGATTTTCATGTTTAGACACACCTCTTCCCAAACTATATTAACTTGGGGCATGAATAGTTGCAAGCTTTCAACACTGTTAGCAAGAATTAAGTTTATTGTGTCATCTGCATATCGCATATTACTAATTTGTTCTCCACTTACTTTAATTCCAACTTCCAAATCGGTTAATGCTACCTTAAATATGGCATCTGAATAGATGTTAAACAATAAAGGAGACAAAACACAGCCTTAGCGTAGTCCTCGTCGGATTTCCTTGTAGTTCGTTGTATCATCATCAACCTTCACCACAGCCTTCTGATGCCAATATGGTTTTTTAATAATACATTATCACCAATTCAAGTTTGCTACAGTAGTCTGATGAGCTCGGTATGTTTTACTCTATTTTCATAATCTATGAAACAGGCAAAGACATCCTTTTGTTGATCACAACATTCTTGAAGAGTCGTCCATCCCGAAATCCAAACTGGTTATCATCCAGGTTTTCCTCACAGTTCTTCCATATTCGTGCAACTTTCAAAAAATATTTTAACAAAAAGATCATTAGGCTAATGAGACGATATTCGCCAAATTTCTTTGAGTTTTCTATGTTTTTTTTTAGGTTAGCCAATCTTGAGGTAATTCTCCGGAGTTATAAATGTTACTGAAAATGTCCATTATCTTATTAATTTGCTCTGCTTTGATAAGTTGCAAAACTTCAAATGGAATTACATCTGCACCTGAAACTTTCTTACATTTTAATTGGCTTATCGCATGAATTACTTCCAATTCAAAATGCTTGGTCCATTTGAGCATTCACGATTTTTATTTAATGTTGGTCAATTATCATAGAAGAGTTCTTCTATGAATTCTTCCCATATCTTAATTTTGTCAAGATTTCTTATAATAAGTTTTCTTCAATTATCTTCTAAAACAAGAGGCATCTTTCTTCTAAAACTTCCAGTAACTTCTTTTATAATTTTGCGCATATTGAAGGTACCGTGTTTTTCTCACAAATTCTCAATGTTTCTGCATTTTTCAACCATCCAGTTTTGTTTTGTTTTCCTAATTTTTCTTTAATTTGACCATGTATCTGACGGTATTGAGCCTTATTGTTCTTAGCTTTTCTGCGTTCTTCCATTAAGTCCAAGATACCATCCGTCATCCATTACTTTTTCTTCTTTGTTCTTTTATCAGACTGTAGGTATTTCTTGTTTACTTTCTGTATAGCTTCTTTTACTTCCTTCCACTCGTTTTCATCAGTTAATTATTCATTGATATTTTTCTTAGCTCTTCATTAATTACTTTTTGTAAATTCTTGTTTTGTTTTCTTTCGTCAGTTCGGTTGGGATGTTTGGTTTGCTGTAAAACTTTCAGTTTCGGTTGTACATCTGAAACTAGTGGATTATGATCAGAACCTATGTATGCTTTGAGTGTGTAGTAACTCTCTCATTTATGAATGCCGGGCTGAGTGGCTTAGACGGTTGAGGCGCTGGCCTTCTGACTCCAACTTGGCAGGTTCGATCCTGGCTCAGTCCGGTGGTATTTGAAGGTGCTCAAATACGTCAGCCTCGTGTCGGTAGATTTACTGGCTCGTAAAAGAACTCCTGCGGGACCAAATTCCGGCACCTCGGCGTCTCCGAAAACCGTAAAAGAGTAGTTAGTGGGACGTAAAACAAATAACATTATTATTATTACTCATTTATGAGGATATAATCAATTTGGTTCCTTATAGGAGTATCATGTTCACTGTCACCAAGTTAAACCCAAGTGTATAATCGACGATCAGGAAGTTCATACCATGTAGTCACAATTTTTCTGCACTTAGGGCTGTCACCCAAGTGCAGATTCCTCAACAGATAACAAATCTGGCACCTGGCCGACTGCCCTAAATGCAGATAAGGATTGATTGATTGATTGATTGATTGATTGATTGATTGATTGATTGATTGATTGATTGATTGATTGATTGATTGATTGATTGATTGATTGATTGATTGATTGATTGATTGATTGATTGATTGATTGATTGGTTGATTGATTGATTGATTGATTGATTGATTGATTGATTGATTGATTGATTGATTGATTGATTGATTGATTGATTGATTGATTGATTGATTGATTGATTGATTGATTGATTGATTGATTGATTGATTGATTGATTGATTGATTCCCCAGTCTTTTCTTAAATGGTTTCAACGTAGTTGGAAATTTATCAAACATCTCACTTGATAAATTATCCTGGTCCCTAATTCCTCCTCATATAAATGAGTACTTGCCAAAATGTGTCTTCTTGAAAACAACTTTATCTGAGAGCTCGACACATTCCACTTAGTCGAACTGTTCGTCTCCTTACTTCCAAGCCTTCCCAGCCCAAAGTTTAAAACATTGTCGTAACACTATCCTTTTGTCGGAAATGACCCTTAAAAATATCCTAAGCCGGGAGAGTTGGCTGTGAGATTGCTTCCGGCAGATAGTGGGTTCGAATCCCACTGTCGGCAGCCATGAAGATGGTTTTCCGTGGTTTCCCATTTTCACGCCATGAGAATGCTGGGGCTGTACCTTAATCAAGGCCACAGCCACTTCCTTCCCATTCCTAGGTCTTCCCTGCCCTATCGTCGCCATAAGACCTATCTGTGTCGGTGCAACGTAAAGCAACTAGCAAAAAAAAAAACACTATCTGTGTCGGTGCGAATTAAAGCCACTAGCAAATATATATCCTGCTGGTCTCCTTTGGATCTTCTGCAGTTCTTGTATCAAGTATTCCTGGTGAGGGTCCTATACACTAGAACCATAAATTGGGTACTTACCAGTGACTTCTACGCCCTCTCCTTTACAACCTTATAACAACCACTAAACAGCTTCATAACCATATGAAGAGATCTGTACCATTTATTTGCAATCCCTTTTATATGGTTCAATGAAGAACTTCCCTTATATTAACACCCAGGTACTTGCACAGATCACAATGAATTACTGTCATCTCATGAACACAGTAATTCAAACTGACAGGACTTCGTCTTGTGAAACAGTCTGACTTTCCACCCCGTTAACCGCCATACCAGCGTCTGCTGTCCACCTCCCAACGTTCTCCAGGTCTTTCTACAGTCACTCACATTCGTGTAACTTATTTATTACTCCATTCAGTATAATATCATCCGCAAAGTGACTTGTCTGTGCTTCCCGTTCCTTGCTCATATCCAGGGACGAAGCGTCAGGGGAGACAAAGCAGGCAGCGTGTACGCTTAATATTTTGTGAACGAAAAATTGTCTAGTTAATTCAATAATTTTTTTAGAACATAAATAATTCCAAATATATAACTTTGTTGTATTCCTTACCATACTTATTTTCGACTCACTTCGGCAGTGTAAGGGCTCGAGTCAGTTTCACGAAGCACGTAGACGAAAGAAGACGCTGTCCATTCTGTGTATTTTCCACTTGATTTTTCGAAACTTTCAGACAGAGCAACACTAGCGCTATCTTTAATGCTGACTGTTGAACTAAGACTTTCCTATAGCGAAATTTCTCCGCCCAGTCGTTGCCTACGTTATTATATCGTAGGCAACGACCCAGTATACAGACGGACCGCCGTTTGTTCTTGGTCTCATTGGCTAGTACTTCAATCTCAGTCGTAAAGCTGCTCTTATTGAAATATTTGAATTTTCATTATTTTATAACACGTCTAAAAGTAAAATAATTTAAAAATTTTAATTTCGTGTGGCTATTTCTAGCCGAGTGTAGCCCTTGTTAGGCATCTGCCATCTGTAGGTAACTGCGTGTTATTGTGGTGGAGGATAGTGGTATGTGTGGTGTGTGGGTTGCAGGGATGTTGGGGACAGCACAAACACCCATCCCCCGGGCCATTGGAATTAACCAATGTAGGTTAAAATCCCCGACCCGGCCGGGTATCGAACCCGAGACCCTCTGAACCGAAGGCCAGTACGCTGACCATTCAGCCAACGAGTCGGACAATAATATACTTATATAATAATATTCATTTACTAAGTACAGAAAACTTGCACCTAATAAGTGAATGATAGCATCAAAACCCTTCAAGTACATGAATTTTCTTGCCCACCAATGTTACTTATGTACTATAATCCCAGCAACTGTTGGATTACATTCTTAATAATGAACTCCAGATTGTGTATGCGGAAACAACAAAATTATTTAACTTGATGCTGTCTATTCCGTTAACGTCAGTTTTTAGGGAGTGCCTTGAAAAGAATTAAAACCTACTTAAGGAATTCAATGACCAACCAGAGACTGTTTAAGTTGGGAGGTCTAGCTACTGAGAAGGAACTGGTGTGGCACCTTAGTAAGACGCCTGACTTCAAGACGAGAGTAACAGACATATTTGCTGAAATGAAGGATAGGCGGATTGAACTCATTTGGGTACGAAAATCTACCTACTTGTACTTCTCATATTCAATCTACATAACAATGAATTATATTTATGTTTTTATTCTATTTATTATATTTACTTATATTTACTTATATTTTTACATTTATTTATTATATTATTCTTATTTATATTATATTTATATTTATTTATTTTATTCATTTATGGTATTTATTATTTTGTTAGAAGACATAATATTATGCAGTCGACGTACTTTGTTCTTGTCGCAGCCTCCTCATCGGGGATGTTGTATTAATAAAAAAATATATATGTTTTTCTTCGACAACTCCCCGTTGCCTATTTAGTCTATATTTAAAAATAAAACGAGTGCACGTTGCGTTATAATTTGTTATAGGGTTTGTCTTTCTTTCAGACACAATAATATTAATTGCTGCGTTTTTCTGATGACACCACACTCATTAACAGTAGTGAAGATGAGCGTGCAGATTTATTTGCAAGAGTAGAGGATTCAAGCCTCATTTACAGATTAGAAATCAACTTGAAGAAGACCAAACTCATCATCATTGATCGTGGAGATCAAGAGCACCTCATAGGTCGGTTAAAGGAACTGGAGTTGGTTAATGACCTTGTATATCATGGGTCATGTATAAGTAACATAGCAAATTGCAAGAAAGGGATAAAGAGGCATATTGTGTCCTGGGATGTGCAGCCATGAGTAAACTAACTGAGATCTGGAAGAACAGGGCAATATCCAAAATCACGAAGATTTGACTGGTTGAAGTATTAATATTTTCCGTGTTTTTTTCGGTTGTGAGACATGGACCGTCAAGACTAAGGACAAAGACCACATCGATGCCTTTGAGATGTGGTGTTGGCGTAGAATGCTACGTGTAGCTTGGACCGAAAAGAGAACAAATGATTCCATCAATAAGGAGTTGCAGATAGTGAAAAGTCTCTCTACACGTGTCAGTGAAAGAATACTGCAGTTTTTTGGACATATCTTAAGGACAGATGGAGACAACCTGGAGTAGTCTCTCATAGAAGGAAAAATAGAAGGCAGAAGATCACGTGAAAGGACAGCAAAGGACATGGCTAGATCAGGCTAGGAAGAAAACTGGCCCTCCTCTTTAGAACGTCCTAAGAAAAGCTGAAGATCATGTTGGATGGCGACACTTTGTGAAGCATGTAACTCTCTAGAGACAAAACAATGGGGTCACGACACTCAATAATGAGTAATGTGCCTGATGATGAATATGATACTGAATACAGATCCTATGCGTCGAAAACAAAATCCCATATCGTCGCTCCTATGGCAGAACCACGAATGTGACAATGCTCTTCTTATCCATTATTACACTCGCGCACAGGAAAATGAATTCAACGAACATTGTTCCGATGGACTGTATATCAATATGTGGCTGGGAGGCGTTACCAGTCTTAAGGGAAATGATGGATAGGAAGTGCATTGTCACTTTCGTGGTTTTGGCATAGGAGCGACGATATAATGTGATTCAAGTAGGTTAAATTAAAAATAAATCTCTGTCTTCCCCCTTACATAACTCACTGCTCATACCACTTACATATATAAGAAACTACAGAGGTCCAATAAGAATGCCTTGCGCGACCCCCGTCCTAATCACTACAGAATCAGAGTAGGCCTGATTATAAATTAATAAGGTAATTATGATAATGATGATGGTAGGGGAAAGAGGAGCATTTGATATACAATGGGAAGTGAAACAGAGGGCATATGATAGTTTTGGGTTGATTTAGTGTTTCAGAAATAGTGATTTTAAATTTGAATGCATCAAACACCTCTGTCTAACGACTTCCTAGATACTGAATTCAATCACGTGGATGTAGGATGACCGCTCTAAACAGATTTAATAATACACGATTGTAACTGATAATTGCAAACACTAAGTAAATACACACGATTACACTGGTATTTATACAGCATGCCATGCAAAGTCGCAGCACTTAATTTATCTAGGTAAATGTTCGATAAAATTCAAAGTTCTTTGAAAAAATTAATAAAATGCTAGGTAAATATTTGATACGGAATCTGCCTCCTAGCCGACAGATCTAAAGATTATTGATAATTGATTTTCTGTGACGGCATACCGCACTTGAAGTTCATGAAACAAAGTGGAATGAAATGTACAGTGTAAAATTATAACGCTGTGTCTGACCTAAACCAAGTTCCAAACAGGAAGTTTAAAACAAAGCCGAAGCAGCAACTTCCGGCCGCCTGCGAAACACAAACCCAAAGCACTGTCTTTGCCTGGCATCTAATAGCGAGCTAGAGAATTATAAATAACTATAGATGATGCCAACTTGACAATATAAAACTTATTAATAATACACAACCGTAGAGGCACGCGGCTGTGAGCTTGCATCCGGGAGATAGTAGGTTCGAATCCCACTATCGGCAGCCCTGAAGATGGTTTTCCGTGGTTTCCCATTTTCACACCAGGCAAATGCTGGGGCTGTACCTTAATTAAGGCCACGGCCGCTTCCTTCCAACTCCTAGGCCTTTCCCATCCCACCGTCGCCATAAGACCTATCTGTGTCGGTGCGACGTAAAGCCCCTAGCAATAATACACAACAATAAAAAGTATAATGTGAAAAATGAATAACCACGACATGAATTCTTCAAGGCAGTATTATTGGACTCTATGTTTTCTTATATATATAAATGACATGAGTAAAGAAGTAAGATAAGGCTTTTTGCGGGTAAAGCCATTCTGTATAGAGTAATATGTAAGTAAGTAGATTGTGAGCAACTGCAAAATGACCTCGATAATGTTGAGAGATGGACAGCAGGCAATTGTATGGTGATAAACGGGGTTAAAAGTCAGATTCTGTGTTCCACAAATAGGAAAAGTCCTCTCATTTTTAATTACTGCGTTGGTGGGGTGAAAGTTCATTATGGGGATCACTGTAAGTACATAGGTGTTAATATTAGGAATGATCTTCATTGGAGTAACCAATAAACGGGATTGTAAATAAATAGTACTGATCTCTTCACATGGTTATGAGGGTGTTTAGAGGTTGTAGTAAGGATGTAAAGGAGAGGGCATATAAGTCTCTGGTAGAACATCAAATAGAGTACTGTTCCAGTGTATGAGACCCTCACCAGGATTACTTGATTCAAGAACTGGAAAAATTCCAAAGAAAAGCAGCTCGATTAGTTCTGGGTGATTTCCGAAAAAGAATAGCATTACAAAAATATTGCGAAGTTTGGGCTGGGAAGACACTGGAGAAAGAAGACGAGCTGCTGGACTATGTGGTGTGTTTCGAGCTGTCAGTGGAGAATTTTCTCTACTAAGTGGCATATTTCGAGCTGTCAGTGGAGAGTTAGCGTGGAATGACGTTAGTAGACGAATAAGTTCGAAGAATAAGCGGAAAAATTGGGAAAAATATTCGTTTATAGGATGGGGAGTTTGGGATTGGAATAATTTACCAAGGGAGATGTTCAATAAATTTCCAATTTCTTTAAAGACATACAGGAAAAATGTAGGAAACAACAGATGGGAAATCTGCCACCTGGGCGAGTGCCCTAAATGTAGATCAGTAGGGAGGGAGGGAGGGCTGTACGGACGGACGGATGGACGGATGGACGGATGGACGGATGGACGGATGGACGGATGTGGCCACCCACCCAACCTGAAAGTCCTCCGGCCGCCACTGAATGTGAGGAAATTTGGTATTCAATCTATCCGGGATGAAGACAGATATAGTTCACATCGCATGTCTAGCACATGGAAAGTGGACTACGATGCCCTACACTGGATTCCTTTCAATCATAATGATCTAGAAACGGACCTCACGTGCGATGAGTCGAAGTAAATGGTTACACCAATCCATGGAAGAGTTTGGAAGAGGCATTGGTTGTGTTTGATAATGACGATAATGATGATATTCTACATCCTAAAATAGTGAGGATATCCCACGTAATCCCTACTTCCAAATAGTAACAATAAACACAGGCCCCACAACTTCCAGCCAGATGGTTAGCATGTGCAGGAAGCCACACTGTCAGCGTGCCTATCTCGATGGATCAGCCAGCTCCTCAGGTGGTCTCACGAGACTAAGTGAATCATGTTCTAGCACTCAGTGCAAAATTAAGATCTCTGAACAACCCAGAAATCTAATCCGTGGCCTCTGGATAAGAGGCAAGCATGCTATTCCTACACCTCGAAGCTGCTTTCCAAATAGCAAACCCTTCCACACACCAGACATCAGATATTCTGCCTGGCAAAGAAAATAGAAGCACCCAGAATGAAGATGAAGGACACGGAGATGCTGCGTAATCGTGTGAGGCAGCGTTATCAGCACCTGCCAGAGTTTGAAAGCGGCCTCATTGAGGGTCTCCATTTGGCTGGCTGGTCGAATCGTGCAATATTCAGATTTATGGGGCATTCGGATGCGACAGTAGCCCGATGTTGGTCTGTATGGGTACGTGAGGGCAGGCATACTCGTCGTCGAGGTTCCGTTCGATCTCGTCTGGCCACTACAAGGGAGGATCGCCATTTTGTGTACCTAGCACATCGTAGAGCTTTCAAATCTGCGCCTGCCTTCCAAGAACAAGTAACAGACTCCGTGCAACGTTCTGTGTCAACCCATACCATTGGTCGGAGTCTAGCAGCATCCAGATTAGAGAATTACCATACCATGCGTAGGCTGCCGTTAACACCAAAACGCGAACGGCTGCGTTTGGAGTGGTGCCGCAACCAGGAAGCATGGACTGCTGATGAATGGCATTGCATTGCGTTCAGCAATGAATCGTGGTTCTGCATTACCCCAAATAATCATCGTCTGCAAATAATGCTGTGACCTGGAGCAGATGTCCCCTTCTTCCAATGTTCTGGCGTCATGGTGCTGAGAGACCCCGGGTATGATTTCAGGTTACGGCACTCTGACGGCACAACAGTAGGTCACAGACATCCTGCGTCCTCATCGGTTACCTGTTATGAGACAGTATCGTGGTGCCAGTTTTCAACAGGACAATGCTCGTCTACGCACGGCACGTGTCTCTATGAAACGTCTGCGTGATGTTGAGATACTCTCGCGGCGATCAAGATCCCCAGATCTGTCCCCGATAGAACATGTGTGGGACCAGCCAGGACATCAACTCAGCCCCAGTGCCAGTATCAAGGATACAAGTTACCATTTACAACAATTGTGGGCCGGCCTGCCCCAAGAGACGATACAACGATTTTATGACGCCCTTCCCAACCCAATCAATGCATGCACACAGACCCTAACGTGGAGGTGGGGCAGGGGAATGCAACGTATAGTGATAAGAGGGCTCGAACTGCCAAGTTCTATGTAAATTTTAATAGATTTTGTAATCACCGAAAGAGCATCACACAGACTCTCAACACGTGAGGTTTCAATTCGTTTTCTCGTCTCCTTCTGTATAAGTTATTATACTTTTCATTTACTATACAAGGGTCATATTATATAAGTTAACATCTTCTACTGGACTGAGTGGCTCAGATCGTAGAGCGCTGCTAACATACTCTAGCTTTGTGTCGGGAGATCTACCGACACGTGAATGAACTCATACCGGACAAAATTCTGGCACCTTGGCGTTATAAAAGGTCATCATAAAAGTAATTATCGAAACGTTACAACCGTAACATTATATCTTCTTCTCGTGATCACTTTTCATGGCCTTGGTTATTTTACAGTAAAAGCTGATCACTTGATCAAGTATCGCCACGGCTCTTGATGATTAAACAGCGAATGAAACTTCAAATAGCCGTCAGCTTTCGTAATTTATTCTCCCGACAGAAATGCATAGATATGCAACTTTGTTACTTAATGAACAAAGGATGCAAAGGAACTTCCTCTTCCGGGATGTGGTATTTATTTCAGGGTCACCCTCTGCGTGATCGCTCTTCCTTAGGTTGCTTATCTAATATCGAAAACATCCGCCAGTAACATCCCAAGATATTTTAAGTAGGTCATAATAGAAGTGAATTAAAACGACATATTTCATATTGAGTGAGAAACCTCATTATCAGGTGTAAACGTAGGTAAATACCGTTATATGACAGTGTTGAGAAGAGGAATACTGACCCGCAGCATATGTATCACTTAGAATGAAATTCCGTTGAGACAGTTCATGCAATACTGAACCTTAGATTAAAGGACATTTCTAGTCAGAATTCTAAGCTGAAATATAATCACATAGCGGTTTTTCTAGGCGCAACTACGATATGTCGTATTTCACATTTTATCGTTTCCTAGACAAACAATTCCAGTTAACACTTAGTCCCACACCTGAATGAGTAAATCTCGTGTTCCGGCTAGGAGGGAGAGAGGGAAGGTCTTCACAAATAAGCTGAAGTACAGAGCATACAAGTCTGTAAGACTTAAAAATTGTTAAACATTAATGAACAAAATTAATAATTATGAACAAAGAAGCTATTAAGTGATGAGGTGAATTTTAATTATACAAAACTACTTTATACACAAATTATTTATTAATTAACACTCAAGAGTGAATCAGAAGTAAAACAACATGATAAAGAAATAATTAAAATAATAAAAAGTGAATGAAATTCAATTAATTTCAACTAGACATAAAAACATTTTTGGGGCGAACTTTTATTAATAATGGTTTCAACTGTGATTTCTTAGTTCTAAAGGTTGAATTGCTGGAAAATTATGTATTAGTATCATTATTGTATAAAACTGGATCAGGTTTGCTACTGTGGTTGAAGGCTTCAGTTGCTTGACATTTAGGTTCAAAGTTAGATCGTCAACAATAATTATAAGAATATAACATGAATTTATTGAATATTTTGTATATTATTTACTAAGAAATTATAACAAATTTTGTTATTCATGTCATTACTGGTTTTTCTTATAACGTAGACTATCGAGCCTTTATAACAACGTTCCCTAGTTATGTATGTAAATCCGGCCCCTGCAAGTGTGGATTCGGCGACAAATTATATCAATGTATCCTCTGTTCACCGTACCAGGTGATTATTAGGGATGGTTATTTTTGAGGGGAAGTACAACTCGACAGCATTTGATTTTTGTTTTAAGAGGATGTTTAACTGCACAAAGATTCTCCCTCAGCTATAACAGCGGTGGTGATTAATCTTTTTAAGAGAAATTACAACTGGACAACTATCCTCCCTTAACACAAATTATGGTGATGATTATTATTTTAAAGCGAATTATAACTGGACAACCATTCTCCCTCAACTAAAACGTTGATGATAATTATTGTCCAGAGAGGAGGTACAACTGAACAAACATCGTCTATTAACACTAATGGTGGTGATGATTATTTTTTAAGAAGAATCACAATTGGACTTTCATCCTCTGTTAACCTTAATGGTGGTGGTTATTATTGTTTGAAGATGAATCACAACTGGACAACCAGAGTCTATTAACATTAACGGTGATTGTCAATATTGTTTGAACGTAAATCACAAATCGACAACCATCCTCTATTACCATTAATGGTGCTGGTGATAGTTTTTTTAAGGGAAACCAAAATTGGACAACCACCCTCTATAAACACAAATTACTTTTTTTATTATTGTGTTCAGAGCAAGCACAACTGGACAACCATCCTCTATAAACACAAATGGTGTTTGTGATTATTGCTTTAAGAGGAATCACATCTCGATAGCCATCCTCTGTTAACATTAATTGCGATGGTGATATTGTTTGAAGAGAAATCACAACTGGACAACCATACTCTTAACATTAATGGTTGTGGTTATTATTGTTTTAGGAGGAATCACAACTGGACAACCGTTCTCTGTTAACGTTAATGGTGCTGGTGAATATTGTTTTGAAATTACAACTGGACACACATCCCCGCTTTACGCTAATAGTGGTGATTACCGAGCGAGTGGTGATGTAGTTGGGGTCATCTAGCGTTGGAGCATGCATCCAGAAGAAAATAGGTTCGAATCCCACCGTCGGTAAACCTGAGGATAGTTTCCCATGGTTTTCAAGTCCAAGCAAGTGAGCTAGTTGAGGCAATGGGCGGTTCCTTTCCACTCTTAGGTCATTCCTATCCCATCTTCGCCATTAGACCTGTTTGTACCGAGCAAGTGGTGACGGAGTTTTGGTCACTTAGCTATAAGGTTGCATTCGGGAGATAGTGGGATGGTTTTCCGCGGTTTCCCATGTTCACGCCAGGTCTGTATCTTGATTAAGGCCGCAGTCGTTTCCTTCCCAGTCCTAACCTTTTCCTATACCATCGTCGCCATAATACCTACCTAAGTTGGTGCGACGTAAACCAAATACCAGTAAATATATTTCATGGTTCTAGCCCTTCTGACAAACAACTCACTCTTGAAAGGATATGAGCTACGAATTTGAGGTAAATAAAATAGAATAAATTATGATAATATATTTTTATTTATTCCTAACAATCACAATCCTTTCCTTAATATTCATTATCCAGTGGATTAGGTTATCATTTTTCCTTTTCCTACCACTACGAGCGCTAATGTGAGGCAATGCAGAGTTTAACTTAAGCCCTTAAAACTACATTCGGTGCGGACATTTCTCAAGAACTCAGAAAAAGCCTGGGGGTATTGAACCAAGGAACACATTACAGAAAGAATTAAGCAAACAACTTAATTTGGCTAGGATTTGAATTTTAAAGACGAGTACAGAAACAAGCAATTTTAGGCTGTTTTTCCGGAAGTGCATTTAGGCCGGAGTAATTTTCGAATTTTTTTATTTGATAGAGCTAACGAAGGCTCACAATTTGAAATCTTTCCGGGCACTTTATCCCTTGAACTTGCGGCACAATTGTGGAAATTGCTTAATTTTACGTTTTTTGTAGAACGGTATCTCCTACTTTGACTGCTAAGAAAGGTTTTGAACATTGAAAGTACCTGTCTGTCTCAGTGCGACGTGAAACAAGTAGCGAACAGAATGCGGTGGCGATTATTGTCTTGAAAAGTGTAACTGAGCAGCAGTTCTCTGCAAATTCTTATCAGATAGCAATGAAGTTATTGGCAAACGAAGAGCGTGAAAATGAATATCCTTAGACCTGGAAAACGTCATACTGTTGCAGTTGGTAGAGAATAAGAGTTGACCAAGGAAAGACAGATAGAAAAAACAAGAACGAAGTTTCTGGCACAAATAAATGAGTGAAGTTTTAGCCAACTCACGCTCGCAGCTTGATAGCCCCTGGGTCAGAAGTGAGTGGAATAAAAACTGAACATGTTCCCTTCATTTCTTTTTCTTTTTAACTGTTAGGGACTTCACTCTGCCGAAACTAATTTTGAGTAAGTTGTTTCTCTTTAAGTATAACTAATGTAGTTATAAATTTATTCCTCAAATTCGTTCCTACCGGGCGAGTTGGCCGTGGGGTTAGGAGCGCGCAGCTGTAAGCTCGCATCCGGGAGATAGTGCGTTCGGAATCCACTGTCAGCAGCCCTGTAAATGTTTTTCCGTGGTTTCCCATTTTCACACCAGGCAAATGCTGGGGCTGTACCTTAGTCAAGGCCCCGGCCGCTTCATTTTCATTGCTATGCCTTTCCTGTCCCATCGTCGTCGTAAGACCTATCTGTGTCGGTGCGACGTAAAGCAACTAGCAAAAACTTCGTTTCTGCAGAGCGAAGAAGCAAATAGGTTAAAATTAACTGAATCAAACTGAAAGAATGTCGTTTCAGATATTACAAAAGGAAAAGTTCCCTTCATTGCAATTGGAAGTGCTTTTTATTATAATTTGTGACCAGTAGAAGAAGATCAATGTCACAGCAGTAGAGATTATGTGTCAGGATGTCTCGAAGCAGATAACCGGTGTTACATTTCAGGAAATCTGCGGTCATTACTTCCGTTGATGCCATGGTATATAGAGAACACAGTGAGTTTCACACAGATCACTCAGAATCTAGTACAATGGAGAGGAAAACAGCTGTTGCTCTTGTGTTCCTCAGCACCATTGCAGGTATTTAATTACAACTTACGCTTCGTTTCACTGTTAATGAATTATTTAGGCATAGCTTTATTTATAACAAGCTGCATTACCCGAGGCTGCCAGGGTAATTTATTTTGACTACTGAATGTATATAGGGCGTAGAATTCCCTTGTTAGGTATGCGTTTAGTCGAGGATTTTCCGCCTTGATAAATGTTTTATGATCCCAAGGAGAGTTTTTAATATTTGGCCTGTATTATTGTGGTGTGTTCAGTTATATTCACTTATCCACGAAAGCTCGATGGCCACAGTGATTATTTCTTATTGCAGTGATTCTGTATTTCCGTATTTTGTTTTGAATGTCGTAGATAATTTAATATTTTGGAAGTGACGTGCATGATTTATGATTATCTGACTTTCTCACAATTACTATGTTAACATTCCTTTCAATATTTTATAATATTGGTGTGGATTCCCATAGGGAACCTGAAATATTTGTCCCGAATGAGTAAATTTTTTATACCAATATAAATGGTCCGTTATTGGATATTACAAAATTTCCAGCTAACTCATTTCTGGTTGCCAGCGTTTCGCCCCCGTGTGCTAAGTTGGGATCGTCAGTTGGTAAATAGCACACCCACCAAGACGCTTGGCTTGTGCATACCGGCATACCGTGGAGGCCACTGCGTAGACTACATGGAGCCCTCGGCAGTGCCAATGCACTATGAGAGACTTTGTCTCATTACCAAAAATTGATGCCTGGCTAGCCATCATATAATATAGATGTGGATTCCCATAGGGAACCGGAAATATTTGTCCCGAATGAATAAATTTATAATATCAATATAAATGGTCCGTTATTGGGCATTAGAAATTTTCCAGCTAATTCATTCCTGGTTGCCAGCGCTTCGCCTCCGTGTGTTAACTGCGTGAAATTAACCTAATTTTTAAATTGAGATCGTTTTCATAAGCTGACGTTGTCGCCCACTTTACTTCCGACCTTAATATTTTAAACTGTCTATTACATTATTCTGCAATGTGCTTTCGTTTTCTAAAGTATCCCATTTATTATATCGTCAGTAAACCAAACCGACTACTTTCTAGACTTTACTCGACATGTTCTAGTTTATTGCCGAGTATACATTAGTGTAAAAGTAGCCTACTGTATTATCGTATAATCCTAATTAATTTAAACTTCCTAGCTTAGTGTACAGACGTTCAGCTCTCCTGAAATTGTAAGCTGCTTGGGAGTCTCTATAATCTTTCTTATGATCTGCAGTGACCTGGAGTCCTATTTTCAGGGTGGGGTGGTGAGCGTCCTCAGACATTATGGGATCAGTGCTCTTTATACATACTACGTTTCCAACGAACCGACTAATTAGCGCTAAACCCAAAGTTCTACTATTGAAATTTGGAAAAGAATTACAATAATTGTGTGGGTACGTTCATGAAATGTCTAAGCTCCTGCGTTTGACTATTTAAATTTACGTCTGTTTCGTTATTACATACTGATGCTATGTAAAAATCTCGGGCATTCGTTATTTTACTGCCGTGGATCTCATAGTAATATTCCAGCCATCCAAATACCTCGGAATAGATCACTAACTTTGAAGAAGGTGGTACGTAAATAGCGCAAACATACCAGACATTCCTTGAACAAATAATTTTTGAAGCAAAACTTCGAAACCACTCATTACATGCACAACTTTCAGGACAGTTAATCCGCTTTTGACTGCTTTCAGCAAACCATTCCACTTCCCCGTCTCCCACTAGCTCTATCGGCTCACTACACTCTGTTGTTTTCCCTGTCATATACAATATAAACCAGCCATGATTCAGTACATACATACATACATACATACATACATACATACATACACTGACTGACAGAGCAAATGCAACACCAAGAAGGAGTGGTTCGAAAGGGATGAAAGTTGGGGAAAAAACAGAGACGGCACGGACGAATAATTGATGTTTATTTCAAACCGATATGCAGGTTACACAATGCGCACGGCATCGACTCAGTAGGATGTAGGACCACCGCGAGCGGCGATGCACGCAGAAACACGTCGAGGTACAGAGTCAATAAGAGTGCGGATGGTGTCCTGAGGGATAGTTCTCCATTCTCTGTCAACCATTTGCCACAGTTGGTCGTCCGTACGAGGCTGGGGCAGAGTTTGCAAACGGCGTCCAATGAGATCCCACACGTGTTCGATTGGTAAGAGATCCGGAGAGTACGCTGGCCACGGAAGCATCTGTACACCTCGTAGAGCCTGTTGGGAGATGCGAGCAGTGTGTGGGCGGGCATTATCCTGCTGAAACAGAGCATTGGGCAGCCCCTGAAGGTACGGGAGTGCCACTGGCCGCAGCACATGCTGCACGAAGCGGTGGGCATTTAACGTGCCTTGAATACGCACTAGAGGTGACGTGGAATCATACGCAATAGCGCCCCAAACCATGATGCCGCGTTGTCTAGCGGTAGGGCGCTCCACAGTTACGGCCGGATTTGAGCTTTCTCCACGCCGACGCCACACTCGTCTGCGGTGACTATCACTGACAGAACAGAAGCGTGACTCATCGGAGAACACGACGTTCCGCCATTCCCTCATCCAAGTCGCTCTAGCCCGGCACCATGCCAGGCGTGCACGTCTATGCTGTGGAGTCAATGGTAGTCTTCTGAGCGAACGCCGGGAGTGCAGGCCTCCTTCAACCAATCGACGGGAAATTGTTCAGGGTGTCTTGCACATGCTGAAGAATGGCGGTTGACGTGGCGTGCGGGGCTGCCACCGCTTGGCGGCGGATGCGCCGATCCTCGCGTGCTGACGTCGCTCGGGCTGCGCCTGGACCCCTCGCACGTGCCACATGTCCCTGCGCCAACCATCTTCGCCACAGGCGCTGCACCTTGGACACTTCCCTATGGGTATCGGCTGCGATTTGACGAAGCGACCAACCTGCCCTTCTCAGCCCGATCACCATACCCCTCGTAAAGTCGTCTGTCTGCTGGAAATGCCTCCGTTGACGTCGGCCTGGCATTCTTTGCTATACACGTGTCCTGTGGCACACGACAACACGTTCTACAATGACTATCGGCTGAGAAATCACGGTACGAAGTGGGCCATTCGCCAACGCCGTGTCCCATTTATCGTTCGCTACGTGCGCAGCACAGCGGCGCATTTCACATCATGAGCATACCTCAGTGACGTCAGTCTACCCTGCAATTGGCATAAAGTTCTGACCACTCTTTCTTGGTGTTGCATTTGCTCTGTCAGTCAGTGTACATACATACTCATTATAGGCTGTTATGCCTTTCAGCGTTCAGTCTGCAAGCCTCTCTGAATCAACTAAAAGTCGCCAAAATTCTCTATTTGCAACTAGTGCTTTGGTCTCATTTAGTTATATACCTCTTATCTTCAAATCTTTAGAAACTGAGTCTAACCATCGTCGTCTTGGTTTACCTGTACTTCTCTTACAATCCGTAACAGAGCCCATTGTTTTCCGAGATAACCTATCCTCCTTCATTCGCCTCACATGACCCACCAACGAAGCCGGTTTATGCGTACAGCTTCATCCATCGAATTCATTCCTAAATTAGTCTTTATCTCCTAATTCCGGGTACCATCTTGCCATTCTTCCCACCTGTTTGTACCAGCAATCATTCTCGCTACTTTTAGTCTGTTACTTATAACTTATGAAAAAGATATCCTGAGTCCACCCGTAAAGCAAAGTTGGTCTGAAAACAGCCCGATGTAAAAATAGTTTCGTCTGGGAACTGACTTCCTTCTTATAGAATACTGTTGATCGCAACTGTGAACTCACTGCATTAGCTTTACTAGATCTTGATTCAACCTCACTTACTATATTACCATCCTGGGAGAACACACAACCTAAATACTTGAAATTATCGACCTGTTCTAACTTTATATCACCAATCTGACATTCAATTCTGTTGAATTTCTTACCTACTGGCTTCGAAAGGCTAATTTTCATACCAAAAACATTGCACCTATTTTCAATTTTCAAGATATTAGACTGCAGGACTTCGGCACAATCTGCCAAAGACCAAGTCGTCAGCATAGGCCAGACTGCTTACTACATTTCCACTTAACTGAGTCCCTTCCTGCCATTTTATACCTTTCAGCAGATGATCCATGTAAAATACGAAGAACAAGGGTGAAAGATTACAGCCTTGTCTAACCCCTGTAACTACCCTGAACCAAGAACTCATTCTACCATCAATTCTCACTGAAGCCCAGTTGTCAACATAAATGCCTTTGATTGATTTTGATAATCTACACTTAATTAAATAGTCCCCCAGGATGGTGAACATCTTTTCCCTTGGTACCCTGTCATATGCTTTCTCACGATGTATGAAACATAAACACAACTGTCTATTTCTCTCGTAACATTTTTCAGTTACCTGCCGCATATTGAAAATCTGATCCTGACAGCCTCTCTGTGGTCTAACACCACACTGGTCTTCATCCAACTTCCTCTCTACGACTGATCGCACCCTCCCTTCCAAGATGCCAGTGAATACTTTGCCTGGTATACTAATCAATGGGATACCTCTATAGTTGTTGCAATCCTTCATGTTCCCTTGCTTATATATAGGTGAAATTATTGCCTTTGTCCAATCTCAAGTTGCTTTACCAACACTCCATGCTAATCTTAGTACTCTATGAAGCCACTTCATCCCTGCCTTCCCACTATACTTCATCATTTCAGGTCAAATTTCATCTGTTCCTGCTGCTTTATGACAATGAAGTTTATTAACCATCCTTTCCACTTTCTCAGGCGCAATTTCACCAACATAATTTTCTTCCTCCCCAAGAGCTTGGCTGTTAGCGACACCACCAGGAAGATTTTGTTTTACGTTGAGAAGATGTTCAAAATATTCCTTCCACCTCTCCAGAGATTCCCTGGGATCTATTATGAGTTTATATGAATTACTCAAAACACTGTACATTTCCTTTTCCCTCCCTTCCTAAGATTCTTTATTACTGTCCAGAAAGGTTTCCTTGCTGCTTTACCTAGCCTTTCCAGGTTATTGCCAAAATCTTCCCATGACTTCTTTTTGGATTCAACAACTATTTGTTTCGCTCTGTTTCTTTCATCTACGAACAAATCCCTGTCTGCCTCGGCCCTTGTTTAGAGCCATTTCTGATAAGCCTTCTTTTTACGTTTACAAGCTGCTCTCACTTCATCATTCCACCAAGATGTTCGCCTTTACCCATCTTTACACACATTTGTACCTAGGCATACCCTTGCTGTTTCTACTACATCAGTAATTATTTACATTTCAAAATTACTGTTTGAAATGTTCTGATTTATTTCACCCAGTTTAGTTTTCAGTCCAAGTACATTCTAGTAGGTTAATGGAGAACAAATCATCTTGGCTGCTAATTGCAATTAAGTCTGAACCCTGTGTTTTACGTATTTGAAAACCCCGTTTCTTACCCAGATCCAGGCGTAATTCTTCTCTCTCGAGCTCGATAGCTGCAGTCGCTTAAGTGCGGCCAGTATCCAGTATTCGAGAGATAGTAGGCTCGAACCCCAATGTCGGCAGCCCTGAAAATGTTTTTCCGTGATTTCCCATTTTCACACCAGGCAAATGCTGGGGCTGTACCTTCATTAAGGCCACGGCCGCTTCCTTCCCACTCCACGCCCTTCCTTGTCCCATCGTCGCCATAAGACCTACCTGTGTCGGTGCTACGTAAGGCAACTAACAAGAAAAAAAATTCTTCTCTCTCACCGTCCTCACCTGGACTAACAGAGTCTTCTTGTGAGACAGCCTCTCTTAGACGTAGATCACGATTTTTCAATAATTTACGGATGCTCGTATGCAACAAAATTCGGAAATACTTTCCTGTGTTGCTAAAGAATATACCACTTGATGAACGACTGCAAGTGTGGTACATGTATAATGGGGCATCGGCCCATTTTTACGGTAATGTTATGGTTAGTCCACACCAAAGTTAATGAACAATTATAACAAAGTTAGTAAACAATGTCACTGAAAACATTCCACAACATGTTAAGAAACATTTGTTAACCAACTTCTTCAACATCGTGCCCACGGCAAAATATCTGTTTGTGAGGTTACAGTGTATAGATTCAGGAAGAAGAAAATACTTACAGCAGCAGCTTTCATTATTTTAGTGAGTACAGTTAGAGAAAAGCGAAGACGCAAAGTGTGACACAGAAAAATGTTGAAAAGGCGTTCAAGAATTAAGTTTGCGGAGAACATTTATGTAAGAACTTTCAATTTATGATGAACCAGCCTTTCAAAATGTTCTTAAGAATGCCCCCACACGACTTTCAGTTCTTCGTCGACAGTAATTGGGCACGAAAATGCAAGAAATGATACAGTTTATCAGAAATCTGACTCCACTAACGACAGACCACTTTTTAATAGGTATTCCTAGCAACTGTTCTCATATATTTAATTTATATACCTATTTGTCTAAAGTATCAAAACAAACAATTTCAGTCATTGTGTCTGAAGTGTTTGAAGCCTTATATAACAATACCAAGGAATCGGTAAAGAATCGGAATAAAGAAAATATTAATTCAGCCTTGTTAGGAGAGTATTATTTTGAGATATACGCCTACAAGTGATTGTAGAATTATAGGCTCTTCGACGAGGAGCAAAACAGGAAAAGAAACTACATTATAACACAGCTATGAGAATGTCATACAGAATTAAAGGTACTGTAGTGTATATCAGAATATTCGCTTACGATTTGATAATCAAATTTAGAAGAAATTTGCGTGCTCTAATTGCGTCCTTGAGCATGTGCGAACCGAAATGTCAACGAAAACACAAAAACGCGCTATTTTGTTTATCAAGATTCAGAAATGTTCATGAACATTGTTTATTAACAGCGTTTATTAACAAAATGAACGAAACATTCTGGTGTGGACGCACCTATAGGCGACAACTAACCTTCCATGAGCGATGGATTGGTCGGGGAGGGCCAGTACCTTGCCTTGCCCGTTCACCTGGCACTTACCCTTTAGATTTTTGGCTTTGGAGACATTTAAAGACCATGGTGCATGCGGTCTCCGTAAATTAAACTGATACACTACGAGAACGCGTGTTCATTGCCTGTGATGCAAACCGTCAACAGCCAGGGGTGTTCCAACGAGTGTGAGATTCTATGCGACGTAGAGTGAAAGAGTGCACTCAATCAATCAATCAATCAATCAATCAATCAATCAATCAATCAATCAATCAATCAATCAATCAATCAATCAATCAATCAATCAATCAATCAATCAATCAATCAATCACCACTGATTTTCATTTAGGGAGTCGTCCAGGCGGCAAATTCCCTATTTGTTGCATTCCTAGACTTTTCTTACATGGTTGCAAAGAATTTGGAAATGTATTGAACATTTCCCTTGGTAAATTATTTCAATCACTAACTCCCTGCCTATAAACGAATATTTGCGCCTATTTTCTCTTGAATTCTAACTTTATCTTCATATTGGGATCGTCCCTACTTTAAAGACATCACTCAAACTTATTCGTCTACTAATATCATTCCACGCCATCTCACCACTGACAGCTCGGAACATACCTCTTAGTCGAGAAGCTCGTCTCCTTTTTCCAAGTATTCCCAGCCCAAATTTTGCAACATTCGTAACGCTACGCTTTTATTAGAAATCACACAGAACAAATCGAACTGCTTTTCTTTGGATTTCTCCAGTTCTCGAATAAAGTAATCCTGGTGAGGGTCCCACACACTGGAACCATACTCTAGTTGGGGTCTGACAAGAGACTAATATGCACTCTCTTTTACATCCTTACCACAATCTCTAAATACCCTCATAACCATTTGAAGAGATGTCTAGCCTTTATTTACAATCCCATTTATGTGATTTCCCCAATGATTTTTTTCCTTCTATTAAAACCTAGGTACTTATAATGATCCCCATCAGGATATTTCACCCTATCAACGCAGTATTCAAGACTAAGAGAAATGTTCCTATTTGTGAAACTCACAACCTGACGTTAACCCCGTTTATCATCATACCATTGCCTGCTGTCCACCTCACAACACTGTAGTGGTCTTTATGCAGTTGCTCACAATCTTGTAACTTATTTATTAATCTATACAGAATAACGTCATCCGCAAAAAGCCTTATATCTGATTCCATTTTCTTACTCACATCATATATATATATGAGTTTTTCTGTGCATTGCTCAGAATTCAACAAAGAATTTTATTTCTCTATCGGTCATATCCACACTAACAAAAAAATGCAATTTTTAAATTTCCGTAATGTCTGTCTGTCTGTCTGTCTGTCTGTCTGTCTGTCTGTCTGTCTGTCTGTCTGTCTGTCTGTCTGTCTGTCTGTCTGTCTGTCTGTCTGTCTGTCTGTCTGTCTGTCTGTCTGTCTGTCTGTCTGTCTGTCTGTCTGTCTGTCTGTCTGTCTGTCTGTCTGTCTGTCTGTCTGTCTGTCTGTCTGTCTGTCTGTCTGTCTGTCTGTCTGTCTGTCTGTCTGTCTGTACATAAGTATGTATGTATTTATGTATGTACCTACGCACATCACGAGAAAATGGCTGAAGAGAATTTAATGAAAATCGGTGTGTAATGTCGGGGAATGAGCCTCTACAATCTAGGCTATAAATAATTTTATTCACGCTGAGTGAAATGGTAGTTTAAAGGAAGGCCTTAAATTTAATTTCAAATATTTATATTATTAATGGTCCTATCGATAAATACTGCATAACTAAAGTTATATAAAATTAAATGTGCCATCAGTTATGTCTTATACATTTTTAGCTTACCGGCTATGATAACAGAGATATTCATGGATTTGTATTTTTTTTTGCCAAGTCCATATCAACGCCAAGCCACGAAAAAATGGGAAAACAGAATTTAATGAAAATTTGTATGTAGATTCAGAGAATAAATAACTACAGTCTAGGCTATAAATAATTGTATTCACGCTGGATGAAACGGTAATTAAGAGGAAAGCGTCTAAAATTTAATTTTTAAATGCATATGTTATTGGTCATATCGAAAAGTACTATATAACAAAAGTTATAGAGAATACAATTTCCAATCATTTATGGTTTATTCAGTTTTACCGTACCGACTATGATAAGAGTGGTATTTCAAAGTCGAAAGAAGACTGAATGTGAAGGGCTACAATATCGAAAGCTCATAAAATTGATCTATAATATCATTATATTGGCTATTGTTTGTTGTGATGTTATTTGTTTGTTATGATGCCATTCATTTCCGATAGATGATATTATTGTTGGGTACCGAGTAGAACAGCCTGCCTGAATACTGGTTAGAAATAGCTGGGGGTTAGATAACTTTCTCCTTTAGCATGCCTTTCCTATAGTTGTTACATTTTCTGATACTACTGGTACGCAACCCAATGGCTCATAATAGTATTCGAGCTATTCGATCCCTGCTCTGAGGTTTGGATAGAAATGATCAGTGTTCGCACTTAACGGAATAATGGCATAGAAGTGTTCACACCTGTCAGTGCCCTGGTCATTCCAGCTCTGGAACTTTGGACTGTTAGATGGCAACGTAGTACTGTTCGTTATAAGTGATAAGCTGTGTGGTTTTTTATTTGATCGAGTATTTTACATCATAGCATTGCTTTTAATCGTGACATTCCTACTGACGTCATTATAATAACCTATGTTGATTTCAGTTCGGAAAATTGCTAAGATAGTCTTTCCTAGCATGTAAAAAGGCGGGTGAAGAGTGAGTGTCTGCTTTTATAATGAAAACTCCCCAACATGATTGTGACTGATGGTAGCAATTACAATGAAAATTCCCTAACCCAGTATTCACATGAGAAAAGACGTATGGTAACTTCCCCGTAAATGCTGTTCAGTTTAATACAATCGTACTCACAACGTGTATACCACCTAATCTAGAATTCTGTATACAATGCAGAATTCCGTAGCGAAGCACAGGTGTATCAGCTAGTTTATATATCTAAGAAAATATAAAGGACCATTAAGACTGCCTTGAGGAATTTCCCTCTTAATGATCACAGTAGCATATCATTGCAGTGGATGGCGGTCACATGGAGCACATGTTGTGAAGGGTAGATCAAGGCATGGTGATCACGGAAGGTAGCGATCATAACTATGAAATTACTGGGTTTACGAGCAATGTGTATGGGACCCGTTATCCTTCGTTTGTTGCATTCTGCCGCCTCTATAAATATTGGAACCTTTCTTCAAGGACACTCTCTATATATGTCTCTTCTCTTTCAGTGAGCATGGCCACTAAGGTTCAACCAGAACTTTGCCTCTTGCCGTACGACGTGGGACCTTGTCGTGCAGGAATGCCCCGCTACTATTATAATGCTGCTACTAACATATGTGAGAGGTTCACTTACGGCGGTTGTAGAGGGAATGAGAACAAGTAAGTACAACTATTTTTGTATGTACTCAAAGACAGGGCTTTAGCCCCAAAAATTTTCAGGATACCCTCTAAATTTATGTCAAGCCTAATCCCGATTTGAGGATCGCCACTGTTACTAAATTTAGTGTTTGGCGCTTTATATGCAACTGATTTTCCGGAATATGACGGCTTACTCTTCTTAGCATCACTATCTTTGCTTTCATATTTTCTTTTTTGACTTAAACTACCCAATTTCAACCAAAGTTCCATCTTTCTTATTGCTAAACAGTGTGCTGTTTATATCCATTCACACAAAACTGTTATTAAATGCTTAGACCCTACAGGACAGTGTAGAAATAGCCTATTTTACATTCTGATGGGAACATGATATACCCACTCACAGTCATAAAACTGACCAATATACCAATGTTTTATGATGTTATGGTATATGTATTTATAAAATATTCAAAGGTATATAATGTCAGTACGATCCTATTCAATATGTAGCTCATTCTTACACACTACATTATAAACTACGCCAGTAACATGCATTGGCAAAATAATATAGGTCGCACTAGGTACATATCGATCAGTTTGTGCATGCTCGATACCTCATAATCTTAAGTCATTGTGGGTTGAACTGTATTAGTAACATCTGTAAGCAACGATTGACGTCTATACTCCTGATGACCCCACGGGGGTAGGTTGTTGCTGGCAACTCGCTGGATACTTCGATGGTATACATGTTACAACGTTGGTGATTATTCTTAAGTAGGAACGTTAAAATTCTGTTGCAGAATAGTGAAAGTAAATTCAGTCATTATAGCAAAGCAGAAAGGTCCATCCATACATTATCTAAAGGCTAAGCCTTGTCGCTGCAGCCACATCTTACGGTCTTCAGCAGTCCTTTTCATTGTGACATAGAAAGCAAAACCCAGCTGAGTGATTATGTTCCTAAGGTATGAGAGACGTGGTCTTCCCCTCGACTTCTTCCCTAGGACCTTTCCTTCGAAGACATTCTGGAGAGGTGTCGTGTCGTAGGACATGTCCAAGAAATTTAGCTTTCCTTTGCTCTATTGAATAAATTAAGGTCCGTTTCTCATTAACTTCATTCAAGATTTGGATTTTTTTTTCTATCCAACTCGTCCCTGTCAGTGTTCTCCACAACCGCATTTCAGCAGAAAGGTATACGCAAAAATCTCGGACGATATACTCTACTGAGTGATGTTAAGGAGAAGGTATACGGCCCCGCTCGAAGACCAGAGGTGAAATATCACCTCCTGTGAGTGGGACGTTATAAGAAAGAAATTAAATTGCTTATTTGCACACCGCTTTGGTTGACGAGGTTAACATCTATGAAGAAGTGGAGAAAAAATTCGCACTGTTACATTTTCACCGTTACGCGGAAGAAGTACAGAATCATGGATATGTTTCTGAGCTTAAAAGACGAGTGAGTCCAGACTCTTTGGCTGCTCCCCTCTTCGTATCCTCTTACGGCATGAGGCGGAGATAAAAAATTAGCTTCGGTAAATGGAAAGAAAAATGACGGCATCGAAAAATGAATGGTTATGATAAAAATTATGAGTGCATGTTAATAGCTTGGTGCAGGCCCTTTAATTAAAACCCTCCGACTGGAAACTGTATGTTATTGTCGTGGAGGAGAGTGTTTTATGTGGTGTGTGAGTTGCAGGGATGTTGGATACAATGCAAACACCCATTTAAGATTAAAATCTCCTACCCAACCGGGAATCGGACCCGAGGCCCTCTGAAAGCAAGCCAAAGAGTTGGTTGAAAGAATGGCAAGGCTGATGAATTGTAAGAAAATAAAAGACATTCTAGACTTTGTAAATATAACATGTTATTATTTTTATTGTAGAGGTTGCGATTTTCTGATCGTGAAATGGAATTTCATGTCCTTCACGAAGATTGTCCGTGTCCCAGTACCTTCAGTTCTGATCATTCACATGCCCACATAAATAGAAATAAACATCGACCGTCATAATTAAGAATCGACAATAGCATCATGGTCAGACTGCAGTATCTGTCGACAGAAATTTACACGGGCAGCTAGATTATAACTGGGGCTGCCTGGCCGAGGCGGTAAAGGCGTGCTCGGTTCGCCCGGAAGGAAAAAAAAATGAAATGTCGTATGGCTTTTAGTGCCGGGATATCCCAGGACGGGTTCGGCTCGCCAGGTGCAGGTCTTTCTATTTGACTCCCGTGGGTGACCTACGCGTCGTAATGAGGATGAAATGATGATGATGACAACACATACACCCAGCCCCCGTGCCATTGGAATTAACCAATTAAGGTTAAAATCCCCGACCCGGCCGGGAATCGAACCCGCGACCCTCTGAACCGAAGGCCAGAACACTGACCGTTCAGCCAACGAGTCGGACCGCCCGGAAGGACATGGGTTCGAATCCCCGTCAGGAAGTCGTAAAATTTAAGAAACGAGATTTCCACTTCCGGAGGTGCATACGGCCCTGAGGTTCACTCAGCCTACATCAAAAATGAGTACCAGGTTAATTCCTGGGGGCAAAGGCGGCCGGGCGTATAGCTAACCACTCTACCCCATCACGTGCCGTGGTTAACAATGGTGGAAGCCTTTACCTTCCACTCCTCCAAGGGCCTTCATGGCCTGTACGGAGGTCTCTTTGTCTTTGTAGCTAGATCATAATGGTGTTAACTGAATAACCACTCACACTTTGTAAGGATAAAAGTAAAGCATTTTAAGTCCCAATAATGTTGATGTTTGTGGAATGCCACACTCCTCCACCAATCGGCGTGGACATTACTCCTTTGTAAATATTCTCTTCTGTGCTTCCTTCTGGACCCTGGTTGACGACATTTTCTGAATAACTTGGTTATGTATTACCTAATAATATTATTGGTTTCGAGGGGCCACTAACTACATATTAATGGTTTTCGGAGACGCAAAGGTGCCGAAATTGTGTCCCGCGGGAGTTCTTTTACCAACCCTTGAATCTACAGACACGAGGTTAACGTATTCAAGAGCCTCCAAGTAACACCGGACTGATCCAGCAGATCTATTCAGTTCAGCTATGTATCGTCTGGAATGAAGAGGAGTGCCATGGAAACTACACAGAAATTTGCAAGCGGTTCTGTCATACGATTTCTTCTTTAGGAAAAAAGGCTCAGCTAGAAATATTCCTTATCAAATACCATATGTCATCATACTAATACCAAACCAAACCCCATCATCTCCCAATCGACCGCTACTCAGCCCGAAGGCTTGCATTTTACTAGGTGTCTGTAGTCAGCATGGCGAATCCTCGAAGCCGTTATTCTTGGCTTTCTAGACCACACCCGCGGTCTCACCGTCATATAAATACTCAACTGTAATCACATAGTCTGAGTGGGCCTCGAACTGGTCTTCAGATCCAGGTAAAACTCCCTGGCCTGGCCGGGAATCGAACCCGGGGCCTCCTGGCAAGAGGCAGGCATGCTACCCCTACACCGCGGGGTTGCCATCACCATACTAATACCTAACACAAATTACATTCGATAACATATTTAGTAAAACAGCACAATACACGGTAATAACATGCGCTCGATAAGAACTCCACTGGTAAACCAAACGCTTATCGCTAACCATGCTCGCTTCGATGTCTGCCCGCGCACTGCATTCCCCCACCCCCCCACTCGGGAACAACGCGCGCATTTCGCTGGTCCACCTTCACGGAAGCACCTGTAAATTTTCACTGCCTCTCCCTGCAGTCTCTCGCTTGAAGACTCAACGTACGCATACATATTGTAAATGCAACATGATAACAATAGAATTCGTGTCACAATCTAGCACAATTAGCAAACTTAAGTCATGTTTCTTCCATCTTATTTAAAAAGACGTAGGCCTACAGCGTACATTTACTAATTAATTTAATGACTGTCTGCCTGAAATGCATATAAAATATGTTATACTTAGTGTTCAAATGTTAAGTAATATGTAAGTTAGTTTTAACCATATTTCACCACGTGTGACTTATATCTTCATATTATCTACTCTTTCCAGCTTTAGAACACCCAAGGAATGTGTTGAAACTTGCATGCCAAATGATGGTGAAGGAGAATACGAGGTAAGTATTTTAGAACAATTTTATCACCGAATTACACTAGTAAAACATCTTCCGTTCGATATAAATAATAAAATGGGCATATTTTTATAGGCCACTCACGCTGAATATGAGAATAATTACCTATTATTTGTAATATGTCATGTTTAACTATTAGTAATATGAAATCCAGTGTTTCTTAAGGTTATACTGATCTGGTCCCCGTGAGAAAAAAGTCGGCTAATACAAGAATTGTTGAAGAAATAATAAACAGATGCTGGTACTTATGACCGAAACATACCAGTCAAAATAGAGCGAGGATCAATAATTCCATCGCCCATTCATTCACTCTTTGCATGTCTGCATACTGGTCCGACTTAGTCAAGATGCCGTGAAGGTGCGCGTGTATCGATACATTTTTATCTCTAGCAGCTAGATCGCGTCAGACGTTAAGATAAATGAACAGCTGGAAGACCCAAGACATGCATAATAATGGCATTTCTGTACGTGTACTAATGAGTGGAATGAAGAAGACGAGAATAATAATGATCAATTCCCTTCCCACATACAACTTCAAGTTTTTGAAATTACTCAGCCTTAAAATCCCTAACCTCTCATATCGATTATTCTGAATATCACTATTCATCTCTGAATACATCGCTCTTCCAATGCTGTTATTCCATGATGAAGACCGTCTTCCTATTTAACAAATACAGTAATGTTTCGATTATCCGCTTTTCGATTAACCGAGCTCCCGTGTTACCCGAGCCAGATAAAAAAAGAACGATCGCCTCTCTATCAGCGCCAAACACAATTGCTTCACCGTTCTAGTCTAATCACTTTATAAATGATATCAGACTGAATATGCAACGCAGTGACTCCATTGCTTTGCGGCTCGAATAAGTAACTCGTCACTCACCGCTATCCAATAGTTGTTTGGCAGCTTTTAGTACTGTTACACTAGGGAGCATATTTCCATGCAGAAAACGGTTAGATTTCAATGAGTCGAAGGCGTCCTCTATCCCGGAGGTTCAGCGGGAAACGTTGGCTAAATATTTGGGGTTTTAAGGTCCTTGTCCCTAATGTTTATGCGACACTTGTCATCACTATATCGGCCGTCGGTCAAATTAATGGAAAAAGGAAGACATGTGGTGATATCGCTAGAAGATAAGATTAATTATATTAAACGAGTTACATAGTGGTGAAATGATAATGAAAAAGAAGACGACTTAACGAACGCGGAAAGCAAAAGAGGTCATACTGATGGTTTGAATGTGATCGAAAAGACACAGCTCTATACAGAATGGTAAGACGAAGAAAACACCGGCTGACATTATGATGCTGCGACTTCTGCGCAACATGGCGGTGAAAAGGCGAGGCAGCCTAATGAAACAGAAGACTATTGAATACTTTCTTACGAAATTCTAAGCTTTCAGTGTACTGTAGGCTACAGTACTGTTTGTTCTTTAATGCACATATACTATTCTCAACGTATAGATTTCATATTTATCTGGTTTTCATTCTACTTAGTCCAAAAGATAAATCACTTTCCTAAATTCCATTTACAACAACTATTCAGTAACCATATCTTTCATCCGCCATTTTCTTACCCAAGGTAGTCTGCGTCCACATTAATTCGGATAATCGATATTCTGCTGTAGAGGTCTCTGTTCTACGTAAGATGTACTAAACTCGAATTCTTGTAAACATGTTTTCATTGTGCTATTTATATAAGTTATTAAGAATTTTTTTCACTTACTCTTTTTAAAACTTGCCCTTATTTAAACATAGACGAAAATATGCATTTATTTATTGTATAATCACTATGTTTCTGTAAGTCAGGTTTTAAGAGTTGACAATAATTTACAGCTTCATTAGATAATTTTAGGGACACTGATAGGAAACTTAATGCTGTAAGTTTTCCTAACACATGGGGTGAAGTATTATTTTTCTCCGGGTACAATATCGTGTCGACCAACCTAAATTTGATCTGAGAACGTATGTCACAGGCCGTTTCTGGCAAATTAAAAGCGATACATTCAATATTTCTACATTGCAATTTGATTCAAGGCCGGCTTAATCTAAATGTTAGAAAGATATAGGGTTCTCCTCATAAATCCTGACAGCTTGCAGTCGGTCCATTTTGGCACAGCCGGCTTGTATTCCGTCCTTGCTTCTTAAATCTATAAACTTGCTGTCGAAATTGAATGAGCAATTTGTCAAAAGCAGAAATAACAACACTCAAGTGGATAAGAGAATGTACAACAAGAATGTAAAATACACAGTTCAAAAAATTAGGGGAACATATCTTGTAACGTCTGGTATGTGAACCTTAATTTGGTAGATGGGGTGACAATGGTCGTATAGCATACCTTGAGACCTTAGCTGCTCAGTGTATGTCAAATCGAAGTTATACACCATCTGTAGGCGTGACCATGGATTAAACTGTCAGGTGAACCCTCAAAACAAAGTGAATAGCGGTGCGTCCGTGCGTCGTTGTGAGGTACACAGACCACTGTGGTCATAGGAGCACGTTGTACTTAAACTAGCACATCCCATGAGACATATTATGAGGTTCAAGTCGCAAGGGCCGTCACTTTGATCCAGGAAGGATGGACTTTTCGTCTTGTTGCTGTGGATCTCAATATCTCTCTGTCAGTTATTCAACGCTTATGGAATCGCTACAATGAGACAGGCCAGTCCACAAGAAGGGTCGCACAAGGTCGTGGGCGCATGATAACCCCAGAGGGCAGACCCTGGAATCGAATACGGGGATTCGGGGGTGGCAGCTAATTACACTAACCACTACACCACACAAGCGGACATTATTATTATTATTATTATTATTATTATTATTATTATTATTATTATTATTATTATTATTATTATTATTATTATTATTATACCGAACCAATTGGCCACGCAGTTCAAGTTGCCAAGCAACTGTAGAGCAGCTTTACGAAATACTAGCTAGCTACTGAGAGTTCGAAAACGAGGCTTACTAACGCCAGGGAGCGTATTTGACGAGTAGTGCTGAGGAACATGCAACCAGCAGCCGTCCAGTTGTTATCCCTTCATATTCTGAAGAAATATACCTGCAAACAGTAATACAGTAATACCTCTGTGAAAATCAGTTATTAGACTTCCCATTCATCATTAGTGCATGCGGGACACTTACAAGTAGAAGGTACGACGCTGGTGGACCACCTGGTATGAACATGTTTTACTGCATATCGTCGTTGCCGGGACAAATCCTCCTATGTGAAAATATTTTTGGAGATATACTGACCCGCAGCACATACATTATGAAGAGCGAGAATGCCTTGACAACATTCACACAATATTGCACCTTAGATGACAGAATCTTACCGGCCAACGTTCTAAGCTAAAATATTTCACATAGGAGGTTTTGTCCCGGCAGCGACGATATTTGGAGTTCATTTACAGCACTATGAACAGCATAAAGAGACCGAAGCATCCAAATTTAGCAATAAATTCAATCTTAAAATAACCGTTGTAAATACGACATGAATGAACATTTAAATTTAAGAGGATTTCGAATCAGAAAAGATGCATTCTGTCATTATGTACTTGTTTATCCTGATAACATCTGGAAGGAGCAGAAGTGTTATGTGGGTAATTGTGTTTGTGGATGCTTATAACAGGAACATACATCAAATTACTGCCTCTGGCATTCCTTCTCTCAATATCTCTTTCAAGAATTGCGAACAGAATTATTTCGAGCCGTAGAACATTCTTAAGTTACATATCCATTATCTTGAGAATTATATTACATAAAGGTTGCCCGTAAAAGTAAAATGAACCTAGCATTACCGCTTTGTAGCTATGACCTATTAACGCACTTATATAGTATAGCGTATTAAAGTTTCATTTACTTTACACTTCAGCTTCAAAAGACGAACAGAATGAACCCTGTTCTCTTGGACTACATATGCATATGTGGTTGGGAGGTGTCACCAGTGTTAAGGAAAATAATGACTAGGAGGAGCATTGTGAGATACGAGGTATTGTCTCTTAACCGTGGATATGTGAAATCCTGTATGATTTACGCCCAGCGCACAGCTTGTGTGTTTGATTCCTACGAGTAATTTGGTGATTTTATTTTTAAATTAAAGAGGACCTAGGATATTGTTATGTACTATAACAGAATAGAGTGCTCTCATCTCCTAGTACCGGATCGCCTGAAACTACAGATAGAACACTCTCTTATTGCAATTCATTAAGTTGGATACATGCATTACATTTTCCACTTATATTTATTTGATTGGTACTACACTAAATATAATTTATTTTGTCCTAGACATTAACAATGTTCTATTGTCTTGGACAACATGTACCTTCCTTTCCCTTAGCTTACTAAATGTTTAATTTTGTAATGGCATGACAATACAACAATTTATATATTACTACATTTGATATTATATTTAACCTCCGAGTAATTATATTCATTATTCTAAGACACGCAGACGTTTTATTCATCTTATCCTTCATTATTCTCGTGTGTGTTTGATTTCTTTAATTAACTTCTTTCCACATATTATTTTAAATTTAAAAAAATATTGCTATTCTCCTCGGTGTAATCCACTCCTTTCTTAATAGTTTAGCAATTTTATAGAATTCTCTCTCTCTCTTTCCATTTTATTTTTATATTCACTTGCCAGATATTTTCCTCTCAGTACTTCGGTTGCCCTACAAACTCTTAAGACATGCGTTTCTTCCATTTCTTCCCCAATGAGTATACACTGCTTTTCGTTATTTTTCTCTCTCTCTCTGAAGCTTATTTTTTTATTGTATACTAAATGATTGACAATTAACACATTTTTGTTACAGGTCGACTTCTGAACCGAAGAAGATGCAATCCGAAGTTATGTACTTGTGTAATTTAGCAACACCTAGAAGCAACAGAAATATTTCTCTTATATCTATCATCACAATTGTAACGTATATCAGGTTACTGTAACGCAGTGTTATGAAACTGGAATTTATGTCTGACGTTAAGCAAAAAATAAAGACATTAAATACGAATGGTGTACTCAAATAGTTGAAAAATGTCAAAACAGTATGCTAGCTTATCTTCAAATATTGAATCGAAGGATACCAAGAAATGAGCCCAAATCACCCGACTGATGGCTCTTCTCTTCACGCATACATGGCTTTCAACTAGAATGTTCTCAGGATGTGTTTTATGTCGCCGTTCCCACATTAATTTCAGCAGAGATCCCTTTCGCGTCCTCGCCAAATCGTCGTCACGCCTGTGCAGACCGCTATGTGACAATATTGTGGAAGAAATACTCACCTGCAGCACATATCGTCGCTGTTCGGGAATGTCGATATGCAGTCCATCAGAATAAATTTCGATGTGTTAATTTTTCCTAAGTCATGCAAACATACATTCCTAGAGTGCGGTATGGTAAGGCTCATTTTCCTTTACATTTCAGCATAGGAAAACAAGCCCAACGAGAATTGTGCTGGTAGACTACATATCCATATGTGACTGGGAGGCGTGACCAGTCTTAAAGAGAATAATGGATAGAAAGAGCATTGGAAGATGCGGGAATTTGCTGTAACAGCGATGATATTCTGTTTATTTGGGTTTTTTCTTTCCAAGTTCTGGAAGACGGTCGTACAGAAGTTAGACTTGTTGACGAAGGTCAGTTTTTTCGTCAGAGGCCAACAGCACATCGTCAACATAGAGCAGAGTCGAAGTTACATTTTTCTGTAGAACTGTTGTGACGGTATCCATTGCTGTGATGAAGAGGAGAGACGAGGGAGCAGATCTCTCGTGTACTCCCACTCAATTGCACATGTGTTACAATAATTCAAAGTAAGCAGTCAATAAAATAGATACTGGCAGATAACATGCTCTGTGCGAAAACGCCTGAAGAATAATATTTTAATAACTGAGCGTTGTGTGAAGAACAAGTTAATAGAGTAATCGAAACCGACTATCAACCTATTAGGTCGTGTTACGTACATTTAGTACGTGTTGAAGAGATGTTAAGTACAGAACAAAAATGGCCAACCAGACACCAGTGGAAACCATAACGGTATAAATGGCATTTTAATACTGAAAACATTTTCTTTCAGAAAAAGTAGGGGAACCCATACGACAAAAAAATGTAAATTCAGCAATTTCCTCAATTGTGACGAAAGTCGAATTTCTAAAGGGCGCGGAAAAGCTTCAAATTGTGAGTCTTCGTTAGCTTTATCAAACGAAAGAAGTAAATTTCAGAAAACATTTCCTGCCTAAATGCAGTTCCGGAAAAAGCCAGAAAGCTCTTGTTTCTTTCGTCGTTTCCTTTCGAAGCAAGACCTAGCCAAATTATCTTATTTACATAATTCCTTCTGTAATGTGCTCCTTGGTTCAATATCCTCAGGTGGTTTTTTTTTTAATATTCAGACTGAATGTAGTCATAAGAGTTTAAGTGAATGTCTGCATTGACTCACATTAGCGCTCGTAGTGGTGCTTAAGCGAAACAATGCATTGACTCACATAAGCGCTCGTAGTGGTGCTTAAGCGAAACAATGCATTGACTCTCATTAGCGCTCGTAGTGGTAGAAAAAGTCAAACTGCTTATCTAATCGACAGGATAATGATAATTAGGGAAAGGATTGTAAATTCTAGGAATAAATAGACAATGTATTCTCATACTTGTTTATATTCACCTAAAATTCGTAGCTCATATCCATGGGATGTTTTCAATATTGAGTTGCTTGCCTGAGGGGCTAGAACTGAGGATTTCTGTGAAAATGAAGTGCACTTTAGCCACATAATATGGCCATACACTTGAATGCTAGAGAGACTCAAGAAAATACGACAGTTACTGCTATTTACAGACAGGTAGTACGATAACAATTCTTCGATTCACAGCCAACATGATCGTCGCTCTAATTACCGGCGTTGAAAACGGGTTCCCACACTGCACCTAGATGTCGGGCACCATAGCTAAATGGTTAGCATGCTGGCCTGTGGTCCAAGCGGTCCCGGGTTCGATACCCGGCCTAGTCAGGGATTATTAAATTTCGATCGACCAGGCAAGTTGGCCGTGCGATTAGGAGCGCCCAGCTGTGAGCTTGCACCCGGGAGATAGTGGGTTCGAGCCCCACAGCCGGCAGCCCTGAAGATGGTTTTCCGTGGTTTCCCATTTTCACACCAGGCAAATGGTGGGGCTGTACCTTAATTAAGGCCACGTCCGCTTCCTTCCCACTCCTAGTCCTTTCCTATCCCTGTGTCGGTGTAACGTAGAGCAAAAAAAATTATTTCGGTCATTAGAACAATTTCTATAGCTCGGGGGTTGGCTGCTTGTGCCGTCTCCAGCATTAGGTAGGTCCCCATTCTCACGGACATGCAGGTCGTCTATGCAGCATCAACTTGAAAGACCTGCACCAGACCTCTCTGGAGCCTACACGCCATATAACAGCCACAGTATCCCCTGCCTGCTGTAAGAGGCAACTAAAAGGTGCCCTAGTGTCTCTCAACTTGGCGACGAGGCCCTAATCTGTGTCCTAGCATTTCTTCCACTTCACTGTGCCAGGATTCTCACTTTCGTCTATACTATTCAACCCCCCTTGGTCAACTCTTGTTTTTTTTCCGATCCCGACGTCATTACAGCACTCGAATCCTGTAAAGTCTTTCATCGGGACGAACAGAAATGAATAGTGTGACGACTCCATCTGAATCACATGTTAACATAAACGGCGAACATGTTCGCCGCCTGCAGCGCTGCTGTCAAGGTAAAGACATGTAAGCGTTCATTTAGACGACCTAAAGCGGGAGCGTGTAAATATTTTCTGGTCATTTTCGGTAGTTGGATATGCGACAGATATCTGGCGATAATTTTATGTGAACTGAAAAGCGAAAAATATTAGGTATTTGAGAAGTAGGGTGTATACTTCGGCATATGCTTCAAACTTCTATTACATGCGAATATGCCTACAATTTACCATGTCCCGGGTTGCAAATCGGGTTATGAAAAACAGTCGAAAGAAAAGTTGTTTTTCTTTTTTTTTTTCACTGCAAAAGATCCCAGTCTGTTCTCCACGACATGATCTGCTTTGAGTGATATAAGTCGTATCCGTGAACCGCATTTTACGGCCGAACTTATCCATAAATGTGACAGCTTCCTAATTAATGCGGATAAAGTGGAAATTGCTAGACAGAGACGAATCCCACAGCACTCCCACACATTTTTCTTAATCTTTCGATATATGTACAGTATACTGAAACACCATAGCAAGACGATCTACATATCAACACCAATCTTCCAAATAAAATGTCCCTTCCACTCATAATTCGTCGCTGTTCGGGAAAGAGGTCATGTCTCAAAATGCTCATCCCCTCTGTTATTTTTCTTAAGAATTTTTACGCCTCGCAGAAAAATATGGATATGCAGTCCATGAGAACAATTTTCGTTGTGTTCATTTTCGTATGCTGATGTGTAAGGAAAATAAACCGTAAGTACGTTGTACTGTACGAGTTCGTAAATAAGTCACGCAAACATACATTCCTAGAGTGCGGCACGGTATTGCGGCTTTTCAAGACTGTGCATTTTGTTTACTGACCGATGAGTGTGTTTAAATTTAATTTGTGTTTGATTCAAATTAGGATATAGTGTTCTTTGTTTTGAAACTAATCGGTGAAAAATACGGAGGAGACAGGTTTACAGTTCTTAGTTACCTAAGGGCATTACGTAAGGAACTGGTTCGTCACTAACCGTTTCAAATCATTTATTTAAACGATAAAATCCGAATTAAGTCCATCAAATCCCATTAAAAAACGCATGTTCAGAGTCAGCTGATGCCTGTACATCTACATCAACGACGCGTAGTTAAGGAACATATTAACCAGTACAAGGCGTCACACTATATACTTATATTCGTCCTCCTTTCTTTTCTTGCCCTTCCTGGCCTTTAGGAGTGTCAGATCTCTTCCTATTTTCCCTTTTAATGGTGTTATATACAGGATGGTTGCCTAGTTGTACGTCCTCCTCAAACAATATCCATCACCACCACCACAGCTATTATTATTATTATTATTATTATTATTATTATTATTATTATTATTATTATTATTATTATTATTATTATTATTACTATATTGGTTTTTCGGCTCACTAACTACTTTGATTCTTTACGGAGACTCAGAGTTCCCGGAATTTATTCCCGTAGGAGTTATTTTATTTGCCAGTAAATCTACAGTAACGAGGCCCGAAAGAGACTTATTTACTCAGCCACGAGTGGAATAAAACTTAAATTTTAACATTGACGGTCAGACAGCCTAGATAACGTCAAATAAAAACGTCTCTCTATGGTAGGTGAGGTGAAATTAACTCTACTTCTCTATCAAACTCTGACAATTTTCCTGCTTGACATTCGTATGAAATATATTGTTACGAATAAAACACCGTCTGTTTTATTATTTTGATTTATTTGAGGACGACTCAATGAATGTACACAACACATATATACTCACAATTATATTCAACCATGAATGAACACACTCACTAATTGCTTCCGCCTATTTAAAAGTCTCTCACAGAGTAGTATAATTGGATGGTTCTGGCGCACCGCCACCGCGGGCTCCCAGAGGCCACCTCCACCGCCACCACAGCCAGAGGCCTCCCAGAAGCCACCTCCACCGCCACCACAGCCAGAGGCCTCCCAGATGCCTCCTCCACCACCACCGCAGCCAGAGGCCTCCCAGAGGTCTCCTCCACCACCCGCGGGAAATTTGAATTTGTAAACAAAGCCACGTGCTTTTTGACAGCTATTATCGACACCAACGCATCGCTAACCTCAGTACTGCCATCTTGACGGGAATAAACCTCAGTAGTGCCAACTTAACCTAACTAGCGCGAGATAAAAAAAAGCCACGTGTTTTTTGACAGCCACGTGCTTTTTGACAGCTGTCATCCACCATCTTTAAACTACAGAGCACCGTGCTGCCCTCTTTATCGCAGTAGCTGCAAATTCGTCACCTGTCATCGGCAGTGCTGCCATCTTGGCGGGCCTAAACCTTAGTGCTACCAACTTAACCTCACTAGCATGAGATAAACATATCCACGTGCTTTTTTGACAGCTGTCATCCGCCATCTTTAAACCACAGAGCACTGTGCTGCCCTCTTTATCGCAGTAGCTGCAAATTCGTCACCTGTCATCCGCAGTGCTGCCATCTTAACGGGCCTAAACCTTAGTGCTACCAACTTAACCTCACTAGCGCTAGATTAGAATCGGTAAACAAATCCACGTGCTTTTTGACAGCTGTCATCCGCCATCTTTAATCTATAGAGCACAGTGGTGCTCTCCTAAGCTACTTACCTTTGAAATGTGGTGGCGGATAATAAGAATAATGCTTTTTGACACCAGCCATCTTTAATCTAGAGAGCACCGTGCTGCCCTCTTTCGCTAGATTCTTTTGAAATGTGGTGGCAGACAATTCCACGTGACGGCAGCCATCATTAATCAAGAGAGCACCGTGCTGCCCTCTATGTGTTGGCGGCAAATTCTACATGCTCTTGTTTGGAAACAAACTCACGCGCTTTTTTGACAGCCGTCATCCGCCATCTTTAATCAACAGAGCACAGTGCTGCCCTCTTTAGCTAGATACCTTTGAAATGTGGTGGCAGACAATTCCACGTGCTCTTGTTTGGAAACAAAGCCATGTGCTTTTTTGACAGCTGACATCCGCCATCTTTAATCTATAGAGCACAGTGCTGCCCTCTTTAGCTACTTACCTTTGAAATGTGGTACGTCACAGCTGTCATCCGCAGTGCTGCCATCTTAACGGGCCTAAACCTTAGTGCTACCAACTTAACCTTACTAGCGCGAGATTTGAATCGGTAAACAAATCCACGTGCTTTTTTGACAGCTGTCATCCACCATCTTTAATCCATAAAACACAGTGGCGCCCTCTTTAGCTACTTACCTTTGAAATGTGGTGGCGGATAATTTGAAAAATACTTTTTGATAGCAGCCATCTTTAATCCAGAGAGCACCGTGCTGCCCTCTTTAGCTAGATACCTGTGGTGGCAGGCAATTCTACGTGACAGCAGCCATCTTTGAGCACCATGCTGCCCTCTTTGTGGCGGTGGCAAATTCCACGTGCTTTACAAACTCACGTGCTTTTTTCTGACAGTTGTCATCCGCCATCTTGTATCACAAACCTCAGTGCTCCGCTCTTTAGCTAGTTACCTTTGAAATGTGGTGGCGGCAATTTGAAAAATTCTATGTGCTCTTGTTTAGTAAATAAAGCCACGTGCTTTTTTACCAGCTGTCATCCACCATCTTTAATCAATAGAGCACTGTGCTGCTATCTTGCGGGCAATTTCGTCAGCTGTCATCCGCCATCTTTAATCTACAGAGCACCGTGCTGCGCTCTATGTAGTAGCGGGCAATTTGAAAAGTTCTGTTAGCTGTCATCCGCCATCTTTAATCAATAGAGCACCGTGCTGCCATCTTTAGCTAGATACCTTTGAAATGTGGTGGCGGCAAATTGAAAAATTCCACGTGCTCTTGTTTAGTAAACAAACTCACGCTTTTTTTGTCAGCTGTCATCCGCCATCTTTAATCTATAGAGCTCAGTGCTACACTCTTTAGGTACATACCTTTGAAATATGGTGGCGGATAATTTAAAAAGAAAAATTCTACATCAGCCATCTCTCGACGCTAATTGCACAAGATGGTGGCTATACATGACTCGTTAAAGGTGATGTACAATATTATAGGTTAGGATCCACCTTTCAATACTCCGTAATAAGATGGTAAAAAGTAGTTACAACCTGTTTAATGGGACCGGTTTCAACACATTTTAAGTGTCATCATCAGCCAATTTGCGAAGATCTTAAAACAACTAGCACATTGAACACAGGCAAAAAATTAACATTGTATCATAACGTAGCATTTACTGAATTGCTACGTTATGATACAATGTTAATTTTTTGCCTGTATTCAATGTGCTAGTTGTTTTAAGATCTTCGCAAATTGGCTGATGATGACACTTAAAATGTGTTGAAACCGGTCCCATTAAACAGGTTGTAACTACTTTTTACCATCTTATTACGGAGTATTGAAAGGTGGATCCTAACCTATAATATTGTACATCTTATTTCTCTATTCAATACGGAACAATAATGAAGATTTTAACTTTAAATCGTTAAAGGTGCTTATGCAAGATGGCCGCTATACATAGGTTCTTATGAGATGCCCTTGGGATGCTTGCGCAAGATGGCGGTTATACAAGGCTCCTTATGAGACGCCATAGAGATGCTTGCGCAAGATGGCGGTTGCCCTTATGAGGCGGCTTAAGGGTCCTTGCACAAGAAGGCTAGAGATGCCATAAGGATGCTTGCGCAAGATGGCGGACGAAAGATGGCGGCTATACACGACTCCTTATGAGACGCCTTAAGGGTGCTTGCGCAAGATGGCTGCTGCTCTTATGAAGAAAGCTAGCTTAGAGGCTAACGTGTCGTGCTAGTTCGATTCATAAATTTGGGGCTTAAATGCATAATGTTAAATATCTCGGAAACGGTGTATCGTAGAGCAAAACGGACAAAATTTTTCTATACCCACACCTCGGTTCGCAGTATGGGGAACATGATATCATAAGAAAAACATAGTCTAATGATGAGATCAACGGTTCGGTTCTAACTTAGGCCCTTTGGCATTAGCTCTGTTTCAGCTTGTAATGAAGCAAGTCTTCGTAACATGATCAGGTCTAGCCATGGTAGAGAGTATGACGTACCGTGCAGGTTCGATTCATTACATTTGGGGCATAATGCAAAATGTTAAATATCTCGAAAACGGACAAAATTTTTCCACCTGATACCTAGGTTTGCAGTATCAGGAACATGACAGCATAAGAAAAACATAGTCTAATGATGAGATCGACGGTTCGATTCCTACTTAGGCCCTTTGGCATTGGCAGCTATCTATTTCTACAAGATGGCGGCTATACATAGCTTCTTATGAGACAGCTTAAGAGCGCTTGCACAAGATGGCTGCTGCTCTTATGAGACGCCCTAGGGGTGCTTGCGGGAGGTAGCAGCGACAAGACGATGACTATACACAGCTGCTTATGATACGGCCTAGAGGTGCTTACACAAGATGGTGGCTGCTCTGATGAAGAAAGCTAGCTTTGCATCGTGCTGGTATTTTTACAGCACTAAACCTCATACCTTTGAAATGTGGTGGCGGGTAATTTGAAAAATTCGACGTGCTTTTTCTTCACAGCGGCTATCTTTAGACAATAGCAGCTATACATCAGCTGTTAAGGCCTCCTCTTATGTCAAGGCATAGCTCTATCGAACAAGTTTAAACCTGCATCGGAATAGCTAGAGTTAGCACGTGCTGCAGTGATGACGTCATTAAGCATGTTTAGACTTGCAAATCACAGAAGAAACGTAACAAGGCTGGAATCGAAAACTGCACTCTATGCCGTTAACTTTATCATGAGATCGGAACATTGATTGAAGTGTTTAGAACACTAAATAAGTAGAACCGAACACTGTACTCGATACAACATGTGTTTAGAACATGTCAGGGGATACCTTTGTTCTAAGAAGATTAGTTTACCGCACATTCCTTGTAGGGCTAATGGGCTAAGGGGCTAATGGGCAAAAGGGCTAATGGGCAAAAGGGCTAAAGGGCTAATGGGCTAAAGGGCTAAATGGCTAAAGGGCTAAAGGAGCAACAACCTCATCGATCGCTATCAGCAAGAACGCTTGTACTTTGTTAAGTGTAGATAATTAATCTTTATTTGTAAATGGTTTCATGTTCAGAACAAGGAATTGAACCTAGGGGTTACGTCTTACTTAATAAAATCCCCGAGGTGCGATGAGTTACGTTTTTCGAACTAGTGTTTGGAACACTGAACTTTTCAAGATGATAGCAGAGAGTTTAGCAATGTTCTGTTGTTGGATTATAAATTCCGCGCTACAACATGCATAAGGTGGCAGCCTTGAGGTTTATTGCCGTAAAGATGACAAGAGTGAGGTTAACAATGTTCCGTTGTTGGATTTTAAATTCCGCGCTATAACATGCATAAGGTGGTAGCCTTGAGGTTTACCGCCGTAAAGATGGCAGCAGTGAGGTTAGCGACGCTCTATTGTCCTTCAAAGTGAGGTTAGGGTTCGTCAAGAAGACAGGTGTCAAAAAATGCACGTGGCTATGTTTACCAAACAAGAGCACTTGGTCGTGACGTCACGGTCACGTAATCAATTCTTAGCACTGCTGCCATCTTTACGGCGGTAAACCTCAAGGTTACCACCTTATGCATGTTATAGCGCGGAATTTAAAATCCAACAACGGAACATTGTTAACCTCACTCTTGTCATCTTTACGGCAGTAAACCTCAAGGCTGCCACCTTATGCATGTTGTAGCGCGGAATTTATAATCCAACAACAGAACGTTGGTAAACTCTCTGCTATCATCTTGAAAAGTTCAGTGTTCCAAACATTAGTTCGAAAAACGTAACTCATCGCACCTCGGGGACTTTATTAGGTAGGACGTAACCCCTAGGTTCCATTCCTTGTTCTGAACATGAAACCATTTACAAATAAAGATTAATTTTCTACACTTAACAAAGTACAAGCGTTCTTGCTGATAGCGATCGATGAGGTTGTTGCTCCTTTAGCCCTTTAGCCCTTTAGCCATTTAGCCCTTTAGCCCATTAGCCCTTTAGCCCTTTTGCCCATTAGCCCTTTTGCCCATTAGCCCTTTAGCCTATTAGCCCTACAAGGAATGTGCGGTAAACTAATCTTCTTAGAACAAAGGTATCCCCTGACATGTTCTAAACACATGTTGTATCGAGTACAGTGTTCGGTTCTACTTATTTAGTGTTCTAAACACTTCAATCAATGTTCCGATCTCATGATAAAGTTAACGGCATAGAGTGCAGTTTTCGATTCCAGCCTTGTTACGTTTCTTCTGTGATTTGCAAGTCTAAACATGCTTAATGACGTCATCACTGCAGCACGTGCTAACTCTAGCTATTCCGATGCAGGTTTAAACTTGTTCCATAGAGCTATGCCTTGACATAAAAGGAGGCCTTAACAGCTTATGTATAGCCGCTATTGTCTAAAGATAGCCGCTGTGAAGAAAAAGCACGTCGAATTTTTCAAATTACCCGCCACCACATTTCAAAGGTATGAGGTTTAGTGCTGTAACAATACCTGCACGATGCAAAGCTAGCTTTCTTCATCAGAGCAGCCACCATCTTGTGTAAGCACCCCTAGGCCGTATTGTACCGTTCCCGTCTGAAATACAGTCCACCGGCGCCAATCGGAGAGCTGCGTGTTCGGTTCTTAAAAAATTGATCGGGCTAAAATAAAATTTAAAATCTCAGGATAAAATAATACCATGGGTATATGAACGGGAAACAGTATCATATTTCCGAAATAAATTACAAAATAAAGGGGTAAGATGGATTTATTAACTAATAAAACATTATTGAAATTCGAGATAAACAAAAATAATTAAAATATGGCTCAAATAAATGCCAAAAAAAAATTAATATGTGCCGAGCACATAATTAACATAAATTTACAACAATTTACAAAGGACGGGCAATGTCCCGTTTCAAAATGAAAACATTTACAAAATAAACGCAACGACCTGGGGAAGAAATTCACACTTCGCTACGACCTACGCAGTTAAATTCATTTTAACGCATCCTGACGGATATCATTTAAATTATAATTACAGGACATACCGCGACAGAATAAAATTATGCTAAATCCGATCCATAATAAAACTATATATATACATCACTTATCATCAAATCAATATTTCAGGGACCTTAGCTTACATCTACACTGAATTTACTTAACAGACCGTTCTGTTATAAATTGGATGGCTTAGAAGCCTGCTTCCCAATAGAATGAGTTTCGGACTCATATTTAAGAACAAATCTTTTTCAACGCTGGCCATGACATAATCAACAACAATCCAAGTAACACAAATTAATACAAAAAAAACACTCTCGGAGAAACCTGTAATGACATGCAATAAAAAAAATAATATCATCTGTGTATTCAATATCTGAAGTATAAACAATAAGATACTAGACTCCTTCATCTAAAAAGAACGCCGAACCCCAGGCTCAGCCTTCCGTCTGTTGATCTTTCACTAGCACGCTGTAATATAAATCACGGAACACTTCTATGCGCCTGCTATGAAACATCTTACTTCGCCAGAAAAGACTCTAACTAATTGGTTTGGTAAATCTTGCCTGAGAAATTCTAATATGTTTGAAAACATAAATTACGCTGCCATTCACTTCTCTGTTCATTTAATTAATACAAGGCCTCAAACTCAAACAATGGGACCCATACACATTCCTATGGCCTTAACTACATATTCCAATATAACACGGCTTGCAGATATGATACTCAACACATCTGGCCTAACACTTTGGGGTCCGTGAGTTCGATTCTCACAATCATAATTAACACTTGAGGCAAATCAAACCTCTCTTTTTCCATGCAGCTGACACCATTATATCTTTCCGATATTCACATATAGTAATCTCAGTTACAGGCTAATCTTGCCTTTTTCTCGTAAAAACATAACTCAATACCAATTAGCTAGTTCTCTCTGCGGATCTAGAAGATATTAGTTCGACGGTGCACGTATACGTTGGTCATCACTGCCATGTATTCCTATAAACGTGCTACATGCAGGAAAAAAAATACCTTACTAAATTTTATTCCCAGACCAAACTTTAGGCTGTGTAGCCTTCATACTAAAAGAGTCTACATCTTGTACCAAAATGGAATACACAGTTACCTTTAGACATATATATCCTCATCTACACCTAATCATTTCCCTCTTTCCCATCTAATAAAAAGGTAATAAAGTAAAATATAAAAATCAGGGTTCCAAACATGCATTTCCCTGAAACATGACACTAATCTATAAAAATACAACATAGCTCAGTCACAACAAGACTGACATTTACATTTACATTACATTACACTGGGATCGAATTAGCCTAATTCCTTCTATCTAAGCATGCCTATAATTAAAAATGAACTTAACTGGTAGCGTCTCAGTTTCTTCATGATTCCAGGCCACAGCGTCCAGCAAATTACGCCATTATTGCACCAAACTGCATGGCGTCATCAAATACTCTGCAAGTCTTTTCTTCTCTCTTCATCATTATGTAATAGTGCTTCGCACACACCATTTAATTGTACCGATACGATGACGACGGTTCGTACAAGTCCTTCGCGAAACCGAACGCGTACCGGACACGGTATTTGCACAAACCGTATGCAAATTACGCATACGCGGGTACGGAAATATCGACAGTAACTATCGTTTTATTGATATTATCCCGTGTCACCACCGCACTTTGACATACGTGATACCTGATATATTTATATAGCAAAGGTAATTGCTCTGTTAATATACTATGCACACTCGTAACTGAAATCTATCACTTGCATTCATGTAATGCATATTTTCAGAAAGGAAAACGTTTCAGCTTCACAAATTTACTATTCATATGTTCAAACTGGTCACTTAAAAAGGTTACTTTCCTATACCACTGGCTTAATATCAAAAACACCGACCCGCGCGGTTCACACTTCAAAAGCAGAGTGACTTTCCATTTCCAGAGGCTACTATATACACCAAGCTCCCGGTATTAGTCATGTCTTAGGGGATTCCACTGACGCGATGACGTTGCTGCTCACCCACTACTCTGCAAAGCGCTGATTCAATAAAAATATGTTGATTACTTTATTAATTCAAATTAAGTATTGCAACTGTCTACAGGTAGTTCTTTTAATGTTTAACTGGCTTCTATTTTATATTTAAACCGTGGAGTCTAGCTTTATAACAAATTGCCTGATAAAATAAAGAGTAGTACAGCACTGTAAATTTAGAAGTTGGTAAGACTGACTTAATTTGTTTTGTAAATCCCTTCATTCTGCCATATCGCTTCCAGGGCTGTAATTGGTTCTTTTATAATCGGCCGCTCTCAAACACTCTCGTGCATCCCCGAGTGACTCATACGGAGTACTCGACATTTTCACTGTTGCTATGCTTAGATAAGAAGCTATTACTGATGTCACCCGATGACGGAATACTGCATTACGCAACTTCTAGGTCGCATCATGACTCCCTTCGAATATGAACTGCAAAATATTACAACATATTATATAATTGATGTTTTGGGGCATATATGATATGGCACATTCTCCCCATACCCCGTAAAAAAAAATATGTGAAAACGTATTTTTTTTTATTTTTATGATTCACTACTATGGCTCCATTTCAGTTATTCTCTCGGATAATAATATTTCACGTTCAGCTAGCATCTCTCCTTCTCTTTCTGAGCTTCAAAAAATATTTCCAAAAGAGCTTGAAACTTGCGTTCATTTCCGTCACATTGATGACAAATTTCTGCTGGTAATGGGTCTGTGTCTTCTATATCTGCCATGTTTACATCCTCTGTAGCTTCTTCTTCGTCTTCTTGATCCACATCTTCTTCTACTGGGTCATCTTCTTCGTCGATGTCATCATCATCTTCGTCATCTCCTAAGTCATCATCTTCTTGTACTTCATCAATTGCTATAAATGAGTCATTTTCCGGATGGCTCCAGTATTCCTCATATCGTAATCTGCTGCATGTGGGTTCAATCCTTTATTTTGTTCTGCTTCCCGGAATCCGCGGTAAGCATTGCTCTCTGCACCATGGTTTTGGCCACTCGTGTTTCCCTGTATGGCCTGTTGCCATTGATCTTCGTCCTGTCGTTTACTTCTCAACTCCGTCACGTATCTCTGCGACTCAGCATTCCTTTGTTGATAATCAGATCTTTGTCTGAAATCGTTCCGAAAAACCATATTCCTTCTATTCTCCCATCTATTGTAAGGTCGCCGCTGACCTGCATAACCTCTATGCCGATATCTAAATGTTCGTCCATTCCTTCCATATGAATAATTATTTCCTCTATTATCGTTCCTATCTTGGGTATATCCTTGTCCTCTCCTATCATCTGGATAATTATTGAAATTCCATTCACCTCTCCGTGATTGCTCATTTTCAACTGGTCTAGCTTGCTGTGATATCGTCTGCGTTCCTGAACTTTGCACTCGACCTCCCTTCCTCATCTTAGGTGGTGGACTTCTATCTTCCGTTAAATCAATCGTATGTAAAGCCTCCGAATGTCTGATCCGTGGTTGATTTTGTGTAGAAGTTAAATCCAACTGACGTAAAGTCAATTCCGCCTCAGTCGCTGTTCTAACATTTGCTGCTATTAGAGTTCTCTGCACTTCCAACGGTAATTGTCTAGATATCGCTACGATCATCTCGGATTCGGAAGGTGGTGTGTCCAAATCTCTGAATTTGATAATTTGGGAAATAAAATAATTAGCAAACCTTGTTGGAATAGTAGCAGGATATTTTTTTGAATAAAGCTCCATACGTAATGACTGCTGTATAGATACATCCCAGAATTTTTTTAAGAATGCTACCTTAAATTCCTCATACGTACTGAATGTATACTGGAATGCCATCATCCATTCTAAAGCCGAATCAGATAAGAATTTGCTAATTGTACGTAATCTTCTATCAGCTGGTACCTTCGCATCTGTCATATAATCTTCTATCTCTCGAAGAAATGCCCTTGGTGTTCTATCATCTAGTCCACTAAATTTACGGGGTTTATCTTCTGAAGATGTACGAAATATATTATAAATTTGGCCTCCATTCGTCTCTCTTGGCGTAGATGATTTTTCTTCCGGTCTTGGTAAATTCAACAGATCGCTAAGTAGAGCTGGTTCACTAGCTTGACTCGCTTCTCTTTCAATACTATCATTCTGCATTGAACACTTCAGTTTATCCATTTCCTTATTTGTTCTTAGATCAAGTAATTCTATTTTATCCTTCAAATATTGTACTTCCTTTTCCACAGATATCAACTTATTCGTATTCTTCTGCGAAGATTCAGCCCATGCCTCAATATTTGCACCTACTTCTTGTATATTGACTCTAGCATTCTCTCTATCTACTAAAATCATCTTCTTGATCTCTTCACCCTTGCCTGCAATTTGATCTACAACCTCTTTTCTCAATTCCTTTTCCATCGTTCTCATCTTTGACTCAGTTTCCCGTTGTTTTTCACCTAACTTCGCTTCCAACTGATCCGCATTCTTCCGTTGTACTTCGGCTATCTGGGCACTAATTTCCTCCGTAATATTGGAAAATCTTTCTTCTGTAGCCTCGCTTAAGTGGTCGATCGCGCTTCGATTCTTGCCTATCTCAGTTCGCGCCTCCTCTAAGCTATTTGTCATTTCCTCCAATTGCTTTTCAGTCTTTACGGCTCCATCTGTTATTTTGCCAGTTAACTCCTCAACGGTTTTTCTAATCCGGTCTACCTGTTCCTCATTTCTATTCTCTATATCATCCATACGCTTTTCTAAACGTATCATCCCTTCCTGACAGCACTTTTGAACATGATCAATCTTTTCCTCCAGTTTACAATTCCCCTGTACTATTTTACCAGAAAGTTCATTAATGTTTTTAAGTTCGCGATTTATCGCTTCCGCAGTCACCAAGTCTATTTTCTCCGTAATCTGCCGCATACGCTCCTGTTCACGTTTTTCATCTTCAACCGCTGCTAACTCAATTGTTTCCATGATATTAGCCAGGTTTTCCTGATTACGCTCCCTTTCACGTTTTTCCGCTTCCGCAGACACCAAGTCTATTTTCTCCGTAATCTGCTGCATACGCTCCTGTTCACGTTTTTCCGCTGCTTTCTCCGCCAAGTCCATCTTAGCCAACAGGTCACCTAAGGTTACTGCCATAATACCAAATCAAATACGACTACGCGGCCTAGAATCACTTCCGAAAACTTTAAGTGTGTTCCCCAGGTTTATAGATTAATTTCATCAGTTTCTGCGATTTACGTTACTCAAGGAAAACAAACAATATGGCTTCACAATACGCCATGCAGAAACTACCTACCGAATGTCAATAATGTTTTCATCACGCGTAATCAAAATAAAATGAAAACAAATAATTTAATCCATAGCCCCAAATATTTTAAATAAATATAGGCTTTTCCTAATATGGGCTTAAAACTATGCATTAGACAACAATGCCTAACTATATTTGCATATTATCTCCAGCTAAAGGATGATATTTCCCGTTACAATGGTCCATACACCTTCAACCTTCAATAACAATGCCACTATAGTTATCCTTTCCATCTGAGATTGAGGCTATCTCGTGTCCCTGACTGAATCTAAATAACAAAACTACCAACGCACTGGCTATTTACTATACTTTTACTATTTACTTTACTATATTATTTACTATACAAACAAATTATTCAGGCTATGTCTACGATCAATTATATCTGAAGGATATAACAGCATCTGCCTCACGTGAAATCATTTTATTGTTCACGAATTCCAATGGAATCATTCAATATTTGACATGCCTTTCTCATCGGCTATCATATTCTATGCACGATATCTACCATATAAAAAATATAAATGCCGATATTTTCCCAACGTAATTTAATATATTCAGTAATTACTAATTTTTTCTAAATATATTTTGACTTCTTGTATTCTCATACCAACTAGTAATATTGAACACAGGACCTTAGACTCAACTGTCTACTACGTTAGGTTGCCAGTTCACATGACTCCGTCTGGGTATCGAATAAGAATCTCAGACTTCATCATCTATCATCCGCCCATTCGAAATTATCTCTACCTATCTAAATTTATAAATATTAAAGCTCAGGTATCCATTATGGACATTCCCAAAATTTCGAATTCCAAAATCCTATAAAAGCCTATATAACAACTTGCTATGTGTGCGAAGAGCATCATTCTGTTGGCTCCAAATAGGTGCGACGTTTTTCACTATTTGTGGTTTCAATATCCATATAATAGCCTTAACAAAAATATATAACGTCTGCCTACATTAAATATTAAGTCGCACATTCAGGGTTAACAATACAAATTTAAATAATATACTACTCCGTTCCTGAATAATAATATCCGGACATAGCAATGATAATGGGCGACAACAATGCGCTATCCTGGCTATGGAGCTTACCCAATCAACATGATAATCCGCCCCACATACGGAAGCCATAAGATAAATATGTACCGTTCCCGTCTGAAATACAGTCCACCGGCGCCAATCGGAGAGCTGCGTGTTCGGTTCTTAAAAAATTGATCGGGCTAAAATAAAATTTAAAATCTCAGGATAAAATAATACCATGGGTATATGAACGGGAAACAGTATCATATTTCCGAAATAAATTACAAAATAAAGGGGTAAGATGGATTTATTAACTAATAAAACATTATTGAAATTCGAGATAAACAAAAATAATTAAAATATGGCTCAAATAAATGCCAAAAAAAATTAATATGTGCCGAGCACATAATTAACATAAATTTTCAACAATTTACAAAGGACGGGCAATGTCCCGTTTCAAAATGAAAACATTTACAAAATAAACGCAACGACCTGGGGAAGAAATTCACACTTCGCTACGACCTACGCAGTTAAATTCATTTTAACGCATCCTGACGGATATCATTTAAATTATAATTACAGGACATACCGCGACAGAATAAAATTATGCTAAATCCGATCCATAATAAAACTATATATATACATCACTTATCATCAAATCAATATTTCAGGGACCTTAGCTTACATCTACACTGAATTTACTTAACAGACCGTTCTGTTATAAATTGGATGGCTTAGAAGCCTGCTTCCCAATAGAATGAGTTTCGGACTCATATTTAAGAACAAATCTTTTTCAACGCTGGCCATGACATAATCAACAACAATCCAAGTAACACAAATTAATACAAAAAAAAACACTCTCGGAGAAACCTGTAATGACATGCAATAAAAAAAATAATATCATCTGTGTATTCAATATCTGAAGTATAAACAATAAGATACTAGACTCCTTCATCTAAAAAGAACGCCGAACCCCAGGCTCAGCCTTCCGTCTGTTGATCTTTCACTAGCACGCTGTAATATAAATCACGGAACACTTCTATGCGCCTGCTATGAAACATCTTACTTCGCCAGAAAAGACTCTAACTAATTGGTTTGGTAAATCTTGCCTGAGAAATTCTAATATGTTTGAAAACATAAATTACGCTGCCATTCACTTCTCTGTTCATTTAATTAATACAAGGCCTCAAACTCAAACAATGGGACCCATACACATTCCTATGGCCTTAACTACATATTCCAATATAACACGGCTTGCAGATATGATACTCAACACATCTGGCCTAACACTTTGGGGTCCGTGAGTTCGATTCTCACAATCATAATGAACACTTGAGGCAAATCAAACCTCTCTTTTTCCATGCAGCTGACACCATTATATCTTTCCGATATTCACATATAGTAATCTCAGTTACAGGCTAATCTTGCCTTTTTCTCGTAAAAACATAACTCAATACCAATTAGCTAGTTCTCTCTGCGGATCTAGAAGATATTAGTTCGACGGTGCACGTATACGTTGGTCATCACTGCCATGTATTCCTATAAACGTGCTACATGCAGGAAAAAAAAAACCTTACTAAATTTTATTCCCAGACCAAACTTTAGGCTGTGTAGCCTTCATACTAAAAGAGTCTACATCTTGTACCAAAATGGAATACACAGTTACCTTTAGACATATATATCCTCATCTACACCTAATCATTTCCCTCTTTCCCATCTAATAAAAAGGTAATAAAGTAAAATATAAAAATCAGGGTTCCAAACATGCATTTCCCTGAAACATGACACTAATCTATAAAAATACAACATAGCTCAGTCACAACAAGACTGACATTTACATTTACATTACATTACACTGGGATCGAATTAGCCTAATTCCTTCTATCTAAGCATGCCTATAATTAAAAATGAACTTAACTGGTAGCGTCTCAGTTTCTTCATGATTCCAGGCCACAGCGTCCAGCAAATTACGCCATTATTGCACCAAACTGCATGGCGTCATCAAATACTCTGCAAGTCTTTTCTTCTCTCTTCATCATTATGTAATAGTGCTTCGCACACACCATTTAATTGTACCGATACGATGACGACGGTTCGTACAAGTCCTTCGCGAAACCGAACGCGTACCGGACACGGTATTTGCACAAACCGTATGCAAATTACGCATACGCGGGTACGGAAATATCGACAGTAACTATCGTTTTATTGATATTATCCCGTGTCACCACCGCACTTTGACATACGTGATACCTGATATATTTATATAGCAAAGGTAATTGCTCTGTTAATATACTATGCACACTCGTAACTGCAATCTATCACTTGCATTCATGTAATGCATATTTTCAGAAAGGAAAACGTTTCAGCTTCACAAATTTACTATTCATATGTTCAAACTGGTCACTTAAAAAGGTTACTTTCCTATACCACTGGCTTAATATCAAAAACACCGACCCGCGCGGTTCACACTTCAAAAGCAGAGTGACTTTCCATTTCCAGAGGCTACTATATACACCAAGCTCCCGGTATTAGTCATGTCTTAGGGGATTCCACTGACGCGATGACGTTGCTGCTCACCCACTACTCTGCAAAGCGCTGATTCAATAAAAATATGTTGATTACTTTATTAATTCAAATTAAGTATTGCAACTGTCTACAGGTAGTTCTTTTAATGTTTAACTGGCTTCTATTTTATATTTAAACCGTGGAGTCTAGCTTTATAACAAATTGCCTGATAAAATAAAGAGTAGTACAGCACTGTAAATTTAGAAGTTGGTAAGACTGACTTAATTTGTTTTGTAAATCCCTTCATTCTGCCATATCGCTTCCAGGGCTGTAATTGGTTCTTTTATAATCGGCCGCTCTCAAACACTCTCGTGCATCCCCGAGTGACTCATACGGAGTACTCGACATTTTCACTGTTGCTATGCTTAGATAAGAAGCTATTACTGATGTCACCCGATGACGGAATACTGCATTACGCAACTTCTAGGTCGCATCATGACTCCCTTCGAATATGAACTGCAAAATATTTTAACATATTATATAATTGATGTTTTGGGGCATATATGATATGGCACAGTATCATAAGCAGCTGTGTATAGTCATCGTCTTGTCGCTGCTACCTCCCGCAAGCACCCCTAGGGCGTCTCATAAGAGCAGCAGCCATCTTGTGCAAGCGCTCTTAAGCTGTCTCATAAGAAGCTATGTATAGCCGCCATCTTGTAGAAATAGATAGCTGCCAATGCCAAAGGGCCTAAGTAGGAATCGAACCGTCGATCTCATCATTAGACTATGTTTTTCTTATGCTATCATGTTCCTGATACTGCAAACCTAGGTATCAGGTGGAAAAATTTTGTCCGTTTTCGAGATATTTAACATTTTGCATTTAAGCCCCAAATGTAATGAATCGAACCTGCGCGGTACGTTATACTCTCTACCATGGCTGGACCTGATCATGTTACGAAGACTTGCTTCATTACAAGCTGAAACAGAGCTAATGCCAAAGGGCCTAAGTTAGAACCGAACCGTTGATCTCATCATTAGACTATGTTTTTCTTATGATATCATGTTCCCCATACTGCGAACCGAGGTATGGGTATAGAAAAATTTTGTCCGTTTTGCTCTACGATTCACCGTTTTCGAGATATTTAACATTATGCATTTAAGCCCCAAATTTAATGAATCGAACTAGCACGACACGTTAGCCTCTAAGCTAGCTTTCTTCATAAGAGCAGCAGCCATCTTGCGCAAGCACCCTTAAGGCGTCTCATAAGGAGTCGTGTATAGCCGCCATCTTGCGTCCGCCATCTTGCGCAAGCATCCTTATGGCATCTCTAGCCATCTTGTGCAAGGACCCTTAAGCCGCCTCATAAGAGCAACCGCCATCTTGCGCAAGCATCTCTATGGCGTCTCATAAGGAGCCTTGTATAACCGCCATCTTGCGCAAGCATCCCAAGGGCATCTCATAAGAACCTATGTATAGCGGCCATCTTGCATAAGCACCTTTAACGAGTCATGTATAGCCACCATCTTGTGCAATTAGCGTCGAGAGATGGCTGATGTAGAATTTTTCTTTTTAAATTATCCGCCACCATATTTCAAAGGTATGTACCTAAAGAGTGTAGCACTGAGCTCTATAGATTAAAGATGGCGGATGACAGCTGACAAAAAAAGCGTGAGTTTGTTTACTAAACAAGAGCACGTGGAATTTTTCAATTTGCCGCCACCACATTTCAAAGGTATCTAGCTAAAGATGGCAGCACGGTGCTCTATTGATTAAAGATGGCGGATGACAGCTAACAGAACTTTTCAAATTGCCCGCTACTACATAGAGCGCAGCACGGTGCTCTATTGATTAAAGATGGTGGATGACAGCTGTCAAAAAAATCACGTGGCTTTATTTACTAAACAAGAGCACATAGAATTTTTCAAATTGCCGCCACCACATTTCAAAGGTAACTAGCTAAAGAGCGCAGCACTGAGGTTTGTGATGCAAGATGGCGGATGACAACTGTCAGAAAAAAAGCACGTGAGTTTCTAAAGCACGTGGAATTTGCCACCGCCACAAAGAGGGCAACATGGTGCTCAAAGATGGCTGCTGTCACGTGGAATTGCCTGCCACCACAGGTATCTAGCTAAAGAGGGCAGCACGATGCTCTCTGGATTAAAGATGGCTGCTATCAAAAAGCATTTTTCAAATTATCCGCCACCACATTTCAAAGGTAAGTAGCTAAAGAGGGCACCACTGTGCTCTATGGATTAAAGATGGTGGATGACAGCTGTCAAAAAAGCACGTGGATTTGTTTACCGATTCAAAGCTCGCTCTAGTAAGGTTAAGTTGGTAGCACTAAGGTTTAGGCCCGTTAAGATGGCAGCACTGCGGATGACAGCTGTGACGTACCACATTTCAAAGGTAAGTAGCTAAAGAGGGCAGCACTGTGCTCTATAGATTAAAGATGGCGGATGTCAGCTGTCAAAAAAGCACATGGCTTTGTTTCCAAACAAGAGCACGTGGAATTGTCTGCCACCACATTTCAAAGGTATCTAGCTAAAGAGGGCAGCACTGTGCTCTGTTGATTAAAGATGGCGGATGACGGCTGTCGAAAAAGCGCGTGAGTTTGTTTCCAAACAAGAGCATGTAGAATTTGCCGCCACCACATAGAGGGCAGCACGGTGCTCTCTTGATTAAAGATGGCTGCTGTCACGTGGAAATATCTGCGACCACATTTCAAAGGTATCTAGCTAAAGAGGGCAGCACGGTGCTCTCTAGATTAAAGATGGCTGCTGTCAAAAAGCATTTTTCCAATTATCCGCCACCACATTTCAAAGGTAAGTAGCTAAAGAGAGCTCCACTGTGCTCTATAGATTAAAGATGGCGGATGACAGCTGTCAAAAAAGCACGTGGTTTTGTTTACCGATTCTAATCTCGCGCTAGTGAGGTTAAGTTGGTAGCACTGAGGTTTAGGCCCGTTAAGATGGCAGCACTGCGGATGAAAGGTGACGAATTTGCAGCTACTGCGATAAAGAGGGCAGCACAGTGCTCTGTAGTTTAAAGATGGCGGATGACAGCTGTCAAAAAGCACGTGGCTGTCAAAAAACACGTGGCTTTGTTTATCTCGCGCTAGTTAGGTTAAGTTGGTACTACTGAGGTTTAGGCCCGTCAAGATGGCAGTACTGAGGTTAGCGATGCGTTGTTGTCTGTCAAAAAGCACGTGGCTGTCAAGAAACACGTGGCTTTGTTTATCTCGCGCTAGTTAGGTTAAGTTGGCACTTCTGAGGTTTAGGCCCGTCAAGATGGCAGTACTGAGGTTAGCGATGCGTTGTTGTCGATGATAGCTGTCAAAAAGCACGTGGCTTTGTTTACAAATTCAAATTTCCCGCGGGTGGTGGAGGAGACCTCTGGGAGGCCTCCGGCTGCAGTGGTGGTTGAGGAGGCATCTGGGAGGCCTCTGGCTGTGGTGGCGGTGGAGGTGGCCTCTAGGAGGCCTCTGGCTGTGGTGGCGGTGGAGGTGGCCTCTGGGAGCCCGCGGTGGCGGTGGCGCCAGAACCATCCAATTATACTACTTCACAGCACTACTCAAGCTGGCCAGTCTTTACCTGAAAGGTGCTTAAGCCTTATTGACGGAACTTTCATTCGCGCTCACCAGTCCAGTCAATCCGCGCAGCAGGTCCGTGCAGACAGCTACGGTCGTAATGCTGAAAGAAATATTCCGACAGTTGTTACAGGGAAGTCCGTTTACTGCCTACTTTGGAGGGGATAAGGGAGTATAGTTACCAAGGAAACGTGGGTGGGCCCACTGCGGTTGCCACGGTGATAACTGACAAGCCTGCTGGCTGGCTCGTGTTGTTTGGAGTTACCAAACCATTCACTTCTGAGTTGTGTACAACAGCACAAAGTGGTCTGAACGAGCGAACAAGTGAGGCTAAAACGAGGGGAAGGAGAAAGGAATGCAGGAACGTGCAACACCGTACTGTTTTCATTCTCTGGCCATATTTATCAGAATTCTTCTTTTAATATTACGGGTATAGGTTTAACACCGGCTACGGGCCACACAACACAGGATGCTTGGTTCGACTGCAGCAATGTATACATTCACAGTAAACAATTAAACAGCAACTGTTAAACAGTGCTAAACAGCAGGACAGTACTAGTCACAAAGCGAGTATGAACACAATTCCAATTACACTCATGATACAGCTCAGGTCACCGACTCTACGATGATCCTCAGTCCACAGAAGAACACACACAGTACTTTCTCAGACAGTACACAGACTTCCGTTCCGTACATCATCTTTAGATCTTCAGTCCAACCACTCAATCGACACACCGAAGCAACAACAACTACTCCTCATTCAACCACTCAAACAACAGAATATTTCTACCCGTCATTGTTGGTGCTTTGTCAAGAATGACCACAAAAAGAACTGAGCACAATACAAAACACATCGGATAACACGGAGTAAATGAACTGGCATATGGCTTTTAATGCCGGGAGTGTCCGAGGACATGTTCGGCTCGCCAGGTGCAGGTCTTTTGATTTGACACCCGTAGGCAACCTGATCGTCGTGAAGAAATGATGATGAAGACGACACGTACACCCAGCCCCCGCGCCTGCGAAATTAACCAATGGTGGTTAAAATTCCCCACCCTGCCGGGAATCGAACCCGCGACCCCTGTGACCAAAGGCCAGCACGCTAAGCATTTAGCCATGGAGCCGGACAACACGGGGCTACAGTAAACAACAGATCGACAACACTGGTAACCGGTTCTAGAGTCTAACACACGTTATCGGAGCGATCGGCTGCTTATGATTGCCTGTTTATAAATTCACTTAGCCTCCGCCAAAAGGCAGCGCTCAATTGTCAAGTCGAAACTCATAAGAACTGAACTACAGCGACAGCCAACACCACCGTAGCCCTCATCCTAGACACCGAACCCCAACACACTGAGTTTCAAAGGAACCTAGATATCCTTCTATCGTATCCTCCCTTCCTTCCTTCCTTCCTTCCTTCCTTCCTTCCTTCCTTCCTTCCTTCCTTATAACTTAATTTTCCTTCTCCTTCTTTCCTGTCTGTTTTCTTGTATTTAAGTGAATTTTCCTTTGTTCATTTCGTTGTTTTATTTAAAAAATATAAAAATATAGGAAGGTATAAGTTATATTGATGGCCTAATTAGAAAACCTCGCATCTCCCAATTATTTTCCTATCCATTATTTGGATGGTGATCTCTCGGACATTTCAATAATAGAGTAAGGCAAGGTTGTATATAATCACCTCAACTCTACAACATCTATACAGAGCCTGTCTTCAAGACAGTTCTTGATGGCTCTAATGGTGGAATGACGATTGGCGGCAGAAAAATTAGTAACCTGCGATTTTCAGATGACACTTCCTTTATAGCTGGAAGTGAAGAGAAACTCACTGACCAGTTTACAAGAGTGAAGAATATTAGCCTTCACTACGGTCCAAAGATAAACATGAAAAAGTTCAAATTAATGGTAGTTGATCGACAAGGTCAAATCCAACCTACAGGATGTCTAAAGAACCTGGAGATAGTGAAGGAATTAGTATACGTTGGGTCAGTCATCAATGAAGCTGTGTGATAGTGATCCAAAGTCGTATTGTTCTAGGTCGCGCTGCAGTGGTTGAACTCACCAAGATCTGGCAGAGCCGGGCAATATCAAAAGCTACGAAGATGCGCTTGGTGGAATCACTAGTGTTCTCAGTCTTTTTGTATGGCTGCGAGACCTGGACCATGACTGCTAGAGGTAAACTTCGAATAGAAACCTATGAGATGTAATGCTGGTGCAGAATGCTGGGTGTACCCTGGAAGGAAAGAAGAACCAATGCTTTCATTCTGAATGGACTGAGCATCAAGAAACATCTATCTTCCCGTGTGAGTGAGTGTTACCTCCTGTTCCTTGACCACGCTTTCAGCCGACAAGGAGAGAAGAAGATCACTAGACTACCTCTTCAGATCTGGATGGAGGCATCTTGTCAAGGCTGTAACTCATAAATGATAACAGTTATGAGATCTCGACGCTCTGTAATGAGCAAAACGAATGAATGATTTTCCTTAAAACTGATCACGCCTCCAAGTCAAATAAGGATATGTAATCCATCAGAACAATTTTCGTTGTGTTAATTTTTCTGTGCCGATGTGCAAAGGAAAATGAACCTTGCGTACAGTTCGCGTAAGAAAATGAACACAACGAAAATTGTTCTGATGGGCTGCATATCGTCGTTGCCGGGAGAAAACCTCCTATGTGATAATAATTTTGGAGATATACTGACCCGCAGCACATGCATTAAGAAAAGCGAGAATGCCTTAACGATTTCACACAATATTGCGCCTTAGATGATAGAATCTTATCGGCTAAAGTTCTAAAATATTTCACATAGGAGGTTTGGTCCCAAGAGCGACGATATCCACATGTGACTGGGATTCGGGACCAGTCGCAAGGGAAATAATGGGCTGGAAGAACATTGTCACATTCGTGGTTTTGCCACAGCAGTGACGCTATGTACATGTGTGTCCTTGATAAATGTTCCTATATTTTTTGTTTTATTTAAATAACTATTATAAATATTACGAATCTTTATAATTCGGTGTTAGGGTTTTCTGATCCTGAACAAATACATAGTCAGCAGTCCAAAGACGTATGCGACTCAAGTATTCCTTTATGTCATTCATAACGGTATGCACGTGATCTCGATGATGAGATCTGTAGATCGCCCTCATTCAGGTAACACTGTACTTCCTAAGTCTTATTACTCAAATTACGGTAATCACATAAAAAAAGGTCAAAGATAGGAGACGACCTAGCGAAGATCTCTGTGGTACTCCACATTCAACAGTTCGCACTGGAAATAAATGATCACATACAATTTAAATTACTTTTATATTGATGTTAGAAGTATAATTAGTTGCATTGTAACAGTTTAGCTGATAATATGAGGAGATAAAGACAGAACACTTGCCGCGAGTTCTATTGTCTTCAGTCAGATATTTCTGCGGTCGAGTAATATGCAGGAGTTGTAGAGTAAGCGAGAGCGAGGATCTGTATATACTGCAGTATACATGGTTGTATGTATTCCCAAATAATCTCTTTCCCCACACTAAATTGTGAAAAGCAACCGTCAGGCTCACTGTTAACATTATGTAGGAGGAAAGTTTCCTCACCGTCGGCGGTTGCAGTCGTAACCTTGACGTGGGTCATAATATGACTTCCTTACAGTACAATTTTTATCGTCCTCATGTTTGACCAAACAACTTCGGTCATCTGAATGGCTTCTTATCTAGCTTCATTGGATCATCAATTATGTTTGCGCTTAGTAGACGTTACTGGAGGACAGTTGTTAGTGCAGTGCTGGAAGTGAATTTATCGTCATGTTCGTGAAACTCTGCTTACCATTGTGTGTCATCGCCCTAGTGGCAGGTAACTGTGATGATAATTTGTTTTTGCTAGTGGTCTAACTTTGCACTAACACAACGAAACTTTTCTGTGATCTAAAAATGGGATATGCCTACGATTGGGAAGGTAGTAGCTATAACCTCAGTTAGGTACAGCCCCAGAACTTCCTTTGCGTAGAAACGGGAAACAACGGAAAATCATCTTCGGGGCTACCGGCAACGGGATTCGAGCCCACAATCTCCCGTATTCACATCAGAGCTTGGCGACTTGAACCGCGTGGCTAACTCGTTCGGTATAATAATAATAATAATAATAATAATAATAATAATAATAATAATAATAATAATAATAATAATAATAATAATAATGTCCGCTTTTGTGGTGTAGTGGTTAGTGTAATTAGCTGCCACCCACGAAGGCCCGAGTTCGATTCCAGGGTCTGCCACGAAATTTGAAGAGCAGTACGGGGCTGGAACGGAGTCCACTCAGCCTCCGAAGGTCAACTGAGTAGAAGGGGATTCGATTCCCTCCTCAGCCATCCTCGAAGTTGTTTCCGTGGTTTCTCACTTCTCTTCCAGGCAAATGCCGGGATGGTACCTAAGTCCACGGCCGCTTCTTTCACTCTTCCCTGTCTATCCCTCCCAATCTTCACATACCTCTACAAAGTCGCTGTTCAGCATAGCATGTGAGGCCACCTGGGCGAGGTACTGGTCCTTCTCCTCAGTTGTATCCCCGACCCAAAAACTGCCACTCCAAGACACTGTCCTCGAGGCGGTAGAGGTGAGATCCATCGCTGAGTCCGAGGAAAGAATCAACCCTGGAGGGTAAACGGATTAAGAATAGAACAGATGCAAGATGCTAGAGCCACAGCTTACCAAATCAATCATTAATAATGATAATGCTTGTTAAATTGTTTGTATAGAGAAGATACGGTGTTGAACAACCGCTTCAGAGTAGGCGACAATTTTCTTAAGAGCAAAGGTTTTCCTCTTCATCCCTGAATTAAACAACGCGTTCGCCACCAATCAACAAATCGTTCTCTCGCACCGAACGAAAGGCCATGAACGACGAAGTCTGGTTTGCCGTAACTTTCACTATAAGATTCCTCCAAAGAAAGAAATCCACATTTCGTCAGTGATCCTTTCTTCCCTCATAATAGCAATAATAATAACAATATTAATTGTGTTACTGTATTCTTTGTCTTTGACAGCCTGTAGTTGTTGCAGGACGACTTTCAATAAATAATGTAACATCATGTGGCTATTTCTAGTCTGGTTGCAGACGCTGTATGGCGGAACTTCAGACGACGACAGTGTAGGAAATTGTGTGTTAGTGTGGTAGAGAATAGAGCTTCCTATGGTGTGCTAGTTGTGGTGATGTTCGGGACAGCACAAGCCCTGATCCGCCCTGGAATCGAACCCAGTACCCCTTTGACCCAACGCCAATACCTGACATCTCATTATTGTTGTTATTATTATTATTATTATTATTATTATTATTATTATTATTATTATTATTATTATTTCTTACTTTCTTCCTTCCTTTCTTTCTTTCTTTCTTTCTTTCTTTCTTTCTTTCTTTCTTTCTTTCTTTCTTACTCTGTTTACCATCTAGGGCCGGTTTTTCAATGTGGCCTGAAGCGTGAGACTTAGGGTCGGGGAATACAACTGGGGAGAAGGACGAATACCTTTCTCACGCGGCCTTACCTGCTATGCTAAACAGGGGCCTTGAGGAGGAATGGGAATATTGGAAAGGATAGGCAAGGAAGAGGGAAGGAAGCGGCTGTTTCCTAAACAGGTACCATCCCGGCATTCGCCTGGACGAGAAGTGAGAGACAACGGGAAACCACTTCGAGGATGGCTGAGGTGGGAATCGAACTCACCTCTACTCAGTTGACCTACGGAGGCTGAGTGGACCGCGTTCCAGCCCTCGTACTGCTCTTCAAATTTCGTGGCAGAGCCGGGAATGGAACTCGAACCTTCGGGGGTGGCAGCTAATTACACTAACACAACACCACTGAAGCAGACATTATTATTATTATTATTATTACACCGAACGAGTTGGTCACGCGGTTCGATTCGCGAAGCTCTGAGGTTGAATGCGGAAGATTGTGGGCTCGAATCCCACTGCCGGTAGACCCAAAATGATTTTCCGTGGTTTCCCATTTCCACACCAGGGAAAATCTGAGGCTGTACCTAATTAAGTTTATTATTATTATTATTATTATTATTATTATTATTATTATTATTATTATTATTATTATTATTATTATTCTGCTTCTTTCATCGGTCCATACACTGGTTTCGTACAGCCGTTCGTGGTACCTTATTTTGAGCTAGCCTTACAACTTCTAAGTACGAGTAACTGCTACCCCTACTCCAGTCTGCTTGTTTGTTGTCATATTCGTGTCTTTGTATATCTCTACGGTCACTAACTATTTCAATTCCCCAAAAATAAAAAACAAGACATGAATGTCCCAAGATATATCCTATCAATTAATCTCTTCTTCCGGTCAAATCGTCTTCCTCTCACCAACTCGATTTAGTATCTCTTCATCTGCAAACGGATCTACCTTTCTCACTTTCTGCGTTCTTCTGTAACACCACATTCCAAAACCTTCAACTCTCTTTGTTACAGTACTACGAGTAATAATAATAATCGTCTGGCCTTAGCTACCGAGTGTAGACGTTTCAACTTGACGCCATCTGGCTGTCTGCTCGTCAGCTTCGACGTTTTGTTTTACTCAAGCCCTACTAGGTGGCAAACAGAGCAAACCGTAGCTCTGTGGGGCGTCTGTGGCTGAGATTTAATGATTTTTATCGGGTAAACACCAAATGTGTCCGCCTCTGTGGTGTAGTGGTTAGCGTGATTAGCTGCCACCCCCGGAGGTCCGGGTTCGATTCCCGGCTCTGTCACGAAATTTGAAAAGTGGTACGTGGGCTGGAACGGGGTCCACTCAGCCTCGGAAGGACAACTGCGTAGAGGTGGGTTCGATTCCCACCTCAGCCATCCTGGAAGTGGTTTTCCGTGGTTTCCCACTTCTCCTCCAGGCAAATGCCGGGATGGTACCTAACTTACGGCCACGGCCGCTTCCTTCCCTCATCCTTGTCTATCCCTTCCAATCTTCCCCATCCCCCGCAAGGCCCGTGTTCAGCATAGCAGGTGAGGCCGCCTGGGCGAGGTACTGGTCATTCTCCCCAGTTGTATCCCCCAACCAAGGGTCTGAAGCTCCAGGACACTGCTCTTGAGGCGGTAGAGGTGGGATCCCTCGCTGAGTCCGAGGGAAAAACCGAACCTGGAGGGTAAACAGATGATGATGATGATGAAGATGATGAAACACCAAATGTGCCACTAGATTATAATTAATTTAGTTACAAATTTATTACTCAAAATTAGTTCCTGCAGAGTGAAGAATCTAAAAGTTGAAAATTAACTGAGTGGAACTGAAAAGAGATGGCTTCAGTTCCCTTCACTGCAATTTGAAGTGTTCACAGTACAAGAAGATCAATGTCACAGCAGCAGAAACTATGAGTCAAGACGTCGCCAAGTAAATGAAAAACCTACAACCGGTTTTCCAGTCATTGACCGGGTCAGGGATGGAATGAATTAAGCAGATATAGGCTATTAGTACGATGGGGTCGCCACTACCAAAGTCATTAATTAATGACTCATAGATGCTATGAAATAAGAATGAAGAGTATTGCTGGAATGAAAGATGACAGGGAAAACCGGAGTACCTGGAGAAAAACCTGTCCCGCCTCCGCTTTGTCCAGCACAAATCTCACATGGAGCGACCGGGATTTGAAACACGGTATCCAGCGGTGAGAGGCCTACGTTCTGCCGTCTGATCCACGGAGGTTTCTCTCTAAGTAAATAACCGGTGTTATACACAGTTCAAAGAAAAATTAGGGGAACATGTTTTTGAACGTATGCCATACTCCACAAAACAGTACATCACACCCCGGTATATTACCAACCAGACTTTATTCTTTAGCGTTGAAATATAGAAAATAACATCGATGGACTTGCGTTCATTTCCAGAATACAAACGGAAATGTCCAAATAGGGGCGAAAAAAAATGATAACAGTCCTCCAGGGTGGATTCTTATCATCGTCGGAGAGGTTCAGTATGGTGTATATCCTCCTCGAGCATTTATCACAGCTCGGCACCTACGTGGCAAGCTCCGTATAAGTCGACGGAGGTTACGGTGCGGTATCAGGTCCCATTCTTCAATGAGAGTCTGTTCGAGGTCTCGGAGTGTCTGTGGTGGAATAGAACGCCCACGAACACTTCTGTCAGGCCTATCGCACACATGCGCGTTGGGATTGGGGTCTGGGCTCACTGCTGGCCATTCCATCTCATGAACGTCCAGTTCTCGCAAGACAGCTCTGGTGATGCGCGCTACATGAGCCCTGGCATTGTCGTGCATGAGTACGAAATCAGGGCCAACACCGTATGCAGCAACCAACACATGCTGTAGCAGTATCTGCCCGATGTGCTCCGCAGCGGTAAGATTACCACGGACGACGACATGGTCCGTACGACCATCAAAACTGATGCCAACCCATATCATCACAGAACCTTGTCCGAATCGGTCGCCTTCCTGGACAAAATTTGGCATATACTGCTCACTACGGCGTTTCCATACACGTTGACGTCCATCACGCTGTGTCAGGGGAAATCTGGACTCGTCTGTGAACATAACAACACAGGTTTCCATTCACGAAGTTTTCAGTTGACGTGGGTACAGGTAAACAGAAGGCGAGCTGCGCGATGTTGCTGCGTTAAACGGGGCTCTCGAACAAGACGTCCGGGTCGTAAGGACACTTCTCTTAGACTGTTCCTTACTGTCTGGTCAGACACTGTGACTCCAGTGACCCTCCAGAGGTCTTGTTGCAGTTCTCTGGCAGTTGCTGAACGACGCCGCGACGCACAGATTGTAGATATCGGTCATCCTGTGGGGTTGTCATGCGTCCACGATCTTGTCCAATCCTCCTTGTGAACTGGCCTGTCCCATTGTAGCTATTTCACAAGCGCTTAATAACTGACGGAGAAACATTGAGATCCACAGCAACAAGACGAAAAGTCCATCCTTCCTGGATCAAAGTGACGGCACTTGCGACTTGAACCTCGTTGAGATGTCTCATGGGATATGCTGGTTTACGTACAACGTGCTCAAATGTCCGCAGTAGTCTGTGTACCTCAAAACGACACACGGACGCACCGCTATTCACTTTGTTTTGAGGGGTCACCTGACAATTTAATGCATGGCTACGCCTACAGATGGACTATAACTTCGATTTGACATGTTGTACGACCATTGGCACCCCATCTACCAAATTAAGGTCACATACTAGACGTTACAAAACATGTAACCCTATTTTTTAACTGTCTATTTGAGGAAATCTGCGGTCATTACTTCCGTTGATGCACTAGTATGTACAGAACATTATCAGTTTCACACAGGTCGCTTCGAATCTAGTACAATGGAGAGGATAAGAGCTGTTGCTCGGATATTCCTCAGCACCATTGCAGGTATTTAAATACAACGTACGCTTCGTTTCACTGTTCAGGAATTACGTCGTCAAAGCTTTATTTATAAGCAGCTGTATTACCCGACACTGCCCGGGTATTTTATTGGATGTATACTTTTTCGATTTGCTTTACCTGTTAATTATGTGTGAACGCGAATTTTTTAGATTTCTTTATTATGATCATTGAAGTTTTACGAACTATTTTCTAGTTCATAAGCTGACTATAGATTCGACACCAATATCGGCTGTTTTCGATTATTTATACATGCCACCCCCTTCCCTATGGTTGCCACGGGAGTCTAGCCCCTCAGTCATTTTTCCAGATAATATTTCTAAAGTACACCACGTTTTACTGAGAGCTGTTCTAGAACATACATCCATAATCTTGGTCATTTTGTACAGTTTGTTTTCCACCACGTCTCTCTCTCTCTCTCTCTCTCTCTCTCTCTCTCTCACACACACAATGCTAATGTAGGCTGCACGTCGACTTAAACGGCATCCGGTGTGTCACTATTCATCGGAGTGACCCCGACATTTGTATTAGTCTTTTTTCTGTTATTTTTATGTCCCGCCCTTCGCTAGGGGTATCTTATCACATAGTACTTTTTCCATATAGTAAGACACTTACGTCAGTGTTCTCCCTAGGACATTTTTAATGGGCGCACCTCCCTGTCAATTTTATAGACCGCCCGGTTAACAAATCTTAGATATGTGCTCAAATAAATCATCAGCCTGTTTTCCAGTCATTTGACCGGGTCAGGAAGGGAATGAATGAAACCCCATCTAGCGGCAAGGATAGGAATTGTGCCGTCTGCCGAAGCCTGTCACACTCGTCTGGTGCAATGATTAATGAGTGACAGATCAAATGAAATGATATTGGAAAGTGTTGCTGGAATGAAAGATGACAGGGAGAAACGGAGTACCCGGAGAAAATCCTGTCCCGCCTCCGCTTTGTCCAGCAAACTTCTCACATGGAAAGACAGGGATTTGAGACACTGAACCAGTGGTGAGAGGCCGGCTCGCTGTCGCCTGAGCCACGGCGGCTCTGTGCGTTATTTGCATGATATTCTAATATATTTGCGCCATTGGGTGCTCCAAATTAAAACGTAGAGTGTCGGCCTCCGGATCCCAAGATAGCGGGTTCAAACCCGGCAGAGGTAGTCGGATTTTTGAAGGGCAGAAAAAAGTCCATTCGACACTCCATGTCGTACGATGTCGGCATGTAAAAGATCTCTGGTGATACATTTGGTGTTTACCCGACAAAATTAATTAAATTTCAGCCACAGACGCCCAAGAGAGTTTCGGTTTACTCGGTCTGCCATCTAGTGGGGGCGTAGAGTAAAACGGAACGTCGAAATTGACGAGCAGACAGCCAGATGGCGTCAAATTGAAATGTCTGCACACGATAGCTGAGGCTATACTATTATTATTATTATTATTATTATTATCAGCATAATTGAATCAATTACATCGGAGTTTAAATGTTTAGATTGACTATGACGTAGTGTCGGTGCACGAGCGGTGACTGGATTAGCGTCACAAACCCGTATGGCACTCCACAGCAACCCTGGAGCTACCTGATTGTGAACGAGCAGTAAAACACTAGACATTAAAAATTAAAAATACTCTGTTATATATTGTTTGTGGTACTTACACTAAAATAGTTCAACATTGCATTTAATGTTTACGAGTCTGATATTATTGTTAATGTACTGAGGGGAAAGAAATGACATTTTCTTCTTCTTTTTCTTCTTATTCTGTTTACCCTCCCTCGGTCTCAGTAAGGGATCCCACCTCTACCGCCTCAAGGGCAGTGCCCTGGAGCTTCAGACTCTGGGTCGGGGATACAACTGGGGAAGATGACCAGTACCTCGCCCAGGCGGCCTCACCTACTATACTGAACAGGGGTCTTGTGGAAGGATGGGAAGATTGGAAGGGATAGACAAGGAAGATGGGAAGTAAGCGACCGTGGCCTTAAGTTAGGTACCATCCCAGCATTTGTCTGGAGGAGAATTGGGAAACCACGGTAAACCACTTCCAGGATGGCTGAGGTGGGAATCGAACCCACCTCTCCTCAGATGACCTCACGAGACTGAGTGGACCCCGTTCCAGCCCTCGTACCACTTTTCAAATTTCTTGGCAGAGCCGGAAATCGAACCCGGGTCTCCGGAGGTGGCAGCTAATCACGCTAACCACTACACCACAGAGGCGGACAAACGAACTTTTATCATATGAATATTTTACGTTTTATTACCCGCGCGGCTTACAGAAATTTCAGGAGGGATCACTGTATGTGTACCAATTTTGAATGCCAGCTTCTCTGGAATTTACCCACACAGATCTATAATCACCGTCATTTCTTCATTTCCTTTTTCACAGCCAACGGCCGTAGCCGTGTTGAAACACCGGATCCCGTGAGATCTCCGAAGTTAAGCAACATTGGGCGTGGTCAGGAGTTGGATGGGTTGCCACGCGCCGTTGGTGGGGGGTAAGGGAGTAGAGAAGCGGAAAGGAACTGGCCACCCTACCGCACGTAAACTCCGGCTCAGGAACTCCTCTGCGGAGGTTCAGACCTGCCTTCGGGCAGAATAACCCTTACGTTACCTTTTTAACACACACTCAAATTACTTTCACAGTGTCACCATTTATCTACGAGAACACGAAAACTATGAATTTGACACTAATATTGGTCGTCCTTGGTTATTTGTATATGCCACCGCTTACTCTAGGAGTGCTGGAGGTGTCTTACCACACAGTACTTTTCCGTATAGAATTCCTATGTATATCAAGTTTTACTGTGAACTGTTTAGAGCTTGCATCCGGGAGATAGTAGGTTCGAATCCCACTATCGGCAGCCCTGAAGATGGTTTTCCGTGGTTTCCCATTTTCACACCAGGCAAATGCTGGGGCTGTACCTTAATTAAGGCCACGGCCGCTTCCTTCCAACTCCTAGGCCTTTCCTATCCCATCGTCGCCATAAGACCTATCTGTGTCGGTGCGACGTAAAGCCACTAGCAAAAAAATGAACTGTTTAGGAACATACACTTACATCCAAAATCTTATTCAATTTAGACATTTTTCTTTCCCACAAATTTTCAACCTATCCCCACTCTCCGCCACACCCCACCCCTAATTCTAAAGGAGACTGAACGTTGACTTAAATGGCACCTGGCATCCGAATTTTCCCTATTTATCGGAGTGACCTCGAATTTGACACTAACATTGGTCGATATCTGTTATTTCTTACTTTATCGCCTTCGCTACAGGTGTCCTACCCCATATTATAATTTTTAAGATATTAACAGATAGTAATTGACATGTGTGCCAGGTTTGATTGACAGCTGATCTGGAACTTAACCCCATACAATTATATTCTCCGTCAAGTTATTTACATTTCGTCGCTGATGTGGCAAACCCGCAAATGTGGCAACGTTCTTCCTATCCATAATATTCCTTAAGACTGCCCCCGCCTCCCAGCCACATATTGATATGCAGTCAATCACAAAATTTTCGTTGAGTTCTTTTCCCTATGCGTTTGTGTAAAGGAAAATTAACCTTACTGTACCGTCCTGTAGGAATATATGTTTGCATCACATATTTACCCACTCCCTAAAGTAGGATGTACATATTTAAGCTCGTTTCCGTTCTCTCAAATCTTCCCAGCCCAAACTTCGCAACATTTCCGTAACGCTACTATTTTATATCGGAAATCACCAAGAACAAATAGACCTGTTTTCTTTGGATTTTTTCAGTTCTCGAATCAAGTAATCCTGATGAGGGTTCTATACACTGGAACCATATTCTAATTGTGGTCTTACCAGAGACTTATATGCCCTCTTCTTTACATCCTTACTAGACCCCCCTACATACACTCATAGCCATGTTCAGAGATGTGCACCCTTCATTTACAACCCGGTTTATGTGATTACCCCAATGAAGATCTTTCTTTATATTAACACCTATGTACTGACAATGATTCTCATGAGGAACTTTCACCGAGCTCGATACCTGCAGTCGCTTAAGTGCGGCTAGTATCCAGTATTTGGGATGGTGGGTTCGAATCCCACTGTCGGCAAACGTGAAGATAGTTTTCTGTGGTTTCCCATTTTCACATCAGGCAAATACTGGGGCTGTACCTTAATTAAGGCCACGGCCGCTTCCTTCCCACTCCTAACCCGTTCCTGTCCCATCGTCACCATAAGACCTATCTGTTTCGGTGCGACGTAAAACGACTTACAAAAAAAATGAACTTTCACCCCATCAACGCAGTAACGAAAACTGAGAGGACTTTTCATTGAAACTCACATCATCTGAAAAAAGCCTTATCTCTGAATCCAGTTCTTTATTCATATCATTTATATATATAAGGAAACATAAAGGACCAATAATACTGCCTTGAGGAATTCCCCTCTTAATGTTTACAGGATCAGATCATTGCAATGGATGACGGTCACATAGAGCACACGATGTGAACTAAAGATCAAAGGCATGGTGATCACTAATGGTAGTAGACAATAACTGCGGAAATATTGGGTTTACGACCAATGTATATCAGACCATTTTTCCTTTTTTCGTTGCGTGCTGCCTCGTCTGTAAATACTGGAAGCTATTTGAAGGACACTCTCTATACATGTCTCTTATTTTTACAGTGATCATGGCGACTAAGGTACAACCAGAACTGTGCCTTTTACCTAAAAGTGTAGGGCCTTGTCGTGCAAGGAAACCCAGCTACTATTATAATGCTGCAACTAACATATGTGAGAAGTTCACTTACGGCGGTTGTAGAGGGAATGAGAACAAGTAAGTACAACTATTTTCGTATGTACTCAAAGACAGGGCTTTAGGCCCAAAACTTTTACAGTTTACACACTAAAGTTAGGTCATAACTAATTTGCAGATCGCCACTATCATTAAATTTATTGGTTCAATCAATCAAATCAATTGGCGCTTTATATGCAACAGATGACCCGGTATATCGTCTTTGCCGGGACAAAACCTCCTATGTGATAATATTTTTGGAGATATTCTGACCCGCAGCACATACATTATGAAGAGCGAGAATGCCTTGACAATATGCAAACAATATTGCACGTTAGATGACAGAACCTCACCGGCCAAAGTTCTAAACTAAAATATTTCACATAGGAGGTTTTTCCCGGCAGCGACGATATGATGGCTTACTTTTCTTAGCATCGCTATCTTTGTTTCCAGATTTTGTTTTTTGACTCAAACAACCCACGATCCATCGTTCTTATTGCTAAACAGCGTGTTGTTTGTTTCCGTTTAGAAAGAAACTGTTAATAACCGCTAAGACTCTACAGGACAGTGCTACAAACTCATGAAATAATTTACATTCTGATGGGAAGACGATAATTCCACTCACAGTCATAAATCTGACCAATATACCAATGTTTTATGATGTTATGCCATATGTATTTATAAAATATTCAAATATATGTAATGACAGTACCATCCTATACACTATGTAGCTCCTATACACTACGCTAGTTACATGTATTGGCAAAATAATATTGGTCGCGCTAGGTGCAAATCGATAAATTGGTCATATTCGATACCTCATAATCTAAATTGCTAATTTCCGTATCAATGCCAACAATTTTATGAAAATCTTCCACTATAAACATGCTTTTAATCCACCGGTAATAACAGGAACTGCGTCCGCTTCGTCCCCTCGCACTGCTTCCCCTCTCTCAGCTCATAACTCGCACAACACCCCGCCCTCCTCACCCCTTCCGCCATCTTCACCACCTCTACGAACACATTCGTACGACACACGAAGCAACAAGTTAGTGACCATCAGACCTCCGTAAACAACTAAGGGACCATTTATTTCTCAACCAACACAAAGGTAAGAGCTTCTTTCAGTATTTCCCCACAACAGGACGTATTTAAATCCCAGCAACTGACATTTAATTTTTTTTTTTTTCAGGCCGCACCTGTTTCATGTTTTCCATCTATGAGATCTTTTAGTCCCCTGTTCGAAGATTAATGACAGATATATTGAATAACACTACGATGAAATATAACATGTGGGAGTCTCTTAAAGCCATATTACGCTAATCAGGCGATGTTTTTATCCTTCCATACATTTCTTTTTTCAACCAACACATGTGATTTTAAGACATCTGTAACAAGATAGCAGTCCACAATAGTTCATTCTTATGGTGTAAAAGTGTTCACAACTGTAAAAAGTTTAATGCCATCGTGTGAGGATTACGTTCATCGTTCCGTAATAATAATCATTCACAGCAACGCACCAATAACATTTCTTATCATTCACCTACACTTCAAACTAATTTAGTGATCACTAAATGTTTTAATAGACATATATTTTTACTGATCATTTTTAAATTGTTGTAATTAGTTTTATCATTGTATTATTAGAAGTTTTTACGTTATATGTACTGGGATCAGAGCCCTGACCTACCTTGAATTAGGTTATTCTGGCTGATGATGCTCACAAAGTATGAGCGAAACGTGTCCTAATTTTAATATCTCTTAATGATTTTATCCTAAATATAAAGGATTACTATGTATTGGAAAGTTGTATTTTATTGATGTATCAACTTCTTATAGAAATTTCTATGGTACACATGTTACGACGTTGATGATTAATATGAGCGTAATGCTTAAGTAGGAACGTTAAAACTCAGTGACAGAATAGTGAAATTAAATTCAGTCTATATATCAAAGCAGAAAAGTACGCGCAAAACCTCAGACGGTATACTCTACTGAGTGATGTTAAGGAGAAGTTATACTGCCCCGCTCTAAGACCAAAGGTGAAATTTCACTTCTTGCGAGTGGGACGTGATCAGAAAGAAATTAAATTCCTTATTAGTACACTGCTTTGGTTGACGAGATTAACATCGATGAAGAAGTGGAGAAAAATTTCGCACTTGAACATCTCCGTTACACGGAAAAGAAGTATAGAATAATGGATGTGATTTTGAGCTTGGAAGACGAGAAAGCGAGCTCAGATTCTTTGGGGGAGGTAAAAAAATTAGCTTCCGTAAATCGAAAGTTAAGTGAGGGTATCCAAAAAGAATGGTTGTGATAAAAGTTATGAGTGCATGTTAATAGCTCGGTGCAGGCCTTTTAATGAAGACCCTCGGACGTGGGTGGTATCTGAAGTGTAGTGGAAACAGTGTGTTATTGTAGTGGAGGATAGTGTTGTATGTGGTGCGTGAGTTTGAGGGATGTTGGCTACAATGCAAACACCCATCTCACGAGCCAGGGACATTAAACATTTAAGGTTAAATTCTCCAACCCTGCCACGAATTTAACACGGGAAGCCAAGGAGTCGGTTAAAAGAATGGTAAGTCTCATGAATTGTGCGAGAGAAACAGTCATTCTAGACCTTGTAAATATAGTAAGTTATTATTATTATTATTATTATTATTATTATTATTATTATTATTATTATTATTATTATTATTATTATTATTATTATATTGCCGTGTTTTGGTAGTTTGCAGAGGTGTAAGAAGATACGAGCATGAATGGGCGGACAGAGAAAAGATTAGTACATAATTTAAAACACTAAAATTTGAAGTGTTATTTCTTTCTTTTCTTTTCCCTTACCGGTACTTTAAAATTTGGTCAACAACAACAAATGACAGTTAACTAGAATTACAATGCGCTCGCAAACTCTGATAAAAGGAAAGGCTTAAGTCAAACTTCAAGTCATTAGTTTACAAAGCTTGTAGTGTAGCTCTAACGTTACCCTATTTCAAAGAGGACTTTTGCTCCATTTCATTTATACTCTAGGAGACTGCGCTTCACAATTTACAACATTCAGCCTCTCAAAGGCACAAGTTTCTACACTAGATCAACGTTCAACACAGTTTTACTGTCATTTCTGCTCGATCCATATTGAATGACACTTAAAACAGAGGCAAAAAATGCCCATTCTAAATGGCCTTAGTGGACAAAATAAAAGTTTTAGGAAATCGTCCTTAAACAAAATGCTTTGAGGTGAAACGCGTACACTACTCTTGAAATACACTGTGAAACATTTAATATCCTATATGGCTTATGGTCCGATATACAGAAGCTACGCCTATACTACAGAGGGTGACTAGATGTCGAAAATATTGCGTTCCAAATTGGAGTTAAAATTTAAAGTTTGAGAAAGTCATAGTCACCCCCATACCAAATCCTATGGGAATTAGTAGAGGGTGGACACTCTTTGTTCCATGGGTTACATATTTCCCAGCAGGGATTTGAATAAAGTCCTTAGACTTGCCTTAAAATTTACAAACAAAAGGTGATGTTAAACTTTAGAAATTTACATCAAGAAAGAATTTTAAAATCTTCCTCTCCAGTTACCTTTCTGCAGCTATCACATATTTAAAAGATGTCTGCCATTACCTTGTGCTGGTGGACCTTCTGACGACGGGCAAGGATTCCCCTACCTCCACTAACCGGATGCAATCTTTGCTGGAGCGATAAAGAAGACAAAATGGCCCAAAAGCGCCCACCTTATATAGCAGAGGGGAAGTTCCAGAATTCTCGAGGCCGATGGCCTGTACCCACCCTGAATTGTGATTGGCTACAAAAATATATACCAAAATTTCTGATTGCCTAGTAATTTTAGGAAAAATGAGGTCGTGCATCGCTGACAAATTAAGCACAAAAAAAATTACAAACACTTCAGGTGTACAAAACTTGAAAATCATTCCCTTAAAAAATTAATTGTATGTCCTCCCGCCATAGGGGCACATGAGTCGACAGAAGAGACATCTGAAGAAGAAACGTCCAAACTTCTTCTAATGCATATTTTAAGATTGATAACGCAAATAGCCTTCTAAAATGCACGGAGAAGGTGTACATTCGGTACAGACCTCCACCCCCAATGGTTTTATCACCACGTGTACAGTTTTGAAATTTGGCATTTAAGAATTTTTGACATTTTGAAATTAGAGATCAGGGTTAGAAAAATTCTTGAAGGAGAGTCCATTCACAAAGTATATTGAAGAAAATAATTATTGATGAAGACCGGTCAGTCATGCCCAAGTTTGACGGCAAAAGCGGCTGCCACTGTCGATGCTGTGATGATGTCCACCGGACACCCCCGAAGTACCCTCAGACACCTCTCCCCCACTACCTTGAGATCGGTATCCATGGTGATGGTCACTAAGGACCAAGTATCATAGTTCTGCCTAATGATGGAGTGGGTGGATGGGGTTTAGCATCTAAGCCATTATCGCTGATGATAGTGCCCAAGTTGGTCGTTGAGAAAGAGACTGGGCCGGAACGAGGCAGGCCCTTAACTCGCGCTGGCACCTCTCGCCGGCTGTTACGACACAGCCTCAGTTGAAATTAGGGAACTGCAGCAATTAATTTCTGGGCTACAGTAACTGATTTTATGGACAGTTTTTAATATGGAGCTGTTGAGGTTGGCAGCATGTAGGTCGAATGTACAGAGTTTCACGCTCAACTTTGGAGGCAGGGGCAGGTAATGACAGACAGGAAAAGAAATAATTGAAGGGGTAGTTTACAAACGTAATTTACAAATGAGATTTGAAAATAACTTAACTACTTACACTTTTTTTACCATTAATAGGGGCAGAAAGCCTCATTATTTACACTTATTTACCAAAAATCTTAAAATTCTAAGGTGCTAAGGAAAGAAATATAATTGAATTGACAATGCCATCACTTGGTGGCCTATACTGCAAAGCATGGAGTTCATACTGGCGTTACGTGGGGCAGATGAAACCTAAATATCCTCTCTGTGTCGGGATTACTCACCAAGAGGGTGACTGGTGTTAAGAAATCAAGAACTCATGAACTCTGGGGGCAAACGTGCCTGCTGGAACAAAGCTTTTTACCATTACATGATCTCCGACCTAAAAATTGATGGGTCTCCGTCCACGATCATATATCTCTCTTTCACTTTCTCATGAGAGGCTTTGAGGTTATTTTAACCCTTCTCCACAGATCCCTGATATTATCTGGGTCTATTGTCTCTGGTAAAATCTCATTGATTGACCACAAATTGGACAACGGAGTGTTTGGAACGAACTTAAACATAAAAAATGCGGGAGAAAACTTGTGTGACTCGTGGACCCCAAAGTTGAATGCAAAAGATAGGCAATGCAATGAAGTGTCCCAACGAAAATGATATTCTTGATAACAAGCGATCAAGACAGGTCGGAGATCACAGTCAGCTAGTGATGGTTGTGGCTAGTAGGCTGACGTTGTAACATGGGAGACTGATAAATCAAAACAGAATTTGCGATATAAATTAGAGGTGAATGACTTGACATTATCAGAAACTATATATTGCACCCATAAGCGAATGTGCTTAATTAATGCATGAATTAAATGTTTAATAATTCACATATTGGAATACAGCAGTAGGCTGGGGAAAGCTGGCAGTCTCATAAAGCAACATTCTGGCGCCGTTCAGACTGCGAGAAGATCCGCAGAACACGTCTTAAGGCACGGACAGCATATAGCTGGCCTAAGTGGTACATCCAATAATGTTTTATGATGCCGACGAGAAGTGGAAACTTTCTACCCGGTTCCCACGGGAATTCACGCGTTGGAACTTGACCTACTTAGATGTGTGAGAGAGAAAGAAAATAATACACGTCATCCCTTGGCAGAAAATGGAAGCATCCATGCTGCGAAGAGCGCGAACGTCTCAGCCAATCACAAAATTGCAAATTTAAATGTTTTGTCATAGCGGGAATCTAGAGCAAGTATTTCGCGATTTGGAGCCCGGCGTAGTTGTGGAAAATGGTGTCCTGACTTCCAAACAATATTTGAGGATTTATCAGTGCAAATGTGTGATTAATCAGTGGTTAATTAAGAAATTTTTAACTTTACATGGAAGGGTGGTATCGCCCAGGAAGTGAACCGTCATGGCGGGAAGACGCCATCCTCTGGTAGAAAATAGAGCCAGTGACGCGCGCTGTCGTATGAATTACCCTGTGATCGTTTCTCGTAGCGCAATGTAACACGTAAAACGGACCAAAATTAGGAATGTTTTGAACATACTTCCTAAAACTTTAATCTACGGACGTATGATAAATCGGTCCCAAGTGCAAGGTTATTACGCCACATCCCTTCCACAGAACTATTTTCGAAGTGGGGGGGACTGTTTACAAAACCAACGAGTAGTGTGGTGAATCCTCAGTGTCTAATTCAGTCTTGTACGGAGTCAGTTCGTGTGTGTTCTTTCAGTCTTGTATGAACGTTTTTCTTGTGTGAATTCTGAGTCTTGTAGGAACGCGATCAGACACTTGTTGGCATCCGAGTGAGCAATGTATTTACTTGTGTGAGTAATATGTTAGGAGAAATGAACACTTTGACAAACTTTTATTTAATTTGAATTTATGCAGAGATAATCAGGCAAATTGAATTATCAAATGACAATGATAGTTTTATTTTCAACACTTGCCTTAAATGAACTTACACAAACAAACCGAGAGGGACAATGGATCACGTCGTAACACGTAACTGCATTAAATTTCCCTAATCCACGTGTAGTTTGGATATTTTGTGGAAAGGTCATATTTTGGAGGACAATTATTATAAAAATTCTCCACGTATCATTGGGAACATTACATTTAACTTTTTCCATCACTCTTAAAGAACTATTATTGCAAGCGAGATATTACGGGAGCAAAATTAGTTAAAGCAGTTACAGGGAGGAGAATGGCTTTGTTTTCACTAATGGAAGGCCGCGGTGTTAAGACCTTGACTCCAATGTTTTGAGGAGGTGAACAACCAATAAGCCTTTAAACAAACAAACTGAGAGGGGTGTGAGAGACACAGCAGGAGGCCAGGCAGGTAGCGGAGAGCAGACTTTCGACTTCACGTCAGGTGTTTAATGCAGTATTATTGTATAATCTTCATTGGAGTGCAAGAAAATGCGAGTGTTTATGTAAATGTGGAAGTGTGCAACGCCATCATGAAAATGTATCAAGTATGTACGTGTGATATTTCGGATTACCACATCAGCTTCAAGATGGAATACTAATTCATCATGACAGAGTCTGGAGGGTGATCCAACCTGCCTCCAGCACCAAGGTAAATGAGCAAAAACATGTATAAATAAATATGTAGGACTATGAACCAATCGATGATCAAAATGTAGCTTAGACTGTTAGATAGGACTGTAAATAATTCACGTAATAATAATAATAATAATGATAATAATAATAATAATAATAATAATAATAATAATAATAATAATAATAATAATAAGTGTGAGCAAGTGTTATTTGCGTACTTTCTTTAAGTAAATGTGTTTTGCATTTTTATTTCTGGATCATTTTAAAGTAAGTCATTTTGACATATGAGAATCCTATTTTACTTGAGATTTCAATAAGTGTAGTGTAGATTTGTGAATAATAATAATAATAATAATAATGTTATAATAACGTTGGTTATGAGCGATATTTTTGTTGACGTTATGATTTTGTAGATGCCGCCTTGTTGATTTTAATGTTTACTTTTGCTACTAGCGCATTCAGTTTATTATTTCATGTTATGTAATTAGTATTCAGATGACCGTTTCCGGTAGCTCTCATACCGTGTATTTTCGCGACGATATGGTTGACACGCGAGTGTTTATTTCTGTGTGTAAATCCGGTCACATTTAGGGAGCCGTGTTTTTGAGAGGCAATCTCGTTATTTCAGTAAAATAGTTAGTGACAGGAAGCCATTGATAAGTTAGCTCTGATATTTCATAATAACGTGAAGTGGAGGATGATCAAAAGATCGAGCAAAGTGAATAATAATATCTCTGATGATCTGCGTTGAAAATGGAATAGGTGATATTTGGACCATGTCATGGACAATGTAGTAAGAAATAGAGATGTGAACGACAGTTATTTCGCCCGCCTGATACGAGCGAGGCCGTATTATGAGTTACTACGTCGAGAATATTGATGAATAAATAGAAGTGAGAGATGAATAATTTAACCGAGAGTGTTAAATATATGACGACATGTGGGATGGTTGTAGGCGGAAAGCCTGTATTGTTTCACATAATTTCCAGGGAAAATAGATGCTCGGAAAATATTCAAGTTAGAGCATGAGGTAATGTGAACAGAGCGACGAATCAATGTGTGTTTTGACAGTCATGTAGAATCATGGATGACATGTAATACCAGTAATTATTGTCCGTGAAGATTGAATAGTGTCATGGCCAGACACTTTTGTCTGAGGTTAGAAGATTGCCATCAAATTCACATATTTTGGTTATTGGAAGCAGGGTAGATTTTTCTTTATACTCCGATATTTGCGCATTTTATTAGTTTTAACTTTCAGCAGGCAGCTATTTTTGGGATCTAGATTTTGTTATTATATCCCTTCTTTGTGCATATTTTATCACCGTACTATTTTAGAATCTGTTCATACGTGAATTGTTTGTATTTGATTTATGTAAATAAATAGTTGTAGTCAGGTTATTTTTGATTTCAGTATTTTTGGAGCAGTGTTTCTACATTGACATGTTCATTTATGTAAATAAGATTTCATGTGTTAGGGTAAGAGATCATCGATTAGTTCATAGTCAAAACTATAGTAATGGTATGCTCATACCAGAGGACATTCAGTAATACCAAGCCTTAGAAATCCACTACATTTCAGTTACGAAAATGAAGCGATCTTTAATAAGCAGTTGTATCATAAGTGCCGCAAATGAATTATAAATGAGATGGGATCTGCCTCCATCTAGTGGTGGTAGCACAAATATGAATTCGTAATGAAAATGCAGGAAGCGGCAAATTAAGTAAAGTTAATAATGTAAAGGGATCGCTTTCATTTGAGATGTAAACATGAGGCACTTGGCCTAATTAATTTAAGTATTTTTAACTCCAGACTATCACAGTCATGCGAGTAAGGTTTAAGTAATTAAATTAGTGATTGTAGCACGCAGGTTCATGTTTCAATAAATTTTCTTTTTAGCCACGAGTAGTTAAAAATGTGGCAATGGTTATGTGGTAGATGAAGTATAATGTTCATGGTTGTTTTGTTTTTCTTTCCTTTTCTTTTATTGTTACACATGGTTAGTGCATTCCATGATTATTTTAGAGTTGGGTGTTTCCCAACTGAATTTGAAGATGGGTTAGATATTTGATAAACACCTCTGAGACAGTCTCGATTTGATGACTTAACCAATTAATTTATTAACTACGCAAGTTTATTTTGAAGGACATTTTCCAATGTATTACAAATCAGTTATTCAAATGAGGTGGTATTTCTGACCAGTGTTTTGAATTTGTTCACTTCATCGTCATGGAGACTTTGGTTCGATGTAATCTAGAATATCTAAATTTGAGCGACCTTCAGTCGAAATTTTATTAAGGCAGATGATTGAGTTATTGTAATGCAGATCTTTTAATTGTTTTAAATTTTAATTTCATTTCACTTTATTTTATTTTACACTACTTTACTTTCTAATTTTTTACGCTTTGTTCTTTGTTCAATAAATTATTTTATTTATTTAAATTTTATTCAGTCTTTGGGTACCGTCATTTATAGTTTAGTTTACCCCATCTTTCATTTCCTCACCCCCCGATCGACGTGTGGCCCATCAACCCGTGGGATATAAAGGACGCACCACCTCTGAGGAAGAAGAGTCTACATGCAGCGGTAGGTATCTTTTTTAAATGTCATTATTTACAGGAGCAGCCGGCGCACATACCAAGAAAGAAGACCACCGCATTGGGTGCCTTTACAAGGGCACAATATCGACAAGGAACAAAAAATGCAAAAATAATATTGAGGCAAGAAATAGTGGACTTAGCGGTGGTATGCCTAGTCGGAAACAGCCATGAAAACCGTGTGAAACCATCTACACACACAAGGATGAATGTGTTCCCTCTTCTACTTAGACTTAGGGAAAGGCCCGACATAATCAATGTATAATCGCTCCATAGAGCGAGATGCTTGATGAGATGACGATAGCCCTACTTTCTTAGATAACGTGGGTTTACTAAACAAACAAGGTTTACATGCTTTAATCACTTCGTAATTTCAACATTCATACTCTTCCAAATGAACATACCTCTAATGTTCTCTCTAGTTTCGAAAATGCCCAAATGTCCCCCTAATGGGGTTTCATGTTAATACTTGAAGGCCATAGGCACAAGAACATCTTTTGATCGTGCCTCGAAAGGCAACACAGAACTACATTCCTCAGAATATAAGGGCAACCTGTCCCCCAGAAGAAAGGGTTTCCATAATAGGAGACAGAACTGGAACTTCACATTGATATTTTGCTATATCATGAAATGGCATAGGGGCATCATTCAAAATGGCGTTAACACTAGGATCTATAGAGATAGAAAGAGAAGAACTTCCCACCGTGTCAGCAGAAACTACATCGACAGAAACATACTGCTTACCCCATCTGCGACCACATACTCGGATCCCCGAATGTGCCACACGTCAAACTGAAACGCCGAAATTTGAAGAGCTCAAGGGGCTATTCGCCCCGTATGACGGAGTCTAGCCAAAACCAAGCTTAGAACCTGATTGTTGGTCTCTTATTTGAATTTAGAATGTTCGAGATGAAGGTGGAATTTGTCCAAGGTAAACAAGACAGCCAGTCCTAACTCGTATATGGAGTACTTGGCTTCTTGAGATGATAATGTCCTAGACGCATAGGCAATTAGCCGCCTTCCGAGTTATTCTTGAAGTAGAACCGCAGCGACCGCAGATGATGAGGCGTCTGTATGAACAATGTATTTCTTAGAGAGATCTGGCATTGCGAAGACTGGGGAGTTACAAAGAGCTAACTTCAAGTCCTCGAACGCAGCTTTCTGTAATGGCCTCCATTAACACTTGACAACTTCTCTACGGAGGAGGTCTAGGGACGCCGCCCTACTAGCAAAGTTGGGAATGAATTTCCTGAAGAAATTCACCATGTCGATGAATCTAACAATCCCTTTAACATATTTAGGAAGATTAAAGTTACGAATTGCCCGCTTTCTGAAATGACTGATTCGAGCTCCTTCAGGTGACACAAGGCGTGACAAGTCTTAAGGAAAATAATGGATACGAAGAGCATTCTGAGTTATAATCTTTTGCCCGAACAGCGACGATTTTTTCTTTACATCCCATCGACACAGATAGCTCTTATAGCGACGACGGGATAGGAAAGGGCTGGGAGTGGGAAGGAATTGGCCTCGACCTTAATTTGCCTAGTGTGAAAATGGGAAAACACGGAAAACCATATTCAGCACTGCCGATAATGGGTTAAAACCCACTATCTCACGGATGCAAATTCACAGCTTTGCGGCCCTAAGCACGCGTTTAACCTGCCCGGTCATTGTTATTATTTAGATGTAGCGAATTTCGGATCCTGAAGACGAAGTTCATGCATTTCATGAGAAGTGCCAGTGTCCCAGTACGTTCAATTCTGATAATTCGCATACCCACTAAAATAGCAATAAGCTTTGTTCGTCACGAACACTGAATTTTCACGACCGTATTGTAATCGAAACAGACGTTCAACTTATTAGGTCGTTGTGGGTTCGGATCCCACTGTTGTCCGGTTTGCCATTTTTGTTCTGTATTTAACATCTCTTCAACGTGTGCTAAATGTACGTAACACGACCTAATAGGCTGAAAGTCGGTTTCGATTCGTTCGTTATAGAAGTAGAATAATCGACAATACCATCATGGTCAGATTGCAGTATCCGTCGATAGAAATTTATACGGGCTACTAATGGTGTTAACTGATGTTCCACTCACACTTTGTAATGATAAAAGTAAAGCATTTTCAGTCCCCGTAAAGTTCATGTTCGTGGAATGCCACACTCCTCCGCCAATCCGCGTGAAGATTTTCTCTGGTCGGTATCCATTCTTGCTTGAACATCCGCAAGCTTCGCCTCTGTTAATGTTCTCTTTTTCGGTTCTCAAGTTTTGTTTTAATCAGACCATGTTTCTCGTCAAGTACTGAATAACTTGGTTATGTATTCTCTCGAAAGAACGGGAACGCCACAGAAATGACGTAGAAATTTGCGAACGGTTATGTTGTAGGATTTCTTCTTTAGGAGACATCATGTGATAGCCAGGAGATCTTTTGAGAAAGACTGGCTGCCAGAATTTTGTTGATCGCTTAGCGCCACTTAGGGGTCACGTGTAGGGTACTTAGAGATTATACCTACGGACGTGAGCAACATCAACCCCTAACAGCATGCGCCTTATCTCGTAAATCTATTGACTCCCGCTGCTCACGGGAATAATGCTACCTGAACTGCACGGATCGAAAGCCCTCTTAAGAGAATACCGTAAACTCTACAAAACCCCCCAAACTACCGGTACAAGAAGACTTCCCTGTGTTCAATCTTCAGAGGTTGAGGTCACGCCATCTACCCTTGCGTGATGCTGCTGACATGACCCTCAACAGCTTTAACGCTGTACAAGTTTGGAAAGACCGCTGGGAATCTCCAACAGAATTTTCCCTTCACAACGTATTTTCTGGTGCGGAAATTTTTTGTGGATTCCATCTACCGCGCAGGCAGGAGGTCACTCTGAACAGAGTTCGTACAGGCCATGGAAGATGCAGGGACTCACTTTACAAGTTGAATTGCTTAACGTCACCGGAATGCGATTGTGGTGTCTAGCAGCAAACGATCGTTCATATCGTCGGCAGCTGCAAGCTACGTGCTTACTCTGGTAGGTGGGCTGACATCTTTATCCATCAGAAGCAGTGTTAGAGTGGTTGGAAGGGCTGGACAGCCTTATATGAAATATTGTTGTCTTGTTATTGTAATATACTCAGCTGCATATATGTAGAGTTTATGCCATGCGCTAATTCTTTAGGAGGAATGTCTCAGCTATAAATATCCTATACGTCACCATACTGAGGGATAGCACAAATCATGTTCAACAACAAGTGTAGGAATGCGACAGCAATCACGCTAACAATGTACGCTCATCAACAACACTATTCATGAACTAAACATTCACTCCGTACGCTTACCGCAAACCATGCTTGCTGCGTTTTCTGACCACGAACTCTATCACCGCCACTCCGACAAAAAGCAAGTATTTCCCCAGCTGAACGACAGCACCGGCTAAAGTGAAAGTAACTTCTCGCTCCCTCTCCCTATAGTCTCACCTGTGTGCGTGTCGTCCTCAATATTCGTATATATTGTCATGTAATATATTACTACAAAGGCGCAGAGTGGATGAAACTCAGGGATAGACGATCATTCTCAGCTGCTTGCTTTCTGCTGAGAATTTTATAATCTAATTTCACGAAGTCTATTGTTCAGATGAGTCCAGGGCATAATCGGGACAATAGGTTTACAGCCAACACCCATCAGGTTCCATATTATCATACAGTAAAGTGTAGTAACTCGTTTATGTCACTGCCTCTCAATTAAACAATGACCAGGAACTATTTGAAATACAGCAAAATAGTGTCAAAACTACGATAAAGTGTCTTAAGTACGGCTACCTCTGCACTTTATTAAGCCATGTAAGTGATTTTTACCAAATTAATTTAATATTACGAAATATCATATTCCCCTAGACATATTTTAGATGTTATATTTTTAAATTATCCTCGGCATTAAAATGTATCTTAGGTTTCTCTTATGTCTTCTCTTCCTTGTTAGTGTAATCTATTTTCTGAGATAGTAAAAGTAATATTTCAATCTCCTAAATGTTTAGTCTTTAATCTTATTTGTATACTCAGAAGGAAAATATATCTTAAGATAACATAGGAGCAAATGGGCATGGGGTCAGACGGACACTCTGTGAGAAAATTTGTGGTATCATCTGCCTGAAGTTAGTAATACTGCTTCCTGTGAGTCAGATTGCTGAAGTGTGGTATAAACGAGTGTTTTTGATAAGTATCTGTTGAAATCTGCTATTTAAAACCTCCATTCGGCTTCTGGAGTTACACAGGTACGAAATATCTGGTGTTCAGGTAACGTCTTTGTTGAAAAGATTGTCTGGGATTTAAGGATTGTTCGTATTTCAGTGGATTCATCGAAGTTATAGCCAAGGCGTGGTAGCAACCCGCTCTGTCCTCCATGATTCAGGATGCCATCTGTTGATTTCCAGGCACACTAAATAAAATATTGCTCATAGGGTGGGGGAGGGGGCAGACGGACACATGTTCGTGGGAGCAAATGGACACATTCATTTTTTTCTTACTAATACAATTATGGTGGTCTTGGAAAAACCTTTAATTGAGTGTTTATGAAAATTACTGTTAATTATTGCAAATGAATGCTGTATTTAATTACAGAATGGTTCGTAATCGTCAAAGGACCACAGATCAATGTTCTTGGACGGAAGAGAATACACAGTTAGCCGTGAAGGTGTTTACGGAAGATGGCATGCCGCTGACAACAGCAGCTGCAACCTTTTCTGGTCCGCTCAGTTCCTTTAGAAGGCGGGTGATTAGTAATGTGCACATTCCCAAATTCGTGCAGAATACAGATTTTACTCTATATACAGACTGAATATGGTAGAACATATTTTGAAACTAGACTCTATTAGATACGGGTTGACGTACAAAGAGTTACTCAGCTTGGCATATCGTTATGCTTTTCAAAATGGGTTAAAACACCAATTTAACTATGAAACACAAATGGCAGGTGTTGACTGGATTCGGGGCTTTCTTAATCGGCATAAGAATATTAGTTTACGAATTTCTGAGCAAAATAAGTGACGAAGGAAAACGTCTTTGTGTTTTACAACAATTTAGAGAAATTTCTGGATGAACGGATTTTGTGGGTAAAAGCTTCAGACGTCTACAACTGTGACGATATGGGTTTACAGCTGATTTACAAATCCAAAAAAGTTATACCCATGCGAGGCAGCAGAACGTTGTTAGCCAAACTAATTGTGAAAACGGTGGAACAGTAAGTGTAACAGCGTGTGTTTATGCAACAGGTCAGTACGTTCCTACTTTTGTTGTGATGAAAGGTGTTCGATATAATGAAAATTATGAACTGGGTATACCTGATGGAATAAATATAGTCTTTTCAGAGAGTGTCTACATGAAATGAGAACAGTTCCCTCAGGCCTTACACCATTTTATTAATGTGAAGATTCCTGGCCCTGTCGTTCTCATTTTGGATGGCCATGGCTCATATTGTTGGGATCCTCCTACTCTACAGAAGGCAGTGTGCATCTGTTATTTCTGCTCTCACAGAGTACCCACAGGCTACAGCCTCTTGATGTATCTTTCTTCGCTCCTCTGAATACACTTTACAATGACGGCTGCGGGAGGTACGTCAGAAGAAACTCAGGAAATGGAATTAATAAAGTGGCATTTGAAGCAAGTTTTGCTGAAGCGTGGAACTGTGGGACTACAGTCAGAAATGCTGTAAATGGCTTCAAAGCTTGTACGATTCATCCATTTAATCCGAATCGCCTACTTGAGCACGTCTTGGCTGCCGCAACAAGGCATGAAGATCTCAAGAATTCCAGAGCACTAACTCCTGAGGATCAAACAACAGACCCTCAAGTGTCACCTGAATCAGGAAATAATCAAGTGGAGGAATTTCAGGCACAGCCAGCGACAGAAAATACCAAAGACAAAGTGAATGGGAGGACCTGAACCCTGTGCCATCGGCACAAAAGAAAGACGGGAGCATCATAAATCTTGACCGATACTACTTTATATTAGCCAGTTGAAAGTGAAGAAAGTCAAGAAGATGGCAGCGAAGAAATCAAAATATGATAGCCATAAAGACGATGTGTGCAAATTTTGTAAAAAAAGAAACTACTGTATACAGACATGGGAAAAATTGGGTGCAGTGTCTAAATTGTTCGTCCTGGTTTCATGTTTGGTATGTTGTGAATGGAATGACCGATACGTTGTTTTCTAGGGTTGCTCCGGTGACGACACTGATTAAGAAGTCAAATGTCCGTTTTCCCCGTATGAAGTGTCCATTTCGCCCAATACTTGGGGCAAACGGACATTAGTGCACCATCCATTTATTTCCATTTTTCTAAGTAGAACATCAAATTTGACGAAAAATGCAACTCTTATTATTTGAACTTAATGTGTAAAAGTATTAAAAACACAAAATAAAAAATGAATTGGGAATATTTTTACAGTTATTTTAAATAATCCGCTTAGAGTGGCCGTTTCCCCAAACTTACCCTATGATCTTTTATGAACCATTGTTATTAGATTTTGTATACTAATTGATACATTTTAGTTAGAGTAGCGGTTAGTTAAAACCAAAGGGACCTCTGGTCTTACTAGCTATTCATTTTAAATAGATATATTATTTTCTAGTGTCTGACTTAAAGTCCCAACGTGCGAATACATGCTGTAAATGCAATATGATAGCATTAGAACGTGTGCCACAATTCAACACAATCAGCAAATTAATGTTTCCCCCATCTCATTTACCAACAAGACGTACATATTTATTAAATACTGTAAGGATTGCCTTTGTGAAATGTATATCAAATGTTTTTGCTTAGAATTAAAGTGTTAAGATGTAAGTTGGTTTTAACTCATTTTCGCCAAATGTAACTTGTATTTTCATGTTATATACTCTTTGCAGCTTTGACACACCCAAAGAATGCATAGAAACATGCATGTTTACTAAAGGTTAAGGAGAATATGAGGTAAGTGTTTTACAACAATTTTATCACCAAATTACACTAGTGAACCATTTTGTTTGATAAATATAACAATATGACTCTACTTTTGTAAGTCACTCAAGCTGGACATGTGAATAATTACATATTATTTGTAATATGTCATGTTTAACTATTTTTAACATGGAATCCGGTGATTGTCAAAGTTACATTGAACTTTTCTCCACCGAGAGAGAAGTGGGCTCGAACTCCACTGTAGGAAGCCCTGAAGGTGGTTTTCTGTGGTTTCTCATTTTCACACCAGCCAAATACTGGAGCTGAACCTTAATTAAGCCCGCAGCTGCTTCCTCCCCACTCCTAGCCCTTCCCTATCCCATCATTGTCATAATATCTATCTGTCTCGCTTTGAAGTAAAGCAACTTGAAAAGAAAAGGACATGAACTTGTCTCCGTCAGGATGAAGTCGGCTCAAACAAGAACTGTTCAAGAAGTAATCAGCAGATGCCAGTAATTATGGCCGAAACATGCCTGTCAATGTAAAGGCGAAGATCAACAATTGCATCGCCCATTCATTCACTCTTTGCACATTTGCTAACTGGCCTGACCTGGTCAAGATGCCGTGAAGGTGCGCGTGTATCGATAATATTATATATATATATATATATATAGCAGCTATATCACGTCAGAAGTTAACATACCTGAACAGCTGGAAGTTCCAAGACATGTATATTAATGAAATGTATATGTACAAATGAGCGGAATGAAGAAAACGAGGATATTAGTGAAGATAAATTCCCTTCCTACATACAAATTGAAGTTTTGGAAACTTAATCAATCTTAAAAACCCTTGCCTCTCATAGCTATTAGTCTAAATATCACCAGTCATCTCTGGATACATCGCTCTTCCAGTGCTATAATTCCATGATAAAGACCATCTTAATAATTTAAAAATACATTAATGTCTCTATTATACGCTTTTCGATTAACCGAGCTCCCGTCTTACACATCAGCGCCAAACAATTCAATTATTTTAAGGTTCGAGTCTAATCACACGGTTATAAATTATAACAGACTGAATGCGTAACGTTATCCAATAGCTCTTTCGCTGCTATATTTGTCAGTTCTGTAATAATATTTCGATGCAGCAAAAGGTTAGATATCAACGCGTCGAAGGTGCCCTTTATCCCGGAGGTAAGTTCAACACGAAAAGTTGCGTAAATATTAGGGCTTATACGTTCCTTGCCTCTAACGTTTATGCAACTTTCTTTTACAATTGGCTTTACTTCTCACCGACACGGATAGTTCTTAGGCGACCGTGGGACAAGAAAGGGCTTGGGGTGGAAAGTACGCGGCCGTGGCCTTAATTAAGGTACAGGTTCAGAATTTGCCTGGTGTGAAAATAGGAAACCACAGAAAACCACATTCAGTGCTACCGGCAGTGTGGTTCGAACCTACTAATTCGCGGATGCAAGCTCACAGCTGTGTGCCCCTAACCGCACGGCCAAATCACCTGGATTTTATGCAACTCCTGTAATCACCATGTCGGTCGTCTGTCAAATTAATGGGAAAAGGAAAACGAGGGGTGATATCGCTAGCATATAAGCTTAATTATATTAAACGGTTAATGAAAAAGATGACGACGTCGTGCAAAGCGAAATCGGTCATACCGATGGTTTGAATGTGATCGAAAAGACGCTGCTCTACACAAAATGGCAAGACGAAAAAAGACACCGGCTGATATTATGATGCTGCGAATTCTCCACAATATGGCGTTGAAAATGCGAGACAGCGTAATCAAACATAAAACTATTAAATATTTCTTTTACAAAATCCTAAGCGTTCAGTGCACGGTAGGCTACAGTACATTTTGTTATTTTTAATATGCACATACAATTTTTAACGTCTAGGTTTCTTTTTAACCTTGCTCTTTTCATTATATTTATTCCAATAAGTAAACCATTTACCTCACTTCAATTAGAAATAATCTTTAGCAACCATGCGTTTCATCCGGGTTTTTCCTATAAAAGGTAGTCTTGGTCCACATTCATTGTGACAATCGAGACTCTTCTGTATAATACTCTGCTCTATGTAAGACGTACTCAAATCGAACTCCCCAAAACAATTTTTTTTAAATAAACAGTATTGCATAATGATATTTATGTATTTGAGGTTTTTTACCATTACTGTTTAAAACCCGCCTTTATTTGGACACAGACGGAAATATGCTTTCATTTATTGTATAATCACTATGTTTCTGGAAAGTAGGTTTAAAAGTTGACAATCTTTACTAACTTACATTTTCATTAGGTATTTTTAGGGACACTGATGGGAAATTAATGCTGTAAGTTTCCCTAACACATAGGGTGAAGTATTATTTTTCTTCAGGTACCGTATCATGTCGAGCAGCCTAAATTTGATGTGAGAACGTATGTCACAGGTTGTTTCTGGCAAACTGAAAGCTATACATTCAATATTTTTCAACATTGCGAGGTAATTCAAGGTCATCCTAATCTAAATGCTACAATGATACAGGGTTTTACTGATAAAACGTGACAGCTTGCACTTGGCCCACCTAGACACATCCGGCTTGTATTCAATCCTCGCTTCTTAAATTCGTAAATTTGCGGCGAAAAATAAATTAACATTTTTCTTTCAAAAGCAGGGATAACAACACTCAACCGGATAAGAGAAGGTACAACAAGCATGTAAAATAGATACAACCCGAATATAGGGAAAATTATGTTAACGGTAGAGCTTATATACAATGTGGCACATCAACCCCGTACTTTCTACTTATAAGAGTCCCTCATGCACTGATGATGAATGGGATGCCTAATCGCTGGTTTACAAAGGAGTGTAACAACCTCCTCTATTACGGATTATAAGAAAATAGTAGTCATTTTACTGCACGCGTTCTGTTTCATGGTGTATATTTAAACGCGCAAAAGGTGCAGAACAAGAAAATTTTAATAAACATCCCACTCTACCAAAATGTCCCATATATGTGCTATGTACCTTAAATGCAATTCTTCAACTCTGTTCGGCGAAATACGTGGCTATTTGGAAACTTCGGCCCATACCATCTTTGAGCTTCGGCTCCATTTAGACCAGATTCTCCATAGATTAAAACTATGCCTGTGTATTCGTCGTCGTTTAACACACGAGCCATTGCCGATATGTTAAAGGAAACTGCAGTGCTGGTATACGAAATACCAGCCTACCACTTAGTGTTAGAAATCGAGGCTTACTAACGCAAGAGGGCGTATTTGATGAGTAGCACTGAGGATCATGCAACGAGCAGCCGTCCAGTTGTTATCTCTTCATATTCTGACGAAATATACAGTACCTACAGGCAGTAATACGCCTGTGAAGGTCAGTTATTAGACTTCCCATTCATCACTATTGCATGCGGGACACTTACAAGTAGAAGGTACGGCGGTGATGGCCACTTGGTATAAACATGTCTTACTGCATATTTGGTGTTCTTTTACATCACTATGAACAGCATGCGAATAAGGGAAGATGCATTCCGTCATTATGTACTTGTTTATCCTGATAACATCTGGAAGGAGTAGAAGTGTTACGTGGGTAATTGTGTTTGTCCATGCTTATAGCAGTAACATACATCAAACTGCCGCCTCTGGCATTCCTTCTCCAAACATCTCTTTCAAGAACTGTGAATGTTCGAGCCGTAGAACATGTCAAACTAGCATATCCATTATCTTGCGAATTACATTCGACAAGGATTGCCCGTAAAGTACAATGAACCTTACATTACCACTTTGTAGGAATGTATATTGGTATGACCTATTTACACACTCCTATAGTATAGCGTATTTAAGTTTCATTTTACTTTGCACTTCAGCATGGTAACATGAACACAATGAACCCTGTTCTGTTGGACTACATACCCATATGTGGCTGGGAGGTGTGACTAGTGATAAGGAAAATAATGGCTAGGAGGAGCACAGTGAAATACGAGGTTTTGTATCTTAAACCCCGATATATGAAATCCTGCACGATTCACGCCCAGCGCACAGCTTGTGTGTTTGATTCCTACGAGTAATTTGGTGATTTTGTTTTATATTAAAGAGGACCTATTATATTGTTATGTACTATAATATAATAAAGTACTCCCACCTCATAGTTTGGGATCGCCTGAAACTAGGGGGACCGAGCTCGATAGCTGCAGTCGCTTAAGTGCGGCCAGTATCCAGTATTCGGGAGATAGTAGGTTCGAACCCCACTGTCGGCAGCCCTGAAAATGGTTTTCCGTGGTTTCCCATTTTCACACCAGGCAAATGCTGGGGCTGTACCTTAATTAAGGCCACGGCCACTTCCTTCCCACTCTTAGCCCTTCTCTGTCCCGTCGTCGCCATAAGACCTATCTGTGTCGGTGCGACGTAAAGCAACTAGCGAAACTAGGGGAGAGCACTCTTTTATTGCATTTCATGCAAGTTTGATACATGCATTACATTTTCCCCTTATAATGATTTAATTAGTACTACACTAAACATTGTCCAAGACATTAAAAATGCTATGTTGTCTTGAACAACATGTACCTTCCTTTTCCTTATCTTATTAAACGCTTCCTTTTGTGTCAAAAATCTTTTGGAGTATACTACCATTAACAACATGACTTATTTATGAATATAAGATAATAACATAACAATACAACAATTTATATATTACTACATTTGATATTATATTTAACCTCCAAGTAATGACATTCATTATGTAATGTCTTTTAGTCCTATCTTGCGCAACATCTTACAGCAAGTTTATGAGCACTTAGTCCGATATAGACTTCCCCGCAAAATGGAAAAACGGTACAAAAGGCAGGAAGTGAACCCCATCTCAAAAACACTGTACCATTTTATGTAGTGGAGAGTCAAATACGAAAGTCATTTTTTCGAAATATTACTGCACTATACAAACCATAGGCACCCCTTTAGCTGTCGGTAGAGAATTGAGCACATGATAGGTTCAAGAAGCCTTTTTCTTTTGACGGAAAAAGGTAGTCATGGTATCATAGAAAACATGATACGTTAGGAACAATTACAGACATCTCAATCCGTCACCATTTTGTATAGTCTCATCACATCGAAACTGATAGAAACGCGTCTTTCACAGTATTTCATAATCTATGGCACGCAAATGCTGTACAGCAGATGTGATAGCTTACGCCATGTAATTACTACCGTCAGAGCATTAAATAAAGTCATAAAACTAGACCATAAGACTATAACACATCAGTAAATTTACGAAGCGATAACTTTCGTTCTCGTCGTCAATCCAGTGTACCGTTCCCGCCTAAAATACAGTCTACCGGCGCCAATCGGAGAGCTGCGTGTTCGGTTCGTAAAAATATGATCAGGGCAAAAATAAATTAAAAGTCTCAGGATGAAAATTATACCACAGGTATGTGAACGGGAAACAGTAAAATAGTTCCGAAATGAAAATCAAATTAAGGGGTGAGATGGATTTATTATCAAAGAAAAACATTATTAAAAATCGAAAATAAACAAATTAATATAAAAACCAAAATAATATGGCTCAGATAAGTGCCAGAAAATCAATATGTACCGTGCGCATAATTAACGCAAAGATTATTACAAAAAGACGGGCAATGTCCCGTTTTTTAGAAATAAAATATTTACAAAATAAAAACAACGACCTGGGGAAGAAATACACACTTCGCCTCGATTCAACGCAGTTAAGTTCATCTTACCGTATCCTGACGGATATCGTTCCATTTACGGTTTTAGGACATGCCGCGACAGAATAAAATTATGCTAAATCCGATCCATAATTAAAAATTACATATACAACACTAATCAACAAATCAATGTTTCAGGGTACAAACTTATGGCTACACAGAATCTAATAACAGACCGCTCTGTTACAAATTGGATGGCATGAAAGTCTACTTCCTAGTAAAACGAGCTCGGCCCCATACCAAAAAAAGACGAAAACAAGTCTTTATCAACGATGACAATGACATGATCAATAATAAACATATATCACAATTCAATAAAAACAAAACACTTCAAATAAACCTGTAAAATTCATGCAAATAAAATAAACAAAGAAAATCTGTGTATCCGTTATCTGAAATACGAGCAATAAGATGCTAAACTCCTTCATATTAAAAGAACACGGAACTCCTGGCTCCGCTATCCATATGTTGGTCTTCATTTGACACGCCGAATTATAACTCACGTAACACTTCTAATTAGCCAGCTATGAATCATTTTGCCTCACAAGAAAAGAAACTAACTAATTGGATTGGTAATTCCTGCCTGAGAGATTTTAATATATCTGGGAATATAAATTATCGCTGTCACTCACTTCTGTGTTTATAAAACTAACACAAGGCCTCGAACTCAACTTAAGGCTTCAATACACATTCATTTGGCCTTAAATACATATTCCAACTTAGCACGGCTATGATACGACATACGGCACATCTGGCCTAACACTTCGGAGATCATGGGTTCGACTCTTACATTATCACTGAACATTCAAGGCAAATCAAGCCTCTTTCGCTTATCATGCAGCTTACACCATTATATTTCCCCTCGTTGATATACCAGGCACCTACGTCCTGTATAAACACACATTGTAATCTCAGTATCCGGCTAATTTGCCTTTTTCTCGTAAATTTATAACACAATACCAATTAGCTAGTCTTCTTTGCCGATCTAAAAGATACTAGTTCAACGATGCACGTACACGCTGGTTCCACTCCTGTAAACATGCTACATGCCTTTATATAAAATGTTCCCTACTGAAATTTATCCCAAAACACGCTTTAGGCTGTGCAGCCTTTGTAATAAAAGTCTAGATCTTGTTACAATAAAAATGGAATACACAGTTACCTCTTGACAAACATATCCTCATCAACACCTAACATTTCCCTCTTTCCCATCTAATAAAAAGGAAATAAAATAATATATAAAAATCAGGGTTCAAACATGCATCTTCCCTGAAACATAACATTAAACTATATAAAGGAAACATAGCTCAGCCGTACAAGGACTGGCATTTATAGCTAAATTACTATAGGATCGTATTAGCCTAATTTCTTCTATCTAAGCATGCTTAGAATGTTTTTAAGATGAACTTATCTGTTTGTCTCAGCTTCTTCATGGTCCCAGGCCGCCGTGTCATGAAAATTACGCCATATTTGCAACAAACTGCATGGCGTTATCAAATACAGTGCAGGTCCTTTCTTCTTCCATCATCCTTGAAATGTGGTGCCCCGCACACACCATTAGAATGTACCGGAACGATAACGACGATTCACACACGTTTTTCGCTATTACCGGACGCGTATCGATCACGGTATTTGCACAATCCAAATGCAAATTACAAATACGGGTCTGGAAATATCGACAGTTACTATCGCCTTAGTTATATTCACTTGCATATAGGTATTATATTCTCAAAACAATAACGTTTCAGCTTTCACAAACTTTATATACTTGTTCGATTAAAAATCGTCACTGTAAAAGTTCCTTTCATACAACGCTGGCTGAATATAAGGAACACCGACCCGCACAGTTATCAGCTTCAAGATAGGGTGAGCTTTCCATCTCCAGAAGCTGCTATATACACCAAACTTCCGGTATTAGTCATATCTTCGGGGATTCCACTGATGCGATGACGCTATTGCTCGCCCACTACTCTGCAAAAGCGCTGATTCAATAGAAATATGTTAATTACTGTATTAATTCAAATTAAGTATTGCAACTGCCTACATGTATTTTTTTTAATGTTTAACTTGCTTCTATTTCATATTAAAAACGTGAAGTATGGCTTTATAACAGATTGCCTAATAAAATAAAGAGTAGTGCAGCACTGTAAATCTCAAAGTTGGTAAGACTGACTTCATTCGTTTTGTAAATCCCTTCATTCTGCCATATCGCTTCCAGGACTGTGATTGGTCCTTTTTATAATCAGCCGCTCTCAAACACTCTCGTAAATCCCCGATTGAGTCATACGGAATACCTGAGATATACGCTGTTGCTATGGAAGATAAGAAATTACTGAAACCACGCGCTGCCGGGATACTGCATTACGCAAGTTCTATATTACACCATATTATCTAATTACTATTTGGGGCATATATGATATGGCACAACAGAGTTGTTCAAGCACGAAGTAGCTGCGCGAAAATAGGCATATTAGAAACTTTATTCAGTCATATATTTCTTTATTCATTTCGTCCTTTTCTAGGCATCCTTTAAGAAGATTTGACTTTTATAAGGTAAGATATTCTTTTAAGGAGGTTTTAATAAACATACATAATAATTATTGCCACGTAAGCACCGACTACGGAAAAATATAATTGTGAATACCACCTGAAACATAATTTAACCAAGTAATAGGTACATACTCTAGACGTGGGGAATGGTTGCAATGGTTTAAGAGAGGCATGATCCTCCAGCATACTGTGATGTTTGCAGCTAGGTAAACATGCCTGCACATTTGAGTTCAGAACTTGCAACACACAAGAACAGTTTAAAAGCTACAGCGTACATTATTCCATTTGTACAGAGATACTAGACATAGTCTTCGTAGCCTGGAGTGGCTACATATTACTAATCGCAGCCAGCATGTGATTTTTCCGATCGATTCAGAGTTCGAATCTAGCTACGAGCATTTTTGTTTGCTATTGGCATTACGTCGCACCGACACAGATACGTCTTATGGCGACGATGGAACAGGAAACGGCTAGGACTGGGAAGGAAGTGGCCGCGGCCTTAATTAACGTACAGCCCCAGGATTTGCCTGGTGTGAAAATTGGAAACCACGGAAAACCATCTTCAGGGCTGCCGACAGTGGGGTTCGAACCAACTATCTCCCGAATACTGGATACTGGCCGTACTTAAGCGACTGCAGCTCTTGAGCTCGGTGCTTTTCTTTTTATTTTTTCAGTATATTCTTAAGGCATTCGAAGTATCAGTTGTCCGCAGAGAGCGGAGCGAGTTAGACGTACCAATTTTGTCTTACGTACAACAAGAACACTTCAGTGATAAGTGTTCTTTTACCAACAAGTCTTGATAATATTCTCTGTGATAAGTGTTTTTGAGTTAATAATTGTTCAGTTTGAAAGTAATCATGCAAAGCATTCGTAAAAATACGCTGAAATGCAGTTTCCAGCGGAATTATACAAGGCCAACAGTAGCGGAAATACACACCTGGGTTTCAGAAACACTGCAAGTAAACATCGACCAGCTAGCAGCTCTCCAACTGGATGCCCCGGCTAATGCAGTATACATAAAGGTAATTTCATCAACCATAATGGAGAGAATATTACATAAATTTGAAACAGGTTGCGCACTCAAACTTTTTAGTGGAGAGACAGTACCGGTAGTTATTGAAGCAGCTGGAATTGAGGCGACTAGAGTTCGTCTGTTTAATATTCCTCCGGAATTGCCGAACGAAAAAATCAGGAATTATTTCACGAAATACGGTCATGTTAAAGACATTTATGATGAATCGTGGTCTCAGCTCTACCGTTTACCAGTTCCCAATGGTATCCGACAAATAAAAATTCAGTTAAAACAGCAAATTCCATCCTTCGTAACCATAGAGGGGTACAGGGTACAAGTCACATATGAGGGGCAAGAAAAAACATGTGCTATATGCAACGCCTCGGATCACCTGCGTATTAACTGTCCTCGTCATGCGGGCAATGTTTTGAGACAACCGACATCACTTGCCACACTATTTCGCCCCTATGTACCCACAACAACAGCCACCACTATCCAATCTGACTTTACAATTGACGAGTGGAGCCTTTCCTACCCTCGTAAACAGGTATACCGCAGATGACCTCGCCACACTGGACTCCCAGTCGCAACCTGTTGTAAACACCTTACTTACTGGGCAACAACTTGACCCTGAGAGCGAAACAGCTGTTCATGTGTCAACAGATGATATGCACACACTCACCACACCAGAGTGAGCCACGTAACACAACACACTACAGACCAACACATGGAGGTTACAGAGCAACCAGATTCACAACTGAAAGTAGATCAGTCCACAATACAGGATGATCCCGTTAATATTGACAATACTGCCCAGTTAAGTAAAGAGCACGTCACACATAAGAAAATTAAATTGGCGGAAGAAGTTAACATCCCCACGATCGATACACCAACTGATACATCAGAAGATTCCGATAGCTCTCTAACAACCAAAACACGTAAATGCCAATCGCAGCAAGTTAGTCCCAAAGACCCACGGTTGTTTAAGGGAAACCCAACTTCCGGGAATCGGAATAAACCTAATTCCACCAAAAGCATTTCGACCAAGGACACGCAAGCATTGCAGCGTAAAGAGAAGATCGGTCATTGAAGAATTGGATACAGCTCTTAGTCGCCAATTTAAAGAATAATCTCCTTTCAACTCATCACGGTCGCACTATGTTTCGGATCTACAGCTTGTTCACACTTTTTAGTCTCCTGGCCATTGTGTTCAAGCACCATCACTCCACCAAGACCGATTCACCATGTCATCCTGACCTTACCCGTGCACAGAGCACATGTGACACCTACTTTCCAGAGATGATTCTGCGTACTGTTGCCACGGCAAACATCTGTGGCAGTTTGAGTATCACGAAGTGGGCACTCATTAAGAAGTTTATTAGAGACAATGACAATGATATTTTATTTCTCCAAGAAGTGTGTACCTATAATTTAGATATATTAAGCCCATATGAATACTATGTTAACTTAGGAGAGGATACTCGAGGAACAGCTATTGTATATAGACCTGGTCTTGACATTCATGACTTTGTTGCACATCCAAACGGTAGAGTGCTCTCCGCTCGTTATGAAAACTTCATAATCATTAATATGTATAGTCCATCAGGAGCGCAAAACCGATTAGAATGAGAAAAGTTTTTTCTCGAAGACCTCAATATTCATCTCACGCGAGGAACCAACATTGTACTTGCAGGTAATTTCAACTGCGTCCTCCACTAGAAGGATCAAACCGGACCCAACATTAACAACTCGGTAGCGCTCTCAGAACTAGTCCACAGCTCCGTTTAAGAGATGCTTGGGAAATGAAACACGGGACTTATGTTGAATTCACATTTTCCCCGCACAATTCAGCATCTCGACTAGACAGAGTTTATCTCTCATTCAATGTCCACAATTACACACAGAATATCCGTCATCCCAGTTCCTTTCTCTGACCATCAAACAGTACTCCTTCAATTATGTGTTGACACGCATGTTCCAGTGATAGGAAGAGGATATTGGAAGTTGAACAATAACCTTTTAAAGACTTCAGATGCTATAGAAAAATTTTCCTACGATGTGGGAACGATTAGTCGACAGGAAACAGCATTATTTCTCACAACTCCTCTGGTGGATTCACGCGGCTAAACCTGCCATACGACGTTTCTTCCGAAATTTGTCCTTGCATAAAGCTCTGGAACGAAGACACACACAGCAATTCTATGAACAAGCCTTACACGACTACAGTCGCGCGCAACAGCACGGATATGACGTGCAGCATAAATTAACAGAAATTAAACATATACTCTGTCGGCTGAAAGAACATGATATACAAGGTGTACAGGCACGCACACGTATTCCTTCCTTAGACGAAGACGAAAGGACGTCGTTATACCATATTGCCAAGGAGAAGGGTAGAAATAGGAAGAAATTTATCTCAAAACTACAAATCACAGGGGGTCCATTACCGGAACTGACAATATTATTCAAATGGCAACCAATCATTTTGAATTAGCTTTCGCTCAGGACTCGCCTCAACAAAACACAACAGTCCAAGTCTTTTTACAACCTATACAGAAACAGCTATCAATAGATGACGACCAGCAACTAGAGAGCGACATCCACCAAGATGAACTGTTACAAGCAATCAACGACGCATGTTGTAAAAAATCACCGGGCCCTGATAGCCTGTCTTTCGAATTTTACAAATCCTATTGGCAATACATAAAGGACGACTTACTGTTACTTTTCCAAGAACTATTCACAAGTGAAGCACAGATGAACAATTTCGCTGCAGGAATAATGGTGTTAGTACCTAAGATTAAATCACCCAAATCCTTGTCGGATTACCGTCCGCTTACACTAATTAATACAGATTACAAGTTGTTTTCAAAAATTCTTGCCAGACGCATACGACTCACCTTGCCTCATATCTTTGGTTCCGAGCAACATAATGTGTTGAATACCTCCAACATCATACATGGCCTCTCAACTGTATGTAACTTTGTGCTGCACATGTCCTCTCAACCCAATAGCTCTGCCGCACTCGTCAGTATAGACTTTAAACAAGCGTTTGACCGCGTTAGACATTCTTATCTATGGTCTGTCCTACGAAGATTTGCTTTCCCCGACAGGATAATCACAACACTACGAAACTTATACAACAATGCAACATCCAGAATACAAATTAATGGATTTCTCTCCAAAACAATCCACATTCACAGATCGATTCGACAAGGTTGTCCACTCTCTGCAGTTCTTTTCGCCATCAGTGTGGAACCATTCATTAGACAATTAACTTTGAAGCTTCCAGGAATACAACAAGGTGCAACGTCCTTACAAGCGCATGCCTATGCGGACGACATCACTGTTATCTTGACACAGCCCAAACAGCTTGAAGACTTAAGATTGGTCACCGCCGACTATCAACATCATTCTGGAGCGAAAATTAATCCACACAAATCTGCCATACTACCCTTTGGGCCCTGGCCGACACAAGATCACTGGATTCCCTCTGCCGAAACACATAAAATCTTCGGAATAACATTTTCTGCGAATTTGACTCAGATGATAGATTGACAACTGGAGAAAATTGCTCAATAGAGTTCGCGCTGTCCTATTTGCTCAACACCTTCGAAACCTCAATTTATGTCAAAAAGTCTGGACATTTAACACCTTTGCACTAAGCAAACTGTGGTACGTCACACAGATTTTACCTCCACTACCTGTAATAGTCAAGAAAATGGATCTAGTTATAGGGTATTACCTATGGAGAGGACACCACTACAAGATAGCCAGAACACAATTGTACCAAAGCATTAAGTGTGGAGGGTTAGGACTAGTTTCTGCAGAAGCTAAATGCACTGCACTTATCGCAAGAAATATTATTAATTGTGAATGCAGACCTGATGACGATTATGCTAAGGCGGTTCTGAATAATATTATCCGAAGCGTGGCCTTTCTCATGTCCCATCATAATCTGCCACTGCATTTCAAACGAGTTTTGAGCTTTGTAGATAACCTTACAAGAACTTTATTAGATCCAACTTCAGTTGTAACAACAAAATCCATCTATAACCATATAAAGAACCAGAATATTAAACCACCTCAAATACAGGCAAAGTATCCTTCGCGACACTGGAAACTAATATGGAATAATATTGCTAATAAATGGATTCTCTTCAGTGGAAAGCAACTTTATACTTAACAATAAATGAAACTATATCAACAAAGGATAAGTTATTTCGACATGGACGGTCTGACTTCAATATCTGTGAACATTGTCAACAAAGAGATACATTAATACATCGTGATAAGTCTTGTGTCAGTGCGGACATATGGGCATGGTCTTTCGCGAAAATATGCAACATACTTCACATGACTCCAAATCCCACCTTAGAATATCGACTTCTCAACATAGAATATGCTTTCCTCCCGGCCACGGTCAACAACGCAGTTCTATGGGTCACTGCAGCAACCATTCACTTCATTATGGAACACTGGCGGAAACCAAGACAAGTGAACTTACGATCGTTTGAGCAATACATACGGATGGAAAGATGGACATATAAGTGCAATCAGAAGATGTCAACAGGTTTTGGTTCATTCTTATATCATTTTAATTCATGGCGTACCAGTGTTTGAATATTTCAATTCTTAGATCAGTATAAGGTGTTAATGTGCCACAGACTACTTAAGGAACCGACAAAAACAACCAAAGTTAAAATGTGATCAGTGTTTGACAACATTTGTTTAGCATTAAGGTACTAGGACAATGAACTTCAGAAAGTGTATGTCATCAGCTTTGTGTATGCATTATACATGTTTATTGTAAAAGGTTAATAGTGTAATAAAACGTGTTTGTATAATATAACTATTTATAATAGTTTATTTAAATCCGCCTTGATCAATACACTCATTAAATGAAAAAACATTATTAATCAAACCATACATGTTTCGGGAAATCTCAACCGTTCCCTTCACCAGTGGTTAGATCAAAGAATAACACAATATGACACAAGCTTTTGTTTTACAATTTGAAGGAGTATTGTGTCCCAATACATCATACCGAAAATTCATAAACAAGAAATTCCTATTAGACAAATAGTTAATTTCAGAAATAGTCCAGTATATAAGACGGCCAAATTCATACAAATATTTTTAAAAGAACACTATAAGTTTTATAGCCAGACGCACCTAATTAATACTATTGACTTTTGTAACAGAATTAAAAACATCGAGCTAACAGACTACTACACGATACATAGTTTGGATATCAAAGATATGTACTCAAACATTCCTATTGTAGATACTATAAAAATAGTACGAAAGAATTTAATGCAACACAGCAAACTAAGCAAGGTGGAAATTGAAGAATTTTTAACATTACTAGAGTTTACTTTGGAAAATAACTATTTTGTTTTTGACAACAAAATTTACAAACAGTCTAAAGGCCTAGCAATGGGTTCGCCGGCTTCCGGTATTTTAGCTAACATATTCATGGATTACATGGAATATAATAAAATAGTGAATAAAATAGATGGATTGATTACATGGTTGAGATACGTCGATGATATATTTGTTGTTATCGATGAACGAAAGGTTAAACCTGATGGTATATTACAGTATTTAAATACTTTGGATAGATAAGTGCATTTTACGATGGAATCTGAAAATGATAGGACTTTAAATTATTTAGATTTGACAGTTACTAGAAATTCTGGTCATTTTGATTTTCAAATTTTCAGAAAAGCTACTCAAACAGATATTATTATCAGAAATGACTCCAATCATCCAGCTCAACATAAAAAGGCAACATTTTACAGTTTAATTAATAGAGCTATGAACATACCTATGTCTAAGAAGAATCATAATAGAGAGATAAATATAATCCATCAAATCGCTCGTAGCAACGGATATTCCAACAGATTTATTAATAGAATGATGAATAAAGTGAAAAATGAACCTAAAACAACTTTAATTAAAGAGCGGAAAGAGAAAAAGAAATTCGTAGTTCTAACTTTTCGAAATAAGCACTCTTATGAACTGGCTAAAATTTTCAGGAAAAAGAACATCAATGTCACATACAAAACAGATAATAATACTAATAAGATAATTTTAAATTCAGATAAAATAGAGAATAAATGTATATTTAATAAATCAGGAATTTACAAATTAACATGCCAAACATGTAAACAACGGTACATAAACAGTCCGGAAGAAGTTTGGCTATAAGGTACAAATAACACGTTAACGCGATCAAACATAAAAGATATTCGGCAATGGGAGAACATATGGTTGAAATGAATCATAAATTTACAGACATTTCCAATGACATGAAATTATTACATTCGACCAAAAAGGGAAAACTGATGAATGTTTTAGAAAATTTATAAATTTACCTTACACAAAAATGTCATTCTGAATCAAGTTTAAATGAGAAAAGTACAGAAGATAACCCACTGTTTAGGCTAGCATATAATCATTTAAGGAACAAAAAGAAGAAGAAAAGAAGAAAAACTTGAAGATCCTTAATTTGTGTAGTGTTCTCATTCAGTTCAACCAAAATTGTATGTATTGATCATTTTCATAATATTTAATAATAGAGAATAAATGTATATTTAATAAACATATTAACAAAAAGGTGTTTGTTAAAAAAGTAAAGGATTAACTTAGTAAGGTTTAACTTTTTCTAAGTCGCAAAAGTCACTTTTCACCTTTAGAAAGAAGGTACTTCCCTGGAGATGGTAGAGTTGAGAACCCTCGGTGAGTCCGAGGGAAAAAAACCCTGGAGGCTAAACATATTAAGAAAGAAAGAAAGCATGCATCTTTGATATGATGTTTTGGGACACAATACTCCTTCAAATTGTAAAACAAAAAATTGTGTCATATTGTGTTATTCTTTGAACTAACCACTGATGAAGGGAATGGTTGAGATTTCCCGAAACATGTATGGTTTAATTAATAATGTTTCTTTCATTTAATGAGTGTATTGGTCAAGGCGGATTTAAATAAACTATTATAAATAGTTATATTATACATTCAGACCAGTCAATACGGACCAAACACAATATTAACCTATCATGGTTAAGTTTATTAACAAAAAGGTGTTTGTTAAAAAAAGTAAAGGATTAACTTAGTATGGTTTAACTTTTTCTAAGTCGCAAAAGTCACTTTTCACCTTTAGAAAGAAGGTATGTCCGCCTTTGTGGTGTAGTGATTAGCGTGATTACCTGCTACCGCTGGAGACCCGGGTTCGATTCCCGGTTCTGTCACGAAATTTGAAATGTGGTATGAGGGCTGGAGTGGGGTCCATTCAGCCTCGGGAGGTCAAATGAGTAGAGATGCTTTGGATTCCCACTGCAGTCACTGTTAAAGTGGTTTTACGTGATTTCCCACTTCTCTTCGAGACAAATGCCGGGGTGGCACCTAACTTACGACCACGGCCGCCTCGTACCCTCTTCCTTGCCTGTCCCTTCCAATCTTCCCATTCCTCCATAAGCCCCCTGTTCAGCAAAGCAGGGGAGGCCACCTGGGCGAGGTACTGTTCCTCCTCCCCAGTTTCACCCTCCTAGTAAAGTTTCACGCTCCAGGACACTTCCCTGGAGATGGTAGAGTTGAGAACCCTCGGTGAGTCCGAGGGAAAACAAACCCTGGAGGCTAAACATATTAAGAAAGAAAGAAAGCATATATCAGAAAGTAATAATAACATCCGCCTTTTATAAGACAAACGGCTACAACGAATGAAGCGCACTGCACTTATTGTCAGCATTATGACACACCCATTCAACCAAGCAACTGCGCACGTTTGACTCGAAGAATGACTAGACTCCGTACGTACTGCACATAGTAACCTTACAGTAAAGTGCAGGAAGGTTCCACCACATACATTGCAGCAAGCCAGAATGGCACACGTCTACAATACTCAGATATGCATTAACGAATGAGGTTATCATTTTGAACATTTCCTTCGTTAATCGAATGTCCATGGACAAGCCCATTGCATCTCTTGGTAATAGCTTATTCCACTACAAATAGCTCTTCTAAGAGCTACTTAGAAATGAACATAACAGAGAATCTGCAACATGAGAACTGATCATGATTTAGAATTGTCTTCGACAACGCGACTCACACGAACATTTAACAACGAAATAATAAATGTCCTATATCGGACTCGAACCTCCGACAAACGAGCACCGCTTTCCTCCTCTAACTTCAAACACGCTCGGCTATCACGATCTGTCGTTTGTCAACGTTTTACCAACACTACGTCTAGTCATTCAGCCATCATATTCTCAGTACATGAAGTCTCTGTGATGCAGAATTTTCACGATTCTTTACAATCATTCGGAATTGTATCATTTATGCGGATTTAGTTGACACGAAAAAACGAATTACAGAAAGCGTAGTAAGATCGGACATCACTGCGAGTATCCAAAGTCAATATTTTTAGGTTAGTCTATAATCTGCGGGTTGCATAAAAATGAATGAATAGGGGCAGCTGTACCAAGCGGTTTACTAAATGATTGACAACACATTTTTGTTACAGGTCGACTTCTGAACGGAAGAAGATGCAATCCGCGAGTATGTACTTATATAATGTTGCAACATATAGAAGCAACATAAATATTACTTCGATATTTATCATCTGAATTATAACGTATATCAGATTAGTGTGACGCAATGTAATGAAATTGGAATTTGACAAAGCAAAAAAAATAAAGAAATTATATACGAATGGTGTATTCATATAGCTGAAAAATTTCATAACATAGAACAATCAAAACAGTATTCTAGTTTAACTGCAAGTATTCAGTCGTAGGATGCCTGGAAATGGCCCCGTATCACCATGCTGATTGCTGTTCTCTTCATGGCCGATGACCTACATTTTAGTCCCCTTTAAACAACAAGCATCATCAGCTGTTTTCATTTCTACACAGTTTTCCACTCCAATGATCTCAACGTCTGTTTTATGAATTAATTCCTAGGTTTTTGCCGAGGCTTTCCCCAGCAATATATTCATCGATTGCGGTTTCCTTTACGCCACTGGGATTGACGCCGTTCCCATATCAGTTTCAGCAGATATGCCTTTCGCGTCCCGGCCATGTCGTCGTGAGGCCTGTGCAAAACGCTATGTGATAATATCGTCCCTGTTTTGCATAAACGGCGAATGTGACAATGCTCTTCCTATACATTATTCCCCCTAAGACTCGTCACAATTTTCGTTGAGTTCATTTTCCTATGCTGCCGTGTAAAGGAAAATGAACCTTAAATACATCACACTCTAAATGTCATGCAAACATACATTCCTTCAATATGGTACAGTAAAGTTCATTTTCCTTTACGCAGGCGCATAGGTGCCTTACGTCTCACCGATACAGTTAGGTCTCATGACGACAATGGGATAGGAAAGGGCTATGAATGTGAAGGAAGCAGCCTTTGCAGCATTTGCCAGGTGTGAAAATGGGAACCCGTGGAATAACATGTTCAGGGCTGCTGAGATTGTGGTTCGAATCCACTATCTCCCGGATGCAAGCTCACAGCTGCGCGCCCCCAACCACACGGCCAACTCGCCCAGTCGTACGAGTGTAACAGTCTGCCTAAATATTGATGAGCAGTAGCTGTGGAATTAGGTAACTTACTTCTTTAGCATGTCATTCCTCTGTTTCATAAATTTCCCGGTACTACTGGCACGTAACACACTGGTTCATCATAGCATTTGAGCTATCAGTCCCTACTCTGAGGCACTGAATGGAATGAGAAGTGTGCATATTTAACGGAATCTTTGCAGAGGAGTGTTTCCGGCTGCCTGCAGCCTGGTCATTACAGCTCTGGAACTTTTGACTATTAGATCGGCACCGCAGTGAGAAAATGTGTAGATTTTCATTTGATCGGGTATTTTATGTAATAGCTTTGCCTTTAATCGCTACATTCCTACTGACGTTTTTGTAATGACCTATGTTGACTTCAGTTAGGAAAACCACAAATCAGTCTTTCTGAGAATCCAGTAGCGAAGCACGGGTACATCAGCTAGTAATGTGATAAAATTTAATATGAATTTTTTTTCAGATCACATAGGCAGGGCAAGATGCCAAGAATACCCAGTGTCTTTCAAAGTTTAAATATACAGTATATTCTTGCTCTATTTTTGTTTTTCTTGTTTTAATTTTGATGGCTGAATACGTTCACCAATGGGGACAAAACATGTACCATGATTTAACGTTATTCTGAAAGGAATGAAGTTGATGTGTATTTTAAAAGGTGGAAATCACCTAAAAGTACCATTACACCTGATAAGAACCAGACTCAGTACACCTACGAGCGGCAAATATCTATGTTTAGAAATATGCATTTTCGTATAATTTTCGAGTGTAAGTTTGTTATATCCGAAAGGATAGAGCAGTTAGAAAAGTGTTATTTCCTGGTCAAGGTGGGAAACTCTTAATCTCATGACGTGGCCCTTACAGCTAACTCCTCAGCTTCTTCTGTTCTTCCTCTTCTACCTCCCCAATTCACTGCTCCCATGAGGAATGACTAGTTCTTCCACTTCAGGAACACCTCTCATCTCATTATTATAGAACTCAACAATCTTCTCCTCGGCATGTTTCACTTCATTTGTCCATATCTCTGCTGTCACCTGTAGGATATATCTAAATATCAAAACCTGACAAGTATATGATGAACTCCACTTGCCTATATCCAATAAATAACATTTCCACTTGGCCTACCTGTTTAAGAGATTCTTTCTACACAGCTCTACTTGGTCCAATCCATGGCTAGGCCTCGAAGCCACTGTTTTGTTATAATACTGTTTTGCCACAGTGATATGGAGGAAGTCATAGAACAATTTGGCATTCATTGCGTAGCATCTCATCTAGAATATATTTGGCTTAAAAAGCAGAGGAATGTTGTTGTGCATACATAAAAGTAAACAAAATTACGTAAAGTTATGTATGGATGCTACTATACCTTTCTAACTGACTTCAATTAATATGAAATAACATCTGAATCTCGTCTTTTGTTGCATTTCCTGGTGGAGACACCGCATTCTGTGTCACCCATAACTATGAATTAAAGGAAAAATTGAAATTAAATTCTGTAATATCATTAAATATCGTTCAGTGGAAGAAAATATTCAAACAAGTATAATTACCACTAATTGATCCTCCCTGTATTTTGTTGTTAGTCGATGCTCCACAAGCTTACAGTGATATGCTGCATTATCCATCACAATAATACAGGGTCCTATATTTCTTAATCCTATGATTCATATTGTTTCCAACCACATCTGAGATTTCTCACTGCTCATAGCACCATGATAATCTTGATTTCTCTTCAAATTTATGGCAAATATTAAATCAGCGCCAGTAAGAATTTTGAGTTTTAGCATGAAGTAAGTTCTTCTAAAAAAGTATTCCCTAAAAATATGAGACCACCTTCTTAATGGATATTAATAGACGAATATTGCTATTTCTGTTGAATGATTGAAAACGATGTGTGATTTTAAGTGAAAGCAACTAGCCTACAATACAGCAGTCACCTGATGATGAAGTCAGTGAATTACTATTTACACTACACACTACTCTTGCTAAAATTTGTCATGAATGTACTTCCATTAGTATATCTAAACTAGAAGTCCCTGGTCACTTGTATAAATGATATTCCAGTAATCATAAACACTAATTTTAATACCTTAGAACAAATGTAACTGCTACAAACACCGAACCTATATCAAGCACTAAGAAAGAAGAAACTTAGAAGGTGTCCAACAGTTATCTATACACTGATTCAGGTGGAGATTTTCAATAAAGAACGAACTTAATAAATAAGCCTACAGGAAAAGTAATTTGCTGATACCAACATCCAGTAATATTACATGAAAATACATTGGAGTATACTTCATTGAAGTGCATCCCTAAAGGCCGGCCCCGTATAGTAGGGGTAGCGTGCCTGCCTCTTACCCGAAGGCCCCCGGGCTCGATTCCCGGCCAGGTCAGGGATTTTACCTGGACCTGAGCGATGGTTCGAGGTCCACTCAGCCTACTTGAGGAGCTATTCGATGGTGAGATAGCGGCCCCGGTCTAGAAAGCTAAGAATAACGGCCGAGAGGATTCATCGTGCTGTCCACACGACACCTCGTAATCTGCAGGCCTTCGGGCTGAGCAGCGGTCTCTTGGCAGGCCAAGGCCCTTCAAGGGCTGTAGTGCCAATGGGTTTGGTTTTGGCATCCCTAAAGTTAATCAATTGTTTGCCTAAAACGAATAATTACCTACAGGCCTTTTAAATAACCAACGAACCCCTTAATTGTGGAGAAGTCAAAGTCAAGGACCACTGATAGAATCCAGTGAAGCAGAAAGTTAAAATGCCACTTCCTATATCATGCTAGTCGATTTAAATCAATCAATCAATCAATCAATCAATCAATCAATCAATCAATCAATCAATCAATCAATCAATCACCACTGATATGCATTTAGGACAGTAGCCCAAGGGGCAGATGTTACCAAATTTTTCCATATGGACTACGGTCCATCTTTCTAGTGTGGTGGAAACTCACGTGGTGATCATTCCTACTTCTTGTGTTATAAATGAGGACCTCACTGTTACTTATAGTCAATGTTTTGTTGTGCTTGATAAATAGAATATAAATATAAATCTGAAATGAAACCACGCTGTAATAATACACATGAGGAAATATATTACATAGGCCCTACACATATGCCATAAGTCAATAAAAATGCACACAGGCTAGGTCTGCAAACCGCACAAAAATAGAGACAAAACATGCTTAGGTTTGGTTAGGATCATAACGAAATGTTTTTTCCATTTCAACTGATTCTCACTGTCAGAAACTTGTCATAGAAACAAGATTAACACTTACTCTAATTACAAAGGGCACTAGGAAAGTTTTTCAATACGCATAAACGGTTGGCAAGATACCTCTATTATGGTGAGGGATGAAAAGAGGGGTGAAAACCTGTCTAGAAGACAGCAAGGTGCGACCTTCACACCAGTTGTTACCAAGCAGTGGGATATAAAGCAAGTCAAGATGTCAGTGTGGTCTAAAGGTGAATATCGCGCAATTATCCTCTACAATTTTGCTTGTGGATTAACTGTTGACCAGTGCCTGAAGGAAATGACTCCTGTGCTGAGGAAAGACTGTCTACATCAGACAAATATTTTCCGCTGCTACAAAGAGTTTCAGAAGGGAAATTTGAGGGTTGAAGACGATCCTCGTTTTTGGGCGACCGTCTGAATCAGTGACTGAGGAAAACATTGAATCTGTGAGGAAAATTTTACAGCAAGAGAGAGGGTTGATATTGCACCCGTCCACCTCCCGAGTCCCAGACTAGCATTTATCTCAGGGGTGTCGGTTCATTATTTAAGTCATCAAATATAAATATAGCGGCATCAATGAACACGGGAATGAACGAAGCAAATTAAAATTAAAATGGGGAAGGCTCGATTGTAAACTTGAATTTAAGGACTCCATGATAGGACTAGGAAGTGACTGTTAACTTTAAAAAGGGCATCATCTAACTACAATAAAAAGATTATGAGAATGGTTTCCTTTGAAATAATTGCCAGAAAAAGCAGTTTATTACGCCATCCGACGTACGAAACTTTGATACATTTGGCAACGATATTTAAATTCCCACACATGTTACATAAATAAAATCACTTGCTATACCGCAAGTGGTATCAATATCGTGCTGGGTTGCTTCTGAAATAAAATGACATTTTGAGTTATAATTTACGGATCGATTCCATTTGAATCGAACCGTTGTTCAAGGATATAGCTTCCTTCTATCGGGAGCCCGAGCATAACCCATGTTACGGTCGGCTTCTCGATTTAACTAAGATGATGTACTCCGGCTATATACATTTTTCCGAGACCGGTACTCGGACTGGGTAATGTTTCTCGTGAATTACGAAAAATGGATTCCACGGACAGTTCCTATCTTACGATGTCCAGCTGATGCCATACCAATGAATTAGCATTTACATTTTATTTACACCTGATCTGAAATGTTACAAAGTAGCCTCAGTAGACTACTGCCACAGATGAGATAACGAGAAACGGTGGGAAATACCGTGCGGAAACCGTACGATAACGAGGTCACAAATGACTAAAATATTTATCATTCTCATGATTCAAACATACGAATCGAGGGATGTTGTCACCAAATAATTAATTAACTATCGTCAGAAATATTCATTTATCCATGAAATTATCATCCTCGAAATTATAATAATAATAATAATTATTATTATTATTATTATTTAAAATTATTATTATTATTATTATTATTATTATTATACTCAACGGTTCCTGGCACTGTCACGTTTGATTAATATCGTCATTATTATGCGGGATGCAAACACAAATGGTTATTAATGTTATATTATTATATCCCTCTTGTGGTTATTATTATTATTATTATTATTATTATTATTATTATTATTATTATTATTAATGAATAGGTGACTCCAGATATTATTATTATTATTATTATTCACGTCACTCAAGAGGTTATTATTATTAATGAACCGGTCACTTCCACCAAAATATATTAAGATATCGGTCGCAATTATAATTATTTCACTGATCAACCAACGGCATCATTACTGTTATTATTATGACAATTATTATTAAGCTGTCCGCGATGATTTAACATCGTCCTTACATGATTATTATTATTATCGGTTGCATATTATCATTTAGATTCCCGTTTAACATCTTTATCAACGCTCAATTAATTAAAGCGGTCCAATCATTTATCTGCAATATTTATTATTATTATTATTATTATCACGACATCATGATTGTCATCGCTCGTCATTACAATGATTACAATATACGATCATTTATGTGGACTCTGAACTCTCATTATCCTTAGATCCGTAGTATCTCGACGAATAGCTGTGCAGTCTATTTATTTCGTACATGCTGTCACGGGTTCGAAGTCTACCCGCTACGTAACTCAGTATTTCTCTGTGACACTGCCCGTACATTTTACACTCATTTCAATATCCTAAGTGTCTCTCGTACGGAATTTATTTTCCTTTTCTATCTCAATATTCCTTGATTCATTTATTTCTCACAGAATTATCAACTGACTTATTTATTCACTTCTGACATCGTACGACCTTTTATTACCTGACTGCAGATTCTTTAACATTTTCTATCTCATTTTTGATCTACGCCTTAGTTCATTCTCCACAAATAATCGTAACATCTTGAAATTATATTTACCAAAATTTGACAATCATGGTTTCGCAATATTAGTCCTACGTGTTCCGGCTAATGAATTGCAACTTTAAGACACGACATTTATTCGTAAAAAAATATTGGACCGTAATTTAAACCACACGTTCATTAACATGTACGGATTATTAGCACCGATCTACATTTCAATATTATTAATTTATCAAGTTAAATTACCACACACTTTAATTCCGAATTAAAAACGACCTCCCGTCATTAAATGATTTCCGACAAACTCAAAACCTGATCACTTAAATTTATTATTACGCACAGATCACTAAAAATTTCCAATATCTCATGAATTATTATTATTTCCAACTTATATTTTAAAAAATTCTTCTAACAAAGTAGTTTTATTTTTATTTATTATTATTATTATTAATTTTTAAAAATTTAATTTCCGCCTGTTACACGGTAGTCCACTCTTAATATGTTTAACGCATAACCCCTTTTACAAATTCGATTCATTCTGGCACTAATCAACTCCAGATACGATTTACTTGGAATATTATTATTATAATCGCTTCTCATAAATTTGAACAACTTCACTTTGAAAATATGAACATACTAATCAACAACAAACACAACTGGAATGGCGAAGCTGGATTTTCCTTCAGTGTCATTACATAGCTCGTTAAAATGACAAAACAGAAAAACACATATCGGGTCTTAATTAACTATCATAACCAAAATCAAATGAAAGAAAATAATTGACTACAAAGAAATATGAATGCATGCATGACTTAACGTACTACACTATATATACAAATTTACATCTCCAACAAACTGAATACATAAAAGACCCGATTATTCACATTGTTATTATTTACTACTGTCCGTGCTACAAATTTAGGATGGGGTCGTTAAGCGACTCATCTTGTTACAGAAGGTAACCAAGTCTAATCAAATTATTCCCATTTTTCCCAATCACGATAACATTTCCCAAATATATTTTACATTATGTACTCATCTTAGTTTCTCGGTATTCCATTACAGCTTTGCAGATGAGAGGCTCCTTTCGGCCCCTCTCTGCATTTTACTCCTCCATTCTTGATGGCGTAGTTCCACAAAAGATTTCCTGGCACATTACCATTTTACACTAATACCTTAATTATCACAAACCTTCAACATTGACAACGTTAACACTGAACACTTTAACTTTTATACAACAAATTAATATCCTAGACCCAAAAATTTAATATTTTACACTATTTTAATCTTCGTCCAATTACCGCACAATGGACCTGGACACGTACGACGAGATGTCAACTTTTACGCCCGTCGCGATTTATGTCGTCCGACGCGATACGCCCGTTTCATACGGCACTCTTGAAGTGTTCATGATAGCGGTTCGATATTGCAAAGTACAGGCTATTATTCCCTTAAAGTACTGTTCGTCACACAGTCTGTTATGTACGTACTTATTGTGGTACAATTTATATTACTCTCTTATAGTGCAATTAATTTACTTCACTGATAGTTATAACTGACAAACACTGTCCTACGTTAACTATTTCCAGTTCATGTTGCTTGAGCGCGATCACATCTTATAAACACTGGCGGATGCTCGCGCCATTAAATGTTGAGTTACTGTATGCCCGTAAAATTCGAAGTTAGCTGCGACCGACGGTTCACCTCCAGAGATTCATTTCAAGTGTGTCGGCGAGGATCCCTTGTCCCGTATATATGGATGAAGCTTTCTCCCGCGGATTCATTGACGTCATACCCCTGAGGGAGGGGGTGGATTTTTAATATCGGTACTTGCACTCTGAATTGGACGTTAAAATTTACATCAAATTAATCCACTCCGCTAGCATATCTGCTGGATTAAATATGAACTCCTGGTGATCACAGATTTAGGAGATACGAGTGGATTTAGCTCCTCACATTTCGCGCCTTCGGAAGCGTCCCTCACAACGTGGTCTTCGTCCAGCCAATGACATTCAAGCTGGCTGGTTTCCAAGAAATCCAGCCTCCAATTTATTTAATTTGCCAATAATTATTGATTATTTTTCCATGCGTGACATCTAATAAATTCATTACATCGATCCGTGTACTCACAATAATTTATTACTGATTAATTTTGAAGTTACGAGAATATCTCATCCATCATTCCTTAAGATGGTATCCCTGAGTCTTCCATCAAATTTTTACGATTGGCCGGCAAGCGGTCACGTGATTTAAATCTCCGCCTGCCCGAACCTAGGCTAGCGAATGTCCTCGCAGCCGCTGTAGCTTTCCATGACGTCACGGAATTTCCGTCCTGCCAAAAATATCCCAGTGCATTACTCATGTAGCGAGCTTCCTTTGTCAAACTATCCCTTTCTCTTTCTGACCAAGACTTATTTGTAGACTTGTATTTCCTTGTTCGCCAACTAATGAGATCCCCTGCTGTGAAGTAGCTAAATGTTGGTGTGTCGAGCTAATCCGTCAGGCTCCAGTCTGTCGTCCTTCCTCGCTCATATTTCGACACAGATGAAATATTTTCAACTACACTTCTGTATTTCAATAAATGTACCATATATTATTTTATCAATCAAATCATGATTGACTTTGGGCTTAAGTCACTCGGGTTCAATATATTGGCACCGAGAAGAGACCCTCCACATCCCTGCACCAGCTATTCATTCAGTTCTGCACGCTCATCTCCATCTTAGAAAGGTATGTTCCCTTTGGGTGCCCCATTCACATTCAGAGGAACAAAGGGCACATCGAGTGAAATGGTGCCGAAAAATGCTAAAACAGTTTGAAAATGGGACTTCGCGTAATGTCAAGAGCATCGTTACAGGTGAAGAAACTTGGCTTTATTATTAGAGTACGATGTCCCAACAAAATCCCAGAACATGGTGTGGCTGTTTGAAGATTAGGGTACTCCTGTAACTGTGCGAAAGTCAAGGCCAGTGAAGAAAAGTATGCTTGCAGTATTCTTCACTAAACAGGGCATCCTGATTCCTGTTGTACTAGAAACACAAAGCACAGTTACTGCGAAGTGGTACAGTGAGACTTGTCTGCCTCAGGACATCCAGGTTGTCAAGCAGCTCCGTGCAAGGTCACGGCTCAACACTGGGCTCTTACTTCACGACAATGCTCCAGCACATTGCGCTAATGTAACAATAGATTTTCTTGCCAGACCAGGGTTGACTGTGCTTGATCACTCTCCATACAGTCTTGATCTTGCCCCATGTGACATTGCACTCTTCCCAGAAGTGAAGATGAAGCTGATAAGGCGGCGTTTTGCATCCGACGAGGAGCTTCTGGCAGCATGGGATCAAGAGTGTGAAAATGTAACCGAAGAAAAGTGGCAGATTTGGTTCGGTGACTGGTTTCGACGTATGGAGAAGTGTATTGAGTGTGGTGGAAATTATTTTTAAAAAGTCTAAAGCGTTCGCTTACATTGCAAAACTTTCCCAGTGTCCTTTGTAGTTGCAAAATCATTTTCATAAGGTCCATATCAATATGAGTGATAACTTCATCATCGTCTTCCTTTTTCAGTACTACGTAGCAATGTCTGAATTGATTTTTGTTAATGAGATAACGTTGTTTTCCTTTTCGGAGAATTTCATTTATTATTTTGCTTGCTTCTTAGACATCCTAATTGAATTCTATACGTACGTTTTGGACGAAATAAGACCAAAATTAATAAACTTCTGCGTTCGTCATTCCACACAAACTACGTTATTGAATGCATTATTCGAACATGCGACAATTTTACTTACCTGGTATTAGTCAAACAGATTTACAATCCCACAGGAAAAGAAAATATGCTTTAATTATACCCGCAAATGTAAGACTAAGGTTTTCAACAATAGTTCAGTGGAAATACGTAATTCTGGCAATTCACGAAATGAATCATGAATGTATAGTGCCAACGTGCCAGATAAACAGTAACTGTAAGGCGTCGTATCCGCAAGCAGGGTCCCTAAACTGTATGGTTAGCGGCGCTGAATCTAACCCAACAGTTAGAAAAGTCACAATAAATCACTACGTTTAGCATTAAAAGGGAAGAAAGAGAAAGGTTGCACCGTTAGTGTATTGGCTTACGTGCTCAGGAGTAATTTTATTTACACCCCGCATAGGAAAATAAACACGACGAATATTATTCTGATGGACTGCATATCCATATGTGGCACCCGTCTAGTGGCCAAACCCGTTAAAGCCTCAAGTCTATATGGTCTGACACCATGGTTAATTGTTTTGAGTCCCGTTGGTGGAAAAAACTCAAGATCAGGATGTTGGCCGACAGGATAGGAGAAATGGTGGTATACAATTCCTAATCACTAGATTGCGTACCGAAAGCCTGGATTCAAAAACAGACATCTCCGCTGTGTTCATACTGTACCTGTCCCGGGGTCGGCAGTGTGCTGAATATAAAATTTTACGTTCACAAATAAATATGAGGATGGAAATCTTTTGGATGAGGAACTTTGGGAATCAAACCTGGGAATCGAATTCCCATCCTCCCTACTTTCAACTGGCACGACGACTACGCTCAAGAGCACACGGGTCAATGGTACTCTTCGTAATAAAATTGGGCATTTAATCTAATATATTGGAAGTAAGCTGCTATAATAAGAGGAATACAGTACATTACTAAATAATAAGAATGGGGTGTTCCCAATTCGAAACATAATTTTGATAACTGATAGAGTACACGATGAATTCCATATTATTACCTAAGTGGCAATTTTAAACACGAAAATGAATTATATGGGGAACGCCGTCAACGTCTTTTACAAGTCTTTATCACGAATCTCATTCTGGCATTCCCAAATCACTTATTAACACAGCATATATACATTTCACTTCTTAATCAATTGGGATCTGTCCCTTTATCTAATATCGGTACCGTGATTGTTATAACATAATAACACGAAGATTATATGAAAAGAATGGCATTCTCGTGCGATAAACAGTATCATTTTACAGTATCGTAGTATTAGGATATTTTATGAAATACAGTTCCGCATATTTGCCCAATCATGAAAATCATGTCGTTGCTTGTCGCCAATAAAGTCTACTTTATCATCTAATTTACACATCACATTATCGCACATACGCATTCCTCCGGGGTAATACCTTATTCTAATATTTTACAAAGTGGTCACACGACGTTGGTATCCTGAAAACCACACTGATATAATGAATGAAGGAATGAAGCAATCATCTGTAAATACATCAACACAAGGTACAATCCACACACTTTAATGCCTTCTGAAAATGTGACCCCTTTCAGGTCTCCGGGTGTTGATCCAAGGTCGTCGATACCAATCGGGTATCGAGCCATGTTAGATTGACTTCGAGGTGCTATCTGAAATCCTTACTACGGTATCATATAACTAGAAAAGACGGAGGAGTGTACTTCTCCTATGGTTCATGAAACGTACAGCGTTAATGGCAACAAATTACTGGCACGTGAATATTTAATACAGTGTGAGAATGGGAGAAACTTTCCTATGTGACTCTAACGAGCATTTGACAGACATAACGGGACCAACCTCGACGGCCTCGCGCTTTACCTCCTGTCATACATTCTGAAGGCCATAAATCTCTCTTGCTTCCAGCTGAGCGAAACATTTTCACTCGCACCCAGACATAAATACGTAATTCTTAGTCCAAATATCTCGTATTCTTCAGGAAAATAAACATTTATGGATACCTTCAGATATCATTTAATCTCAACGCTTCAACCATATTCAGTATCAGTTTAATTTATTACTATTATTATTATATTCTTAATCTGACATCTTAAACATGTTTACATGTATTGTTTCTCCCTTCATTTTCACACATATGTACCTCAAATACACATTATTTACACATTGAGAAGATCCTAAATCGACAGGTATTTTACTTAACATAACGCTCACTCGCGTAACTATCTAGGTCTTTGTTCACACCTCGAGTCATCTCTCCTGTTTCCAGTTGTCAGCATCCTTCAGACTAGAAATGGAGGTAATTGTACGCATGCATTAAAATTGTAAACCATCGATAATTTATTTTTTGAAAAATTGAGAATATCCATCACAGCTAATTGAACTTAAAATGGATTATGAAATCCGCTTAATTATCTAAATCCACCCGTACAAATGCTTCACTCAACATAATACACAATAGCGCTTTAATTATATACTAATTCATGCAAAAATCCACGGAAGAACTTTGTGATTAACCAATAATCACAGAAGACAAAAAACGAAAATAAAAATAATAAAGAAATTTTACCCCATTGAAACACACATATTGCGTCACCAACACGTTATCACAAATATCAAAATGTATGCTGAAAAATTCTACTTTAGAAAGTTAAGTTTTATATATTAATGCTATACTTCTGATTTCCATGCTTAGAAATATCATGGAATGTACTTATCATTGCTGTGTGCAACTTGCTGTCATCTGAGGATACCCATATGGATTTAGATCTCCATCATTGGCGCCTCGTTAGCAGGGAGTCTTAGGTTCCTTTTCTTCAGGGTTCAATCCTTGGTGTCTTGATCTTCAATCTCCTACTGTTGGAAGTTCTGCGTGGTCTTCGACAGTAATAACGCAAGCACACAGGCGCGTTCTGGTAGATAGGAATCCTGGGTTCAACGAGCCCTCAGATACATGTGAACAAATGGGAAAATGGTTGTTTGAAGTACTGCTTATATGTCTTCGAATAACATGATATTGATGGACCCTTTCATAGACTCGAATGGACTACTCAAGTAGCAGTTATTGTTCCTGAAGATGGCTACTCGATTCCCCTTCGTTATATAGCGAAATACTTATTGACGATATTTGTTACGATGTGAGCGTCACTATTCATTAACGGATCACTTCCTGGATAATCTTACAACATTTGCTGGTTAGGATGATCGTCTCATGCGCTACGCACACCTTAAATCACGGTACAATAACTATTGGTACTCTGTAGTCAATAACTAACTACGTCGTGACGATTTTTGAAATATTACCCGTCCTCTTGAAATATTTTCATTTTTAGCCACAACTAATTTTTACCGAATGCGTTTCCTTCACGTTTACTGGGATTAGTCCTTCTTATATCCACACACCACAGTTAGGACTTCACGCAAGAAAAAATGTGATTGTATTATGAACACGTATCGGTCTGGCGTGAAGTAGAGAACACTCAGTAACACTGAGTAGCACTGAATCACAATGAATGAATGAGTCATGCTGGATTAATACTGGATTGCTACGAGTGGAAATGATTAGCCATAAAGGAATGAGTAACTAAGGTCTCTCCTGGTATCCTTATATATAAGATACGGATCGCCTTCTATGGAAAGGGTAAACTACCCCCACAGGGGACAAATCGCTCCGATAATAATGACCCTCAGTGTCGTATAAATATTCGTTTTGTAGATCTTGACTTCTTATTTTCACTGATCAACTTTCGTGTAAATCGCATCGCAGGTTCTTTGGTAATCTTACAAGCTTTCTCTTGGATTCCAGCGCGCGACGTGGTAGGAGGTGGTGACTCCCATATTTCTGCCAAGATAAGCGCTAGCGACAGATGGTTTCTATCCCCGAATGACAGTCTTACGTGCGTCATCAGTAATGCGATCGTTAATTAATACATCTTCTTACATTATCAAATATTGTAAATTATGCTGATTCCAATGAGCCATTACTTGTACATTTCTAAGGCTTGTACCGAATTTTATTATTATTATTATTATTATTATTATTATTATTATTATTATTATTATTATTATTATTATTATTATTATTATTATTATTATTATTATTATTTCACGCGCGAAATTTGTGGGTATGCAGCCACGAATATGCAGGGAAGTCGGTAGGAATATACAGTTCTCAAGTTTGAAGCGTGTAAAGTAAACTCCGCATCATGACATAGGCAATATTTGAGTGCGGCGTCCTGTTTGATTCTCGCTTGCACGCTAGAGAGCGTAATTCCAAGGCCTCGCTGTACTGAGAGCTCTCCCTCTCGGTAGGTGCAATTAGAGCTTCAAGACTCAAGCTAGCACAGCGCAGCTCGTATCCCGGACCGGGAATGTAATGCTTATTACAAACAAATATGTCGTAAAATGACGCGAAAAGTGGCATATACACTGACTGACAGAGCAAATGCAACACCAAGAAGGAGTGGTCAGAACTTTATGCCAATTGCAGGGTAGACTGACGTCACTGAGGTATGCTCATGATGTGAAATGCGCCGCTGTGCTGCGCACGTAGCGAACGATAAATGGGACACGGCGTTGGCGAATGGCCCACTTCGTACCGTGATTTCTCAGCCGACAGTCATTGTAGAACGTGTTGTCGTGTGCCACAGGACACGTGTATAGCTAAGAATGCCAGGCCGCCGTCAACGGAGGCATTTCCAGCAGACAGACGACTTTACGAGGGGTATGGTGATCGGGCTGAGAAGGGCAGGTTGGTCGCTTCGTCAAATCGCAGCCGATACCCATAGGGATGTGTCCACGGTGCAGCGCCTGTGGCGAAGATGGTTGGCGCAGGGACATGTGGCACGTGAGAGGGGTCCAGGCGCAGCCCGAGTGACGTCAGCACGTGAGGATCGGCGCATCCGCCGCCAAGTGGTGGCAGCCCCGCACGCCACGTCAACCGCCATTCTTCAGCATGTGCAAGACACCCTGGCTGTTCCAATATCGACCAGAACAATTTCCCGTCGATTGGTTGAAGGAGGCCTGCACTCCCCACTCCCGGCGTCCGCTCAGAAGACTACCATTGACTCCACAGCATAGACGTGCACGCCTGGCATGGTGCCGGGCTAGAGCGACTTGGATGAGGGAATGGCGGAACGTCGTGTTCTCCGATGAGTCACGCTTCTGTTCTGTCAGTGATAGTCACCGCAGACGAGTGTGGCGTCAGCGTGGAGAAAGGTCAAATTCGGCAGTAACTGTGGAGCGCCCTACCGCTAGACAACGCGGCATCATGGTTTGGGGCGCTATTGCGTATGATTCCACGTCACCTCTAGTGCGTATTCAAGGCACGTTAAATGCCCACCGCTACGTGCAGCATGTGCTGCGGCCGGTGGCCCTCCCGTACCTTCAGGGGCTGCCCAATGCTCTGTTTCAGCAGGATAATGCCCGCCCACACACTGCTCGCATCTCCCAACAGGCTCTACGAGGTGTACAGATGCTTCCGTGGCCAGCGTACTCTCCGGATCTCTCACCAATCGAACACGTGTGGGATCTCATTGGACGCCGTTTGCAAACTCTGCCCCAGCCTCGTACGGACGACCAACTGTGGCAAATGGTTGACAGAGAATGGAGAACCATCCCTCAGGACACCATCCGCACTCTTATTGACTCTGTACCTCGACGTGTTTCTGCGTGCATCACCGCTCGCGGTGGTCCTACATCCTACTGAGTCGATGCCGTGCGCATTGTGTAACCTGCATATCGGTTTGAAATAAACATCAATTATTCATCCGTGCCGTCTCTGTTTTTTCCCCAACTTTCATCCCTTTCGAACCACTCCTCCTTGGTGTTGCATTGTCACTGTCAGTCAGTGTATGTCTTGCTGGGACTCATGACATGTCTATTATCATGGTAATGAACGGTTACAATATGGAGTGAGGGTATACGACGCTGGTGTTGGCGATTCGTCCCTCAGACCGTGATGTAAAGCACTGAGCTGTCCCCTTGGTGGTACTCGACAGGAATAGGCTACGTGCAAACGTCGAGTTTCAACCATCCCCACCACATCCCCCATATTCAGACACGGAGGTCACCCATGGACGTCAAATAGGAAGACCTACTCCAGATGTGCCGGACATGTCCTCGGGCTCTTCCAGCACTAAAAGGTGTACGTTTAGTAACTTAGGCCATATGCGACTGGAAAGCGTGGAAGGTCTTAAGGAGCCGGGCTGAGTGGCTCAGACAGTTGAGGCACCGGCCTTCTGAGCCCAACTTGGCTCAGTCCGTTGGTATTTGAAGGTGCTGAAATACGTCAGCCTAGTGTCGGTAGATTTACTGGTACGTAAAACAACTCCTGCGGAAATAAGTTCCGGCAACTCGGCGTCAGTTAGTGGAACGTAAAAACAGATAACATTATTATAAATCTTAAGGAAAATAATGTATAGGAAGTGTATTGTGACATACGAGGTATTGTCCCTTCACCGACGATCTACTGTATAGTAGGTGTTCATAAATTACTAGATTTGCGTTCTGATGTTCGGGAAGTCTTGATCCTGAGATTGTGCACCCTGTTTCAATCATAGTTTTAAAATTATCCAGGTGTTGCTGTTGTTTTTAGATATTTCTTTATACCTTCGGTCTAACAGAATTCGTAGTTGTCCACATTTAATGACATGCCGCCTTAAGTCTAAGACGACTGTTATACAGCTTTAGCCTCCGGACTCCAAGATCCTGGGTTCAAACCTGGAGAGGTAGTGGGAGTTTTAAAGGATGGATAAAAGTCCATTCGACACTCCTTGTCGAGCGATATCGGCATACAAACTATCTGGGTGTTTATTGGTGTGTAACCGCCAAAAGTAACTAAAACTCAAACACAGATCGGCCAAAAGAGAACAAATAGTAACAATGATGTCCTTGGTTTTTATGGCCCACTAACTACTTTTACGCTTCTTAGAGAATCTGAGGTGCCGGAATTTAGTCCCGCAGGACTTATTTTATTTGCTAATAAATTACAGATACGAGGCCTGAAAGAGGCTTATTTACTCAGCCAGGTAGTGGAATCAAACGTAAATCTTAACAATGACGGTCAGACAGCCTAGATAACATCAAAATGTCTCCATACGGCAAATGAGGTAAAAATACTTGTATTTCTCTATCAAACTCCGAGGATTTTTCTGCTAAGTCGTTCGTATGAAATATATTGCTACGAATAAAACACCGTATGTTTTATTATAATAATTCATTTGAAGGTGACCCAATAAATGCGCCGGTCCCGTGGTGTAGGAGTAACGTGCCTTCCTCCTAACAGGGGGCCCCGGGTTGGTTTCCCGGCCAGGTCAGGGATTTTTACCTGGACCTGAGAGCTGGTTCAAGGTCCACTCAGACTACGTGATTAGAATTGAAGAGCTAACTGACGGTGAGATAGCGGCCCCGGTCTAGAAAGGCAAGAATAACGACCAAGGGGATTCGTCGTGCTGACCACACGACGCCTCATAATCTGCAGGTCTTCGGGCTGAGCAGCGGTCGCTAGTAGACCAAGGCCCTCCAAAGGCTGTAGTGCCATGGGGTTTGGTTTGGTTTTGGACCCAATCAATGTACACAGCACATATATACTCACAATTCTATTCAACCATGAATGAACACACTCACTAATTGCTGCCTATTTGGAAGTCTCCCACAGCACGACTCAAGCTGGACAGCCTTTACCTGAAAGGTGCTATAAGCCTTATTGACGGATCTTTCACTTGCGCTCACCAGTCCAGTCAATACACACAACAGTTTCATGCAGACAGCTAAGGTCGTAATACTGAAAGAAAGATTCTGACAATTGTTAGAGGGAGGTCCGTTTACTGCCTGCTTGGGTGGGGAGAAGGGAGTAAAGGGTATACTTGCCATGGAAACGTGGGCGGGCTCATCGCGGTTGCCATGGAAATAAGCCTACTGGCTGACTCGTGTTGCTTGGAGTTACCAAACTTTTCACTTCTCAGTTGTGCACAACAGCACACAATTGTCTAAATGAAGTAAGAAGTGAGCCCAAAGCGAGGGGAAGGAGAAAGGAATGCAGGAACGTGGCAATACCGTGCTATGCTCCTCCCTCCGGCCCTATCTGTCAGAAAGCTTCTTTTAATATTACGGGGATAGGTTTGAATACATCTACGGGCCACACAACACAGGATGCTTGGTTCAACTGCAGTAATTTATATTCAGAATGAACAAATAAACAGCAACTGTTAAACAGTGCTAAATAGCAGGACAGTGTTCGTCACAAAGTGATCATTAACACTATTCCAATTACACTCACGATAGCTGCACCTGTAACCGACTGTACGACGATCCTCAGTCCACAGAAGAACACACACACTGTACTTTCTCAGGCAGTACACAGTCTTCCGTTCCGTACACCATCTTCAGATCTTCAGTCCAACCACGCTCTTGACACACCGACGCAACAACAATCACTCCTAATTCAGTGTCCGATGGGACACTGGCGACATCCAACACCACTGTCGCCCTCAGCCCAGCCACCGAACCCCAACATACTGAGTTTCATTGGAACCTAGATATCTTCCTGTCGTATCCTTCCTTCCTTCCTTCCTTTCTTCCATGCTTCCACCATGTTATTGCTCACATAACGTAATCTCTGGAAATAAGTAAGTTGTGTGTGTGTGAATTTGTACATGATGATGCTGGATTTAGAATGTTAAACTAGTAGTATTTCTTGTCGTATTTTCTTTCCGTGGAATTGCTTGTTGTACTCTTGTTGTTGTTGTTGTCTTGGTTAATTATGTTTTATCTTTACTTTATTAATACATTATACTGTAAGTGACCATTGCCAACGGGATATTTCCCAATTGCAATGTATTGTTAATAAATAATAATACTTATCCTTCTGGCTCCTTCCTGTCTGTTCTCTCGTGTTTAAGTGAATTTTCCTTTTACCCTGGAATGCTAACCATTCGTAAATTTTACGATCGAAATAACGTTTTCGGTTATTTTAAAATTAGGGCCACTTGATAGCGCCAAGCGTCTCAGTGCCTTCCTCGCTCACTCCCCACTCCTCAGTAAGCTGTAAGCAACAGACTGGGATGGTATGTGTGCACCGTTACTCAGTCCAGATCGTAAATTTTACGAGTGATTAGCTTTAGCGCGAGTTTAGGCTTGGTGTTGTGTGTTTACGTTTTCATACCTTTTTAATTCTCTCGCTGATGTATCATCAATATTAACAAGTGTTGAGGTGTACATAGGAAATGTGGACTCTTAACCTTCCCCTGTCGGGGGAATTGAAATAACTGTTACAGCAGTAGTGTACATAAACATTCACGGATATGAACATATGATTTCAATAAAATTTCTTGCAACTGATGACCTGCTTGATGAGTGCATTTCTTCTCAAAACACTAAAATGTTGTCTTAGGGAACAATGGCTCATTATTGCAAGGACAAGCTTCTAATACCCTTCGAAATTGAAGGTGTTCTGAACAGAATGACCGACGATTCTGCTGATGAAATAAATAGTGGAAGTGAAACAGATCACCATATCTTATCAGACTTATCCGACTCTTCTGATAATTATGTGCCGACACTGTCAGACGAAATCATTGTAAAATAGTAGCCGGAGTAAAGGAAGAGGCTCTCTTTCACCCATAGGGTTTCTTCTTCCGACGAATGCCCAGCTGATGGACGATCCTCTGATGTTTCGGAAGAACCTCAGCCCTCAACATCGGCCAGACCCTCTGCTGTTTCAGAAGAACCTCAGCCCTCAACATAAGCCAGAATGGCAACACAGTCCACTTCGTCATCAAAGATATCCTATCTTGGCCAATTGATAACTTTTCAAACGAAGTTATCATATTGAGAAAAAAAACGTGCACTGTTGGTCTACAAAACCACCTGCTATAACCACATGAAGAAATATATTGCGCATCGTACAAGGAACAGTTGGTGAAGGTAAGAATGCTGACAGTCCTCGTCAGGCATTCAAATTATTGTTCTCTGAGACTTGTGGATGAAATACCGTAGTCCTGCACACGAAGGAGCAAATTCGTAGACGTCAAATCCACAGCAAAGGTAAGTTGACGACTGTTAGAGAAACGTCTTTAATTGAGGTTAATGCATTATTGGGATTTCTAATTTTTTCAGCTGTACAAGAAGGTAATCGTTTGGCAGCTGAACACGTATTTGATTCCAGATACAGTGGTAGCATTTATAGTTCAGTTATTGTGAGTTTCGACTTGACGTTTGGGCGCTGCCTTTTGGCGGAGGGTAAGTGAATTAATCAACGCCAATCATAGGTAGCCGATCGCTCCGATAGAGCGCGTTATATTCCAGTTCCGGTTAGCAGTGGTGTCGATCTGTTGTTTACTGTAACCACGTGCTATCAGGTGTGTGCTCTATTGTGCTCAGTTCTTTTGGTGATCTTTGTGTGTCTTTGTGCTAGGTTGTTCATTCATATTTCCTAGTGTAGAGTTTATAAATGTATTGTTTAATATTTTTAATATTATAGCGCACTATATTGTAAAGAATAGTGTGTAACAAGGTACAATAGTGATATAGTTTATATAGTAGGTTATTTCAATATTTCATTCGGTAGTTATATAGTAGGTTAATTTTAGGCCCGTGTGTGAATTTCATATTCTGTCATGTCGACGCCTACGTCTATGGATAAATCTCCCAAGAGAAGAAAGCCCTTTGGATGCGATACTCCACTAAGGAGACAGGCCCGGAAAATTGTTTGAAATGTTAGGGGGTATTTCGATAAGAAGAAAGATACCGGCGCGCCTCTCTTGCCTGTTGAGAAAGCAGTTCGGAAAACAGCTGATGAGACCAAAATTAACAGTTATAGGCATAGGGAAGGAGAAGTACTCTGCCGATGACCAGACAGCTGGGCCGTCCAAACTTGAAACTCCAGAGAAGAAGAGGAATAAGCCTAAATTGGTAACGAAACTCGGTTCAACAAGATGCGCTTCGTCGGCATATTTACGCCTATTACCGTAGTAAAGAATATCCTGCTCTTGAGAAATTGCGTCGTTCTCTTGAAAGGAGTGAACTTTTCAGTGGTAGAAAATCTTCTTTTACAAAACTAGGTAAAAATTTGGGTTTTAGGTAAAAGAAGTTTAACGGGCGAAGAGTGCCGATGGAGAGAAGCGATATTGTGATGTGGCGGTGTAGGATTCTGAGAGAGATTATTGACGAGAATTTTTATTCCATTCTATGGTTGGACGAAACCTGGGTTAATGCTCCTGTTCCCAGAGATGATACAGATGGACAGATGGTACAATAGAAGGAACTATGCCAGCAGTTGTTGCGAAGGGGGGTAGAGTTATATCGATTCACACCAGTACTTCGTAGGGTTTTGTGCCAAATTGCTTGTATGTGTTTCGATCTAAGGAAACCGGAGATTACCACGAGAAAATGAATAGTGGCACATTCCAGAAGTGGTTTGAGGAAAGCCTGATGAGCAACTTGCTTGAAAAGAGCATTATAATCATGGACAATGCCCCCTACCACTCCGTCATTCTTGACAAAGCACCAACAATGGCGGCCAGGAAGATTGAGTTCGCTATTACATGAGGAAGGGGGATCTCATGCATCTTGCGAAACAAAACAAGCCCCAGTGCCCAGGTTATGTGCTGGATGAAATAGCCAGGAGACATGGGCATATACTATGCGATTTAGCGCCATAGAACAGATTTACGCCCAAGTGAAGGATTGTGTAGCTGAGAACAACCGAATCTCCACAGTTTCGGAAGTTGAAAGACTTCCTTTCGAAGCCGTAGGCCGTATAAGTGCGGAGGACTGGAGCAACTTTGTGAGACACACAAAATCTGAGATTATTAAAACTTGGGAGAAAGAAAGTCTCACAGACGATTATGTTGAAGAATTCAACATCCCTTTAGGGTCAGGCGAGAGTAAAACCTCAATCGACGATGACAATGCCTATAGTGACTCAGAAATGAGTGGTGTGGTCCCTTAGTAAGATCATTTCTTTCCTTAAGGAAAATTGTATCTAACAGCAACGCGAGCTCTTCTACATGGTCGGGCCGCAACATCACAATGGACAAATAGTTCACGTCCATACTACACCGTATCCTGTCCTTAAATCTGACTAAACTCAGGGTAAAGCACGTAGTGAGTCCGGGTTTGAGTCACGAAAGTAAAGGGATAATTATTAGACAGGAAATACGATTGCATAGCTACGGAAAAAGAACTACGGTTAACTGGTAAGATAGATTTATTGACCAAAATGTAAATTAGTTCACACTAAAATGCAAAACTAAAGTAAAAAGTAGGTAAATCCTACTCGAAAAGGTCGTAAAATATGTGTAATGCACATAAACAAAATTAACATACTAAACAAAAATCTACACATCAAAGCGAGTGTCTACCCATGAATAGCAAAACATGTGTTATACAAAATAAAAGCATGGAAGTTTGAGTTACGTTCCATCGCTGTAACTGAATGCTCAGCACCGATAAATTCTAAGTCTGTCCCCAAAGGGTGCGTTATCGAATTCTCTCTGTGATACCTTAATAATGAACAATTATACTAGTGAGAGGTCTGTCTGTACATATTTACATATCGACAAGTCGATTACAATAGAAAATACATTACTAGTCTAGGGCTGCACTAATAAATCCCTTTCAAAAAGCACAGGCTCTAATTAGGGGACCGACCCATACGCATATTGACTGGAGCAGAATCGGCCGGCCTGTTTCCCTTGTTGTCCGTTTGACTCGGAGATGCGGTATTACTTCCGGCTTGACCTTGAATTTCCATCTCCTGTACTACGTTAGGAGTATAACAAACAAATCCTGCTTTAAATTGTTGTTCCATTTTTGATTGCCTTTCTATTACGGAAGCAGTTACAACTCGTGTTCCAACGTTTGTATTTCTGTTGTCATGTTCGATATTTCGTCTGACATTTATTTTTTGTTATCTTCCATTTGTCCTACTAGTCCACGGGATGTAAGAATTTCGTGATCCACCTTGGACACTACTTCTTCGATAGCTTTCTTGTTGTCATTTACAACTGTTTTCAGACCTTGTACTTCGCTGGTGATGGTTTCCTGGCTCATCTGAACTTCCTGCCGGACTCCTTTATCGACCTGAATTATGCTATCGCAGTCCGACTCTTTGGCTGAACGGTCAGCGTACTGGCCTTCGGTTCAGAGGGTCCCGGGTTCGATTCCCGGCCGGGTCGGGGATTTTAACCTTAATTGGTTAATTCCAATGACACGGGGGCTGGGTGTATGTGTTGTCTTCATCATCATTTCATCCTCATCATGACGCGCAGGTCGCCTACGGGTGTCAAATAGAAAGACCTGCACCTGGTGAGCCGAACCCTTCCTGGGATATCCCGGCACTAAAAACCATACGACATTTCATTTCATGCTATCGCACATTTCTTTAAATCGTTTAGTCCATCTTAGTTGCGCATCGGTCGTGTGTTCTTTGTGTGATTTTACCTGGTTACTAAGTTCGGTAATTTTCGCTTCGACCACAGTCTTGTGTTTAGTCATATTATCAATAATTGTTTTCTTGAACGTGCCTAGCCTCTCAGTAAACACTTACACTACACTGGCTACTGAATTAGTAACCGTTCGTTCAATCTCTTGTTTCAGTTTAGCCTGACTGTCTTTAAAATCGCGAGACATGACCTTAATTTCCTGAGCTAACCTAGTCTGATTGTCTTTAAATTCGCTTCTCATGGAGTCAATACTCACTTTAGTTTCAGCTTTCATAGACTCCGCATTGGCTCTACACTCAGTTTGTATAGACGCAATACTAGCCTTGGTTTCGGCTTTCACGGAATCAGCACTGGCCCTACACTCGGCTTTCATAGACTCAATACTGGCCTTACTTTCCGACCCAATCTCCGACAACATATTCGCTATGGTGTTCAAATCCATTATAATTCATAAATATTGTGCTCGCTAACTACGATGAACCTGTACATCTTTGCCCCATTCGCTCGGATTTACATCGGAAATTGCCAAAGAATTTGTCATAACACAAAATATGAAACCAATAAGCATGCCTTCCTTACTACAACAAATAAACCTATATCAAAGCAATGTCCAGCTGCATTATGTCATTACCAACCTTGGTATCTCTATCCATTCAATTGTCACCTGTAAACTAAGTGCAAATTACCATCTTCTTGCCTTTGCGCCACGATAGTGATCGCCGAAGTAACAAGATCGTACGTATTAACGAGAAAATGCCCTGAATATAACTTACCAAAAAGATCAATGCCTAAGCAATGAGGTTTTTGGTATGGTCCTGAAAGCTGGGCGTCACCGAGGTCGTAATGTCCCCTTCACCGGGGTCGCTCAGTCGGCGGAGCGAGAGTCCCAAAAGGGTGGACTGTTCGCAGGGCCAACTTGCTATTACGGGACCGACCTTCAGAAGATTTATATTTTCAGGGCCATTGGTGACTGGATAGGAGACATGATGTGGAATAAAAATCAGAACAAAATAACAAACTGGTTTATTAAAATGAAATTAAAATTCAGTCTGGACAATGCTAGGAAAGAAATTACATTATAACATTTCTTCAACATAATTCAACTAATTATTCTTCTCATTAACAAATGGCTATGAGTCCTTGGCATGCTTACCGAATTCACTGGATTCAATTACACCTTCAGTAAAACTTCTGCCGACGCCATTCTCTGTAACATTTGATCAATCACGTAATTAGTGATACTGTCGTTCTAATTGCAACAAACAATGCCACACTGAACATGAAATAACCATATTTCATTACTTCCTTAATCTTTACGGATTACCCATTGATTAATTCTTTCTTTAGCACATCTTAGACAAATTCTTCTGTCTAATTTATATTGGCATTTTTTGAGAAAAATTCTTGAGAAACTACTTTGTCATACTTATGAGAAATCCTTCCTAAATCATTTTCTCACCCCCTTTGAGAAATTCATTACGACTTATTCTTGCGGAGTTCTATACAACTTATTTTCAAGAAATTCCGTACAAATTACTTTTGAGAAATGCTTTACAATTTTGAAAAATTCTTTGAGAAATTCTTTGGTGTATTTCCCCTCTCTCGCAGATTTCGCTCGACTGCATTCCTTTATAAATCGTAACAACGATTTCTAACTGACTAGTATTCTATGGGTGGATAGAGCATCACGTAACACCACGCGTAATCAACAACAACATCATTGACTAATAAATCACATAAAAACACGAAAAGAATAAGCATTCATGGAACGACATGAATAACTGTCACGCAACAACATAATCACACCAACAGTTCATAGGCAGATTTATCACACAGTTGAAATTCATACTTTATTATTATCATTCATTTATTATTATATTCTCCTCTTAAATTTTATTGAATACCCTTATAGCATGAACCGATCATAATAAGAATTCATCAATACTATTGTTACAAGACAAAATAGGATGACTAAATTAATCTTGAAGAAATAATCATCACCACCATCATCGGAAAGATGCGTCTGTGAGCCTCAGGAAAGCCTTAATAATAAGCAATTCGTACATTATTCAATATAGGTTGTTGAGCGAAGGAAAGAACTTTTATTAGTCCCTAAATATTATCAAATCACTATAAATCACTATCATCACTATAAATCACTATCATCACTAATTCATCATAATCACTATGACTGACATGCACCCTAGTGGTCACATATCGTCAATTTCATCGTAAAATCCACCATCACAATATTGCTCATTTTTAATTCTCAACAACCAGTCAAATACCCAACTTTCATTATTACTATAATAATTATTTTTATTTATCCTACTATGGCTCCTAGGAAACGTCTTCTCGATGAGCTGCTTCTAGTACACTTCAATTACCATCCCTTCTGATATCAATCATATCACATAAACTAATATTTTATTAACCTTCGGTTTATTAGTATTTTACTCCTATGTTTAATTTCATCCTCCTCGTCATGATTATTATGACCACATTGTATTATTATTATTATTATTATTATTATTATTATTATTATTATTATTATTATTATTATTATTATTATTATTATTATTATTATTATTATTATTAGGCCTTAATCCCCCATAATTCCTTTTTAAGATCTTAATTATTCATGACCTTGTAAAACTCACTGGCAACTGGTATTACTTATCACCGAATAAAAAAACACAAACATTATTCCAAGAGAATACAAAGATAGAAAATGTAGAAACCATAAATCAAAGAATGCATGAATACTCTACCATCACCATTTAAGTACAACATTTCAAAAGAAACTACACTCCTCTAAGCAAGAATACAATCTACTAGTCATCTACTGAAAGAGAAGAAATTTTACAATGGTACTTATCGTTCCGATGGAAATCCTTGGCGTCGGGATGCAGCTATGGGCGCCGGCGTCCTCTTCTTCCGCTATGGAGGCTTGTAGACGGACAAGTTCATCGCGCTGGCGTGCACACTTTGGCTTAACCCATCATGACTACTACGTACAGCAGCGTTGAATCACTCCAACAATGTTCCAGAAAATTCCAGGATTTTCCTCTCGTTCGTTGCATGCTGTCGGCTAGTCTTCACAGAGGTAGCTGAAACTGAAATTTTGTATCAGAAAATAGGATCCACACTAGTTGTATACCACTGAATTATTTACGACACTTAACAGGCACAATGATGTACACTCAGGTTCAGTTTTACCCCAAGCTTCGAATTCTGAACACATTCACAAGATTACAGTAAGTCTTGAAGCTGACGGAACATTATTACTGGTACTACGATGTTTTATAGGCCAGGTTTCCTCTCGAATATTCACTTCAGATAGTTCACTTCCCTTATAATTTCCAATGAGACATCCCATAGATTTCTACTGCAACACTCGGCGTAAATGAGCGCACGAACTCTCTGTGGTTTCGCAAGTTCCACACGGTGAAATGTGCGGCTGTAACAACCTCGCTCTGTACTGAATTAGGCTGACGAAAAGTTGAACTAGCACTCAAATAAAACAGTAGTGGTGCCATACAAGAAATAGACATTTAATTACACTGTCCGCGAACATTCATCTTCTCCCTAGAGGCTAAAATTATACTACGTTCTTCCAGAAGACTGTATTACTTGACTTCTCCTTAGAGACTCTTCTGTTCGATTCTCCCTTCGAGACTGTAATGTTCTCTTCAACTTTTCCTTAGAGACTCTGCTTCGACTCCTTTCTAGAAAGATCTTAAGACCTTCGAGCACCTTCCTCGATTTTCATTGGCTATTGACCTCCTTGTGACGTGATTCGTCCTTCACACCGGCAAGTAGATTTCTCCAGAATATCTTTCCCCTCTCGGCTGTCGGCGCGCTAGGTGACGTAACTGCGTGACGTGGCGACCTTCACCGGCCTGTTGACCTAGTTCACACTCGCCCGCAGCGGCACGGCACGGTGACAGCTGATGCATGCTCACTTGTAAACCAATGTTCCGTTACAAAAATTACTCCAGCTTCCCCAAATTCAACCAGGCACCATTTAAACGGGTACAATATTGATGGCCTAATTAAAAACCTCGCCTCTCCCAATGCTTTTCCTATCCATTATTTGGATAGTGATCTCTCGTACATCTTTCTTTTTTTACAAGTTGCTTTACTTCATTCCGACTCAGACAGGTCTTCTGACGATGGGACAGGAAAGGGCTAGGAGTGGGAAGGAATTGGCCGTGGCCTTAATTAAAGTACAGCTCCAGCATTCTCCTGGTGCAAAAATGGGAAACCACGGAAAACCATTTTCAGGGAGGCCGACAGTGGAATTCGAACCCACTATCTCCCGAATACTGGATACTGGCCGCACTTAAGCGACTGCAGCTATCGAGCTCGATCGTACATCATCAATGTGATAAATGGAGTAAGGCAACTTTCTAGATTATCATTACAGCTCTGCTACATCTATACAGAGTCTGTCTTCAAGAGAGCTCTCAATGGCTGGAATGGTGGAATCTCGATTAGCGGCAGTAAAATTAGTAACCTGCGATTTTTAGATGACACTTCCCTTATAGCTGGAAGTGAAGAGGCACTCACTGACCTGTTTACAAGAGTGAAGGATATTAGCCTTCACTACGGTCTAGAGATAAATATGAAAGGGAACAAACAAATGGTAGCTGATCGGCGAGGTTAAATCCAACTTACAGGATGCCTAAAGAACCTGGAGATAGTAATGGAATGTGTATACCTTCAGTCAGTCATCAATGACAAGGGGAGTCGTGTGATAGAGATCCAAAGTCGTATTTTTCTAGGTCGGGCTGCCATGCTTAAACTCACTAAGATCTCGCAGAACCGGACAATATCCAATGCTACGAAGATGCTCTTGGTAGAATCACTAGTGTTCTCAGCCTTTTTATACGGATGTGAGACCTGCACCGTGAATGCTAGAGGCAAAAGTTGAGATGTATTGTTGGTGGAGATTGCTGGGTGTACCCTGGATGGAAAAAAGAACCAATGTTTCCCTCCTGAGACATATATCCATCTTCCCGTGTGAGTGAGTGTTATCTCTAGTCCTCTGACCAGGTTTTAAAAAGACAAGGAGAGAAGATCACCGGCCTACCTCTTCATATCATGTTAAGGGAGCTGAAAACCGCTCTGGAAGAAAGGCATCTTCTCAAGGCTGGAACGCATAAATAACAAGGGTTATAAGATCTCGACCATCAGCAATGAAGAAAACGACTAATTCCCTTAAAGCAGGTCACGCCTCCTAGGCAAATATGGATATGTAATCCATCAGAACAATTTTCGTTAAATTCATTTTCCTATGCCAATGTGTAAAGCATAAGAAAATTGTCCTGATGGTCTGCATATCCACATGCGGTTGGGATGCGGGGCTAGTCGTAAGGGAAGTAATCGTTAGGAAGAACATTGTCACCGGGCGAGTTGGCCGTGCGCGTAGAGGCGCGCGGCTGTGAGCTTGCATCCGGGAGATAGTAGGTTCGAATCCCACTATCGGCAGCCCTGAAAATGGTTTTCCGTGGTTTCCCATTTTCACACCAGGCAAATGCTGGGGCTGTACCTTAATTAAGGCCACGGCCGCTTCCTTCCAACTCCTAGGCCTTTCCTATCCTATCGTCGCCATAAGACCTATCTGTGTCGGTGCGACGTAAAGCCCCTAGCAAAAAAAAAAAAAGAACATTGTCACATTCGCGGTTTCGGCAAACCAGCGACGCTATGTACATTTGTGTCTTTGATAAATACGTCTAAGGACGTAGGGGACTCAAGTATTCCTTGATGTCATTCATAACGGTATGTACGTGGTTCTGGACGATGAGATCTGTAGATCGTCTGGATTTAGTTAATACTGTAGTTGCTACGTCTTATTACTCAAATTACGGTAATCGCATGAAAAGAGATCGAAAATAGGAGACGACCTAGCGAAGATCCCTTGGTATTCTACATTCAACAACTCGCACTGGAGATAAATGATCATATACAATTTTAATTGTTTTTATGTTTAAACACAGTTTTAATAAAATAGTATATCGGTGGTGTTAGAACTATAATCTATATACAGTATACAAAATAACTTGTCCTGACTGACTGACTGACTGACTGACTGACTGATAGATTCATCATCGCCGAGCCAAAACTACTGGATATAATGAAATGAAATTTTGAGGGTACATTTATAGTACAATGTAGGTGCTCGCTAAGGGAGGATTTTTGTATATTCCGTCGCTAAGGGGGTCAAAACGGGGGTTAGATTTTAAAATGAGTGTATCTATATCTCAAAACTTTAAAAGTTTACAGTTGTAAGAATCGGTACTTAGAATCTCCTTTAAAAATAAGGAAACATGTATTTTTGTTTTCGGAATATCCCAATAGGAAGGGTGGAAAAGGGTGAAAAATGGCTTGAATGCCTTTAATGAGGATACTTATATCTCAGAAACTGAAGATACTACAGACCTGAAAATTGGTATTTGGGATCTCTTTTTAAAACAAAGAAACGCGTATTTTTTGTTTCGGAAAATCCAATTAATGGGGGATGAAAAGGGGGGTGAATTTTTAAAATTAGCGTATCTATATCTCAAAACTTTCAAAGTTTACAAATGTAAAAATTGGTATTTAGAATCCCCTTTAATGAAAAATGCTTTTCTTTGTTTTCGGAAAATCCTAATAGGAAGGGTGAAAAGTGTCGAAAAGGTGTTGAATGCCTTTAATCAGAATACTTACGTCTCATAAACTCAAGATATTACAGACCTGAAAATTGGTATTTGGGATCTATTTTAACAATAAAGGAACACGAATTTTTTGTTTCTAGAAAATACAATTAATGGGGGGTGTGAAAAGGAGGGGTGAATTTTTAAAATGAGTGTATCTGTATCTCAAAACTTTCAATGTCTACAGATGTAAAAATTGGTATTTAGAACCTCCTTTAAAAATAAAGAAACACGTATGTTTTGGTTTCGGAAAATACCAATAAGAGGGATGAAAAAGGGTGAAAAAAAGGGTTGAGTGCCTTAAATGAGGATTCTTTTATCTCACAAACAGAATATATTACAGACCTGAAAATTGGGATTTCCTTTGAAAATAAAGAAACAAGTACTTTTTGTTTTTGGAAAATCCAATTAAAGGGGGTTAAACATGAGTGACAAATTGGAGTGAATTTTTAGAAACTATATCTACAGTGCATCTCAGAAACCTAAAATGTTATAGAAGCAAAAATTGGTATTTTGAATCTCCTGTAAAAGTAAAGAAACATAGGTGATTTGTTTTTTGAAACTCCACTTAAGGGTAACTAAAAAGGGGGTGTAATATTAAAATAAGCATTTCTACAGTATATCTCGAAAACTTAACATGTTACCGAAGTGAAAAATAGTATTCTTATCCCTAAAATAAAGAAAAGTGTATTTATTGTTTTCTGAAAAACCATTTTGTGGAGGGGTAAAAGTGACTGGATATGGGATTGAATTATTTTAATTAGGATACTGATATCTCAAAAGCTGAAGATGTTATAGTCGTGAAATTTGTTATTTGTAATCTCCTTTGAAAATAAAGAATACGATTTTTGTTTTTGGAAATCCACCTGGGGGAGGGCGGAAATTGAAAAATTAGTTGAATTATTTGTATGAGGATACTATTATCTCAAAAAACGAAAATAGGTATTTGGAATCTGCTTTGATTAAAGAATCACGTATTCTCAGAAAATATAATGAGGGGGGGTTGAAGAATTGAAAAATTAATTGAATTAATTGTATGAGGATACTTACATCTAAAAAAGTAAAGTTGTTACATACGTGAAAAGTGGTATTTGGATCTCCTTTAAAACCAAAGGAAAAGCATTTTTGTGGGGAAATCATCTTGGGGGACGGGGGTGAAAAGGAGTTGAATTAATTAGGATACTGTTATCTCAAAAACCGAAGATGTTATAATCGTGATAATTGGTATTTAGAAGATCCTTTACTATTAAAGAAACAAGTAGTTTTTTGCCGTAAAATTCATTTAAGGGGGGGTTAGGGTGGAACGAAGTGAAAAAAGTGAATTCTTTTTATGGGGATACTTATATCTCAGAACTGAATGTAACAGACGTGAATATTGGTATTTGGAATCTCCTTTAAACATGTTTTGCGGGGTGGAGATAAATCAACTTAACGGCGATGGGGTGAAAGGAGAGTTGAAACCAATTGATTTTACTGTTTATAATGTACTTATTCTGGTCATAAACTAATCATTTTTAATCTCTCCTGGGTTCGTTTGTAAGAGCCACCTTTTCCTTTGGAGAACATAAAGTTAGATTACAGTAGATTCTCTTGGCATGTAAATAAAAATTTAATAACATTTGAAATAAACGATAGAAATGATATTGACCGTGCAATTGTTCACCTCTATAATCAGGTCAATAATGCACGGAAGTATATCATTCGTGTCACCAGAAATCTCGCGCACTTGCCTACGCGCGACGATGGAGGGTCGGCTTTTTCCGCGGACTCAGCAATGGATCCTAGCTCTACCGCCTCAAGGGCAGTGTCCTGGAGCGTGAGACTTTGAGTGGGGGGATACAACTGGCGAGAAGGGCCAGTAGCTCTCTCAGGTGACCTCACCTGCTATGATGAACAGAGGCCGTGCGGAGGAATGGGAGGATTGGAAGGGACAGGCAAGGAAAAGGGAAGGAAGCGGCTGTTGTCTTAAGGAAGGTACCATCCCGGCATTTGCCTGGAGGAGAAGTTGGAAACCACGGAAAAACCCTTCGAGGACGGTTGAGGTGGGAATCGAACCAACATCTACTCAGTTTACCTCCCGAGGCTGAATGGGCCCGCTCCATCCCTCGTACTAATTTTCAAAATTATTATCATTTGTTCATAGGCCCATACACTGGCTTCGTACAGCCGTACGTGGTACCTTATTTTGAGCTAGCCTTTCAATTTCTAAGTAACTACCTCACCTACTCCAGTCAGTTTGTTTGTTGTCATATTCCTATCTTTGTATAACTCTACGTTTCCTAGCTGTTCCAATTCCCTTGAAGTAAAAAACAAGACGTGGATGCCCAAAGATGTAACCTATCAATTAATCTCTTCTTCCGGTCAAATCGTTTTCCCCTCACCAACTCGATTTAGCACCTCTTTATCTGCAAACCGATCTAGCCTTCTCACTTTCAGCGTTCTTCTGTAACATCACATTCCAAAAAACTTATTCTCTCTTTGTTATACTGTAGTACTACTAGTATTAATCTATATATATATATAAAATAACTTGTCCTGACTGACTGACTGATTCATCATCGCAGAACCAAAACTACTGGACGTAAAGAAATGAAATTTTGGGGATATATTCATATTAAGATGTAGGTGCTCGATAAGAGAGGATTTTTGGATATTCCTTCGCTAAGGGGGTGAAAAGAGGGGTGAAATTTTAAAATGAGTGTGTCTATATCTCGAAAGTTTAAAAGTTTACAGATGTAAAAATTGGTATTTAGAATCTTCTTTAAAAATAAGGAAAAACGTATTTTTTTGTTTTCAGAAAATCCCAATAGGAGGGGTGAAAAGGGGTGGAAATATGGAAAATGGGTTGAATGCCCTTAATCAGGATACCGGTACTTATATCTCAGAAACTGAAGATATTACACACCTGAAAATTGGTACTTTTGATCTCTTTTAAAAATAAAGAAACACGTATTTTTTTTTGGAAAATCCAATTAATGGGAGGGTGAAAAGGGGGTGAATTTTTAAAATGAGTGAATCTATATCTCCAAACTTTTAAAGTTTGCAGGTGTAAAAATTGGCATTTAGAATCTTAATTAAACATAAAGAAACACGTATTTTTTGGTTTTCGGAAAATCGCAATAGGAGGGGTGAAAAGGGTTGAAAAAGGGGTTGAATGCCTTTGATGAGGCTACTTATATTTCAGAAACTGAAGATATTACAGACCTGAAAATTGGTGTTTGGGATCTCCTTTAAAAATAAAGAAACACGTAATTTTTTGTTTTTGGAAAATCCAATTAATGGGGGGTGAAAAGGGGGTGATTTTTTAAAATGAGTGTAGCTATATCTCAAAACTGTTACAGTTTATATATGTAAAAATTGGTATTTAGAATCTCCTTTAAAAATAAATAAACACGTATTCTTTTGTTTTCGGAAAATTCCAATAGGAAGGGTGTAAAAGGATGAATAATGGGTTGAATACCTTTAATGAGGCTACTTATAACCTGAAGATATTACAGACCTGAAAATTGGTATTTGGGATCTACTTTAAATGTAAAGAAACACGTATTGTTTCGTTTTTGGAAAATCCAAATATTGAGGGATGAAAAGGGGGGTGAATTTTTTAAAATGAATGTGTCTACATCTTAAAACTTTAAAATTTACAGATGTAAAAATTGGTAGTTAGAATTTCCTCTAAAAATAAAAGAACACGTATTTTTTTGTTTCCTGTAAATCCCAATAGGAGGGGTGTAAAAGGGTGAAAAATGGGTTGAATGCCTTTAATTGTGATACATATATCTCAGAAACGGAAAATATTACAGAACTGAAAATTTGTATATGGGATCTCCTTTAAAAATAAAGAAACACGTATTTTTTTAGTTTTTGGAAAAACCTATTAATGGCGGTTAAACAGAAGTGACAAATTGGGGTGAATTTTTGAAAGATTATCTTGGAAACGTAAAATGTTACAGACGTAAAAAGTGGGTGTTTGGAATCTCCTGTAAATGTAAAGAAACATAGGTGATTTTTTTTTTTGGAAACTCCACTTAAGGGGAACCCAAAAGGGGTGAAATTTTAAAATGAGAATTTTTACAGTATATCTAAAAAAACTTAACATGTTACGGAAGTGAAAAGTGGTATTTTTATCTCTATTAAACATAAAGAAACGTGTATTTTTAATTATCGGAAATACCACTTGGGTGGATGGGGGTGAAAGTGACGGAAAATGGTGTTGAATTCTTTTAATTAGGCTACTGATATCTTAAAAATGAAGATGTTACAGACGTGAAATTTGATATTTGCAATCTGCTTTAAAAGTAAAGAAACACGTATTCTCGGAAAATCCAATGAAGCGGGGGGAGGGGGGTGAAGAATTGAAAATTGTATGAGAATATATACATCTAATGAAACTAAAGTTGTTACAGACGTGAAAATTCGTATTTGGATCTCCTTTAAAAACAAAGAAAAACGCGTTTTGGGGAAACCATCTTGGGGGACGGGAGTGTAAAGGAGTTGAATTCCTTTCATGAGGACACATAAATCAAAAAGTGAATAAGTTAGAGTCGTGATAATTGGTATTTAGAAGATCCTTCACTATTAAAGAAACAAGTACTTTTTGCGGGAAAATTCACTTAGAGGGGGGATGAGTAGTTTGAAATGAAGTGACAAAAGTAAATTATATTTATGGGGATACTTATATCTCAAAACTGAAGGTAATAGACGTGAACATTGGTGTTTGGAATCTCCCTTAAACATAAAGAAACACGCCTTCTTTTAATATTTTTTGGGCGGGGGGGGGGGTCGTTGTTGCAGTAAAAACTAACGGCGGTGGGGTGTAAAAGGAGGTGAGACCAATTGATTTTACTGTTCTTAATGTACTTATAAGGATCCTCCGTTGCTCAGGCGGCAGCGCGCCGGGCTCTCAGAGCTGGGTTCCGTGGTTCAAATCCCGGTCACTCCATGTGACATTCGTGCTGGACAAAACGGAGGAGGGACAGGTTTTTCTCCGGATACTCCGGTTTTCCCTGTCATCATTCACCCCAGCAACACATAATAGTAATAAGAAGAAGAAGAAGAAGAAGAAGAAGAAGAAGAATAACATTATTAATAATAATAATAATAATAATAATGTTGCGGTCCGTCGTCAAATGTGCGGACCGCGCTGGAAACGGCTCCTGGACGGGTAATGACTAAGAATGCAGTCCGGCCGCGGGTTCAGTGCCGCAAGGCACCCAATATGCTCACCACGCCAGATCTCCTGAAGGATTTTATCCAGATTAAAAATGATTATAGGAAAATACGGTATGGCAAAGATTTACGGACCCAACTGACCGGGAGGAATACCTGAGCCTAGCCCGGGATGTACGAAATCGATTGCTGGAAAGGAAGATTGAAAAATGTGAGGAAACTTGCCGTAAAATAATAGAAAACCAGTCAGATCGGGAATTTTGGTGGATTCTCGCAGAAAACGAGTCAGATCGCGAATTTCGGCGGATTATATATAAAACAATAAGCATTATAAATTTCAGTATAATACCGTAGCGAATCACGGGTATCTTGCTAGTAACTAATAAAAGTACCCGTGCTTCGTTACGGTATTCTATATTGTATACGGATATCGAAGTAAATTACTGTACATGCAGTGAAAAATATTATCTTAATTTCAATGTCTCTTAGCGTTATCCAGAAACAGCAGGGGGCGGTTACCAACATCAATTTGACGCCACCTGGCTGTCTGCACGTCAATTTCGACGTTCTTTTTTACTCAAGTCCTACTAGACGGCAAGTAGTGCAAACCGAAGCTCTCTAGGGCGTCACTGGCTGAGATTTAATTATTTTTGTCGGGTAAACACCAAATGTGTCACCAGATATTTCTAGTATAATTAATTTCGTTATAAATTTATTACTCAGAATTCGTTCCTGCAGAGCGAAGAACCTGACAGTCGAAACTGAAAAGAAATGGCTTCAGATATTACAAAAAGAAAAGTTCCCTTCATTACAGTTTGAAGTGTTTGTTAAAACTTGTTACCAGTAGAAAAGATCAATGTCACAACAGTAGAGAATATGTGTCAGGCCGTCTCTAACCAGATAACCAGTGTTACATTTCAAAAAATATGCGGTCATTACTTCCGTTGATGCAATGGTATATAGAGAACATCCCACAGATCGCTCAGAATCTAGTACAATGCAGAGGAAAACAGCTGTTGCTCTGTTGTTCCTCAGTACCATTGCAGGTATTTAAATACAACTTACGCTTCGTTCCACTGTTCAATAATGATGTCATAGCTTTATTATAAGTAGCTGTATTACCCGACACTGCCCGGGTACTTTATTGGATGTATACTTTCACGATATGCATTACCTGTTAATTACGAGTACAGCGATGTTTTGTAGATTTCTTTATTATGACGATTGAAATTTTACGAATTACTTTCTAGTTTATAAGTTGACTATACATTCGACACTAATATCGGCCGTCTTCGATTATTTTTACATGCCACCTCCTTCCCTATGGTTGCTACGTGAGTCTAGCCATTCAGCAATTTTTCCACATAGTATGTCTGAAGTATACCAAGTTTTACTGAGAGCTGGTCTGGAACATACACATACATCCATAATCTTAGTCATTTTGGACATTTTTTCACCACTTCTCTCTCTCTCTCTCTCTCTCTCTCTCTCTCTCTCTCTCTCTCTCTCTCACACACACACACACACACAATGCTAATGTAGGCTGTACGTAGACTTAAACGACATTCGGTGTGTCAATATTCATCGGAGTGACCCCGACATTTGACATTAATATTGGTCTTTTTCCGTTATTTTTATTTCACACCATTCGCTAGGAGTGTCTTATCACACAGTGCTGTTTTTTCAGATAGTAAGACATTTATGTCAGTGTTCTCTCTAGGACATTTTTAATGGGGGCACATCCCTGTGAATTTTATAGACGGCCCGGCTAACATATCTTAGATTAGGTGCTTGTTACATGATATTAATAAATATTTGATCCATTGGGTGCTCCAAATTGAAACGTAAATACTACAACCAATACATCATTATTGTCGGCATAATTGCACAATTAAATCGGAGTTAAATATTTAGATTGACTATCACGTAGGGTCGGTGCGCGAGCGGTGTCTGGATTAGTGTGGAATCGCGTGCGAGCACACGATTCCACATGACGTCACAAACCCGTATGGCAAACGTGTGGTAAGCACCGGAGCTACTTGATTGTAAACGAGCAGTAGAATACTGGAATTTAAAAATATTCTGTTATATATTGTTTCTGATACTAACTTTACAGTAGTTCAACTTTGCGGTTAATGTTTACCTGTCTGATATTATTGTTAATGCCCTGAGGGGAATAGGTTGAAATGTATTCATATTAATATTTTACATATTATTACCCGCCCGACTGACAAATATTTCAGGAGAGATCAATGTAATGTGTAGCAGTTTTGAATGTCAGCTGCTCTGGAACTTACTCACATACATCTCTAATCACTCGCATTTCTTCATCTCCTTTTTCACACCTCCTGGTCCCTCATGCAGACGGGAGCTGAAATTCAACTTAAATTACTTTCACAGTATCACTATTCATCTACAAGACCCAGAAAATTATGAATCGATAATTTTTCGATTATTTGTATATGCCATCACCTCCTCTAGGGGTTCTAGGAGTGTCTTATCCCACAGTACTTTTTCCAGATATGTATATCAAGTATTACTGACAGCTGTTTTGGAACATACACATACATCCATAACTTTGGACATTTTGGACATTTTCCTCCGCCAAATTTCACTTTCCCGCCGACTCCGCTACTCTCCAATGCCAGGGGAGGCTGTACATTGACTTAAACGGCATCCGGCATCCGGAGTGTCACTATTCATCGGAGTGACCTCGAATTTCACACTAATATTGGTCGTTATCTGTTATTTTATACGTCATCGCCTTCGCTACTGGCGTCTTAACCTACATTATCATTTCTCAACCGACAGTAACTCAAATGTGTGCCAATTTTGATTGACAGCCGCTCTCCCTATCGATTATTTTCCCCAAAACTGCTCCCGTCTCCCAGCCACATATTGATATGCAGTCAATCAGAACAATTTTCGTTGAGTTCAATTTCCTATGTGTCTGTGTAAAGCAAAATGATCTTACTCTACCGTACTGTTGGAATGTATGTTTGCATCACATATTTACCCACTCTCTAAAGTATGATGTATTTAAGCTCGTTTCCGTTCTCTCAAGTCTTCCCAGCCCAAACTTTGCAACATTTCCGTAACGCTACTATTTTATATCGGAAATGACCCAGAACAAATAGACCTGCTTTTCTTATATGCCCCCTCCTTTACATCCTTACCGGACACCCTACATACCCTCATAATCATGTGCACAGATCTGTGCCCTTTACTTACAATCCCATTTATGAGATTACCCTAATGAAGTTCTATCCTTAAATTAACACCTGAGTACTTACTGTGATCTCTATGAGGAACTTTTACCGCATCAACGCATTAATTAAAACTGAGGGAACATTTCTTACTTGATAAACGCACATCATCTGCTAAAACCTTATCTCTGAATCCAGTTCTTTATTCTTGTTATGTATATAATTATAAGAAAACATAAAGGACCCATAATACAGCCTTGAGGAATTACGAGATTAGATCATTGCAATGGATGGCGGTCACATGGAGCCCATATAGTGAAGAGTAGATCAAAGGCGTGGTGATCATTGACGATAGTGGTAGCAGACGGTAACTCCGAAAATACTGGGTTGGCCACCAATGTTTTTTGGACCATTTTTTCCTTCGTTTGTTGCGTTTTGACTTTATATAAATATTGAAACATTTTTGATGGACACTCTCTATACCTGTCTCTTCTCTTTGCAGTGATCATGGCGAATAAAGTACAACCAGAACTGTGCTTTTTGTCTGAAAACGTGTGGCCTTGTCGTTCAAGAATACCTCGCTACTATTATAATGCTGCTACCAAAGTATGTCAGAAGTTTACTTACGGCGGTTGTATCGGGAATGAGAACAAGTAAGTACAATTATTTTTGTATGTACCCAAAGACAGGGCCTTAGTCCCATAATTTTTATAGGGCACATGTTACGTCATGACGAATCCCGATTTGCAGATCGCCACTCTCCCACAATTTAGTCGTTGGCTCTCCATATCCACCTGATGTTCCGGAATATGATGGCTTACTCTTCGTAGTATCACTATCTTCGTTTTCAGATTTTCTTTTTTGACTCAAACTACCAACTTTCAACCAACGACCCATATTTCTTATTGTTGAACAGCGTGTTGTTTGTTTTTTCATTCACAAAGAAACTGTTACTAAACGCTAAGGCTCTACAGGACAGTGCTACAAACTCATAAAATAATATGCATTCTTTCCACTCACAGTCATAAAACTGACCAATATACCAATTATTTACGATGTTATGCTACATGTATGCATAAAATATCCCGGGCATATCAGGGCAACAGTTACATAATTCGGCTTCGCAAACAAATATATAAATGGAATTCATGGATGAGAACCTTCGAAAATCACTTCCCAGGGTTCGAAGTCCCATCCTCCCTACTTTCATTGCGTCAACGGCTAAGACTCAGATGCATACGGGTAATGGAATGTTCGTAAAATGAAAATGGGCACTACATTAAATATAACGAAAGTAGGGTTCACTATAATGTAAGAGGAATACATTAATATTATTAAATGAGAAGAGTTGTGTTCCCAATATTTACTAAACATTTTATTAAACTGATAGAACCACATGATAAATACATGAGATAATGTCACATTATTACACATAAACAAAAAATAATGAATAGTAAAACAATCATTTGTATACAGTGTGCCTCAACGTCTTTGTCAGTTCGTACACTGTTGTGGTTATCGCTTGGCATACTTTAAATCACCTTATTAACGCGCACTAATACTACATACACATTTTACGCACGCAAATTTCTTTACCTCTAAGCAATGATACTCGATGGTATCTATTATTTGAATGGACTGATCAGAAGTCATGATGGCATTCTCTCATTAAATCATTTTATTAATTAGCCGTCATGGTTGTGGAATTTATGCATACTGATTAATACATTATTTTACGCACGAGATTACATCGCCGTATATCGAACACTTGGTCTATTTGACCACATCAGTTACATATTACACTTAACACATACACGTATCCTGGGTTTACATATCCCTGTTATATTCAAAGGGAATTCACACAACGTTGGTATTCTACCCATCACCATAAACACTTGAGAATAATGAAATACATAAATACATTACATAGAGAAATATTAAACATATAGCAAACAATACATTTTGAAGGTATGGCCTAGTCAAGCCATATAGTATCAGGTTAAATCCATCACTCTGACGCGGGTCAAACCCACGTTCTCCAGCTTCCGAGGTACAAAATCTAGAACTCCTTTCCTGAGCTAATTTGATACATAAAATGCGGAGGATTGCGTCATTCGCAGAATCATAAAATTATCAACGCTACTCATAATGTATCATGAGCATGGGATTGATATTGCAGTGATGACTGAAGGAAACTTACGAAGTCAAATGTTTGAGAACACTTGGAGACGACTCGGTTCGCCCCGGACCAGACAAACCCCTTACATCGTAAACCTGTCTCTTTCATAATGGCCAGTGTACTAGCTTGCGGTCACAAAGACATTTTCTATTTCTTTCTTTCATCTTTCTTTCTTCTCATTTTGGCTCATTTCCAAGTACACATTTATTTAAGGGCCACCAATTCTTATTTCTTATTATTTCGGCCATATATACAGCCTAATTCAATACATCACGACAGCCATCATTTTTCTAATTCTTTGTCATTCCGTCATCTGAAATATTTCAGCAGAAGTTTCATCCTTCCCATTATCACGCTACTGCATCTCAAAATACATTTTCTTCATTTACATAAAAGACTCTATTCCCAGAAGCCATTTAACTAATTCCATTTCACTCGCGTATCTATATAATTCACAAATTACACCTCGGATTGAACATCTTCAATGATCATATATTTATTAAATGGATTTATAAATACATGCATCACCCTGTGAAGAGAACACATAATCTATACTTAAATTGTTATGAAGATCCTTACCAGTTAATGACATTAGGAAGAAATTCTAAATTTAGCTAAAATGCACTTCTCCCTTCAAATATGCTTCACACGCACTAAACTTTTATGGGATCTATGTACTAATTCATGCAACTAAGCCACCTGAACTATTACTGATTATCCTTAAATCACAGAAGAAATCCTAATTAACTTCATAATATAATCTTTCCCACTCACACGCGTGTAGTGTTCACTACATTTAATATTATTAATTACATAAAATAAGCGAAATTCTTATTTACAAATGAAAGTCGATATAAACATGCAAATCTCGTGGTTTAATATATTTAAACATGTACTTATCAAATACTGCATGTGGTTTGCTGCCATCTCGATGTTATGTCTGGGATTTTTAGACCTTCATGACGACAGCTCCACTCTTAAATAGTCCTCGGTTCTTCTTCCTCATTATACCGTTCATGTCCCGAATTGTGGTCTTCTGCTGTTGGAATCTCTAGACGCTCCCTGAAGAGATGAATGCTGGCACTTAGGCGCGATTCTCGTTGATTTCAATTCTTAGGTTCGACGATGGCTCATGAACATACAGGCAAAAATGGGAAAATTAGTGAATGAACTCTGTTTATGTGTTTTCACATAACCTACTGGTGATTAGATCCACTTATAAAATGGACTGACCCGAATAGCGGTAATTTTGTATAAATCACTTTTCATTTCCCCTTTAATCACACAGTCTGATTAATTGTTACCACGAGTATCCATGGAGTATGCAAACGTTCTCCCTATCACGAACACCGTCCTTTTAATTTACCGAGCGTCACTCACTGTTTAAATTGTTTTAAATCGGCCACTATTACTTACTGAATGAAATCGGCTGTCTCACTACTTCGAAACAACCTGATGCGTTGGCCCGTTCTCTGATGATTGCATCATAAGCCGACACTGAAGACACTAATATTTAAAGGATTAAATGCTGAAATAACACCCCTATTAATCACTACTGCATTTTATCTCGTACCACACGACTTATTTCACGATATTTACTCCGCGCTGATATGTTTTCCTCGACACAGCACTTCATACACTGATATGCACAGTTCATTACTGACACGTAAGTACTGCAGCTGCACAAATTACAATGGGATCCTGCATCTAGGTCCGGGTTTTATTTACAGTGTTTGGGTTGAGTGGTCGGAGAGTTGGTAAACCACGCCCCTAATCGAGATTTGGCTCCGGTAAACGGAATCTTTCAGCAACGTGAAAGTAATCAAATTATAGCTCGTGACCCCTGTTTTATACTGACACAATTTTAAATCCATCGGATCAGCGGGTCGTTCACAATCTCAAATTTATCCTTTTATAAATTCACGCGTCATGTTTCATCTCGTAAGTACTCCCACTTTTTTCTCACGTTGCAAGATCTTAGCACTCAGCTTCAGTCTGCGCACCACCATATGACATACGTCATTACCGATCCACTATTAAAATATTGCGTTTATATGCATCAACAATTTGCATTAAATACGTCGGTTCGGATGAGACCTGACGTATAAATTTCCATAGATTATCTCAAAAAAAGGTGTTCTTCTTTACCTTCTTTTTAGTTAAATATGGTGAATTGGCACCAATGAATGCGGTGACGAATCAGTAAGGATTTTTATTTCTTGGGGGTTAACAAACCTTAATTCACCCCCACTCTCAAACAACCTACATTTCCACGCGTAGCGTCATCTCTCCTCCTCTCTCCCACCTAGTGATAGCGCAATTTCAAGGTTCCGCGGTAATGTGCTATCCTTTTCTCGATACAGCACAGAAAACTGCTCCCTTCGGTCCTGCGTATCGCAACTCATATCCCGGTTCGGAACGTAAACTACTAATTACGACATTATATGTCGCAGAATGTTGCGTAAAACGGCATATATGATTGACTAAACCTTCTAACATGCCTATGGCATGGTGATGAACGGTTACAGTAATGACAGTACCATCCTATACAATATGTAGCTCCTTTTTAGACACTACATTATAAACAACGCGAGTAACATGTAGTGTGAAAGTAATGTTGGTCGCACTAGGTACAAATCGATCAAATGGGAATGATTGATACCTAATAATCTAAAATCATTGTGGGTTGAACTCTGTTTGTAACATCCGTAACCAATGATTGCCGCCTATACGCGTGATGACCCCACGGGGGTAGGTTGTTGTCGGCAACTTGCTAGATATTTCGATGGTATACATGTTACAACGTAGATGATCAATATGAGCGTAATGCTTAAGTAGGAACGTTAAAACACAGTGGCAGAATAGTGGAATTAAATTCCGTCAATAAAACAAAGAAGAAAAGTATACGGAAATATCTCAGACGGCATAATCTACTGAGTGAATTTAAGGAGTAGGTATTGTACCAGGAAAAGCTGATTTCAAAAGCATGAGGTCTTTGTGAGGAGTGCCTAGTCCTTAGGAGATGGTACAGAGAGGGAGGATCGCAAGGCGAAATAATAGATATTATAACTTTCTTTCCTTTATTCAATCTCCAGAAGGTCACCCAATTACGTCGCCGAATCATAGATATTTACTAGAAAATAAATCCCAATTTCAACAACAGAATATCGAAAAATTAAGTTGATCAAGTAAAATTCAAATTAATAATGACCTTCTCCATCAGTTAGGTCTATCATGACTTTCTTGGTATAAATTAATAATGAAGCATGTTGTGAGTAAGTAAGAAATCCTAAAGTCTTTTCTATTAGCGCTTGCGATTTCAGATTATGTTTTGTAAATAAATTAAATAACGTCGCTGGAACGGTAAAAGGTTGTATTCCACAAAGCTCTTCCTATCAATTATTCTCCTTAAGACTGGCCACGCCTCCCAGCCACGTATGGATATGCAGTCCATCAGAACAAATTTTGTTGTGTTCATTTTCCTACGCCCATGTGTAAAGGAAAATGAACCTTACAGTACCGTACTGTAGGAATGCACGTTTGCATTACGTATTTACGCACTCCTAGTGTACAATGCATGTAAGGTTCATTTTCGTTTAATCGGCGACATAGGAAAACGAACTCAACGGACATTGTTCTGATGGACTGCATATCCATATGTGGCTGGGAGGCGTGGCCAGTCTTAAGGAGAATAAATGATAGGAAGAGCTTTGTGGAATACAACCTTTTACCGTTCCAGCGACGATAAAGTAAAAATTTTAATTCCTTCTTATGAACACTTCAAACTCAAATAGGAAACACTTGAAATTAAACCTGATCTTCTGGTATAAAGTTCTGAGTATTGTCCTATTTTTTGTAACTTATAATACACTTTACGTAAATATTGTAAATTAAGAATTTATGATACACTTTCACTACGAATGAAGAACTCAATTGAAATCTCAATGTTCCAATAAGTGGGAACATACGACATTACGAGAGCACACTGTTATTTGAAAGTCTGTCTTTACTTTTAAATGTTGTAAAGCGTTAATTTTCCAAGTAAAATATTAAGTAAGTGAGCTTTTAATGTTCTTTGTCAGTAATGACACTGTTTATAAAATTTCTGTTCAAAGTCAGAATTTATATCCTTGAATGGAAAAAGCACTGATATCACCTGACATACGCCTTCTTGTTGAGCTCGAACAGTTGAATACTGCTCTGCAACAGCAATCTGGAACTCAGCTAACAGCAAACACCACGATGTTCCACAGTACCACGTCCCTAGAACTGTCCCTCGTAGTACCAAGTCCACGTACTGCGTTGATCTGCATCAAATATCCGTCGACCTCCGTCGTTCTCCGTCGTCCTCCGTCGTCTATCTCCGCCATCTCGAGTCATGATTTCTCATGTTCATGAAAGAGTGGCTTTAACACGAGGAAGTCCAACTGACTAGGCCACTAATAAGAGTATCCTGTGTTGAAATGTGCACCATTTGATTTGCACTGTTAGAACTGATTATGACTGTCTCATAAATAATTACCATTCACTAGATGAGAAATATGTCGAAGCTGTGTCTCTTATCGTAATTTGCGATAATTGAAAAAATGAGAAAACACACTTCCATGCATAGTTTATCTTGACACTTACTGCACACTGTTCGTATTGTCAAAAATAACTTTCATTCGAAGCACAGTTTATCATGGCTCACTTTCACAACAAAGAAATAAATAGCTCTCTCTCGTAATATATCGTAATGTTCCTTCTCACTATCATAGTTCTACAAGTATTCGTGTATGAACACAATACTTCACAATAACACTGAATTACGAAGTTCATTATACAGTCTATCCACACGGGTTGTTTCAAATGGTACAGTCGGTTACGAAGATACGTGAACAGTCTTTCTACACAAATTAAAGTTTTCTAGGATTTGAAAATACTCAAAATAGTCGATATGTTGCATCCTACACTCACAATATTCTAAGTTGAAACAGTTCAAGAAACAGTTCAAGACTATTACAATTCAAATTAGTCGTGCCAACTTCAAGTTTGTTATTGAGATATTTGTTAAGTCCAAATATTGGCGAAATATTACAAGTCTTATGACTTCGATGTCATACACACGTTAATTCCTGAAGTTTGAATGTCTTTGACGAATTGTAAGTCCAACGATTTATAAGTTACTCACTGGTATTCACAGAAACTAAGTGTCAAATTGCCGTCGAAATTATATAAGTATTACGATGTTCCGGCAGAATGAACACCGAGTTCGACTCCACTCGTCGCGATCAGCATGACTGTGATCCAGCTGTGAAGAATGCGAACTGATTTGCTATGGTCTGGTCTGCTGCTTATATTCCGTAAGACCCAAGGTTGCTTGCAACGTCAATAGGGGAAATGTGATTCCTTTCTCGCTTATATCTCTTGAACGCATTGATGGATTTTATTGAAATTGACATATGTTTACGTTCAGAACATGAGCTACACGATGATGTATATCTCATTTCTGCATCATCATCGGCTAAAAAGTTAGACATTTTCCTTCCAGTGCATTCGAGAGAAAGGCGTACAACAAGTGGCAGTGACGTCACCCGCAGGTTCATTGCTCGTGACGTGTGCTGCTCGCCACGAGGAGCTTCGTATCGCGCTCGCACAAGATGTCGGGCATACGAACACGTATTACTGCCGTCCCTTTTCCATACATTCCGGCAATTATAAAATAATGTACCGGGCTGGAACAGTTCCTGGGACAGTATACAACCCCGCTCGGAGACCAAAGGGGAAATTTCACTTGCTGTGAGTGGGACGTGAACAGAAAGAAATTAAATTGTTTATTAGTACACTGATTTGGTTGACGAGATGAACAGCGATGAAGAAGTGGAGAAAAAATTCGTCTGGTACATCTTCTCCGTTCCACGGAAAAAGTATAGAATCCTGGATATATTTTGTAGCTTAGAAGACTAGAGAGCCAGTTCACATTCTTTGGCTGTTCCCCTCTTAGTAGCCTCTTACGACATGCAGGGGAAACAAAAATTTGTTTCGCTAAATCGAAAGAAATATGAGGGTATCCACATAAGAATGGTAATAAATATAATTTCGTGTGGCTGTTAATAGCTTGGTGCAGCCAATGTAAGAAAGATCCTCCGTCGTAGGTGGGCGGCATATGCCGTATGCTGGAAACAGTGCGCTATTGTAGCGGACGATAGTGTTCTATGTGGTGTGTGAGTTAGAGGTATGTTGGGGATAGTACAAATACCCAGAAAACGAGCCAGGGAAATTAACCATTTAAGGTTAAAGTCTCCAACCCAGCCGGGAATCGAATTCCGGGCCCTCTCAAACGACGTCAAGGAACCGTATAAAGGGCTGGTAAGTCTCATGAATTGCGAGAAGGTGAAAGACATTATAGACCTCGTATATATAACAAGTTGTTATTATTATTGTTATTATTATTATTATTATTATTATTATTATTATTATTATTATTATTATTATTATTATTATTATTATATGCGGATAATCAATCAATCAATATTGATCTGCATTTAGGACAGTCGCCCAGGTGGCAGATTCCCAATATGTTGTTTTCCTAGCCTTCTCCTAAATGATTTCAAAGAAATTGGAAATTTATTGAACGTCTCCCTTGGTAAATTATTCCAATCCCTAACTCCCCTTCCTATAAATTAATATTTGCCCCAGTTTTTTCTCTTGAATTCCAACTTCATCATCATATTGTGATCTTTCCTACTTTTATAAACGCCACTCAAACTTATTCGTCTACTAATGTCATTCCACGCACCTCTCCGCTGACAGCTCGGAACATACCACTTAGTCGAGCAGTTCTTCTTCTTTCTCCCAATTCTTCCCAACCCAGACTTTGCAACATTTTTGTAACGCTACTCTTTTGTCGGAAATCACACAGAACAAATCGAGCTGCTTTTCTTTGGATTTTTTCCTATTCTTGAATCAGGTAATCCTGGTGAGGGTCCCATACACTGGAACCATACTCTAGTTGGGGTCTTACCAGAGACTTATATGCCCTCTCTTTTTACATCCTTACTACAACCCCTAAACACCCTCATAACCATGTGCAGAGATCTGTACCCTTTATTTACATTCCCATTTATGTGATTACCCCAATGAAGATCTTTCCTTATATTAACACATAGATACTTACAATGATCCTCAACAGGATCCATTAATACTACGCAAATTACTTAGAGACGTGCATTTGCCTTCGTGTGTGCCCATATTTCTTTCATTCTTCAACTGAGGGGTTCCTTTCTGCCTTCAGACTAGGTTAATTACGTAAGTATATCTGCACCAGAAAAAGGTAATATTAACGATAAATATTTGTCTAATACTCGTATCCGTTATTCTTTGCAAACTAAACTAGGAGATCGACATCAGTTAGCTCTTTAGTTGTATTACTAACAAAATTATGATTTCTAGCAAGATAGTGCTTAGAAGGGCAGCTACTATTAAAACTATAATCCACTAAGGATGGACCCTGTCTAAGATAACGTCGGGAGAGGTCATGTTGAGAAGGGCAGCTTGCTTTAAAACTATAATCTTCTCTCCAAAATGGTGCCGAGAAAGGCAGCTTGCCTTAAAACTATAAACCACTGAGGTTAGGCACTTCTCTAAGATGGTGTTGGCAAAAGGGGATGTCGAGAAGAGCAGCAATTCTTAATCCACCGAGGATAGGCCGCCCCCTCTAAGATCGTGTCGAGAAGGGCAGCTTAGCTTAGCTTAGCTTAGCTTAGCTTAGCCCTAAAGGATACTTTCCTTTAGGATCGTTCCCTTTTTCAAAAATTCCGCGTCTGCATATGGCTAAGACCCAGACAAGTGAGGTTATACCGTTCGATCTTTTCAAAATTCCGCGGCAAAACAAATGCACGTAGTTAGGACTTGTCAAAATGGCAGCTATCAACTTAACAGCTGTTACTTATTCAAATTCCACGCTTCTACGTGGTTAATGTGGCAGCAGTGAGGTTAGCCACGTTTCACTTGTTCAACACGTGCACGTGGTTAGGACCTGTCGTCTTAACAGCTGTCACTTCTTCAAATTTCCCCCCCCCCTACATGGTTAAGATGGCACCAGGTAGGTTAGGCGCTGTTAAGATGGTAGCAGTGAAGTTAGCCAAGTTCACTTGTTTAAATTCCGCGCCCACGGGGATAGGACCTGTCACATTGACAGCTGTCAAAAGCACGTGGTTTAGGGACCTCCAAAATGGCGTCGGGAAAGACATCTAACCGCAAAACTAGGCCTTGCGTATTTAGGCTCCTCCATGTAGTTGGGTGTGCTCTCTTATGCTAATCGCCACTGCCCTGATAATCAAAATAGCGTTGCGAGAATACCTTACTACTCAAGATGGCATCGGGAAGGTCATGGCGACTGTACACGTCGGCAAGGGCATCTTCCTGTAAAACTGAGGTTATACCCCTCCAAGGTGGCGACTGTGATGTTAGGCTTGCTCTCTTATATAAAATCCACGTCAGGAAGGGCAATTAGCCGTAACAGTGGGGTTAGGCCCCTCCAAGATGGCGTCTATGAGGTTAGGCTCGCTCTCTTAAGCGAAAATCACCGAATTGGCATTGTACAACTACTATACTAAGGGTCAATGACCTTGGTCCACAATCAGCATAGTTACACTGCTAGGGGTCAATGACCTCGAGTTCTGGAGCAGCAGAAAATATGCTGACTAATGATCCTGAACATAAATTGCTCTCCTACTTATGTATGTGTACTAATGAGTGGAATTAAGAAAACGACGATAATAATAAAGATCAATTCCCTTCCCACATAGATATTAAAGTTTTGGAAACTTAATCATTGTAAAAAACCCTAACCTCTCATATCGATCATTCTGAATGTCACCAATCATCTCTGAATGCATCTTCCAATTCTATTATTCCATGATGAATCCCTTCTTCATATTTAACAAATACAATAATGTCTCGATTATCCGCGTTCCGCTTAACCGTGCTCCCGTGTTACCCAAACCAGATAAATAATATCGATCGTCATTATATCACCGCCCAACAATTCAATTGCTTTACTGTTCGAGTCTAATCCCTCTGTTATGAGAGATATCAGACTCAATGCCCACGCAATGACTCCATGCAATGACTCCATTGTTACTAACCGCCATCCAATAGTTGTTTCGCAGTCCTATTTGTCAGTTCACTAGGGAGTATATTTCCATGCAGTAAAATGATTCGACGGCGCTCTCTATCTCGAAGATAAGTTCAGCAGAAAAAGTTGCGTTAATATTAGGGTTTCTAAGGTCCTTGCCCCTAATGTTTACGCAACACTTGTAATCACTATGTCAGCCGTCGGTCAAATTAATGGGTTAAGGAAACCGTAAGGTGATACAGATAGAAGATAATTTTAATGACATGAAACGGTTACACCGTGGTGAAATTATAATGAAAAGGATGGCGACGACCGACTTCAGCAACCTGGAAAGCAAAATCGGTCATACTGATGGTTTGATTGTGATCGGAAAGTCGCTGCTCCTGCACAAAATGGCAAGACAAAAAGAACACCGGCTGGCATTATGATATAGCGACTTATGCACAATATGGCTGTGAAAAACGAGCCGGCGTAATCAAACAGAAGACTACTGAATATTTTGTTACGAAATTCTAAGTACTGTTTGTTGTTTTTAATGTACACGTACTACTTTTTTACGCATTGATTTCATTTTAACCTGATTATTCCCATTGTATTTAGTTCAATAATTTAATCATCTGTCTAATTTCCATTAAAACCAATTTTTCAGCAACCATACGTTTCATCCGGATTTTTCCTTATCCAAGGTAGTCTTGGTCCACATTAATTTTGATAATCGTGATTCTCTGTATAGTAATATGTTCTACGTAAGACGTACTAAACTCGAATTCTCGGAAATATATCTTAAATATTTCCATTGTGCTATTTATATATTTAAGATGTTTCTCTCTTACTCAGTCATTTGGACAAGGGCAGAAATAAGCATTTCTTTATCGTATAATCACTATGTTTCTGGAAATTAGTTTTAAGAGTTGACAATATTTACTAATTTCCTTCAGAAATTTTTAGTTAGATTAGGTAATGTTCTAGAGACATTGATAGGAAAGTAAATGCTGTAAGTTCCCTAACACATAGGGTGAAGTATTACATTTACAAGTACAAAATCATGTCGAGCAGCCTAAATAAGATGTGAGAACGTGTCACAATCTGTTTCTGGTAAACTGAAAGAGATAAATTCAATATTTTAACATTTTGAGGTAATTCAAGACCCATGTAATCTAAATGCTACAAAGATACAGGGTTCTCCTTGTACAACCTGACAGCTTGCACTCGGCCCACATAGACACAGCCGGCTTGTACTCGGTCCTCGCTTCTTACACCTGTAAACTTGCTGCAAAAGTAAATGAACAATTTTTCAAAAGCAGAGATAACAGCACTCAACTGGGTAAGAGAATGTACAACAAGCATGCAAAATAGATACAACCCGAATAATGGGGAAATTTAGTTAGTAGTAGCGCTTATATACAATGTGACCCATTAACCCCGTACTTTCTACATTTGAGTGTCCCACATGCGCTGATGACGAATGGGATGCCTAATACCTGGTTTTCAAAGGAGCGCTACAGCATACTATATTTCTGATTCCCGATAGATTAAAATTATGCGTGTGTACTCGTCGTTGCTGAACACACAAGCCATTGCCGATATGTTGGCAGCAACTGTACCAAATAGCAGCCTACTACTAAATGTTCAAAAGCGAGGCGAACGTACGAACGCAAAGGCGCTTATTTCACGGATAGCGCCGTGCGGCCATCCAGTGGTTATCTCTTCATGTTCTGACGTAACATACCTGCAGGCAGTAATACCCCTGTAAAATTCAGTTATTAGACTTCCCATTCATCACTAGTGCATGCGGGACACTTACAAGCAGAAGGTACGGCGCTGACGGGTCACCTGGTATATATATGTTTTACGGCATATTTGGTGTGCATTTACAGCACTATGAAAAGCACAAAGCGATCGAAGCATCTAAATTTATCAAATAAATTCTGTCCTAAAATAAGCGTTGTAAATATTAAATGAATGATCACTGAAATTTTAGAGGATTTCGACAATGAATCAGAGAAAAATGCATTCCGTCATTACGTACTTGTTTATCCTGATAACATCTGGAAAGAGCAGAAGTGTTAAGCGGGTATTTGTATTTGACGACGCTTATAACAGTAACACACGTTGAATTACTGCCTCTGGCGTTCCTTCTCACAACAATATTTCAAGAATTGTGAACAGAATTATTTCTAGCCGTAGAACATGCCCAATTAACAATTTTTTTTTCTCTTGCAAATTAGATTCCTGAAGAAGAGTAATACCCCTGTAAAATTCAGTTATTAGACTTCCCATTCATCACTAGTGCATGCGGGACACTTACAAGTAGAAGGTACGGCGCTGACGGGTCACCTGGTATGTATATGTTTTACGGCATATTTGGTGTGCTTTTACAGCACTATGAAAAGCCTTCTCAGTGTTATTTCGCTAGATTGTCCCTTCAGAAAATTCTGAATTCCGCTAACAGCGCCACTTTTCAAAGGCCGTAATCCTATTCCTGTTTGCTTCCCCGAGTCCCTAGGCCTCAGTTCCATATGGCAAAACACTCCACACAAAATTCTTTAACTCCGACATTGCAAGTCGCGTGGCATTTATGTGGTGCAATTGTGTTTTAATTAAAAGACACTACAGTATTTCCTGTGCATATATTTTATCGTCACTGCGGTGTCATAACTGCGAATGTGGCAATGTTCTTTCTATCCATTATTTTCCTTAAGATTGGTCACGTCTCCAGCCACATTTTGATGTGCAGTCCATCAGAACAATTTTTGTTATATATATTTCCATTTATTTAGGAACGAACGTCTCCATTTATAGGCTGCCTTTAAAAACAAGGTAAAACAATCAAATTATAGCTATACAGTTCTATTAATGAAGGAAAACTCTAAATTATAAAGGAGATATGCTAAACAGTATAATTAGTGTGGCATTTCAGTGCTATAGAGGAGGTGTCTCAGGATCTTGATGGAGAGTCGGAGAATGAGAGTCACAATTTCATGAATGACTGAGCTGAATTGGAATTTGAAAGCTATTACACAAGGCGACAAAGTGACAAGGTACGGTACCACGCGCTCCGACCATTATCCTATTACTGCAATTCGCTGAAGATGGTAATTAAATTTGTTGTAAGGCATTATGGGTTTTTAAAGGAAAATGAATCGTACCGAACCGCGCTGTAGGGATGTATGTTTGTGTGACCTATTTACGCGCTCCTACAGTATATTGCATGTAAGGTTCATTTCTCCTTACACGTGAACATAAGAAAATGAGCACAACGAACATTGCTCTGATGGACTGTATATCCGTATGTGGCTGGGTTGGTTGACCAGTCTTAAACGAAATAATGGATAGGAAGAACATGTCACGCAGCAAAGATATCGGGGGTTAAGAGACAGTATCTCACAAGGATCTTTCTAGCCATTATTCTCCGTAATATTGGTTACTCCTCTTAGCCACATATGGATATGCAGTCCATCAGAACAATATTCGTCGTGGTCATTTTCCTATGGTTAATCGTAAAGGAAAATTAACCTTATGGTACCCCATTGTAGGGATGTAGGCTGTATTTGCATGACCCATTTACGCACTCTTACAGTATAGTGCATTTAAGATCCAGTTTACCTTACACTTCATCATGGGGAAATGAGCACAATGAACCCTATTCTGATGGACTACATATCCATATGTGCTTGGGAAGTGTTACCAGTCTTAAGGGTATTAATGTCTATGAAGAGCATTGTCAGATACAAGGTCTTGTCTCTTAACCCTCGATATGTGCAATCCTGTACGATTCATGCCCAACGCACAGCTTGTCTGTCTGCTTCCTATAAATAAATTCTAGATTTCATTTTTTCTGTTAAAGAGGACCTATTATATCACTATGTACTAAATTATTGACATTTAACACATTTTTGTTACAGGGTCGACTACGGAAACTTCGAAAATGAAATCCGTGATTATGTACTCATTTTATGCGGCAACACCTCGAAGCAACATAAATATTACTTGGATATCTATCATCACAATGATGTCCGACTCGTCGGCTGAACGGTCAGCGTACTTGCCTTCGGTTCAGAGGGTCCCGGGTTCGATTCCCGGCCGGGTCGTGGATTTTAACCTTAATTGGTTAATTCCAATGGCACGGGGGCTGGGTGTATGTGTCAAATAGAAAGACCTGCACTTGGCGAGCCGAACCCTGCCTGGGATATCCCGGCACTAAAAGCCATACGACATTTCATTTCATCACAATGATGACGTATATCAGATTACTGTACCGCAGTATAATGAAAATGGAATTTTTGTTTGATGATAGGAGCAAAATGAATGAATAAAGAAATCAAATACGAATGCTATACTCATATAGCTGTAAAATTTCATGACTTAAAACAGTCAAGAAGGTACTCTAGTTCATCTTCAGGTATTCAGTCAAAGGACGCCAAGAAATAACTCCAAATCACCTGACTGATATCTGTTTTCTTCATTGCTACATTGTTTTCCACTCCAATGTTCCCAAGATCTGTTTTACGAATTAACTCCCAGGTTTTTACCAAGAACTTTCCCCAGCATATGTTCTTCGATTGCGCTTTTCTTCATTGGAAAATGGCGTAAAGTGCGACTCATCCAGGAATGACGTCGTTTCCATATTAATTTCAGCAGAGATTCCTTTCACGTAATTCTACAGAAAACTTCGCCATATCGCCCTTACGCCTGCGTAAACGCTGTGTGATATTCTGAGAGATATACCGATCCGCATTACATACATATCATGTATGTATGTTCAGTCCTCAGCCCTAAGGCTGGTTGGATCCTCAACAGCTCCGCCATCAGCTGTCATAGATGGCGTAGGCATCACTGAAGAGACGTACTAGGGAACTGAGGAGTGAGGTAGGTTCCCGGCGCTTCCCTCACCGAGCCAGGAGTTGCTATTACATATGAGTCGGAGAAGCCCACTGAAATGCAGGCACCAACTGACCCTATGATCAACATTTTCATACCATTCATAGCAGGGACTGGGCCGATGACCTTCGATTTTAGGCCCCTTTAAACAACAAGCATCATCATCATCATCATCATCATAGCAGCGACTGGCTGCATAAGGAATGGCATTACTGGCATCGCTCACACCTCAGTCACCTTCAAATTGTCAAAGCCAAGGAGAAGGCAGAGACAGATCAGTGAAAGTAACAAAATTGCTCTAGTATATTCCAGAAGACATAGTGCACCACTGTAAACACTAGGTCCGGCCAGCAAAGGCATATATATGTCAAGAGCGATAATTCTTTGAAAATATTCAAACGATATTGAACTTTAGATGGCAGTGCCTTACCGAACAAAATTCTAAGCTGAAATATATTTCATAACGGTTTTCGCAGACTCTACTGCGATATGTCGTCTCTTTTTTTTAATTTTTTTTTTTTTTGCTTTACGTCTCACCGACACAGATAGATCTCTTGGCGACGATGGGACAGGAAAGGCCTAGGAGTTGGAAGGAAGCGGTCGTGGCCTTAATTAAGGTACAGCTCCAGCATTTTCCTGGTGTGAAAATAGTAAACCACGGAAAACCATCTTCAGGGCTGCCGACAGTGGGATACGAACCCACTATCTCAGCTCACAGCCGCGCGCCTCTAACCGCACGGCCAACTCACCCAGTTATATGTCGTCTCATCTATCCATGCAACTACATGCATTTTTCGGAAACGCCAAATTTCAAAAGCCTGAAGGAATTTAATACCGGTAGTTCATAACAGTAGTGAATGACCGCCTGGCCACTTCACTGAATGGTCACCATCCTGACCTTCCGTTCAGAGGGTCTTAAGTTTGATTCCTGGATGATTGGGTGAATTTAGTCACTTGAGGTCCAAGTATATATACTCATATACAGTACACACCACAAACCACTTTACCAACCGCTGTAGAGACACGCAGTGGCGAATACTTCCCTACTCATAGAACTAGCCCCAATACGAGCAGCTAGCCAATGTGTGGCACTGTTCGTCCCTACAATCCCACCAGGGTGAGAGAAAAGTGCTGGAGGAAGAAGACCAGTGAACAATTCGTATCTTGTTGTAGTATGTATGTTTAGCTGTCAGGCTCAAGGCTGGTCGGATCTCGACCAGTTCCGTCATCAGCTGTTGAGGATTGTTCGATATATATATATTCGATTTACTTCTCGCGCTGATTTTTCTCTCCTCGCCGAGTGAGAAAGCGAAATTCAAACCGTCTCTACAAGTGGCACACCGAGCTCGATAGCTGCAGTCGCTTAAGTGCGCCCAGTATCCAGTATTCGGGAGATAGTAGGTTCGAACCCCACTGTCGGCAGCCCTGAAAATGGTTTTCCGTGGTTTCCCATTTTCACACCAGGCAAATGCTGGGGCTGTACCTTAATTAAGGCCACGGCCGCTTCCTTCCCACTCCTGGCCCTTCCCTGTCCCATCGTCGCCATAAGACCTAACTGTGTCGGTGCGACGTAAAGCAACTAGCAAAAAAAAAAAACAAGTGGCACACCAAATCTAACCGTACCGCGTTGAAGAAATGTATGTTAACATGACGTATTTACGCACTCCTACACACCTAAATTTTCCTTTACATATTAGCGTCGGTAAATAAACAACACTAAAATTGTTCTGATGTACCGCCTAGCATTATATGGCTGGGAGGCGTGACCAGCCTTAAGGAAAATAGTACCGCCCTTGGTAATGCGCGTAAACACATCACATACTGCACCCGCCCCCCTACCCATAAAATCTCCGGCGATAAATCCAGGGTCGTTATCTGTGTTAAAATCAAGTGTGCATATATATATATATATATATATATATATATATATATATATATATATATATATATATAATTTAGCGACATGAAGAATAGGAGAATACGGGTGTCATATAACCACGATCGAATGAGAAAAATATTTTATTTTTTAAATCAAAGGGGTTTATTGTAATCCTAACGATGATGAAAAATGACACAAATATACAAGGCGAATACATAATCGAATTTCCCATAGACTTTGGATAACGTTGAGCATTGTTCAAACTTTGGGGATAAGACCGAGTATAACCATTCAAAAAGAGTCTATTTCATGACTTCACGTTACAGAATATTAAATAATCATCACTGAAGCTACTCCCACTTTTACTGAACAAAAAATTCATAATACTCAAATATAAACAAATCTGAGTGACACCTAATCTAACATTAACAAACTTCCCACTGGAAAAACCTTTAGTATAAACAAACACAACTTCAGATTCCTTGGGTTCAAATCGAACCCCCACATGTATATACACGAACCCGTCGCACCATTGTTAAGGGCCTTTTACACGCTCAGACATCTGTCTGTACAGACCTTGTTTGTGCAGACAAGTCGTTGCGTGTAAATGAATCACCGACCGGAATTTTGGTCTGAACTGCGGTCTGTGTTCGGCCTGTGCAAAGTCTGGCGGAGTTTGAATTAACACAGACCACATGCAGACAAGTCTGAGCGTGTAAAGCTTACGCAGACAACGCTGCAGACAGATAGCACAGTCCTTCGTCTGGGAGCGTGTGTGTAGTGTTGTACTGTAGCCCAGTGTTTGCTCTCAATACAAGAACAGCTATGAGTGAGTTTACTCAAGATTCGCGTAATTGTACCCGTACATTTATGACTGAATTCATAGAACTCTATAAATCATTGCCAAGTGTTTGGAAAATCAAGTGCAAAGAATACAGTGACCGGAATAAAAAAAACGCGGCATATGATGTATTAGTTTCTAAACTTAAAGAAGTGGAAATCAGTGCGGACCGTGAAATGGTTGTGAAGAAAATTAACAATCTTCGGAGTGCGTACAGAAGGGAGTTAAAGAAAGTTCATCACTCAAAGCGCTCAGGAGCCGGAAGTGATGAAGTATACACTCCAACATTGTGGTACTTTGATATGCTGTCCTTTCCACAAGATCAAGAACTGCCTTGGCCATCGATCTCAAACATGGACGAACCAGCACAACAAACGGTAAGTTAAACAGCCAGTGTAGTTGCAATATACTCTTTTAATTAACACAATGTAGTTACGAACAAATATATAGTTGTACACATCAGTACAGTGTAAGGTAATCAATGTTGTCTACTGCACAACCATCAAAACATTTGTGAAGTCTTTTTCATTTCAAAACACAGCGAAAACTGAAAACCGTTAACCAATAAGTTGTTCTTGTTACTCTGAAATTCGAAACGAACATTTCTCGAACGGATTTAGGATCTAATGAACAATTCCTGTTGTGCCCTATCCGCAACCCTACAAGAGGATTATCCTCGGTAGTAGATCCTTCCAGATCTGCTGCAGTAATGTAAGATGAAGCACACTTTCGTCGCAAGAAATTATGCAACACACAACATGCCATTACAACGGCATCTATGTTATCTGGTTTCAAGGAGATTGCAGTATGGAAAATCCTGAATCTAGCACTTAAAATTCCAAACGCGTTTTCCACAACTCTTCGAGTTCGTGATAAGAAGTAGTTGTAAACACGTCTGTCCTCTGTCAAATTCTTCTGGCTGAATGGTTTCATAAAGTTCTCTCGCAGGGAAAACGCTTCATCTCCGATGAAAACAAACGGTAGATCCTCACATGTCGCAGGTTTGGGAACGTTCAGCTTATTACTTATTAGCCTTCTGTAGAACTCCGTATATTCCAGGACACCTCCATCCGATATACGACCATTGACACCAAAATCAACCAGTGTGAATTCACAGTTAGCATTGACTATACCCAATAAAACGAGGCTGTGATAACCTTTATAGTTAAAATAGAATGAACCGCTATTAGCTGGAGGAATAATCCGCACATGCTTTCCATCTACGGCTCCCAGTGCATGTGGAAAATTCCATTTTTCTTCAAAATCCTTTGCAATATGCCTCCAGTCCTCCTCGGACTTTGGAAACTAGAAATAAAAACACAAACACATTTTCAGTCAAACATTAATCTTGAAATTCGCTATACAATACAGTGGTAACTGTTAATTCTGTAGGAAAATGTGTAATATGCTAACTACTTAAAAACCAATCTTTTAATTTGTTTTAACTTCATTTTATTTTAATTGAGGGACTGTCTAGCTGAGGCGGTGAGGGTGTACTCGGCCCAACCGGAGGGACGCGGGTTCGGTTCCCCGTCAGGAAGCCAAAAATGTAAGAAACGAGACTTCCACTTCCGGAGGTGCACATGGCCCTGAGATTCACTGAGAAAAATACCGTGGCCTTTCAACCTTGAAAGACCTTTGGCCTACCAACCGACCGCTGCTCAGCCCGTGGGCCTGCAGATTACGAGGTGTCGTGTGTTCAGCACGACGGCCGTTAATGTTGGCTTTCTTCACCGGGTCGCCATATCACCGTCAAATAGCTCCTCAGTTGTAATCACGTAGGCTGAGTGGACCTCGGACCAGCCCTCAGGTGCAGGTTAAAAACTTCATACCTGGCCGGGAATCGAACCCGGGGCATCCGGACAATGGGCAGACACGGTACCCCTACACCGCGGGGCCGGCCAGAAGTACACTTAGCCTACAACAAAAATGAGTACCAGGTTAACCCCTTAACGCTAGTATACCTATGGTAGAAGTGATTAAAAATAGCCAGACACCTACAGCATACGAATGAATACATTTGGAATTAGAAAAACGCCTAAAGGTATCAAACACAATACGCGTGTGACAGCTGTTGATGCCTTTAAGAGTCAGACCAAGTTAAGGGGTTAATTTCTGATGGCAAAGGTGGCCGGGTGTAGAGCTGACCCCTCTATCCCACCAAGTGCTGAGGTTACGGATAGTGTGGTAGCCTTCAACCTTCCACTCCTCCGAGGGCCTTCATGGTCTGTGCAGAGATGACTTTGCTTTACTTACATATTATTTTCATTCGTATAATAACATATTAATTATGTGCCTATTTCCTGCAGGATATGCAAGAGGTTCCGCCTCCAGATGATTCAGAAGAAAGTGACGATCAAAGGAAGGAACCGGAATTGGACCCAGAAGAATGCAGTACGTTGGAAGGAATTTCTACCCCAGGATCTTCTTCCTCATGCATTACCACACCATCAACATCTAAGGGTGTAACCATCAGAGGGTCGAGAAAAAGACCAATGAAAGAAGATCCACTATCGGTAGTAGTTGCGAAATTAAATCAACTAGAAAAAGAAGACGGCACCGATGCTGTCGGTAAAGTGTATGCTGAGAAGTTGAGGTGCTTAGATCCAACTCAACGAATATATGCAGAAAAGATCATTAGCGAAGTTTTCTTCGAGGCACAGCTTAAAAATCTTAGTAGATACACGAGACTAACCGCAGTAGAAGATCACAATACTTCTGGACAGTTTAGGCCTCATATGCAGCAACCTCAGGGGACTACTCTGTTTCGAGATCAAATACGTTTCCAAGAATTATCAAATAGGGGACCTGAAAACAGTAACATCGTGGCCCAGTTTGTGCAAACATTTGATCCAAATGAAAACAGTACATTTTAATCAGTTAGAATGCGATTTTCCTTCTGCTTTATGTTTATATTATTTCCATTATATTATACTTTTTACAATTTACAATTATGGTTTCACGTTGTTCCTACTACCATGTATTAATTAATTAATAAATCCAGGAATACCACTTATTTTTTTGATTGCACATGAATATATTGACTTAATCACACTAAAACTGGTAGAGAATAAAATACATTACTTCCATCCACCAATTTCGGATCACCTGAAACTAGGAGAGATTGCAATCCAAATGTTGTTTTGATACGCAACATTTCCTTATCACAACTTCTTCATCTATTACGACATTAAATATTAAAATTAAGCCTACTAACTATTTACACCCAATCTTTAAATTGTATTTTAATTAATTAATTAGTTAATTTTGTCCTAGATGTTAACAGTGTTATATGATCTAGGAAAACATGTAGGCCTATCTTAACACTTAGTGAGTTCAATTAGTGCTTCATGTCACAATTCTGTACCTGGTACAGTTATACTACAATTACAACACACATTGTGAATAACTGCATGAATATATGAATGAATGAATGAATGAATGAATGAATGAATGAATGAATGCACGATTGAATTGTATTGATGCATATTTGCAAGACCCAATAAATACCGGTACTCTTCTCTCCCTGTCACGGATAACCACCGGCTGAAGAGAGAGCCCTTATTATTATTGATGAATGAATGAATGAATGAATGAATGAATGAATGAATGAATGAATGAATGAATGAATGAATGAATGAATGAATGAATGAATGAATGCACTCAATTTATAGCTACGGAACTCCAGCAGCTGAGGAAGGAACACGCAATCTATTTTAGCTAAGCAAAATAATGCCTTTGAATTCTCACCTTTAAATATTCCTCTCTTAGTACTTCATATATAGCACGGCATGTTTCAGGAATGATGTGGCTTAACGATGAAGGAGACACTATAGCAGAAAATTTAAGGTCCGCATAGCTTCTTCCCGTTGCCAGAAACCTCAATGTTACTACAAGTCTTTCAAATGCACTTATCGATTTTCTCATTACACTGTCTTCTCTCCTTATATACGGTGTGACATACTGCAACAGCACTAAGAATGTCTCTTCGTCCATTCTCAGGTAGTTAAACCAGTCATCTTTTTCCAGTTTTAACTCCTTCAAAAGATTAACGTGCGAAAGCGAAACACGTTGTAGAAGCCAGTCTTTTGCCCACCTTCTACGTTGTAATTTCTTCCTCTTTTTAACTTCCGAAATAACAACACTAGACAGAAGTACCGCTTTGTAATTTAATTTACTTAATCTGGCCATGGTCAGGAAATACTACCTGTGCTCGTCTCGACAGACAACACTGTGCGAAAGGTGTACAAATGGTCGGAACGTGTAAACGCAGCGTGGACAGTGCAGACCAGATGGAATCAACAGCTATCAACGTGAACATGAGTCAACACTAAACCAGGATGGACGCCCAGTAGCTAACCGAGGTGTCAAGGAGGAACAATAGGGCTGAGTAATACCATTCTATTATGGATGACGTGAGGGGTACGGAGAATCCATTTTGTAATGCTGTAGCTAGTGATTGATAGGGATTCTTAGTTAGTTAAATTGTAAATGTGCAAAGGCATGGCACAGAGTTTATTGTAGTAACAAGTATGAGTGACTTAATTTTTAGATATGGGAAAATTTGTTTGTGGGAAGGTTTTCCTTTTTCCTTTTATTTTGGGAATACTGCTAGTATCTTTGGGGTTACTTTCCTGTGTAGTTGATTTGAATATAGTCAGTTGTATCATTAGTGCTTGGGATTGGTTTTGTAAGGGGCTGGTACTGTCGGAAATCGCACAGAAAAAATCGAATGCCTTTAATGAGGATACTTGTATCTCAGAAGGTGAAGATGTTACGGACCTGAAAATTGGTAATTGGAATCTTCTTTAAAAATAAAGAAATACGTAATTTTTGTATTTGGAAATTCCAATTAATGGGGGTTAAACAGGAGTGACAAATGGGGTGAATTTTTAGAAAGACAATATCTACAGTATATCTCAGAAACGTAAAATGTTACAGACGTAAAAGTTGGTATTTGGAATCTCCCGTAAAAGTAAAGGTGATTTGTTTTCGGAAACGCCACTTAAGGGGAACTAAAAAGGGGGTAAAATATTACAATGAGCATATATACAGTATATCTCAAAAACTTAACATGCTGTAGAAGAGTAAAAATGGTATTTTTATATTAAAAGTAAAGAAACATATAATTATTGTTTTCGGAAAAAACACTTGGGTGGGGGTAAAAATGACTGAAAATGAGGTTGAATTATTTTTATTAGGATACTGATATCTCAAAAACTGAAGACGTTATACACGTGAAGTTTGGTATTTGGAATCGCATTTAAAAATAAAGAAATGCGTATTTTGCCGGAAATCCACTTAAAGGGGGGAGAACTGAAAATTTAATTGAATGATTGAAGATACTATTATCTCAAAAACGAAAGATGTTTCAGACGTGAAAATTGGTATTTGGAATCTGCTTTAAAAGTAAAGAAACACGTATTCCTTTTACTTAACAAAATCCAATGAAGGGCGGGTGAAAGAATTGGAAAGTTATTTGAATTAATTTTATGAGGATACTTACATCTAATAAAAACTAAAATTATCGTCGCTATAAAACCTTTCTGTGCCGCGCGATGTAAATCAAATAGCAAAAATCTACAGTTGTTACAGACGTGAAAATTGGTACTTGGATCTCCTTCAAAAACAAAAAAACGCATTTTTGGGGAAAAACCACATTGGGGATGGAGGTGAAAAGGAGTTGTGAGGACGCATAACTCAAAAACTGAAGATGTTTCAGTCGTGATAATTGGTATTTAGAAGATTGCTTGATAATAAAGAAACAAGTATTCTTTTCGGAAAATTCACTTAATGGGCGGGAGTGTGAAAGGAAGTGAAAAAAGGGAATTCTTTTTATGGCGATACTTATATCTCAAAACTGAAGGTAACAGACATGGACATTGGTATTTGGAATCACCTTTAAACATAAAGAAACACGCCTTCATTTGGGGGCGGGGGGAATCAGCTTAACGGCGGTGGGGTGAAAAGGAGTTGAGACCAATGGATTTTACTGTTTATTATGTACATGATTCTGATTATAAGCCAATCACTTTTAATCTTTCCTGGGTTCATTTTCAAGAGACATCTTTTCCTTTGGAGAACTTAAAGTTACAATAGATTACAGTCGATTCTCCTGGCATATACCTAAATAAAAGTTTAAACACATTTGAAATAAACGATAGGAATGATATTGACCGTACAGTTGTTCACCTCTATAATAATGGTCAATAATGCACTGAAGTATATCACTCGTATCGCCAGAAATCCCTCCCTCTTGCCTACGCGCGACAATGGTGCTGGTCACATTGTCAACAATGACAATGGCAGCAGATGTAATTTACCGCCAAGTAGCGGTCTTACGTCTTGCTGCGGGGTCCAGAACATCAATAATAATAATAATAATAATAATAATAATAATAATAATAATAATAATAATCATAATAATAATAATAATAATAATAATGTCTTGGACAGTCGTCAAAATGTGCGGACCACGGTGGAAACGGGTCCTGGCCGCCTATTGACTACGAATGCAGTCCGGCCGAAGGTTCAGTACCGCCAAGGCACCCAAGAAGACACCACGCCGGATCTCTTCAAGGATTTGATCCGTTTTAGAAATGCTTATAGGAAAAGATGGCAAAGATTTGGGGACCTAACTGACCGGGCGGGATACCTAGAACTAGCCCAGAAAGTACGAAATTGATTGCTGGAAAGAAAGATCGAAAATGGGAGGAACTTCACCGTCAGATCGCGAATTTTGGCGGATTATTTATAAACTTTTAAGCATTCAATTACAAATTTCAGTATGATACCGTAGCGAAGCACGGGTATCTTGCTAGTAAGGAATATAATCTCATATTTTATTATATTTAATTTACCTACAATTCGTAGCTCATATCCATGGGATGTTCTCAACATTGAATTGCTTGCCTGAAGGAATCAGTCAATCAATCAATCAATACTGATCTGCATTTAGGGCAGTCGCCCAGGTGGCAGATTCCCTATCTGTTGCTTTCCTAGCCTTTTCCGAAATGATTTCAAAGAAATTGGAAATTTATTGAACATCTCACTTGGTAAGTTATTCCAATCCCTAACTCCCCTTCCTATAAATGATTATTTGCCCCAGTATGTCCTCTTGAATTCCAACTTTATCTTCATATCGTGATCTTTCCTACTTTTATAAACGCCATTCAAACCTATTCGTCTACTAATGTCATTCCACGCCATCTCTCCGCTGACAGCTCGGAACATACCACTTAGTAGAGCAGCTCTTCTTCTTTCTCTCAATTCTTCCCAACCCAAACATTGCAACATTTTTGTAACGCTACTCTTTTGTCGGAAATCACCCAGAACAAATCGAGCTGCTTTTCTTTGGATTTTTTCCAGTTCTTGAATCAGGTAATCCTGGTGAGGGTCCCATACACTGGAACCATACTCTAGTTGGGGTCTTACCAGAGACTTATATGCACTCTCCTTTACATCCTTACTACAACCCCTAAACACCCTCATAACCATGTGTAGAGATCGGTACCCTTTATTTACAATCCCATTTATGTGATTACCCCAGTGAAGATCTTTCCTTATATTAACACCTAGATACTTACAATGATCCCCAAAAGGAACTTTCACCCCATCAACGCAGTAATTAAAACTGAGAGGACTTTTCCTATTTGTGAAACTCACAACCTGACTTTTAGCCCCATTTATCAACATACCATTGCCTGCTGTCCATCTCACAACATTTTCGAGGTCACGTTGCAGTTGCTCACAATCTTGTAACTTATTTATCACTCTATAGAGAATAACATCATCCGCAAAAAGCCTTACCTCCGACTCCACTCCTTTACTCATATCATTTATATATATAAGAAAACATAAAGGTCCGATAACACTGCCCTGAGGAACTCCCCTCTCAACTATTACAGGGTCAGACAAAGCTTCACCTACTCTAACTCTCTGAGATCTATTTTCTAGAAATATAGCAACCCATTCAGTCACTCTTTTGTCTAGTCCAATTGCACTCTTTTTTGCCAGTAGTCTCCCATGATCCACCCTATCAAATGCTTTAGACATGTCAATCGCGATACAGTCCATTTGACCTCCAGAATCCAAGATATCTGCTATATCTTGCTGGAATCCTACAAGTTGAGCTTCAGTGGAATAACCTTTCCTAAAACCGAATTGCCTTCTATCGAACCAGTTATTAATTTCACAAACATGTCTAATATAATCAGAAAGAATGCCTTCCCAAAGCTTACATACAATGCATGTCAAACTTACTGGCCTGTAATTTTCAGCTTTATGTCTATCACCCTTTCCTTTATACACAGGGGCTACTATAGCAACTCTCCATTCATCTGGTATAGCTCCTTCGACCAAACAATAATCAAATAAGTACTTCAGATATGGTACTACATTCCAACCCATTGTCTTTAGTATATCCCCAGAAATCTGATCAATTCCAGCCGCTTTTCTAGTTTTCAACTTTTGTATCTTATTGTAAATGTCATTGTTATCATATGTAAATTGTATTACTTCTTTGGCCTTAGTCTCTTCCTCTATCTCGACATTATCCTTGTAAGCAACAATCTTTACATACTGCTGACTGAATACTTCTGCCTTTTGAAGATCCTCACATACACACTCCCCTTGTTCATTAATTATTCCTGGAATGTCCTTCTTGGAACCTGTTTCTGCCTTAAAATACCTATACATACCCTTCCATTTTTCACTAAAATTTGTATGACTGCCAATTATGCTTGCCATCATGTTATTCTTAGCTGCCTTCTTTGCTAGATTCAATTTTCTAGTAAGTTCCTTCAATTTCTCCTTACTTCCACAGCCATTTCTAATTCTATTTCTTTCCAGTCTGCACCTCCTTCTTAGTCTCTTTATTTCTCTATTATAATAAGGTGGGTCTTTACCATTCCTTACCACCCTTAAAGGTACAAACCTGTTTTCGCATTCCTCAACAATTTCTTTAAACCCATCCCAGAGTCTGTTTACATTTTTATTTACCATTTTCCACCGATCATAGTTACTTTTTAGAAACTGCCTCATACCTGCTTTATCAGCCATATCGTACTGCCTAACAGTCCTACTTTTAAGACCTTCCTTTCTATCGCATTTATTTTTAACTACTACAAAAACAGCTTCATGATCACTAATACCATCTATTACTTCAGTTTCCCTATAGAGCTCATTTGGTTTTATCAGCACCACATCCAGGATATTTTTCCCTCTGGTTGGTTCCATCATTTTCTGAATCAGCTGTCCTTCCCATATTAACTTATTTGCCATTTGTTGGTCATGCTTCCTGTCGTTCGCATTTCCTTCCCAATTTACATCTGGCAAATTCAGATCTCCGGCTACAATCACATTTCTTTCCATGTCGTTTCCCACATAGCTGACTATCCTATCAAATAATTCCGAATCCGCATCATTGCTACCCTTTCCCGATCTGTACACTCCAAATATATCAAGTTGCCTATTATCTTTAGAAATGAGCCTTACACCTAGAATTTCATGCGTCTCATCTTTAACTTTTTCGTAGCTTACAAATTCTTCTTTCACCAGAATGAAAACTCCCCCTCCCACCTTTCCTATCCTATCTCTACGATACACACTCCAGTGCCGTGAGAAAATTTCTGCATCCATTATATCATTTCTCAGCCATGATTCCACTCCTATTACAATATCTGGTAAATATATATCTATTAAATTACTTAATTCTATTCCTTTCTTTACAATACTTCTACAGTTCAGCACTAACAATTTTATGTCATCCTTACTTGATTTCCAGTTCCCTGTTCCCTTATCACCGCTCCCTAGGCCATCCCGTTTCCCTGAATGTACTTCCCTATTACCCTTCCAAACAAATTTCCTAACTTATACGTACCACTGCGGTTTAAATGAAGGCCATCCGAGCGCAACTGTGGATTTCTGTAAAAATGAAGTGCGCTTTAGCCACATAATATGGCCGTACATTTGAATGTTAGAGAGATTCAAGAAAATATGACAGTTACTGCTGTTACGAGATCTTTTTTCTCTTACCTGATGATATTTTCTCCGCTCCGATTTGGTTCTCCTTATACTACGCGGCGATACGAACTGTCTGCTTGCCAACATGTCTTACTACTGCTGAGACTATAGCCTCTCCTTGCGCACCCACCGTGACGTCATCGGCCTCTAGTAAGTTCTAGATAGCACTCCCCTACCATATATATACTCCCCGTTTACTTCTTTCGCCGATCAGCTGTGATTCAACTTTGTAATAGGCAGTGGAAGCTGGACCTCTGGACACGGCTGGACCGTGTCAATTTTAACTTACTTCGTGCTTCAAAACTGACTGGGTGAGCAGATACCTTTTATTACTATCTCATTTTCATAAAAGGCCTTATTTTCTTGGCTTGTGCTTTACCAAAGGTGTGGATTCGAACTTCAGTCCCTTCAGGACTTATCATAGCCTTGGTGCACTTAACTTTGCAATTAAGACATTATTATTTGGAATGTGGTGGCCAAAGTGCTCTGGACTGGCAGTATAATACTGCTCCCTGAACTTCACGTGTGGTGTGGTGAACTTTGTATCGCGTCAGTTCGTGCTGGGGACTCGGCAGCCTGATCCCTGCTCGATTTCCCATCCCTTTGTTGTTACTTCCTTTTTTTTTCTTTTCCTGCTTTCCTTCCCCCCCCCCCCCCTCTTTTTCCTTTCCCTTGTTAGTACAACTTAATCAGATTGCATGAGAAACACTGGTATTTTCTGGTCTTCTAAAACTGTTGTATCTCTCTTGTTTACATTTCGAACTTTCTAGTAATTTCCCCTTCCCAGCGCGTGTGCTAATGCTTTGCAGGACAAGATGTTATGCTACCTGTTCGCTCGTTAGTCTAGGGAATGTTTCGTACTGCTTATAAGAGATTGATTATCTATTTTAAAACTTTTTCTAGGTGTGTTGAGGTTGTAAGTTTCATTTCCAAGTCTATTACAATTATAATAATAATTCGCGTGGTTTTTCCTTTCACGATCTGTATTTACCAAAGATAAGGGTGATACCAAGAGTAGTTCCTCCTTTATTGTATCTGTAAATATCTTGTGTCAAAAAATCTAACTGTAACTTCCATGGTTCCCTTTGTTCTCGTTTTGATGAATGTTGATGATAGATGTTATTAGATATTAGATGCTTACATCAAAGATAATATGAATCAACTGTGTAATTCTGCCTTTTCTCGTACCTGGATGTATCTGCGATAGATATAATTGCTTGAATGATTTGCATTAAACCTCAAGAGGTTTTATTTATCCATTGTTATGTAAATATTTGTCATCTCCTTTGAATTGTTACAATATATCTGTTATTGAAACCTGTTCTTTGGGCAGTTCTTTATATATCTTCCCTTCCTTATCGTATTCTTTCTGTACCTACCGCGGAATTCTCTTGGGTTATGGCCCGAAACATATTTGTACGATGCATCGCTAGTGTTTAGGGAACTGGTTTGCGCTGCTTGTGGAAACTTGAACTGAGATACTACGCGCTTCCCTGCGTTCTGCTGCTCGATGCTCTATCAAGGTTGAGTCATTCGTTTCCTGCTTGTTGAAGTGCTGTTGTTTATATTTCGCCAAGAATCGCTAGTACTTGACAATAACACTATTCTATCGAACTCTGATTATTGAGACATAACTCATATAGTTGAGGACAAAACATGACGACCTCAGTTCCTAGAAGCGAGCTGGAAGCCAGCTGTAAATCCCACCCTGCACCCTGCTGAGTTAATGAGCTCTAAGTGATCCTTGTTTGTTTTGGAGAGGCTGCCAAACCACTTTCTTCCTCATTCTCTGTAGCATTTACCCTTTCTTCGTGTAGAGTGCAGGAGCCGATTTGGCATCTATGGCTGCAGCAGAGGTAGTAAATCCTATTAGTCACTAATAGACACCGAGCTGCCGCTGGAAAGTAGTGGTGTGAGGCGAGGTCGTTATGATTTGTCCCCAACTATACCTTTCGACCGCCACACTGCTATCTACAGATAGGTAGTACAACAACATTCTTCGATTCTCGGCCAACTTGATCGTCCCTCTAATTAGCGGCGTTGACAAACAGGTCCCCACACTGCACCAAGATGTCCGGTTCCATGGTTAAATGGTTAGCATGCTGGCCTGTAGTCCACGCGGTCCCGGATTCGATTCCCGGCCTGGTCAGGGATTATTAAATGTTGATAGTTACAATAATTCCTATAGCTCGGTGGTTGGCTGGTTGCTCCATCTCCAGACATGCAGGTCGTCTATGCGGCATCAACTTTAAAGATCTTCACCAGGCCTATCTGGAGCTAACGTGCCATTTAACACCCACGGTATCCGCTTCCTGTCGTAAGAGGCGACTAAAGGTGCCCTAGAAGCTCTCAACTTGGTGACGGGGCCCTGATATATGTCCTAGCATTTCTTCCAAGTATTTGTGCCAAGTTTCTCACTTTCGTCTATATTATTCGACCTCCCTTGGTCAACTCTTGTTTTTTTCCGATCCCGACGGTATTAGAGCATTTGAAACCTAGGGCCTCTTTAATCATTCTTTCATCGGGACGAATAGAAATTAATAGTGTGACGACTCCCTCTGAATCACATGTTAACAGACACGGCGAACATATTCTCCGCCTGCAGCGTTGCTGTCGATATCGAGGCAAGTAGTCTCGCATTTTGTTGGCCTAAATCGGGAGTCTGTAAACATTGTCTGGTCATTTCCGGTTGTTGGATATGCGCCAGATATCTGGCATTATCTTTATGTGAACTGAAAAGCGAAAAGTATTAAGTATTTTAGATGAATATGCCTACAATTTATTATGTCCCGGGTTGCAAGTCGTGTTACGATAAACAGTCAAATGAAAAGCTGTTTTCTTTCACCCCAAAAGATCCCAGTCTCTTCTCCACGACATGATCTGCTTTGAGTGATAAACGTTGTGTCCGTGATCTTCACTTTACAGCCGAACTTAAACAAAAAATTTAGTTTCATTATTTATGCTGAAAAACTGGAAATTGCAAGACAGAGGTGATTCCCACAGCACTCCCACACATTTTTCCAAATATTCCGATATATTTATGCTGAAACATCATATTAAGAATATCTCCACATCAACACCGATCTACCAAATCGAATGTCCCTTCTAGACAAAATTTGTCGCTGTTCGGGAAAAAGTCATATCTAAAAATGCTCTTCCTCATTGTGTTTCATTTTATCTTATTTAAATTTATTTTATTTAAATATTGATAAACAAAATGTAGGGAAAACTGCGAACAAATTGTCATTACTAGCATCTATTCGTACTTAAGATTTACTTTTCTGTTCAAACTGATTGCCACAACTTATCTTTTCTTAAACATAAATAATATATATAATTTATTTATGGACGGCCTAATACAATCCCACACATATTATTAAACACAAACAATTCTAACCAGTCATGAATGGCCACACACTAATTACCAGTCTATTTACAACTCTATCTTCTGTACACACAGTAATAGGTCCAGCCCGCTCGCCTACCTGGGAATGTCTATAATCCTCACTTTCACTTTCTCCCAAGTCCAGTCATCTCGTACAACGGCTGTGCGTAGATAGCTGGATTTGAACACAGTGTCACTGGCTATACAACACACGACGACTGTTCGTTGGTTCGAACTCCAATGATAGTCCAGTACTTCACACAATCACGTGATGTGAAAAACAATCAGCAACAGCTCAACAGTATCGAACAGCAGGACGATACTCACAACAGCGAATATTAACCAAAGTCCAATTATCCTCACATTCACGATAACTGCTTCAATCGCTGATTCACGGCGGTCCTAAATACACAGAAGTACACACACAGTAATTTAAGGCAGTACACAGTCTTCTGTCCCGTACGCCGTCTCCCATGCAGCTACTCACTGGACAATTTGACACCACAAAAACAGCTCCTGGTTCACACCTCGGTGGAACACTGGCGAAATCCAACACCTCTGTCGCCCTCAGCCTAGCCACCGAACCCCTACTCACTGAGGGTCACACTGGATCTACCTCGGAGCCCAACTGTCGCTCAACCTAACACTGACCGCCACACGGAGTCCAAACTCTGACTCCAAGTCCAACACTGACTGACTCTCCAGGGCTCGTCTCCCTTTTTATAGCTCGCGTAATTTGATCCAGAAATTCCACGATGTCACTGGAGGCAGAACATTCCCGTTGAAACTCAAAGAAACTCGCAGGTAAGCCGGCCGCCGGGAACAATACACGGAAAGGACTGCCCCACACCACAAGCCGGCTGGGAGATTCGAGGTCGTCTGAGTCACCAGCCCCTTCCTGGAAATACCTAAAGGAGCTACCACGGCGCTGACAAGTAACAATAATAATGTCGTACTTTTTAAATATTAAGTTCTTTCTGAGAGTTGTTATTTGTCACCATTAATTTATAATGACTAAGCCACCTGTAATTAGAGAGGTATACCTATTGGTGGTATGAGATAAATAAATACGAAATAAGTAAGTAATTTTCCTTAAGAATTGTCACGCCACCTGGCCTGTATTGAACCGTTCTGTTCATGGGCCGTTGGAGGTAACATTTAATGCAATGAGAATAATCATATGAGACCACAGCGTTTTTTTTTCGAGATCATCACAGCGTCGGTGCGGATGTGGTTCATTGTATGACAAGGACAGGGACAGCAAACGCCAATCTGAGTAATTTGATATGAAAGACTATGCTAATTATCATCTCCTGTAATTAATTGATCTTCATCTCACGTACCGTGAGAAGCACGCCCCCTACACACAAAGAAGTCAAGTGGATGTGAAGTATCTCAGACGGGAAAACTGAGCGTGGCTTGGGTTATCAGTCTAATAGTAAAAAATGGAAGGGTATGTATAGGTATTTTAAGGCAGAAACAGGTTCCAAGAAAGACATTCCAGGAATAATTAATGAACAAGGGGAGTGTGTATGTGAGGATCTTCAAAAGGCAGAAGTATTCAGTCAGCAGTATGTAAAGATTGTTGGTTACAAGGATAATGTCGAGATAGAGGAAGAGACTAAGGCCAAAGAAGTAATAAAATTTACATATGATAACAATGACATTTACAATAAGATACAAAAGTTGAAAACTAGAAAAGCGGCTGGAATTGATCAGATTTCTGGGGATATACTAAAGACAATGGGTTGGGATATAGTACCATATCTGAAGTACTTATTTGATTATTGTTTGACCGAAGGAGCTCTACCAGATGAATGGAGAGTTGCTATAGTAGCTCCTGTGTATAAAGGGAAGGGTGATAGACATAAAGCTGAAAATTACAGGCCAGTAAGTTTGACATGCATTGTATGTAAGCTTTGGGAAGGCATTCTTTCTGATTATATTAGACATGTTTGTGAAATTAATAACTGGTTCGATAGAAGGCAATTCGGTTTTAGGAAAGGTTATTCCACTGAAGCTCAACTTGTAGGATTCCAGCAAGATATAGCAGATATCTTGGATTCTGGAGGTCAAATGGACTGTATCGCGATTGACATGTCTAAAGCATTTGATAGGGTGGATCATGGGAGACTACTGGCAAAAATGAGTGAAATTGGACTAGACAAAAGAGTGACTGAATGGGTTGCTATATTTCTAGAAAATAGGTCTCAGAGAGTTAGAGTAGGTGAAGCTTTGTCTGACTCTGTAATAGTTGAGAGGGGAGTTCCTCAGGGCAGTGTTATCGGACCTTTATGTTTTCTTATATATATAAATGATATGAGTAAAGGAGTGGAATCGGAGGTAAGGCTTTTTGCGGATGATGTTATTCTCTATAGAGTGATAAATAAGTTACAAGATTGTCAGCAACTGCAACGTGACCTCGAAAATATTGTGAGATGGACAGCAGGCAATGGTATGTTGATAAACGGGGCTAAAAGTCAGGTTGTGAGTTTCACAAATAGGAAAAGTCCTCTCAGTTTTAATTACTGCGTTGATGGGGTGAAAGTTCCTTTTGGGGATCATTGTAAGTATCTAGGTGTTAATATAAGGAAAGATCTTCACTGGGGTAATCACATAAATGGGATTGTAAATAAAGGGTACTGATCTCTGTACATGGTTATGAGGGTGTTTAGGGGTTGTAGTAAGGATGTAAAGGAGAGTGCATATAAGTCTCTGGTAAGACCCCAACTAGAGTATGGTTCCAGTGTATGGGACCCTCACCAGGATTACCTGATTCAAGAATTGGAAAAAATCCAAAGAAAAGCAGCTCGATTTGTTCTGGGTGATTTCCGACAAAAGAGTAGCGTTACAAAAATGTTGCAATGTTTGGGTTGGGAAGAATTGAGAGAAAGAAGAAGAGCTGCTCGACTAAGTGGTATGATCCGAGCTGTCAGCGGAGAGATGGCGTGGAATGACATTAGTAGACGAATAGGTTTGAATGGCGTCTATAAAAGTAGGAAAGATCACAATATGAAGATAAATTTGGAATTCAAGAGGACAAACTGGGGCAAATATTCATTTATAGGAAGGGGAGTTAGGGATTGGAATAACTTACCAAGGGAGATGTTCAATAAATTTCCAATTTCTTTGAAATCATTTCGGAAAAGGCTAGGAAAGCAATAGATAGGGAATCTGCCACCTGGGCGACTGCCCTAAATGCAGATCAGTATTGATTGATTGAATAAATAGTGATCGGAAACCGCCGGGACCCCACACTACACTCAACTCCGATCGTGAATGTACGTGACGTGTGTCGATAGTGCTAAGGCAAGCCTTCGTGTAACAAAGCATCTTAGAAATTTGTTAGAGATTTGGACAACTTTCTTTGTCTGCGTGTTTCAAATACCTGTCAATTACGTTTAAATCTATATAAATAAAATTGTAGGGGGTCCGCTGTCTGTAATATCCTTTGTTTTGCCAATTTTTCAGATATTTATCCGTTTTAGGTCAACTCAAGACCGAATCGGTAGTTTTTATTTTTGTGTCTGTCTGTCTGTCTGTCTGTCTGTCTGTCTGTCTGTCTGTCTGTCTGTCTGTCTGTCTGTCTGTCTGTCTGTCTGTCTGTCTGTCTGTCTGTCTGTCTGTCTGTCTGTCTGTCTGTCTGTCTGTCTGTCTGTCAGTCTGTCAGTCTGTCAGTCTGTCAGTCTGTCTGTCTGTCTGTCTGTCTGTCTGTCTGTCTGTCTGTCTGTCTGTCTGTCTGTCAGTCTGTTCCACCATCAAGTCGAAACTGCTGGATAAACCTCAACCAAACTTCATATTTAGAATATACTCATCCCGGGGAAGGTTTCGATATGCATGTCATTTTTAAATCTTTGAATAGACGGGGGTTTACAAGGAAAACCAGAATGGTTTTCCCCCACTGGTTTTCCTCCATTTTCTCTTATACTATTGATTTTCTGTAAACTCCATTTACCGTACGTGAAACGCCTCTTCATTATAAACAACTTTCGTTGTGTTCATAATTTACCTTACTCTTCACATGACGGAGAAATTTACAATTTTCTGTTGGTATCATGCTCTGCATTGAGTGACCGACAGACCGACAACGAACCTACAGGTTACCACGGCAACGTCTCTGAATGCATGCCAGCAGGAAAGTAACGTATTGCCATTTTCCTCATCATGCTTTTAAATTCTTGGTTGTTCCTTGGGTAGAAGGCAAGAGAGGCGTCAATCGGCCTATCTGCGGGATATTGGTGGAATATCGTTGGATGTTATAAACGCCCTAGAATAGATTAAGTAATAACACAATTAGTCATCTTCTTATTATTTGTTTACCTAAGAATCACTGCACCTAAATTTCTCCTCTGTTACCGCTTTATTATATCCATAACTCACAGTAGCATAATTTATTGAGGGGCATTTGATTTTCCAATACATTCACTTGGCATTTACATATTTGTCGTTATCCGGCTGTCCTCAGTTATAATCCATTTTCTGTTACTTTCAACTTTCTTAACTGTATTATTTTCTTCCTTAATTACGCCGTATGTACGCGAGTGCTAGAAACTACTGGATGTATTTCCACCAAGACTCATATTTAGAATACACCTGTCCTTGATAGGTTTTAGGGCAAATATTGTTTCTAAATCTCTGAACTGACTGGGGGTTCATACGAAACCGAAACAGTGATTTTGCACTTCCACAAAATATACACAACCAAACTTAATGGAAATCTACCTACCTTGATGGAAATTAATTTCTAAACCTTTTTTCTCATGTGCATCATTTCGATACGAGGATTAATAAGGGAGGTATCATTAACGGACCGTTTCGGTACAAGTCCCATCGGACTTAACACACGAGCAGGTGCGTGTAAAGCGAATTCCTTACAACTTGAAAACTACTGAAGATATTCATATTTATATTTATATTATTTATATTTTATTTATATTTAACATTCACTTGTCCAAAGGTCCAAAGGTAGTTTTTAAAGGTCAATAACATTTCATGTTCCGGAATGGACTGTCGGTTTATAGGGAACCGAAATAGTGATTTTACTCTTCCACTATATATAGAGAACAAGACCAACCTGACTGGAAATCGACCAAACGCGATGGAATTCCACTTCTAAAACTTTTATTCATGTGCATTTTTTCGTCACGAGGATTAATAAGGGAGATATCATGAATGGTCAGTTTTGCAGGTTAAGTCCAGCGGACATAGCCCAAAAGGTGTTGTGCATGAAGCAGATTCTTTATCTATATAAATCAAATCGTGACGACTGTGTGCCTCTACATTGACTATTTTGGCGAAATTTTCGTACAGCTTTCCGTTTAAGGGGTAATAATGACCATCTGCATAATTTTTGGTTTAGTTTCCTAAAAGTCCTAATTTTTACCCTCCTCGCCCAAAATCCAGATTGCGGCATAATCTGCCAGAAGAAAAAGGAAGATAATTGAAATTTGAAAAAATTATGCGTTCTAGCCTGTAACGGACTGAAAACTTCCAAGATCATAAAATTTTTCACTTTTTATCCCCGAAGAATATCGAAAGATGCAGGCAATTTTAATGATGGTGCAGACCTTCGGAAAGTCCTATCACATAACGAATTGCACAATGTCCGTTCAATTTGGAATGATCTACAACCTTGGTCTTATGACTCTTTGCCGTATCTGTATCCCTTTTACGTTTGATTTTTATCTATTAATCGATGTTAAGTAAATTTGGAATTTTCACATGCATAATTCATACTTTCAATTACTTATATGTAGCTGTCACATAATTATCCGAAAAGTAATGCAATGTGAGATAATTTTACAAAAACTTTACCCTGTTCAACGTTTCTGACTCAATCTGACCCAAGAATAGATGAGATATCATAGGACCAGCTATTTAAGCCACTAAATTTGGCGTCTTATGGTGTAATCCTTTCTAGATATGACGTACGTTTAGCAGCAGTTAATCTGTAAATGAAGGCCTGCAATATTGCAACACGAATGTACTTTCGTATGTCGATCTATACTGATGTCGATTTGTAGCGATAGAGAAAGGGGGTGTCTGCTATTGTAATCAGTACTCCCCACACCGACTTTGACTGGCAGTAGGAAACGGGTCCTTCTCCAACCCCTATGTAACTGTCATTAGTAAGGAAGTCCTATCATTGTAATGATTAGTTCACTTCTCGATTTGACTTGCAGAATGCAAGGGAGCATGCAGTTTTGTTTAAAACTCTCCTACCCGATTGTGTTTGGCAGTAGGTAAGAGTGCCCGCCATTATAAACAAATGTCCTCATCTAATATGTGACTGGCATTAGGCAGAGTGGCCTGCTATTTTGATGGAAACTCACTAACTCGGTGTGACTGGCAGTAAGCTGGCTGGCAGTAGGAAAATGGACCTGACATTCTAATGATAACTGCACAACTCAATTTCGAGTGATTGTAGGGTAATTGCCTGCCATTATAATAAAAACACCTCAACTGTAATCTGTCTGGAAGTAGGAAAGGGGGCTGCCATTTTAACGAAAACTCCCCAAATCGACTGTGTCCGCGCAGTAGGCAATGGGGCCTGCAATTATAATGTAATCTTCCCAACTCGATTGTGAATGGCAGTAGGCAAGTGAGCCTGCCGTTATATCACAAATCCGTAACAAACACTTTACACTGGAAACAACGTATAGGGACCTCCCCATGCTCTTTCTCGGATAACGCTAAGAGACATGCAATTTTAAAACAATCTTTTTTACTGCATGTACAGTATTTACTTCGATATTCGAATACAATGTAGAATACCGTAGCGAAGCACAGGTACATTTGCTAGTTGTATTATACAATCGAGCAGTAATTACCTAGTTATGATGCGGGTAGAAGCATTCTTATTTGCCAGAATAGCCCGATGGGTAAGCATAAATCCAGTGAAGCCTGAATGCTAACTTGCTCTCGGATTTGTGTGAGCTCAGGCTGAAGTGTGTAGGATGGCAGTTTGTAGTGGAACTTTCATGTGGACAGAATTAAATCTGCCGATGTACAGGGCGCTAAGCTAGACGCCGCTAGGTAAATGGCACAAACGGTAGTAAGCTTAGCTTAGGAAGAAAGATGAACTAGCCTAGAAATTTGCTGTACGTGTGTGGCTAGAATCGAAGTGCGTGTGCGGTTAAGCATGTCGTTTATTCAAACTTTAAGTAAATAAATGATAGAAGTAACCCTGATATGCGATAACAGCGGAATGTGAACATAATCAGATTCAGACATTAAAACTGCATTTCCTTTCAGTTACTTTATACCGCACGAACGCTCATCCGTACGTTGCAGTATATAACGGCGCATCCCAGGTGTACGAAAAGGCGACAGAAGACATCAGTTGCTGCCGGGAGAAGAAGATCTCTAATTGAGTGGCTCGGGATCATCACGACCAGCAGGGTCATCACGTTCGTGAACAAGACATTGGAAGCCAGGATCATCATAATCAGGTACGAGGCATCAGCCCAGCAGTGCCAATCAAGAAGAAGCAAGACAATGGGGAAGCCACTAGAGACGAACCCAGGATCGCTGACCTGTGACGACAGCAGTACTATGGCGTGCTAAATCCTATGGTCTGCTATGAAAGACCGCTAAGATGAGGAGATATTAAGGTCAGACAGACTATATTTTAAGCATGGGTTAGGAATATAGTAGCTTCGCATATATTTGTATGTAATCATTTTGCCCTTCAGGCTATAATAAAATAATTTTCACGCTCTGGACTGGCATGTGTAGATAATGTAGTTTCTTTATTTTGAGTGAATTAGTTTATATTTTGTTCACGGTTGTAGGTTGATTCTTGTTAATTTGTGTAAATAGATTTTGTCTTTTGTTTGAAGATAGGGATTGCAGTGTTAGATCATTTAAGACCGAGCTCGATAGCTGCAGTCGCTTAAGCGCGGCCAGTATCCAGTATTCGGGAGATAGTAGGTTCGAACCCCACTGTCGGCAGCCCTGAAAATGGTTTTCCGTGGTTTCCCATTTTCACACCAGGCAAATGCTGGGGCTGTACCTTAATTAAGGCCACGGCCGCTTCCTTCCCACTCCTAGCTCTTTCCTGTCCCATCGTCGTCGTAAGACCTATCTGTGTCGGTGCGATGTAAAACAACTAGCAAAAAGATCATTAAAGAAAGCGACCTGAATGGTCAAGCCGTATTGAGAGGTAGACCTTGTGAGTTAGGGGTTAGCTAGAGAGAAACTTGTATTACAGATGTTGTTTCTGTAACCTGTTTGTCAGCATTGTAATCAGTAGGGTCATCACAACAGCTCATTCAGACACTGTCTCAGACATGAGCAAGATCCGAACGGTGGACCATAGAGTTCAGAGATATGATGCCAGGACCAAATGTATGAGTTTGTTCAGCCCGTAGGTGGATAGGCTAGTTAAGCCTTAATGTGCGTGATTACGCAACAGGTAAGTGTATAATGTGCGATGTTAAACGGCTTGTAATGAACTTCGCAGATGAGCTGTATTGTGTGCAGATATACGCACGAAATAATGAAAGAAGTATGAACTTGTAAAGGGCTCCACTGAGCTGTCAGATGGTCTGGCTGGTGAATTATGAAGGTCTGGTGTGGCAAAGCATGATGGCCGTCATTTAACGTAAGCATATTTAGAGGGGTGAAAGGAAGGTATAGCTGTTGCTGACCTCATTTGTTTTGGTTGGAAACTCTCTCTCTCGCCCAAGAATCAGGTCAACGGCCAGGCGGATGGTCTGGAGCAAGGTCGCCTGTACGGGTTTAAACACTACAAGGATCTACACATTTCACTATCGTACTTTATTACAGGGGATGGAAGATGCATGAGCTGCTCCGTGTATTGTCACTGTATTATGTTTTGACATTAGCGTTTATGTCACACTTCTAGGTATTGTACGGATTCAAGATTTGTCATATGTTTGTATTCCAGCTGGTGAGCTGTGACGTCTGCGAATGCAGTTTTCAAGTACATGTTTTAATGTAGTAACTTCAGTCCTGTGGTGTAATGTAAATATTTCCCTATACTGGGAAACTAGTAAATTAAGTATGCGAAGTTATTTCCTCCCTAACCCTATGCTAAAATTTGTTTCAAGTTATTCGTCATAACGAATCGAGTATAGTCTGTCTGCAAAGTGACACAACAGCAGGTCAAGCGAGATCTCTCAGCAGTAACGCCTAAAGAAGATTGATTATGCCACTTCATGGCGGAATTATAATGTAGTTTGAATATGCCACTTCATGGCCGGATTATTTGTACAGATACTTATGTAAAGTGTATTATTCAACGAATCATTTTTATAATTGGGGTCTACATCCCTCTTTATTTTACAATAAATTGTTATTTTGGTTTTATATCACTTTTATGACTACTAACATTACAACAGTGATAAGAGAACCCTAGGCACAATTCCTGTTCCTCTTAATTTCATTTATAAGTCACGTGAACCCTTTCCCTGAAACTCAACGACTGAGTAGCTTGGAGCCGAAGAGGACGGAAAATGAAGGTAAGCTATGTGCCAATATTTACGACCCACGAAGGTAGGTATTTCTACGACACTGTAGTAATTCCGCTACGTTCTCAGCATTTGCTTGATGTATAGTGGAGGCTGCAGGGCACAATATCGATGTGCAGTCCATCAGAACAATTTTCGTTGTGTTCATTTTCGTACGCTAATGTGGAAGGAAAATAAACCTTAAGTACATTGTAGTGTAGGAGTTTGTACATGTCATGCAAAATACACTCCTAGAGTGCGGAACGGTAAGGTTACTTTTCCTTTCACGTAAGCATAGGTAAACGAACACAACGAATGTTGTTCTGATGGGCTCAATATCCATATTAGGCTGGAAGGCGTGACCAGTCTTAAGCAAAATAATGGACAGTAAGAGCATTGGGAGATATAACATTTTGCTCGAACAACAACGAATTATTCCATACTGCATTCACGTAGTATAAGAACTGTATGCTCTAGTGTTGGTGATAACTGAAAGTATAGTACTGATAATCAGAGGGAATTTCTCTTTAAAAAAGAGAATTAAGCATCACCAGGGGAAGTCACTAGTGAGAATTATGATTACGTTTCGCATAATAACATATAAAGTAGTTATGTAAGTACCACATGTGTATGCCATACGTGTTTATAACAATAATGTGGCAGCCGGCAGAGGTTTTTATGTCTTTTACGAGATATAGATGTACATCTGTCTGGCTCTATGACTAGATGGTTAGCGTACTGGCCTTTGGTCCAGAGATTTTCTGGTTCGATTCCCGGCCGAGTCGGGGAATATAACCTTAAGTGGTTAATTCCCTTGGCTCGGGGACTGGATATTTGTGCTCTCCCCAACATCTCTGAAACTCATACACCACACATAACACTAAACCCCACCACAATAACACGCAGTTTCCTACACATGGCAGATGCCACCCACCCTCACCGGAGGGTCTGCCTTACAAGGGCTGCACTCGGCTATAAATAGCCGCATGAAATTAAGTTAAATGTAAACAATATATTTCTCAGCATGCACATTAAACAGTGGACATGTTTTTTTTAAGGTTACAACTGATAATAGCAACACAGTTCGATATGCAGTCAGTTTCGAGGCGAATTACTGAAAAAACACTCAGCGCAGTTAAGCACATAATCGTTTGAGATATTGATTTCGTTACTGACGAACCAATTTCTACGTAATGTCCTTAAGTCATTACTAACTATAGAATATTTCCTACGTTTTTCCACCGATAAGTTTCAAAACAAGGAACACTACAGTATGTGTTACACATGAACACAGTTATCGTTCAGCAAACAGAACGCACAGTTGTAAAACGCCGTAATAATGAATACACGGTTTCAAATCATTTATTTAAACGGTAAATTCCGAATTAAGTCCCATCAAATCCCACTTAGAAACACATGTTCAGAGTCAGCTGATGCTTATACATCTACAACAATGCCGTGTAGTGAAGGAACACTTTAACAAGTAAAAGGCGTTAAACTGTATATTTCTATTCGTCCCTCTTTCATTTTCACGTCCTTCGTGGCATTTGTCTTCTTTGGCCGATACCTTCCTTTTTCGACGGGTCGGATCGTTTCCTTTCTTCTCTCTGAATAGTGTTCAATAGAAGATGGCTGCCTAGTTATACGTCCCCTTCAAACAATATCCACCACCACCACCACACCCCTTTATTATCATTATTTGCTATAATAAGATTAGTTTCACCGCTCAACAGGCGGCGCGGTCGGCCAAGGTTTGTGCGTTGGAAAGGAATACTCCTCCGGGGAAATGGTATTGACACTGATTGCCGATTTATTTCACTTTTTGAGCTATAAGAATTGTTGCAAAGTTTAATATTCCTGAAAATATTCTAAAGGCGGTTTTAAATGGTATTTGATTAATTGATATTTGTCAAAATACTGTCGTATCAAATTCCCAAGAGGTGGGGACTACAGCTTATAGCTGCCACTGTGAGTCTTAATAGCAATCACCTTTATTATTATGTCACTGAAGAAATAAAACATCGTGTCTCTTAGTGTTCTTCTAGTTCATTATTTTCTTTAAGATTGATCACTCCCCCACGCACAAATTGATATGCACCCCATTAAAACAATTTTCGTCGTGTTCGTTTTCCTATGCATGTGTCAGTGCCGTAACTTCAGGACCTTACATTCTGGTGGATTTCAAATTATGACTTGATAAATTAGGTGAGCCAAGTAAACACTAGCATTGCCCTTGTAGCAATATATTAATCTATGCATTTCCTAAGTAATAGTATCTGAGTCTATGGCTCATTAACACGAGCAGAGCATGAGTTCATAATTTTGGAAGGCTTATCAGAGGCCGATCATCCCACGCACACACGTCCTGTAAGTCTGCCAGGGAATTGAGATTGGTAATTTTAATTTAATTTCCCTGTGATTTTATTGATGAGTTGATGACAACATTTGGATATACCGACCAGGACGGCATCAACTTTAAGCTCGCATGTAATATTATAAGACCCATTAAATATTTTACTTCGAAATCTTTCAATAATGAACAATCCCTTTGTTTGCATAAATTAACAACATATTGCATTACTTCTTCCTGCTGTGTTTGAATTTATATTACTTATTCATAGATTTGCGGTCTCCTGGTAAGCCATGGCAATTCGGGGCTTTTGCGCCATGGATTTTGGTTTCATTTTAATTTTTGCAGGCAGGCCTGTATAACAATTTGTTACGCACCTGGCAGGTGTAAAGGAAAATGAACCCTACCGTAATGTACTGCAGGAATGTATGTTTGCGTGTGAAGTACAGTATTTACACTTTCCTGCAGTACATTGTATTCAAGGTTACTTTTCCTTTACACCCCACATAGGAATATAAACACAACGAATATTTTTCTGATGGACTGCATATCTGTATGTGGTGCCCGCCTGGTGGCCATGAACGTTAAGGACTCAAGTCTGTATGGTCTGATGCCATGGGTAGTCGCTTCGAGTCTCGTTGGTGGAAAAAAATGTCACCATCAGAATGTTGGCCGGCAGGATAGAATTAATAGTGGTATACAATTTCTGATCACTAGATTGCGTGCCGAAATCCTCGATTCAAAAGCAGACCTTTCCGCAGTCTTCATACGGAGTGAGGTTATACGACGCCGGTGATGGTGATTCGACCGTCAGAAGGAGATGTAAAGCACTGAGCTGACCCCTTGGTGTTACTCGACAGGAGTAGGCTACGTGCCGACGTCGAGTTTCAACCTCCCCTACCTCATCCCCCATATCCAGACCAGCAGGTCGCCCATAGGAGTCAAATAGAAAGGCCTGCACCATACGAGCCGAACATGTCCTCGGACGCTCCCGGCACGAAAAGCCATACGATAATAAGAAATATGTGGCTGGGAAGCGTGACAAATCTTCAGTGGTGGAGGTGGGTGGTGATAGTTGTCTTATGTGGAAGTGCAACTAGGTAACAATAAGGGAAATAATGGATAGGAAGACCATTCTGATAAACGAGGTACTGTTCCGTCGCCGACGATCTACTGTACAGTAGGTATTTATAAATTACTAGGTGTGCCTTCTCATGTTAGGGAAGTCTTGATCCTGAGATTGAGCGCCATGTTTCAATTGGAGTTTTAAAATGATCCACGTGTTGCTGTTCATTAAATGTTTCTAGATATTAATTTTATATATTCGGTCTAGAGGATCAGTAGTTATCCACATTTAATGGCATACTTTAAGTCTAAGACTACTCTGTTAATCGTTCACCAGGGTCTCTCACGCGCATGTACCGATGCATTGCGCGGCGCAAGATGCCAAACACGACTTCACTAGATTGACCAGTGTGGAGACTGCCACTCCTCGATTTTGTGCAATAGCGCTCTCTCTCCCTTTCCCCACGACTGCCTCGCACGCTTCGCCTGTCTACCCCTTCCTCAGTTGCTCCGCAGCGCTCCATCATCCGAGCAGAGTTGAGCCGATCTTAGCTGAGTCGCCCCGAAACAAAACGCTGGTCCGAACCAAGCCGAGTCGGACCGATGCACGATGCACAGAATCCCTGCGCCTTGGATTGCACGCATCAGATTTCGGCCGTTTGAGAGGCCTTGTCGTTCAGTGTTGGTCACCGGATTCCAATATACTGGGTTCAAACCTGCAGAATTAGTGATAGTTTTAAAAGAAGGACAAAAGTCCTTTCGACACTCCTCGTCGTGCGATATCGGCATATAAAGAATATCTGGGGGTTCATTTGGTATTTAACCGGCAAAAATAATTAACACTCAACCAGAGATCGCCCAAAAGAGAATAAATAATAATTTTATTGGTTTTTACGACTCACTAACTACTTTTACAATTTTCGGAGACGCCGAGGTGCCGGAATTTATTCCCGCAGGAGTTATTTGTAATTTCCAGTAAATCTACAGACACAAGGCCCGAAAGAGACTCATTTACTCAGCCATGTAGTGGAATAAAACGTAAAGGTTAAAAATTGACGCAGAGACAGTCTAAGATAACGTCAAATCAAAATGTCTCCATACGGTAGCTGAGGCTATAGAGTATTACAGTATGTACACTGACTGACAGAGCAAATGCAACACCAAGAAGGAGTGGTTCGAAAGGGATGAAAGTTGGGGAAAAAACAGAGACGGCACGGACGAATAATTGATGTTTATTTCAAACCGATATGCAGGTTACACAATGCGCACGGCATCGACTCAGTAGGATGTAGGACCAGCGCGAGCGGCGATGCACGCAGAAACACGTCGAGGTACAGAGTCAATAAGAGTGCGGATGGTGTCCTGAGGGATGGTTCTCCATTCTCTGTCAACCATTTGCCACAGTTGGTCGTCCGTACGAGGCTCGGGCAGAGTTTGCAAACCGCGTCCAATGAGATCCCACACGTGTTCGATTGGTGAGAGATCCGGAGAGTACGCTGGCCACGGAAGCATCTGTACACCTCGTAGAGCCTGTTGGGAGATGCGAGCAGTGTGTGGGCGGGCATTATCCTGCTGAAACAGAGCATTGGGCAGCCCCTGAAGGTACGGGAGTACCACCGGCCGCAGCACATGCTGCACGTAGCGGTGGGCATTTAACGTGCCTTGAATACGCACTAGAGGTGACGTGGAATCATACGCAATAGCGCCCCAAACCATGATGCCGCGTTGTCTAGCGGTAGGGCGCTCCACAGTTACTGCCGGATTTGACCTTTCTCCACGCCGACGCCACACTCGTCTGCGGTGACTATCACTGACAGAACAGAAGCGTGACTCATCGGAGAACACGACGTTCCGCCATTCCCTCATCCAAGTCGCTCTAGCCCGGCACCATGCCAGGCATGCACGTCTATGCTGTGGAGTCAATGGTAGTCTTCTGAGCGGACGCCGGGAGTGCAGGCCCCCTTCAACCAATCGACGGGAAATTGTTCTGGTCGATATTGGAACAGCCAGGGTGTCTTGCACATGCTGAAGAATGGCGGTTGACGTGGCGTGCGGGGCTGCCACCGCTTGGCGGCGGATGCGCCTATCCTCGCATGCTGACGTCACTCGGGCTGCGCCTGGACCCCTCGCACGTGCCACATGTCCCTGCGCCAACCATCTTCGCCACAGGCGCTGCACCGTGGACACATCCCTATGGGTATCGGCTGCGATTTGACGAAGCGACCAAACTGCCCTTCTCAGCCCGATCACCATACCCCTCGTAAAGTCGTCTGTCTGCTGGAAATGCCTCCGTTGACGGCGGCCTGGCATTCTTAGCTATACACGTGTCCTGTGGCACACGACAACACGTTCTACAATGACTGTCGGCTGAGAAATCACGGTACGAGGTGGGCCATTCGCCAACGCCGTGTCCCATTTATCGTTCGCTACGTGCGCAGCACAGCGGCGCATTTCACATCATGAGCATACCTCAGTGATGTCAGTCTACCCTGCAATTGGCATAAAGTTCTGACCACTCCTTCTTGGTGTTGCATTTGCTCTGTCAGTCAGTGTATATATACATGTGTGTGAATAAGCCCACTAAGACTAGGTTGTTCCGGTCTTCTTCTGTGGTCTTTTCTGTTGGTCAACATGTCATTTATGAATTTTGAACCTGAAGATTACCTAGTTTTAGATATCTGCTGGTGTCATTCCTTCCTGTTTCAAATCGGTTTTAGCTTCGCCAATCTATTCCTTTGTGCCTGTTTTAGCCTCACTCCTATTTTAGTAGAATTTGACTATTTGTTTGGTAAGTCTGTCTGCATGTCCGCCTCTGTGGTGTAGTGGTTAGCGTGGTTAGCTGCCATCCCCAGAGGTCCGGGTTCGATTCCCGGCTCTGCCACGAAATTTGAAAAGTGGTACGAGGACTGGAACGGGGTCCACTCAGCCTCGGGAGGTCAACTGAGTAGAGGTGGGTTCGATTCCCACCTCAGCCATCCTGGAAGTGGTTTTCAGTGGTTCCCCACTTCTCCACCAGGCGAATGCCGGGATGGTACCTAACTTAAGGCCACGGCCGCTTCCTTCCCTCTTCCTTGCCTGTCCCATCCAATCTTCCCATCCCTCCACAAGGCCCCTGTTCAGCATAGCAGGTGAGGCCGCCTGGGCGAGGTACTGGTCATACTCCCCAGTTGTATCCCCCGACCAAGAGTCTGAATCTCCAGGACACTGCCCTTGAGGTGGTAGAGGTGGGATCCCTCGCTGAGTCCGAGGGAAAAACCGACCCTGGAGGGTAAACAGATTACGAACGAACGAAGTCTGTCTGGATGCATTATTTTAATATGACCAAAGAATCCTAGACTGTGTTTTCTAAATATCACTGTGAATATTTTTGTAGTGTTTGATTTCCTGCCTGCCTCTAATTTGGTATTGTCCGTTGGTGAGTTTCGGGCGTAGAATTCTTATGATTTTGTGTTCCTTTTTCTCAATGTTTTCAATGTCTGCTTTCCTGTTCAAAAGTAGTGTCTCTGGTGCATGAAGACATTCTGGTTTATTGACTGTATTGTAGTGTCTTAGTTTTGTATGCTTGGAGATATTTTTGTTACAGATATTTTGGCTTAGTCGATGTGCCGTTTCCATCTTTTGGGATCTAATTTCATTGGTTTTTGTTTCAAGTCCATTTTCCTAAATTGTTTCTCCAAGGTACTGTGACCGTTCACAACATCACCTATGGTATGTCATGATATCCAGGAGATGAAATATGCCGTTTTCCGCGTCATTCTACGATAAAAACTGCCCAAGTAAGAATTTTTCTGCCCGCACCAGGACTCGATTTGCAGTATCCAGAGTCGCACGACCGAGCTCTAGTTGCTGGTAATTAGCAGCAAGGCGGTGCAAGAGCGCTTGTACTCGAAGTTTTCTCACTCCAACCACGAGCGAGATGAAAGAGACGCGTTATCACGTGACAGAGAATCTAGGTCACTAGCTGAGCCCAGAGAGTATATCCAACGTGAAAACTAACATTATACCCTGTTTTCCTCGCTCATCCACCACTGCCAACTTATCGCGTTCAGCTATTTTATATCTGTTAATATTTATAAATCGCAAAATACCCAATGGATAATTAAGCGCAAACATTCATTTGAATCAGGGAATTTTACGCATAATTATGAGACCGAAAAGTGCTCTACTTAACTGACAGAGCGGTAACTACGCTGTAAACAAGGGCGCGTCTTAATGACTAACAGATGTTGGACCCCAACCGTGACAGCGAACACAAGGAATCCCCTGTGCTCGTCATCATTCACCGCCAGAGACTAAAGGACGCTATTGAGATTGCTTGAGAATCTACGAAGCTATTTCAAAAACAGTCACTCAGTGGAGATGGGAATACAGGAGCTACATTTTGATACCCTGTTCGTCACTACACGTTGCGTATTAACGGACCAACGTGTGAGAAAGGACTGCATTTTATCCCCCACCCTCAGCATTCGGGTCTCTAGCGTAGCTTGCCTATATATTCAAGAGCTGAGAAGGAGACACTACCCAGTGCATTTTCAGTGTAGCGCCAGTACGGTAGTATTTCGTCGTGGTTTGTGTGTGAGTCGTTTGTGAAGAAATAATCTTGTAATTTGAGCAGTGCAATACAGTGATTCATTAAAATCTGTGAGTATGTGGAAATAATCACCCTCTGAGTGAGATGTTAGCGTGTACAGTGTGCCGCAAATTAATAAATAGGAACGGTACGAAACCGTAATAACCGATGTCCGTGTGTAGAAGAGGTCGTACATCGAGCCTCCTATGTGTCTAAGTTAATACGGCTCAGTTAACATATATAGGGACGTACTTAGCGAAGTGGGTGGAGCGAACGTGCTTGATATCAATATGAATTACCAAGAAAGTCAGTGAACGGCTCAGTGTAGACCTAATTGAGGACAGCGCCACGTTAAAGTAATCCGTAGTGCAGTTGAGAGCTCGACTCACGGCTAAGTGCATTAGAACAGGCCTGAACTAGTATCATGAATACGAGAATGCTAATAAATTAGTGGCCTAACCACTGTCGTTTCTAGGGAAACTAGTGAAATTTCTGGGCCTATAATCGCTGCCTACAAGAAGAATAGATAAATGAGAAGGGATTAATGTCGGGCTTCTGGGACATTACCGACATTGGGTTGGAATGCTCGTGCTATTGAGCAAATCCAACCATATGTTCAAATTGTGGTGTGTAATAAACTAACGCATTCACTTGAGATAATTTCCCCTCATTTACATGTCTACGAGAACGCCGGAGTGAACGCCGACGTCCAGCTGAATGCCAGAATTTTACCTGTGTACCGGAGTGAACGAGTCATCTAGCTGTTTGCCGGAATTTCGCCTGGTAGCCGAGAACGTCTGGAACGTCGCTGTCATGTGTATGACCTGCCAGGAAGTCATCATGGGTCTTCACATCGCCGATGACGTGATGAAAGCAGCTTAAGCCAATGGAGTGCCCTCCTGTAAAGCTGTGAACGTGGTATCCAGAAGGCTGAGTACATTTCCAAGTATTTATATCTTTGAAGGTCGTGTCCCATTGTAAATATGTAGATTTTTCACTTAGATGTAACGTAGACTGCAAGCACGCCATTTCAGAGGGATAATAATTATAATTTCATTTTTATTTGAGTCTTTTATAGAATACTTTCATCATGGTTTTGGGACGACCATATTTTACTTCCATCCTTGTATAAGGGTTCGATAATGCATGACGTAATTATAAGGACCTTGGCTTAATTAAGTGTGAAGCGCTGTCAAGTAGAGAAGGCTTAAATATTCTGTAAAAATGACTCCAGTTATCGTCTTTCCATAGCATATACGAGTCATCAATATTTTTCAGTAATTCATTTTTTGTGCGCTTCACCTGGTAGAGATCCCTCCTAATTAGTAACTAAGTCACCTGGAACAAGGCATCGAGACAGTGGGTATCTTACATCGCTAATTAGTTCGCGAATGCGCAAGTTAATTTGGGCCCTGGTGGCAGGAGATCATCAATAAATCTGCATCGTAGTCAATGTACCGAGAGGAGAAATGAAATGGGTGAACAGGCTGTAGCCATAATATATAGTGTGAAATGAAAATGTGAAGTTCCCTTGGAACTCTTTAGTAATGTACACGAAGTGGATCTCGTGTTGTGAATATGTTAATTACGGCCGGACATAGCCGATATTGAATGTGAGGCCATTGTGGCTCAAGAAAAAGAAAGCAAGGTCGTTTACCGCGAAGTCATTGTATGAAGGCGGCCCAGCGCCCGCCCTTTAGAAATTGGTCTTGGAAGGCCATCAGTTGAATAGATTTATGAGCCTGGCTGTAGGGACGAAGAAAAGTGTTTTCTACACTGAAAGTAAACAGATACAAACAGCTATTTCGTGCCTCTCGGTGCTACGATTACGTGCATTGATTTAAGTATTATCAACGTCGCGGTGATTCCAGATGAGCATTAAAGGAATGACCCCTCCAATTTATTTATTTAATTATTCACAGCGTGTAGGGAATTCCAGGTCAGATATACCCTGTCTCAGAAGGTCCTGAGGTCATTGCAGGAGACAGTAAAGCTTACTGTCACAAGTGGCAGGTGAATAAGGCCACCTGTAATCCATTGTGTGCATGTGAAATGTATATATTCTTGTCCTTTTCTTGCACGAAGTGTTATAATGATATGTTTATAATGTTTTGGTATTGAAGTCGCTAAATGCTTGTCCATAGTTAACATCGTTGAGTAAATAATGTCCTGATATATGTGTTGATAAAATCCTAATGAAATGAGCGTGTTTATTATACTGCATATTTGGCAACGTTTAACTTAAGGAAGGGTTGTAACGCGACTTTCAAAGGATTGGGAGTGTAAATTGCCTATTTCAGTTCATACGATACTAGCAAACTTATATCATAATTTGATGCAAATTGAATATATTAATTCTTGGCAGGTAAACAGATTTACAGCGGGGTGTGTCCATAATGATTAAATATGTGTGTGATTTAATATTAGTGTAGAGTGAAATAATTAGAGAGAAAACGCCTCTCTAAGTCTGAGGTAGTGTAATAGTTCGAGAGGGAACGCCTTCTTAAGTTTGAATATTTAAACGTATATTGAAGTGTAGAAAAAGACTACCGAACATTTAAACGTCAAGATCACCCAAGTTACTGTATGTAAGGTGTTTGTATGGCATACCCATGTAAATAATGTGTTTCACTAGTATAAGTAAAAATTTGTTATACAAGATATTGTCTCTCTTCTCATTAGTAATGAAATGGTATTCCTCTCATAATTAACTTATCCCCCTACTATAGAGACTATTACTAAAGAACTTACCGCCCCATCGGACAGTCCACAGGCCCGAAAATGCGATACCGGCTCGGCTAGCGAATTATTCTAGTAGGGGAGGGTGAAGCTTCGACAACCGGGCTGAGTTCGAGGCTCACCGATGGTGCTCCATTCTAACGTCATATTTATGAACAATGGGAAACTGGTTCATGTACTGATGCCTTGGAAAGGTACAGTACTTAAACTGTGATACTCGTTTAATTTTGCCCTATTTTGTTTCCATGAATTTTTGTGCATGTTCGTTGCAGGTCATGCATTCTGTCTTTTCATATGACATCTGAAGGCCGACTTTTTCCGCAATATCCTTCAGGAGTTCAATCTAATTTTGGTCTGATGAAATGTCTTGGGTTAGTTTTGCTACGTCATTCGCAAATACTAAGCAATCCATCCCTAGTCTTCCTCTGCCTAAAGTGATTGTTTGGTGAATTTTGAGGACCAATTTCTGTTTCCGCCATTCTTGTATAACTTTTTCCACGACGCACTTGAAGAGCAAGGGCGAGAGTCCATCTCCTTGTCTTACTGCCGATTTGAATTCAAAGTGATCTGAGGTTTCCCCCATGAATTTAACCTGTGTGTCAGTGTCTGTTTTATTATTGAAAGAGTTTCAATGTACAAACCTTTTCTTTCAATATTTGAAAGAGTGATTTGGGATCTCTGAGTCATAGGCATTTTTGAAATCAACAAATTTGCAGACAAAATGTATGCTACAAATTATCTGGTGTATTAGGATTACCTTTAAGTTCAAGATTTGCTCTGGACACGATCGGCGTAACTGAATCCTACCTGATATTCGCCGATTAATTGGTTCTAGTTGTTGTTATTGTTGTACTATATCAAGAAGACATTGGGACAGAATTATTTATGCAACCGATACTAGTGAGATTCTTCTGCAGTTGTTTACATCTGTTCTGTCTCCCTTCTTGTGTAGCGGGTGAATTAATGCATGTTTCCAGTCTTTTGGGATTTGTTCTGTTTTCCAAATGTCTTACATGGTTTTTGTAATTTCTTTTATGGTGTTTCTGCGTGCTGATTTGAGTACTTCTGCTATGAATCCGTCCTCACTCGATGCTTTGTTGTTTCTAAGTCTTTTGACCTGTCTTGTGATTTCATCTTCATCTGGTAGCAAGGAATTTGGGTTAGTTCTTTCACGTTCGTCCGCCTCTGTGGTGTATGGTTAGCGTGATTAGCTGCCACCCCCGGAGGCCCGGGTTCGATTCCCGGCTCTGCCACGAAATTTGAAATGTGGTACGAGGGCTGGAACGGGGTCCACTCAGCCTCGGGAGTTCAACTGAGTAGAGGTGGGTTCGATTCCCACCTCATCCATCCTGGAAATGGTTTTCCGTGGTTTCCCACTTCTCCTCCAGGCGAATGCCGGGATGGTACCTAACTTAAGGCCACGGCCGCTTCCTTCCCTCTTCCTTGCCTATCCCTTCCAATCTTCCCATCCCTCCACAAAGCCCCTGTTCAGCATAGCAGGTGAGGCCGCCTGGGCGAGGTACTGGTCATACTCCCCAGTTGTATCCCCCGACCAAGAGTCTGAAGCTCCAGGACACTGCCCTTGAGGCAGTAGAGGTGGGATCCCTCGCTAAGTCCGAGGGAAAAACCGAACCTGGAGGGTAAACAGATGATGATGATGATGATGATGATGATGACTTTCACGTTCTTGCGGATAAAATCTTTGTGTTGGTTCTTGACAGATCAGTAATTATTTAAAATATCTGGCGATTTCCTCACAGTTCTCTTGGTTGTTTAGTGCCAGCTGTCCATTTTCTTTCTTGAAACAGAGACTTTGTTGTTGATATCCTGCAAGCTTAGTTTTAAAATTCTTTTAGAAATGTCGTGTGTTGTTTCTCTCAAAGTCTTTCTCGATTTCAAGTAGCTGATCCTTTTCAAATTTCCTTTTGGTCTGTCTGATCAATTGAGTTGTCTCTTTCCTCACTGCCAGGAATGTTTTATAGTTATTCTCCGTCTTTTTTCTGTTCCAGTTGTTGTATATCTTCTGTCGAGATTGGATTTCTTGTTCACACTCCTCATTCTAAGGGTGTCTCTTCTTTTTCTGCAGAGGAATTAGAGTTTGTGCAGTTGTAATCAGTTTGCTTTTGAGTTGTTACCAATTTTTGCCTCCTTTCTCTATAATTCTTCTGTGAGAGATGGTTGGATCCTAGTGGGGTCAAACTTTTAGATTAATGGTTTCCTCTTGTGAATCTCTGAGGTTTTAAGTATAGTTTGATTCTCGTCAGGTAATGATCTGAGCCTATGTTTGCACCCGTTCTGACTTGAACGTGCATAATTTCTCTGTGGTTTGGATAAGAGATTGCTACATGGTCAATTTGGAATTAGCCGATGAGTGTGTTCGGTGATCTCCATGTAATTTATTTTGACGGTTTCTTCTTGAACTGTATTGACGTGATTTTAAGGTTGAATATCCTGCAGAGTTCGACTAATTGTTGTCCATTTTGGTTGGCCCATTTATGTGCTGGGAATTTTCCTATTGTTTATCTGTCTCTTCTTTCTTTGCGTAATTGTGCATTGAAGTCACCTAGTAAGATTTTGACGTGGTTTGGAGGAATTTTTAATATTATTTCTTCTATAGCTTCCCAGAATACGTCTACCCTTTCGTGGTCAATTTTATTATCCTCGTTGATTGGCATGTGTGCATTAATTTGTGTGTATGTTTTATCTGCTCACTTTACGGTGATTGTCATTAGTCTAACGTTTACAGGCTTCACATTTGTTATTGAAGTGAGTATGTTTTTCTTGATTGCAAAAGGACTCTTAAAAGTGACGTGTTTTGAGAATTATTTTGTCTGTTTTTCTTTTGAAGAGTCTGTAGTGCCCGAAATCCATTGTGTTTTCTACAGTCAGTCTTGTTTCTTGTAGCGCCAGTGTCTGTATTTCTTGTTCGTTTAAGGTTTGCTCTAGTTCATACCATTATCCTGCTCGTATGAGAGTATTATTCTTTAGTGTTTCGAAAAAGGTTTTGCTGTTTGAGGGAAGTTGGCCAGAGGTCCCCGACTCCCTTTCAGTCCAGACTCCCCAGAATCCGACAGTCTGGTTGTACTGTTCTTGATTGCAGTGAGTTGGTTACCACCTGGGGCAAAAGTTTGAATTCTACCTGTTATACTCCTCATGGTACTTGATTATCTCAGGTTTGGACCTAGGTAGAGCTCTTAGGACTGGATTGTTGAGTTCCAGAACATGAATTTCCAGCCGCACCTCTGGTCATCAGACGCTAACCACCTTGCCGCTTGCTGCAAGTTAGACGCGAAGTGGGTTTGAGTCGGCTCTTCCGTCCTCTCTGCCATTGGGATATGTCCTCTTCTGCCTTCGAGACCGTTGACCATTTTCCCTCTACCTCAGTTGATCTGCGGGTGCTAATTTGGCTATGCCTTATTCACACCTGTCCTGCATATCTACAGGAACTTTCCCTATCAGCCATTAGGACGCACCGCGTCGTGGTTGACGGCCCCCACCCCAGTGTCTCACGCAGGGTTATGCTTAGCTCTCACTCAATTCAGAGCCAAAACCCCACGCAAGATGACCAGGCACGGCATAGAGTATTATTATTAGTATTATTATTATTATTATTATTATTATTATTATTATTATTACACATTAATGAAAATAATTGTATTTATCTATCAAACTCAGTGGATTTTTCTGCTAAGTTGTTCGTATGAAATATATTGTTACGAATAAAACACTGTCTGTTTCATTACTTTAATTTATTTCAGGATGACGCAATGAATGTACACAACACATACTGTATATACTCACTATTCTATTCAACCATGAATGAACACACTTACTAGTTGTTTATTTACAAGTCTCTTACAGCAAGACTCAAGCTGGACAGTCTTTATCTGAAGGATGCTGTAAGTTGACTTTTGACCAGAAGAAGAGATTACTTGATAGGACACATATTGAGATGTCCAAGTCTTGTTTTTATTTATTTTTTCTTATTTCAAGAGAATTGGGATGGTTAGGAATCTTAGAGGTATACCAAGACACGAATTTGACAACAAACAAACAGACTGGAGTAGATGTGTGGAAGTTATTTAGAAATTGAAAGGCTAGCTCAAAATAAGGTACCACGGAATGCTGTACGAAACCAGTGTATGGACCGATGAACAAAGCAATATAATAATAATCTTTCTTTCTTTCTTTCTTTCTTTATTTATTTATTTATTTATTTATTTATTTATTTATTTATTTATTTATTTATTTATTTATTAATCCGTTTACCCTCCAGGGCTGGCTGGCTTTTCCCTCTGACTCAGCGAGGAATCCCACCTCTACCGCCTCAAGGCCAGTGTCCTGGAGCGTGAAACATTGGGTGGGGAATTAACTGGGAAGGAGGACCAGTACCTCGCTCAAGAGGCCTCACGTGCTATGTTGAACAGGGGCTTTGAGGGGAGCTTGGGAAAATTTGAAGGGATAGGCAAGGAAGAGGGAAGGAAGCGGTCGTCGCCTTAAGTTAGGTACTATCCCGGTATTTGCCTGGAAGGAAAGTGAGAAACCACGGAAAACGACTTCGAGGAAGGAAGAGGAGGAAATCGAACCCTTTCTACTCATTTGACCTCCCGAGGCTGAGTGGACCAAGTTCCAGCCCTCGTACCACTTTTTGAATTTCGAGTAAGAACCGGCAATCGAACCCGTGTCTCCGATGGTGGCAGTTAATCACACTAACCACTACACCACAGAAGTGGACAAAATAATAATAATAATAATAATAATAATAATAATAATAATAGTCATAATAATGAGAGGTCAGGTATTGACCTTAGGTCCTTGGGGTACTGAGTACGATTCCCGGACGGAACAAGGGTTGTGCTGTCCCCAACATTACCACAGCTAACACAGCATAGACAATTGTATTCTCTAGCACATAAACACACAATTTCCTACACCGTCGTGGTCGGAGGTTCTACCATACAAAGGCTGCAACCAGGCTAGAAATAGCCGCATGAAGTTACATTATTCATTTAAAATTATCCTGCAACAAGTACAGGCTGTCAAAAACAAAGAGTACCGTAACACAATTATCATTACTGTATTGCTATTATAAGGGAAGAGAAGATCATCTACGAAAACTGGGTTCCTTTCTTTGAAGGAATCATATAGTGAAAATTAGGGGCTTCATGGCCGAGGGGGTAAATGCGTGCTCGGTTTGCACGGAAGGCCACGTGTTCGAATCCCCGTCATGAAGTCGTAAAATTTAAGAAATAAGATTTCCACTTCCGCAGGTTTGCATGGCTCCGAGATTCACTCAGCCTACACCAACAATGAGTACCAGGTTAATTCCTGGGGGGAAAAGGCGGCCGTGCGTAGACTCTACCCTTTACCTTCCACTCCTCCAAGGGCCTTCATGGCCTGTACGGAGATGGCTTTGCTTTGCTTTGCTTTTACTTTTCATATAGTGAAAATGACGGCAAAACAGACTTCGTCGTTCATGGCCGTTTGTTCTTTCCGAGGGAACGATTTGTCGATTGATGGCAAACGTATTGTTTAATTTAGGGACGAAGAGGAAAAATTTACTGTTTATTAGAAAATTGTCGCCTACACTGAAGTGGTTGTTCTACACCGTATCTTATCTATACAAACAAGTAACAAGCATTATCATTATTAGTGATGGATTTGGTAAGCTTTGCCTCTAGCATCTTGCATCAGACGTTTGTCTGGAGTAGAAGTGGGAAACAACGGAAAGCCGCTTCGAGGATGGCTGAGGAGGGAACTGAACCCACCAATATTTTAAAAATAAATGTGTCTAATTCTTACTTTTCTGCTTAGTCTGCCTATAAAAAAATTAATTTTCGTGTGGCTATTTCTAGCCGAGTGCAGCCCTTGTAAGGCAAACCCTCCGATGAGGGTGGGCGGCATCTGCCATGTGTAGGTAACTGTGTGTTATTGTGGTGGAGGATAGTGTTATGTGTGGTGTGTGAGATGCAGGAATGTCGGGGACATCACAACCACCCAGCCCCCGTGCCACTGGAATTAACCAATTAAGGTTAAAATCCCCGACCCGCCCGGGAATCGAACCCGGGACCCTCTGAACCGAAGGCCAGTACGCTGACCATTCAGCCAACGAGTCGTGCTTATTATTATTATTATTATTATTATTATTATTATTATTATTATTATTATTATTATTATTATTATTATTATTATTATTATTATTTTCTTAGTCCGTTTACCTTCCAGGGTTGGTTTACCCTCGGACTCATCGAGGGATCCAAACTCTACCGCCTCAAGGGCAGTGTCTTGGAGCGGGATACTTTGGGTCGGGAGATACAACCGGGGAGAAGGACCAGTGGTAGGCTTCAGTTCAACTTTTGTCTCTAGTATTTAATATGTGGTGTTGGTGGAGAGTGGTGCTTGTACCCTGAACGGAAGGAAGAACCAATGTTTCCATTCTGAATGAAATGAGCATTATGAAACGTCTGTTTTCCCATATGAGCAGTGTTTCCAACTTAGCGGATTTTCCACTAAATTTGGCGGAATTAGAAGATTGCCGGCGGAGAAATATATCATTTAGCAGACAGCGGATTTTTTGGCGGAATTCTAGATTTATTATAACGGAATTTAGTGTTTTATCCATTCCACTGTTTTTTTAATTTGCACTCTAGTCTTTCTCCGAGCTATTCCGTATTTCTTGTCAGGAGCTAGCAGTCACATGAGGAAAACATGTTATATGGATTTGGTGTTATGAGATCATAGTATGATAAATTTGTAATGCGTGGGGAAAGGGGACTTATACCTTAGTTGAAGAATGACGACAGATAATGAAACTGTGGGAGAGTAGCATTTATATTTATGCAATGATGGAAGACCGTTTAATGAACTGGCCTGTTCTGTGTGTGACCCTTGAGGTACGGGATTCACATAGTTTGCACCCGGCAGTAAAACGCCTACAAGTTTTAGCTCGCCGGCTCGCAGGCAGGGAGTTAATCCCAGTGAAACTCACGGATTAAGTGAATGCAGACATTTACTTTGTTATTATTATTATTATTATTATTATTATTGCTCATTATTTGAGATTGGATTTCTTAGCGGAATTTTAGCGGATTTTTAGTAGTATTTAGCGGATCTTGAAAATATAAGTTGGCAACACTGCATACGAGTGATTGTTACCTCCAGTTGTTTTGTCACATTTACAGACGACAAGGAGGGAAGAAGATCACTGGCCTACCTCTTAAGACCATGTTAGGAAAGCTGAAAACCGCTCAGGATGGATGCATCTCGTCAATGCTGCGACGAAGAAATGATTTAGTTATGATATCTCGACGCTCAACAAACAGCAAAATGACTAATGAATGATTTCCCTAAAGACTGGTCACGCTTCCCAGTCACATATGGATATGTTATCCACCAGAACAATTTTCGTTGAGTTCATTTTCCTGTACCGATGTGTAAAGGGAAATTGAACCTTGCCGCACCGTACTACAGGAATGTATCTTTGCGTGAAGTATTTACGCACTCCTACAGCATAATCGGAAAGGGCTAGGATTGGGAAGGTAGTAGATATAACCAACCCGGTACAGCCCCAGAATTTTCCTGGTGTGGTAATGGGAAATCACGGAAAACTATCTTTGGGTACCACACCCGGAGGCCCGAGTTCGATTCACGGTTCTGCCACGAAATTTGAAAAGAAGTATGAGGTCTGGGAAAGGGTCCACACATCCTACGGAGGTCAACTACGTAGAAGAGTTTCGATTCCCTCCTCAGCCATCCTCGAAGTGCTTTTTCCGTGGTTTCTCGCTTCTCCTCCAGGCAAATACCGGGGTGGTACCTAACTTAAGTTCACGGCCGCTTCTTTCCCTCTTCCTTGTCTATCCTTCCCAATCTTCCCATTCCTCTACAAGGCCGCTGTTTGGCATAGCAGGTGAGGCCTCCTTTACACATTAGATAAGAAAATGAACACAACGAAATTTGTTCTGATGGACTTCATACCCATACGTGACTGGGATGCAGGACCAGTCGTAAGGGAAGTAATGGACAGTAAGAACATTGTCATTCGCGGTTTTGGCACAGCAGTGACGCTATGTACATTTGTATCGGTGATAAATGATTCTAAATTTTTTGTTTTACATTATTAACTATTATACAAATTACGGATCTTTATAATTCGGTGTCATGCTGTTGCTGATCTTAAATGAATAAAAAATAAATAAGTAGTCGTCAGTCGAAGACCGTATGCGACTCAAGTATTCCTTGATGTCATTCATAACCGTACGTGGATCTCAACGATGAGCAAGTATACAGATCTATAGATCGTCCGCATTCAGATAATGCTGTAGTTGCTACGTCTTATTACTCACAGTGTGGTAATCGCATGAAAAAGCACCAGAAATAGCAGACGACCCAGCGAAGGTCCCTGTGGTACTACACCTTCGTTGATGTTAGGATTATAATCTGTATTGTAACAGTTTAGCAGATCATATCAGGAGATAAACAGAGAACATACTCATGGTGTTCTAACTATTGTATTCAGCCAGACATTTCTGTGGCAAATGTTTTACGCTCGAGTAATATGCAGGAATTGTAGAATTACGAGAATCTGTACCTACTCCAGTATACATTGCTGTACGCATTTCCAAAGAGAGTATAAGGAACTTTGATCACTTTCTCCACACTAACGTCTGAAAAGGCTCACTATCAGCATTATGTTGGTGGAAAATTTCCTCACCGTCAGCGGTTGCAGTCGTGACCTTGACCTGAATCGTGATATGCTTTGACACTGACCTCCTTACTAAACAATTTTTATCCTCTTCATGTTTGACCAAATGACTTTGGTAATCTGAGGGCGTCTTATCTAGCTTCCTTGGGTCATCCATTACTTTTGCGTTTAGTAGATGTTACTGGAAGACAGTTGTCAGTGCAGCATTGGAAGTGAATCTATCGCCATGTTCGTGAAACTCTGCTTACCATTGTGCGTCATCGCCCTAGTGGCAGGTAACTATATGATATTTTGTTTTTGCTGGTGTTTTAACTTCGCACAAATACATCGAAAGTTTTCGGTCACGCAAAAATGGGAAAGGGCTAAGATTGGGAAGGTAGTAGCTATGACCTCAATTAGACACAGTCCCAGAGTTTTCCTGGTGTGGAAATAGGAAAGCACGCAAAACCATCTTCGGAGCTTCTGGCAGTGAGATTCGAGCCCACAATCTCCGGAATTCAACCACATTATCTGAATAATAATTATTATTATTATCCTCTGACCCAAAGTATCCTGCTCCAGGACACTGCCCTAGAGGCGGTAGAGGTGGGATCCCTCGCTGAGTCCGAGGGCAAAACCAACCTTGGAGGGTAAAAGGATTAAGAAAATAATAATAATAATAATAATAATAATAATAATAATATGTGGAAGAAGAAACATAAACATTAAGAATAAGAAACATTTATTTTAAAAATAATGCTGGTTTCTATTCCCTCCTCAGCCATCCCCGAAGAGGTTTTCTATGGTTTCCCACTTCTCCTCCATACAAATGTCTGATGCAAGATGCTAGAGACACAGCTTATCAAATCCGTCATTAATAATGGTAATGCTTGTTACTTGTTTGCATGGAGAAGGTACGATATTGAACAATCGCTTCAGAGTAGGCGACAATTTACTTTTTTTTTAAATCCCTTTTCATGCCTAAATTAAACAATACGTTTGTCACCAATCGACAAATCGTTCCGTCGCAACGAACAAAAGGCCATGAACGACAAGTCTGTTTAGCCGTAACTTTCACTATATGAATCCTTCGAAGTAAGGAATCCAGCTTTCGTAGATGATCTTTTCTTCTCTCATTATAGTAATAATAATTGTGTTAAGGTACTCTTTGTCTTTGACAGCCTGTAGTTGTTGCAGGATGACTTTGAATAAATAATGTAACTTCATGTGGCTATTTCTAGCCTGGTTGCAGCCTTTGTATGCCAAAACCTCCGTCCACGACGGTGTAGAAATTTGTATGTTTGTGTGGTGAGAATAGGGTTGTCTATGATGTGTTAATTGTGGTGATATTGGGGACAACACAACTCTTGTTCCGTCCGGGAAACGAAAGCACTACCCCATGAACCTAAGGCCAATTTCTGACCTCTCAATATTATTATTATTATTATTATTATTTTGTCCGCCTGTGTGGTGTAGTGGTTAGTGTGATTAGCTGCTGTCACCGTAGGCCCGGCTTTGATTCCCGGCTCTGCCACGAAATTTGAAAAGTGGCTGGAACTTTGTCCAGTCAGCCTAGGGAGGTCAACTGAGTAGAAGGGGCTCGATTCGCTCCTCAGCCATCCTCGAAGTGGTTTTTCGTGGTTTCTCACGTCTCTTCCAGGCAAATTCCGGGATGGTATCTAACTTGAGGCAACGGGCGCTTCCTTCCGTCTTCCTTGCCTACCGCTTCCAATCCTCCCCCCCCCCCACAAGGTCACTGTTTGGTATAGGACGTGATGCCGCCTGGGCGAGGTACTGATCTTCCTTACCAGTTGATTCCTCCACCAATTTCTCACGCTCCAAGACACTGTCCTTGATGCAGTAGAGGTGAGATCCCTCACTGAGTCTGAAGGAAAAGCCAAGCCTGGAAGGTAAACGAATTAAGAAAGAAAGAAAGAAAGAAAGAAAGAAAGAAAGAAAGAAAGAAAAAGATTATTGATGTTGCTTTGTTCATCGGTCCATACACTGGCTTCGTACAGCCTTCCGTGGTAACTTATTTTGAGCTAGCCCTTCAAATTCTAAGTAAATTCCACACAACTAATCCAGTCTGTTTGTTTGTTGTCATATTCGTATCTTTGTATATCTTTATGATTTCTACCCATCCCAACTCCCTTAAAATAAAAAATAAAAAACGAGACCTGGATGTCTCAAAATGTGTCCTATCAAGTAATCTCTTCTTCTGGTCAAATAGTTTTCCTCTCATCAACTCGATGCAGTATCTCTTTTCTGTGAATCGATCTACCCTCTTCATTTTCAGCATTCTTCTGTAACACCGCATTCCTAAAGCTTCTTCTCTCTTTGTTTCAGTACTACTATTTATTGACCATAATTCACTTCCAGCAACGGACGCTACAAACGCAAGCCTTAAATGGAATGCATACATATTTATGGAAAATGTCTGACTCTGTGGCTAAATGCTTAGCTCGCTGGCGTAAGAATTATATTTACCGAGCGAGTTGCCAGTGCGGTTAGCGTAGCGCAGCTGTGAACTTGCATTCGGGAGAGAGCAGATTCGAATCCCACCGTCGACAGCCCGGAAGATGGTTTCCCGTAGTTTCCCATTTTCACACCTGGGACTGTACCATAATTAAAGCCACGGCTGCTACCTTCCCAATCTTGGACCTTCCCCATCCTTCCGTTAAGAAGTTGTATATAAAATATTGGCATAAAGTGAAAATTTGAAAATATATCTGTTTATCTGAAGGCTTCTTTCATTCAGTCTTCACCGATTATTGGATATATCAGAAAATAATCGATGTATGAATTATTTACACGTCTGAATTTGTAATATTTTGTTAGTTTCTGCTATGAACAGAAACCCTCTACTACAGGAATGGCGAACCTATGATACTACATGTAACAAGCTTTAATAGCTTCATTTCTAATAACAATAATCCCGTATTGACTACGTATCAAGTAGAGAATATTTAAGATGAACTTTGAACACACTTTGTGAAAGTTAAGCCTGTTATGCATGATTATATACGCAGAACCACGTCTAATGTGCGTATGGTTTTCCACGTCATCAGCAGTCCCTCGTCTGTTATTCAGGCACTTGTTCAGTATTGGAATCAGTTACTGCTGCAGATGGACACCCGGAACTTTCCTCATCCTTCACGCTCGTGCGACCCCTTTTGAACTGTTCAATCCATTTGGTAAACAATTCGGTGTGGCAAAACATTGTTCCTGTATTATGCTGGAAGTCGTCTATGAATTTCCGCTCCTTGTACACCCTCATACCACAAAGAACGGATTGCGGAACGTTGTTCTTCCTTGGCGTTAACAGAGAGTCGCGCGGCCATTTTTACGTCACAACAGCCCAAGCGGTACTGATCTGATAACGCTGAAACCTGCCACAAACGTAGACAACGGTGCATTCTAGCGGCATAGGGTCAACCTAAAGACAATTAGAGCAAAATTGCAGACACTTATTGACTTGCACTCGTAGTTCATGCAACACTGAACCTTAGACGACAGAACTTTCTGTCAGAAGTTTAAGCTGAAATATTATCACATAGCGGTTTTCCTAGGCGCACCGACGATGTGTTCAACATAACCCTGCACCAACGACGACCAGTGTCCGCTCATAGCCACAAGAATGAAAGCTGCAGTGTTAGTGATATTCCAAAAGGTCCCTATCCTATGCATAAATTAATTACATACACAAATAAGGGAGTATAGGGAGACTGTATTTAATATACGCGCGCGAAGCCGCGGGTAATAATTAGTAGATAAACAAACGAATAAACAAAAGCAATTCCTTCTCCCGGAAACATGACCTAAATTCAGTGATAACTTTTCTATGTGACCCTGCTTGCCGTCCTTGCAACAGCTTGTGTGCAATGACATTGATAACCTCGAATTGTATATCACTGTGTCACTAATATGCGGTTTCTTATTTACACAGTGCAACAGGATTGGTTCCCGTGCTTTCATGACAGTCGCGTAGTAGGTCTACAGTATGAGAACAATAGTTACAAGAATCAACGCAGGACTCAATTCACAACATCTCAGACGCACAATAAATAAATGCAGTACTTCGTTTCTAATGAAATGTGGACAGCAGACGAGCAATAATTTCAGTGTCGTTTCTGTTGCCACACAACCAATACAAAGATGTTACAACAGTCAATGACTACACCAAGCGTCGTAAAGCTGTTTACATCCCATGAGATCCGATAGATGTAGCATAAGCCCTCACCACTCCAAATGCGACGTACCTAACCAGAAGCCCACTTGTGTCAAACATCAGGATAACTTAGTTCGTGTACAAAGGTGACAGTCAGGAAAAACCAACGAAGACATACACATTACATACACAGTTTATGCTACTACAGTCAATAAGTTCGTGGACTGGCGCCTACAGTGTAAGTAACGCGGCGTAAATTAATGTAATACAGTCAAATACCACATAGTCTTTTGACCTGCCTTTTCGCGACTTTTTCTCGTCGTGGTGACACGGACGATTTCGGCTTCATAATCTCAAACGTTTCGCTAGCAGATATGCGTAATTTTTGGCAGAACTTGAAATTTTCCTGTTGCTCAAACTATGACATTCTCAAATTCCGCCGATCACATTCAAATAACCTTCAAAATTGAGACCAAGCCTCTGCTTACACTGTAAACACGCAACTGCCTATTGCTGGGACTAGCGAAGAACTGTCACGGCACAAACATGTTGTGCAAAATCTCGGCTGTAGTGCACCACAGTGACGCTAGATGGCCATTCCACGAATTTAATGACATTAATACGTAGATCTAAGGATCGCTTCACGGAAACCTCACAAATCAGGTATGATGGCGCTGGCCCTATTAATCGTAATCAGTCTCATCACGACGCACTGGATTTAAGCGGCAACCAAGGCGGGTGCATTTTTTTACGTTTGAATATATAAATAAGATAATAATAATAATAATAATAATAATAATAATAATGGCGTGTGGCATCCGGAGAGATCTGGTACAAGTTTTTAGATTTGACTCCCGTAGGCGACCTGCACGTGCTGATGAGGAAAAATGATGATGAAGGCGGCACATGGACCCAGTCCCATTGCCAGGGCAATTAACCAACTTTGGTTAAAATTCCCGGCCCTGCCGGGAATCGAACCCGGGCCTCCTGTGAACAAAGGTTAGCACGCTAACCATACAGCCATGGATCTGGACATAAATCAGATAATCTTCCAAATTACAGAATTTAAGCAATATTAGCGATATCACTCCTTGGAAGGTGGACCGCTCATCCCTTTCAGGGAAGCATGGTGTGAGAGTCACACACTCACTACACATTCAGTAAAACATCAAACATAAACACACCACCGGTACTCACCCTTTACAATCAAGAAGTTAATAACACTAACTTGCCGCAAATAGCAGTGATCCAGAACTTAAAAATGATCCTCTGGTGTCAGAAATATAATTCTACTCCTAGCACAATATAATCATCTCAATAGAAGCACTCCCTGCCCTGCGTCTGGTAAACTGTAATCTAGATGTCGTCATTTCGCCTCGATATATCGTTATGAAACAAAGTTGAGGGGAGAAATGCTGACCCGCATCACATGGTATCACCTAGAACAGAAGTCATCAAGTAGTTACTCTACGGAGCCAGTGTTACTTGCTTTGCGCGGGACGGGTGTTTGTCACGTGACAAGAGAGCAGCAGTCAGGCGGGTTGCATACAATGGCCGTACTGTACTTGCGCCACTGGCCTTCAGTACATACTACGTCATGCACTTCCCCTACCTCTTCCCCTACTTGCTCGCTAAGCTGCTCTCGTTCCTAGAGAGCGGGGAGCAAACTGGCTTCGAAGGCATTTAGCTCTCGATTGACGATGGCTGACCTAGAACGAAAATTCGTTGAGACAGTCCAGGTGATACTGTACCTTAGATGGCAGAAACTTTCTGATCAGAGTTCTAAGCTGAAATATGATCACATAGCGGTGTTTCTGGGCGCAACGACGATATATTGGTTAAAACACTGAGCTGTGTCTGTTTTCAGGAACTTCCGCAGAGAACCAATCGACGCCTGCATCAGAGAACACAACACCAGAACCAATTCCAGACCTGTGCTACCTAGACGCTGAAACTGGTGACTGCCGTGCTATGTACCAGAGATTTTTCTTCAACAAATCGACACAGAAATGTGAATTCTTTATCTATGGCGGTTGTCATGGCAATTCCAATAAGTAAGTTTCATCAAAATTTTCAGTGTTTTGTGTCACTTAAGCATGCACTTTAATTATACATTTCAGAGTAGAAACTATGTACGATGACATACTTTTAATGCTAACAGAAAATACAGGGTTATAAAACTAAGTTGTGCACCTCAAATATCTTCTGATCCGTTGAAATTATATAAATTCTGTTTCTTATTATTATTCTTAATATGTTTACCCTCCAGGGTCGGTTTTTCTCTCGGACTCAGCGAGGGATCCCACCTCTACCACCTCAAGGGCAGTGTCCTGGAGCTTCAAACTCTTGGTCGGGGGATACAACTGGGGAGTATGACCAGTACCTCGCCCAGTCGGCCTCACCTGCTATGCTGAACAGGGGCCTTGTGGAGGGATGGGAAGATTGGAAGGGATAGGCAAGGAAGAGGGAAGGAAGCGGCCGTGGCCTTAAGTTAGGTACCATCCCGGCATTTGCCTGGAGGAGAAGTAGGAAACCACGGAAAACCACTTCGAGGATGGCTGAGGTGGGAATCGAACCCACCTCTACTCAGTTGACCTCCCGAGGCTGAGTGGACCCCGTTCCAGCCCTCGTACCACTTTTCAAATTTCGTGGCAGAGCCGGAAATCGAACCCGGGCCTCCGGGGGTGGCAGCTAATCACGCTAACCACTACACCACAGAGGCGGACACATCTTCTCCATAACATACGTAATTACCGATAAATTGATAGCAACTTCGCTTTTTAATAGAGACTATACTACTTTAACCGAAGGGAGCAACTAAGAATTGAGTGATAAGTTCAGTGAAGTGATTATTTTTACAACTCCGACGAGTACTTTTGGAAATATTAAAGGGTTTTATATGTCTAGGCATTATACAGAAAGCGATGTGTCACTTGCTCTGGTGCTGCGTGACTACGCCTTATTGATAAACACACGTATCTCAACTATATTTTGAGCTCCTGTACATTTCACTGCACGATTGAAGTGCCCGGCTCCATGGCTGAATGGTTAGCATGCTGGCCTTTGGTCAAAGGAGTCTCGGGTTCGATTCCCGGCAGGGCGCATCGCTTTCTGACTAATGCTTTAACTTATATCTCAAGACGTACTCATCTAATATGCAAACTAAGCACATCACTGAAGTTAACGCTTGATTTTTAGTTGTTCTTTTTGGTGAAATCAATATATTCCCATTTAAGAAAAAGAAGTTGCTACCTGTTTCTCGGTAACTGCATTCGCGATGGAGACGAATTGCATAGTGTTTTATGAGCCTCTTACAGTAATACAATTTAAGAATTTGAAATCAGAAGGTTTAACGGATCAGAAGATATTTCAGGTGATCAACGTAGCTGAATAACCCTGTATACAACCTCCTTTGCTTCACGTGTGTTTCCATATTGTAACGTGGCTGATTCGTTAGCAGTCTGGTATTCAGCCCATTCACAACAGAATTATTTTCAGCATACAGGCCTACATCAGATTAAGTAATTTATACGAATAAACATAGCTGTAGGCCACAAAGTGGGCACCAACCTTCAAGAAATCTTTATATTTCATTTATATTTATAAGTGTCAAGACGGACGGCAAGTTCTTCGTCTTTAACGGTTCACTCTCCAGGGTTGGCTTTTCCCTCGGACGCAGCGAGGAATCCGGCCTTTACCGCCTCAAGGGCAGTGTCCTGGAGCCTGAGACTTTGGGTCGGGGAATACAACTGGAAAACAGGACCGGTACATCACCCAGGCGGCCTCACCTGCTATGCTGGACAGGGGCCTTGTGGAGGGATGGGAAGATTGGAACGGACAGGCAAGGAAGTGGGAAGGAAGTGGCCGTGGCCTTAAGTCAGGTACCATCTTGGCATTTGCCTGGAGGAAAAGTGGCAAACCACGGATAACCACTTTGAGGATAGCTGGGGTGGGAATCGAGCCCTCCTCTACTCAGTTGACCTCCTGAGGCTGAGTGGATCCCGTTCCAGCCCTGTACCACTTTTCAAATTTCGTAGCAGAGCCGGGAATCGAACCCGGGCCTCAGCAGTTGGCAGCTAATTACGATAATCACTAAACAATAGAGGCGGACCGGACGGCAAGTTTAAAGAATCAAATTGATTTATTATATCGTCTTTGAAGAAACAAAACCTCGTATGTCACAATGTTCTTCTTATCCATTAATATCCCTTAGAATGGTCACGCCTCCCAGCCACATTTGCATATGCAGTCCATCAGAACAATTTTCTTTGTGTGCATTTTCCTACGCATGCATGTAAAAGAAAATAGCCGGGCTGAGTGTCTCAGACGATTGAGGCGCTGGCCTTCTCACCCCAACTTGGCAGGTTCGATCCTGGCTCAGTCCGGTGGAATTTTAAGGTGTTCAAATACGTCAGCCTCGTTTCGGTAGATTTACTGATACGTAAAAGAACTCATATTGGACTAAATTCCGGCACCTAGGCTTCTCCGAAAACCATAAAAGTAGTTACTGGTACGTAAAGCAAATAACATTATTATTATTATTATTATTATTATTATTATTATTATTATTATTATTATTATTATTATTGTTATTATTATTATTATTCTTATTATTATTATTATTATTATTATTATTATTATTATTATTATTATTATTATTATTATAATTATTAGAGGAAAAAACTTACTGTACCGTACTGTAGGAATGTATGTTTGCGTGGCGTATTTACACACTCCTACAGTATAATGTAATTACGGTTTATTTTCCTTTACATTGCGGCATAGGGAATTGTTCTGATGGCTGGGTGGCGTGACATCTCTTAAGGAAAATAATGGATAGGAAGAGCATTGCGTCATTCGAGGAATTGTTTCTTCACCGACGATACCTTCTCTCAGAAGTTCTATTGAAAATTAATAATACTATTTTTAATCATTATTGAAAACTGTCATACAACAGGCCCAATAGCTCCCATTCATGCCTATAGCAGAAAATCTATTCAAAAAGGTGAGAATGATGGAGTTGTCTTAACTGCTGTATGTTCAGCCATTATTCCAAGCTGTTCTTCAGTATTCTTTATTCTTCCTATTAAGTCCATATATATGGCACTGTGTTGATAAACGTTAATATGAAGACTTAACAAATATTTACAGCAATTTCAAAGGTGTGGATTGAGATGAAATATTAGCTAAATGTTGATTATGATAGACATTGAGTCTCAAAAGCTAATTTGTGCTAGACTATTTTTGAAACATTAATGACGTTCTCTTGTCTTACTGAGTGTATTTAATATGTTAACAGAGTATCATAATATCTGGGATACCTAACGTTTCCCGAGGAAATTCATATTAACTGTGAATGCAGCACCATGAGTTGAATCAAAGGAGAAGGGTATGTTTCTTATCTTTAGTAGTCTTTTGATGCCCGTATGAGAACAATGTGATGAAGCAGAATTAACAAGCGATAGGTAAGCATTTAGAAGGGTTAATAAACAGAGAAATATGGATGAAATAGAATCCCCCCACGCCTGACGTTGGCACTCGAAGAAAGGATGTGATTTATTAGCTCCGGGTGAGGTAAGGAATGATACATAAATCTAAAACGACGGTACTTTTAGATAACGAATATTTTAATATATTTATTAAACACAATGTGTACAAAAAATGTTTGACTGTCATTGCCATTTATGGTCTCTAGCTTAATGGTAGATTGTCAGGGTTCTTAGTCTGCACTCGAACAGAAGGTATAATGAGCAGTATAGACCGCAGATTTCACAGATGCATTCACTGGACACGTGATGATAGCCATTACTATTACAGATGTACTAGTGCTAACTATGTATTGCTACCCGCGTGTAGAGGTGTCTCAACTCGTAGTTAAGTGTTTTCTATTCCTCGCTGATCATGACTGGGTTGCGGAAAAGCTCTGGATCTATTTCTGCTGTTTTCTGCAGCCGCTCTCCTGGGAACTGTTCACTGGGTGGGGTAGATAACAAGTTGTGAGTGATCTTCAGGTCCTCTATGAAAGATGTATGTAGTTTCTGCCAGCTGGTATACGAGTCGGGTTAGGGTCAAACTTTGAGATATAGGGAATCATTTTAATGTATCTGGCTTTGACTTTGTCCAAAGATTTAAAACTTTTATATTTCAGATATGGCCATGCTACAACGAGATAACGAATTTTGGGTTCGTACTGACTCTAAGTTATGTTTGTTGTAGCGATCCACTTGAAATGAGTTATGTTTGATTGTTCTTGAAGAATTTATGTTTCAAACTTACCCTATTCTTTTGGCTAATGTAACAAAATTTAGCCTAAATACTTCAAACGAGTTACACTAAGACAGGCTGAAATACGAAAGGATCAAGTTCATCTGATCATCCCTCTAAAACAAGCAGATCGATTGCAGTCGTCGTGAAACGGCCCCAAAATTTCCTAGGTGGTGAATTCTCGGACGAATTCAATAGTTCATTAGGGAAATGAATGTTTTATAAAATCTAGCAAATGCATGTTCGATGTTCGAAGTAGTGCACACTCTTGTCTGAAAGAAGACTAGAAAGGATATTTAAAAAAAACACCAGTGATAACTGATCTGAAATCTACTGGTCATACACCTTAGAAGTTTTCCTTACAAAAACTGCAGTTCATAAAACTATACTTATGACATAACAGATTAAATACAATTGTGATTTTGAAGTTTAAAAACAATGCTAAAGACAAGAGAGACCATTATTTCGTAGATCAACAAGAATAATTTAACAGGTTTGTGTCACAAACCTCACAGCCACACGCTCGTGTGTATGTGGATATCTAACATTTTGTAGGGAAACAACTCACTTATTAGAAGAATTCTACTGTATGTTATTAAACGCTTGCAGTAAATCGTATCTAAAAATTTCGATTTCCGGCTCTGCCACGAAATTTGAAAAGTGGTACGAGGGCTCGAACGGGGTCCACTCAGCCTCGGGAGGTCAACTGAGTAGAGGTGGGTTCGATTCCCACCTCAGCCATCCTCGAAGTGGTTTTCCGTGGTTTCCTACTTCTCCTCCAGGCAAATGCCGGGATGGTACCTAACTTAAGGCCACGGCCGCTTCCTTCCCTCTTCCTTGCCTATCCCTTCCAATCTTCCCATCCCTCCACAAGGCCCCTGTTCAGCATAGCAGGTGAGGCCGCCTGGGCGAGGTACTGGTCATACTCCCCAGTTGTATCCCCCGACCAAGAGTCTGAAGCTCCAGGACACTGCCCTTGAGGCGGTAGAGGTGGGATCCCTCGCTAAGTCCGAGGGAAAAACCGAACCTGGAGGGTAAACAGATGATGATGATGATGATGATGGAGAAGATGTGTAGAGTGTTTTACGAGTCTATTGATAAATTAAAGTATTTGGAAACAGAATTGGTCCGCCTCTGTGGTGTAGTTGTTAGTGTAATTAGCTGCCACCCCCAGAGGACCTGGTTCCATTCCCGGTTCTGCCACGAAATTTAAAAAGTGTTAGGAGGGCTGGAACGGGGTCCACTCAGCCTCGGGAGGTCAACTGAGTAGAGGTGGGTTCGATTCCCACCTCAGCCATCCTAGAAGTGGTTTTCTAAAAATTTCTGTGCACAAAATTAAAAACATCATTACAGATAGTTGTATATCCACTCACTGGCTGAATGCTCAGCATTAAGACCTTCGGTTTAGAGGATCCCGGGATCGATTCCCGGACGGGTCGGAGATTTTAATCGCGTGTGATTAATTCTCCTGGATAAAGGACTGGGGGTTTGTGTTTGTCCCAACACTTTCATTTTCATATTCCAACAACGCACTACATTACCAACCACCACAGAAACACGCAATAGTGATTACATTACCCCCTGTGGGAGGGGGTGGTAGAATAACACCCACGGTATTCCCTGCCTGTCGTAAGAGGCGACTAAAAGTGGACTCAGGGGCTCTGAACTTTGGAGCGTGGGTTAGCGACCACGGGGCCCTCAGCTGAGTCCTGGCATTGCTTCCACTTACTTGTGCCAGGCTCCTCACTGTAATCTACCTTATCCGACCTCCCTTGGTCAACTCTCGTTCTTTTCCGACCCCGACGGTATTACGAATGGAGGCCTAGGGAGTATTTTATTTTCATGCCCTCCGTAGCCCTTGTCTTCCTTTGGCCGATTCCTTCATTTTTCGAAGTGTCGGACCCCTTCCATTCTTTCTCTCTGATTAGTGTTATATAGAAGATGGTTGCCTAGTTGTACTTCCTCTTAAAACAATAATCACCACCACCACTAGCAGTGATTACATTCCTCCATATAGGGTTGAGTCAGGAAGGGCATCTAGCCGTAAAATAGGGTCAAATCCACATGTGCGACACAGTTGGCACCCGCGACCCCGCAGATGCAAGAAAAGAGATAGAAGAAGAAGATTGAATAGTTTATTGATAGTAGTAATTTGCTTACCATAATACGTTTCAACATAAGCAAAACAAACTTGCGTAGTATGATGTAACTTTGTAACTCCTTATTCAACACGTTAATTCAAAAATAATCGCTGTTAGTGAGAACGTGTACTGCTTTCAATGACTTATTCAAGAATCACATCATATATTTCTCAGTGCACACACACCCCACCCCCACCCATCATACTTCAAATAATGTATCGGGCGAGTTGGCCGCGCGGTTAGGGGCGCGCGGCTGTGAGCTTGCATCCGCGAGATAGTGGGTAGGAATCCCACTGTCGGCAGCCCTGAAAATGGTTTTCAGTGGTTTCCCATTTTGACACCAGGCAAATGCTGGGGCTGTACCTTAATTAAGGCCACGGACGCTTCCTTCCAACTCCTAGGCCTTTCCTATCCCATCGTCGCCATAAGTCCTATCTCTGTCGGTGCAACGTAAAGCCACTAACAAAAAAATGCTTCCTAAATAAATTCGAAAATATACATAAAATCAATATGCAGAAATTCACTTTATTAGAAGGGAACTGAATTCGTTCTACAATATTTTTGTCAAAAATACAGATGGAATTCAATTGTCCATATACTTTGGAACATTATTTCACATAATTAATCACGCTGCTTATCTGCCAGTATGCGTCCGTTTCTATACATGTATGCTTAAAAACTCCTCACTTATAGAATTAGTAGGCAATAGTTGCAAAATAATATACAGTCTAATCCTGGTTTGTATGTCTCGTTACGCCCACGAAAATAACTCTGTGAAATATTTTATCTTCGAAATTCGGACGGTAATGTTCTGTTATCTAAGGTTCAATATTGTGTGATAATTTTCAAAGAATTCTCGCTCTTGATGATACATGTGCTGGGATAAGTATTTCTCCCACAACGTTATCACACAGCAGTTTTTGCAGGTGCAACGGCGATGTAGCAACTGTTTTGAGTATTGTTAAGTTATTATCAATGTTTATTATTATTATTATTATTATTATTATTATTATTATTATTATTATTATTATTATTATTATGTCCGACTCACTGGCTGAATGATCAGCATACTGGCCTTCGGTTCCGAGGGTCCCGGATTCGATTCCCGGCCGGATCAGAGATTTTAACCTTCATTGGTTAATTCCAATGGCCCGGGGGCTGGGTGTTTGTGCTGTCCCCAACATCCCTGCAACTTACACATCACACATAACACTATCACACTATCCTCCACCATAATAACACGCAGTTACCTACACATGGCAGCCGCCGCCCACCCTCATCGGAGGATCTGCCTTACAAGGGCTGCACCCGGCTATAAATAGCCACACGAAAAAAAATATTATTATTATTATTATTATTATTATTATTATTATTATTATTATTATTATTTATTATTATTATTATTATTATTATTATTATTATTATTATTATTATTATTATTATTATTATTATTATTATTATTATTATTATTATTGCTATCAATATACCCGTGCTTCGGTACGATATTCTACATTGTATACGGATATCGAAGTAAATTACTGTACATGCAGTGAATAAGAATTTTGAATTGCATGTCTCTTAGCGTTATCCGAGAAACAGCATGGGAAGGTCCGCATTCATTATTTCCAATACGAAGTGAGAAATGCGGAGCTGTGATGATACGGCAGGCCTCATTGCCTAATTCGGGGTCACAATCGACTTGGAAAGTTTTCGTTGCAATCGCAGGCTCCACTTTCCTACTTCCAGACAGATTAAAGTTGAGGAGCTTTTATTGCAATGACAGGAAACTTCCCTACTGTCAGTCAAAATTGATTGTGTTGCTATCATAATAATGACAGCCCCCGTTTCCTAATGCCAGCCAGCTTACTGCCAGTCACACCGAGGTGGTGAGTTTCCATAAAAATAGTAGATCACTATGCCTAATGCCAGTTACATTTTAGATAGGTACATTTGTTCATAATGGCGGGCACCCTTGCCCACAGGCAAACACAATCGGGTAGGGGAGTTTTGAACAAAACTGCATGCTCCCTTGCTTTCTGCAAGTGAAATCAAGAAGGGAATTATTCTTTACAATGGCAAGCTAGCCTTACTAATGCCACATACACAGGAGTTGGAAAAGAACTCCATGCCTACTGCCAGTCGAAGTCGATGTGGGGAGTACTCATTACAATAGCAGACACACCCTTTCTTGATCGCTACAAACAGACATCAATATATTGGGACCTTTCCCATCAACCCCATAACTCATGGGACCATGTGACAACGAAATTTACTCCGAACGCATCATGCACACATGGGAGCACGAGCCACAGAGATCGATAGTTAAGGAACCTTTTGTGTCTAGTGACAAGTGTCACCTTATCTGGATTGTAAAATGTAATCCGAACTTTTTTTGCTAGTTGTTTACATCGCACCGACACAGATGGATCTTATGGCAACGAGGATCCGAACTCATGAGCTAACAAATGCCCTCACGACAGTGCGAGGTCAACCGCACCTCCTCCGTTCCGAGATATAAACGCTGGGCTCTCAGGGTCACAGATCGTTCATGAATAGGAAAATTTAACTAACTTAAATCTAACTTACAGCCTTAAATGAACGGAAGAGACTAGGATACATTTTCTTGGCAAACGATAAGCATAAAAATATTTAAAAGATTTAATCACTCTTGTTAAAGCACATAATCAATATTTTATAACCCTGATAATGTAAATAAATTAATACTAATGAATCGTTTAACACTTAAGGAAACCATGGAGATCCAACTCCTGTTGTCGAAATCAAATGCAAAAACTGATTGTAACTTTCACAAGTATCGTTAACTGGATTAAGCCGTTCATTGGCTTCAATTATCAATTACATTGTTGATGAAATTGTTCATTAAATTGTTGATAAATAGTTGAGTGACCCTTCCTTCAATTACTAGATGTTGATCAACCCTTCTTTTAATTGTTATATTGTACCCTATAGGGCATAAACAACACTGCATAATCGATCTTACCTTCTTACCTGTTATTTGATGAATGCGCCAGCTCAACTGCAGTCGGCAGGGAAGATCGTTTACTGGGTTCTTGTGAACGACAGTAGGGAGATAAAAAAATGGTTCTATACGTATGCTTACGAAATGAGGAACACAAACGCATTTACTAACATTTTGAGCCTAAGTTGTGTATTCTTAAACCAATATTTTCCTTTTTTTACAATTGATTGCACTAATAGTGCTAAAATGGATGCCGCAAAGGCTCACATCATAATCCAAAGATAAACATCGAAAAAAATATACAATAGCTAGTTGATGTCTGCGGGAGACGATAAGTGAACCAAAGAAACAAATGTGTCCTTACACGGAACAGCATCGCTGTACCTACAAATAAAGTATATGATGCCAGGGTGAGAAATTGTCCTGCAGAAATAAAGCCACAAAAAGGTCCCCATACATATTTTGGGAAAATGCACACAAAAAATAGTAAGTTTGAATCTACAACTACAGGCCTATCCTTTCCAATCTCGCATGAAATATACATTTTATGGATGTGAACCAAGGTCCGTTAGTAAACGTTATATTTACAAAAGTACTGATTAAGCTAGTTTCCTTAGTGCCCACTTCCTACCTAAGACATCTCAATTAACAAAAAATAAGAAAGAAAGAAAGAAAGAAAGAAAGAAAGAAAGAAAGAAAGAATGAATGAATGAATGAATGAATGAATGAATGAATGAATGAATGAATGAAACTGCCGTGGCAGCTTGTCTCGCCCGCAAGAAAGAAATTCTCACATTACTGTCTCTTTAAAAATGGCGTCGAGCCTCCCTGCCGTGCAGGCTGGGGGATTGACCTCCAAGACTCGACCGTGAAACACCCTCACAACAAAAAGAAGATAAAAACATAGCCTAGTTTCCATGCATGCAGAGACCTTTGCCACTGCTCCTACCCTCTTCTACACATGACGAAAATAGCCACATAAATGAGCGAGGAATCACATACATTTTTCTAACTGTCCAACACCCGGGTCGGATCGCCCTGGGTCTCGATTACAACATATGAAGTATAACATTCCGTTATTCCCATCAACCTCGCCGTCAACCCATGCGACGTGTTCCTGCTAACCATCAAGTCTAGGGTTCAGACCCTTACTTAACAGAGTATGAGGGGTCGCGGATATTCTGGGCATAGCCTACGGTGTAGCTTCATTACACTCACACTTGATCAAACTCAATACAAACATGAAGTAAACATTAAAATCCAGGCAGCATGCATGCTCTACGTTATGAAGACCGATTCCCTTCCCAATATAGAGAAATGGTACACTATCATAAATAACCCATAATTACAAGCAGATATCGTCTGATGCCAGGCACTAAGAAACATTGATCTAAGCTCGTAATTTAGCTTCCCTACGACTATGTACACAGCAACACTATCACCTAAGCTACCTTAATCCTTGCTTTCTATAAAATAGAATAAAATGTATATGCTTTACCCTAAAATATATAAAGAAAATTGCAACCCGACAAAGATAAAAACAGGAATGATAATAAAACCCCATAAATATAACCAAATGTGGACAAGAAGCAAAATACTTACCATCGAGTAGCAGCAGCATTAACAAAACAAGCGTGGAGGGCACGGAAAATAAGGGAAAGGACTGGATCGAGCTAACTACTTGAGGGGTTGCCAGGTCAATATTGCTAAATGAAAGCAAGATTAATGTTTAAATAACTTGAACTTTACTTAAAATTAGGAAAAATTTAAACAGAATTTAGGAATGAAAACTGTAGAACAAATAATAAATTTGTAAATAATGTCTTTCAATTATAGGTAAAAATAAATTTTTAAAGCAAAAATTACTATGAGTGCGCACTCGGATAACAACGTAAAATAATTTTTATGTAGTAATAAATAAGTAAATAGAAGAAAGATAAAAATTGTAATAATTCAACTCATTAAATTAGGAGACAAATGTCTATTTTTAGGATAAATAAAATCGTGAAAACACACTCAGATTACAAGCTACAGTTTGCCTTAGAATAAATGAATGACAAATGTTAAAACGGATCCGTGCATTAAATATTAATTACATAACTGGCCAGCTTTTCTTGGTGAGTAAGAATACTACAATTAATCACAATAAACTGGAATTTGTTTCCGGGGTCAGTACACAAGGATTTCAATCACCCCGAAACACGGAAATACACTCAATATTTAAGGCGACGATAGTACACCAAAAAAAATTCCACACGTAAATAATTGAAAGGACACAAGAGAAAATCGCACGAACCCGAATAAAAATATGTCTCAAATAAACTACAAATTACGAAGGGAAACACTTAAAATTTCACAGACAACAACACAATGGTACACACGAAGCATACAGCTTCCCAAAACCGAAGCCAACATCCGACTTAAAGAGACAATAGGCAAAGCCCACACAAAATTAGCGTACCGGAGATAAGATAAAAACATGGCACGCAATAATGAAAGAAGAAGGAAAGAAAAACGGACGCGAATAATCTGAGGAGGGCAAAGTATCATCAAGAAATAGGGAACAAATCCCAGTTTATTATAACCAGAATATTACAATAATTATGTATAGTCTTTTAAATTTAACATTTCTTCCAACCAAAATATTAATAAAGGATTTAAATGCCGGTTACACAATTTTAATTTTAGGAGGCCTTGGAAAACGGTAATGGCCGAATAAGACCGGAAATAAACCATCCCTTTAAGTAATTAAACAATGAGCCATTACGAAAACAATACTAGTACATAACGTCTTTCAAAACGTTATCAACAGTCCATCGGATGCCACAAATATGAACCAAGAAATGTAAAAGGTAATCCATCAACAAAATTAATAATAATAATAATAACTTTACGAAACAGAAAAAAAGGCAGCACAACGATAATCTCAGTTAAATTAAAGTAATGGAATAATAGGTCTCTCACCCGCGCATATACCATGTTCCAGAATTACTTCATAAGAATAATTTGGATATAGAACATTACCAAAATCACGTTAAGTTACATTTTAATATTTAGCAGATACAATTTATATCATTAAAATGTCCGATGAAGAAGAAAGTCCAGCTTAATTTAATGAATAAACGGTGGTCGCCAGGTCCATAAACAATAGGCCAAATTTCAATTACAGTAGCGGAGTAGAGACGAAGTAATATTAACAGCGTTGCCAAAACATTTCTTCTAATATAATAGTTGTCGCAGATAGCTTGATACACACGTTCTTCTCCAAATAATCCGGCAGCAGAACAGTTTCGAAACAATTAAGTAGATACTTGTACTTACATTTTTGGGTGTCCAATTTAATATACTGTAATCCAATAGCTTACATTCTAGCTCATTTTGTAATGAAGAACCCTCCTTCAGATAGTTCGGTCACACTAATATTAAAAAAACAGTAAATATGAAACACACAACATTATTTCGCTATAATTCAGGCAATGCCTTAATTAACGAGGCTATTAGCCTGGTTTATCAAACTCCACTCCAACAACTTTCAATCGCATTTTGTACACAGCTTCTCCAAACGCGTCCATCTTGGCGATCTGCCGGGAACACACTGGCGTTCAGTGCAGTGACGCTGCGGCTCGCTCAGTTGAACATCGACACTGCGCACACTCAAGTCAAAGTTTGCTTATTGAGCCAATCAGAATTTCGAAGCAACCGACGTAACAATGGTAAGAAGATACATTTTAAATCGCCACAGTTTCAGGCACATAATTTAACGGCAATGCAAACAATGGCCGAGAATTGCAGATTAAAGTCCCCACACACAAATGTATATGTCCAACAATGAGGGTATCGTAAATTATTGTCTCAAAAATACCTCAATAAATGGCCTAATGGGCGTAATCATATTCCCTACTATATTTACAAATTAATCACCGTATTTCTGCATAACAACCCCCGACCCTACATATATATATTAATTATAGTTCACTTATCTATCATCTTGGAGACCTCTTCCTCACCGTCCGGGTTGACTGCGAATACTTAAGCAATCATGGCGGCAGCGTTGTCCCGGATCAATCCCTTAGGTCCAGTCTTCCAGTGTATCACGTTCATGATGTCTTCTTCCGTCTGGGTGGCCCGTTGGTCGTCTTCTTGAGGACGTGGACGGCAGTTCGTAATACCCGTCTCCTGCACACCTCACCGCTCTTCACTAAAATTAAATATCCAGTTGATTCACAGCACACCACCTCCCGATCTATTTATTCCCTTTGACATGGGAATCAGTATTGGATATCTGTAATCTCGAAACTGACTTTACTATTCCTGCTCCACTAATCTAGTCTTCTACATCTGACCGGAATAATACCAACTATCCTAGCTTATTGTTATTGGTACTCCTTTCGCTCGTCGCCACGTCCCTCTCATCGTCTCATAATAAAAGTCTACACATGCAGCACTCTTTGCGTCAAATAATTAAACACTCACGGTCTCACTGCAAACGTCTACATATTGTCATTCACTTCAATTGCTACCGGGAAGTTTATAAATCTCGAATCTACTGAGTCAAGTTATCGCCACAACACTTATTAGTCACAATCTTCGTCTTAGACAAAGGTTTCTGGCGCAAATATCAGCAGAGACGCGACGCGCACGGACAGCGATCTTATCATGGACTGAATACCTCCTCCCACCTTTCTCAGCTCTTATAGAATGCAGGAACCCACGCGACGCTCTGGGAAGTCCCGGGAAACAACTTGAGATTGGCATGTGGCCTCGAAATATTTTCTCACGGTAGTCGGCCTCCCACGTAGTTATTTATTCGATTGTATATTAATAGACTTTGATGTACCTATGGCTTCGTAAAATTCTGGCACTGATTTCCATCCTTTTACTTTCCTGGGAAACCTTCAAATATAGGTATTATGACTCAATTTCCGTAATGTGGTGAGCCTGTCTGTTCCCGCTGAAAATCTCTGGTAAGATGGCAGGTCTCTCTCCCAGACAAAATCCCATCTCTCTTTCTTTCTTCCTCACATATTCTTTCTTCGTCACACATGACCACGCCTTGCCTCGGGAATCCCCTTCAGTTCCCGCGCTTAGTATAGCATCACGCCTTTGCAGTTAGCGTCCTGCTGCGCATTATTATATCAGCGTTAAATATCCATTCTCATAATTAACAGAATGGTACAATATATTGAGCACGAATTTCTAAATAATATTACAATAACATCCAAACAATTCATCTCTTGACACATAATTAGATTTTGCGAATTTTAAGGTATTTCCCGGGAATATTCCCTATTTACATAATTAAACATCACTTATTTAATCTGGAATTCGCCTCAGAGTGTTCACCTAATTTAAATATAACGCAACTAAATAATAAGCAAAACGTGAGGTGAAGAAAAACGAAAAACACTTTCCGTAAAATGACGACACATAATCCAATAATAATTGACTGGACTGAGACTAAACACACATCTTCCCACTTACTATGACCAACAGTACAAGGTTGAGAGGGTCTGAATCTCTTCACGTCAATAAACACTACAAAGGAGGCTCACGAAGTCATATTCAAACAAAAGCAATATTCACACATAAAATACACTGAAATCTATAATTCCTGGAAAGGATTGGCATATGACGCAAACACTAGCTGTATTCTTGTAGTAAACACGTTGCTTTATGACTGGTAATCCTCATGTGCCATGGGACTCGAACTAGTGGCCTCGATTTCACCATCGGCAAGGGATCCTGTAAATCCCTGGCTATCGCCTCAACGGGGGTAATAATTAATTACTCTGACATTAATTTAATCATATCTCTGTTACTCAATTAAAGAAACCAAACAAAGCCTGTTCTACTATGAGCTGAATTTGTGTGTGAAGACCCAGCATTGAATACAACATTGAGACTTCTGTACGCTTGACAATCCCTTTAATAGCGAGTCCTCGCTCAAAGCCGAGCCGTCAGCAGTAAATCTTAGTCTGGGCCGCGCCCACGACAAACGGAGAGGTCCTTTCCTTCAAACCATGTTTCCCTACAAATAGATATATTGTCAATGCATCTCTGCGGCTAATTATTTCAATACAACAACACTGACGTATCACTCTCAATGCTCAAATCAACTTGCGCGTTCATTGCACTCTTCAAATATTCACAATATCTTTCCGCCATATCATTTTATTTCATCTCATATTCACAAAAGGCTTGGGTTCAGATACTGCTCGTCCTATCGGAGATTTCCCTACGGTTTCCCTTGCACACAAGCTAAAAATTATCATTACCTCAAAACAAAAGTCATGTAACTGTAAAGTAAATTGGGGAGGATGGTCCTTCGAGGCCCAGGCACGACTTCTTCACACACAGGTTGTACAGCCATTTACTTAATTCCAAACATGCAATCTAAACTACAGAAGAATTTATTAACGGAGTGCTTTTCTATTCCCATATTTAAAATAATATCAACAAGAAAATGTGAAGACCCTGTCGTCATGCTATTCTGACTCATACCGAATATTTGAGTTAAAAAGACTACTAAGTTAAGTTAACACCAACGTTAAGAAATCCCCCCCCCTTTCTAAGGTACTCTTGACCATTAAAATAAACAAACACATGCTCATGCAATTAAATGAATCAGACTAAAGTACTTGAAATTATCCTCACTAGTTTCCATCCCAGATAATCCCACATAATTAAAATAATATCCTACTGATCACTCTAAGCTATCCTTATCTGACAATCTAATATTAATCATATTATTCTAATTCTATCCTGACGTTCTTTACATATTTAAAACAAAAGAATACCCGCATTTACAAAATCATAAATTTGTACTCAACACTCTGTCGGGTTTTCCATCATTCGAGTTTCAGAGGGCTTGCAGCTTAGTTTAATCCATACTGAAGCTGTTGTAGGCCATGGGTTCCAAGCGTCCTGCGTTTATTCTTGAAGTCTTCATGATCCTTGAATTCACAAGCACTAGAACAAGATTAACCACACCACATTCGCAGAGAATCCTTCTCCACACTTCACAGTTATATTTAGACGATACTGGCAATTCTAAAATTGCATTTTCTCTGAGTGGGAGAGTTAAGTATTCATCAATATGATTTCGGGAAGAGCTGTATGTTGAAATAATGAAACTCCAATTTCCTATTTTAATCACGCAAAGTTAATCCACGGCAGACACTGATACGATCCCTGCTACAGTTTAAGCAATTTTAAAAGAATGTTATATTGGATTTCTATGTTCAAAACCTTGTCACAGTTATATGTTTTTCTGCGGACAATATCATTGTGTAATATTTCAAGTCCAGTTTATACTTCAAAATATAATACTATTATTTTACGTGGAACTTCCTTCTTCTCTACCCGCGTGTTTCTCCACACGATTTCCTCAGTTTATTAACTATCACACTACGGGCTTCGTCTCTATCACAAATCAATGTCTAGAGAACATTCTCTCTCCCGATATGCGGTATGATAACGCGTCACGATCTCGCAATACGAATGTACGGCACAGTTTGTTCATACGCCCGACACGTCGCGATCGTCCGGTAATTTGAACGGCACCACCGTTTTTCAAAGTTTTGCACAATTAATGTGCTATTAAAGGTACTTAATTCCCGCACTCCCGTTTACTTGCGTTGTTTCACATACAAACAAAGACAAAGTCTGGCCACAGATCGGCCGTGTACCTGCTCTGAAGACTTGGCGACGACTATCCTCTCCACCCGCACACGCGGATGCTTATATAGTTTCACCCAGGGTGGGAGGTGAACAGAACGAAGGTCCCCACTCCAATTTCTAAATCTCATGATCTACAAGGTCTACGGTAATAACGATGCGATAGATTGTGTGACCCAACAACAATATTACTTGCTCTGATGCTGAACCCAAACCGATCGGTACATTAATTATAATCTGCAATCTAAATCAAGCCTCCAGCGGGGAATTCCTCTTGGGCGCTAAAGTTCACTGCTAGCGTGGGTACGCTTCAGCCGATTTACATAATGCTTGGTGGCGTAATTTCATAAATAGTGTTATATTAATCTGACTTATAATTTTTCTAAGGACCAAATATTCTCAATTTTGCTTTGACATGTTTTCTATGTATAATTTAGGCAACGTTTTACCAAATATTCTTCCAAAATCACTTTCTCACGTTGGCTCTACTATGATCCAGTATTTGTTTTTGGGACGGAGTTAACTAGATATGTTTTCCTACCTTGTCTTACCTCGTCGTGCTCTCTCACATTGGGGGTTCCTTTAGCCACGAAACTCTTGAGTTCGGCGCCACCCAGTCGGGTATGTTGCGCAATATGATGCAACATATCTCCCATATGGACAAAGAATCTCGAAGCATGTCTTCTTCCCATATATTAAATTCAGAATAAATATTCATAGCGCAGATACCGTCACGATATATATCAACATACAAACGTACATGCATGTTTAAAATATTGCATACCTGCATTTATAGATTAACTGCTCCTGAACGGTACGTCATATCGACAAGTGGATGGTACCAAAAGACGCCGTATTTAGCGGTGTAAGTAGTAGGTCCTATGATATCTTCTGTTATCTCATTTATTCATGGTTAAGATTGAGTAAAAACATTGAATAGGGCGAAATTTTGGTAAGACTGTCTCACAGTGCATTACATTTCGGATAATTATGTGACAGCTACAAACATAGCATTTGGCACACATATGGCTACTCTGTCGGCCGATGATCGGGTAAAATTTGATGATTCTACCTTTCCTATAAGTGATTCATGGTATGAATTATGCGTGTAAAAAGTGAAAAAAATTACTTACAATTGAGAAATAGAGACAAATCCAACATACAAGGGATAGAGATAAGACAAAATGTCATAGGACCAAAGCTGTAGATCACTCCAGTTTCAACCTAGAAAGCTATTGGCAAGGTGAATAGAGAGGCCCTATTAGAGAAATTAGGTAGGCTAGAGATTTCGGAAAAGATGTTGAGGGCAGTGGAAGGAATGTATAGGGTTGTCAGGTTTTGTTTCAAATTGGGAGAAGAGAGACTGAGTGGACCCTTAGAGTCCAAGGTGGGTTCAAAACAAGGGTGAAAGTTATCGCCAATACTGTTTATTTTATTTATCAACGATATTTAAGAGGGGTTTGGGGCAGAAAATTGGGCTTTGCCGGTAATTAATGGTTTAGAGGTACCAGGATTGATATTTGCGGATGATGTGTTATTGATGACGCTAACTTCTGGGGGGATGAATAGAGCGTTAAATTCAGTGACGCTATTTGCGAGGAAATGGGGATTGAGAATTAATGGAAATAAGTCTAAACTATCAGTAGTCCAGGTAGACAAAAGAAGAAAGATAGAAGGTAAATGGGTAATTCAGGGAGAAAGATTGGAACAGGTAAGGAAGTTGGAATATCTATGAGTTATTTTTAATGATAAAGGAACGTGGAACGACCAGATCAAAAGGGTGGAAAACAGAGGATTGGCAGCCCTAGCCTCAGTCAGAAACTTACCCAAGGAGACGTGGATTCTAAATATCAAGTTTGGTAGAATTAATCCAGTAGTTTTCAAATTATTAGAACTCAGAAAAACAAACAGACTAACCGTCAAACAGACACCAAAGCTAAAAAATATGCAGATAGTCATTATTACACCTGAAATGGATAACTGCAGAGAAATTTCGCCAAAATAGATAATGTACAGACACACGGTCGTTACGATTTTACTTAAATAGATGACACATTATCGTGGACACGTTTATAAGTGCAGACCTTCATTTTGAGATATACAGCTCCTAAACTGTACATCATATCAACAAATGGTTTGCGCCATCAGACGCCCCATTTATTGTTCTACATGTTTGATCCTAAACATCTTCTCGTGTATCCAATATTTTTGGGTTAGATTGAGTTCGAAAATGTTAATAGTATGAAATTTGGGTACAATTTTAACACTTTACATTATTTTGCGCATACTTATGTATAAGATAGAACCATTAAATTTAGTTTTTGTATGGCCATTGGTCGTGTCAATGTGCATACCAAATTTTATGATTCTATCATTCCTATAAGTGTATCAAACAATGAAATATACGTGTACAAATCACAAAATTTGCGTATAATCGGGAAATACAGCCAAATCTAACGTATAAGGGAGAGAGATACGACAAAATGGCATAGGATCATAGTTGTAGATCACTCAAAATTTAACCGAGGTCGTGCCATCCGATTTGCGATAGGACTTACCGTTTAGCCACGAAATGCCTCGAAACTAAGGTCTGCACCGTCATTAGAATTGCATTGATATTTCGATATTCTTCGGGGATAAAAAGTGAAAATTTTAAAGATCTTGGAAGTTTTCCGTCGGTTACAGGCTAAAAAGTATTATATTGCCAAATTTCAAATTTCTAGCTCATCTGGCAGATTGTGACGCATTCTTGATTTTGGGGGAGGGCGGTAAAAGTTAGGACTTTTAGGAAACTAAAGCCAAGAAATATGCAGTTAATCATTATTACCCTTTAAACGGATATTTGTAAGAACATTTCGCCCAAATAGTCAACGTAGAGACACGCGGTGGTTACGTTTTCATTTATATAGATAGATAAGGAATCTGCTCCACGTACAACACATTTTGGGCTATGTCCGCTGGACTTAGCCTGAAAAACCGACTGTTCATGATATCCCCCTTATTAATCCTCCTATCGAAATGATGCACATGAGAAAAAGTTTTAGAAATTGATTTCCAGTAAGGATGGTCGATTTCCATTAATATTTTGGATGCGCATATTTTGCGGGAGTACAAAATCATGTTTCTGGTTTCGGATAATACCCCAGTAAACGTAGGTATTCAGAAATAATATTGGCCCTAAAACCTACCCAAGTACAGGCGAATTCTAAATATCAAGTTTGGTAGAAATATATCCAGTAGTTTTCAAGTTATAAGAACTCAGACAAACAAACAGACAAACCGACAAACAGACACCAAAGCTAAAAAATATGCAGATGGTCATTATTACACCTCAAACGGATAACTGTAGGGGAATTTCGCCAAAATAGTCAATGTACAGACACACGGGCGTTACGAGTTTTTTAATATTAAGTGAAGAGAATAGCGTCACTGTTCGGGCAAAGGTTCACATCTCTCAATGCTCTTTACATCCATTATTTTCCTTAAGACTGGCCACATATTGATATGCAGTTCATCAGAACAATTTTCGTTGTGTTCATTTTCGTGGTTCGAGGACATTTCGTACCACGGACATTTCATACCAGCGGACATTTCGTACCACTTGATCGTCCGATTACCTGCGAAGTGTCAATTAATGATTTTAAAATATTTAGGAGAGGACATTCCGTACCACTTGAAAGAGTGGGGAATATTGTGAAATAAAAACGATATCGTGCGGCATGTATTCATTTGTATATCCATTGTTCACTACTGGTGCAGAAGCCTACGCACGGTGTGACCACTACTCATGTTAACTTTCCGTCGGGCGTAACTGATCTGATTGGCACACGTGTTAATGTTTATCTCGTCTTCGTCATTCGCGGGGACCTAGCTACTTCCACCCTTCAGTAGTTTCCTGTTTCCGCGTGACCTTCAAGCCTATATCGGCCAGTTCATCAGAATCTTTTATTTTACTTAGTTAATATTCACAATAATAGTAATATTATCCACCCTTTTCCTCATCAGGCACATTGCGCCTGAATAAGATCTGTATTTCTCTTGTATTATTTCATTTCAGAATTTATACTTCAAAAAATTGACTTCCTTGTGATAATATTTACGTGAACATAAGTGGTAAGTTTAGTTTAAAGGTTTAAATAATATACAGTAGAAGTTTTCTTTAGTAAATGCTGTAAATTATTTCTGTTTCTGATTTCTTAAGTGTGTCAGGCTCAATGCACCTGCTGACGTGGAAATAGAATTCCAGAATGACATCAAGTGGTACGGATTCTCCTGGCGTGCATGTTTGATGGTTACAGGAAAACAGTTCGCAGGTAGATAACGATCTAGGTGGTACGAAATGTACTCAAAAATCAAGTGGTACGGAATGTCCGTGGTACTGAATGTCCGGTCACCGGCTGTATGGAGGATACATCTATAGTAGCCTATAAATCTCGGTTCTAGGACATTTCGTACTACGGACATTTCGTACCACCGGTCATTTCGGACCACTTGACCAGCTGATTACCTGCGAACTTTCAGCTAATAACTTTAAAATATTTAGGAGAGTACATTCCGTACCACTTGAAAGAGTGGAAAGTATTGCGAAGTAAAAACGATATACTAATGAATGTGAAGCCTCCACACGGTGTGACCACTACCGATGTTAATCTTCCATCGGGGTCAACTGATCTGATTGGCACGCGTGTTCATTCTTATCTAGTATTCGTCATGCGCGGGGACCTAGCTACTTCCACCTTTCAGTAGTTTCTTGTTTCCGCGTGACCTTCAAGCCCGTAGCTGCTAGTTCATCAGAATATTGTATTTTACTTACTTGATAATGAAATAATGTAGTTGTTTATAAATATTCACAATAATAGTAATATTATCCATCCTTATGCTCGTGAGACACATTGCGCCCGAACACGATGTATATTTCTATTCTATTATTTTGTATCAGAATTTATACGGTACTTCAAAAATCGACTTTCTTATGATTTAAACATAAGTGATAAGTGTAGTTTAAAGGGCAATTATTAATATAATATAGAAGTTTTCTGTAGTAAATGTTTTAAATTACTTTTGTTTCTGAATTCTAAAGTGAAATTCACACCCGCTGGCGAAGAAATTGAATTCCAATTTGACAACAAGTGGTACGGATTGTGCTGGCGTAAATATTTGGAGATTACGAGAAAACCGTTCACAGGTAGATAACTACCTAGGTAGTACGAAATGCCTCAAAAATCAAGTGGTGCGGAATGTCCGTGGTACGAAATGTCCGAACACCCATTTTCGTACGTCAACGTGTAAAGGAAAATGAACCTTAAGTACATTATAATGTAGAGTGCGGTACGATAAGGTTCATGTTCCTTTACACGTAAGCATAGGAAAATGAAGACAACGAATATTGTTCTGGTGGGCTAAATATTCATATGTGGCCGGGAGGCGTGACCATTCTTAAGGAAACTAATGGATAGGAAGAGCTTTGGGAGATACGAGATTTTGCCCGAACAGCGACGATAGTCCTCCCATGTTGTGATAACTTAAATGTTAACTCTAAATTATACATATTAATAATTAATTCAAACTTAGATATGATGAACATACGATACATGTGAATTCCGGGGATGGAATATTAGTGGCATTACAGTACACAGCGAGAACTTCTTCAAACCAAACATAAAATGCAAAATATATTCCATCGAAATCGTAAAGATGCTGTGCTTTATTGTGCGTCATCTTCAAACTGGTTAAGAGTTAAGTCATCCCTTTAGAAGTAAAGTAAATAATTCCTTGGCCAGTGCAATAAAAACGTTCATGCTTAATTTAAGACACTTTGTAAGAGCAGAGTTCCTTCCTTACATCAAGCACGAATAAAAGCTTAAACATTAACCATATCGTTAATCCTATGCCAAAACCGCGAATGTGACAATGCTCTTCCTATCCAATATTTTCCATAATACTGGTCACGCCTCCCAGCCACAGATTGATTTGCAGTCCATCAGAACAATTTTACAGTAGATGTGTTCATTTTTATATGCGCATATGTAAAGGAAAATGAACCTTAAATACACCATACTCTAGGAGTGGGTGTATGTCATGCAAACAATCATCCCTAGAGTACGGTACAGTAAGGTTCATTTTCCCTTACGTGTACTTATAGGAAACTGAACTCAACGAAATTTGTTTTGATGGACTGTATATCAATATGAGGCTGGGAGGTGTGACCAGTTCTAGTGGAATTAATGGATAGGAAGAGCGTTGTCACATTCCCGGTTTTGGCATAGGACTGACGATATGTATATTTATGATCTTACTGTGTGACCTGCAATTATATTACAGGTTTATAAAATTCATGGAGATGGAATAGTCCTCCGAAAGCTACTCGTATTATCCTTGCGTTGTCATTTTCTCTAGTTTACTGTATTTCATGTGTTCCCTATGAACAAACCTGTTTTTTTATGTTATATTTGCAGCCACAAACAACAGACATATATAAATTTCCACTTTCTGAGAAGCTAAAATTTTACGTAATTCATCAATGTTTCAGCTTCCAGACACAGGAAGATTGCGAGAGAATGTGCGTAAGGCATAATACAGAAAACAATTCGACGTGAAAATCCACAGGTAAGAAACACTCAACAAACCCCTTGGAGAGACGTTAATTTTAATTGCATGTCTGCATTTGAAAGAAATAACATCTTCAGTTCGTGTTAAGTAAAGGGAATATTCTATCCTTGTTGTGAATATCGATGTTCTAATTCAAAATACTCTTAACTTATATCACAATGCTCTTTCCATCCATTATTTCCCTTTAGACTGGTCACGCCTCCCAGCCACACACAAATATATATGAATATGCAGTCCATCAGAACAATTTTCGATGTGTTCATTTTCCTATGTTAGTGTGTAAAGGAAAATTAACCTTAAATACATTATACTGTAGGAGTGCGTGAATACGTCACGCAAACATATATACCTACAGTACGGTACGGCAAGGTTCATTTTCCTTTACGCACCGGCATAGAAAAATGAACCCAAGGAAAATTGTTCTGATGGCCTGCATATTCATATGTGGCTAGGAGGCGTGACTAGTCGTAAGGGATATAATAGACAAGAAGAGCATAGGGAGATACGAGATCTTCAATTAGGCCATCGATATACGATGAAGCAAAGTGCAATTACATTTTTATGGTAATTCTGCCTTTGAATTGTTGTTGTTGCTTGTTTTAAAGGACAACTAATCAGTGACCCTTTCTTGTTTACCTCGTAAAATTAATTAAATTTCTGTGTTTGGTGTCCCAGCAGAGTTCTCGATTCTCTACCACTTGGTAAACAGGAACACCCATATTGATAAACGGCCTGATTGAGTGGCGTTAAATTAAAGTGAATTAGCTCAGTAGCCTAGGAGTGACATTATTATTATTATTATTATTATTATTATTATTATTATTATTATTATTATTATTATTATTATTATTATTATTATTATAGTAGTAGTAGTAGTTTAGTAGTTGAGAGGAAGTTGGATGAAAACCAGTGTAGTTTCCGCCCACACAGGGGCGGTCAGGATCAGATTTTCAGTATGCGCCAGGTAATTGAAAAACGCTTCGAGAGGAATAGACAGTTTGTGTTTATGTTTCGTAGATACAGAGAAAGCATATGACAGGGTACCGAGGAAAAATACCGTCGTTACCGGGACAAAACCTCCTATGTGATAATATTTTTGGAGATATACTGACCCGCAGCACATACATTATGAAGAGCGAGAATGCCTTGACTTCGTTCACACAATATTGCACCTTAGATGACAGAACCTTACCGGCCAAAGTTCTAAGCTAAAATATTTCACATAGGAGGTTCTGTCCCGGCAGCGACGATATGTTAACTATACTGGGGGACTACGGAATTAAAGGTCGATTATTAAAATCAATCAAAGGCATTTATGTTGACAATTGGGCTTCAGTGATAATTGATGGTAGAATAAGTTCTTGGTTCCGGGTACTTACAACTGAAAAACTGCTACAGGATTATGCAGGTGAGCACTCCATCTTACACAGTAATGGGTTCCGTAGCAAAGTGACTATTGGTTCTGCGGGTCTTGGTACAAAGTTGGTGAGAATTTTTAACCTTTCGATAGAGGTACCACACAGAATAATTGTGGAACATATTAGTAAATATGGGACCATTTTTTTCCATTCAGGATGGAACATGGAGCTCAGGTTTCCGATACAAGGTTCATAATCGTGTACGAGCAATTCGATTAATGTTAAAGCAACATATACCGTCTTAGTTAGATATTGGTGGGCATAAAGCCCTGATCAGTTACGAAAATCAGCCTACTACGTGTTCATCTCGTAATGCAGTGGGGCACTTCCAGAGTCAATGCCCGCGACGTAAACAACTCGTCCAACAAACCGAACAGACTGCTAGTCCCACCTGGGTGACCTTGGCCAGTGGGAAACTGCCGACACAGCACTTTCCGCTGCAAGCTACACGGTTGACTTCTGAAGAAAACTCACACAGTTCGTCCCCTAGTGACTTACATGAAGCTACACAGGCAACACAAAATGAACACCAGAACACTATCCCGGCCACTTCTGTGACGCACAGGAAGACAGAGTTGTTAGGTCAACAAGCGGGGCATCAGATAACCGAGAACGACAATTCTGTTATTAATAATCAACTACCGCATCCGGAAAGGCTACCTACGACTGAGTCGGATGCATTACTGCCATCACAGTAACCCCAAGAAATAAATCATAATACGTTTCAGTCTCCACTAAATCAGGATGTGAAAACAGAGGACGGAGGTGTATTGACACCACCAACATCCCTCAAAGATGGTAACATGCAAAGTAGGGAAAAGCATAATATATAACCGACAGTAGAAAACGAGAGTCCTCCGTCGGTAGAAGAAATGGAAATTACCGAAACAAAACTACCCCAAATTAGCCATAGGGATCCTAGGTTAAAGCGGCCGGAAGATGATAATGGAAAAAAGAAAGGCACTAAAACTATCAAACATGTTCCGAATAACTAACTTCAGCACTCGTCTCCATCTCCAAACTCATCATTATGATTGGCACTGTGTTATTTTCCTTTACCATTCTACTTCTCCATTCTGTAGCATCACTTAATGTTAATTGCCTGAGAAGACGCAGCAAACAGGTTCCATTACAAGAATTTATTAGAGATTATGACATCGATATCCTTTTCCTGCAAGAAGTTAACGTCTTTACTTTGCCTTACCTTGTAAACAATTACCAATATATTGCTAATCCTGGGGAAGACTCAAGAGGTACTGCAATTATATACAGATCTGGTTTAAACATTAAAATTTGTGAGACACGCCCTAGTGGAAGGATCACGTCAATATTAACTGAAGATAACACACTGTACATAAACGTTTACCTGTACTCTGGAACACATCGTCGCCACAAGCGAGAGGAATTTCTGACCACACAACTGCCGTTCTTTTTACGACATAATTACAAAGACGTAATTTTCGGTGGGGATTTTAACTGTGTTTTACACGCAAAAGACCAGAGAGGAGAATTCAACCCTTCTCCAGCGCTTGAAAGGCTATGTCAGGTCTTAGAGCTTCGCGATAGACGGGAAAGTAAACACGGCAACTTCGTACAATTTACATTTTTCCGAGGAGCATCTGCATCTAGAATTGATACATTTTACGTAAACAGAGATCTAGCACCCAATGTACATGACATCAGTGTTAAAATAATACCTTTCAGGGATCATCACGCTGTCCTACTGAAGATTCGTGCAACTAGGAGAATTCCTGTTATCGGGAAGGGATATTGGAAACTAAATACTGCGTTGCTAGATGACGAGCAAGTGAAAGAGGACTTTCAACAGATGTGGTCAGACATGCTCAGTCGTCTCACCCAACAGGGGCCTTTAACTGTACACAAATGGCTGCATAAGGTTAAACCGGCGAGTCAAACCTTCTTTAAGAAACTTGGAGCAGAAAAGGCAGAACAGACGGAAAACTCTACACTCTTACTACACTATACTAACTGACCTTCTGGTGCGTCAACAGGCAGGTTACAACGTAAACAGTCACATTGCTGTAGTTAAACGAAGAATAACAGTCATTCAGGAAAACATCCTACAGGGTTCCTTCGTTCGTTCGTGTTCTCATTCACCCTTGGCAGAAGAAAATGCACAGCTTTATCATGTTGCCAATTAAAAAAGAAACGGGAAGAACGAAATCATATCTACTCTTCTTACCGATGACAACAGACGACTTTTCTCTACTAAAGACTGTCTAAATGAAACTGAAAAATAATTTAGGGAAACGTTCCGTGACTGTGAGAATTCCCCATGAGATCAAACGACCATTCTGGCTTTCGTCGAACAACACCTCAATGACAATGACAGGCAGCAGCTCCTCCGTCCGATTGAAGAAAGTGAACTATTCGAGGCCCTACGAACGGCCAGTAACAGATCAGACCCAAGCCCTGATGGTTTGACTTATTTTTTCTACAAAAATACTGGAACAGCAATAAATCAACCCTTTTAACACTGATGCAAATATTGTTCGCTAATCTACAAGATTGCACAGGCATTAATGAAGAAGTGATAATCCTTATACCCAAAGTCTCCACGCCACGAACTGTATCAGATTTCTGTCCGATAAGACTCCTCAACACCGATTAAAAACTCTTCATGAAAATACTGGCGAAAAGAATACGCCCCTACCTTACTAACATCATCAAAGTAGGGCAAACATGTGCTATAGCCCACATCCTGCAGGCAGTAAAAATGCAGTGCTACACTTTGAAGCAGAACTAACTGAAATGGGCGCGATTCTATACCTGGACTTCCGAAAAGCTTTCGACAGAGTGCATCATGGGTACTTGTTAGCAGTGCTGAAGCGCATGGGTCTCCCAACCGCAATATGCAATCTTATTCGAACCCTTTATACTTCTTAATGGACACTTTTCCAAACCAATTCCAATTAAAACATCGGTTCGACAAGGATGTCCCCTATCAATGACTTTGTTTGCTTTAAGTATAGAGCCCTTTATTCGGGCAGTCCACTTTGTAATGTGCACGATTCCCAACCCCATAGCCTGTTCACGGTTGCAGCCTATGCTGATGACGTCACCATCTTACTGCAGACACCAACCGGTGCACCACAGTTGAAGTGCATAATAACAACTTACGAGAAAGCCTCTAATGCCCAAGTCAGTTATCTAAAATCCGAGATATTACCGCTTGGTAGCTGGTCACAAGAGTCGACAATAGCGTCAGTACCTATTAAAGATAGAATTAAGATTTTGGGAATAGTGTTCACCCCTAATATCGCCCAAACTATTGACATAAACTGGACAACCGTAGTTTCAAGGGTACGCGCCACATTGTCAATCAGTTTGAGCCGAAACCTGAACATCATCCAAAAGGTGTGGCATATAAAGTTGTTTGCCTCATCTAAATTGTGGTATGTGGAACAAATTCGACCCATGCCGGTAAAAATAAGCCAGCGAGTTGAACTATGTATTAGTTATTATTTATGGCGAGGATATATGCTTCGTGTAGCAAGATCACAAGTGAGGAAATCAGTCGAGAGAGGAGGACTGGGTCTCATAGCAGTTGGTGAAAAATACCAAGCGCTTTTAATGCGAGAGTTAGTAATTGCCAAGACAGGAGTAGAAGCTGCTCATCAGAATTATTTTTGGAATATAAGTCAGCAAAATCCAAAGTATTCAGTGCCGACACGATGTTTTAGAAGAGCGCTGCACGAGATAGATACGATACGAGTGACAGGACACAACGTACCTCATACACGAGTAATAGTAGAGAAGAACGAAACACAGCCCCAGATCACGGAGAAGTACCCAAATAGGCAATGGAAAGAAATCTGGAGAAATTTCAAAGATCCTCATTTACCAACTGACTGGAAAGTTCGAGCATATAAAGCTATAAACGAAATTATTCCAACAGAAGATAAAAAATTTCGTCATAACATCACCCAATCCCCACTCTGTAAAAAACGTCTGGAGGTGTACACACAGATGCATAAACTTACGACCTGTGGAGGTGTCAAAATTGTCTGGAAATAGTTTTGTTCTGTGCTAAGACAGATGACAGAATCAGCTAATCCTAATGCAGCTTACAGAGCAGCTTTGGAACTAGAACTCGGTACGCAGCACTTGAAATTTGCGTAAACTTGGCTGGTCATGGGGTATCTATATTATGTCCAGAAAAACGAAGAGTGCTCCCTGAACACATTCATCCGCCTTCTAAAAGATGCCAAACAACAATTGTCGAAACGTATGTCACCGACACCCTTTAAGGAACTCGCGAATGTTTCATTATAACATTCGAATGGTCGTGCAGTGAATAGTGCAGTGTTTTTCACGCAATGTATTTTGTGGCAATGTTTTTTGTGAAATGACAATATTCTAGAACAATAGGTTACGAGTGAAAAGGTAAAAAAAAATTTGGTTGTTTTGTTTTTCAAGGTCAGTAGGACATGTGACAAGTGAACATTATACTGTACTAAGAGATGGAGTGATTTGCTTGTTGTGTTACTCTTGTATGTTCATGCTGTATCTTGCCATTTGAGAGAAATAAAATGAAAACATAAAAAATATATTAAAATATAAAAAAGACGAAATATGTCAATAAGTAAGAAATCCAAGAGAATTGAATGTCAGATGGTGATACAAAGCTAGAACAGGTCGATAATTTCAAGTATTTACGTTGTGTGTTCTCCCAGGATGGTAATATAGTAAGTGAGATTGAATCGAGGTGTAGTAAAGCTAATGCAGTGAGTTCGCAGTTGCGATCAGCAGTATTCTGTAAGAAGGAAGTCAGCTCCCAGACGAAACTATCTTCACATCGTTTTGTTTTCAGACCAACTTTGCTTTACGGGAGCGAAAGCTGGGTGGACTCAGGATATCTTATTCATAACTTAGAAGTAACAGACATGAAAGTAGCGAGAATGATTGCTGGCACAAACAGGTGGGAACAATGGCAGGAAGGTACTCGGAATGAGGAGATAAAGGCTAATTTAGGAATGAACTCGATGGATGAAGCTGTACGCATAAACCGGCTTCGGTGGTGGGGTCATGTGAGGCGATTGGAGGAGGATAGGTTACCTAGGAGAATAATGAACTCTGTTATGGAGGGTAAGAGAAGTAGAGGAAGACCAAGACGACGATGGTTAGACTCAGTTTCTAACGATTTAAAGATAAGAGGTATAGAACTAAATGAGGCCATAGCACTAGTTGCAAATAGAGGATTGCGGCGATGTTTAGTAAATTCACAGAGGCTTGCAGACTGAACGCTGAAAGGCATAACAGTCTTTAATGATCATGTATGTATGATATTATTATTATTATTATTATTATTATTATTATTATTATTATTATTATTATTATTATTATTATTTTTATTATAGCTGTAGATCAGTGGTGGAGTGTTGGCCTTCGGATCCCAAAATCCTGGGTCCAAATTCGCCAGAGGTAGTCGGATTCTTGGAGGATGGAGAAAAGTGCGTGTCGAACTTCGTCGGGATGTGAGAGATCTCTCATAATAATGATAATCCACAGCCTGTTTCCAGTCATTCGACCGGGTCAGGAATGGAATGAATGAAGCCCCTATCTAGCGGCGAGGATAGGAACTGTGCCGGCTGCCGAAGCCTGCCGCACTCCTCTGGGGCAATGATTGATGAATGACAGATGAAATGAAATGAAACTGGAGAGTGTTACTGGAATGAAATATGACAGGGAAAACCACAGTACCCGGAGAAATCCTGTCCCGCCTCCACTTTGTCCAGCATAAAACTAACATGGAGTGACCTGGATTTCAACCACGGAACCCAGCGATGAGAGGCCGGCGCGCTGCCGCCTGAACCACGTAGGCTTTAGATATATCTCATAACACTAAATTAATTACCACACAGCCACAGATAACCTAACATGATTCGTTCATCTATAGTTTGGTAGACAAAACAGGACATCGAAATTGAAATGCAGGCAGCCCAAATTGTATAAAATCAAACTGAGTGCACGCGGTAGCAAACGCCATACAATTATTATTGTTATTATTATTATTATTATTATTATTATTATTATTATTATTATTATTATTATTATTATTATTATTATTATTATTATTTCCTTAATCCATTCACACTTCAGGGTTGGTTTTCCCTCGGATTCAGGGAGGCATCCCACCTCTACCGCCTCAACGTCAGCGTCCTGGAGCGTGAGACTTTGGGTCGGGGATACAATTGGGAAGGAGAACACAGTACCTACCTAGGCTGCCCCAACTGCCATTCTGAACAGGGACCTTGTGGGGGGATGGAATGATTGGAAGGGATGGACAAGGGAGAGGGTAGGAAGCAGCCGTGACCTTAAGTTAGGTATCATCCCGTTATTTGACTGGAGGAAAAGTGAGAAACTACGGAAAAGCACTTCGAGGATGGCTGCGGTGGGGTTCGAACCACTGTCTATTCACTTGACCTCGTTAGGCTGAGTGGATCCTGTTCCGTCCCTCAAACCACTCTTCGCTGTAGAGTCGGGAATCGAACCCTAGCCTCCGGGGGTGGCAGCTTATCACTCTAACCACTTCACCATACATCCATATAAATAAAGCTGTACGGGGTCCGCTGTCTGTAATGTCATTTGTTTTGCTAAATTTACTGATATTTATCCGTTTTAGGTCAACTCGGGACCGTATCAGTGGTTTTTATTTTTCATGTCTGTTTGTATGTTTGGTCCGCCATCAGGACGAAACGGCTGGATAGATCTCGACCAAACTTCATATTAATAGTATAATCATCTTGGGGAAGGTTTTGGTACGCATGCCATTTTAAAACCTCTGACGACGACGACAACGACGAAAATGTTTTCATTCCCAACCCGAAGGGCGGGGCGGGCCCCCTAGATCGTTACGCGATCTCTCGGGCCAAGAGAGGTGAAGATAACTGAATGATGTGGTAAATGAAGAAGGTGGGTAATCGATTTGACAGATTGAATGAGGGGGAATGACTGCAGTGACAGGAAGAAGAGAGGGTTTGTTTGGGAGTGAAGTTTTAGAGCGGGGTACCATGATGCAAATGTTGGGTTAGGAGATGCAGCGACGTTGTGATATTGAGGATGGAAGATGTTAAGGATCGTAGGACTTCAAGCATCGAAGGTGGATAGCAGATGTAACTAGGTGGGGGATGGGGTGGACTGAAGAATTGGTGAGGTTGAAAAGAAGTGGCTGGCCGGGTGCGACGATGAGATTTGTTGTTGGGATGGCGAAGAGGTTGGGGTGGAGAGATGGAGGGTCCCACTTTATGGCGATGACGATAGATGTAAACTCCGTTGTTAATTAGGTGCTGGGCATCGGCGGCCCTCGGGGCGTGTAGACGAACCATATAGGTTGGGCCAGATACGTTCTTAATTCGGAAGACGCGACGGACTGGGACGCCTTCAGCTTGGAGGTGACGGAGAATGGCCCGTTCTGAGAGGGCAGGATCCACACCGCGGATCACACAGCTGGACATGGTGTGACGAGTTAAAGGAGGCTGCGTCAGCGATGGTTGTGCGGAGGTTGTTAGTTCATCGGCAGGTGGAGATAACGAAGGCGGTGCTGCGGTTGTAGACCCTGATGATTCAGCTGGTAGGTATTGATGCGGGGGTTGTTCAGAAATGGGGGAGAGATGGAGGGAAGAACTCATGAGTGGGGAGGTATGGCAGGTGGCAACAGTTATAATTGGAACAGAGGAAGAAAAATGGGTGGATGTTGTGGTGGTCGTAGTAACGACAGTGGTGATGGCGGTGGTGACGGTGATGGGAGGAGGGGAGAACGGGAACAATAACGGTTGTTGGGATTGCTGTGGTGTGGTTGTTGCGTCGTCAACGTCCGGAAGAAGTGGTTCCACTCGATGGTGCTGGCCGTTGAGGTAGACTCCGTTGGCGAGGATGTGTTGAAGGTGGCCTGGCCTGTAGAGTGGAACAAAAACACGACATGTGGGAACGTTGTCTTCCAGTATTCGGGAGACGCTGTCAGCTGCGACTCCTTTCCGTTGGAGTTGTGTTAGGATGGCGTGGTCTTGGAGAGCAGGGTCAATATCAAGGATCACACAGTTATCCATGATGTTGGGGAGGCCGACTTCCCACTTGGTGTCTGGCCGATATGCTTTATTGGGTCGGCTGGGTGCGATGTTAGAGTTGCGGCGTCACCCGGCCGAAACAAAATAATTTGGGATGAGTTAAGGAGTACACAGTCCACTGTACAGATGGTGAAAAAAAACCTTGTGTGGCTCGTATCCTGAGATATGTGTCCGCCAACCTCTGAATAGACGACAGGTTTATATGAAAACCAGGACCGCGGAGTGTAGCCCAGTATTTCACACTGTAACGTGTTTTCGGGCATTTGTTAAAATTTTACTGAATTTATATTCTACATCTGTATTCCGCTTTAATTTATTGCCTCTGCATTGGCTCTTTAGGCTTTAGTAATAACACCATAAGCCACCTTATTTGTTTACCTAAGAATCCCTGCGCCTAAATTTCTCCTCTGTTACCACCTTCTTATATCCGTAACTCATACCATCACAATTTATTGAGGGGCATTTTATCTTCCAATACAACCACTTGGTATTTACATATTTGTCCCATACGGTTGACCTCAGTTATAATCCTATTTTCTGTTGATTTCAACTTCCTTAACTGTATTACTACCGGGCGAGTTGGCCGTGCGCGTAGAGGCGCGCGGCTGTGAGCTTGCATCCGGGAGATAGTAGGTTCGAATCCCACTATCGGCAGCCCTGAAAATGGTTTTCCGTGGTTCCCCATTTTCACACCAGGCAAATGCTGGGGCTGTACCTTAATTAAGGCCACGGTCGCTTCCTTCTAACTCCTAGGCCTTTCCTATCCCATCGTCGCCATAAGACCTATCTGTACCGGGCGAGTTGGCCGTGCGCGTAGAGGCGCGCGGCTGTGAGCTTGCATCCGGGAGATAGTAGGTTCGAATCCCACTATCGGCAGCCCTGAAGATGGTTTTCCGTGGTTTCCCATTTTCACACCAGGCAAATGCTGGGGCTGTACCTTAATTAAGGCCACGGCCGCTTCCTTCCAACTCCTAGACCTTTCCTATCCCATCGTCGCCATAAGACCTATCTGTGTCGGTGCGACGTAAAGCCCCTAGCAAAAAAGACCTATCTGTGTCGGCGCGACGTAAAGCCCCTAGCAAAAAAAAAAACTGTATTACTTTCTTCCTTAATTACTCCATATGTATGCGAGTGCTAATCTCGAAACATGGGTACTGTTTTCTTTGAGGACAAATTCCAAGCTGTTGAAATGAACTTTTGGCGCCGGAAAATATCGAAATATGAATGCGATTTTAATGACGTTGCAGACCTTCGTTTCGGGATAATTGGTGGCTAAACGGTAAGTCATATCACAAAACAGACAGCATAATCGCTTTTCAAATTGGAGAGATCTACAACTTTCGTCCTACGACATTTTGTCGTATCTCTATCCCTTAAGCGTTAAGTAGAGCTGTATTTTTCGACTTCAAATTAATTTTGTACTTTGTAGATGTGTTATGTTATCGTTTGACGCACGTATAGGACGATAGAATCATCACATTCGCCACGCGCATTGACACGACCAGTGACCGTATGTTATCCAAATTTTATGGTTCAAGTTGTCACATGAGTATCAAAAAATAAATATTATCTTACTCACTGCCTTTACAGTAATTTACGGAGTTATCAGCAATGTAGAATACCGCAGCGAAGCACGGGTACATTTGCTAGTTAAAAATAATAATGCTATTGATTTTATATCTCACTAACTACTTTTACGGGTTTCGGAAACGCTGAGATCCGGAAAATTGTCCCACAGGAGTTCTGACGTATTTGAGCACCTTCAAATGCCACCGGACTGAGCCAGGATCGAACCTGCCAGTTTGGAGTCAGAAGACCAGCACTCTATCGTCTGAGCTATTCACCTCGGTATTATTATTATTATTATTATTATTATTATTATTATTATTATTATTATTATTATTATTATTATTATTATTATCGGCTTCTTGGCTGAATAATCAGCGTATCCACCTTCCGTTTAGAGGGCCCCGGATTCGATTCTCGGCCGATTTGGAGATTTTAACTGTAAATGGTTAATTCCCCTGGCTCAGGGACTGGATGTTTCTACAGTCCCCAACATTCCTGCAACTCACAAACCACACACAACACTACAAAAATACACAGTTCCTATATACGACAGAAGCTTCCTACCCTTGTGGGAGGGTCTGTTTTACAAGGAATGCACCAGACTAGCCACATGAAATATTTTTTTTTTTGCTATTATTAATTTAAGGATATCAATAAACATTTGCATAATACTATTCGTTGTATTAACATACTTTTCGCTGTATTTGATTTAATTTTCATTTCAGGATTTCACCTAATCCTAGACATGCAGCTGATCAACACCGCCCGAACTGAAGAATTGCACGAAGTGTCCTGCTTTTAGACAACATTATATATATAAATGAAAGTATAAACAAATACAAGAACCTTCGATGTACAAAAGTAACGTGATTAAATAACACATCGTATAATAAATACTCCTTCTGTGAAATTAAGTCACGTGTCTATCATGAACTTCCATAGTTTCCCCATTCTCACAATTTTAGTGTTAAAGTAATCAAGCTCCTTAGATGTTTCAGTCCAACTGGCAAACCAACCGCCACACTGGGGCGAAACGTTGGCTATTTCACGTTTGAAAATATCGAATTAAATTTATTTCAATATCCCCAATCGGTGAAATTAAATTATGGTTCCATTATAGGAACTTAACTTCTGACATAAAGGCTAAAGGGGGACACTTATACATAGCCGTTGCGCCTCGAAATACCGCTATGTGACAATGTTGAGGGGAGAAATACTGACCCACAGTACATGTATAACTTAAAACGAAAAATCGTTGATATAGCTATATAGTTCATTCAATACTGACCTCAGATGACAGAACCTCTTTGCTCAGAGTTCTAAGATGAAATAATATTATCGCATAGCTGTTTTTCTGGTGCAACGATGGTATCTTCCGTAGTGTGCTGTCGCTGCGTTGTCCTACAAACGAAGCATGTGGTGTATTAACGGCACAATAGCCACCAGCATCTAGGTAGGAAAGGTATCGCAGTCCAACTGAAAAGTCCACTGCCACAGTGAGGAAAAAACGCTCGTAATTTCAAGATTAAAAATACTTAAAGAGCTTGGATGCTTTAATGTTCGCAGAGAGTGTAATTAAAATAAGTTATTCGTCTCGGGACTTAATTATTTTAATATTGTAGTTGTTGTTGTTGTTGTTGTTGTTGTTGTTGTGTTGTTGATGTTGTTCACTGGATGATCAGTTTGACGTACAATATCTCATCTGCTAATGTTGCCTATTTCATCTGTTCTACACTGACTGACAGAGCAAATGCAACACCAAGAAGGAGTGGTCAGAACTTTATGCCAATTGCAGGGTAGACTGACGTCACTGAGGTATGCTCATGATGTGAAATGCGCCGCTGTGCTGCGCACGTAGCGAACGATAAATGGGACACGGCGTAGGCGAATGGCCCACTTCGTACCGTGATTTCTCAGCCGACAGTCATTGTAGAACGTGTTGTCGTGTGCCACAGGACACGTGTAAAGCTAAGAATGCCAGGCCGCCGTCAACGGAGGCATTTCCAGCAGACAGACGACTTTACGAGGGGTATGGTGATCGGGCTGAGAAGGGCAGGTTGGTCGCTTCGTCAAATCGCAGCCGATACCCATAGGGATGTGTCCACGGTGCAGCGCCTGTGGCGAAGATGGTTGGCGCAGGGACATGTGGCACGTGCGAGGGGTCCAGGCGCAGCCCGAGTGACGTCAGCACGCGAGGATCGGCGCATCCGCCGCCAAGCGGTGGCAGCCCCGCACGCCACGTCAACCGCCATTCTTCAGCATGTGCAAGACACCCTGGCTGTTCCAATATCGACCAGAACAATTTCCCGTCGATTGGTTGAAGGAGGCCTGCACTCCCGGCGTCCGCTCAGAAGACTACCATTGATTCCACAGCATAGACGTGCACGCCTGGCATGGTGCCGGGCTAGAGCGACTTGGATGAGGGAATGGCGGAACGTCGTGTTCTCCGATGAGTCACGCTTCTGTTCTGTCAGTGATAGTCACCGCAGACGAGTGTGGCGTCGGCGTGGAGAAAGGTCAAATCCGGCAGTAACTGTGGAGCGCCCTACCGCTAGACAACGCGGCATCATGGTTTGGGGCGCTATTGCGTATGATTCCACGTCACCTCTAGTGCGTATTCAAGGCACGTTAAATGCCCACCGCTACGTGCAGCATGTGCTGCGGCCGGTGGCACTCCCGTACTTTCAGGGGCTGCCCAATGCTCTGTTTCAGCAGGATAATGCCCGCCCACACACTGCTCGCATCTCCCAACAGGCTCTACGAGGTGTACAGATGCTTCCGTGGCCAGCGTACTCTCCGGATCTCTCACCAATCGAACACGTGTGGGATCTCATTGGACGCCGTTTGTAAACTCTGCCCCAGCCTCGTACGGACGACCAACTGTGGCAAATGGTTGACAGAGAATGGAGAACCATCCCTCAGGACACCATCCGCACTCTTATTGACTCTGTACCTCGACGTGTTTCTGCGTGCATCGCCGCTCGCGGTGGTCCTACATCCTACTGAGTCGATGCCGTGCGCATTGTGTAACCTGCATATCGGTTTGAAATAAACATCAATTATTCTTCCGTGCCGACTCTGTTTTTTTTTTCCCAACTTTCATCCCTTTCGAACCACTCCTCCTTGGTGTTGCATTTGCTCTGTCAGTCAGTGTATTATGTTTGTCATATTCATGTCCGATCAGCCCTTCTGTGACCATTAAAGAACCAATTAGCTGTCTCAAGAAGTATCCATCATTTTTTCTCTCCTACTCACAGTTTGCCAATTATTTCTACCATCTCCAGTTTGTATCAGTATCACTTCGTTTGTGAACCTATATACCAACTCACTTTTCCCATTCCTCTGGTATACCACATTCCAAAAGGCTCATGAAAAGTCCGCTGCCACAGTGGGGTATAACACTGGTAATTTAAATATTAAAAATACCAAAAGAGCTTTTCATGGATCAGTATGTCCGGCTCGTTGGCTAAATGGTCAGCGTACTGGCCTTCAGTTCGGAGGGACCCGGGTTCGATTCCCGGCCGGGTCGGGGATTTTAACCTTCATTGGTTAATTCCAGTGGCCCGAGGGCTGGCTGTTTGTGCTGTCCCCAACATCCCTGCAACTCTCACACCACACACAACACTATCCTCCACCACAATGACACGCAGTTACCTACACATGACAGATGCCGCCCACCCTCATCGGAGGGTCTGCCCTACAAGGGCTGCACTCGGCTAGAAATAGCCACACGAAATTATTAAATGGATCAGTATTTGATTGTTCAACTGTTTATTATCAGGTTGGAGGGAAGTGGCAGTTGGGTTATTTATTATATTGTTTGATAAGCGTTATCACTTCCGGTTATAGGATGTGGTCATCTGGTGTGTGAGTGGGGATGGTGAGATTGGGTGGTGGGAACTGAGGAAAGAAAGTGTTCTCGTAAATATAAATGGAATTCAGGTTCGTAATTTTTATCATTCACTGCTCTCGCCGTAAGCTCAGATTCATTCAATGTACCGTGGTTTTCCATAGGAAGAAGGAACTTCTAAAATTAATAATTAGTTCGTGAACCATGGGCAACGGCTGAGTGGCCTAGTAAGTGGTCCTGAGAGTCGGGATACCAGTTGCTATGGAATGGGAGTGGGCATCTCGGACATATTCTGAGTCGTGGCCCTCCTTGTGCTCAGGCGGCTAGGACTACACAATTCACCGGTGGTCCATAACCCGTTAGAGGAGAGATCCTCACTTGGACTATGTGCAAGTAGGGCAGCATCCTGCTTCATGAATTTACCGAGCTCAGAACACTTTAAGTAAGCCTCGGACCAATGGGAGTAATGGAGTCCCACTCCCATTTGACAGGCGAGGGACTCCTTGGAAACAACTTGGCGAATGAAATGGAATTCGATGGGGGGCTATCAATATTAATGGAGCTTATGGAAGGAAGAAAGTAGAACTGGATGAGTCAGCAAAGAGGATGCATTTGGATGTGCTAGGAGTAAGTGATATGCGGGTAAGGGGAGATAACGAGGAAGAGATAAGAGATTATAAAGTGTACTTGACGGGTGTTAGAAAGGGAAGGGCAGAGTCTGGGGTAGGGCTCTTTAACAGGAATACCATTGCACGGAACATAGTTTCTGTTAGGCACGTAAATGAGCAAATGATGTGGGTAGATTTGTCAGTTGGAGGAATTAGGACTAGAATTGTGTCCGTGTATTCACCATGTGAGGGTGCAGATGAGGATGAAGTTGACAAGTTTTATGAAGCATTAAGTGACATCGTGGTCAGGGTCAACAGCAAGGATAGAATAGTGCTAATGGGCGATTTCAATGCAAGAGTTGGGAATAGAACTGAAGGATACGAAAGGGTGATTGGTAAATGTGGGAAAGATATGGAAGCTAAAGGGAATGGGAAGCGCTTGCTGGACTTCTGTGCTAGTATGGGTTTAGCTGTTACGAATATATTCTTCAAGTATAAGGCTATTCACCGCTACACATGGGAGGTTAGGGGTACCAGATCCATAATAGACTATATCTTAACAGACTTCGAATTCAGGAAATCTGTTAGGAATGTACAAGTTTTCCGCGGATTTTTCGATGATACAGACCACTATCTGATCTGTAGTGAACTAAGTATCTCTAGGCCTAGGGTAGAGAAAGTGAAATCTGTCTGTAAACGAATAAGGGTAGAAAATCTTCAGGACGAGGAAATTAGACAGAAGTACATGGATATGATTATTGAGAAGTTTAAAATAGTAGACAGTAAGCAGGTTCAGGATATAGAAAGTGAATGGGTGGCATACAGAGATGCTGTAGTAGAAACAGCAGTGGAATGCCTTGGAACAACTGTGTGTAAAGATGGGAAAAGGCGAACATCTTGGTGGAATGATGAAGTGAGAGCAGCTTGTAAACGTAAAAAGAAGGCTTATCAGAAATGGCTCCAAACAAGGGCCGAGGCAGACAGGGATTTGTACGTAGATGAAAGAAACAGAGCGAAACAGATAATTGTTGAATCCAAAAAGAAGTCATGGGAAGATTTTGGTAACAACCTGGAAAGGCTAGGTCAAGCAGCAGGGAAACCTTTCTGGACAGTAATAAAGAATCTTAGGAAGGGAGGGTAAAAGGAAATAAACAGTGTTTTGAGTAATTCAGGTGAACTCATAATAGATCCCAGGGAATCACTGGAGAGGTGGAGGGAATATTTTGAACATCTTCTCAATGTAAAAGGAAATCATCATGGTGGTGTTGCAAACAGTCAAGCTCATGGGGAGGAGGAAAATGATGTTGGTGAAATTATGCTTGAGGAAGTGGAAACGATAGTAAATAAACTCCAATGTCATAAGGCAGCAGGAATAGATGAAATTAGACCTGAAATGGTGAAGTATAGTGGGAAGGCAGGGATGAAATGGCTTCATAGAGTAGTCAAATTAGCGTGGAGTGTTGGTAAGGTACCTTCAGATTGGTCAAAAGCAGTAATTGCACCTATCTATAAGCAAGGGAACAGGAAGGATTGCAACAACTATCGAGGTATCTCATTGATTAGTATACCAGGCAAAGTATTCACAGGCATCTTGGAAGGGAGGGTGCGATCAGTCGTTGAGAGGAAGTTGGATGAAAACCAGTGTGGTTTCAGACCACAGAGAGGCTGTCAGGATCAGATTTTCAGTATACGCCAGGTAATTGAAAAATGCTACGAGAGGAATAGGCAGTTGTGTTTATGTTTCGTAGATCTAGAGAAAGCATATGACAGGGTACCGAGGGAAAAGATGTTCGCTATACTGGGGGACTATGGAATTAAAAGTAGATTATTAAAATCAATCAAAGGCATTTATGTTGACAATTGGGCTTCAGTGAGAATTGATGGTAGAATGAGTTCTTGGTTCAGGGTACTTACAGGAGTTAGACAAGGCTGTAATATTTCACCTTTGCTGTTTGTAGTTTACATGGATCATATGCTGAAAGGTATAAAATGGCAGGGAGGGGTTCAGTTAGGTGGAAATGTAGTAAGCAGCCTGGCCTATGCTGACGACTTGGTCTTAGTGGCAGACTGTGCCGAAAGCCTGCAGTCTAACATCTTGGAACTTGAAAATAGGTGCAATGAGTATGGTATGAAAATTAGCCTCTCGAAGACTAAATTGATGTCAGTAGGTAAGAAATCCAACAGAATTGAATGTCAGATTGGTGATACAAAGCTAGAACAGGTCGATAATTTCAAGTATTTAGGTTGTGTGTTTTCCCGGGATGGTAATATAGTAAGTGAGATTGAATCAAGGTGTAGTAAAGCTAATGCAGTGAGCTCGCAGTTGCGATCAGCAGTATTCTGTAAGAAGGAAGTCAGCTCCCAGACGAAACTATCTTTACATCGGTCTGTTTTCAGACCAACTTTGCTTTACGGGAGCGAAAGCTGGGTGGACTCAGGATATCTTATTCATAAGTTAGAAGTAACAGACATGAAAGTAGCAAGAATGATTGCTGGCACAAACAGGTGGGAAGAATGGCAGGAGGGAACTCGAAATGAGGAGATAAAGGCTAATTTAGGAATGAACTCGATGGATGAAGCTGTACGCATAAACCGGCTTCGGTGGTGGGGTCATGTGAGGCGAATGGAGGAGGATAGGTTACCTAAGAGAATAATGGACTCTGTTATGGAGGGTAAGAGAAGTAGAGGGAGACCAAGGCGACGATGGTTAGACTCAGTTTCTAACGATTTAAAGATAAGAGGTATAGAACTAAATGAAGCTACAACACTAGTTGCAAATCGAGGATTGTGGCGACGTTTAGTAAATTCTCAGAGGCTTGCAGACTGAACGCTGAAAGGCATAACAGTCTATAATGATAATGTATGTATGTATGTATGTATGTAGTCTCCTGCTATGTATGGAAATACATACTTTGTCAGGTATATCGGCTAATTTCACTTACACAACGGATCAAATCCGTTCCAAATTGCTAAATGCCAAGGGTATTATTACTTCTTCTCTAAAAAAGAGAGGTGGCACCTCTATTTATGTTAAGCCAGTTCATGGTCGAGGTAACGAAATACATGCCCAATTTGACTTCGACATTTTTAACTTTGAGAAACTCTTTACATGGAAAGAAATTGGAAGTGCTCTTCATCCTCTCTAATTCGGCATATCGAAAGCGACGACGCTGACTACCGTAAGAGATAGCGAGGAAGGGGCAGCTCTCATAGTGCTGATAACACACGTTACAGTACCGACGGAAGCAATGGCCAGAGACCTTCGGCTCTGTGTAAGGTAAGCTTTATTTACTTCTCACTCTATCTGACTAGTTTTCACTTCTGTGACTCCAAAATTCCATTCCGTTAAGTCCGGAATCTTGAAATGGTCTATCATCAAGCATGTCACATTTCCACATTTGGTTCTCTAGGATTGTGTTTAGCCACCTTTAGTAACGAAGAGAACTGTGAAAAGGGGAGGGGTGGGGGAGCTACAAGGGAGTACATTTTGTACATTTTGTATTCCTTTCATTAGTTTTGTCGAAAACGTTTCCATACAAAAGTTCACACATATGGTATAATGAAACTGAAGTATAAAGTAAGGATTTCTAGTACAAAATTAACGTTGAGAAAATATTCATCCATCGTTGTTTGGGTCATCAGTCTATAGACTGATATGATGCAGCTTCCATGCCGCCCTATCCTGTGCTAAACGTTTCATTTTTACTCAATTACTACAACCTACATCTACTCTAATATGTTTGTCATATCCAAAACTTGGTCTATCCCTGTCATTCTTACCACCTGCACTTCCCTTGGAAACCAAACTGAACAAGTACTGGGTGTTTTAAAATGTGTCGAATCATCTACCTGTTCTTCTCGTCGAATTTAGCCAAATCGATCTCCTCTCGCCAATTCGATTCAGTATCTCTCCATTCGTGATACGATCTGCTCACGTGAACCCCAGCATTCTTCTGTAACACCACATTTTAAAAGCTTCTATTCTCTTTCTACCTGAGCTACTTATCGTCCATATTTCACTTCCATACAAAGCCACCCTCCAGGCGAAAGTCTTCAAAAACAACTTTCAAATTTTTATATCAATGTTCGAAGTGAGAAAATTTATTTTCTTAAGAAAGGCCTTCTTTGCGCTAGTCTGCATATTATGTCCTCCTTACCTCTGCCATCGTTAGTTATTTTACTACCAAAGTAATAATATTCATCTACTTCGTTTAATACTAATATTTCCTGCATCACTTGACTTCGATCGGTTTTTCTTTTTTTATTTATTTTCATCCTGCACTCCTTCTCCAACACGTGTCTATATCATTCGTTCGTCTTGATAAAGAAAGGTTTTTCACATCCACATAATGCAGTTAAATAGATTGTGACTTTTCCCTTTAAAGTATTAACCGCTTTAAATCGTCTAGGCACGGTCTATTTTTCTCCATTCTTCAGCTAAATCATCATCATCATCATCATCTGTTTACCCTCTAGGTTCGGCTTTTCCCTCGGACTCAGCGAGGGATCCCACCTCTACCGCCCCAAGCGCAGTGTCCTAGAGATTCAGACTCTTGGTCGGGGACACAGCTGGGGAGAATGACCAGTACCTCGCCCAGGCGGCATCACCTGCTATGCTGAACAGGGGCCTTGTGGAGGGATGGGAAGATTGGAAGGGATAGGCAAGGAAGAGGGAAGGAAGCGGCCGGGGCCTTAAGTTAGGTACCATCCCGGCATTCGCCTGGAGGAGAAGTGGAAAACCACGGGAAAACCACTTCCAGGATGGCTGAGGTGGGAATCGAACCCACCTCTACTCAGTTGACCTCCTGAGGCTGAGTGGACCCCGTTCCAGCCCTCGGACACCTTTCCAAATTTCGTGGCAGAGCCGGGAATCGAACCCGGACCTCCGGGGGTGGCAGCTAATCACACTAACCACTACACCACAGAGGCGGACCTTCAGCTAAATACTCGTTCAAATTCTCCTTGCCCGTAATCCTCCTTTTCTTCACTGTCTGTTTCCATGCATTCAATAAATCGCCGCCTAAGAAGCAATACCTCTTATCTCCCAATGCTCTTCCTATCCGTTACGTTCCTTAAGACAGATCACGCCTCCTAGCCATTTTGTTGATATGCAGTCCTTCAGAGCAATTTTCGTAATAATAATGTTATTGGCTTTACGTTCCCCTAACTACATTTACGATCTTCGGAGACGTCGAGATGCCTAAATTTAGCCCCGCAGGATTTCCTTTACGTGCTAGTAAGTCTACCGATACGAGGCTGACGTATCTGAGTACCACCGGACAGAGCCAGGATCGAAGCTGCCATGTAGGGGTCGGATGGCCAGCGCTTCAACCGTGGGAGCCACTCAGCCCGGCCCAGTTTTGCGTGTGTTCATTTTCCTATGGTTACGTGTAAAGGAAAATGAACCTTATACACAGTACACTGTAGGAATGTATGTTTCAACGACCTATTTTCGCACTCCTACAGTGTACTGTGTATAAGGTTCGTTTTCCTTTAAACACAGGCATACCAAAATGAACACAACGGAAATTATTCCGATGATCTGCATACCTATACGGGATAGGAGTCGTGACGGTTGAGGCGCTGGCCTTCTGACCCCAACTTGGAAGGTTCGATCCTGGCTCAGTCCGGTGGTAATTGAAGGTGCTCAAATACGTCAGCCTCGTGTCGGTGGATTTACTGGCAAGTAAAATAACTGGTGGAGGGGTAGATTCCTGCTTCTCTCCCGGAGGCTCTGGGTTCGATTCCCGGCCAGGTCAGGGATTTTTCTTTCGACCTGAGGGCTGGTTCGAGGTTCACTCAGCCTACGTGATTAGAATTGAGGAGCTATCTGACGGTGAGATGGCTGTCCCGGTCTCGAAAGCCCGGAATAACGGCCGAGAGGATGCGTGGTGCTGACCACACGGTCCCTCGTAATCTGCAGGCCTTCGGGCTGAGCAGCGGCCGCTGGGCAGGCCAATGCCCTTTCCAGGGCGTTAAGAGCCGTGGGGTTTAAAAACCGATAGTAAAATATAGAATGTCGCATAGCACTAAAATCGAAATTCGGTTGATCGGTAACCGAAACCGGGACACTTTGATTGTTTTCAACGAACACAAGTAGTATTTTCTCAAACTATACTGTATAGTGATACCAATATTTAACTGCGTATCGCGGGGATGAAACCGCTGCCGTCATTAACAGACCACCATGCACAACTACATTGAGACCACGACAAGATTACCAGGTAATCGTTAATAATTATATCGTCACTGTTAAAGCAAAACCTCGTATCTCCCAATGCTCTCTCTATCCATTATTCTCCTAAAGACTGGCCATGCCTCCCAGCCACATACGTATATCGATGGCTTTCTTTTAAAACCTCGTATGTTCCAATGATCTTCCTACCCATTATATTCCTTAAGAATGGTTACGACTCCCAGGGCTCTTGTTTGCATGGCGAATTCACACACTCCTACAGTGTAATGTACTTAAGTTTCATTTTCCTTTACACGTCAGCATAAGAAAATAAACACAACGTATACTGTTCTGATGGACTACATATCCGCAAGTGGCTGGGAGGTGTGACGAGTCTTAAGGAGTATAATGGGTAGGAAGAGCATTGAGAGATACGAGATATAACGATTTTGGTACTACAGCTATATTTCAGTATGTTAATGTAAATACGGAGCTAAGCAACATAATTTTGTCTACCCATTGCATAAAACTAACCTAAATGATTAGTTATTTTCTATGCTCTGCGTATATTAATACTGTATACGTCTTATTCTTTTGCTACCCCTTTTTCCCACACATGTGCCGTCGCGGGTGCAAACTGCGTCCCACATGTGAGCCAGGCCCTGTTTTACGGCCGGATGCCCTTCCTGACGCCAATCCTATATGGAGGAATGTAATCACTAATGCGTGTTTCTGTGGTGGTTGGTAATGTGGTATGTTGTCTGAATATGATGACGGACACATACACTCAGTCCTCGAGTCAGAAGAATTAATCAGAAGCGATTAAAATCCCCGACCCGGCCGGGAATCGAACCCAGGATCCTCAGAACCGAAGACAAGTACGCTGACATTCAGCCAGCGAGTCGGACATTAATATTGTATACGTACCGAATACAAATTAAATATCTATGTGTATTTATAATTTGATGATATTGCTTTGTATATTCTGATAATTATCTAAAAAGTATGTAACCAGTAATATGATTATGTTGAACCATACTGTTCATTGAATCGCTCACTAAGCATCGATTTTAGCATTGGATATTGGGATTACACAAGGCCACCCACGAAGCCATTGTCTTATAGTATATTTCATAAAGGAGTCCAGAAGAAGCGTTCTTGTGTGAAGTGAGCTAGGGCGTCATTATGAGAAATCTCCAGAACCTCATTAAAGGGAGTTATGTCCCAAGCCAAGCCTCTTGATGAAGATTGGGGACGCTCCCTGGATCCCGGCAAAACTTATATTAGGAGGGAAGAAAGAATTAAATTAATATCTTTGGTTACGGAAGAGTTGCATTGGATTTGAGACAAGAATTGCAACCGGCATAATTTCTGCTTAATTTTGATATGCATTAGGGCTGCAATCTTAAATGCATTCATTAAATGGAGTACTTGGCGGGAGTTGCGCGGGAGAACGGCAAGTCGCGGGCGCGCGTATCTTGCACGCGACCAAGCGGCGTGGTTACGCTAAACTGGATTATAAATACAAGGCCGCCTGACATATCAGGCTCATTCTTTGACCAGAAGGCCGCTTGAACGAGTCGTCATACTGCGTGTTGGTACTGAGAACAACGCTTGGTCTTCGAGCTGCACATACTACTAGTACGACTGTACCTGCGAGGAAGTAAGTAATCAACTTGAATATTCAGCTGAATTTAAGATTTTACCTGTGATGATATGCTATGGGGAGATGAGGTACTGCTTGTAAGAGACTGATGAACTAGTAGCTTCATATTTCTGTGAGGTCAAGGTATTACTGACGAAATGCTATAATTAATATTGGCTCAGGGTAGTAATTCAGAAACGACATGTTGTCCGAGTGAAAGGGTGAAATAACAGTGACTGAGAGTAATGAAGAAACTATTATGTACCAGGTTAAAACTCTGAACGAGACTTGGTCAATGTAACGTGTGAGACACGATAGTAGTGGAAACAGGCATCGAATTTGGACAGTCTGTAATGAATGAATTTGTTTCCAGTTACCCCAGCATCAAGTCAGAACGAGTTTTTGACATCATCATTGCGAGGGAGCCACAACCGGAGCTGAAGCCAACACGACAACGGGCATCGATCCAGGAACGTTGGGAGCACCTGATCAGCGCGACGTCGAAGGGGACATCTTCCAACGACATAGGGAGCTGTACGAAGAAGCCACACCAGAAAGAATGTCTCCAAGTGGTCAACAGTATCTGATGCAAGCGCCGCAGTCTATCATGATGTGGTAAATTCAGTGGTCCACAGGGAGGGCCGCTTCGTCATGTCATCAATAACATAAGGTCAGAGCTTTCCAATTCTGTTTCAAGCATGTCATTTAAATTCAGATAGGAATAGGGGGGCCGTCAGTCAACAGATTAGTTATGGTAGGAAATTGTCTTGGTAGTAATGAGCTAGGCCTCAAGCTCGAACCCCGTACATTAGGGTAGATGATATTTTGTAGATTCCTTGTTAGCGTGTTTATATTTCATTTCGATTGTATTATTTTTACGTACGTGTGATTTTTATGGGTCTGATCGAACTCCTTTGGTCATAGTAGGTTAGTCTAATAGACAGGCACTTTTTATTGTATCGCATTTAGGCATTTGTCTCTGCAGACGTAGATGTGTATAGTTGTGACCAGGATGTAACCCGTAATTCACCCAGCTTCACTGATAGAGCGAGCGAGTCCGAATATTTGAGAGATCTGAGCCCATGAGAGGCAGAAGTAAGATTTGCGATTGATATGAGAGAGCCCAGCACAGGTGAGAGTATATTGGATGTATTGGAGATGCCTAGTATGGCCATGTGACTATCGCTTAGTGATTAGTGTTTTTGTAGCACCAAGGTTGAGCCCATGAGAGGCGGAAGTAAGATTTGCGATACTGCTGGTGATATTGAGACGAGGGCAGATCGCCCAGGTGTATTTAAAAGAGGGCTTTTAGCAGCAGATTTCGTGAGGTGTTTTTCTTTTGAAAGGCGAGATTTTTTTGCCTCCAGACCAGATGAGCTCGTAAATTATGTGGACTGTCGCTGGTGAAGTGGCTGGAGGGAGAGGGTCGTTGAGCCTGACGTCACAGTCTTGAAATGGGTGATATTGCCGTCTGTAGCTTGTCAAGTGTGCCAAGGGGAAGAAACGACCTTCAGGTTTTGAAAGCAGGAAGAGATCTTTTTATGTTCTTTTTGTTCTACATTAATTTTTAACACTGGCCCGTTTGATATTGACACCCGTGGATATGTTGGTTGTGTTCTTTTATATTGTTTGCATATGAATCTTATACGCCTTACTCGTCATGGGACTAGGGTTCGTGACCGAGTCAGGTCATTGTACATTCTGTGTTGATATTTGTTAGCATCGGGGTTCGACGGTGCGAGGCATAGTAAATGTTTTGGGGGGATCACTGTTTGATGTGTATTTCAGCAGATATCCGTTTTTCTAGAGTTCGTTACTTACACTATTGTAACATGCTTGTTACAGCACAGCTGTTTTCGGGAAGGCAGTGAACTGGTTGTCATCGGCTCAGCATTATCTTGACCCACGCATTCTGAAAGCTCTTATATTTGTAAATAATTCAATTTTATGTAATAAATCCCTATTTGTTATACTTTGAATGCAGCGATGTTTTCTGTTAGATATTTCATTTTATTTTAATTTAGCGAATTCTTACCTGAGTAGGCACATGTCCTAGTGTTTTACCTTTATGTTGCCCCGTTATCCCCATGTTATCCCTGAGAAGAGCGCTCTTATCCGGCTGAGTGAAGAGGAATGTGTTCAGGTAAGACTATGTGCACCAGCTCACGTCTGTGAGAGTTCTTTCACTACTGTACTCTGGGTTCGAGACCGGCTTTCGCCTGGCCGGAACTTTAGAGTCTAGTAGGGCACAATGTTAAAAGTTTTTATTCAAATGTAGGCTAACTATACAGTCATCACATATATTATTCAATACACTGAGTATGTTCTTTGATGCCACATGCATTATAATACAAATGCTATTATAAACCTCCCCTAACAACACAGAATTTCTAACCTCTTAAATAATTGTGGCACTGTATATCACGCATAAGTCTAAATTTCGTGAAGTTTTATGTCGGGTAGTCGGGCTTTGAATATAGCAAATGCAGATTTATATACACAAAAGCAAAGTAAAGTCATCTCGGTGTAGGCCATGAAGGCCCTTGGAGGGGTGGAAGGTAAAGGCTTCCACTATCCGTAACCTCGGCACGTGATGGGGCAGAGTGGTTAGCTCTACTCCCGGCCGCCTTTGCCCCCAAGAATTAACCTGGTACTCATTTTTGGTGTGGGCTCAGTGAGCCTCAGGGCCATGTGCGCCTCCGGAAGTGGAAACCTCGTTTCTTAAATTTTACGACTTCCTGACGGATTCGAACCCAGGTTCTTCCGGGCGAACCGAGCACACCTTTACCGCCTTGGCCAGGCAGCCCCTATTTATACACACAGTATAAGCAAATTAAGTAACATAGTAAAACATTGAAATGTTCTTTATTGAAACAACAATCATAAATCACTATCCTTCATCTATCAGCTGATTGAGTACTTGGCTAAAACATGGCGCCTGGACTGAACTTGAGCACACTGTACATACAGAGTCACTGGATGTATCCTAGGTTAGTAGCGTCACCTATACCATACCGTTGTATTTTTGTATCATTTTATAAGGAATTGCTAATTAGATCCACTGATCACTGTAAATTCATAATCGTTTTTCATCATAATTTGTTTTAAATTCTAGTCAGTGGATACATTTAAAATTTTAATTAGCATTGCATTTTGTTCCGTTTCGTACCATTAGGAGCCGATGACCTAGATGTTAGGTCCCTTTAAACAACAAGCATCCTCATCATCAGCAGCATCCTGTCTATAACGGTGTGACGTAAAATAAATTGTAAAGAAATGCTTTTATTACGTTATTGCATAGGCTTGTTACAATAAATACTCTAGTTCCGTTCCATAAACCTTTTGATACATCCAAATAAAATACACGTAATATCCGCGAACTTTTAATGACACTTCGTTTTAGGGGGTTGAAGAGTAAGGAGGAAGCTACAATGGTCCCGGTAATACTGCCAACTCAATGGAAATGAAATCTGAATTGAATCGATAGCATGGTCGAACGATATGAATTTTCTAAACCGTCGTTTCCGTATTGGAGTTCTAGGTTGTTCCTGTGGTGTGTTTTGATTTTCCTCACTTATGTTCAAGCTTAGCCTATTTTGACTTTGCTGTGTAAATAACAACAGTACTTAAAGTGTTGTAATTATACAGCCAGATGTCTCACGGCAATGCATAATCGATTCATATTTTTTGTGTCAGATGTTGCCAATACGAATCTCGAAGATAACCGAGGTCTGCCGATTCAGCTCCAGGGAGCCAAAGTATTACTAAAAGTTTCGCGGACAGTAATAGCGTTATTATTGCATTTCTTCTTCCAATTTCAATTCGTGTGATGCCAAGTCTGAAATCTTGACCGAATTAGGGAATTAAGATGTGCAGTCTGAGTTGCTCAAACGGTTGAGGCGCTGGCCTCCTGACCAAAACTTGGCAGGTTCGATCCTGGCTCAGTCTAGTGGCATTGATGATGATAATGATGATATTTGTTGTTTAAAGGGTCCTAACAGTTAGGTCATCGTCCCCTAATGGTAAGAGGTGAACAAAACGAAATTTAAAACTTGAACATTTTCGTCGCCATAAGACCTATCTGTGTCGGTGCGACGTAAAGCCCATAGCAAAAAAAAAAACTTTAAAATATATCCACTGATTAGAATCTAAAAAGAATGATGATGAAAACAACATAGCAAAAAGCAAGGAAAAGTCACCTCCCTAGAGGCCATGAAGGCCCTTGGAGGAGTGGAAGGTAAAGGCTTCCACCATTGTTAACCTCGGCACGTGATGGAGTAGAGTGGTTAGCTCTACGCCCGGCCGCCTTTGCCCACAGGAATTAACCTGGTACTCTTGGTGTAGGCTGCGTGAACCTCAGGGCCATATGCACCTTCGGAAGCGGAAATCTCGTTTCTTAAATTTTACGACTTCCTGACGGGAATTCGAACCCACGTCCTTCCGGGCGAACCGAGCACGCCTTTACCGCCTCGGCCAGGCAGCCCTGTGAAAAAATTATAGTGAAACAAAAACAATCAATGGATCCAATTCATAAAGTCTGAATTACTGGGATGATGCTTATTATCTAAAGGAGTCCAAAATCCAGGTCGCCAATCCCTTACTGGGAGGTAGAACCATGGTATTCCTCGTATAGTGGTAATAATCACAGGTAACTTAGACTCATGGTGTTTCTGTAATGGTGGTACACTAATCATAGGAAATGTAGACCTATCGTACTGTATGTCGCATACAACGGCATCACTCAAAGGTAACACAAACCCATGGTGTTTCGCACATAGTGGGACTAATCGCGGGCGCCGGTATTCAAGTGGTGTCCCTCACTAAGTGGAACTAATCATGGGCAATGTATACTCATGGTGTTGCTCACATAGTGCTACTAATCACTGCTAACGTAGACCCACGGTGTATGACGCATTGTGCTAACAACCACAGGTAATACAAACACATGGTATTCGTCACATAATGGAACTACTCTCAGATAACGCACACCCATGGTTTTTGCACATAGTGGTACATACGACAGCGCCAGCCAAACCCATGTTTTTTCTCACATAGTGGTACTAAACAAAGGCAACGTACACCCATGGTGTTTCTCGTAAAGTGGTATTATTCACAGGTAGCACAGATCTATTCTGAAGCCAGGGGAGCCGACACATTCCAGCACAACGTTACGACACATGGACATAAGTTCGCGCAGCCGAATGCCCGCTCCCCCGCTTCGGTGGAATACATATGATCGTTGACCCTATTAACCACAGAACCGTGGTGTTCCTCACATCAAGGCAATAGCCTACTCATTGGTAACGTATATCCACGGTTTTCCTCGCGTAATGGTACTAAGCACAAGTAGTTTCATGGACATCATCCCTTGTTCGCCTCTTTTAGTCGCCTCTTACGGCAGGCAGGGGATAACGTGGGTGTATTTTTCATCTGCGTCCCTCACCCACACGGGGTAGACAGAGAGAAAAAAGAAAAAAGGAGGGATCCGTCACTTCGAAAAATGAAGTAACGAAGAAAGGCAAGGGCCACGATGGGCGTGAAAGTGAAATACTCCCTAGGCCTCGAATGCTTTAATACCATCGGGGTCGCAAAAGAACAAGTTGACCAAGGGAAGTCTGACCGGATAGATGCAAGTGAGGAACCTGGCACAAGTAAGTGGAAGGAATACCAGGACTCAGCTAAGGGCCCCGTGGTCGCCAAACCACGCTCCCAAGTTGCGCTAGGTGATAGTTGCTTCACGTCGCACCGACATAGATAGGTCTTATGGCGACGATGGGAAAGACCTAGGAGTTGGAAGGAAGTGGCCGTGGCCTTAATTAGGGTACAGCCCCAGAATTTGCCTGGTGTGAAAATGGGAATCAACGGAAAACCATCTTCAGGGCTGCCGACATTGGGATTCGAACCCACTATCTCCCGGATGCAAGCTTACAGGCGCGCGCCCCTAACCGCACGGCCAACTCACCCGGTCGCTCCCAAGTTGAGAACTGGAAGCTGGGAAAGTATTCTTTTGTGATCAGAGGAGGTGTATACCCTCTGGCTTGACAGGTAGTAATCAAACATCAGGAGGGCTCATTCCCGACTCCAGCACTTTCCTTCTCGCGTAACATCGCCTCATGCTGACGTCATGTGGAGGGCTCCTGTCGGCGGCTGTTGCAGTGAACGATAAGGAACCCTCATTATAGGTCTACTTCTTCTTGCTTCCGAATTTGGCCAACTGTGGTCCGCGTAAAACTTAATGCTTTCTGGCCTGTCTTCTATTTTTCTCTTCCTAGAACTTTATTCGTTCACTCCTTATTTTTCTCTGCTCCTCAGATATTACGTGCCTGTTCTTCCGCTGCTCTTCGTGGAATTTGTGGTCATCTACTCGAGTTCTGAACTACTTTCTGTTGACGATCAATTCTGGTGTTTTTTTAATTTCTTCTGCGTCATTCTTAACCTCCGCATTTTGTTGTCCTCCTCAGCCCAATTAGGCCTATATATTTAAATATTCTTTTAGTCAGGCGGTTATCATACATACTGACGGGATGTCCGTAAAATTTCAATCTTCGTTTTCACATTGTGTCCGTGATATTTTCGGAATATTTGTAGAGTTCCTCATTTCTCCTTTTCCTCCACGTCCCATCCGTCGTTTTCTGAGGTCCATGAATTTTCCTCAGAATTTATTTTCCTTCTTTCATTTCCCCTTTTTTATTTAAGATAAGGCATTCTGAACCGTACAGCCCTTCTGGTTTTACAACAACGTTGTATTGTTTAATTTTGTCTACATTGCGATACGAAGAGTCTTATTTCCCTTATTTTGTCGATTGTTGTGTTAAACCTGAATAATTATTAATAAGGATTTTGAGAATGGCTGCGCAGTTATTTTCCAGGCGCACAGCTCTGGCAATGAGGCATACTTTAAAGAAGGACGCTGAAAGCAACTTCATTGAACTAGTCAATGACACCTACGAATTACTGAACTCCAGGGCGCCTAAATATGAAAAGGTGAGCTTGCATCCGGGAGATAGTAGGTTCGAGTCCCACTATCGGCAGCCCTGAAGATGGTTTTCCGTGGTTTCCCATTTTCACACCAGACAAATGCTGGGGATGTACCTTAATTAAGGCCACGGCCGCTTCCTTCCAACTCCTAGGCCTTTCCTATCCCATCGTCGCCATAAGACCTATCTGTGTCGGTGTGACGTAAAGCCCCTAGCAAAAAAAAATATGAAAAGATTTCCCTTGGAAGTTGATACGGCTTAAACTTAGGGAGCCAGGAAAACACTCTAAAGCGCTTTCTGGAGGTGATTACACAAGTGAGAGTTGGTAAACGGAATACTTTACTTCCGTTTCAGAAGGGGTTCGTAATCCCTATAAAATCTCTCCTGGGGCTTTTTGAAGACATGAACGATGCAAGTATGTCTTATATTTTAACTGCCAGACTAAACAAAAACTGCTTGGAGAATTTCATTTTTTATTTGTCCGTGGCGTAAGTGCTTTTTATAGCAATTCAGAATTCAAATTTTATTACTTACAGGCAGTAATGCAACCCCTCTCTCCAGTAATGTGTCAGTGGAAGTTGAAAATAATCCATCGATTAGTGATACGGTTAGTTTTCATCCTCATGCAGCTAATGAAGAAGATTTTTTTAACTTCGTAAGGAATGAATTATGCATAGATGTTGTTGAAGGGCCCTTAACAACTGGACAGGAACAAACGTCGGAGTTGTTAAGAATGGAAAAATTGAGCCAGGACTACGAAATTGAAAACGTACACCAGGATTCAATTAAATATATTTCAGGCTACCTGGCACTCAAATTCTCCTCTGTACCTGTCTCCGGAGAGGGCTGGTGCAGGTGTATAGGCGACCTGCGCGTCTGTGAAGATGAGGACCCTGTCTAACGTTGAAGATGGCACAAACATCCTCCGAGTCCTATAAATTAACTTAACCCCACTGTCGGCAGCCCTGAAGATGGTTTTCCGTGGTTTTCCACTTTCACACCAGGAAAATGCTGGGGCTGTACCTTAATTCAGGCCACGGCCGCTTCCTTCCCACTCCTAGCCCTTTCCTGTCCCATAGTCGCCATAAGACCTATCTGTGTCGGTGCGACGTCCAGCTATAAGAAAAAAAAAATAACTTATAAAAAATAAAATCCTCGACCCTGCCGGGAATCGAACCCGGGACATCTTGAACCAAACGCCAGAGTGCTAAGCATAGTGCTGCCATAGAGCCGGAAACTGCTTCGGTGATAAAGATGCAATGTGTGCGTTGCCACAGGAAGTGCCTCCGTTATTTCAAAGGGAGGTCTTACTCGATCAACCGAAGAATGATGTGAAAATGTTATGCAGTTTGAAGTATTATTTGGCAAATTTCACGGGCTTTATATTTATAAATATGAAACTGTGAATGCAGGCTCTGACTTCTATTCTTAAATAAAAATTTCTAGAACTTGACGAGAATATTATCGCTCTGTACCTCTGTACATCTGAACTAGGACTTCCATTACAATACGTCGCCTCAACCAAAAAAAAAAAAAAACATTAAAATAGATGCTATGAAAAAGTATTCAACGAAGAAGAGTCGACTATGGGCAGCTTCAGCTTCTTCAGCAACTTCTTGAGTCGTAAAAAACGTGAGTTCTAAATACAGCTAAGCCAACAACTACTCCAGTGTTTCTATGTATGTATTGAACTTACAGTCGGCTTCTAAAATGTACATTGCTCAGAGTTTCTTCTATTATTTATCTACAGTATTACATGATTGATTGCCGGCCCCCGTTGTGTAGGGGTAGCGTGCCTGCCCCTTACCCGGAGGCCCCCGGGTTCGATTCCCGGCCAGGCCAGGGATTTTTACCTGGACCTGAGGGCTGGTTCGAGGTCCACTCAGCCTGCGTGATTAGAATTGAGGAGCTATCTGACGGTGAGATTGCGGCCCCGGTCTAGAAAGCCAAGAATAACGGCCGAGAGGATTCGTGGTGTTGACCACACGACACCTCGTAATCTGCAGGCCTTCGGGCTGTACAGCGGTCGCTTGATAGGCCAAGGCCCTTCAAGGGCTGTAGTGCCATGGGATAAAGATAAAGATTATATGATTGATTGCAGGTATATAAAGTACCATTTTGCTTTAATAAGGCCAATCTTTTAATTATTTATTACTACTGAGTTTATTTTTCTTAATTATCGGGGTTTATGGTGCTTGCAGACAAAGGCAGGCGTCCACTCCTAGCCCTACGTCACGCGCGGTCGACCAATGAGAGCGCTGTAAATGGGAATGGCCTACCTATAATACTACCTTGATCAAATATGGCTGCATGTAATTACATTACTATGGACGAAAATCATATATCAGAATATTAATTAAAGTGTTAGTCGCTTAACAACCTGCTAAGTACAGGTTGTATTGCGGGTTAGTGTAAGCCTTCGCCTGCAATTGTTGGAACGATCATTTAATGATTTTATTTTATGATTACTCAAAGCTGGCTGACCTTAGAGACCTACCAATGTCTCATAATTCACCGGAAGGTAATTCTGGGGAGAATAAAATAAGAATGAAGCAAATCGGTCCAGTAGAACGGACGAACGGATTTGCCAAAGCTGTTTTTTAGTAAACTCTTAATGATTAGACCAAGCTGAACCCGTTGAAATTCAGTGGAATACTAAGTCCCTGGTTCGGCAAAGTATGCTTTTCTGGCATTTACAAACTGTTGACTGACAGCATTTGCTACATGTAGTTTGCAGTGGCTAAACACCAGACTCCAGAATTTAGCTTATAGACTGAAGTGTGTAGTACCTACTCGCAGAGAAATGTATGTAGTGCCAATGTCCCTGAAATGTAGTGCTATTAGAGCACCTCCTTAAACACTACATTTGTTGTTCTACGGCTCGTCGGCAATATTTGTACTTTCAAATTGCCAAATGATCGAACTCGAGACATTGATACTTACAGTTGGCCACAGGCTTGCGTAAATATACACTACCACGGTCTAAAACCTGTCCTTGAGCTTTGTTAACCGTCATCCTGAATGCAAGGCGAATAGGAAACTGGCTTCTTTGGAAGAGTAGTGTCGTTGGTGTTAAATCAATTCTAGGAATTGATGATGATGATGATGATGATGATGCTTGTTGTTTTAAGGGGACTAACATCGAAGGTCATCGACCCCTTTTCTAGGAATAAAAGACATGGATGGAAGAAGGGCATAACTCAAAAAACACACTTTTGAGATAAATGAGTTTAAAGAATTATAATATCAAACACTTTTCTCAGAAATACAGAATTTTGGAATATTATACTTAACTACAATCTTGATTATTTCATAATGTGTACATAAAAAATATTTATACATTTTTGGCATTGTTGTTAGTTTTATTTTGGAGTTACGCCCTTATTCCATTTTCAATAAATATTTTCATTGAAAATGAATTTTATTTACATTGTTGGAACAATGAAGACACGTTTTACAGGTTAGAACATTAGACAGATCACAACATGCCATTGTGGGAGTCACTATATCGATAATTTACTATTCGCACAGATTCAACTTCCCGGAAAATATTTTCAAACCATGCACGTGCATCTGTGCATACAAGTCTTACTAAATCTTTAACATATTTTAATTTTTCAGATTTAATACCTACATGAGGGTCTGGTATACTACCCAAAGTGTCTATAGACCTTGTACCCTTCAATAACGTAAACTTATCGTGAGACATAATATTATAAGTCTGGCTTCCTAATACAGTTCCTTCAGAAGAGTAACTTAGCTTGACATACTTTTGAATTGAAAACTAAAGTCCTTTTGTTTGTGGTGTTGCAAATGACACTGGGCTGAGAAGGGCAGACGATTCAGAAAGTAAGGTTTGGTATCCGAATCATCTGAGCGTTCACGTGGTATATATTCACTTTTATCTGTTGAAATGTCATATGTTTCTCCTCAGGAGACTACTTCTGCATCAGCCATTTCGCTTCTGATGAGTGTTTTTTGTTGTTGTTTTTTTTTTGCTAGTTGTTTTACGTCGCACCGACACAGATAGATCTTACGGCGACGATGGGACAGGAAAGGGCTAGGAGGGGGAAGAAAGCGGCCGTGGCCTTAATTAAGGTACAACCCCAGCATTTGCCTGGTGTGAAAGTGGGAAACCATTTTCAGGGCTGCCGACAGTGGGGTTCGAACCTACTATCTCCCGAATACTGGATACTGGCCGCACTTAAGCGACTGCAGCTATCGAGCTCGGTGTGATGAGTGCTAGTTCACCGTAAGTGTATGGTAAGTCAGGCACGAGCAATATTTCGAAGAACGGCGCAACTCAATATGGGATATCGCACGCCAACTATCGACACCACCGAGAAGCCATTTAGGTAGCATCTAGAACAGCCGCCAGGAATGTGTAGGCCTATACGCAATTTACCTAAGCACTTCTTCCATTCATGTCTTCAATTAGAATTCTTTGCCCAACACTTAACCCCGTAATGATTTCGAAATCCAAAGAACACTCCTACATTTTTCGAACAATTAATCTTGTTCCGTTTAGAAGACCCTGTGAATTATTTTTCTTAATAACATTACAATTATTCCGGGTTTTAATTTAAGAATATGAGAAGTCAAGCCACTTAATTCTAAGCTGTTCAGAAACTCTATGGGAAATTGGAGAGTTAATTTTCATCTTCAGAAATTAAGTTATTTATACTGATGTATGTTCTGGCCGTTACGGATAGAAGATCTATAACTTTAAAAGTGATTTGATCACAGTGTTCGTTTATAGTGGGAAGAAGGGCAATTTTCAAGAAACTTACAGCATCTTCTGGTAACTTATATTTATTCCCTTAAATTTCAGAGACGAAGTCTTGTTTCGCGATGATAGAGGGTGGTCAGTCAATAACTGATTGCTCTGGCGATTCATGTTTCACTGAAAGATAATCTCCATTACCAATCTTCAGCAAAAAGTCAGCAAAGTCTAAATTCTTGTCTTGCTCGTATATTTTTAAACAGATGATTTTTTTTTAAATTCTGCCCAAAGAGGAGAAAATTTAATACCGTTCCGAAAAACAGCTTGTTTGGAAGCATTCGGAGCAACAGGCAAAACCTGTCAAAAATCTCCACCTAGAACAATAACTTTCCCTCCAAAGAAGATGAAATTAACCACAATGTATTTCAAAAGTGTGCTAACATACATCAGGGGATGGACATAATGAAGTATGGCTCCGTAGAGACCTGATACAGGTCTTTTGATTTGACTCCTTAAAGGGAACCAGCGAGTATATGGAAATGGGGCCCAACTTATGATGAATTCTAATCGAGATTGTGACACACATTCCCCGCCCCAGAGCTATCGGAATTAACCAATGAAGGTTAAAATCCCTAACTCGGCTGGGAATCGAATCCGCGACTCGTGGTCCAAAGGCCAGCATGCTAACCAGTTAGCCATGGAGCCGGACAAAACTCGTGTTCTCATCCCGAGGTGGTGCAGCTCTTTTCAGGCATACCCGCCATGGAGATGAACTGCGTGTACAATTTTTATCAGATCCCAGGCCTCCTGCCATTCTTAAATTTCTGGTAGTGCCGGGAATCAAACCCGTGCCTTCGAGGACGGCAGCTAATAATACTAACCGTTACGTGGGCAATTACGTGATTATTACAGTACTTCATTTTTATCAAGCAAACCTCGCATAGCTATGAATGTTCTGTTGATTCTGCACCTATTTTGCCATCTCTCGGAAATTTAAAAAATCTAGTCCCTTTAAATGAATGACTTTTAAATTTGGAGCCTATTCATATATCACTGTATGTCGATTTTCCTTATCATTTTCGAACTACCCTACAATCAGCTGATCGTGATGGCCTCGCGCCTCAAAAAGGATAAAGTGGCGCTATTTGCGCTATACGATTATTAATGCTCCAAGCGTTTGGCTAACGGTCTTTAATTGTGCACCACGGTTATAAAATGAGTATTTCCAACATTTTTCTTCATTCGAGGGCCTTGAATCCTTGCTTATGTGACCACTGAAAACGTGGAAGACGTTCGTTCAATTAAATTCTGCCAGGCAGCGCTTTCGTCTCTCTATAATATCAAGATCAGTCTAGGGAGGTCAAGACAAGAATGTTACTTATGGAGCCGCCATATTGAGTCTTTAAGCGAGCGTAACGAACGGCAAGTATATTCGAATTTAGAGAATTTAGATACCAAACATTGAAATAAAAACAAACAATTGTTTTTCATGTAGAATTTAATCGGGCATATGTTGTTCATGTATATATAACTGTATAACTCTTAAATGACATTAATACATCCACAGATATTTGAATAGCAAAATAATTAGCAAAACCTGAATTTAATGTTTTGAGAAACAATAATCAGCACAATTGCTCATGTATGCTCTCTTATTGTCTTACAACTTGGTCTTACTGCCTTTCTTATTAATATCATCTGTCAAAATGCGTATTCTAATAAACAGAAACATAGAAATTTGCATGGTCCGTCTGTCATATTATTAGTACATGAAATATTGAACTTAAAATACTTGAAGACAGTTGTAGTAAATAACCTTAAGCATTTTCTTAATTAAGAAAGTATTTACCGATACTGCTTTTCTGAAAGCTAACCCCAGCATGTTGACAAACATTGAATGCCCCTTGAGTTAAATGCATTAAATTATGTTTTTGCTAACTGTTGTTACCCATTCATGTGGTAATTTCTTTGGGTTCAGAGGCCAAAATACTCTTCAAATATACAACAAGAGTGAAGTTCATAGCTATTATAACTAGTTTATGTATAACCCATGCAGCTAAATAGTACAAAGTGGTGGTGATGGTGGTGGTGGTGGTGGTGGTGAAGATGGTGGTAGTAGTGATTACTGTATTAAGAGAAAGTGCAACTGGACAGCTGTCCGCTATTAACAGAAAATTATCAGAAAATTTCATCATTTCTAATTTGGCTAGTAAAATTTCTTTGTCTAGGCAGTCAAATGCCTTTGTAAGGTCGAGAAGAATTAGAATTGTCATTTGTCCGTTATCCATTGCTAGCTGAATGTCGTTAGTTACTTTTACTAATGCTGTGTTGGTACTGTAATTCGATCTAAACCCTGATTGATATCAGTCGAGTAAGTTATGATGTAAGAAATAGTCTGTCATTTGTTTATGTACTAGTTTTTCCAGGACTTTTCCTAGTACAAGGAGGATACAAACAGGGCGGTAAACTTCAAGGGTTATAGGGGTACTATTTTTCGGCGAGGGTGGATGATGGCATTTTTCCAGTTCTCAGGAAAGATTCCCGTCATAAGAGAAGTGTTAATAATGAGCGTTATTGTAGGAAGAATGATGTCTAGAATTTTTCTTAAAAGGGAAAGGTTTATTCCGTCGTGTCCAGTAGACCCTGATTTTATGTCATTGAGGGCGCTCTTTACATCACCTGGAGTGACATGAGAGAAGTAGAATGTTTCTCCACCATGCTTTCTCTTTTTTTTTTTTTTTTTTGCTAGTTGCTTTACGTCGCACAGACACAGATCGGTCTTATGGCGACGATGGGACAGGAAAGGACTAGGAGTGGGAAGGAAGCGGCCGTGGCCTTACTTAAGGTACAGCCCCAGCATTTGCCTGGTGTGAAAATGGGAAACCACGGACAACCATTTTCAGGGCTGCCGACAGTGGGGTTCGAACCTACTATCTCCCGAATACTGGATACTGGCCGCACTTAAGCGACTGCAGCTATCGAGCTCGGTATGCTTTCTCTTTGAAGATATTCTGTCAATAGTGGCTCTCTTGGTATCTCCGTTCGTCTGGACGTTTCTTGAGCTAAAATAATAATTCAGATCGTCCAAAGGTACATTACAGTTACTATCCTTTGTCTCTGTTTTACTTAGACCCATATCGCGGAGAGTTTTCCATACAACAGCAGAGTTATGTGTATTTAAAACTTCGTACGAGTAGCGTATTTTAGCGTTTCTTATCATCTGCGTTGTTTTATTTCGGAGTCTTTTATATTTCTCAAAATTGTCCTGTGCTGGATGTTTCACATAGTAACTATAGGCTGCGTCTCTGTCTTTCATTTGATCACGAATTTCTTGATTGAGCCAAGGGTTAGATGATCGCTTTACTCGAGCAGTACGTAATGGGGCATGTCTGTCGTATAAAGTTAAGAGAAGTTCGTTAAAATGAAATACGTTGTCGTCAATGTCCTGTATATACTGAACTGTGTGCCATGGTGTGCTCAGAGCGTCCTCAATGAGGGCTTCTTCGTTCAAATTTTTGAAATACACTGACTGACAGAGCAAATGCAAGGGATGAAAGTTGGGAAAAAAAACAGAGACGGCACGGGCGAATAATTGATGTTTATTTCAAACCGATATGCAGGTTACACAATGCGCACGGCATCGACTCAGTAGGATGTAGAACCACCGCGAGCGGCGATGCACGCAGAAACACGTCGAGGTACAGAGTCAATAAGAGTGCGGATGGTGTCCTGAGGGATGGTTCTCCATTCTCTGTCAACCATTTGCCACAGTTGGTCGTCCGTACGAGGCTGGGGCAGAGTTTGCAAACGGCGTCCAATGAGATCCCACACGTGTTCGATTGGTGAGAGATCCGGAGAGTACGCTGGCCACGGAAGCATCTGTACACCTCGTAGAGCCTGAGCCTGTTGGGAGATGCGAGCAGTGTGTGGGCGGGCATTATCCTGCTGAAACAGAGCATTGGGCAGCCCCTGAAGGTACGGGAGTGCCACCGGCCGCAGCACATGCTGCACGTAGCGGTGGGCATTTAACGTGCCTTGAATACGCACTAGAGGTGACGTGGAATGATACGCAATAGCGCCCCAAACCATGATGCCGCGTTGTCCAGCGGTAGGGCACTCCACAGTTACTGCCGGATTTGACCTTTCTTCACGCCGACGCCACACTCGTCTGCGGTGACTATCACTGACAGAACAGAAGCGTGACTCATCGGAGAACACGACGTTCCGCCATTCCCTCATCCAAGTCGCTCTAGCCCGGCACCATGCCAGGCGTGCACGTCTATGCTGTGGAGTCAATGGTAGTCTTCTGAGCGGACGCCGGGAGTGCAGGCCTCCTTCAACCAATCGACGGGAAATTGTTCTGGTCGATATTGGAACAGCCAGGGTGTCTTGCACATGCTGAAGAATGGCGGTTGACGTGGCGTGCGGGGCTGCCACCGCTTGGCGGCGGATGCACCGATCCTCGCGTGCTGACGTCACTCGGGCTGCGCCTGGACCCCTCGCACGTGCCACATGTCCCTGCGCCAACCATCTTCGCCACAGGCGCTGCACCGTGGACACATCCCTATGGGTATCGGCTGCGATTTGAGGAAGCGACCAACCTGCCCTTCTCAGCCCGATCACCATACCCCTCGTAAAGTCGTCTGTCTACTGGAAATGCCTCCGTTGACGGTGGCCTGGCATTCTTAGCTATACACGTGTCCTGTGGCACACGACAACACGTTCTACAATGACTGTCGGCTGAGAAATCACGGTACGAAGTGGGCCATTCGCCAACGCCGTGTCCCATTTATCGTTCGCTACGTGCGCAGCACAGCGGCGCATTTCACATCATGAGCATACCTCAGTGACGTCAGTCTACCCTGCAATTGGCATAAAGTTCTGACCACTCCTTCTTGGTGTTGCATTTGCTCTGTCAGTCAGTGTATCTGTATGTGATTATCTTAGGCTTGTATCTTGGACACTTCAAAGAGTATGCAGCGTAAATCATATCATGGCCGAAAAGGCCTGACACAGGCATCTGTCCATGTGACAATATACGGTATTTGTTTACAACGATTAGATCAAGGAGTGTGTGCGAGGTTGCAACATGGTGTGTGGGTTGTAAGGGCAGAATTGCCATATTAATAGATTCAAACATGCATGTTAGTCGTCTAGTTTCAGTAGTTTCATTTGTCAGGTCAGTGTTAAAATCTCCCATTAAAATCGTATGTTCATACCTGGATATTAAATCCTGTAGGGCTTCCTCTAGATCCTTTGTGTTTCCGGTCTTCGATGGGAGATACACTACACCGAGTTAACACTTCGTACCACGAATTTCAATTTCTACGAACAAGAACTCCGGTCGGTGAGAGTATTCACTTGGTGATTTAAATATTACCTTGTATTTCTAATCGTTACGTATGAATATTCCGACTCCGCCTCCAGGCTTTCCCTCTCTATCGCTCCTAATAAAAGTGTATCCACTCATTTTAACCAGTGCTGAAGGGATAGACTGACGCAGCCATGACTCTGAAATCATTATAGCATGCAGATTACAGGTTTAAAATATTTCGGAGAATTCTGAGAAATGTGGGACAGTGCTCTGTGTATTGACACGTGCTATTTGTAGGGAAGTAGAGTAGGACGCAAGAATGTCTTTGAGACGGTTAGCGGTATTCTTCGAGGTGGCTGGCACGACATGGTAATGACCTGCCTGGGACAGTGGTGAAAGGAGGCTGAAATTAGGGACATTTGTTTTCTGATTGCTTAATGCTGCCAACTCGAATGTTAAATTATGACAACTGATAGTAAGAAGTACCTACTACAGCTATAAGATTTGCACCTAAATCAAAACTACAACTATGTGGAAAATGAACTTAAGTGAACTAAAATAACTATGGCGGTCCTTATATTGCAGAGAGTCTGCTTATGACTAGTGAATACTGTTCAAATATGAACGATTAGTTATGGCTATTTTACGGTTCCTTGTTTTACATATATGATCCCATCTCTAGACCATACGTTCTGGACGGTAAATTTTGCGACTGCGTCCTGAAGAAGTCGGAGTCTTGCTGGGGTAAGGTCCTCACGGATGGTTTTATTCGAGCACTTAACTTGTTTTTGTTCATGAACATAGCGTTTCTCTAAAGGCGCGTCCAGACTTCTAACAGAACATCGTAACGTAACCGCGTCGCGCTCCTGTCTGGACGGTACTGCGTAACCTCGTCGCGCAACCTTAAGCCCGCAACATGAACGATACGGAACGAGGTTCGCTGCGTTCCACCGCTTGTCGGTTTTCCCGCGTCACATCAAAGAGCTGCGCGCGCGGAAGTTACAGCAAGCTTGGACGTACACAGGACCTCGGCGCGTAACACACATACACCTCTGTTTGCTTGATCAGTAAAAATGTTGTGGACCGAGCAAAACACACTGCATTTTATTGAAATGTACAGAACTAAGGAAATGTTGTGGCTAGCTAGCCATCCCAGGCATTTCAACAAAATTTTAAGGAATGACCACTTTCCCCATCAACTCCATTCTCCGGTTCACTCTACATATTCTCAATATCCCCATCATGCAGCACAACATAATGTTCATCAGCTGCCGAACCCATCACATTTTCAAGGTTACACCGTTTCAACACCCACTTCTTCAGCTTCCTTATCCTCACCGAATACTATTACTACACCCAATTCTCCTCACTCCAACTCCAATCTGTCCACTGAGTCAAATACAGCAACCAATTCCCACTATGTGGATATGGATTTTCAGGACTTGATTAGACTTACAAAGTAGTGTTACTGTGTTGAATAATCACTTAAAATAGATAATTTTGATGTATGAAACATAGAATATCTCAGCAATAAATTCCTTACTTACGTTTATATTTTATTTTAGTGCTTCAATCAGAGCTTGACACATTCCGGTGCGATAACACTAATCGACTGTTTGAATATTTTGAAAAGATACTGCAGACTTGTGTTTGAATCACCGGTTGCTAGAAATCGTACTGTCACTGCCAGTCTCTCTTGCACCGAGATAGCCTCTCTCCTTCTTAGCAACTTTAGACCCTATCAAATTGATGAGGTGGGATCTCTCGATGAGTCTGAGGGAAAAGCCAACTCTGGAGGGTAAACGGATTAAGAAAGAAGGAAAGACATGTATTATTTTTATTATTATTATTATAATTATTATTATTATTATGGAATTTCTAATGTTTTCATGTAATAAGATACGTATTTCCGTTTCATTGCTGTCATTTTTATTCAATTAATGTGAGTATAGCTATGCAGTATAACTTAACCTCTACAAATGATGTTATGGCAGTAAATACATTGCAAAAATTATGTTGAAGATAACTACATTAATATTTCGCCCATGTAAATTATGGTTTATTGCGCGTTTCTCTTCTTTTTAAGACTGTACCCCGCTGCTAGTCCAACAACTACAACAGCTGTTTGCCTTTCCTCTATGTTAAAACGAAATGCTATCAAACCTTGCCAAATCTTTTCAAATCTTATCAAACCTTCAGCAATGTTGAACAGTCTTTGACAAGATTTGACAAATTTCTTGTGAAATGTTGAACTGACAGGAAAAGTAATGGTGTACAACACGCATAAGACAGTGGTATTTCCTGCTCCAGGTGTTCAGGCGTTGTTATAGATTGTTATAGATTAAATTTATGAATTAAATATAAGTCTGCACATTCCTCCACACCCTGCCCGAATTATTCAGATCACGAAATGAATGAATGTAATAGAAAGACGCGGAGGGGGAAAAAAGGAGAAGTCTGCAGAGAATTACGATTTCCTTTCAAAGATGAAATGTGTATTTCGGTCAGTTCAGTCACTTCACCGTTCTAAAATCTTATATACTGTAATAATATAATATTGTAAAACTAAAGTACAGAAAACCGTCGTCAGGCCTGAAAATCGCTGAGCAGGGTCGGCTACAGTCAATCACTTGTTTATTTTCACTTGATGAAAAACATGTTTAATAATTGTTTTACTATGCTTTCACTACCCATATTACCGGGCGAGTTGGCCGTGCGGTTGCTACCACAGATTTGAAATAACAGTTAATTACTTATTAAATGTCGATTACCCACAAAGTCCTTAGTTATGTGTAATAAAGATAAAAATTAATTACCTTTACAGGTATATAAAAAGTTGGTACTTAAACGCAAAATCAGGCTCCTGTGAGAGAAAGAGAAGTTACATTTACCAAATATACTTCTATAAACTTCAAGACTTGTCACCTTTACGACAGATATCTGCAAACAGAGGTATGAATATAACACATTCATTTCGGCAACTACCCTTTTGGATGTCAGGAAACAACCCTGATTATTTATTTCCTTTTAAGCTCAATATCCCTAAACAAGTTAAATTAGATATCAAAGCTGCATGTGAATCAGTTGAATCTATCAAACAGTTCAAACAACTTTGTCAAAATAGTAGACTACTATTAAAACACTAATAATAAATCCACATACAAGTTGGAGTCAATTTAACTTTTACTACGAAACTGTCCATTCCAGTACCTATCTACTTTCCCACTGATTCAAAAAAGAAAAACTTTCTTTGTAAAACTGAAACTTTTCCTGTAGAAAGGTATTCTCCTAATGCAGAATATGAATGGTCACAGTTCTTTTTTTTTTTTTTTTAATGTGTCTGTGAAATGAAATGGCGTATGGCTTTTAGTGCCGGAAGTGTCCGCGGACAAGTTTGGCTCGCCAGGTGCAGGTCTTTTGATTTGATGCTCTTAGGCGACCTGCGCGTCGTGATGAGGATGAAATAGTGATGAAGACGACACATACACCCAGCCCCCGTGACAGCGAAATTAACCAATGATGGTTAAAATTCCCGACTCTGCCGGGATCGAACCCGGGTCCCCTGTGACCAAAGGCCAGCACGCTAACCATTTAGCCTTGGAGCCGGACAACGTGTCTGTGAAGCATGTTATTTTCCACTGTTTGCACAGACTGACCCTGCTAACAACCCTTTATTTACCCACTCTGAATTGTCTACTGCTGACTCAGTTCATTTTACAGAGTTTGACAACTTTTTACAATTTATTTCATGTTTGTACGAAGCACCATGCAAATTTTGGTGTCAAGTCTGAAATAAACCAATGTTTCAAGTATTTATCTTTAGTGAACCTAACCAAACTATTTTACCAGATAGTAAACAGATTCTTACTGGAAGGGCAGTTGTTGAAAATTTATCTGTGTTTATTCAACCATTTAACTACGCACCTAACAAACTTATTTTTTTTAAAAAATACTTATTTTTAACCGACTGCTTTTGATTTGAACCATTTTTAAAAACAAAATTATTTGATTCTTTTTATGTTTTGTTTTTTTTTTGTTTTTTTTTTTTTTAAGTTTGCCGGCTTCTGAACTTATAGCAAACTGCATCAGGTGAAGTCCTCTTGAATGACGCTTTCCCTAAATCCCGACAGCTGTACAAAGTTACATCATCATCATCATCTGTTTACCCTCCAGGTTCGGTTTTTCCCTCGGACTTAGCGAGGGATCCCACCTCTACCGCCTCAAGGGCAGTGTCCTGGAGCTTCAGACTCTTGGTCGTGGGATACAACTGGGGAGTATGACCAGTACCTCGCCCAGGCGGCCTCACCTGCCATGCTGAACAGGGGCCTTGTGGAGGGATGGGAAGATTGGAAGGGATAGGCAAGGAAGAGGGAAGGAAGCGGCCGTGGCCTTAAGTTAGGTACCATCCCGGCATTCGCCTGGAGGAGAAGTGGGAAACCACGGAAAACCACTTCCAGAATAGCTGAGGTGGGAATCGAACCCACCTCTACTCAGTTGACTTTTCAAATTTCGTGGCAGAGCCGGGAATCGAACCCGGGCCTCCGGGGGTGGCAGCTAATCACGCTAACCACTACACCACAGAGGCGGACACAAAGTTACATACGATTAGCAATTAATTATGTTCTGCATCAACGTGAAAATTCAGTTAAACTGACAATTGACTTCTACTACACTCAATCTTATTTTCTTCAGTGTGCTGTAAGCTTTCATCTGTTATACAAAGCAGTTTCTCTTAAGGAATGTTGTATCAGTAACTGATACATGCTAACTATACTTTTATGTTGCTATAAAACTGTTGAGGTTTAAACTCTCATTTCTTTCTTTTTTAGTAGTGTACACCATGGACCCTGTGACTGAACTTAACAATATCGGTCAATCCACAGGTCTAGAAGCTAAGCGGTTGAGAGATCTGCCTGTTAATCAATCGTTTTCGGTCACATCGTTACAAAGACTCAATACGCAATACGATCCTCTTATTTTATGTAAGCGTGAGGAATTTGTCGTATTCTTACTTCTTACTTAACCGCTTTAATGCATTATCTGACAGTAGCCTTGAGGGCTCAACCCTATAATGCCCGGCGTGACAAATTTTATTCTTCCCGGACCACAGTTGAAGAAAATATCCACCAGAGTGATTTCACGACTGTGTGACAAATGTGGTACACTGGGCATTAAGAATAAAAGAGATGTATTATAGCTTCTGATAGCATCTGAAAGTCGTGTGACAAATTTGTCACGCCGGGCATTATAGGGTTAAACAGCCGCTCTATGTATCTAGATTACCCGGGTATGCAAAACAGTACCTGTATACTCCATTTTACAGAACGAAACATCGTTTAATAAGCTATGTGCTTTTACGTACTCTTTTCTTATAATAACCTGTTAGCCTGGAAGTTAAACTACCGTAATTTAATAGTAGCATTTCTATATACAGCATTAAGACTTGTAATAGTTTTTAATCTAGGTTTTAGTGTACAAATATAACCTTTTGTACTTTGTGTTAAAGGTAGTATTCTCCTGTACACAGTAGGGATGGGTTGCGAACGGAGTCGCGAAGAGTCGAGACTGCTACCTCTGGAACCGACACTCTCGACTCCAGTGTCGACTCCACTGATGCACTAACGCCATCTAACAACTATTGTCGGAACTGCTTGGAATTATAATAAGAAGAAATAGCGCACAAATGTGCATTACATTTTAGAGTAATCCAATAAGGAAGCTGTTCTTTTGCTGCATACACTAAAATGGTATCGTTCACATCGTTTGTTACATAACACGCACACGCACTGAACAGATGGGTCATGAAAACCCGGTCGTACGCACAGTTTGTGATGGAAACCATGTATGGCTAGTCTATTCAGAGCACTCCTCAGTTCGTTGTTCGGCCCAGTCCAGCTTCGATTAATCATTGCGTCCGTCCCGTAGAATTCCAAGTCAATTTCCGCTCGTTTTCTTAGTCTAATATGAAGTAGTTCCTGTTCTTGTCGTGTGGAGGGTAATTGTAGTCTCATTCTTATGTCTTCCATAAGGAAGGTTTCTCTGGCTAGCTCATAAGCAAGTCTTGACTGTGACATTTTGGAAATACCCAAAATTCTTTTCAAGAATCTAGCCTTGACATTCTCAATAACTCTAAGGTCAGATAGAGTTAGATGTTCCCAAATTAGCTCCAAACCGTATGTCAGGGCAGGTAGAACCTTTGCATAGAACAGCGTCATGGCTGTATTTAGAGACAGTTTAGTGGGTTCCTTCAAATCGTACATATTTCTTATGGCTGCCAATGACCTTTCTCTTATATGAATTCTGAAAGAAGTAGAAGAGGGCTGGAGCGTAATTCCCAAGTATTTGAATGAATTCACAACTTCCAGGGCTGTTTCACTGCTTGTTATCTTGTCATTTGCTGCTATTCTCCCTCCTTTCCGGAAAACCATTTGCACTGTTTTATTTCTGTTGATTATGAGACTATTCATTCGGCATACTTATCGAGTTTATCCATTACAGCTTGTAGGTCATCTCTGTTGTTCGATCCTATTGCTATGTCATCTGCATACTGGTACATCACAACCGATGTTTTGTGGATGATATTTGAGATATCTGCTAAGGCTATGTTAAATAGTATCGGACTAAGGGGGTCCCCTTGAAGTACCCCGTTGCTTTGTATAATGGCTGCTGAGGACGCTTTGCCATCTTGTATCGTGACCCTGTTGTAAGCAAGGATGTTGTTTATGGCTATGGTTAGTGGGTTGTCTGCTCCAATCATATTCGCTGGAATTATAGAATTATAGTTCCCTGTTCCTCCCTTGGTAACTTGTGATATGATGAATACAAGATGATTATTAGCCAGCAAACATGAAATATTGTTTCGGGATTTTATCATCGTTAGTGTTAATGTTGTAGGTCTATGTTGGCGACGATGATAATGATGACGATAATAGTAGTGGTAATTATAATCTGACAGTATACGTTTACATAATCGCTAATATTGCCTTAAACGAGTTTAGCTCCACGGTGTAGTGGTCAACGCGTCCGCCTGTCACGCGGCAGTCCCGGGTTCGATTCTTGGCCGGGTTAGATTTTTAATTGTAAATTATTAATACCCCTGGCCTAGGGCAGGAAACAGAAAAAAAGAAGCGAGTACTTACAGTATGATTTTACAACAAATATTTTGCCATTCATTGTGCGTCATGATAGCCGCCTCCGCAGTCTAGGGAGGCCCCGGGATCGATTCCTGCCAGGTCAGGGATTTTTACCTCTATCTCAGGTTTCGTGATAACGGTGAGATAGGGACCGGGTCTAGAAAGCCAAGAATAACGGTCGAGAGGATTCGTCGTGCTGAACACACGTCACCTCGTAATCTACTGGCCTTCGAGCTGGGCAGAGGTCACTTGGCCTACCAGGGCTGTCGCGAAAAGGGCATTTTGTGTATACTACTACTACTAATAATAATATATTCTGACAGAATAATCTTCAATAATCGCCAACGTGAACTTGAATACAAACAAATTTCATGTACTAATGGAATATTACAACACATGTTTCAACAATTTTTTTTTATAATATTAATAATGTATTATGACAGAATCGTAAGTAATCCCCAATATGAAATTCAATTACATAATAACAAAACACCGGCGAACGTATTACGTATGACAACAATTTCTTATCAGTTAATGCTTATAATAATAATAATAATAATAATAATAATAATAATAATAATAATAATAATATTAATAATAATAATAATAATAATAATGCACCAAGACCTAACGTGGTCCTTGAATTATAATGAAAACCGACAACCTGTTTTCCAGTCAGTGAATGACGTCCCCGTCCTGCGGCGAGGATAGGAATTGTACCGGCTGCCGAGGCCTGTCGCACTCCTCTGGCGAATTGATGAATGACTGACAGATGAAATGAAATGATGTTGGAGAGTGTTGCTAGAATAAAAGATAACAGGGAAAACCGGAGTACCTGGAGAAAAAAAGACTCACGCGGAGTGACCGGGATCTGAACCACGGAATCCAGCGGTGCGAGGCCAACGCGCTGCCGCCTGAGCCACGAAGCCTTCTTATGGTTTAATCTATGTTCAAATTATGTTAGAGGATTTAACCATATTAGATTTGTTTTCATCGTTTATGTGCAATTCATAATGATTTACCATCGATATCTGTTTATCAATTTCCTGATCACGACAAATAAAGACGTGAAATTAAATGTCCGTGGTCCGTTATGCCGATACTTTCTGACTTGACACGTGTCAACTACACCATTATGCTCGTCGTCTTCGTTAACAATATCGTACTTCACTCTACAGTACTCTTAAAAAAACCTAATGGGCAAATGAGCAGCAACATGTATGATTTTTCACGTTATTTTCCGCGCCTCGACTCGCAAGCGGCCCCGGAGTGAGAGTCAAGTTCGCTTGGAGTCGTGAGGCTTCATGCGAAGCGACCGCGCGGCCCCGCAATGCGCATCAGGGTAACTTGGAGTCGAGAGGCTTCATGCGAACCGAGACCGGTGTTCGCAGTCGATGGAGTCGACGCTCTCGATTCCAGCCTTCAGTCGCGCTCATCCCTAGTACACAGCATTAAGTAATAGTTTATACTTTTAGTTCAAGACATAGTCTGTAGTCTAGTTTCCGGTACATTTACTATCACTAATGTAATACCGATACTTGCTGTTTATAAAGTAAGTGCTAGTGTACTGATTTTAACTACCATGACTTCTAATTAGTGATGTGCGCGAGTGATGCCTGGAATCGCGGTACTCGATTCTTTGGAGTCCAGGCTCGGACTCGCTTCGCTTGCGAAGACTCGATGATAGCATGACGTCACACGTTCGCTCACTCGCCGGCTCGTAGATGGATGAAGCATGCGTACAAGCGGTCGCTGAGGGTTTATGGGATTGCGACAGCGCGGTACGATATGAAAAAACTGAATGAATGCGGAAAAGGAATAACCTAAATTTGATAATTACTTGAGAACGATAATAATGCCACTTAATACGCATAATAAGATATGAAAATATCCGTTTACGGCGTCTCGCACACACTTCACTGAATATGCCATCTATTCTAATATTGATAATATAGCTTATCTGGCCTTCATAGCCCAACTTGGCCGGTTCGATACTGGTTTATTCCGGTAGTATTTGAAGGTGCTCAAATACGTCAACCTAGTGTCGGTAGAATTATTGGGACGTAAAAAATCTCCCGGGGGACTAAATGCGGTACCTCGGCATCCCCGAAAACCATACAAATGTACGTACTTGGACGTAAAAGTTATAACATTATTATTATTATTATTATTATTATTATTATTATTTCAAATCCCTGTCACGGTATGTATGTTGTAATTAGTGTATTTTAAACATGTGCTATTTTTTTTTTTTGCTAGGGGTTTACGTCGCACCGACACAGATAGTTCTTATGGCGACGATGGGATAGGAAAGGCCTAGGAGTTGGAAGGAAGCGGCCGTGGCCTTAATTAAGGTACAGCCCCAGCATTTGCCTGGTGTGAAAATGGGAAACCACGGAAAACCATCTTTAGGGCTGCCCAAGGTAGTTAGAGTAAGAGGTAGGGATCACGCGCAGGTCTCCCCACCAAGCTTGGCTGGCGATGACGTCACTTGAACCCTCAGCGCCTTGTCCTCTATATGAGGTAGGCTAATACACAGCTGTAAGCTATTCTGTTTTAGCCACAAGTTAGAGATAACTTCATTGATATTTTAACATCACCTAAGAAAATGCATTCCACATCACTATTACAGTAGAGTAATAATAGGAGATAATAATAGGAGATCAAATACAGTGTGAATCCAGCAGCGTTTCTGAAGTATTTCGATCTGTATAAAAGGATGTACCAATGCTAAGACTGTGATAGCAGTGGAATGGCCATTCCATATGTTCATGTTCTCAACACCTATGATAACAATAACAAGGGGCTCTAATTGTTACAGACTCGAACATAAAGCTTGATGACTGCAAGAAATATGTCCGCTGTTACAAGCAGTATTGGGAAACTATATACACCGTCAACAACACAAACAGCAAATTTGAGGAAACTGTCCACAATACAAACAGTACAGTAAATGTTTTCCTGCAAGTGCCAAGAAATGACAAATTCCACGTTAACATTAGATAGGCCATATTCATGAGCCTGTATATCAACATTCTTAGCACTGGTTTCATATACAACATAATAAATTGCCTTTCATAAAAAAAAAATAACGGGTATGTTATACACAAAGAATAATGCTTATATTAAAAATATATATAACAAAACACACTTATCCATAGCATCAGTGGAATTTCTTTGCTTTTCTTCTTTCTTTATCGGTGTTGTATTAACAGAAACCCGGTCTCTTCAATGTCTTATTTTTGTTTAAAGCGTCCATTGGAATAAAAGAACGGCTTCTCACGAAGCAACTTGCAAGCTCATAAATTTCGGAGAATGTCTTTTTCAGGATATCCGTAAGGTTTGTGATGATGTTAGAACCCTCTTTCAGTTCTTTCCCGTGGTAAAATTGAAACTACCGACCTCGATAGCTGTAGTCGCTTAAGTGGGGCCAGTATCCGGTATTCGGAAAATTGGGTTCGAACCCCACTGTCGGCAGCCCTGAAGATGGTTTTCCGCGGTTTCCCATTTTCACACCAAGCAAATGCTGGGGCTGTAACTTAATTAAGGCCACGGGCGCTTCCTTCCCACTTCTAGCCCTTTTCTGTCCCATCGTCGCCGTAAGACCTATCTGTGTTGGTGCGACGTAAAGCAACTTGCAAAAAAAAAAAAAAAAAGGATCTTTCTGAAATTTAATTTCCACCCCTTGTAGTTTGACCTGTTTTCTCTCCGTAATTACTTTCTATATCGAGGTTCTTCTTTATCCTAAAAGCTATATAGCCAGTGAAGTCTTCAAGCAGCTCCTTGGTTTCACGACTCCCCTCGAGCAGTTTTACAAGATCTTCAAGGGCTTTAACGAACCCTTGCTCATCCTCCGAAAAAAAAATAGGATGTTGTGGGCTCAATGCTGGCCTTAGACTGGCACACGATATCCGAGTTTTGATCGAGTTCATCAGTACATATTTGGGCGTAATATTTCATAATCTTCCGGAGAACAGTTGGAATTTCTTATCGCCTTGGAAGTATTGAGGCTAGAAGCAATGATTTCACCTTTCGCGTCACAGCTGTCGGAAGAGGATCGTCATAAAGCCTTCCGAACCCTCGAAGCTGAGAAAGATAGCTTTCGATAATGTCTTGATTACTTCTGTCACCATTTATTTACGTCAGTGGTTTTAGGGAATTCATGAAAGTGTATGTTTCGTTCCTTCGCGTGCCTGCTATGATTTGTGCAGCCTGCAATGGCATGACAAAGCATACTGAAAAGTGTACATTATTACTGATTTTTACGTTTTATCTCATAAAATAAACACACACGGTTTCTTATACACCACAGATATGTTACTATCGTGTATTATTAGCACCTAGCTTCTGCGTGCACAGCGATTCTTACTCGAACTACCTCTACCTCACTCAGAGCAGATTCAACGCGAGGGTCCTGCGTGACGTCACAGCTCTGCTTTGCCACTGCGCACCTCTCTCGTGATCCCTACCTTGTATTCTACGTACCTTGAGGGCTGCCGATAGTGGGATTCGAACCTACTATCTCCCGGATGCAAGCTCACTGCCGCGCGCCTCTACGCGCACGGCCAACTCGCCCGGTAACATGTGCTATTTGTAGACTATAGACGGTATTTCTGCACACATTGTATTGCTTCGCTACTGGTAAATTATATCTCATGTAGCCATTATGCATATACACGGGCGTAGATGTGCTAATATGATCGGTAGTATGACAGATTTATTGTAACCATAGCCTATTGCTAACCGTGCCAAAGCCTACAATCGTCCGGGGGAACAGGTGAATTACACAGTTTATATGTACATCTTACTTTCGGCAGATATAATGTCGGGTATTAAGATGAGGCGTCCAGAATGTGACGTACGTTCACGCAGCAAATCAGCGGACAGAACGTCATTCTGTTCTAGCTAAACAGCTGACAGTTTGTTAGTAGTCACAACCTTTAGTGCCTATGATGATGATAATAATAATCATAACAATCGAATTATTGACGACCGATGACTGAACAACATCAATCATCAGCAGAAAACATATTGCACTCCACACCACAAAAATATTCTGTGGGTGACCCTGAATGCCGTGCACTCCAGTACAGTAGATTTTAGTTCTAAGGCATGTCCACAGATAGCGAAACCAGTATGCTTGGACTCGAGTCTGGAGTCGAGTAATACCGATTCTAAGGGCACATTACTCGATTCTACTCGATTCCGTCGCTAGCCCATCACTACTTCTAATGGTTGGGAAGATATTCGCAGTTGCTTTTCTAACAGTATAGCAAGCGGCCTTATAAAAAATCTCCTCCAGTATTGTAGATCCGAAATCTTTTTTCCATTCATGCTATCATGTTTTTCTCAGTGAAGTGTTAGCACGGTTGGGGTTACATGCAGCTATTAAACTTAACGGAGAATTAGCTTGCAGGTTTGTGTTGTACAAAGATAACGTTGAAGTACACGAAATCTTCTATCTAATTACAAAAATTGAAAAGCTTTTACGTCCTGATAATATTGCGGAATGGTATCGCAAACACATTGTAGATGCGTTGCTTCCTAAGTTTGACAAGTTTCAGGAAGGAACTAGCAGAAAATCACTGGACAGTATTTTACACCTTCAACTGAATGCTTGTCGGTACGATCCTTTGAATTACGGTTCACGGTACATTACACTTCCTACATCAATTGTAAATAAAATGGCTGTCATTAACATTTGTAATGACGACGACTTCTGTTTTCTACTCAGCCAGCTACTCACCATCGCAACAGACCTACCCAATATCAGGAAACTTTTTATCAATTAATTCATACATTAAATTTTGCTGACGTCACCTTCCCTATGAATGTGTCAAATATTGCAATATTCGAGACAAACCAGAATTTTCGTTTCATGTGTTCTGGTTAAAAGAAGAACGTATTGTAGGACCGCTTCATGTAGCTACCGAACAAAAGCAACATCATATTGAACTTCTGTACATTACAGTCACTATTGTCTTAAGATAACAAAACTTTCCCGGTTGCTAGGTTCACAACTCTCTAAATATCATTCAAAAAAGTACATATGTGAACGCTGTTTACAGTACTTCACTTCACAGGCTAGGTTAGACAATCACATGATTGATTGTGTAACTCAACCAGCCGTAAAAACTCATCTTTCCCGAGGGTGAGGCAGCAAAAATGAAATTTCGTAATTATCATGTCAGAGTGTGGTTAAACAGTTGCGGGTTGATCATTACCGTAGAGTTCTCTACAGTAAAAAAGAGGCTCTCTGTAAACAAATGCGAATAATGTCCCGCTCCCATCAGGTTTTTACTGTTGAGCAAATTAAACGCTCCTTGGTGGCGTACTATGACAAACGTCATTGGTCTGCTGATGGTCTTACCAGTTTGCTATGGGGTTATACTCGTACCTAGTGCAATTGTACATTACGGAAATAAATAATCAGGGTTGTTCCCTCCTTTCCAAAAGGGTAGTTGTCAAAATAAACGTGTTCTATTCATACATCTGTTTAAAAATTTCTGTTGTAGTGGCAACAATTCTTGGAAATTGTAGAAGTATATTTGATAAATATAACTTCTATTTTTGTACACAAAACCGATTTTACACCTAAGTGTTGACTCCTTATGTACCTGTAAAAACCATTAATTTTTATTTTTATTATACATAGCTAAGTACTTTGCAGGTACCGTAACCAATATTTAACAAGTAATTAACTGTTATTTCAAATCCGTGGTAGCAATCCACCACAAAATTTGTGTGGTGATTTAAATAAACTTTGGAAACAAATTATGTATTTACTATTGTAAATTAACATCTCTACATGAATGTATATTATTTTCTTATAATATTTTTTGTACACTAAATTAAATTCTATAAACCAACGTATCAATGTTGTAATAATATATAGATAAACAAAACCCATATTGTGTTTTATTTCTTACAGCAGATCTATTCCTTTTCCTGACTACAGTTTTAGAATTTCTCAAGTAACAACTCCACGATGTTTTACAAAGCACCTTTATTTTTTTAATCCATGTGTACAAGAAATAAACAATGTTTTACTTTTCTCTAAAGTCTGTTCAGTATCACATTGTTTTCCTCTGCTGTCTTCCTCTTCTACTCCTAATAGCACAACCACAACCACCTACCATCAGTTTCCCTTTCATTGCACCTGCAACAACTAGTGCAGCCATTTTTTCTGCAACCGAAGCATGTGGTGACGTCACACACTGCATGGCCTTGCATAGTAGAATTTCATCAGCTGCATGCCTCAAATAAGGTTTGTTGTTACGTGTACTAGCACAATAGGCCAAGTCATGTTCCTTGCAGGCAGCATCCAACATATTAATACCAGGGTCACCACGTGCCAAACAAACATCCAGTCTAGTTCCAGGACCACAGTGCTAAAAATTAGGTAAGTGAAGCTTAAAAGGAAGATCAATCACTCTATTGATGAGTCCACACCCAGAACGTTTTGTCATCTTTTTTGTCGTTGCCCCAGAACTCCTCCTTGTCCTGTTCATCACTTGCTCATTCACTTTTTTTTTTTCCTGTTCACAGCCATGATAAGTGTTTACAAACATGGTCGACTCATTTTCATGTCCGTGATAGAGTTTAATCAGTTGACACGTATGACACTGCCTGACCGATGGTATTTTGGCTACACTCACTTGATGATGATGCTCGTAGAAACTGCAGGGTTGAAGCTCTGACAAAACAGGATCTTGTGTCCAAGCACATGGCACCTTCTCCCAAATTTCCTTTACAGCATTCGCAGCGACATACCTTAGGCAAAGCATTCAACTCTTTCTTGGTAAACGTGTTCAATTTCTTTTCGCAAACAAAAAATTTTACAATTGCCTTTCCAGTTGTGTTTGTGTTACACCCAGTATCAGACAAAAATTAAATAGGCATACTAATTCTACACCAAGTATCTTCACTACACAGGTGTCACTTACTCATTGCTCAATGCTGCACTCAAGCACTGTGCTTTACACATGTTTCTCCCTCCCGACATGCATTGCAGCATAGCCAATCAAAAAGGAAACACACATACAAAAGGGATTTCCTAATCGCATCTACGTCGTGTTTTCTGTTTTGAATAAGAATTTGTAATGACGGACATCCTAATTCGTGTAGATCAACAAGTTCACAAGTTGGCGACAAATACTCATGCAACCATTCCTTTTCTTCACAGCCCTTAACAACACCAGATCTGCTCCAGACAAATGAGCATTCATAATCATAGTTAAAAAATGATAAGGAATTCCTTCTTCTTCCCACCGCAATCCACGATTATTTTAATCCATTGTTTTTGCCATTTTTGCTCATCTGATTGCAAGTGGTAAGGGAACAGAGCATTGAAAACAAAATTAGGTACTTTTGGTGCCCACAACCTAGTGCAATCCGACACAGCCACTTCCTTAAACACAAATTGCTTCTCATTTACTTTAAAGCCTTGCACATCAACAATTAATGTTCTCGGTATGATGAAGTAGGAGCATACAACTCTCTAACACAGTATTTTATTAACTAAATCATAATTTACCTATACCTTATTATTACAGTCATCACTATTAGTGCACTGTATTTAGTTTAGCAAAAACACCCATGGCCATCGTCCTTTGCAATAAACAACACAACGGCTTGGCGGGAACCAGTGGTCAATGCTCTAGCAATGGTGGCTTGGAGCCAAACAACGGACAACGCCCTAGCAACGTCACCTTGGTGGGAACCCGCGGCCAATGCCCTATAGAATGGCACAGAATGTTGCAGGGAGCCCATTACTTGTTCTCGAAAGGCAGGCACAGATGTGAAGGGGTTACAATGTGCTTGGTGCACAATACAACAATCCTTCCTTGTGGTTAGTCAGACTTGGTCAACCGGAACCTTGACAATGAGTATGCTTGCCCTCATGTTCCCACGCAGTCCAACATCGGGCCACTATCACATCCGAATGCCTCATAAATATGGACATTGCTTGATTCGATTAACCAGCCAAATGGAGACCCATCGTGAATCAACTTTCAAACTCTATCAGGTCCTGATGACAGAGACCCACCTGATTACGTGGCATCTCCATTGTCCTTCACTGTAAACACTCAACATCTGATGTTGTTCACACCCCTTACATACCCTACCAGGCCTGGTAACAACACTAAACATGAACAACACTAATGCACTTTGATGGCCATTCTTCCTGTCACAAAGAATTTCAACGCTAATCAGTTACATACCGCTGATGGTATTGTACATGTACAAAGTTACATTACCATCCGACCATTTCTTCTGCATGCTAAAATTTCTTTGTCAGGCAGTGTATAAGAAAAGATCTTCACCAAGGTAATCACATTAATCAGGTGTAAATAAAGGTAACAGATATCTTCTATATGGTTATGAGAGTAATGTATTTAGGATTTGTTGTAAGGAAGTAAAGGAGAGGGCATATAAGTTACTGGTAAGGCCCCCATTAGAGGATGGAGTCAGTGAAAAGGCCCTTCAAAAGGATTACTTTTCATCAGATCTATCCAAGGCTTTTGATAGGGTATATCATGGGAGATTACTGATTAAAATTAGGGCTCCTGGACTAGACAAAACAGTTTTTGAATGGGTGGCTAAATTTCCAGAAAACAGAACTCAGAGAACTGCTGTAGAGTAGGTGAAGTGTTATCTGATCCTCTAATGATTAATAGGGAGCCAGCAGGGCAGTATTATTGGACCTTTATATTTTCTTATGTATATAAATGATATGAGTAATGAACTGGAAACACAGATAAGGCTATTTGCAGATGATGTTACATAATTTAGAGTAGTACGTTGCAGGATTGTGAGCGACTGCAGAGGCACCTAGACATTGTGAGATGGACAGCAGACAATGGTATGATGGTAAATGGAATGAAAAGTCAGGTTGTCAGTTTCACTAAGAGGAAAAGTCCTCTAAATTTTAATTACAGTGTTGGTGGGGTGATTGTACCTCATGGGGATCACTGTAAGTACCTGGGTGATAAAAGGAAATGAGGTTGTTAAGAAAGTTGGCAGATGTCTTCATATGGTTATGGGAGTATTGAGAGGCTATAGTAAGGATGTAAAGGAGAAGGCATAAAAGTCTCTGGAAAGACATCATTAGACTATGGTTCCAGTGTATGAGACTTTCACCAGGATTACTTCATTTGAGAACTGGAAGATATCCAAAGGAAAGCAGCACAATTTGTTTTGAGTAATTTCCAACAAAATTGTTACAAAAATATCAGGTTGAACTGAATCAAAGGTTTTGGAGAAATCCGTGTAAACAACATCCACTTGTTGCCTCTTATCCAGAGATTCTGAAATGAAATGTATATACATTGCCATATTGTGCATGGTAGAGCGTTTCTGTACAAAACCATGCTGAGTTATATTAATATACTGTGAAAATGAACTGTACAATCTTTTATACACGATCTTCTCTGCCACCCTAAAATCAGGGACTGGCCTATAGTTATCAAACACCATTTTGTCTCCTCTCTTGAACTCTGGTATGAAGTAACCTTTCTTCCACTCACACGGAAAATATCCTGATGAGGATATTTTATTCATTATGATGCTAAATGGCCTACCTAGCTCCATTGCACATTCTTTTAAAACAATTGCATGTATGTCATTTGGACCAAATGATTTGGAGGTATGCAAAGATGCAAGAATTGAAGATACCTCTGCTGGAGAAGTCACTATTGAGGTTAAGAGGTTAAAAGGTGCACTGATCAGTGGACTGAAGTCTAGTCAAGAGGTTTCACCTCAGGACAAATCCATTAGGCTCACTCTTTTTTTTCAATATTCTGCTCTAGTTAGTCTTCGTCACTTGTGGCCAGCCCTTGTATTATGATTGTAATAATCATGTCATTTTTGTCTGTGTCCTTTCTTTCTCTCAGAATGTATACCCTAGGCAACAGCCTTCAGAAACTTTTATTTGTGTTGTGTTCTGGCAATGGAATTTGTGAATATTAGGTTAGGCAGTTTGTTAATAATTTCTGTAATAGATCAACCAGCTCATGCATGTTATTAGTTAAACGTACGTATTCAGGTAGCATTGTCATTCGACAGCAGAAACTATTTAGTCTAAGAGGTTTCCTTTTTTTTTTTTTGTTATTGAAATCTATCATCTCTTATGTATACAACAGGTAGGGTGCCTAGACCAGTCACATGGAAGTGCCTCAGAGAACTGGGAGTGTATGAATATCTCATAGGCATAGGCAAGGTTCAGTTGCTGTACCACAACTGTAGCAACTATATGCGCATTGGGGATAGCTACTCAGAATGGGTTAATACCACACAGGATGTCCAACAATGGAGCACAGTCTCGCTAGTTGTTTTACGTCGCACCGACACAGATACGTCTTATGGCGAAGATGGGACAGGAAATGGTTAGAAGTGGGAAGGAAGCGGCCGTGGCGTTAATTAAGGTACAGCCCCAGACTTTGCCTGGTGTGAAAATGGGAAACCACGGAAAACCATTTTCAAGGCTGCCGACAGTGGGGTTCAAACCTACTATCTCCCGAATACTGGATACTGGCCGCACTTAAGCGACTGCAGCTATCGAGCTCGGTGAGCCCAGTCTCACCATTACTATTGTTGTGTAATACCATTACATGCAGGAACATATTTTAAGGAAGACTTACAATTGGTCTGCACTGAATTTAATGTTAAAACACTTCTTTATACAGCTTACATCACATCATAGGCATTTTACAAAAACATAGTGGCCGTTACTCCCTTCATTTTTTTTTTTTTTACCTCAAGTGTCCAGCAGGTGGAACTGCCAGCAAATGGCCGACAGTGTCGACAGCAAAGTCTGACATAACACACTCCCACCTTGAGTAGCAGGAGGCTACTCAATGATCAATCAATCAATCAATACTGATCTGCATTTAGGGCAGTCGCCCAGGTGGCAGATTCCCTATCTGTTGCTTTCCTAGCCTTTTCCGAAATGATTTCAAAGAAATTGGAAATTTATTGAACATTTCCCTTGGTAAGTTATTCCAATCCCTAACTCCCCTTCCTATAAATGAATATTTGCCCCAGTTTGTCCTCTTGAATTCCAAATTTATCTTCATATCGTGATCTTTCCTACTTTTATAAACGCCATTCAAACCTATTCGTCTACTAATGTCATTCCACGCCATCTCTCCGCTGACAGCTCGGAACATACCACTTAGTCGAGCAGCTCTTCTTCTTTCTCTCAATTCTTCCCAACCCAAACATTGCAACATTTTTGTAACGCTACTCTTTTGTCGGAAATCACCCAGAACAAATCGAGCTGCTTTTCTTTGGATTTTTTCCAGTTCTTGAATCAGGTAATCCTGGTGAGGGTCCCATACACTGGAACCATACTCTAGTTGGGGTCTTACCAGAGACTTATATGCACTCTCCTTTACATCCTTACTACAACCCCTAAACACCCTCATAACCATGTGTAGAGATCTGTACCCTTTATTTACAATCCCATTTATGTGATTACCCCAGTGAAGATCTTTCCTTATATTAACACCTAGATACTTACAATGATCCCCAAAAGGAACTTTTACCCCATCAACGCAGTAATTAAAACTGAGAGGACTTTTCCTATTTGTGAAACTCACAACCTGACTTTTAACCCCGTTTATCAACATACCATTGCCTGCTGTCCATCTCACAATATTTTCGAGGTCACGTTGCAGTTGCTCACAATCTTGTAACTTACTTATCACTCTATAGAGAATAACATCATCCGCAAAAAGCCTTACCTCCGATTCCACTCCTTTACTCATATCATTTATATATATAAGAAAACATAAAGGTCCGATAACACTGCCCTGAGGAACTCCCCTCTCAACTATTACAGGGTCAGACAAAGCTTCACCTACTCTAACTCTCTGAGATCTATTTTCTAGAAATATAGCAACCCATTCAGTCACTCTTTTGTCTAGTCCAATTTCACTCATTTTTGCCAGTAGTCTCCCATGATCCACCCTATCAAATGCTTTAGACATGTCAATCGCGATACAGTCCATTTGACCTCCAGAATCCAGAATATCTATCTGCTATATCTTGCTGGAATCCTACAAGTTGAGCTTCAGTGGAATAACCTTTCCTAAAACCGAATTGCCTTCTATCGAACCAGTTATTAATTTCACAAACATGTCTAATATAATCAGAAAGAATGCCTTCCCAAAGCTTACATACAATGCATGTCAAACTTACTGGCCTGTAATTTTCAGCTTTATGTCTATCACCCTTTCCTTTATACACAGGGGCTACTATAGCAACTCTCCATTCACCTAGTATAGCTCCTTTGACCAAACAATAATCAAATAAGTACTTCAGATATGGTACCACATTCCAACCCATTGTCTTTAGTATATCCCCAGAAATCTGATCAATTCCAGCCGCTTTTCTAGTTTTCAACTTTTGTATCTTATTGTAAATGTCATTGTTATCATATGTTTATTTTATTACTTCTTTGGCCTTAGTCTCTTCCTCTATCTCGACATTATCCTTGTAACCAACAATCTTTACATACTGCTGACTGAATACTTCTGCCTTTTGAAGATCCTCACATACACACTCCCCTTGTTCATTAATTATTCCTGGAATGTCCTTCTTGGAACCTGTTTCTGCCTTAAAATACCTATACATACCCTTCCATTTTTCACTAAAATTTGTATGACTGCCAATTATGCTTGCCATCATGTTATCCTTAGCTGTCTTCTTTGCTAGATTCAATTTTCTAGTAAGTTCCTTCAATTTCTCCTTACTGATACCAGCAAATACAAGCCTACAACTTACAAGTCAAATCTGTCAGGAACTCTCACTGCTCGACCACTTCGAGTAACAACTGCATCACCATTGTTGTCATCGTTTGGTACATCTGAAGAATCACAGTTTCTAGGGAGCACAATTGGGTCATCAGAAGACACTTCCAAGGATTCATTCCTTTGTATTGGACGTAATAACTCATCCTGACCAGTTCTGAGATTCACTGTTCTGATGACACCATCCTTACCTGGTATAACTTCAACTATATATCTCAATGACCAGTCTATATGCTTGAGATTGTCACACCCAATCAACACAACGTCCACCACAGCTACAGTACGGGTTCCCTCTTTTTCACGATGTAACACCAACTGTCCCAAATATTCACTTCTGAATCTATTCCTCAAATCCCTTTTCAAAGTTTGTCTGTACCTATACCTCCTTTTGAGGCTCTGTGTGTCTATCGCATCGAGATCAGGAATGCCAATCTCTCTTATATATTGCAGGAATAAAGAAGGGGGGAGGGGCACTAGATCAGAACCTTCTTCCATGATATTAGTCAAAGGTTGAGAATTCATCAAACTCTCACAGTCACATAATGACTGAGCTCGATAGCTGCAGTCGCTTAAGTGCGGCCAGTATCCAGTATTCGGGAGATAGTAGGTTCGAACCCCACTGTCGGCAGCCCTGAAAATGGTTTTCCGTGGTTTCCCATTTTCACACCAGGCGAATGCTGGGGCTGTACCTTAATTAAGGCCATGGCCGCTTCCTTCCCACTCCTAGCTCTTCCCTGTCCCATCGTCGCCGTAAGACCTATCTGTAGGATGTTAAAAGGTTTGTTTTTTTCACCTATTCAATACATAAAAAATTTTATAAATTAGGAATTTATTGTAGATTCCACTTGAGACATGATTCGCCCTTCATTGAGGGCATCATCAGTCAAAATATCACCTCAAGGTAAAAAATCAGGTAACTGGTTAGTAGTAGACATGTACAAATTAATACATATTATTAACAACATATAAAAATTAAGTATGGGAAAAAATTTGCATAAAAGTGATGGTTGAACATGTAGGTTTAGATGAAAAGTCAGCACCAATGCCTAAAAATAACAAAGTAGAGTTCTGCAGTGGTGCTCTGGAGAAACAGTTGATGCAATCATATGAAAATAAAAAGTTTAAAAAATATTTACAAGAAAACAATTAAGGGAGAAAAGGTGTAGTGTTTGGCATCAATGTTAGTAACCAAAAATTGATGTCAAAGGTTGGTAACTATACAGTATTTACATAGTTCAATTGAACAGTTGAGATAAAGTTTTTTAAAAATATTTACATTTAACATTCAGCGTAAATGTTTGTAATAAAAACTAATGTTAATGATTGGTAACTATATAGTAATTACATTATCTAATTGAAAGTTGAGAATTTACAATTATATACAAATTTACACAAGAGCAGCTGGTGCGCAAGGATAAAAAATTTTAGTACCAAGTGCGTCCTGATGTTTTAGAGGTTGGAAGAAAGAATTAGCATTGACATTTCAGAAATATGTAGAGCAGATTATTTTAGTTAAAAATCACCGGGGGTAGGGGAAATTTTTATAGCCAAATGAGGTTTTATAGGCATTAAGCTGAAAGTTTTCCAGTTGAAGCGCCGAGATCGGGACGGAGACTGGTCAGTGTGGCTGGAGGTTCATGGGTAATCCGTGCGTTTGAACGACAACAATGGTGACAGTTAAAGTGGGTAATTGCTAATTAGGAAAAATGTTGTGGGTTGAAACTTCTGCTTATTATTTTAGTTGACTTCTGTAGCATCGATTGTGATGTGGAGACATCGGTGTGAAATGCCGGTGAGACAAAATGATATTGTTCCGTGGAATAAAATAAGGCGGACTACGGGATGAAGTTGTTGGTCTTTACTGGTCTGGTGAGATAGAATAGAGTTGCTTGTGTTGTGGACTGCTGTGGAGAGATTAGAAAGTATACGGCAACTGCAGAGTCAGAGCGTTAAAGCTGAGGTGAGGCATCTTCTTATTTTGACTGCGAAGAGGAGCCGTAGTGGCCCGCCATATTTGTGCCGATGTGCACTGGGTTCCGGTGAGTTGTTGAAAGTTGTATTGTAAGAAGTGGAAGTTATCTGATGTGTCGCTGAGAGGTGATTGTTGATGAGTATTGGTGGACTAAGAAGGAGGCTCAGTCGGTAATACGCACATGCGGTTAGCAATGGCGGCGGGAGGAGTGGATAGCTTTGGGGGGGGAGGGGCATGGGCGGAGTCATGCGCAAAGGTGAGCTGTCAGAATGGAGGAAGTTAGAGTGGAGGGGCGAGCTAGTTGTGTATTGGGAGTGCAGGTTGATGTAGTGTTGGTTTATAAAAAGAGGGGGGGGGGGGGATAAGGAACCGAAAGTTACGTGGATAATATTGATGCCTTTAGTTAATGTGATGAATGTTATTTGCTTGTGTTGGGTGTTGTATTGTTTTTGAAGGTCGAGTGGTTCTTATTTCTCGTGTTGTATCGGTGGGGTCGTGGTGGAGGGGGGGGTGCTTGGGTGGGAGGACGTGTGGGCTTGCTGTCGTTGTGTGTGGGGGAATTGGTCGGAAAGGGGGAGGTGGGGGGTAGGGGGGTAATTGTCGACGTGCTGGGTGAGTTAGTTAATGTGGTATTGAAGATTTTAGACAAGTTGTTGCCTTGAAAATTTATTTTTTGTAGTAAGGTGGGAATTTGTTCATAAAGGGGGTTTTTTAAATCTATTATCTCGTTGAGGTTTTTATCCTTGTTGAAGTGTTGGTCTAGATAGATGTATAGGTTCTCAAACTCAGTCATTAGTTTGCCCTTCTCGACTTTTTTTAGGATTGTTACGTCTTGTTCTATTGTGGTGAAGTGGTGGCCAGTGTCCCTCATGTGGGTGCTCATTGCGGAAAATTTATTATGTTTTTGGGCATTGTAGTGTTCTAAATAACGGGTTTGGAAGCTTCGGCCAGTTTGTCCGATGTACGAGGAGTTGCATTGTGAACAGGTGAGTCTGTAAATACCTGAGCCCACGTAGAGGTTTCTTCTTGGGTTGACAGAGTTCTGGTTGAAAAATATGTTCTGGTTCGTGTTCTGCGTTTTGAAAGCAATGTTGACTTCGTGCTTTTTTAGGGGGTTGGCTATCTGGTGGATAACTGGATTAGTGTATGTGAAAGTTGCGTATTTGTGTTTATTGGGTTTTATTGGGGAAAGATTTGTTGTTAATTTTAGTTTTACTTTGTTGATGATCTTGTTGATCATGTTGGTGTTGAAGCCATTGAACTTGGCAATATCTGTTATGTAATCAAGTTCTTTTTTCAGATTGGTAGGTGAAAGGGGGATTTTTAAAGCTCTGTATATTAAACTGTAGTAAGGGGCTTGTTTATGGGAGTTTTGGTGTAAGGAATTATTGTTTATTGTTAGTGGGGTGAAGGAGGGTTTTCTGTGTATTTGAAACTCAAAAGCGTTGTCCATTCGTGTGATGTTGATGTCTAAAAAATTGATGGAGCCGTTGTCCTCATCTTCTTTTGTGAATTTTATGTTGTTGTCTAAAGTGTTTTTAGGAATGTGAGGATGTTGTCGCTGTTGTTGCACTGTTTATCGATGATTACTAGTGTGTCGTCGACATAGCGGAGCCGAAGATGAATACCATCGATGGAGTTTATAATTTTATTGTGTTCTAAGTTGTCCATATAGATGTTCGCTAGAATGCCAGAAATAGGGTCTCCCATAGCTAAGCCATTTTGATGGTAAATCTTGTTGTTGAATGTGAAGTAATTATTGTTCAATACAAAGGTTAATATTTTAATGAACTCATCAATTTCTATTTTGCTTAGTCCACTGTGTTTGGAGAGGTTGTTTTTTATGATGTTGATGGTTTCGAGAACTGGGATGTTCGGATACATGTTAGTGATGTCAAAGGAACATAGAATGTGGTTTGGTTGCAGTGTAAATTTATTCAGGGTTTGACATAGGTCAATTGAGTTCTTAATGGGGTATTTGTTGTTGAATTTGTAGTGTTTTTTGAGAAAGTAGTGTAGAAATCTTGAAGTTTTGTATGTTGGACTGCCTCTACTGTTGATAATTGGTCGGATGGGGATGTCTTTTTTGTGGGTTTTGGGTAAGGACTTGGCTGTGGGTAAAGTTGGATTCATGTTGACTAGTTTAAAGATTTCATGGTCATTTAAGAGGAAAGTTGAATTTTTGAGAAGGGTTTTCAAGTTGCGTTGTACTTTTGGTATAGGATCCTTGTTGATGGTGGTGTAGGTTGTGTCGGAAAAGAATTCTTCAGTTTTTTTGATGTAGTCCTGTTTGTTCATGAGTACAGTTGTGTTACCTTTGTCGGCTTTTGTTACTATAACGTTATTGGTGTTTATTTTGGTCTTTAAGGCATGGATTTGTTTTGAGAGGGTACTGTTTTTGTTGGTTTTTAACTCATTAAATAGGGAGGGCAGTTTCTTTTTTATTTCGTGTCTGATGTCATTTTGTTTCTCTGTGGTGATTTGTTTACTAATGTTGGATTCTACTTCTGCAATAGTGGTGGTTAGGTCATCGATAGTATTGGGGTTAGGCCAATTGTGTTTAAGGCCTCTGTTTAGGAGGTTCATTTCTATGTCAGAGAAGGTGGTGTCAGACAAATTGATGGTAGTAGGGGTGTTGTTTGAAATAATGGATGTAGTATCATTGTTCTTATTGTGGTTTGATGTGCTTGGTTTGGTTCCCTTCAGATGGGCTAGTTTGAGGTTTAATGTGTCTTGTTTCTTTTCTAGTACGTTGGTTAATTTATTGTCAGTATGTCTTAGGAAAGATTGCCATTCAAGAGGGGATAGGTGTTGTGCAAGGGTTAAATGTGTTCGATAAAGTTGTAAATTTAAGAATGATTTTTTCCTGTATAGTTGTTTAATCTCGTCCTTCAACCAGATGTTGTTGACTTTGTTTTGGGTGATAGTCGAGTTTTGAAACGGAATGCTTTTCCTTTGCAGTGGTCTCAAGAATTTGGGTACTAAATTTAGCTTAACACATTCTTTAAGGAAATTAATTTCTTTTGAAATTTTGCCGATTTTTACCTTGAGGTTTAGGTATTTGTTGGTTTTCACTGTAGCCTGGTTGGCTTTGACGTTGCAAGTGATAAAAATCATTGTTATCCGTATTGAAGATACTGAATGTAGGATGTTAAAAGGTTTGTTTTTTTCACCTATTCAATACATAAAAATTTTATAAATTAGGAATTTATTGTAGATTCCACTTGAGACATGTTTCGCCCTTCATTGAGGGCATCATCAGTCAAAATATCACCTCAAGGTAAAAAAACAGGTAACTGGTTAGTAGTAGACATGTACAAATTAATACATATTATTAACAACATATAAAAATTAAGTATGGGAAAAAATTTGCATAAAAGTGATGGTTGAACATGTAGGTTTAGATGAAAAGTCAGCACCAATGCCTAAAAATAACAAAGTAGAGTTCTGCAGTGGTGCTCTGGAGAAACAGTTGACGCAATCATATGAAAATAAAAAGTTTAAAAAATATTTACAAGAAAACAATTAAGGGAGAAAAGGTGTAGTGTTTGGCATCAATGTTAGTAACCAAAAATTGATGTCAAAGGTTGGTAACTATACAGTATTTACATAGTTCAATTGAACAGTTGAGATAAAGTTTTTTAAAAATATTTACATTTAACGTTCAGCGTAAATGTTTGTAATAAAAACTAATGTTAATGATTGGTAACTATATAGTAATTACATTATCTAATTGAAAGTTGAGAATTTACAATTATATACAAATTTACACAAGAGCAGCTGGTGCGCAAGGATAAAAAATTTTAGTACCAAGTGCGTCCTGACGTTTTAGAGGTTGGAAGAAAGAATTAGCATTGACATTTCAGAAATATGTAGAGCAGATTATTTTAGTTAAAAATCACCGGGGGTAGGGGAAATTTTTATAGCCAAATGAGGTTTTATAGGCATTAAGCTGAAAGTTTTCCAGTTGAAGCGCCGAGATCGGGACGGAGACTGGTCAGTGTGGCTGGAGGTTCATGGGTAATCCGTGCGTTTGAACGACAACAATGGTGACAGTTAAAGTGGGTAATTGCTAATTAGGAAAAATGTTGTGGGTTGAAACTTCTGCTTATTATTTTAGTTGACTTCTGTAGCATCGATTGTGATGTGGAGACATCGGTGTGAAATGCCGGTGAGACAAAATGATATTGTTCCATGGAATAAAATAAGGCGGACTACGGGATGAAGTTGTTGGTCTTTACTGGTCTGGTGAGATAGAATAGAGTTGCTTGTGTTGTGGACTGCTGTGGAGAGATTAGAAAGTATACGGCAACTGCAGAGTCAGAGCGTTAAAGCTGAGGTGAGGCATCTTCTTATTTTGACTGCGAAGAGGAGCCGTAGTGGCCCGCCATATTTGTGCCGATGTGCACTGGGTTCCGGTGAGTTGTTGAAAGTTGTATTGTAAGAAGTGGAAGTTATCTGATGTGTCGCTGAGAGGTGATTGTTGATGAGTATTGGTGGACTAAGAAGGAGGCTCAGTCGGTAATACGCACATGCGGTTAGCAATGGCGGCGGGAGGAGTGGATAGCTTTGGGGGGGAGGGGCATGGGCGGAGTCATGCGCAAAGGTGAGCTGTCAGAATGGAGGAAGGTAGAGTGGAGGGGCGAGCTAGTTGTGTATTGGGAGTGCAGGTTGATGTAGTGTTGGTTTATAAAAAGAGGGGGGGGGGGGGGATAAGGAACCGAAAGTTACGCGGATAATATTGATGCCTTTAGTTAATGTGATGAATGTTATTTGCTTGTGTTGGGTGTTGTATTGTTTTTGAAGGTCGAGTGGTTCTTATTTCTCGTGTTGTATCGGTGGGGTCGTGGTGGAGGGGGGGGTGCTTGGGTGGGAGGACGTGTGGGCTTGCTGTCGTTGTGTGTGGGGGAATTGGTCGGAAAGGGGGAGGTGGGGGGTAGGGGGGTAATTGTCGACGTGCTGGGTGAGTTAGTTAATGTGGTATTGAAGATTTTAGACAAGTTGTTGCCTTGAAAATTTATTTTTTGTAGTAAGGTGGGAATTTGTTCATAAAGGGGGTTTTTTAAATCTATTATCTCGTTGAGGTTTTTATCCTTGTTGAAGTGTTGGTCTAGATAGATGTATAGGTTCTCAAACTCAGTCATTAGTTTGCCCTTCTCGACTTTTTTTAGGATTGTTACGTCTTGTTCTATTGTGGTGAAGTGGTGGCCAGTGTCCCTCATGTGGGTGCTCATTGCGGAAAATTTATTATGTTTTTGGGCATTGTAGTGTTCTAAATAACGGGTTTGGAAGCTTCGGCCAGTTTGTCCGATGTACGAGGAGTTGCATTGTGAACAGGTGAGTCTGTAAATACCTGAGCCCGCGTAGAGGTTTCTTCTTGGGTTGACAGAGTTCTGGTTGAAAAATATGTTCTGGTTCGTGTTCTGCGTTTTGAAAGCAATGTTGACTTCGTGCTTTTTTAGGGGGTTGGCTATCTGGTGGATAACTGGATTAGTGTATGTGAAAGTTGCGTATTTGTGTTTATTGGGTTTTATTGGGGAAAGATTTGTTGTTAATTTTAGTTTTACTTTGTTGATGATCTTGTTGATCATGTTGGTGTTGAAGCCATTGAACGTGGCAATATCTGTTATGTAATCAAGTTCTTTTTTCAGATTGGTAGGTGAAAGGGGGATTTTTAAAGCTCTGTATATTAAACTGTAGTAAGGGGCTTGTTTATGGGAGTTTGGGTGTAAGGAATTATTGTTTATTGTTAGTGGGGTGAAGGAGGGTTTTCTGTGTATTTGAAACTCAAAAGCGTTGTCCATTCGTGTGATGTTGATGTCTAAAAAATTGATGGAGCCGTTGTCCTCATCTTCTTTTGTGAATTTTATGTTGTTGTCTAAAGTGTTTAGGAATGTGAGGATGTTGTCGCTGTTGTTGCACTGTTTATCGATGATTACTAGTGTGTCGTCGACATAGCGGAGCCAAAGATGAATACCATCGATGGAGTTTATAATTTTATTGTGTTCTAAGTTGTCCATATAGATGTTCGCTAGAATGCCAGAAATAGGGTCTCCCATAGCTAAGCCATTTTGATGGTAAATCTTGTTGTTGAACGTGAAGTAATTATTGTTCAATACAAAGGTTAATATTTTAATGAACTCATCAATTTCTATTTTGCTTAGTCCACTGTGTTTGGAGAGGTTGTTTTTTATGATGTTGATGGTTTCGAGAACTGGGATGTTCGGATACATGTTAGTGATGTCAAAGGAACATAGAATGTGGTTTGGTTGCAGTGTAAATTTATTCAGGGTTTGACATAGGTCAATTGAGTTCTTAATGGGGTATTTGTTGTTGAATTTGTAGTGTTTTTTGAGAAAGTAGTGTAGAAATCTTGAAGTCAACATTGCTTTCAAAACGCAGAACACGAACCAAAACATATTTTTCAACCAGAACTCTGTCAACCCAAGAAGAAACCTCTACGCGGGCTCAGGTATTTACAGACTCACCTGTTCACAATGCAACTCCTCGTACATCGGACAAACTGGCCGAAGCTTCCAAACCCGTTATTTAGAACACTACAATGCCCAAAAACATAATAAATTTTCCGCAATGAGCACCCACATGAGGGACACTGGCCACCACTTCACCACAATAGAACAAGACTTAACAATCCTAAAAAAAGTCGAGAAGGGCAAACTAATGACTGAGTTTGAGAACCTATACATCTATCTAGACCAACACTTCAACAAGGATAAAAATCCTCAACGAGATAATAGATTTAAAAAACCCCCTTTATGAACAAATTCCCACCTTACTACAAAAAATAAATTTTCAAGGCAACAACTTGTCTAAAATCTTCAATACCACATTAACTAACTCACCCAGCATGTCGACAATTACCCCCCTACCCCCCACCTCCCCCTTTCCGACCAATTCCCCCACACACAACGACAGCAAGCCCACACGTCCTCCCACCCAAGCACCCCCCCCTCCACCACGACCCCACCGATACAACACGAGAAATAAGAACCACTCGACCTTCAAAAACAATACAACACCCAACACAAGCAAATAACATTCATCACATTAACTAAAGGCATCAATATTATCCGCGTAACTTTCGGTTCCTTATCCCCCCCCCCCCTCTTTTTATAAACCAACACTACATCAACCTGCACTCCCAATACACAACTAGCTCGCCCCTCCACTCTACCTTCCTCCATTCTGACAGCTCACCTTTGCGCATGACTCCGCCCATGCCCCTCCCCCCCAAAGCTATCCACTCCTCCCGCCGCCATTGCTAACCGCATGTGCGTATTACCGACTGAGCCTCCTTCTTAGTCCACCAATACTCATCAACAATCACCTCTCAGCGACACATCAGATAACTTCCACTTCTTACAATACAACTTTCAACAACTCACCGGAACCCAGTGCACATCGGCACAAATATGGCGGGCCACTACGGCTCCTCTTCGCAGTCAAAATAAGAAGATGCCTCACCTCAGCTTTAACGCTCTGACTCTGCAGTTGCCGTATACTTTCTAATCTCTCCACAGCAGTCCACAACACAAGCAACTCTATTCTATCTCACCAGACCAGTAAAGACCAACAACTTCATCCCGTAGTCCGCCTTATTTTATTCCATGGAACAATATCATTTTGTCTCACCGGCATTTCACACCGATGTCTCCACATCACAATCGATGCTACAGAAGTCAACTAAAATAATAAGCAGAAGTTTCAACCCACAACATTTTTCCTAATTAGCAATTACCCACTTTAACTGTCACCATTGTTGTCGTTCAAACGCACGGATTACCCATGAACCTCCAGCCACACTGACCAGTCTCCGTCCCGATCTCGGCGCTTCAACTGGAAAACTTTCAGCTTAATGCCTATAAAACCTCATTTGGCTATAAAAATTTCCCCTACCCCCGGTGATTTTTAACTAAAATAATCTGCTCTACATATTTCTGAAATGTCAATGCTAATTCTTTCTTCCAACCTCTAAAACATCAGGACGCACTTGGTACTAAAATTTTTTATCCTTGCGCACCAGCTGCTCTTGTGTAAATTTGTATATAATTGTAAATTCTCAACTTTCAATTAGATAATGTAATTACTATATAGTTACCAATCATTAACATTAGTTTTATTACAAACATTTACGCTGAACGTTAAATGTAAATATTTTTAAAAAACTTTATCTCAACTGTTCAATTGAACTATGTAAATACTGTATAGTTACCAACCTTTGACATCAATTTTTGGTTACTAACATTGATGCCAAACACTACACCTTTTCTCCCTTAATTGTTTTCTTGTAAATATTTTTTAAACTTTTTATTTTCTTATGATTGCGTCAACTGTTTCTCCAGAGCACCACTGCAGAACTCTACTTTGTTATTTTTAGGCATTGGTGCTGACTTTTCATCTAAACCTACATGTTCAACCATCACTTTTATGCAAATTTTTTCCCATACTTAATTTTTATATGTTGTTAATAATATGTATTAATTTGTACATGTCTACTACTAACCAGTTACCTGATTTTTTACCTTGAGGTGATATTTTGACTGATGATGCCCTCAATGAAGGGCGAAACATGTCTCAAGTGGAATCTACAATAAATTCCTAATTTATAAAATTTTTATGTATTGAATAGGTGAAAAAAACAAACCTTTTAACATCCTACATTCAGTATCTTCAATACGGATAACAATGATTTTTATCACTTGCAACGTCAAAGCCAACCAGGCTACAGTGAAAACCAACAAATACCTAAACCTCAAGGTAAAAATCGGCAAAATTTCAAAAGACATTAATTTCCTTAAAGAATGTGTTAAGCTAAATTTAGTACCCAAATTCTTGAGACCACTGCAAAGGAAAAGCATTCCGTTTCAAAACTCGACTATCACCCAAAACAAAGTCAACAACATCTGGTTGAAGGACGAGATTAAACAACTATACAGGAAAAAATCATTCTTAAATTTACAACTTTATCGAACACATTTAACCCTTGCACAACACCTATCCCCTCTTGAATGGCAATCTTTCCTAAGACATACTGACAATAAATTAACCAACGTACTAGAAAAGAAACAAGACACATTAAACCTCAAACTAGCCCATCTGAAGGGAACCAAACCAAGCACATCAAACCACAATAAGAACAATGATACTACATCCATTATTTCAAACAACACCCCTACTACCATCAATTTGTCTGACACCACCTTCTCCGACATAGAAATGAACCTCCTAAACAGAGGCCTTAAACACAATTGGCCTAACCCCAATACTATCGATGACCTAACCACCACTATTGCAGAAGTAGAATCCAACATTAGTAAACAAATCACCACAGAGAAACAAAATGACATCAGACACGAAATAAAAAAGAAACTGCCCTCCCTATTTAATGAGTTAAAAACCAACAAAAACAGTACCCTCTCAAAACAAATCCATGCCTTAAAGACCAAAATAAACACCAATAACGTTATAGTAACAAAAGCCGACAAAGGTAACACAACTGTACTCATGAACAAACAGGACTACATCAAAAAAACTGAAGAATTCTTTTCCAACACAACCTACACCACCATCAACAAGGATCCTATACCAAAAGTACAACGCAACTTGAAAACCCTTCTCAAAAATTCAACTTTCCTCTTAAATGACCATGAAATCTTTAAACTAGTCAACATGAATCCAACTTTACCCACAGCCAAGTCCTTACCCAAAACCCACAAAAAAGACATCCCCATCCGACCAATTATCAACAGTAGAGGCAGTCCAACATACAAAACTTCAAGATTTCTACACTACTTTCTCAAAAAACACTACAAATTCAACAACAAATACCCCGTTAAGAACTCAATTGACCTATGTCAAACCCTGAATAAATTTACACTGCAACCAAACCACATTCTATGTTCCTTTGACATCACTAACATGTATCCGAACATCCCAGTTCTCGAAACCATCAACATCATAAAAAACAACCTCTCCAAACACAGTGGACTAAGCAAAATAGAAATTGATGAGTTCATTAAAATATTAACCTTTGTATTGAACAATAATTACTTCACGTTCAACAACAAGATTTACCATCAAAATGGCTTAGCTATGGGAGACCCTATTTCTGGCATTCTAGCGAACATCTATATGGACAACTTAGAACACAATAAAATTATAAACTCCATCGATGGTATTCATCTTTGGCTCCGCTATGTCGACGACACACTAGTAATCATCGATAAACAGTGCAACAACAGGGACAACATCCTCACATTCCTAAACACTTTAGACAACAACATAAAATTCACAAAAGAAGATGAGGACAACGGCTCCATCAATTTTTTAGACATCAACATCACACGAATGGACAACGCTTTTGAGTTTCAAATACACAGAAAACCCTCCTTCACCCCACTAACAATAAACAATAATTCCTTACACCCAAACTCCCATAAACAAGCCCCTTACTACAGTTTAATATACAGAGCTTTAAAAATCCCCCTTTCACCTACCAATCTGAAAAAAGAACTTGATTACATAACAGATATTGCCAAGTTCAATGGCTTCAACACCAACATGATCAACAAGATCATCAACAAAGTAAAACTAAAATTAACAACAAATCTTTCCCCAATAAAACCCAATAAACACAAATACGCAACTTTCACATACACTAATCCTGTTATCCACCAGATAGCCAACCCCCTAAAAAAGCACGAAGTCAACATTGCTTTCAAAATGCAGAACACGAACCAGAACATATTTTTCAACCAGAACTCTGTCAACCCAAGAAGAAACCTCTACGCGGGCTCAGGTATTTACAGACTCACCTGTTCACAATGCAACTCCTCGTACATCGGACAAACTGGCCGAAGCTTCCAAACCCGTTATTTAGAACACTACAATGCCCAAAAACATAATAAATTTTCCGCAATGAGCACCCACATGAGGGACACTGGCCACCACTTCACCACAATAGAACAAGACTTAACAATCCTAAAAAAAGTCGAGAAGGGCAAACTAATGACTGAGTTTGAGAACCTATACATCTATCTAGACCAACACTTCAACAAGGATAAAAACCTCAACGAGATAATAGATTTAAAAAACCCCCTTTATGAACAAATTCCCACCTTACTACAAAAAATAAATTTTCAAGGCAACAACTTGTCTAAAATCTTCAATACCACATTAACTAACTCACCCAGCACGTCGACAATTACCCCCCTACCCCCCACCTCCCCCTTTCCGACCAATTCCCCCACACACAACGACAGCAAGCCCACACGTCCTCCCACCCAAGCACCCCCCCCTCCACCACGACCCCACCGATACAACACGAGAAATAAGAACCACTCGACCTTCAAAAACAATACAACACCCAACACAAGCAAATAACATTCATCACATTAACTAAAGGCATCAATATTATCCGCGTAACTTTCGGTTCCTTATCCCCCCCCCCCCCCCTCTTTTTATAAACCAACACTACATCAACCTGCACTCCCAATACACAACTAGCTCGCCCCTCCACTCTACCTTCCTCCATTGTGACAGCTCACCTTTGCGCATGACTCCGCCCATGCCCCTCCCCCCCAAAGCTATCCACTCCTCCCGCCGCCATTGCTAACCGCATGTGCGTATTACCGACTGAGCCTCCTTCTTAGTCCACCAATACTCATCAACAATCACCTCTCAGCGACACATCAGATAACTTCCACTTCTTACAATACAACTTTCAACAACTCACCGGAACCCAGTGCACATCGGCACAAATATGGCGGGCCACTACGGCTCCTCTTCGCAGTCAAAATAAGAAGATGCCTCACCTCAGCTTTAACGCTCTGACTCTGCAGTTGCCGTATACTTTCTAATCTCTCCACAGCAGTCCACAACACAAGCAACTCTATTCTATCTCACCAGACCAGTAAAGACCAACAACTTCATCCCGTAGTCCGCCTTATTTTATTCCACGGAACAATATCATTTTGTCTCACCGGCATTTCACACCGATGTCTCCACATCACAATCGATGCTACAGAAGTCAACTAAAATAATAAGCAGAAGTTTCAACCCACAACATTTTTCCTAATTAGCAATTACCCACTTTAACTGTCACCATTGTTGTCGTTCAAACGCACGGATTACCCATGAACCTCCAGCCACACTGACCAGTCTCCGTCCCGATCTCGGCGCTTCAACTGGAAAACTTTCAGCTTAATGCCTATAAAACCTCATTTGGCTATAAAAATTTCCCCTACCCCCGGTGATTTTTAACTAAAATAATCTGCTCTACATATTTCTGAAATGTCAATGCTAATTCTTTCTTCCAACCTCTAAAACATCAGGACGCACTTGGTACTAAAATTTTTTATCCTTGCGCACCAGCTGCTCTTGTGTAAATTTGTATATAATTGTAAATTCTCAACTTTCAATTAGATAATGTAATTACTATATAGTTACCAATCATTAACATTAGTTTTTATTACAAACATTTACGCTGAACGTTAAATGTAAATATTTTTAAAAAACTTTATCTCAACTGTTCAATTGAACTATGTAAATACTGTATAGTTACCAACCTTTGACATCAATTTTTGGTTACTAACATTGATGCCAAACACTACACCTTTTCTCCCTTAATTGTTTTCTTGTAAATATTTTTTAAACTTTTTATTTTCATATGATTGCGTCAACTGTTTCTCCAGAGCACCACTGCAGATCTCTACTTTGTTATTTTTAGGCATTGGTGCTGACTTTTCATCTAAACCTACATGTTCAACCATCACTTTTATGCAAATTTTTTCCCATACTTAATTTTTATATGTTGTTAATAATATGTATTAATTTGTACATGTCTACTACTAACCAGTTACCTGTTTTTTTACCTTGAGGTGATATTTTGACTGATGATGCCCTCAATGAAGGGCGAAACATGTCTCAAGTGGAATCTACAATAAATTCCTAATTTATAAAATTTTTATGTATTGAATAGGTGAAAAAAACAAACCTTTTAACATCCTACATTCAGTATCTTCAATACGGATAACAATGATTTTTATCACTTGCAAGACCTATCTGTGTCGGTGCGACGTAAAGCAACTAGCAAAAAAAGTCACATATTGTAATCATCATCTCCTTGTAAGTAAGACATGACCTACCCAACATCATCTTCAATAAATCTTTGAGAAGGCATATCAAGCGCTCCCACCATCCATCCCACCAAAGTGCACCAGGGGAGATTAAAACTCCATTCAGTGAGCTTATCAGTGCTGTACTTAGATATGTCCCCCCAGTTCAGAGTTTTAAGCAAATTAGAAGCCCTGGTGAAGTTCGCCCCATTGTCACTGTAGATAACAGAACATTTTCCTCTCCGAGCTACAAATCGACAGAATGCTTGCAAGAATGCTGCTGTCAAAACTGATGATACTAATTCTAGATGGACAGCTCTAAACACCATGCAAGTAAAGATGCACACACACATTTTAATTCCACCTTGTAGATATAAGGGCCCAGTTAAATCCAGTCCAACAATCACGAACATGGCAGCATCCCGTACTCGATTGGATGGAAGTAGAGGTGAAATAACTTCGAGATGTCTTTCACTGTATCTTTTGCATATAGCACACTTGGACAAAGCTGATGTTATAGCTTTCTGATCGTTTAGAATCCAGTAGCATTCCCTGAGGTTATATAGCAGCATTTGCAATCCTACATGTCCTTGTATCGTGTTTTCCGTCATGATTAACCTCTTCAGCACCTCGTGTTGTGATGAAAGTACCGCAGGCAGACAAAAGTCTTTATGATCATCTCTGTAGGTGATCTTTGTTTTCAGCCTAATTATTCCTTTTTCATCATGAAACACTCTGAGCATTCGCAGTCTGTCATCCCTCAACCCAGAAAAGGAGTCCTCTTGAATAAACCAAACAACTCTTCTTTCTGCAGTGGCATACTCTTCCACAGTTAGTTTCCTTCTCTGACGAAGATTTATAGATAAATGGCTATTATGTATAAACCTTGGCAACCACCCCAACATGCAGACAATTTGTACAAAATTAGAGAAATATTTGAAATACCAGTCCTTTTGGTTCTCTGAAACCAAACAGGTAACATTCACAACAGTTAGGGATCTAAACTGTTCCATGTTGATCTCATCTTCTTTGAGATCATCATTGCAAGCAAACCACTTTCCTTGTGATTTCTTCAACAATGCAGGTCCCTCCCACCATCTAGAAGCAACTAATTGTTAGTTTTGCAGCCCCTGGAAGGTAAATGTGCAGAGTTAAGTTCCTCTGGGACATGGGTACTTCCAAGATTCAGAGTAAGTGATGTTCCTAATTTCATCAACTCAATTTTTAACAAAAACTGTACATTTGTCTCCCCTGGTAATCCATGCAATTACTGTAGTAGAATCGCTCCAGAACAAAGTCTTAACATTTTTCCACCCTAATCTGTCCAGAACTGACTTTGCAAGCCTTGCTCCTATGGTCGCAGCCATAAGTTCCGAACGAGGCATAGAAATCTTCTTTATAGAAGAGACTCGTGTCTTGGCCGCCAACAGATGAAGTTGAACATTGTCCCTTGTCTCTACCCTGAGGAAAAGTACTGCTGCAAATGCCTTTTGAATGGCATCACAAAAGGTGTGTAAAGTGCATTCCTCTATATTCACAGGTTTCTGTACCCATTGGGGGATGCCAATTTCTTCTAATTGAGGGAGTTCTTCATATCACAACAGAAATTAATATTTCTTGATAATATTGTTAACTTCTGTATCCCAATCAAATTCCATCTTCCACATTTTCTGGAGGAGCAATTTATGACACAGCATAACAGGCCAACTAAAACCTATAGGGCCAAACACTTTGTGAGAGATCGACAGGATTGTTCTCTTGGTAATGGTGTCAAAATGGAAATATCTAATCCAACTCATGTTAACTTTGAGTTCATCACTTCCTTGATTCCACAACAAACCCAGTACTGCAGAATAAGAGTTATCATGAGCACTCTGACACTTTTCACTTGTCCATTCCCAACACCTATATATATTTTCTCTGTACGCTCTATATGCCATAGAAAATAAATAAATAAATAAATAAATAAAGCTCGAATTTGGCCTTTGCTGTGACTTTAACCCATTCTAACATGACTGCATTGAGTTCAGCTTCAGTGTCAACACTAGAAACAACATTATCAATATAAAAACCGTGCAATAACTTTTCTTTAAGAGAATGATTTGAATCTTCATCTCTCAATAAATGGTGTTCGATTACAGATCCTAAGAGGAAAGGACTACACTTTCCACTAAAATCCACTCTTGCATGTCGGAATACCCTAACCTCCAGTTTTTCATAACAGTTCCACCATAAAAAACAAAGGAAGTTCCTGTCTTCATGGTGAATACCAATCTGTAAAAATGCTCATTTAATATCAGCAACCACTCCGATCTTCTTCTCTCTAAATCTTAACAGGACATTCGGGATGAGTTCAACCAGATATGGACCAGTTTCAAGATATTGATTTAAAGACGGAAAGCTGCCTAGTTTTGCCGAAGCTTCAAAAACAGGTCTGATTCTTGTAGTTGCACTGTTTTCCTTTACAACTGGTCTATAATATTAAGGTATCATAATGATAGAAACCAAACATGAACAGCAGTATTATAGTATACTAAATCAGTAGGCCTACTCTACAGGCTTGATTTTTTTACTTTTAGAAAATAAACAAGCTCGGTTTTAAAAAATGTTAATTTGGTGGCTTCTCAAATAAGCTCAGGAAGGCTACTGAAAAACTTCACAGAGTAATGCCATAAAGAATCAGTGCATACTTAGTAGACTTTGATGATTTACAGTGAATTTTAGTAGATCCTCTTGAACTCTATGAATCTATATCAGAATTCAAGTTGTAAAGTGTGTTAGAATGAGCTTGTCCATTTTTCAATTTATGCAATATACCAAATAGCTGAGGCTTTTTTACAAAGACCATCTAGTGACAGCACATTACAATACTGGTAGACCTGTATGGTTGGTGTTAAGGTGGGTAAGTTGAAGAGTATTTTCAGTGCTCTTTTCTGCAAGAGACTGATCTTTTCAAATTGTTATTTACTGCAACATGCCCAGATATGACTAATGTAATTCAAGTGGATTTTAATTACTGCATGATAAATACTGGTGCAAGAACACCACAGGCATGCCTTGGTTGAAGGAAGAAGGCCAGTGGGAAGATGGCTACCAACTGAGAGAGGATTTGGAGAGAAGAGAAAGGAATTGGAAGTTAGTGGTGAGAGAGAAGGCATTTCTGGACATATAACGATGGCAAAGACTCATTCAGCACCACCCGAACCAGCATGCTGATGATGATGATGACTGTTCTGGGGCTTCCATGGCTCACAGAGGAATAGGAAGTGCCTGAGTTGAATGGCTGGACAAGGAATTACTTAGAGTAGCATTTAACATAACAAAAGTGGAAAGTATATTTCTTTCCTTTTTCTAAATTGAGAGATAGAAAATCTGAATGAATAACAAAGAATAGAACAGGTTATTAATGATCTCATCAGCTCTAACAATATCAGGGACTTAGAAGTCCGGATATCAGGTACAAAACTTGGGATAACAACCAAGTTGTTAATTTACATAGAGAAGAGCATTATCGCTCTTCACCGGTAGAATATTTTACAAGAGCAAGATTTGTTTTGAGCAGGTGCACTACACAGGAATCCAAGCTCCAAAATGCCATAGTCTAGTCTCACAGAGGTAATCAGTTTCTTTTGATGCACTTTAGTGTTCATACATGGTTCGGCTTATCAGTTGCTCTGCAATAAGACTGATCACTGTTCCTAAATGGAACCAAAATGAAGAAGCAGTTACAGAATAAACAAGGGCATAATTGCCCATACTACATGGCCTTAACAGTAAAAGGAAAAGGTTGCACATAACTGGCCATAAACAAAAGGCAAGGAGGTGAAACACCAACACTCCTTATAGAAATTATTAGAAACCGAAATGGGCTTATGGCCCAAAGATACAGAGGCTAATCCCATACCACAAGGGGGTGAATAAAGAAGCCAAGACAAGATTTACAAAATTTTGTGGTTGAAAACTTTAGTCATCCAATGCAAGGTTGAATGGGAAACAACAGAGGGACACCCTCTTTGTTCATTTACATTACATATTTCCCTGTAGGGAATAGAAACAGAGTCCTCAGACTTTGCAAATAATCCTACATTTTAACCACCAAATTACAAAATTACATTAAAAGAAAAATGGCTGAAACCTTCCCCACAAACTACCCACAGGCACTATCTCATGTTTAGGTAAATTCTGCCATTACCTTGTATTGCTGGAAGTTCTTAAAGCAGGTTGCACCCCTGCTTCCTAGGCCTCCATCAAGTCACACTCCCAAGCACTGGATCAATTCTGATCAGACAGCCCTAAACTGCCCTGCTTTTATAGTTCTACAAGGGGAAGCTTCCAGAACTCTTTGCTATTAGGCTAGATTCCTATACACACTCCCGGTTTTGATAGGCCGGGGAAAATACTTACAATCCTCTGATAGGTAGATTGCAATCGAGGAGGAACCAGCTGAAGTGTTGACAGCTTTGGTACTCTAAAAAAACAATCCTCAGAAAAAAGTTTACCAACTCCTAAAATAAACATTACTCTATCAAGTGGTTAGTTTTTAGTCTGGGAGAGTGAGCTAGCAAATCCCTAAGACAAAATTATTTGGGAGTTAATAAGTTCAAGTCCATTGGCACAGATGGCTGTAGAGAAGGCGCCCAGTTTAAATAGTTGGGGAAGTTATAGCCCTGGTACAATGAAAATAACCAAAGCCAAATGCCCCAACTCACTGATGATTTTTGAAAGAAGTATTCTTTATAGTAGTGAGAAAGAAGTAACATTTTTATAGAATGTTTGCTGGTGCTATAATATGAAAACAAAGAACATTCGGGTATCCTTTAAACTTCCTGCCCCTTCTCATTTCCAGACACTAGTAGTATATGTAGCAATATAACAAAATGAGAAATAAGCACTGTGTTTAAATTTTTAATAAGTATGATGCAAGAGGTTTGCATAAGAAACATTTTTGTGAAGTTGTGCACATAAGATGCACCTCAAATTTTGACAATTGAAAGTTCCATAAAAAGTGTGGCTTAATCTTCAGTTCACTAGGATATTACAAGCAATAACACTGAGTGAGATGGCTGTGTAGTTAGGGGCACACAGCTGTGAGCTTGCATCCAGGAGATTGTGGGTTCAAACCCCACTGTCGGCAGCCCTAAAGATGGTTTACCATAGTTTCCATTTTTACATCAGGCAAATGCTGAGGCTGTACCTTCAGTAAGGTCACGGCCACTTCCTTTGCACTCCTAGGCCTTTCCTATCCCATTGCCACCATAAGACCTATCCGTGTCGGTGCAACATTAAAAAAAAAGAACTGGAAAAATTTCAAAGAAAAGTAGCTCAATTTGTTTTGGGTGATTTTTGACAAAAGAGTAGCATTACAAAAATGTTGCAAAGTTTGGGCTGGGAAGACTTGGGAGAAAGGAGACCTGCTGCTCGACTAAGTAGTATGTTGATATAGATGTTGATTCCCATAGGGAAACTGAAATATTTGTCCCGAATGAGTAAATTTATAATTCCAATATAGTTGGTCCATTATTGGAAATTATAAATTTTCCAGCTAACTCATTCCTGATGAGCCCAGCTTAGCACACTGGGGCAAAACACTGGCAACCAGGAATGATTTAGCTGGAAAATTTATAATTTCCAATAAGGGACCAACTATACTGGTATTATAAGTGGTATGTTCCAAGCTGTCAGTGGAGAGATGGCGTGGAATGACATCAACAGACAAATAAGTTTGAATGGTGTCTTTCAAAGTAGGAAAGATCACAGTATGAAGTTAAAGATGGAATTCAAGAGTACAAATTAGTTCAAATATAAGTTTATAGGAAGGGGGGTTAGAGATTGGAATAACTTACCTAGGGAGATGTTCAATAACTTTACCATTTCTTTGCAATCATTTAAGAATTGTCATTAATTAAATTCAAGATGTCACCTACACCAGGTCGTCAAAGTGCTAGATAAGAAATCTGCACCCATCAGTTTTATACAGTTTGCCAGTGTAATGAATCACAATGAAAAGACGGGAATACATTATGACAGTGCCACTTAACATACACGTTCTTCCTGAAACATTCGTAACATTTCAAAAAGACACTGAAATGCTAACCACATTCAGTCACGCTCAGTGTAATATGGCCGGAAATAAACCTTTATGAAGTGCAAGTATTCCACCGTACTCCCAAGTTTGAACAGTGAATAATGAAGTGTTAAGTAGCTACACATTCTGAAAATGACTGTGATACATGAAGGACGCAGGAAATTATACTCATGTCACTAAACTGTGTCATAATATTGAATGAGAAGGTGGGAGATGCAACAATTCCAGTGTGCAACAGACTTCAGCGAGGTAAGACAGGTGGTTTCCTTCCTAAAATATGTCCTAAAATGACCAATCTCCAAGTAAACCCATTCATTTGTAAGTTATCATGGCTGAAGATAAGGTTAAGGAACTTGTTCGACTTTGGGCAGCCACAAAATCTGTGTTTACAAGAGCAGAAAAGTTCCTTGCTAGTTACAATAATAACCCCCTATATGCTCAATTATACTGCTAATAATAAGAGTTGGCGTCTGACAGGTAAGGTTGGAGGGAGGAGCACTGCACGTGCCATTTCACGATGTTGCCACATTCCTGCATTCCTTTCTACATGCTCTTACCCCTCGCTTCCGGCTCACTTGTTCCCTCCTTCATTCTGACCGCTGTGATCTGCTGTAGACTACCTGGCCAGGCGGTGTCGTCCCATTTGCGATCACTCTTATACAAACAATCAGGTTCTTATCAGTGACAGTGACAGGTTTGGCAACTCCCAGCAAGACGAGCTGCCCTGAAGTGTTATCTCCATGGCAACTGCAGTCGCCCCACCCTCGTTTCCATGGCACCCACACAGCCACTCCCTTTATCCCACCTGGGCAGGCAGTAAAGTCAGATTAAACTTGATACGGGTGCATTGGGTGAAATATAATGACATTCAAGATGAGTTAGAAGCAGTTCAAACTGTTACTGATGAAATTAAGCAGGGGCAAATGGAAGATAAGTATTGCAATGTTGTTAGCTTCTTTCATTCTTCAGTGAAGAATGCTGAATCTAACCAGCACAGTAGTTTGGATCCATCAATAAAGATTAAGCTACCACAACTACCTATTCCTAATTTTACTGGCCAGTATCATTACTGGGTTACAATTAAAAAAACCTCTATGTCTCTTTTTGGTAACAATACGAATATTCCTAATATTCCAAAATTCCATTATTTGTAAGGCGCTATTAAGGGAGATGCTAGAAGAGTTATTCAACTACGAGAAGAATGATATAGCTTAGAAATCATTGGTTGAGAGATACGAGAATGTTAAGCTAATTATTAATACACACATTGACAATATAATGAAATTATTTTCCATGGAAAATGAGAACATAAGTAAATTGCGACAATTCGTAGATGTTACAAGAAGTAATTTAAAGGCACTAAAATCTATGAAGCTGGATACAAATAGCTGGGATGCAGTTATCATGTATGTTTTAGTGCAAAAACTGGATAGTAGAACAAGGAAGGAATGAGAGCTTCACATTTCAGATAGGCAGTTTCCAACTTTGCAGCAACTGTACTCCTTTTTAGAAAATAAATGCAATGCTTTAGAAAGCTCACAAGGAAGGATCAGAGTTACTGACCAGAAGTATGACAACAACAGGGCAAGTCTTAGCAAGAACCAGTCACAATTATTTGTTAGTGTCAAGGATCAATGTTCTATATGTAATAATTTCCATGCTGTCCACCAGTGTCCAGAATTTAAAGATTCACAGACTACTGCCAGGTATGAAATGGTTAAACACCATTATGTATAAATTGTCTTGGTAATGATCAGATGGTTAAAAAGTACAGATCCAGTGGAGGTAGAGTATGTGGCAAGTGGCAATCACTCCAAGTGGACAGCAACACAAGGGGTTATATTATACATTTAAGGAGACACACAGCATACCATGGGTACTGTTAGGAACAGCTAAGGTTAAGGTCAAGGATAATGCAGGCAATCGTCAATTGTGTCAGATTCTTCTTGACAGTGGTTCACAACCTAATTTTGTCATAGAAGGCCTTGTTAGAAGGTTAGGTTTAACTCATTGTCAGACAAGGGATCAAATAGCAGTAAAGGGTATTAACAATGTAACATGAACAGCCACTCACAGTCTTCAATTGGAATTAAGCTCCATATAGAGTAGCTATCGAACTAAAATAACGTGTTTGGTTGTACCACATGTTACTAATCATATGCCTACAGGACACACTGACATCTCTAAATGGATCCACCCCCTGGTGTAAAACTTGCAGAAGAAGATTTTAACAAGCCTGCTAATGTCGAATTCCTTATTGGGGCAGAAATGTTTTTGATATTATGCTAGAAGAGAAGTTTGAATGTAGAGGATTACCACTCCTTCAGAACTCACAATTAGGCTCCATACTTGCTGAGAAAATCCATCAGTCATATGTTCACAGTTGTAAAAGTGCCAGTCATGCTCAGTTCATACAGACGCATTACATCAACTAATGGAGTGATTCTGGGCTGTAGAGGATATTTCAAGTGGAACACTTACTCAGGAAGAGAAAGCTTGCGAACATACACAAAGTCTAGAGAATGGTCAGTATACAGAATCATCAGTCATTCGGCGGTCCTTTGACAATACAAAATCAAAGTTTTTAAGACTGGAATGGAAACTAAACTATGGTACCTGCCAGAGATGAAGGAAAGGTATCAGGAGTTCTTGCAACAATATGAAGAGTCGAGTCATATTCCACTAGTTGACAAAAAAAGATGAAGTATTTCCTGTTGTTGTTGTTGTTGTTATTGAAGGAAATATAAATATTAAATTACTAAGGTCATGATCAAGAGTAGCTCCTTTAAAGAAGCTATCGCTACCAAGACTAGAACTTTGTGGGGCTCTCTTACTTGCAAAATTGTATCATAAGACACAATGGGCATTAAAGAAGCAATTTCACAATGTAAGATTTTGGTCTGACTGAAGCGTAACCTCTTTGATTGTTTCTTCACCATCATGATGGAAGACATTTGTCACTGTAGATAATAGAACATTTTCCTCTGTGAGCTACAAATTGATGGAATGCTTGCAAGAATGCTGCTGTCAAGACTGAAGACTGAAGATACCAATTATAGATGTACAGCTCTAAACACCGCGCAAGTAAAGAGGCACACCCACATTTTAATACCAACTTGTAGATATAAGGGTCCAGTTAAATCCAGTCCAACAATCTCGAACACGGCAGCATCCTGTTTTCTATTGGATGGAAGTGGAGGTGAAATAACTTTGAGATGTCTTTCACTGTATTTTTTGCATATGGCACACTTAGACAAAACTGACGTTATAGCTTTCTGACCGTTTAGAATCCAGTAGCGTTCCCTGAGCTTATTTAGCAGCATTTGCAATCCTACGTGTCCTTGTATCATCTTTTCCATCATGATTAGCCTCTTCACTAGTCTGGCCCCCTCGGTGTAGGGGGCAATGCATCTGCCTGTCATCTGGCATCCCTGGGTTTATTCCCGGCCGGGTCAGGGGTTTTTAATTGTAATGATTTTAATTGTAATGGGAACTGGGTGTTTGTGATGTCCTTAATCTTCCTTTCCTCACACACAACATTACACACTAACACCATTCCAATTACACACAGCTTTATACAATATGGTGCCAGTAGGGGCAAAAGATCCACATCTGTCGATGCCCCGAACAAATAGCATTTTTAAAAAAACCTCTTCACTACCTATTGTTGTGATGGAAGTACTGCAGGGTGACAAAAGTCTTTATGGTCATGTACGTGATCTTTGTTTTCAGCCTAATTATTCCTTCATCATCATGAAACACTCTGAGTATTCGCAGTCTGTTATCCCTCAACCCAAAAAGGAAGTCCTCTTGAATAAACCAAACAACTCTTCCTTCTGCAGTGGCATACTCTTCCACAGTTAGTTCCCTTCTCTGACGCAGATCTATAGATAATTAGCTATTACGCATAAACCTTAGCAATCACCCCAACATGCGGACAATTCTTACAAAATTAGAGAAATATTTGAAATATCAGTCCCCTTGATTCTCTGAAACCAAAGAGTTAACATTCACAACAGCTGTGGATCTAACCTTTTCCATGTTGGTCTTGTCTTCTTTTGGATCATCACTGCAAGCAAATCACTTTCCTGCTGATTCTTTCAACCACACAGGTCCCTCCCACCATCTTGAAGCAACTAATTGTTTAGTTTTGCAGTCCCTGGAAGGTAAATCTGCAGGGTTAAGTTCCCCTGGAACCTACTTCCAAGATAAAGAATAAGTGATGTTCCTAATTTCATTAACTCGATTTCTGACGAAGACCGCCCATTTGTGTCCCCTGGTAATCCACGCAATTACTGTAGTAGAATCGCTCCAGAAGAAAGTCTTCACAGTTTTCCATCCTCATCTGTCCAGAACTGAGTTCACAAGCCTTGCTCCTATAGTTGCAGCCATAAGCTCCAAATGAGGCATAGAAATCTTCCTTGTAGGAGAGATGCATGTCTTGGCAGTCAACAGATGAAGTTGAAGATTGTCTCTTGTCTCCACCCTGAGAAAAATTACGGATGTATATGCCTTTTGACTGGCAAACTGCATTCCTCCATATTCACAGTGTTTTGTATCCATCATAGCAGGATGCCAATTTCTTCTAATTCAGGGAGTTTTTCATAGCACAACTGAAATTCTTTCTTGACAGTATCATCAACTGCTGTATCCTAATCAAGTTCCATCTTCCACATTTTCTGCAGAAGCAATTTTGGACACAACATAACAGGACAAGTAAAACCTATAGGGTCAAACACTTTGTGAGAGATCAACAGGATTGATCTCTTGGTAATGGTGTCAGAATGGTAATCTCTAATCCAACTCATGTCAACTTTGAGTTCATCACATTCTTGATTCCATAAAAAAGTCAATACTGCAGAATAAGAGTTCACATGGGCACTCTGACATTTTTCATTTGACCAATCCCAGCCCCTAAGCTCAAATTGGGCCTTTGCCTTGACTTTGACCAATTTTGACATGACTGCATTGAGTTCAGCTTCAGTGTCCACACTAGAAACAACATAACCACAATATCAACATAAAAACTGTGCACTAACTTTTCTTTCAGAAGAGAATGATTTGAATCCCCTTCTCTCAATACGTAAGCCTCTGTGGCTCAGGTGGTAGCACACTGGCCTCTCATCACTGGATACCGTGGTTCAAATCCTGGTCAATCCAAGTGAGATTTGTGCTGGACAAAGCAGAAGCAGGACATGTTTTTCTCCGGGTACTCTAGTTTTTCTCCGGGTACTCTAGATTTCCCTGTCATATTTCACTCCAGCAACACTCTCCACTAACATTTCATTTCATCTATCAGTCATTTATCGTTGCACCAGAGGAGTGCGACAGGCTTCAGCAGCTGGCACATTTCATAGCCTCGCTACTAGATGGGGGCTTCATTCATTTCATTCCTGACCCACTCAAATGTCTGGAAACAGTCTGTGGATTCTCATTTTCTCTCAATAAGTGGAGTTCAATTACTGCTGCTAAGAGGAAAAGACTACACTTTACACCAGAAACCACTCTTGCATGCCAGAATACCCTAAACTCCATTTTTCATAAGTTTTCCACAATAAAAAATATAGGAAGTTCCTGTCTTTGGGGTGTATACCAATCTGTAAATATGCTTGTTTAATATCAGCAACCACTCCTATCTTCTATTCTCTACATCTCAACAGAACATTCGGGATAAGTTCGATCAGATTTGGACCAGTCTCAAGACATTGATTTAAAGATGGAGAACTGCCTAGGCTAGTTTTACTGAAGCATCAAAAACTGGTCTTATTTTGTACTTGCACCATTTTCGTTTACAACTGGTCTATGCGTTAAGTAATGACCACATTGAACACATTCAGATTCAGGCACTTCTTGCATAATTCCCTCAACCAACCAGCCTTCAGACACTTCATTGTAATCTCAAAAAAGATCTTCAGATAATTTCTTCCTCATCGAACCCGGTTTTATATCAGCAAGATTGAGATTTGATGACAAGACGGCATGCTTCTCAGTCCAAGGCAGCCAAACTTGATATCAACCTTCTTCAGTGCGATGAACACTTTGGAGGAAATGATCTTTCACTGCAATTTCTTGTTCCTTCTTTGTAACTTTCTCTGCAGGATCCAAAATGCTTATTACATTCAACCTCCATAAATCAGTAATACTTGCCTCTTTAATAAACATGGAAGTTACAAGCAAGCCTTCAGTTTCTTCACTTCTCTTGTTATTAGGAATCTTTCCCATTAAAGTCCAGCTTTACCACAAGTAAACCACACAACAGCAATTCTCTTCTTCTTGTTAGAAGTTTGCCAGCCACATCTACTGAAATAAATATTTCTATAGGCCCCAAACGTGCCTCGTTATTGGTGACATCTATCTTCAATTTCTTCAGCTCATTCATCCATTCCCATTCTGTAACATGTGCAATGTCTCCACAGATCACTTCTCGGCCTAGAGCTCCAAAATTGTACCAAAATTCATCGTTCAGGTCCCCTACATGCACCCTATAAACTTCATTTTAATTCCATTGTATTGTCACACCAGCAAAAAGAGAATGTGAAATGGTTTCCTTTTGCACTGAATTGTAACCCAGCTTTAAAGCGGTCTTTCACAAAATGAATGACTTTTGGAAGCCAGCATCCACTAAAGCATGAACACATTCAGTCTTTCTATCAGATGTTATATGTTTACACGAAGGGAAGTTTACCTTAGGCGAAGTGGAGATATTTGCCAACATTACTTCCTGAGTTGTACTTTCTTTGCTGTTGCTAGCTTCTCTGGGGACAGCATGTTGTTTTTCTAACAACATGATTCCCACCACAAATTATACATTATATGATTTTTGCCTTACAATTCTTTACCATATGACCTGACTTCCAGACACATATAACAACGTCCCTTTTCCCTTAACAGTTTCTGTTTACTTTCCATCGACTTGTTTTCTAGCAGAGAAGCAATCTGCACTGGTATGATGCCCCTCACAAAAGGCACATTTGTCATCCTTGCATTGATTTGATGTTAACAACCCCATAGCATAAGGGTAGTTGATAAGTGTGTACATTGTAAGTGTGTGTGTGCAAGTGTCTGTGTGAGATAGAAAAGAGTACTGAAGTAATGAGCTAATAAGCTAATAAGCTGCATATTGTGTGGGTGTGTAACTTAAGCTTAATTTAGGAAATAGTATAGCCTAAGTAGTATAATTAGTAATAGGCAACCTTAATATTATTTGTTGTATTGTGGTTAAGTGTAAGAGAGGGCCGTGTGCCCTAACTTCACCACATGAAAGACGCCATAATAAATAAATAAATAAATAAATAAATAAATAAATAAATAAATAAATAAATAAATAGCTGTAGAAATGTTGTCATTTGAATCCTTCCCCATGTGCCTCAGTTTTATTTTTGTCCCTTCACACTTCAAGTCAAAACCAGATGTAGCAAGATTTATTTTCTGTTCACCCTCCACCTCCGACTTCAGTAATGTCATTAACCACTCCAGATGGTCTTTTGCAGTCGTAGCAGAAGTAAATGGAACACTGCATTGCCAAATTCTTAATAAGTCTTAGGGGAGGCACGATACAACAAGGGGAAATAATATAGAAGCACACTTGTTCCTTGTGACTTTGTTTCCAACCGATCATAAAGTTGAGACAATGCAATTCTGGATTTGGATTGTGAGGCCTTGTGTAAAACTAATCTCAACAGCTCATGTACACATAACAATGAAGATCTTCTTGACGGAACAAGATTTTAGGCTTTAATTACTTTGCTGTAATTTATTCGTGTTTTGGTGGGGAAACTCTCAACTACCTGCCTAGCATGTGATTCCTTTACTGTTGTCCATCTATACTGATATTATAAAGAGGAAAAATGTGTATGTTTGTTTGTAACAGATATATTCAAAAACTACTGAACTGATTTCAAAACTTACTTCAACTATAGAAAGCTACAGTGCCAGTGAGTAACATGGGCTGTATTTTATTTTCAAAACAATTCAAGGGGGGGGGGGGGGGTGTACGGGGCCAGATATAAAAGTACTAGGCTAATATATGTGAAATATCGAATTTGTCGTACAAGGATGAGACAAAGCTCAATTTAAGCCCCTTAATGCAAAGAACAAAACTCGGTAAGCCCTATGGGCCCAAAAACCATGTTTTAAGGCCCTAAAACCAACCATTATGGAGATATTGGCATCACACTACCCCTGCTCTAGGAATCGGATAAAGAAATGAACTTCCGTAACCATGGCAACGTCAGCTCCAATATTCTTGCAGCAGCAAGATTATCTACAATATATCACAAAAACCTAACATGTTACAGACATGAAAATTGGTATTTGCAATATCCTTTAAAAATAAAAGAACACAAATTTGTGTTTTCAGAAAATCCACTTAAGGGGTGAGGGAACAAAGCAAAAAAAGTGAGGAAGGGGTTGAATTCAGAAGTCCAAGGAATGTTCTTAATCAATGAGGATACATACATACATCTCAGAAACTGAAGATGTTACAGACGTTAAAACTGGTGCTTGGAATTTCTTTTAAAAATAAATGAACAGACTTTTTTTTGGAAAATCCACTTACGGGAGTGAAATAATAAAAAAGCGGATTAATTTTTTAAAAGTATCTTCTTTTTCTACTGCTTTTCCCACACCTGTGGGGTTGCGGGTGCAAACTGTGTCGCACATGTGGATTTGACCCTGTTTTACGGCTGGATGCCCTTCCTGATGCTAACCCTGTGTGCAGGAATGTAATTACTATTGCATGTTCCTGTTGTGGTTGGTGTGGTGTGTTGAGTGAATATGAAGATGAGAGTGTTGGGACAAACACGAACAACCTGCCTCCAAGCCAGATGAATTAATCACATGCGATTAAAATCCCTGTCCCAGCCCGGAATCGAACCCGGAACCCTGTGAACTGAAGCCCTCGACACTGACCACTCAGCCAAGGATTGGGGCAATTTTTATAATGAGTACATCTACAGTATAGCTCATAAACTTAACATGCTACAGACATGAAAATCGGTATTTGGAATCTCTTTTAGAAATAAAGCAACCCTTTTTATTTTGACTTAAAAAGAGGACTGTTTCTCATATGTAAACCTCTGTGTCACAGGTTCCAGATTTATTTCTGCCAGTAGCCAGGTCATCTTAGCCCCAAAAGGCAATGCCACAAAGGTGGTTTACAAAGAGGTTCTGGGGTAAATGGAATGCAATTATTCGGTGAGTTTTTATACTTTAGGGATTTTCAGATAATATCGTAGTGCAGTACCAAGGAGTAATGAATTTTTATCAACTCACCAAATCCTCGTGAGCACAGACGTGGGTAACAGCTAGTATTAAATATAGAAATTTATCCTCCACAGCTGTTTCAGTAGCTTCATCTATTTTAGAGAACTAACTCCAGAATGGTAGCCACTCCTTTAAATCTCCTCCAGAAGTGTGGAATTCTAACTTTAGCAACTTGAATTTCTTGGTTTGTTGGTTTCTAGACCTGCTACTAACACTACCCACTTCATATTCAGTTACTTGAACCTGTATTAAGGTTTAGATACTTTTTCTGACACACATCAGCCCCTTCTATTTCCTTGTCATTATCAGCCTCATCATCATCTAACAACAAATCAAGCACTTTCACATCCAGTTTTTTTCAAAATCACTATCTTGATTGATTGAACTTCCCTAATATTAACATTTTCTTCTCCAGCCAAATTAATAACAAAGTACTTGTCACTCTCCTTTGCTTCAGTAATTTATCAAGGCTTTCGCACTCCATATTCCACGTCGGTAAAACGATTATTCTTTCTTCAAGTCGTAAATGTCCTGTCATGGTTGCCACAAAATATTGTGCAGGAACATATTTTAAGGAAGATGTACAATTGAAAATGGAAGCTCAACTGCACTGAATTTAATGAAAAATCCTTTTTTACAGCCTACATCACTTCATATTTTACAAACACAACAGCCATTACTGCATTCAATTGTTTTATTCTGAAGTATCCAGTGAATAGCTGAAAATCTGTTGACTGCAAAGTCTGGCGTAACAACCAGTGTACGGGTAAATGCCACTCATTAGCCAATAAGTTAGGTACTGTAGTAAGGAAATAAATGTGTTATCTGGATTAAAACCATATATATATATATATATATATATTGAATAGGTGGAATAAATAAACATTAATATTTCTTTGACTTTATTGTACAATTCAGTACGGACCAAAATATGAGAATTATAATGTGTAAAGCCAGGCTTTCTGCCAAATTGCATCGGACTTCATCAGGGCATTTAAATGTATGCTTCCGATAGTGAGCAAAGAAATTCTTCGAAGGAATGTGGAAATCACAACTGTACTATCCATGGCCTCCCCACTAACTGGACTCAGTGATCATTCCGCTGTGCTGTGTTGGTTGGGTGGGAAGTTACTGATTCACCTTCCTCTGTCGACAGTTTCTTGAGTGCGTTGCACTGTACCATGGTGGTGTTATTCATGCATTTCTGGAGAACGGGTCTCCATGTACCTGATAACTTGAAGCCGTCTTCCCTGTTGATGTTATTTGGGTGCAGCTCTATCTCTATGGCTTCCTTTACAAGTCAAACATAGAAATTCTTTACAGGCGCGATAACCTTCGCCTTGTTAAAGAGGATTTTATGATATGTACTGTGAAAATATTCTGCTATGGCACACTGGCTTTTAGCATTTTCCATAGAAGATGAAAGAGTGACATTCTTGACCAACCTGATGTGTTCTTTTACCTTGGTGCTAACAAGCCTTTTTGTCATGCCAATATAGTTTTTAAAATTTCATGTGGCTATTTCTAGCCGAGTGCAGCCCATGTAAGGCAGACCCTCCGATGAGGGTGGGTGGCCTCTGCCATGTGTAGGGAAATAGGTGTTATTGTGGTGGAGGATTGTGCTATGTATTTAGTGTGAGTTGCAGGGATGTTGGGGACAGCACAAACACCCAGCCCCCAATCCATTGGAACTAACCAATGAAGATTAAAATCCCAACCTGGCCGAGAATTGAGCTCAGAACCCTCCGAACTGAAACCCAGTATGCTGACCATTCAGCCAACGAGTCAGACTGAAAAGTGGTGTGCCGCATTCTTTTGATAATGAACATCAACACTTTTTGAGTTTTGACTAAAGTCTTTTGATTAAGAAGTTTTAGGTAGAGAGATGACCACCTGAAATGGAATAAACAAGGAAACCGTACAGGAAGCTGGTGTGCTACTTAACAAGAAAATACATCAAAACCAGCTTGTTCAAGAAAATGAATGATTTATGAACAGTGCAAGTTTTCTCCCCTGCTGTGATGGCCACAATTGAATTTGTGAAGAACAACCATACCTGTTCTGTTACAGCTGTTGAACTTTCTAAAGCAGGCCCACCTGTTAATTTCATGAAGGTAATATACAAATTCTTCACTTGACATGTTATAAATGGCAGGACCCAAGACCTGCAGCAGAACAATCCAGATTGTATGGAGTTTTATTCTGCAGCCATTGTATCATTAGCATTCTTACAACAAGATTCCATTCATTATATCGAAAATCTTGAGAGTGAATGGACCCCTTTTCACTGTCACCTCTCTTGACTGTATTGTTGACCTCCTACAGAATGGATTTTTCTATGTCCTCGGTGAGAAAATTTTCAGGAGATCACATTGAAGTTGTTTTAAGCTGTGTAGGAGTGCGAGGAGGAAACAATGCAATTACTGATGCAAGAACAACAGGATAGTGAAGTCGGGACTTGTGCTTTGTTCTTGTAGCTGCCAATGTAAATGATGATATTGAATTTTACAGCTAAATCTTGCCAACCAAAAGTGAGAATACCTATGCAAAACATGAAAGTGACAAAATTGTTTTCCCAGATCATGTCTTCATTCTTTTGGACAATCTTGAACATCCAAATGATAATCTCCCAATCAGTCTATGGGACTCAAGCAGATACCTAGTTCATGTTGTTGACGAGGAGATGGAGCGTGTGTCAGCAACATCTCACTGGCTAGAGTTTTGGCACCACTAATAGAATTGATTATGCATGAAGACAGAGGAGGACTTCAATACCCAAAGCCTTGTTTCTTTGCCCTACTTAAGCATCTGCAGAAGTTCGTTGAAGCTGCTGTGTGCTATTGTCGGAAGTCCTCCAAACTTAGGAGCATAAGACATGGACTTTCTCCTTCTTCCCTTACAGAGTGCCTTCTGTTACAGTGTGATGTCAAAAAATATCAGAAAACTGTTAGTGATATTATCCTAACCAAGTTTGTAAGACCTCTATTAACTGATACTACATTGGCAAGAATACAGAAAGTTATCCACCCAATGTACCACTCCAAGTCTTCGTCCAGGGAAATCTTTATATTACGAGATGAAGAGGCCAACTACCGCTTTGTACATGTAATATTACTGATGTAATTTTTGAGCTTCAGTGAACACATGATTATACTGCATAGTGTTTTGTAAGCTGTCATTGTAATTATGTATTAAGAACATTGTGCGTCTTTCCCTGCCATCTAGCAGAGAATTTTGGCTTAATCTGTTTGTAAAAAGCCTCACATAGAGCAGGCAGTATAAGAGGATCGAGACAGCAGTGCTTGAAAGAAATCAGTGGACAAATCCACAGCTTCCTACAATCTGTGATCAATACAAGTTCAATGATGTCAAGAAAATTTCCACTATGACTTATGCCCAAATTCCCCTAATGACTTGTAAATGCCTTGTGTCATCAAATGAGATTAGGTGTTATATCAACAATCCTTTTCAAAAATTTCCTCCAAAACCTCACTTGATTCTTCAATTCTGAACCCCAGAAATCTCCAACAGTGGTCACATTTTTTCAAATCAGGTAAGTAACATATACTTGTAAATGGTACTGAGCTCATTTAGGGTCTTTTATCTCCTTGGTAAGTCCTTGTCAATTTCTTATTCCCTTGGTGCATAAAATGATCATCTTCTCTGTTTGCAATAAGCTAGCATGGTTAACAAAAGGCCATTTTTTCAGAATAACACAACCATTCATGTGTAAAATTCTTCCCATGCCATATTTTATAGTTACAATTAGGGCTCAGAAATTTATGACCTAAAAATTCTTGAAATATACATGCATTTATGCCCTAAAATTTACCAAAATATAACACTAAAACCCTAGAATGGGCCAATGATCTTAGATGTTAGGCACCTTTAAACAACAAGCATCAAACCCTAGAATTTTACCTAAAAATTGAAACGATAAACAAAACATGGTTCATGATGTGCGTTACTATGGTCACTTCCTAGTGTGTGAACAATGGGCAATGGCTGAGTGACCTAGTAAGTGGTCTTGAGATTTGAGATACAGTTGGTAATAATCGGGAGTGGCCATCTTGGACATATTCTGAGTCATAGCCCTCCTTGTACTCAGGCTGCTCGGATTATACGATCCGCTAGTGGTCCCTAAACCATTAGAGGAGAGATCCTCACTGGGACTATGTGTAAGTAGGGTAGCATCCTGCTTCACAGAATTTACCAAGCTCAGAATGTTTCAAGCAAGCCTCAGATCTATGGCAGTAACAGAGTCCCACTTCCATTTGACAGGCAATGGACTCTTTGGAAACAACTTGACCAATAAAATGGAATTCAATGGGGCTTATGGAAGAAAGAAAGTAGAACTGGGTGAGTCAGCAAAGAGGATGCGTATGGATGTGTTAGGTGTTAACAATATTCGGCTAGGGAAGATAACAAGGAAGAGATAGGAGATTATAAAGTGTACTTGACAGGTGTTAAAAAGGGAAGGGCAGAAACTTGGATCAGGAATACTATTGTATGCGAGATAGTTTCTGTTAGTCATGTGAATGATGTGGGTATATTTGCCAGTCGGAGGAATTTGGACGAGAATTGTCTCAGTCTATTCACCATGTTAGGGTGCACTTGAGGAGGAACTGACAAATTTTTTGAATCACTGAGGGCCTGTACTACGACTGTCAGGTAAACAGCCAGATACGTAGGCTGCAGTTTTGCAAACTAGAAGTTAAATATTTTCTTGCGTACTACCAATGGATTTTAACGACGGTGTTGTAATGCGGAAGATGTTGTAACATTTTTATTGGATTGGTAATAAGGTTACTGAAAACATAGTGAAATTTAGCACATTGGTATACATGTTCTTTGATGTTTTCATTTGTTTAGCACTATTCCTTTTGAAATTGTATTACTAGAATCCAATATCAGACTCTTTTTAAGCTAAATGTGGAAGTTCAGGTCAAAAACAGAATTAGGACTGAAATTTACACATACGAAGAAATGTTAAAATTAATTAACTATATAACGAAACTGAAACTGTTATAGAAAATGAAAAGACTGAAAATGTAACCTGGATGCAAAAGTTAAGATTCAGATTATGTATCTTTTTTTTATCTAGTTCTATTTACGAGGTCCGCTTCTGTGGTGTAGTGGTTAGTGTGATTAGCTGCCATCCCTGGAGGCCGGGATTCAATTCCCGGCTCTGCCACGAAATTTTAAAAGTGGTACGAGGGCTGGAACTGGGTCCACTCAGCCTCGGGAGGTCAACTGAGTAGAGGTTTGTTCGATTCCCACCTCAGCCATCCTGGAAGTGGTTTTCCGTGGTTTCCCACTTCTCCTCCAGGCAAATGCCAGGATGGTACCTAACTTAAGGCCACGCCCGCTTCCTTCCCTCTTCCTTGTCTATGCTCTCCCATCTTCCCATCCCCCGTAGGCCCCTGTTTAGCATAGCAGGTGAGGCCGCCTGGGCAAGGTACTGGTCATCCTCCCCAGTTGTACACCCTGACCCGGAGTCTGAAGCTCCAGGACACTACCCTTGAGGCGGTAGAGGTGGGATCCCTTGCTGAGTCCAAGGGAAAACCATGTTACGGCAAAAGTAAAGTTTATATTCGTAATTAATTTATTGTTTGCTCATCGAATAAGTAGTTAGTTTCTTTCTTTTCAATACAATGTGAGAATAGTAATTGACAAGCATTTATCTCACTTTAGTGTAAATACTTAATAGCAAGTTGTTATGAAGTCAAAGAAATATAACCTCCTTAACATCATCATTTGACAGACAAATCGCCATGAACAACGTCATATACCTTTACTGCGTATATGCGTTGCAGATAGATTTGGAATAGAGCCCACACCTTTGGCATGCATTCTAATAATTAGGAAATATATACAATCACCTCTAGTACCCTACCGACTAACATTTAGAAGGTTAAAAAATGTTAGACTATTGAGACTCAAACCCACAAAGAACTGCATAGCAGCAAACGATGTTGCCCTAACGACCATGGCTACATGAAGCTTGCTATTTATTTGCTTGTACACAACTCATATAGTCAGTAGCAACAAGCTGCTAGCTTGGGAAATCATTAAGAATTCTGTGACCGGGTGAGTTGGCCGTGCGCGTAGAGGCACGCGGCTGTGAGCTTGCATCCGGGAGATAGTAGGTTCGAATCCCACTATCGGCAGCCCTGAAAATGGTTTTCCATGGTTTCCCATTTTCACACCAGGCAAATGCTGGGGCTGTACCTTAATTAAGGCCACGGCCGCTTCCTTCCAACTCCTAGGCCTTTCCTATCCCATCGTCGCCATAAGACCTATCTGTGTCGGCACAACGTAAAGCCCCTAGCAAAAAAAAAAAAAAAAAACGAATTCTGTGATGGCTGGACAGGAAGCATGACATACTTTATAAATATACACATAGATTACATTGTAACAACTTAATTTTGTACAGCATCATGCAGATGTAGATTCATCCTGATGTGTAGCCGTCTTGATTCTTACAGTAGCGTCCCCGGAAGTCCCAGATAAGAGCGTTAACTGCCTTTACAACTTCGGCATAGCTAACCTCGAGAATATTCTCCCAGATTGCACATAAACGAAAGTCGTAGTACGCGTTTTCAACTGATCTTCCAGATAAATATGCAAACTGCCACATAAATTTAAACCGCACTTTTAACTGGCTGTCATAGTACAGGCCCTGAGTATATCTAAGTCATGGTCGACAACAAGGATAGGGTAGTGCTAATGGGTGATTTCAATGCGAGAGTTGGAAATAGAAAAGAACTAAATGAGAAGATGATGGATAAATGTGGGAAAGATATGGAAGCTAATAGAAAAGAGAAGCATTTATTGGACCCCTGCGCTAGTATGGGATTAGCAGTTACACATTCATTCTTCAAGCATAAGGCACTGGTACACATCTGAGGATATAAGCAGACTCATAATAGACTATATCATAACAGACTTTGAATTCAGGAAAGGCCAGGCTGAGTGGCTCAGACGGTTAAGGAACTGGTCTTCCGATCCCAACTTGGCAGGTTTGACCCTGGCTCAGTCAGGTGGTATTTGTAAGTGCTTAAATACATCAGCCTCATGTCAGTAGATTTACTGGCATGTAGAAGAATTCCTGCAGGACTAAATTTTAGCACTTCTGCATCTCTGAAAACTGTAAAAGTAGTTAGTGCGACATACAGCTAATAGGCCTAACAATAATAAGACAAGGAATTGAGGAAATCTGTTAGGAAAGTACTGGCATTCAGGGGAATTTTTGATGATGCAGACCATCTGATCTGTTATGAAGTAAGTATCACTAGGCCTAGAATAGAGAAAGTGAAATCTGTCTGCAGTTGAATAAGTAGAAAATATCCAGTACAAGGAAATTAGACAGAAGTAGATGGATATGATTAGTGAAAAGTTCTATAGAACAGGCAGTCAGCAGGCTCAGGATATGGAAGAAGAATGGGTGGCATACAGGGATGCTATAGTAGGAACACGAAGGGAATGCCTAGGAACAACTATATGTAAAGATGGGATAAAGCGAACATCTTGGTGAAGTGATAAAGTGAGAGCAGCTTGTAAACATAAAAAGAAGGCTTGTCAGAAATGGCTCCACACAAGGGCTGCTGCAGACAGGGAATTGTATGTAGATGAAAGAAACATAGCGAAACAAATAGTTGTTGAATCCAGAAAGAAGTCATGGAAAGATTTTGGTAATAACCTGGAAAGGCTACGACAATCATCAGGGAAAATGTTCTGGACAGTAATAATCTTAGAAAGAGAGGGAAAAGCAAAATGAATAGAGGTTTGGGTAAATCAGGTGAAATCATAATAGATCCCAAAGAATCATTGGACAGGTGGAGGGAATACTTTGAAAATCTTCTCCCTTTAAAAGGAAATATTCCTATTGATGTCACAAATAACCCAGCTCATGAAGAGGAGGACGATGATGTTGGTGAAATTATGCTTGAGAAAGTGGGAAAGATAGTAAATAAACTCCATTGTCACAAAGCAGCAGAAATAGATGAAATTAGACCTGAAATGGTGAAATATACTGTGAAGGCAGGAATGAAATGGCTTCACAGAGTAATAAGAGCAGCATGGAGTGTTGATAGGTACTTTCTGATTGGACAAAAGCATTAATTGAACCTATCTGTAAGCAAGGGAACAGGAAATATTGCAATAACTATCGAGGTAATTCATTGATCAGTATATCAGGCAAGGTGTTCATGACCTTATCAGAAGGGAGGGTGCGATCAGTAGTTGAGAGAAGATTGGATGAATACCAGTGTGGTTTCAGACCACAAAGGGACTGTCAGGATCACATTTTCAGTATGCGCGAGGTAAATGAAAAATGCTATGAGAGGAATAGACAGTTGTGTTTATGTTTCGTAGATCTAGAGAAAGCATATGACAGGGTAGCGAATGAAATGATGTTTGCCATATTGGAGGGACTATGGAAATAATGTTAGATTATTAAAATCCATCAAAGGCATTTATGTTGACAATTGACCTTTAATAAGTATTGATGGTAGAATGAGTTCTTGGTTCAGGGTACTTACAGGGGTTAGACAAGGCTGTAATCTTTCAGCTTTGCTGTTCATTGTTTACATGGATTATCTGCTGAAAGGTATAAAGTGGCAGGGAGGGATTCAGTTAGGTGGAAATGTAGTAAGCGGTCTGGCCTATGCTGACGAATTGGTCTTAATGGCAGATTGTGCCAAAAGCCTGCAATCAAATATCATGGAACTTGAAACTAGATGCAATGAGTATGGTATGAAAATTAGCCTTTCGAACACTAAGTTGATATCAGTAAGTAAGAAATTCAACAGAAATGAATGTCAGATATGTGACACAAAGTTGGAACAGGTAGATGATTTCAAGTACCGGTAATTAGGTTATGTGTTCTCCCAGGATGGTAATATTGCAAGTGAGATTGAATCAAGCTGGCCCCGTGGTGTAGGGGTAGCGTGCCTGCCTCTTACCTGGAGGCCCCGGGTTCGATTCCCGGCCAGGTCAGGGATTTTTACCTGGACCTGAGGGCTGGTTCGAGGTCCACTCAGCCTACGTGATTAGAATTGAGGAGCTATCTGACGGTGAGATAGCGGCCCCGGTCTAGAAAGCCTAGAATAACGGCCGAGAGGAATCGTCGTGCTGACCACACGACACCTCGTAATCTGCAGGCCTTCGGGCTGAGCAGCGGTCGCTTGGTAGGCCAAGGCCCTTCAAGGGCTGTAGTGCCATGGGGTTTGGTTTGGAGATTGAATCAAGGTGCAGTAAAGCTAATGCAGTGAGCTCGCAGTTGAGATCAACACTATTCTGTAAGAAGGAAGTCAGCTCCCAAATGAAACTATCTTTATATCAGTCTGTTTTCAGACCAACTTTGCTTTACAGGAGCGAATGCTGGGTGGACTCAGGATATCTTATTCATAGGTTAGAAGTAACAGACATGAAATTAGCGAGAATGATTGCTGGTAAAAACAGGTGGGAACAGTGGCAGGAGGGTATTTGGAATGAGGAGATAAAGGCTAAGTTGGGAATGAACTCAATGGATGAAGCTATACGCATAAACCAAATTCGGTGGTGGGATTGAGGCGAATGGAGGAGGATAGGTTACCTAGGAGGATAATGGACTCTGTTATGGAGGGTGAGAGAAGTAGAGGGAGACTGAGACCATGATGGTTAGACTCATTTTCTAACGATTTAAGAGGTATAGAACAAAATGAGGCCACAGTACTAGTTGCGAATAGAGGATTATGACAACATTAGTAAATTCACAGAGGCTTGCAAACTGAATGCTGAAAGGCATAACGGTCAATCATGATAAGGCATGCATGTATGTATATATGTATGAAGTGCATGTCATCATGGATAATGTACCACATAGAACGATCTCACATTCATAGTGCCAAGACATGGCTGACAGCAGAATGCCGAAGACTTCGGATGAATGCTTGACGGGCCTCCTCCACTCGCTCCATGATCTGCTGTGTCTTCCATCGCCCCAGGATTTTCTTCTTTGCACACAATGCAGTAATCCTGAATTGTTGCACCCATTATACTATCGTCTGATGTTCCAGGATGGAAATGGCAATGAAGGAGTCATTGAACAGTGGTGGGAGACTCTTTATTTTTTAAACACGACTCAATGACCAACGTTTGATGCTCCGAAATCCACAAGGCCATACTTCCTCAGTGTTGCACACACATACTTAGTTCCTGCAGGTACAACAGCAACGCTGTACTATGTGACTCAAATCAGGCTATTCATTCCGCCAGACCCTATATATGAGACTGGATCAAGGTGCAGCAAACCTAATGCAGCGAGTTCGCAGTTGCGAATATTCTTTAGGAAGGAAGTTGGCTGTCAGATGAAACTATCTTCACGAAGTCTTTCAAACCAATTTCTGTTCCCTGGAACATAATCGGAGGAATGTTTCTTCTCTCCAAGATATTTGGTTATATTTGGATCCTACTTTGAGGGGCTGCCTGACCGAGGCAGGAAAGGCGTGCTCGGTTCGCCCGGAAGGATGTGGGTTCGAATCCCCGTCAGGAATTCGTAAAATTTAAGAAACAAGATTTCCACTTCTGGAAGTGCACATGGCCCTGGGGTTCACTCAGCCTACAGCAAAAATGAGTAGGTACCAGGTTAATCCTGGAGCCAAAGGCGACCAGACGTAGAGCAAACCACTCTACCCCATCCAGTGCTGAGGTTACGAATAGTGGAAGCCTTTACCTTCCACCGCTCCAAGGGCCCTCATGGCCTGTAGGGAGATGACTTTGCTTTGCTATGGATCCTACTTTGATGGCTTCTGAATTTTTTTGGGTTGACTTTAAGGAAATTATTAACAGTCCAGTCTTGAATTCTGTTTAGGTCTTTGTTCACATTATTTATGGCCTGGTGAATGTCATTTGGGTCTGCATGTATGTATGACTGTATGCCATCTGCATATAAGTGCTATTTACAATTCTTTAGATTTTCTGGTGAGTCATTTAGGTACATGGAGAAGAGAAGTGGTACCAGGGCACTGCCTTAAATTATGCCTGCTTCTGTTTGTGCCCAGTTTGAGGTATCAGTGCCTACTGACACATATTGTTGACATCCTGTGAGATATGACTGCAGCCAAGTTAAAGGTGTAGGAGAAAAATTGATAGCTTTGAATTTTGCCAGTAATATGTCTCTGTCTACATAGTCAAATGCTTTTACTTAAGTCTAATAGTACTGGAACTGTTATTTGTCCTTCATCCATTTCTAATTGAATGTTATTGGTAACTTTTAGTAATGCTGTGGTGATGCTGTGGTTAGGTCAGAATCCTGATTGATTTCTGTCCAGTAGCTTGTGTTTCTGGAGAGAAATAGAGAATTGTTTGTGTACGATATTTCTTTTTTAGTATTTTACCTAGGCAGGTTGGTATACAAATTGGTTGAATGTCTTTGGGGTTGCTTGGGTCTCTTATTTTTCTAAAGGTCATATTATGGCACACCTCCATTCTGAAGGAAAAATCTCAGTCATGAGAGAAGTGTTTATAATGTTTGTGATTGTAGGTAGAACAAATTCCATAAGATTTTTTATCAGTGGCAAGTTTATTCCATAACAACCAGTTGTGTCTGATTTTATTTCAGATATTAAAGTCCTTACGTAATGTGGTTTAATGTGGGAAAGTTGAAATGGAATGTCTCTGTTTAGAAATCATTCTTTTTATCATTTTTTGATTGAGTGCTAAAATTTCTGGTGATGTGGGTGTCGTCTAGTGGTATATTTATTTTTGTTTCCTCTGTTTCCTCCCAGACTAATGCTGTGGAGAGATTTCCATACCTTGGTTGAGTTGTTGTTCTTCAGGATTTCATGCATGTGACGTATTTTTGTGTTGATGATCATTTGAGTTGTTCCATTACATCATTTTTTAATTTTTCAACATTTTTGACTGTCAGATATTTATTGGAGTGTTTACATGCTGCACTCTGTTAGCCATGGTGCTGGGACGTGTTTGTCGTAGAGAGTAATTAGTAATTTGTTGAAGAGGATAACCTTATAGTCTATGTTGTGTAAGTTTTGGATGTCAGGCGACGGTATGTTTAATGCATCTATACTAATACAGTAGAAGTCCGCTATAGCGAGTACGGCATATAACGAGAACTCCGTTATAGCGACGACTTTTTTCTGTCCCTTCAAAATTCCTATATTAAACTGTGTATCGTCCTTCGGTTACAGCAAGAACCCTATCACTGGCTCATCCGTTATTACGAGCGATTAAGCACGCGCAATTTTTTCCGTTTCCGATATTTATGCACCCCAGCGATGATATTGCATGCGATCTATTACCTTCGGCATCGTCTCCTCGCTATGTGCACTAGTGATTTCTCTCGTCGGCTTTCGAAGGTGATGTTGGATGGAAATTCTAAGTTCCCATGGAGGGAATTAGATTCTTTTCCACCAATAGAGCATATCAAAAATAAGATCAAAAATTAGATGGATGGCTTTTCCGGCGTTTGCTCTATTAACCAGCATTTCGTCTTAGGTCTGACACTAGACTCTTCAGAGTGGGATGTAAAGAAAATTTGAAATGAAAGAGAACATATTTTCGTAATAAATGCATAAATAACGTGTTCAAAAACGGTTGTTAACTCGTTAAAAATTAAGGCTGACTAAACGACCGCTTAATTTTCAGGCTTAATACTGCAATTAAGTAAGAATGGGATACACCTCGAGATATGGCAGAGTGCTTAATTGATTTCAGAGGTTAGTTTATGTTTTGTCACATCTGGTTAAATTACGGAAAGGCTATTATGAAAATTTATGGTGAGAAAGTTATAATTTCTCTACTGGCGCTTGAAGTGTGTTTTCATCATACATATAGTATGGTTAAGTTAGGATACGTGACGCAGTTTGAATAAGAAAACTGAAACGTTTGCAACAAAATGTGATCGATCATCTTTGGTATGGTATAGTTTTTTCACTTTGTGCATTTGCGAGCCTCTCTCTTTGACTTTCAAGGGCGATGTTGGAGTTGATTAGTAATATCCATCGACTGCTGTTCTCTAAAGAAAATTCGGGTGAGAGGCAGGCACGCTACACTTGGCCCGCGAATACCGGCATTTAGGTAATGATAGAGGACTATATGTGACTATAAGGTTTAGCAGAGAGTAAGTGAAAAGTAAATTGAAGTGTGGTATGGGCAGAGAATCAGACGGTAGGGCATGTTTAGGTCCAAGAACTTCCTTGAAGGAGACAGGAGGTTGAGGAATGTTGTCGGGTTCATTGGGACAAATTTCCACAAAATGTTCTCCAGAGATGGCAGCAATCTTATGTCCAAGAGTCCTGCACCACTCCCCTTCCAATAACTAAGCTACGAAAAGATTTCAAGATACTTGGAAGGAAAATGGTTGACATATCATGAATGACTTAACCTTTTTTCTTGATCCAGAGGCAAGTTCTTTGATGTTGGTTGCGTCTGATCATCACTTGAGTTCTTGATGTTTGTTGAGATATGGATGGAAGACCTTCCACTGGAACATCAGGCAGAGGGTATGCAGGTTTCAGTCTATCGATGGAGTATTTTACCTCCTTGTTCTTGATTGCAAGGGTAAAATATTTATTTGATATTTCAGTTACCCTACATGGCCCCTCAGAAGGTTTATCGAGAGATGACTTGATCTATCTACTCTGACGAAAGCAAGTCTGGAATTGTGAAGATCATTATGTACGAATGATATGTCTCGATTTTTATGACTGGAAAAAGCGAACGTCTTGGTGGAATGATGAAGTGAGAGCAGCTTATAAACATAAAAAGAATGCTTATCAGAAATGGCTCCAAACAAGGGCTGATGCAGACAGGGAATTGTATGGAGATGAAAGAAAGAGAGTGAAACAAATAGTTGTTGAATCCAGAAAGAAGTCCTGGGAAGACTTTTGTAATAACCTGGAGAGGCTAGGATAATCAGCAGGGAAATCTTTCTGGACAGGGATAAAGAATCTTAGGAAGGAAGGGAAAAAGGAAATGAACAGTGTTTTGGGTAATTTAGGTGAACTCTTAATAGATCCCAGGGAATCACTGGACAGGTGGAGGGAATATTTTGAAAATCTTCTCAACGTAAAAGGAAATCTTCCTGGTGGTGCTGCAAACAACCAAGCTCATGGGGAGGAAGAAAATAATGTTGGTGAAATTAGACCTGAAATAGTGAGTTATAGTGGGAAGGCAGGGATGAAATGGCTTCATAGAGTACTAAGATTAACATGGAGTGTAGGTAAGGTACCTTCAAATTTTACAAAAGCAGTAATTGCACCTATCTATAAGCAAGGGAACAAGAAGGATTGTAGCTAGAATCAAGGTATCTCATTGGTTAACATAAGAAATTTCATTTTTTGTCCATATTGAACTGAGAATTACAATAAATAAACTTTATATGTCCACCTATTCAATACAATAATAATGTTGTTATATAGCTGTTATTACAACATACTAATTATATACAGTACTAGTTTCGACGCATTTGTAAACAGATTGTTTACTGCACGTTACTTGCAATATGATCGGTCTATGGCCGTATGAGGTTCCACATTTGAACTGAGAAACATAGATCTTATATACACCTTAAGGAGCTACTTGTATGTTTCCACCTCATAGACCTTAGACATAGAAGAATTCCATCATACCTGAATTTTATCCAGCAATATTTACGATTTTAAGATGACTCTGCAGTTCGTGAACCGTAGTTGAATGGATACAAAATGTTTTAATAATGTAAACCGCATATCAAACTTCAGGAACTTACTACTGTATGTCCACAGGGACATCATTCAACTTGAGAACTGTTCAGTATATGTTTGACTCGCAAGTCTTCTACTTGTGCAATAAGTTTTTATTTTGTGTCATTATTTTTATTGTAGATTTCATTGCATTTTATATTATGCACTTTAAGGTACGTCATGAGTTTTATATATAATTTTGCCTATTTTCTGTTTCTTTGTACAGCTGAAGATGACACAAAAATGTATCGAAACTAGTACTGTATATAATTAGTATGTTGTAATTACATCTATATAACAACATTATTACTGTATTGAATAGGTGGACATATAAAGTTTATTCATTGTATCTCATTGATCAGTATACCCCACAAAATATTCACTGCCATGTTGGAAGGGAGGCTGTGATCAGTGGTGGAGAGGAAATTGGATGAAAATCAGTGTGGTTTCAGACCACAGACAAGCTGTCAGGATCAGATTTTCAGTATGCGGCAGGTAACTGAAAAATGTTACGAGAGAAATAGACAGTTGTGTTTATGTTTCATAGATCATGAGAAAGCATATGACAGGGTACCGAGGGAAAAGATGTTCACCATACTGGGGGACTATGGAATTAAGAGTAGATTATTAAAATCAATCAAAGGCATTTATGTTGACAATTGGGCTTCAGTGAGAATTGATGGTAGACTGAGTTCTTGGTTCAGGGTACTTACAGGTGTTAGACAAGGCAGCAATCTTTCACCTTTGCTGTTAGTAGTTTACATGAATCATCTGCTGAAAGGTATAAAATGGCAGGGAGGGATTAAGTTGGGTGGAAATGTAGTAAGTGGTCTGGCCTATGCTGACGACTTGCTCTTAATGGCAGATTGTGCCGAAAGCCTTCAGTCTAATTTCCTGGAACTTGAAAATAGGTGCAGTGAGTATGGTATGAAAATTAGCCTCTCAAAGACAAAAGTGATGTCAGTAGGTAAGAAATTCAACAGAATTGAATGTCAGATTGGTGATACAAAGCTGGAACAGGTAGGTAATTTTAAGTACCTATTTAGGTTGTGTGTTCTCCCAGGATGGTAATATAGCAAGTGAGATTGAATCAAGGTGTAGTAAACTAGTGCAGTGAGCTTGCAGTTGCTATCAACAGTATTCTGTAAGAAGGAAGTTGGCTCCCAGATGAAACTATCTTTACATTGGTCTGCTTTCAAACCAACTTTGCTTTATGGAAGCAAAAGCTGGGTGGAATCAGTATATCTTGTTCATAAGTTATAAGTAACAGACATGAAAGTAGAGAGAATGATTGCTGGTACAAACAGGTGGGAACAATGGCAGGAGGATACTTGGAATGAGGAGATGAAGCTGTACGCATAAACCGACTGTGGTGGTGGGGTCATGTAACATGAATGGAGGAGGATAAGTTACCTAGGAGAATAAGGGGCTACGTTATGGAGGGTAAGAGGAGTTGAGGGAGACCAAGACGACAATGGTTGAATTCAGTTTCTAGTGATTTGAAGATAAGAGGTATAGATTTAAATGAGGCCACAGCACTAGTTGCAAATAGAGGATTGTGGCATGTTTAGTAATTTCTCAGAGGCTTGCAGACTGAACGCCGAAAGGCATAACAGTCTATAGCCGAATGATAATATATGTTATTTGTATTCCTGCCTGTTTTACAACATTTAAATACATAAATGCCTGGGTTGTGCCCGTGCTTCTTAGATATGATTCTTAGATTGTTTATACAGCAGTATAGAGACACCCATGCCACAGTCGCAAGAACATGAACTCTGAATTTATTTTGCTTGTACCGAGCAATTGGCTGCGCATTTTGGGGCACGTAGCTATCAGCTTGCATTTGGGAGATAGTAGGTTCGAATCCCACTGTTGGCAGCCCTGAAGATGGTTTTCCGTGGTTTCGCATTTTCACACCAGGCAAATGCTGGGGCTGTACCATAATTAAGGCCACAGCTGGTTCCTTCCTATGCCTATCCCTTTCCTGTCCCATCGTCGGTGTGATGTAAAGCAAAATGTAAAAAATAATAATAATAACATTTTGCGTCTACTTTAATTTATTGTAATTGTAATTGAACCCACAGTTTTTGTTGTTTTGCTGTTTCAAATCTGCTGTGTTTTGTTTTATTTTACTTGTCAATGGATGCATTCCTGGTGTTGTGAACTAAAATAGTTTGAATTGGTTCAACTCTGATTATTTGTTTTAAGAATAATAATAAAAATCAATATAAAATGTTAGCCTATTATTTATGTGCGGAATGTGGGAATGTGCCAAAAAGCTATCATGAGCAGCATTCAGGAGGAAAACCCAGGAAAAGGAAGAGAAAGCACACCAATCTTCCTTATTAATGTCAGCTTGGTTGGGAGGAAATAAAGAAAGTGAGTGCATTATTAGTCAGATTAGTCAGATAATTAATGTCAGATAAGATATGTTGGAATCATCATGATTTTGACTCATCGTTTGTTTCAATTTATTTACCCCTGACAACAGTCCTCATATTCCAAGAGTTTTTCATTTTCAGTTGTAGTCTTGTATATTTAGGTGTGCTGCATATGAGTCAAAGTTCGTGAAGTGATCACGCTTTTCACCAACGTATGTATATGAAATGCAGTGGTTGTGTGATATTATTGAAGTACTAATCAAAATATATCATAGTTATAAATTTCATAAATTTTGATTATGTTTAAAATTAAGAAGTTTTTCAAAGAAATGCTGCATAATAATATATTTATAACTTTTATAATAAATGGATTTTGCAAACATATTTATAACTGTAAATTGAGGAATTAATATATATATATGTGTGTGCATTCATAATCAAAGGGACCACTACTCGGTCAACAGTTCACGAAATAATTGCAAAAGCCACTCAAGGGAGTAAAATGTCAAATTTTTGTTTCTGAAGCCTATAATATCAATATAGCTGGTCTCTTATTGGACATTAAACATTTTTCCAGCTAACTCGTTCCTGGATGCCAGTGTTTCGCCCCAACTTACTCGTTCACGCTCACAGCTGCGCAAACTTAAGATGACTCGGATATCTTATCTTATGATAAACCCTAGGTGGGAAGTTTTAAAGGTAATAGGTTTCATAAATATCTTGTCTGTTCCAAACATTTCCAATACCGATGCAGTCTTTCAGTGTATTTCATAGTGTGGTGTTTTCCTTATTATTCGTATAGTTGTGAATTTAAGTTTATTAAAAGGTTTAAAAATATATTAGGTCCTAAAAGAAAGAGTAATAATTCTCATTATTTCAGGGCCTAGTGATGCAGCGGATATTATTGTGAAAGCTTTAAACAATATGCAGACAGTGACTTGCCACCGGAACTATCGAGTGTTATTTCAGATTACTTCAGTGCACCCCTTAAGTTTGAAAGTGAAAATTCTGGTGAGGATAGTGATTTTGAGGAAATTGAACCTTTTGAAATTTCCACAACAGATGAGTTGCAGGAGGACTCTGCTGACATGGACGTAACTAATCTACATGATGTTCCCAAAGTTCAAACAGCCTCTGAATATAGGTTAAAGAATTTGTAAACAAGGGTTGTGGCTGTACAAGAAATTGCACTGGTCGTTTTCCTGAAAACTTCATTCACTCTTCAAGAATAACATGTGAAGAACTGGATTACAATTGTGGAGAAGACGTCAATCACTACCACATATTAATGATGGGTGCGAAGAATGCTTTAGTACAAAATCAGCCAATGATGACAGCGACTAAGAGAAAAAATTATGACAGGAAAGAAACTTACTCAACTTATCACTTCAGAGGGCAGGTGTGTCAGTCATTATTTCAATTTATATTCGCTTGTGCCTCTAAGAGGTTAAAAAATTTAAAGTAACAATTCAAGAAAGAAGGGTTACAGCCTAAAATTCAACAAAACATATTAAAGACTTCTCAGATGAAATCTATTCCTTTTTATGGTTTTAAACATGCTGTAAATTTTATGAATAATTTCAGTGAATAAAATGCACTTGTCATGCCAGGCCAGATCCCTACAAAACGAAGAAGCGATCACATGCTTCTCCCAACCAGAATGCCTAAGAAGTACGTTCATACATTATAAATAATTAGAGAGAATTCCTGTATCACTCTCATCCTGGTGTTCCATCTGGCGTACATTTTTCAGTAACACAGTAGTTCAGAAACCCAAAATTGATCTTTGTATAACTTGTCAATCACTACTGATCTGCATTCAGGGCAATCACCCAGATGGCAGATTCCCTATCTGTTGTTTTCCTAGCCTTTTCTTAAATGATTGCAAAGAAATTGGAAATTTACTGAACATCTCCCTTGGTAAGTTATTCCAATCTCTAACTCCCCTTCCTTAAATTAATATTTGCCTCAATTTGTCCCCTTGAATTCCAGCTTTATCTTCATATCGTGATCTTTCCTACCTTTAAAGACACCACTCAAACTTATTTGTCTACTGATGTCATTCCACGCCATCTCTCCACTGACAGCTCAGAACATGCCACTTAAAGTCAAAGAAATATTAACGTTTACCGGTATTTAATCCCACCTATTCAATACATAAATGATTTTAATGAAGAATTAAATCTTATGAAGTAACTTATAAGGACCAGACATGTTTCACCCCTTTTCTTAAGGGCATCTTCAGCCTTAATCTCAAACCTGAAAGATAATAAATCAGGACCCTGATTGCTCTTAATTGTAGTTTTTTAAGATAAATGACAAATTATAAAAGTGAGGATGATGTAGGTTCATGTATCAAAAAATGAGCGAGAGGAATGACAGCAGTTAAGATATTCTTGTAATAAAGCCTTTATAAAGCCTTACAAACAGTCCTAATTTATATAATTTTATGAATGTCCTTGTCTAAAAATGTGGTAACAAGTTGCATATTAGCAGTTCTACAAGAACACAATTATTGCTGTGTCGAATCTTGTTATATGGTGCCCTGTATTGGTTGAGGGCATAAGAAATAAATTTGGAGCCTAAACAGTTCAATATTTAGAATAATGACGAAAAGTGTTACTGATTACTCCAAGTGGAGTTTAAGTAAATTTCAAAGCTAGTTTCTTTTTCATTAGAGAATTCTGCCACCCTCCCAAATTACCCTGTAGGAGCGAGGGAAATGCTTGATAGTAAGAAGCCACAACTATAAAGTTCTATGAGAACACACTTAATTCTACTAAAAGGCACCCTGTAAAGGTTGAGGGCATAAGAAATCAATTTAGAGCTTAAACAGTTTGATCTTTAGAATAATGACGAAGAAAAGTGTTTCTGATCACTCCAAGTGAGGTTTAACTAATTTAAAGTTGTTAGTTTGTTGTTAATCTTGTGTGATGAGATAAGTCTGCAGTCTCCTTAATTCTTAATTAAAACCACTCTTTATGTATTGAATAGGTGGAATTAAGTTAAATAAACATTAATGTTTCTTTGACTTTAACGTACAATTCAATACAGACCAAAATATGAGAATTATAACGTGTAACATGCCACTTAGTCGAGCAGCTCATCTCCTTTCTCCCATGTGTTCCCAGCTCAAACTTTGCAACATTTTTGTAATGCTACTCTTTTGTCAGAAATCACCCAGACTCTAGTTGGGGTCTTACCAGAGACTTATATGCCCTCTTATTTCCATCCTTACTACAACCCCTAAATACCCTCATAACCATGTGCAGAGATCTGTACCCTTTATTTATAAAAATATTTATGTGATTACCCCAATTAAGATCTTTCCTTATATTAAGACCTAAGTACTTACAATGATCCTCAAAAGGAACTTTCACCACATTAAGACAGTAATTAAAACTGAGAGGACTTTTCCTATTTGTGAAACTCACAACCTGACTTTTAACCCCGTTTATAATCGCACCATTACCTACTGTCCATCTCACAATGTTATTGTGGTCATTTTGCAGTTGCTCACAATCTTGTAACTTATTTATTACTCTGTACAGAATAACATCATCTGCAAAAAGCCTTATCTCTGATTCCACTTCTTTACACATGTCATTGATATATATATATATAAGAAAACATGAAGGTCCAATAATACTGCCTTGAGGAATTCCCCTCTTAATTATTACAGGGACAGATAAAGTTTTGCCTACTCTAATTCTCTGAGTTCTATTTTCTAGAAACATAGCCACCCATTCAGTCACACTTTTGTCAAATCCAATTGCACTCATTTTTGCGAGTAGTCTCCCATGATCTACCCTATCAAATGCCTTAGATAGGTCAATCATGATACAGTCCAATTGACCTCCTAAATCCAGGATATCTGTTATATCTTGGTGGAATCCTACAAGTTGAGATTCAGTGGAATGACCTCTCCTAAACCCAAACTGCCTTCTATCAAACCAGTTATTAATTTTGCAAACATGTCTAATATAATCAGAAAAAATTGCTTTCCTAAAGCTTACGTGCAATGCATGTCAAACAGACTGGCCTGTAATTTTCAGCTTTATGTCTATCACCCTTTCCTTTATATACAGAGGTTACTGTAGCAACTCTCCTGGGCCGATGACCTTCGATGTTAGGCCCCTTAAAACAACAACCAAGCAACTGTCCATTCATTTGGTATAGCTCCTTCACCTAAACAATAATCAAATAAGTATTTCAGATATGGTACTATATCCCAACCCATTGCCTTTAGTATATCCCCAGAAATCTTATCAATTCCAGCTGCTTTTCTAGTTTTCAACTTTTGTATCTTCCTGTAAATGTCATTGTTATCATAGGTAAATTTTAAAACTTCATTAGTATTATTCACCTCCCCTATCTGGACATTATCCTTGTAACCAACAATCTTTGCATACTGCTGACTGAATACTTCTGCCTTTTGGGGATCCTCGCATACACACTTCCCTTGTTCATTAATGATTTCTGGAATATCCTTCTTGGAACCTGTTTCTGCCTTAAAGTACCTATACATACTCTTCCATTTTTCACTAAAATTTGTATGACTGCCAATTATGCTTGCCATGATGTTATGCTTAGCTGAGTTCTTTGCTAGATTGCATTTCCTAGTAAGTTCTTTCAATTTTTCCTTACTTCCATAACCATTTCTAACTCTATTTCTTTCCAACCTGCACCTCTTTCTTAGTCTCCTTACTTCTCTGTTATAATATATTGGATCTTTACCATTTCTTACCACCTTTAAAGGTACAAACCTATTTTCACATTCCTCAACAATTGCTTTAAACCCATCCCAGAGTCTGTTTACATTTTTATTTACTGTTTTCCACCGATCATAGTTACTTTTTAAAAACTCCCTCATGCCTGTTTTATCAGCCATATGGTACTGCGTAATAGTCCTAATTTTAATATCTTCCTTTCTTTTACATTTATTTTTTACTACCACAAAAACAGTTTCGTGATCACTGATACCATCTTTTACTTCGATTTCTTTATAGAGCTGATCTGGTTTTACCAGCAGCACATCCAGAATATTCTTTCCTCTAGTTGGTTCTGTCACTTTCTGATTCACACGCCCTTCTCATATTAACTTATTTGCCATTTGTTGGTCATGCTTCCTGTCGTTTGCATTACCTTCCCAATTGACATTTGATAAATTGAGATCACCCTTGTAGAAGCAATCAAACTGAAATATGGAAAATGTCAATTATGGATGAGGAGGAAAAAAGAAATGTGATGGAGAAGGCTGCACAAAATCTTAATCACATCCAAGCAGGGTGGACTGCTTATAAAAACACCAAAGAAAATTGTAGAAGAGGGATTGAACAACTGGAAACTGCTTTGTCTTTTGGGCCACATAGCTTTAACACACACAAAGGCACATTGCATTATAGTTTTGATTTTGCCCAACAAGTGCACAGGGCCGATGACCTTCGATGTTAGGCCCCTTAAAACAACGAGCAAGCAAGCAAGCAAGCAAACAACAAGTGCACTTACCATATGATCCACAACAAGTTGGACCCATTTTCTTTCTTACAGGCTACAAAGTGAGTCTCTTTGGTGTAGCATGTGAACCATTTAAAAAATTCATTTTGTACATTATTCCAGAAACTTGTATTGCAGGTAAAGGAGAAAATACTGTCTTATCTCTTGTACATCACTTCAAGGAAAATTTTTTGTTTGGTGAGGAGCATTTAGAATTCCATCCTGATAACTGTGTTGGGTAAACTAAAAACAACATCTTAACGAGATTTCATTTTTGCCAGTGGGATGCATGAAATTTCAACCTGATTTGTATTTTGGAGAATCCCAGAAAAACGAAAGTGCAGTTTTGAAGACGTGAAGTTGTCAGGTTTCCAGCACGTCGTGATTCCTGTTGCTGTTGACACAGAATCTGGAAATGTAACAATTCCTACATATGACTGGCGAAACAAGTTCCGTGCTGGAATGAAAAAGAAATTCCACAAATAATCCAGATACATCACTTTGGGAACGGTATATGAAAGAACATCCTGGTGTAGTGTTGACAAAAAAGTCCATAGTTTCTGACTAGGTACCCTACACCATCAATCCAGAAGATCCACTGCCTGACTTCAGTGACCTTCCACAAGTCATCAAACCTCAAGGACTTAGCATCCATAGACAGATGTATCTCCATGAAAAAAATAGACCCTTCGTATCAGAAGATAAGAAAGATACACTATGTACTGCTGTAACATCTTTCCCTGCTCCAACAACACCACCACCAACCAACTCAAGTGAACATTTTATGGAGCCAGCTTCTGTTTCTCCTCCTCTGCCAGTAATTACACCATCATCAACTTCTTCAAAAAGTGTAACGCCTAAAAGAACAAGTAAGGCTCTGAAGAGAAAACCATCAACTCTAAGAAAATTAGGCTCCAATGAGAAAACCATCAACTCTGAGAAAATTATCTACAAAAAAATTGAAATGGCATATGGCTTTTAGTGCTAGGAGTGTCCAAGGATAAGTTCGGCTTAACAGATGCAGGTCTTTTGATTTTACACCTGTAGGCGACCAGCACGTCGTGATGAGGATGAAATGATGATGAAGACAACACGTAAACCCACCCCCATGCCAGCAAAATGAACCATTATGGTTAAAATTCCTGACCCTGCCGGGAATCTAACCCGGGACCCTTGTGACCAAAGGCTAGCACGCTAACTATTTAGCTATGGAGCCAGACATTATCCATAAAGAGTGGTCTCAACCCACGTGAAGCTGCTGAGGAGAGGTAGGACATCAGGACCAGACCGTGAAATATGCCCAAATTGCAGGAACATGAATAACAGATATTCCTGTCTAATACTGGCTGAGATTAATGATCATTAATGTATGAGGTATTTTTGTAAAGAGCAGTAGTGTTGCAATTAGTTGTCTCCAGTGATCTTCTGCAAGTCACAAAACCTCAGAGACTTAGCATCAAATAGTAGATCTCCATGAAAAAGTTAGACCGTAAATAATAACTGTTGGTAATATTCATTTAAAATTATCTACATCAGAATATCGGTGAACATGAAAATGTAAATGCCATCATAACTTCCAAATAGTTTAGTAGTTGAGTAATTTTTAAACAGCTCTACTGAAAAAAGTTATGAAATCTTATGCTGTAACATTACATGCTAACGAATGAAAACCTACAACCTGTTTTCAAGTCTTTGACCGGGTCAGGGATGGAATGAATGAAGCAGATATAGGCTATTAGTACGATGGGGTTGCCACTCCCAAAGTGATTTATTAATGACTGATAGATGCTATGAAATTAGAATGGAGAGTGTTGCTGGAATGAAAGATGACTGGGAAAACCGGAGTACCCAGAGAAAAACCTGTCCCGCCTCTGCTTTGTCCAGCACAAATCTCACATGGAGTGACCGGGATTTGAATCACGGTATCCAGCGGCGAGAGGCCAACGTGCTGTTGTCTGAGCCACGGAAGCTCCTACATGCTAATTTAAGGCCTTAATTTCTTTCAGAGGCATTCAATTCAATTCAATGATATTACAGTAGTTACATACTCTGGAACACGACAGTACCTTTATCTCAATACTCGACATGTGGTCCCTTTTCATATGCACACACACATTTATTTTGAACTGCTGTATTTCTTGTAAGTTGGTGAAAAGTGTGACCACTTCACGAACATTGACTCATATGCTATCTATTTTTATTTTATACTTCAAGTTAAAACCCATTACGGTATTATGTTAGAATAATTTAAAGAAAGTTTTGAAAACAAAGGTTTTTAAATGTGAATTTCCTGAAAACTGAATATTTGATAATAATATCCGAAATTTGATTACAGCAAGCCAGTAGCTCCCAAAGTGTGCACCGCGTTGCCCTCAGGGCCTTGGCTATCTCGTATAGGGGCGCTGTAAACTATTAGAAAATTTTCATTATTTTACTTCCATTTTCAGTTCATTGGAATATGACATGACATCTATAATTTAACGATATCCAGTGTCCACTGTAATTTCAAAGGTTCCATAAAAATTAAACTGCTCTTTTAGTACAGCTGGGGAAATCATTTAACTAGGTTCTATTTTTATTTCAGATAAGAGATAGACAGGAAAGCAGAATTATATTCAAACAAGTGTCTATGGATGAGTATCAACTACTATCAAACTCTTCAAAGGAGGAAGCGAAACCAATATCTTTTGAAGCATGGGATTCAGGGTCTACTTCTGCTGCAGAGGAAGTACTGGGAACTTCAAATAAGCGTACAGCTAGGACTTTTACTCGTGAGCCCTCTGCAGGTCAACATGAATACCTATTTGATTTTGAGGATCCAGGGACCTGCCCAGTAAGGGATTTCAGAGACACAGAGATGCCTGGTTGTTGAAAAATTATTAAGCGAAGGCAAAATTGAACCAGACATACATGATTCTCTTTGAAAGGGAAGAAAATTATCCAAAGACTGGTTTTATAAACAGCTTCCTAATGGACAAAAGGTGTGCTGTTCATGGTTAGCCTGTAGTAAATCAAAAAATGTTTTGTTTTGCAAACCATGCAAACTGTTTTATGACAACTTATCTGAGAACATTTCTTTTTGTATGGCTAAAGATAATCTCACTCTGCCGAAAAAGTTAAGTGGAAAGATTTCAGAACACGAAAACTCATTGAGCCACAAAAAATGCTTTTGCTCTTGGGAAACATTACAGGCATTGCTAAATAAAGGTGGCATTGATACAGAGTTGCAGCAACAAGCATTGCAAGAAGCATTGTCGTTGTTGATGTGATTCTGCATTTTGAAAAACAGGGCAGCCCTTTTAGAGGTTCAGATGAAAGCCTTGATCTTGATGATTCAACATGTGGAAAGATTTTAAACATCATCGACTTACTGTCTCACACCATCCCGCACTGAGAGATTACATAAGTCATCACACAAAAGGTCAAATCGGCTGTTTTTCACATGGCATCCAAGATTGACTTTGTCTTTGTAAGTCTACATTTATTTTTAATTTACATGAAATATTTTGCGTCGTTTAAGAATATAGATTGGTAAAGTTGATCTTTAAGTTAGGCCCAGGGCTCTATGCTTTTTTAAATTTACATCTGTATTAATGTATGATTTAATTTGTATCCTACCTGTTCACCTATTCATTAATAAAAGAATAATTGGATCGAAAAGAAGACAACAAAATACTTTCCTATCATGTTTAACTGCACTCCTGATGCAAGTCATTTTGAGCAAATGTCGCAGATTATCAGATGTGTAAAATTCAATGAAAGTGGTGCAGAGATTTGTCAAAGTTTCATTGACATTTTAATGATTAATATTGCAGGAAATCAAAACTGATGGGTTGGAGTTAAAAAATTGTTGAGCCAATCTTATGACAATGGTGCTAAGATGGCTGTAAAGTAAAAAAGTGTTCAATTTCATTTACAAGAAAAAGAAAATAACTATGCATACTTCATGCATTTGGTTGGCGTGAACACTCCAAGTGCGTCGTGAGGGGCGGAAACTTATTTTGGAATACTAAACTGTCTCTATTCGTTCTTTGTATCGTCTACTAACAGATAGGAAATTATGCTGAATTAAGTGCAGTTATCTCTAAAGCTATGGAGGTCTACTAGATGGTCAACAAAGAGGGAAGATGTAACATTTGTGTACAAACATCTTAAAGATACAATCAATGCTTTAAATGAACTTATATCTAGTACAACATCCACCCCTGAGACTACAACAGAAAAATTTGAAAAATATCAGTACTTCTGAATTTATTACAGCTTCTTGTTTTTGGTTCAAGCAGCTAACACGAATTGATATTGTAAAGAAACTTTTACCAAAAGAGGATATCATCATTGACCATTGACCAAAATGTTAACTATATCAACCAACTTACTGAGGAGTTTCAGGAAACTCGAATGAACACTACAACTGTAAGGCTCAATTTGGATCCTTGTTCAAAGAGGTGTGGGAACAGAAAAAGAAGAGGATGGTAGACAAAGAATTTATAATGGAAGCTGAATGGCTGAAAAAAAAAAAAAGTTCCACAACACGATCGTAGAAATAGTATACCATATCCTTAATGAACTTAGCAGAGTTTGGGAGTTACAAAATATAAACAATTTGTTTGGGATTTTTCATTGGGCTCAGCTGCAGGCATTAATGGACGATGACATTAAAATCTGGGCAATGCAGTTAGCCAATATATATAACAATGACCTTAATAAGGATGAATTAATAATAGAACTGCACAGTTTTAATTCATTGATTTAATATCAACCATTAAAACAGCAACTCCTGCAAGAAGTTTGACCTTAATTTTCCAAAACGGAGTACAGGATGCATATCTAAACATTACAACTGCACTTAGGATTTTTATAACAATGCCTGTTTCAGTTTTAACAAATGAAAGGGTTTTTAGTAAATTGAAACTAATAAAAACATAATTAAAAACAGGGTAGCACAACAACACCTCAAAAACTTGAGTTTTAACAGCATTGAACATCAGTGTCTAAGATCTCATGCTATAATATTATTAAAACTTTTGATGAAAGAAAAGGTCATGAAAGTAAGTTTTATGTTAAATATTTTTCATATTGCTTCTTTGTTTCAGTAAATATGTCCAGATTCTTTTTTTTTAAATATTTAACTTTGAAGAATGGTAATAAAATTACATAATATGAAATAACCTTTCTTTTACTACTTCTTTGCTACTTTGTAGGTATAATTTTGGTTGTGTGTTATTAGTTGAATCATCTACCCAAAGGAAAGTTCATACTGAATATTTTTTAGGAATTAAATTTATCCAATAATTTACTGAGCTCGATAGCTGCAGTCGCTGAAGTGTGGCCTGTGTCCAGTATTCGGGATTTAGTAGGTTCGAACCCCACTGTCGGCAGCCCTGAAAATGGTTTTCCGTGGTTTCCCATTTTCACACCAGGCAAATGCTGGGGCTGTACCTTAATTGAGGCCACGGCCGTTTCCTTCCCATTCCTAGCCCTCCTGTCCCATCGTCGCCATAAGACCTATCTGTGTCGGTGCGATGTAAAGCAAGTAGTAAAAAAAAAGAAAAAATCCAATAATTTAATGCTTATGTTGATAAAATCGTGGTATGTTAAAATAAAAGTAGACTTGACTTTGTAGGTCTATGTTTATTTTCAATTTAACATGAAATATTTTGCATTGTTTAAGAATATTGATTGTTTAGAAACAGCTGTTTCTTGTTATGCTGGAATATATGTTCACATTATTTAGTTTATACTGAGCATACTTCTCCTATCTCAAATTTGTTTAGATTTAAGTATTCGTGGTCCTCAATAAATAAATATTTGTTTAAATTTAAGCATTCGTGTTCCTAAATACATTATTTACTGAGCTCAATAGCTGCAGTCACTTAAGTGCAGCCAGTATCCAGTACTAGGGAGATAGTGGGTTCAAACCCCACTGTCGGCAGGCCTGAAAATGGATTTCCGTGGTTTCCTATTTTTGCGCCAGGCAAATGCTGGGGCTATACCTTAATTAAGGCCACGGCCGCTTCCTTCCCATTCCTAGCCCTTTCCTGTCCCATCGTTGGCGTAAACCTATCTGTGTCGATGCGACGTAAAGCAACTTGTCAAGAAAATATATGTTAGTGTGTCCCTGAGTGCCGTTTCTTGATATGGAGCCGGGAATGAGGTGAGATGAATTCATATCGAATGTTTTACGGCCGGATGCCCTTCCTGTTGCCAACCTCAGTTGAGGAGGTAATGAACATGAAATCATCATCATTATCATCATCATCATTATTTAAAGGCTTTACCTTGTTGCTGGAAACATTGATTTCTTCTCTCTGCGATCCTTTTCATCTCTCCATAACCTTGGCATCCCATCACCTTAACTACCTGTTCAACGATCTTCTTCTGTGGTTTCTCTCTACCTTTCTTTCCCATCACCTTGCCTTCGTACAAGTTCTTTATGAAGTCATTATGAATGATGGTGAATGAAATTGGGTAAGGGGTTGGAAGGAATTTGTTAGCTGTGGCCTATGAATAGGAACTGTCCCGGCATTTGCCTGGAAGTGTAAACGGAAACCATAGAAAACCATTCTCGCGGCCACTCCACTCGCTTGTTTTTCTAAATAAATAACTGTCACAAATTGACGTATTAAAAATGCCTTCATCTTTATATGGGCATATTATGGCCTTTAAACATAAAGGTGAGCATTGTCTTCACTAGCTAGTAACGGCACACATAAATGACCTAGCGAGTAATGCCGGGTTAAAATGAATGGCATTTCTGTATCGGTCGTGTCCACAGTAACAAGGAAATGACATTTTAGTTTTGCGTCATGTCTGTCTGTCTGTCTGTATATATGTATGTATGTATGTACTATATGTACGGGCAACACGAGAAAATGACTGAAAAGCATTTAATGAAAATCGGTATGTAATGTACAATATCGAATGATCGTAAAGTGGATAAACAATAACCTTATATTGACCATTGTTATGTTGTGATTTGTCTCTTCTGCTGCCACTCATCTCCGATAGATGGGATTAGTGCTGCGTCCTGAGGAAAACAGCTTGCCTGAATACTGGCGAAAAGTAGCTGCGGAGTCAGATAACTTTACACATGTTGTATGATTGTCTCTTCAACGAAGGGTACTGCAGCTAGTATATGTATATATACGAGGGTGAATCAAGAAGTAAGTTACACTTCCACGTTATGGTCATTTATGGAACCACCCACACACAGAAAACACGACTAGGGTAACATACAATATAAGTTTACTTTTCCACATAGTCTCTGTACCGGTTGGTACACCTATACGCCGCACATTTGAATTTTCCGCCTTAAAATACTCCTCTACAGCTGAAACTCTGAACTTTAAAAACTGAATTAATTCAACCGTTTATCAGAAGATGTCACTGTGTTAATTTCGAATTGTTTTTGTTTACTAATTATCAAGAAGTGTGGACATTCTCTCACAGATGTGTCTACCAAAACTATGATCATGCACCGTGGTGCGAAGTGAAGGAACTTTTCTTGAAGATATTTTGTATTCATAAGTTTGTTCTTTACTAAATGTTGGTCTTTCATTTGTGGGTTGGCAATATTAATCTTTCTTTCCGCCAGTTTTGAAATTAGCCAATCGTAAATTTCGGTCATTAATTTTCAGTCAATGGCGTCTTTCTTTTTTTTTTTTTTTGCTAGTTGTTTTACGTCGCACCGACACAGATAGGTCTTACGGCGACGATGGGACAGGAAAGGGCTAGGAGTAGGAAGGAAGCGGCCGTGGCCTTAATTAAGGTACAGCCCCAGCATTTGCCTGGCGTGAAAATGGGAAACCACGGAAAACCATTTTCAGGGCTGTCGACAGTGGGGTTCGAACCAACTATCTCCCGAATACTGGACACTGGCCGCACTTAAGCGACTGCAGCTATCGAGCTCGGTCGTCTTTCTTTACCAATGTCGATGTGTAACTGTAAGCTACCCAATAAACGACTGTGGGTGTGTCTTAATCATTCATGAAAGGTCTCGAATCTTCCCCGAGAGTATAAAAACTGCTGATTTTCCTGGCTCTCCGCCACTCGTACAACATCTTGCTTAGTGTATGGAAGTATAGCAGGAAGCGGGAAGCGCCTCTTTCATCCGCCAGCAGCTCTTCTACAAGGTAATGGCCTTTTAACATCTTTAATTCTTGCTAGCTCAGCAGTTTAGCCCTCGGAGAAGGTCCGAAACTTTTCAATGTAACCTACCTTTCGAAAAATGTAACTTAGTGGCGGCTTATGTAAAAGTTTCTTGTTACTTTAAATCGGGGATAGAGAGTGCTTTACCCTCTCGAGACCCCCTTCATCTTGAGTTAAGGTGACTACGTTTTCATAACCGATTTTCTACTCTTAATGTCTTAAATTTTCTTATACGAGTTACCTCCCCAGCTTGGGAATAGCCCCTGTATCAGCGCCTAGTGTCCGTTAGGTTTTATCAGATTTCATGTAGGAGCGCAAGCAACGCCTCCATTCATATTGGTATTTTGGGCCATTTAATTAACCTATTATCTTTCTTTTAAGGCCCTGTAGGCTGGGTACAAGATACCCCTGTTTAATTCTTGTAAGTTGTGTTATTGCCTTTAAGAGGCTTGAGAAATTTAGAGCGGCTCAGCTCTTTCTTGTGTTTGAAAAGTGCCTCTGGGAGGCTTGAGGTTAAAAGTTGGGAGCAAGGGCTCCATGTTATAAGGGGATTTCTGCCCTTTGGTAATATGTGGTTGTGAGCTGATAGCTCAGGAATTGTAAAAATTAGGGCGTATGGCCCAGATTGTTAAAGTCTCTCTATATCTAGGCTTTCTTGGTCTTGTACCTGATTTGACTTGTTGTTATTTGTTAAAATCTGAAATATTAATGTGAAAATTGTTAAGTTTTGAAAATATAACCTTTATTGAAATTTTATTTCATCTTTCGGCCTTGTAGTTAGACCCATTCTAGCCCGCACCTTCTTTCACATCTGCTGATCCACCAAAACATGGTAACAGTCTCCAAGAGCGTGTAGACATTTATCGGAACGGTCAACCAAGCTTTCGATTCCGCATGCGTAGAAATCACTTCCAACGCTTATGTGACCACACGGAGACAGCTTTCACCTCCTCATCGTTTCGGAATCGTCGTCAACCGAGATCCTTTTTCACCTTATCGAACACATGATAATCGCATGTTGCTAAGTCTGGAATGTACGGAAGTTGTTGCCATACCTCGCACTTAAATCGTTGCAGCAGTTTGGACGTTCCGTAGGCCGTGTGAGGTGTTGCGTTATCGTGCAACAAAATCACACCGGCACTCAATTTTCCCGGCCGCTTTTCTTTAATTAGGTACCTTACGCAACCGGTTCAACGTTTGACAATACGAAGTCGAGTTGATTCCCGTGTCTTTTGGCGTAAATTCTACGTGCACCACACCCTTCATGTCAAAGAACACTCTCGCCATTACCTTTCCTGTTGAAGGTTGGACCTTGGCCTTCTTTCGCAGTGGTGATGTGGTGTGAACCCATTCCATGTTCTCTTTGTTTCGGGGGTGAAGTAGTGGACCCGCGTTTTTCCGCTGTGGTGATTCACCGCAGAAACGCGTTGCCCTCCACAGAAGTCCATTGCAAAAATGCCAGTGACGATTGAAAACGTCGTCCCTTGTGAACATCGATGAGCAGACGTGGGGCCCATCTTTGTCACAGTTTACGAAATCCAAGGTGCAGGTGAACAAAGGAGAACACACTGCCACACGAAATTGTTAGCATGGTAGCAATTTCCTGCAGTGTTATGAGCTGATTCTGTCTAATGATCCCATCCACACAGTCAATATTTGCAACGGTACTGGACGTTGCGGGCCTGCTTTCGCGATATTCGTCCGTGAGATCCGTGCGTCCGGCGTCAAATTGCTTACATCACTTTACAATATCCGGGCGAGAAATTGCACGATCACCATATATAGCAGTGATTACACCATGAATTTCCGCGCAACTGAGCCGTTTAGCCCACAGAAATCTGATCGATGCACGTACCTCCAATTTGGAGTGAACATCCAGTTGACGCGCCATTGAGTCTAGCCCGCTCTGTACACACAACACGACCGGATACCACACCAACCTTCTTATCGGACGTGTCAGCAGTTACTGTAGCTTGCTCCGCATTGACCACGGTCACGACACACAGCGTGCTCTTGCGGCGAGCTAGTGTAACTTCCTTTTTGATTCGCCCTCGTATATTCACGAGAACATCAACACACATACTGTGTGTGATTGCAAGAATCCTGAATTTTACAAAAACGCTAGTAGATGTAATGTTACAGCTTGGAAAAAGTAAACTATTACCCCTATGCACAAATAAAAATCTGCTTCGACTCATACTTTACGGAATGCAACACATTCATAGAGGATTATCACACAAATTCCCTTGCATTTGCAGATATAAATATCTAGTCGTATTTCATGGAAATCTTGAATAGCATGATTAAATAGAGTTAATACAGAATTGTTATCCCGATGATAACTATAGCTATATCATTTGCAAAACACATCACAGCTATTTTATCATTAGTTGAACTTGATTTAAATCCATACTGAGACGCCAGACTATATTCAATCATGTCATTTAAAATGTGATCACTGACTCGAACATCAGTAGGTAAAGACACTTACAGTAGTAACCTATAAACGGTCAAAAAGAAGATATGCTATATATTCAGCAGCAAATTTAATTACATACTTCATTTTTACATCATTCCAGTGGAATAGAGTTTCACATATAAAAAATACAAAATATAACGCACTTGACAAGACATCAGTTAGGTATGTCTGTCATCCCTATATTTATGATATTAAATCATAAATTTATCTTGAAAATAACATCAGCAAGAGAGAAATCTATATGATTTACCATCTAGGACAAAAGTGTGTCTACAGCAATACCTGCTTGGCTGTGCATAACTTTCATGTCCTCCATGATATCATCTTTGTACTCTTCACTGTCTATCAAAGCCCATAAGATATCCTCCGGACTCCCTTGTCTGCAGCCTAGACCTTCTTTACCGACGTCAGTCTGTTGCTTCACATCACTTTATGCATCTTGACAGTCTTGGAGATACTTTATAATGATGTCATAGTGGCGAGAATCACACAAGCTATTGAAATGTCATCATCATCGAAATCGCAATGACCTATGTCTATAATCTGTTGGTAGTTGCCAGGCCTTTTGTCATTCAACAGGAAAACTGAGCCATAATATTCTCGTCCCAAGCATTGACATTCCATTTCTCTGAAGAAATGAGGACTTTAACTTCATATGATGGAAGACTTTAACACGTTTACTGCAGTACACCCACAAATCATCTACACAGTAATTATCAGGAGATCACTGAATAACAGTTCGTGGGCTTAGTGTGAAACTAACGTAACTACATAAAGGCACATTTCCATTCTTTTTTCACAGCAACCGATAGCAAATTTGTTATTCTAACTAGAGACAAAAGATAATTAATCGAACAGCCCTGTATATAAATAAATTGAGACGTTCCATAGCAAAACTTACTTTATCCATTCATTATTACTAACAAATAGATAATAATGATGCTAGTAGAATTTAATGGCTAACCTGTCATATTAAAAAAAAACACCTTTCGCTTCGTGAAAATCAAGTGATCATAAATATATCTCCCGGTCATGGCCCTTCAGCTGATTTCAGAGGGCAAACAGCCATAAGACAGCCTACACGTTTGCTAAGTACCATTGTCTGACCATCCATCCATACATTATATCATTGCCTGCACAGTTGCTATGGTTACACTTCCGTCACACATTTTGTCGCGTCATGGTTCACAAATTTTCGGATGACCCCCAACCATATGACATATTTATATCAAAAAGTTTTCTTCAGCTTACCCGAGTCAGGTCGGTGGAGCCACTTGGCTCTTTTATTTTATTTTAGCCAGAGGTTTAAGGCCGGATGCCCTTCCTGACTATCAACTATTTTTTCTGGTGAAAGTTCCAACCCACTACCAATGGGGAATCGAGCCTCGGTTGCCCGGGAAGGAAACCGGAGACTAAGCCACTACGCTAACCACGTCACCCAGTGGCTAACTTAAAAATGGCAATGTAAAAATAATAAACATTTTTTCCCTACTTGAAGTAAGCAAGAAACTTTAGAATTTATAGCAAAACCCGCATTATCATTTCGCAGAAAAATCACCACAATTATTGTCATGAAAATCATGAAGATGAGATGGGCTTCAAAATCTGAACTTTGTTTCCCTATTTTTGAGTAAAAAGTTACAGTAATTAATAGCCTATTTTAAAACACGAAAAATGTGTTAGCACTTGTGATGGTTGTGTACTATGTTATATATGAAACAGTTTGTTAATAAAGCGTGTCTTTCATTTGAATTTTTGAGTTTTCCTTTAACTTATTAACTAAATCGATGTGAACGATATTGAAAATATTGAGAGTTTCAGCATAACTTGCTTTATCCATTGTTAAAATCCAAATTGTTAAAAGTTTACAGCGTATTTCAAAATTTTGTGTTATGACACACTATTTTGAGACCTTCATTCACATACAGAAACAGATTTTAAAACATTTTTCTCAGCAATAATTTCCAGATAGGTATTTTACGTTTCCAGAAACCTTTACAGACTTGGATACCGGTAGTCTAAGTGTTATTTTGCTATGAAACGCCTAAATATTTGACTACAAAATACGACGGTGTAAGAGTAGGCTATATAATATGAAATAAACGTATTGCATTTTAAGAATTTTGTTGTAAATAAAAGTTAGACATTTGAATTAGGAACAAGCGTATGTTCATTTTGGAGTAACTGGTTTTTCTAGACTTTTCACTGGATGAAGATTGCCAGTTTTCAGTACAGAAAAAGTAGGCCTACAGTCATGACGAAAAATTCAGAAGTTTGAACGTTGTGAGACGTATAGGAGGAAAGAAGGGTGCAATGAAGTGGCATTGCATCCAGTTTACTGCAATGGGGCCCTGAAAATATCAGCAGGAAGGTATAAATATCTGGTGGATTCGTGTGACAATGGAATCATACCAGCTTTAATAGCTTCATTTCTACATGCCAATTAAAAGCAGAATCAAACAAGTGAGAAATGGGTTATCTTTAGTGATCGCAGCGACAAAGATAAAGTATTGTAGTTAAGAAAAAATGTATTTCTTTATAATGACAGACAAAACTTAATGCACGGTAACTTCACATTTTTATTTCATCCTGTTTGGTGACATAAAGGCATACCTCAGTAGTTTTTAATATACTGTAAAATTAATGACTTTGCTTATGTTTAAAGAACATCGTAAAATATTTTAAAAGAGTATTTCCTTCTCATAGTTACGTTAGTTTCGTATTAAGCTCCACATTTCTAAAGCTTTAGCCTTCAGCTAGCGTAGCCTATCTTTCTACATAGCATCTTAGATCAGTTCTTCTCACGGAAGACGTAACATTGAAGTACTGTCCTCAAACAAATACGAGTTTCGAGTACACTTCTTGGTAACGAGTAATAAATACAAAGTACAAAGTTTGTTACTAATGTCTGGAACACACAATCAGGTAAACAGTATTTTCACCAACACTCTGCCAGATGGCAGCATCTGTAGAACATGTTAATGCGCTGTATAGTTTGTGCTGCTATCTGCAGTTCATTCTTAGCACTAACACCTTTGCACCACGGCCGACTGGATCCCTCACTGGAGCTAGCTAGAGCGACGCATCAAGTCAGCTGTGTTCGCACACCCTTCTGGCGCTCAGTTCAAATGCCACTGGGGTTACCAAATTCCACTGCCCTACGCTGGAGGTTGGTCGTTGCTATTGTGCTTCTCAACAGTACTAAGCCTCCTGCAAGAAAAAGAAAGAACAGAAAATATAAATTATATGTGTTCAGACAGAATCTCTCACAGTTCAGAATAATATACCTTTTCCACCTGGAAACTTTTTGTTGATTTTTAAAAACATTTTTTTGATGGGTAAGAATTCTGAAAAAGAAAACCTGCTAAAATTATTGTATGCTCTGAAGCACAATCGTGTTGGTTTTCCCATAAGAATAATAGCGTGTGGCTTCCGGAAAGATTTGGTGCAGGTCTTTCGAGTTGACACCCTATAGGCGACCTGCACGTCTGTGAGGATGGGGCCTTACGTAAGATGAATTTTAGTTACGCAACCAGCACAATCGCTCACCCCCTGACTCAGAAGAATCAACCAAATTAAAGTTAAAATGCCCGACCCAGCAGGGAATCGAACCCGGGACCCCAGCACGCTGGCCATTTAACCATGGAGCAGGACTGGTTTTCCCATTATCTAACGCAAAACAATGATAGAACTAATACATTTTAAATGGTTTGTAACTATTTCTTTAGGGCGGATTCTATATAAATAAAGTTGTTAACTCTCTGTAATTTCGTTTGATTTGCCAATTTTTGAGATATTTATCCGTTTTAGGTCAACTTAAGACCGTATCGGCGGTTTTGATTTTTCGTGCCTGTTTGTTCCACCATCACGGCGAAACGGCTGGATGGCTCTCTACTGAACATCATATTTAGAGTATACTCATCCCGGGGAACGTTTTGATATGCATATGATCTAAAAATCTTTGAACAGACGGGGTCTATAGGAAAATCAGAACAGTTTTCCTCCATTTTCTCTTATACTACTGATTTTTTGTAAAATCCGTGGACTGTATGTGAAACGTCTCTTCATTACAAACAACGTTTGTTATGTTCATAATGTAGCTAACTCTTCAAATGAACGGAGAAAATTACTATTTTCTGCGGGTATCGTGCTCTGCATTGAGTGAGCGACAGACCGATAACGAAACTACATGTTACCATGGCAAGATAAGTAAATTATTGTCATTTTCGTCATCATTCCTGTAAACTCGTGGTTGTTCCTTGGGTAGAAAGCAAGAAAGACGTCAATCGGCCATTCTGCGGGATATTGGCGGAATATCGTTGAAGGTTATAACCGTCCCCGAATAGCTAAAGTAATAACACCATAATTCATCTTCTTATCTGTTTATCTAAGAATCCCTAGGGCTAAATTTCCCCTTTGTTACCGTTTTCTTATATCCGTAACTCATACCATCATAATTTATTGAGGAACGTATGATTTTCCAATACATCCACTTTGTATTTACGTATAGGCCTATGTCCTATCCGGCTGTCCTACGTTATAATCCTATGTTCCATTAATTTATTTATAACTGTATTACTTTCTCCCTTAATTACTCCGTATGTATGCGAGTGCTAATCTCGGAACCTGGGCACTCTTTTCTTTGAGGAAAAATTCCAAGCTGTTCAAATGTATAACTTTTGGCCCCGGAATATATCGAAATGTGGATGCATTTTCATGACAGTACAGACCTTCATTTCGGTATAATTGGTGGCTAAATGGTAAGTCGTATTACAGAACAGACAGCACAATCGCCGTTCTATTTGGACAGATCGACAACTTTTGTCCTGTGATTTATTATCGTGTCTCGATTGTTGATACGTTAGATAGCGCTGAATTTCTCAATTATAATAAAATCTTTCGAACTTGATTGTTACTTGCATTAGGAAAAAAATCCCTGTCTTTATAATGAAAACTCTCCATCTCTATTGTGAATCGCAGTTGCCAAGTGAGCCTGCCGTTATAGTAGAAACTCCCGAACTCGACTGTGATTGGCAGGAGGAAATTTGGCCTGCCATTATCCTTAAAACTTCCCCAATGCCTGCCTTACGTCGGAAACAATGTATGGCGTCTTCCCTGTCTTGTTTCTAAGATAGTGCTAAGAGGCATGCAATTTAGTATAATCTTACTCACTGCCTTTACAGTAATTTACGGAGAAATCCGTATACAATGTAGAATACCACAGCGAAGCACGGGTACATTTGCTAGAATAAATAACGGCAACAAGTTATACTGTTCACAATTTGTATCATAAATTATTGAGCTATTTATATTTATTGTTATTATTTAATCCGTTTACCGACCAAGGTTGGTTTTTCCACCGGATTCATCGAGGGATTCCACCTCTACCGTCTCAAGGGCAATGTCCTGGAGTGTGAGTCAATTAGGAAGGAGGACCAGTAGCTCGTCCAAGCGGCCTCACTTGCTATGCTGAACAGGGGCCTTGTGGGGGTTGGGAAGATAGTAAGGGATAGGTAAGGAAGTGGGAAGGAATCTGTCGTGGCCTTAAGTTAGGTACCATCCTGGCATTTGTCTGGAGAAGAAGCGGAAAACCACGGAAAAGCACTTCAAGGATGGCTGAGGCGGGAATCGAACGTGCCCTCTACTCCTTTGACCTCCCGAGGCTGAGTGGACCCTGTTCCAGTCTTCGTAGCACTTTTAAAATTTCGTGGCAGAGCCGGGAATCGAACCCGGGGCTTCGGGAGTGGCAACTAATCACACTAACCACTACTCTATAGAAGTGGACTATTTATACTTACACAAAAATATTCAGTCAGATGTTTTATTTAATCTATTCGTAATACATAGTTTTCTAACTTTACACACGTTTCCGGAACATTAAGAAAAGAAGTTGTTTCCACAATCAATCAATCAATCAATCAATCAATCAATCAATCAATCAATCAATCAATCAATCAATCAATCAATCAATCAATCAATCAATCAATCAATCAATCAATCAATCAATCAATCAATCAATCAATCAATCAATCAATCAATCAATCAATCAATCAATCAATCAATCAATCAATCAATCAATCAATCAATCAATCAATCAATCAATCAATCAATCAATCAATCAATCAATCAATCAATCAATCAATCAATCAATCAATCAATCAATCAATCAATCAATCAATCAATCAATCAATCAATCAATCAATCAATCAATCAATCAATCAATCAATCAATCAATCAATCAATCAATCAATCAATCAATCAATCAATCAATCAATCAATCAATCAATCAATCAATCAATCAATCAATCAATCAATCAATCAATCAATCAATCAATCAATCAATCAATCAATCAATCAATCAAACAATCAATCAATCAAACAATCAATCAATCAATCAATCAATCAATCAATCAATCAATCAATCAAACAATCAATCAATCAAACAATCAATCAATCAATCAATCAATCAATCAATCAATCAATCAATCAATCAATCAATCAATCAATCAATCAATCAATCAATCAATCAATCAATCAATCAATCAATCAATCAATCAATCAATCAATCAATCAATCAATCAATCAATCAATCAATCAATCAATCAATCAATCAATCAATCAATCAATCAATCAATCAATCAATCAATCAATCAATCAATCAATCAATCAATCAATCAATCAATCAATCAATCAATCAATCAATCAATCACCACTGTTCTGCATTTAGGACAGTCGATCCACTATCTTTTGTTTTCCTAGCCTTTTCTTAAATGATTTCAAAGAAATTGGAAATTTATTAAACATCCCCCTTCGTTAATTATTCCAATCTCTAACTCCTCTTCCTACAAACGAATATTTTCCCCTATTTGTTCTCTTGAATTCCAAATTTATTTTTATATTGTTAACTTTCCTACTTTTTAAGACTCCACTCAAACTTATTCGTCTACTAATGTCATTCCACGCCATCTCTCCACTGACAGCTCGGAACATACCACTTTGTGGAGCAGGTCGTCTCTTGCAGCAGATGGTAGAACAGCCCCTTAGTCGCTGAGAACTTTTACAATAAATTTGAACTACACTAAATACATATTTACCTGGGAAGTTCTTCAACGTCGGCGAGACTTCCGACCAAGGAGCGTCCTGCGGTCTCGGGCAACAAGAGTACACTGAGGCCTCCCAGAGCGCCCGTGACACCGAGCAGGGCCATGGGGACGGCTGGGCTCATTACTGCCTGAAATAAAAGATCTTTCATCAGTTGCGACAGATAGAAGCTTCCGACACTACGTGAGGAAAAATTGTTAAATCACGCCTGGGTGCCTGTCTCTCTAGGAATTACTCTGTGGGCCCTACGATAGAACTTGCTTACTTCAAACATTCTAAATTCGAACTCGTGAATGATTCGGTCCCTTGATATTCCTATACACGAAAACGAAATTCCATGGTGGCAAAGTCCTAGTGGGCTTTGGCCTACAAAGTAACCGCTGTTCAGTCCGAAGGTCTGCAAATTGCGAGCAGGTGAAATACCATCGGCTGTGTCCGGTTCCATGGCTAAATGGTTGGCGGGCTGGCCATTGGTCACAGAGGTCCCGGGTTCGATTCCCGGCAGGGTATGGAATTTTAACCATAATTGGTTAATTCCTCTGGCACGGGGACTGGGTGTACGTGTCGTCTCCATCATCATTTTATGCTCATCACGACGCGCAGGTCGCCTGCGGGAGTCAAGTCAAAAGATCTGCATCTGGCGAGCCGAAATTGTCCTCGGACACTCCCGACACTAGAAGCCATACGCCATTTCACTTCATTTTCACCATCGACTGTTATTATTGGTTTTCTGTCTGTCTCCCTGGCTAAATGATTAGCGTTCACATGCAGGTTACCTATAGCATAGGCCGTCTACAAGGAAAGGACCTGCAACAGGCCTCTTCGGAGGCATACGCCATTATTATTATTATTATTATTATTATTATTATTATTATTATTATTATTATTATTATTATTATTATTATTAATACTAATAATAATAATAATTGCAAGTTGCTTTACAGCGCACCGACACTGATAGGTCTTATGGCGACGATGGGATAGGAATGGGAAGGAAGTGGCCGTAGCCTTATTTAAGGTTCAACCCCAGCATTTGCCTGGCATGAAAATGGGAATCGACGGAAAACCATAGTCAGGGTTACCGACCGTAGGGCTCGAACCCACTATCTCCCGAATACATGACACTGGCCGCACTTAAGCGACTGCAGCTATCGAGCTCGGTCGTCATTATTACTATTATTATTATTATTATTATTATTATTATTATTATTATTATTATTATCATTATTATTAAATTGCCTTTCTAATAATGCTATTTGATTTATGCCCTACTATCAACATTTACGGTTTTAGGAGACGCCGAGGTACCGAAATTTAGTCCCAAAGGAGTTCTTTTACTTTTCAGTAAATCTACCGAAACGAGGCTGACGTATTTGAGCACCTTCAAATAGCACCGGACTGAGCCAGGATCGAACCTGCCAAGTGGGGTTCAGAAGGCCAGCGCCTCAACCGTCTAAGCCACTCAGCCCGCCAATTGCCTTTCTAAAGCCGGGCCACTATCTCACTGCAAATAGGTTGAGTCGACCTCGAAAAAGCTTTCGCAACCCTCCGCTGGGTGGGGGCGGTAGAATAGCATCCAGGGTATCCCGTGTCTGTCGTAAGAGGCGACTAAAATGGGCTCCAAGGGCTCTTAACATGGGAGCGTGTGTTGGCAAACACGGGAACTTTGTCTGAGTCCTGGCAATGTTTCCACTTAGTTGTGCCAGGCTTCTCTCTTTCATCTATCTTATCCGACCTTCCTTGGTCAACTTGTTCATTTCCGATCCCGACGGTTGTAGCTTTGGCCTAAGGAGTCTTTCATTTACACGTCCTTCGTGGTCCTTGTCTTTCTTTGGCCGACAGTTTCATTTTTCGAAGTGTCGGGCCCCTTCCATTTGTTTTGCTCTGATTAGTGTTAATTAGAGGGTAGTTTCCTAGTTATACTTCCTCTTGAAACAGGTAAAAATCTCTGACCTGGCTGGAAATCGAACTCAGGTCCTCGAAGTACGAGTCCTAGACCGTGGGGCCGGTTTGACATTCCTATACAACACAACATCAAAAATTCGTGTTTAATTAGTTTTTTTTTACTTCAAATTGACAACTCTTATACATTGAAAAGTCATTGAAAATGTGTTCCATTGCGATATCAGTATTAATAAAATGTTACTTATTCGAAAGTTCTATTGTACATAAATTTATTAGGAAACGTTTGGACAATGTTTTTCAGAAGGATCTCGAAAAGAAGGACATTTGGAATGTATTAGTTAAGCCAGAATATTGTGAAAAATAAATTTAAAAGAATAGGCAGTTAATGATAATTTATTCTTATGGGAGGATGACTTACCAAGTTCCAGAGGTATGGCACGAGCATAAGAGCGATGCCTGCTGACACGTTCGAGGATCCCACCCCAAGATTGCGCATCACGGTCGGGTAGAGTTCGGCCGTGAATACCGGCATCACGGCGTTGGATGACGAGACTAGAAACTTCCCCACCATGGCGAGTCCAATGGTAAGCCACTGCAGGTCTGGAAACACAGACAAGAAATAGAGTTGAGTATATGTGGCTGATGAGAGTATAGACCAGTTATGGCAAGCTCGAAAGATTTCTTTCGCGCTCGGCCCCCTAGTTTTCACTCGGCAGGTTTCCGTCAACGTATTTTACCAGCCAAGATTAAGACCTTCTGGTCTTACAATAATTAGATTAAGTAAAAATGAAATTAAATTAATAATAATACAAAAACGATGCGATTTTTTAGGTAGTGTATTTTTTACTTTTCCTCCGCGAGCAGTTCCGAGCGGTCCAAGCGTACGACCGGAACTCTCTTGCGTCGAAACTAGTGATTCAATCTCGCTGTACTCACCAGTAGCGCGTCAAGCGGGACAGAAAGGGTCTTAGTTCGCCTCTAGGCCTATTACCTGCATCCAGTCGCACGAATCAATTGGATATATATAATTCACTAGCGACCTCGCATCTAAACAATAATGACCAATGAAATGGTAAGTTTTAATCCCTGGACGTGTCCTAGAGCTCCAGTATGTTACTAGGGGGCCCGGATGTTATGCATTAATAGATAATGCAAACTTACTGAAGCAAAGTCTCCCTGCACGACGATAATGCTATGAGGTTTGGATAAACATGAGGTGTTCGGCCCATTAGAACCCCTAGAATTAATGTTACCCCCACTACATCACGTTAGAGTGGGCTAGTCGACATTTCCTGCTAACAAAATTAGTTTGCATTCTAACCTATTACTGCATAAACATCCGGGCTCTAGCCCGTTATTACCTTCCGGTACAGCGAGTGTTAGCAGACAGGCCAGCCCGCCGCCCAAGATGGTGAGACTCAACGGCCACCGACGACCCAACTTCAGCAAGATGAAGATACTGCCACCTATAGCTGGTATCTCGACAGCACCTGAAACACCAACAATGCCTTAGTTCTGTTAACTAGCAAACAATAAAATGATCCATTAATACCACATTTGTGGCATTATTTAATATCGAAATTTCATGAGTATAATTAACTCTCATTACTATTAACAAATACATTGTAAAATAGGACAGATCATTCTAATCTTGAGGTAGACAAAAGTCTCACCCTTGGCTTTGCCAACGTGAAAGTGACCGAGGTATGAGTGATGCTAGTAATGCCATTCCTTACGCAGCCAGTCCCTATTATGGACCATGTGAAAATATTGCTCATAGGGTCAGTTGGTGCGTTCTTTTTTAGTGGGCTTGGCAGACTGATGTGTAATAGCAACTTCTGGCTCAGTGAGGAACGCAACGGGAAACTACCTCACTTCTCACTTCCCTAGTACGCCTCTTAAGTGTCACCTAGGCCACCTATGACAGCTGATGGTGGAAATGTTGAGGATCAAACCAGCCTCTGGGCTGAGCACTTAACATACATACACAATAATAATAGTAATAAACTGTCTAACACCAGCAGATGATCTCCCTATACTGACAAATGCAGCAATACAAGTCAATCTCTTGGAAGAAGTAGCCAATAATACTGGTTTAAGCATTTCTGAAGAAGAAACGAAATTTATGACAAATATTTAAAAAGTCCAAAAATTTCTAATAACAGAAATTGGTCGACTAAGGAAGGTAAAGAAATTCAGATATTTGGGAGAAAAATTCAAGGAAAGCGTTTGAAAAAATCCGCTGTAGAAGAAAGGATACACAAGATGGAAAAATCATACGGTATAACTAGGAATATCTACAACAAAGAGTGAATATCTAAGAACCTCAAAATACTACACAGTAGTCAAACGGTAATACCTATATGTGAGTGAATGTCTAGTGCTGAATCACAAGCTGAATATTTTAGAAGTGTCAACTGAGTAGAGGTGGGTTCGATTCCCACCTCAGTCATCCTGGAAGTGGTTTTCCGTGGTTTCCCACTTCTCCTCCAGGCGAATGCCGGGATGGTACCTAACGTAAGGCCACGGCCGTTTCCTTCCCTCTTCCTTGCCTATCCCTTCCAATCTTCCCATCCCTCCACAAGGCCCCTGTTCAGCATAGCAGGTGAGGCCGCCTGGGCGAGGTACTGGTCATTCTCCCCAGTTGTATCCCCCGACCAAGAGTCTGAAGCTCCGGGACACTGCCCTTGAGGCGGTAGAGGTGGGATCCCTCGCTGAGTCCGAGGGAAAAGCCGACCCTGGAGGGTAAACAGATGATGATGATGATTTATTTATTTATTTATTTATTTATTTATTTATTTATTTATTTATTTATTTATTTATTTATTTATGTCATGACTTGTATAAAGCAAAAAATAATGGGGAATAAACAAAGAAAGGAAAACAAGTCCATGATGGACACTTTCCAGCAACCCTTATAAATTACAGTCCAGGTTTTTGAGCCATTTAACCACATCAGGTGTCGCATCAATGGAATTCTTGTCTCTCGCCTGAGTAACACCTGACAAGACACTCAGAGGCAACGTGGTAAAAAAAAAAAAAGATTGTCTGACTGTCATTCCCACAATCGCGGGCAGCTGATGATTTCCAACCCCATTTATATGCCAGGGCAGTACAGCGTCCGTGATTAGTGCGTATCCGGTTTAATCCCGAGGGATTGTTATTATGCTCTTTGATTTGTTGCCATTGTGGAGGTGCCTTGGAGGACCTTTATTCATTTTATTTCTGTTGTAGCTTAAAGTTGTTTACTGAGTGAATCAATCCTACTGATATTGGTGGGTTTCTTGAAGCTTTTCGCTGATGTATTTTTATATGAACTGAAGTATCAGTGAGGGTTTGCACATAGTTTGTTGATATTATAGGATTAAGCCGTTTTGCCTCCTAGGAAGTGGAGGAGCATTATCACAGAGAGTTGGTAACCAATAAACTGGAGTAGATTTAATGGTCCGAGATATGAGTCTCATAGTTTGGTTTAACTGGACGTCAATCTTCTTAAAAAGGCAGCTGTTAAGCCAAGCTGGTGCGCAATATTCAGCCACGCAGTAAACTAGGCCAAGTGCAGTCGTCCGTTTTACATATGCTTGAGTGCCCCATAACGTGGCCGTCAGTTTATACGGGATGTTTTTCTTGCTCCTAGTTTATCTGAAGTCTGTTACTTCGCACCGGCACAGATACTGTACGCCTTATATCGGAAAAGAGCTAGGAGCGGTATGAAAATGGGAAACTACGAAAAACCATCTTCATGGCTGCCGACACTGGGGTTCGAACTCACTATCTCCCGAATACAAGTTGACAGCTACGAGACCTAAACTATGCAGTCACTCGCTTGGTCAAGACCTCCATCAATTAAAGGAAGGCACTACGCACACCGGGGAAGGGGGGCATTGGCACCCCTCCCTCTGAAAGTGGTGGGGGGAGGGCGCCGAATAGAATGCTGGTACCGATGATCTGATGTGCTCCTCTGCCGGCGTAATAGAGAATTTAGTTAATGTTTTTAGAAGTTACTAAGTAGTTAAGAGAGTAAAAAATTGTAGAGTTCAAGTGCGGTTGTTTTACTTAACGTAATGGGTTATTATTGTTGTATGTTGTATGAATGCAGTAAAACATGAAAACAATCTTGAACTCTGACTTAATAAACTTACTTTCTTTCTCGATCCGTTTACCCTCCAGGGTTGGCTTTTACATCGGACGCAGCGAAGGATCCCACATCTACCGCTTCAAGGGCAGTGTCCTGGAGCGTGAGACTTTGGGTTGGAGATAACATTGGGGAGGAGGACCAGTACCTCGCCCAGGCGGCCTCACCTGCTATGCTGAACAAGGGCCTTGGTAGAGATGGCAAGATTGGAAGGAATAGACAAGGAAGAGGGCAGGAAGCGGCCGTGGCCTTAAATTAGGTACCATCCCGGCATTTACCTGGAGAAGATGGAAACCACGGACATCCACTTCCAGGATGGTTGGGGAGGGGCTCGAATCTCCCTCTACTAAGTTGACCTCCCGAGGCTAAGTAAACCCCGTTCCACTCCTTGTACCACTTATCAAATTTCGTGGCCGGGTCGGGAATCGAACCCGGGCCTCCAGGGGTGGCAGCTAATCACAATAACTACACCACAGAAACGGTTTAACTTAAGAAACGTGAGGATAATACTTTCTAGATCGAGTTCCGTACTCGTGAAAGGAAAGGAATGGCGTATCTGCAACAAGGTTTAAAAAATTATGTAAAATAGTGCGTGCTTATCATGTGCCCCATGATGTTATTAGACTAGCTTTGAAATGGGTTGCTCAGTGACTGGTTGAACTGTGGATTCACACCGGCATTTACTGACGAGTGGGAAGAGGCTACATCATACTGCATCCAGCTGAAGATTCATTACTTAAGGGGGGAGACCTAGCTCAACACGGGGAAAATTGGCCAATATTCATTCGATTGTTATATATGCTACAAACGTTGTTGATAAATGCTGCACATACCCCAGGATTGGCATGATTAAGAGCAACCAGAAGCAACTTTAACAATGTTAAAATTCTAATTATAACAATTTAAAATAAAATGTTCAAAATTTCCCGTCGTTTTAACAATGTATCACGGTTTTCTTCATAACTCTCTTACTAATTCACGGATAATTATGATTTTTTCAGAGTTTCCTCCCATAATGTTGTACTACAATCTGTGCCTCATTCAGATCAATAGGATTTAAATTCGATTTTATGGAGCATTTTGATTTAAAAAGCTATTAATATTTTCTGGTGCTCGGAATAAAAACGCGACAAAAAATCCAAATCACAGTCTATGTTAATGATTGAGGTTCATTTTGTAGCTGGAGTTTTGATACACACTTTAAAGAAGAAAAAGTACGAAAATTCCTATAAACTTGGATTTTTTAATAAGGGAAACAGTGATATACTATTAAAAAGGCGGGAAATTTTGAATATTTTATTTTAAAACATTAAAATTATTAAATTCTGACATTATTGAAGTTGTTTCTGGTTGCCAGGAAGCATGCCAATACTGGGATATGTGCAGCAATTGTCAACAACAATTGTAGCATATTTAAAAATCGAATGAATATTAACCTATATTTTTCCTTTGTTAAGCTGGGTCTCCCCCCTTAACTGAGCGCAGGTTTAAGTTAAATATCAAACGAAACCATACAGGTTTCCTTGATGCAGTGGGTTCACATTAGTTTCTTGTAGTAAATGTGAAGTTTTCCTTTATTTCAGCAAAAACAAGAACGGTAACACTGGTTTCCACAAGTAGCCTGTAGGGTCTAATTTTGTATATTTAGGCCGTGATAACAGAGTGCTCCTAAGGTTAGATGTAATATAACCTAACCACATAGTACTACAGCACTGAAGGGCATTGTTCTACCAAGCGACCGCTGCTCAGCCCGAAAGCCTACAGAATACGAGGTGTCGTGTGGTCAGCACGACGAATCCTCTCGGCCGTTATTTTTGGCTTTCTAGACCGGGGCCTTCATATCACCGTGAGATAGCTCCTCAATTGTAATCACATAGGCTGAGTGGACCTAGAACCAGCCCTCAGATCCAGGTAAAAATCCCTGACCTGGCCAGGAATGAAACCCGGGGCCTCCGAATCTGAGGCAGGTACGCTACCCCCACACCACAGCGACGGCAGAAGCAATATAGCCATGAACTCATGGGTTCATATATCATTTTATCAGCGATGAATGGTACACTATGGGTGGCGTGCACCATCTTGGAGTAAATTACTACGGAAGTAGCGTTTACTAAAGAAGTCCATACTACAGAAGTAAATTACTACGGGAGTTATTTACTCCGGAAGTTACGTCGGAGAGTTTAAGTACAATTTACTCTTTTAGTTACTACTACAGAAGTAGCGTTCGTTACTCGCGGAGTAGTGCTGTGTTCGTGTATCTTCTTTAAAGAAATCTAAAAAGATAAGGTTATGTGCGATAGGAAACTGGGAAAAAACGTAAGCGAAAAAGATAAATGCTTGTTAACAGAGATAATGACGATCTATGCAAAGGATATAAGGTGTAAGAAACACAATATAAAGATGCTGGGTAAGAAAATAAATTCATGGAAAGTCGTGACGAAAGAATTCAATGCTTCGAGTGACAGAAAACGCAGTGAAAAGCAAGTTAAGATTCTAACGGAAGCAAAGCAGAAAGTCATGGACACGCGGAAAAAATTAAAACTGATGGCGGTTTCTTCATACAGATGGCCTACATCCACAGCGAAATTTTCCCATTTTCACACCAGGAAAATGCTGGGTCTGTACCTTAAGGTCACGGCCGCTTCCCAATCCCTAGGCCTTTCCTGCCCTATCGTTACCATAAGACCTATCTGTGCCGATGCGACGTTAAGCAAATTGAAAAAAAAACCTCTTCCGATTTCTGAAAAGTTCACCGTTGTCATCCGGAGGGCAATAAATGGGAATATGCGCGCAGTCACAGTCAATTGCACCAACGATGTGTGGAAACCTGCCAACGTGAAGAATATCCTTTTATTTTCCGAACGATCATCATCATTTGCAGGCGTACCTCCCTCTTAGCCTCAACTAGTGCTTTAACCACGCGATGAAAGATACGGCCAGCAGTTGCGCGGTAAACGTTAATTAGATCACCGGCAACTGTACTGAAATGTTCCGGTACGAAACACTCGTAGGGCACACAGCAACTGTAATTTGAGAGATACAACAAAAGACAAGAATTCAGCTGTAAGTGATCTCCAAGTAGATTTAGAAAGAAAGTAAAGGATTCCTTTCTAAGAGCAAAACCGTTCCTGAAACTCGCCGTGTTCACATTACACGGCTCTCGCCTTTCACGCGCTGTAGGCATATGCACTATTACATTTCGCATCGTTTACTGCGTCGAGATCATCAATATAATCTAAGTACTCCATAAACACGTTTGAAACGTCTTTCCTCTCATATAGGCACGATATTATCATTAGTCAACAAGTCTAAACTTAGCTTACTCCATGCACGACGTGAGAGTAAATTCTAACCTATATTCGTACGTTATTTACTTCTTTAGTAATATACTACAAGATGGTGCTCTTCAACATTTTACTCTCGTAGTAATTTAGTACAGGAGTATCTGAAAGGACTAAAATACTTCGGAAGTAATTTACTCTCGTATGGAAGTCGCCGAATGATGACTTCAAGAGTACTTTACTACGGAAGTAGAACTTACTCTTGGTTGGTGCACGCCACCCTATGTATGCAATTGATATGTAGCAACCAAGTTGAGAGGAATTCACTTGTTTACGTTCATTTAATTAGCCTCCGTGGCTCAGGCGGCAGCGCGCCAGTCTCTCACCGCTGGATACCTTGGTTCAAATCCCGATCACTCCATGTGAGATTTGTGTTGGACAATGCGGAGGCGGGACAGGTTTCTCTACGGGTACTCCGGTTTTCCCTGTCATCTTTCATTCCAGCAACACTCTCCATTAACATTTCATTTCATCTGTCAGTCATTTATCATTGCTCTAGAGGAGTGCTACAGGCTTCGGCAGCCGGCACATTTCCTATCCTCACCGCTAGATGGGGGCTTCATTCATTGCATTCCTGACCCGGTCGTATGACTGGAAACAGGCTGTGGACTTTCATTTTTCACGTTCATTTTATTATCCGCTTAACTTCCAAGGTTGGTTTTCCCTAGGACTCAGTGAGAGATCCTACCCGTACCGCCTCAAGGGCAGTGCCCTGGAGCGTGAGACTTTGGGTCTGGGATACAACTGGTAAGGAGGATCAGTAGCGTACATCACCCAGGCTGCCTTACCTGGTGTGCTAAACAGGGGCCTTTGTGGGGGGGGGAGGTAATGAGAAGATTGGAAGGGATAGGCATGGAAGAGGGAAGGAAGCAGCCATGGCCTTAAGTTAGGTACCATCCCGGCATTTGCCTCGAGGAGAAGTGGGAAAACACGGAAAACCACTTCGAGAATGGCTGAAATGGGAATCGAACCCCTCTATTCTCAGCTGACCTCCCGAGGCTGAGTGGACCCCGTTACAGTCATCGTATCACGTTCAAATTTCGTGGCAGAGCCGGGAATCGAACCCGGGCTTCCGGGGGTGGCAGCTAATCACTCTAACCACGACACCACAGAGGTGGTTGATGTTTAGACTACCGACAAGAAAATGTTAAAATCACGTTGTCCCTTTCGATACACCTTCCAAGGAATCAGAAGTATTACTTTTAAATTTCAAATTAAAAATAGTATGCGTTAAATGGTTAATAATAAACTACAGTAGCTTTACCACAAACTTTTGTTTGAAAGTAACAGAAGTTAAGTCCTTTCATGTCCTGGTTCAGACGGGACAAAGTGATGCCTCTAAATTTATTAGCATAATCGAAGTAATTAATATAAACAGTCCTTTGTCTCTCTCTCTCTCCGGTCGTGATGTCACTCCCATAACTGAGAATCGGTCGTGAAGGAATGTGTATCCGTTTGTGAATAACGATAACTTACGTAAGATCAGATGTCGTCCCCTTACAGTGTTGGTCTGGTTCAAAATTGAATTGCACAGATATGGATTCGAACAGATTTTTTAATAAATACCAAATCTCACGATGTGAATTGTCCAAAACATGACGTATCTATGTAGACAATGAGGATCTATTTCCGGAGGGCGTGACCAGCAGCATCAGAATGCATTCTTTAATTTAGATTGTGTTCGATTACATCATTTACTTTGATTTAACTAACCTGTGCTCGTCCGCCACTGTGGTGTAGTGGTTAGTAGAGGGGGTTTAATTTCCAGTTCAGCCATCCTCGAAGTGGTTTTCCGTGGTTTCCCACTTCTTATCCTTGCAAAATGACGGAATGGTAGGACCTACCTAACTTAAGACCACGGCCGCTTCCTTACCTATCCCTCCCGATATTCCCATCACCGCAAGGCCTCTGTTCAGCATAGCAGGTGAGGCCGTCAGGGCGAGGTACTTGTCTTTCTCCCCAGTTGTATCCCTGACTAAATGTCTCACTCTCCAGGTCACTGCCCTTGAGGTGGTAGAGATGGGATCCCTCGCTGAGTCCGAAGGAGAAAACAACCTTAGACGGTAAACGGATTTAATAATAATAATAATAATAATAATAATAATAATAATAATAATAATAATAATATATTTTTGGAAGCTGAAGGGTTGACAAAATTCTTAATTTCTTACAAGACCTTGGACAAGTTGCACATACTCAATCTAAATTGATACTATACCATTTGTCAGAACGCCCCCTCCCCCCTCCAATGGCACTAGAGCCCTTGAAGGCCTTTGGTGTACCAAGCGACCGCTGCTCAGCTCGAAGGCCTGCAGATTACGAGGTGTCGTGTGGTCAGCACGACGAATCCTCTCAACCGTTATTCTTGGCTTTCTAGACCAGGGCCGCTATCTCACCGTCAGTTAGCTCCTCAATTCTAATCACGTAGGCTGAGTGGACCTCGAACCAGCCCTCAGGTCCAGGTAAAAATCTCTTACCTGGCCGGGAATTGAACCCGCGGCCTCTGGGTAAGAGGCAGGTTCGCTACTTCTACACCATTCTATTAGCTTTACGTCCTACTAACTACTTTTACGATTTTCGGATACGCCGACGTGCTGGAATTTAGTCCCGCAGAAGTCTTTTACGTGCCAGTCAATCTACCAGCACGAGGGTGACGTATTTGAACACCTTAAAATACCACCGGAATGAGTCAGGATGGAACCTGCCAAGTTGAGATCAGAAGGTCAGCGCCTCAACCATCTGAGCCACTCAGCTTATGCTTGAGTCTGAGGATTAGATTATCATCACTAAAGAATGGCCTCATCTTTTGGAAGGATGATCTGAAAATCTCACTACGGTGTTTGACCTCTTTTTCAGGGTGCAGATTGTCTGTTATGGAGGTCGCAAGGTATGTGAGCTGACTTAGTCGTTCAATGATTTGATTATTTAATGAAATGGAGGTACTTTCGTGGTTCCTTCCGCCAAATGCCATGAACTTGATTTTTGTCGTACTGATACATTAAAAAAATATGTATGATTAATTTTCGTCCGATCATCAAAGTTTGAAAAAAGAACCTCAATAATAAAATCTGTAACCAACGAAAATGTTTTCACCTGTTGATCAATGTTTGTGTAATTATACCTAAGTATTTTTTTCGATTTCCTTTATACAATTAAACTTCGGGGCCAATCTGTCCGCAGTACATGAGGCTACATACCAGAGATGACTGTGTTGATGTAAATATCACCGCCGATGTTCCCCAGGTTGAGGACGAGCCCGTAGTAGACGAGGTAGACCGAGAACCAGATCACATACAGCACCAGCGAGTTCTTGCGCATGTTGGGTGTTCGAAACAGGTCCAGGATCCCCGCTTTAGGCTCATTCTGTTCCTCCTTGGACGGAATAGCCTGAAATCACAAGCATAAAACTATTAATGCTAAGAAGGTACGAAATACTTCTTTCAATCAAGATGATGAAAACACAGGAGAGAAGAAGTCATTATTGCCAATGTTGCCACATTTTTAGGCCTAAATTTCTCGGTGTTCCTTCGTTACGTGTCGAGGACTTGGCATTATTGTATTAGTATTTCTAACATTATTTATTTATTTATTTATTTATTTATTTATTTATTTATTTATTTATTTATTTATTTATTTACTTTCCTTGAATTTTACACTCAAAATTTATCTTATGTGTTGAGACCAGTAGTTATATGGCTCATCTGTGTGCAGCAAAAGATATTCCTTTACCTGCTGTAGAATCTTGTCCACGTTTTGAGGTAGCGGTTTCCCGTTGATTCTCGCGGCCTCTTGCAGTATAACGAGTACTTCCTCCTTCCTTCCCAGCGCTAGGAGCCAAAGAGGAGATTCTGGAAGGATCCTGAGAACACGAACGAGAATGTGTTAATTAGTGCTCATCCTGTTTACCTATGATTTATTGAATGATACAGTTTCAGAGCCTTAACATGAAGCTTAAAACCGATCAAAACAGTGCAGAGCTTGTCCTACAATTTAAGCCTGTCTCTTCGTGATGTGTGTACGTGTCTTTTCACACTGTGCCGTCACTTCCCATAGCACTCTACCACAGTCTACAGTCGCGAAGTTCTCATGATATTTTTCATCTGAGGTGACTACAGCGCTCCAAGCGGCGAGGTACAGGCAACTTGCCAACAGACAACAGGGAACGAATTACCACTACAGTCTAAAATGGTCATGACTTCTGAACCATTCATGCAAATAATGTCCTAAAAAGGTTATTGTAATTCTTATGAAATAGTTGAGGAGGTCAAATGATTTATTTCGATGAGGAGTTCGAGGATAATGTCGAAATATTTATTTAATATTAAGGAGTTACTTTTACCGCGAACTATAACACAAAATCGCTTCTAGAGGGCGGCCGGTTAGAAATAGGTAGAGCGCTGGCCTTCTTAGCCCACCTTGGCAGGTTCGATGTCGGTTGGTCGGTCACTGCTTTCTTGGCTGACGCTGCCTGAACCGTCAACGATAGACCCCAAGTGTAAGCGTACGAATTGTAGAGCATAGAAACCTCTACAAAAAAGTCCGCGATGGTATATACCTATTTCGATCCGTTTGCCCTCTAGAAGCGATTTTATGTTATAGTCAGCGGTAAAAAAAAAAAACTCCTGAAGATTATATTATATATTAGACTGTGACTCTACTTTAATCTGGGCACTATACGTTCCATGGTTTGCATTAATCAGCTGATATAAATGATAACGAGTGTGAAGGGGTGCGGTTCAAAATAACAGAACCTGTAATTCACAATAATAATGTTATTGGTTTTGCGTGCTAATAACTACTTTTACGGTTTTCGGAGATACCGAACTGCCGGAATTTTGTCTCACGGGAAATCTTTAACGTGCTAGTAAATCTACAGCCACGAGGCTGATGTATTTGATCACGTTCAAATATGGGATCGAATCCGCCTACTTGAATTCAGAAGGTCAGTGCTCTCCTGCCTGAGCTACCGAGCCCGGCTACCCTGTAGTTTACAGATATCAAATGTTAATGGATCTCAGCAGTGAAAGAATTTAATTTTTTTTCTTTCTAGGCTCTCCGGTCAACCAGACAAATGATATAAAAGTGGAGATAAATAAGTAAGCGAATTCTTAATGCTAACATATCGTTGCCTAAGAAGCAATAATTTCTCAGAATAACCTGCACAGATTTTGTAACCAATAAGGGAGTGTTAAGGAGAGTTAGAACTGAATGTGAGCTGGCAAACTTCGTCAGAGCTAGGAAATCAGCTTATTTAGCCCATGTTCTCTGAGGTAGGATGTACGGGCTTCTACACCTCGTACTGCAATGACGGTTGGTGCAGAAAATCAGTTGTGTGCTGTAACCCATCCCCCCTCCAAAAAATAAAAACATTCAGAAACATAATGTGCGGTTTTCAAGACGCTTTCCGCTGAGTTTTCCATACTGAACAAATAAGAAAACAATCCCAACACATATACACATTCCTCATATGAAACTAATTAAACACACAGTAACACCTGCAATGACAAAACATTCACGTACTCAGAAACACTTGGTGTTAGCGCGCAAAGATAGAACTTCTCAATGTTACCAAAATCATTGAAATAAAACCAGCAACACCGTAATGCAAAATTAGATGTTATGTTTTTATAGCGAAATGTATAAACTAGGCATTTTGTAATTAAAGAAAATCATAATATCATGTCCTTACTTTGAGAACGTAAAAAAGTATAACTTTTCATCGATTTAAAAATGTGTCTATGGAGCAGGCAAGTTGGGAGTATTAAAAGACCTGGTGGGAACAACTGATGGCTTCCTCTAGAGTAGTTTGTTTTGCCATTTACTTTGAGCGATCCCCTCTTAAACACTACCGCTGTGTCAAGAGGGTGCCACCTGCCACGTTCTCATATCGGTCGTAATGCAAGTGTAACCTGTGCTGCCTCTCTGTGGTCAAACGAATCCCTTTGAAGTGACGTCTTAGCTGTTGTTTTCAGAGCACATCAGAGAAGTTGGGTACGCATGCGCAAACGGCAGCGTTCCTACTCACAAATTCTCGCTCAGCTGTGATCTGACTTCAATGCAATGTATTTGATTGTAGATAACATTATTACAGTAATTTATTTTTAAATAGACAATGTGCTGCAGCACTTCAGCACATAAGGTACGGCCGCCCCTGATTACAAGGGAAGATACAAGGCAAGTTAGGGGCTGCTAAACCACCGATGGCATGGTTCCCAAACATCAAAGACTGGACTTGTATCAACAACACCGAACAACTCTTCAAGGTAGCTAAAGCAAGGGGTGCTTTCTCCAGGATTATCACCAATGTCTGGGGGATCGGATTGGCACTTGAATAATAATAATAATAATAATAATAATAATAATAATAATAATAATAATAATAATAATAATAATAATAATAATAATAATAATAATAATATAGATCACGGCTCCCGGCCTCATATGGATATGCAGTCCATCGGAACAATTTCCACTGTGTTGATTTTGGTATGAGGGGCTGCCTGGCCGAGGCGGTAAAGGCGTGCACGGTTCGCCCGGAAGGACGTGGGTTCGAATCCCCGTCAGGATGTCGTAAAATTTACGAAACGAGATTTCCACTTCCGGAGGTGCATATGGCCTTGAGGTTCACTCAGCCTACACCAAAATGAGTACCAGGTTAATTCCCGGGGGGGCAAAGGCGGCCGGGCGTCGAGCTAACCACTCTACCCCATCACGTGCCGAGATTAACAATGGTGGGACCCTTTACATTCCACTCCTCCAAGGGCCTTCATGGCCTGTACGGAGGTGACTTTGCTTTGCTTTTGATTTTGGTACGCCTGTGTATGTAGGAAAATAACCCTTATATACAGTATACTGTAGAAGTGGCTAAACACGAAAAATAAATTGAGAAAAATCTGCGGCCCCATTAAGGAAGGGGAAGAATGAGATACAATACAGAGCTCTACCAACTGCACATATCACCTGGCATTATGACATCAATTAAAATGTATATTAGGCTGGACAGGGCATGCGTAGATACTGAACGATGAGACATACTGAAGATTATGAAAACTATCCTAAAGGGAAACGGAGACGTGGAAGACGTAAACTCCGATGAACTAATGGATTGCTGAAGAATGTAAAGAGGGTTGGAGGGAAGAGCTGGTGAACAGTTGTCAGAAAGAATGTCTTGTGAGAAGAAGAGGATCACAGGGGACTTCTGGTTTCTGGACAAGCCACTAGTGGTGATGATTATTGTTTTAAGAGGAAGTTCAATTTCGCAACCATTCTCTAATAACGTTAACCAGGAGGAAAATGGAAAATGGAAGAGGTGCGATACTTAAAAAATGAAGGATACTGGCAAAAAAAGTAAAGGGCCATAAAAGACGTGAAAAAGAAAGACTCGCTAGGCCTGGAAATCTAATACCGACCGAGTCTTTTTTAATTTGCTTTACCTCGAACCGACACAGATAGGTCTTATGGCGAGGATGGAATACTAAAGGGCTAGGAGTGGGAAGGAAGGTATAACCTCAGCATTTACCTGGTGTGAAAATGGAAAACCACGGAAAACCATCTTCAGGGCTGCCGACAGTGGTGTTCGAACCCACTATATCCAGAAATGCAAGCTGCTGCCTACATGACCCGAGCCGTATAGCCACTTGCTCGGTGAATAAAGTTATGTAACTACTGTCGACCAAACTAATATGTTCATTCCAGTTTTGAGGTTATTTATGAAATAACCAATAGGCCTATAGAAAATACGATAACAGCATTGTTTTCCTCGATTCATTTCACGTTAGTCATCTACGTTTGGAATTTTAAATGTTTACTTGAATTTTTTTTATGGCAGGTGGAACGCAGGAAATGCCCGTTTTTAAACGTGTTTCAAACATATATCAAATTTAAGAAAGTATTTCTCAAATAGTTATGTGTTTGTATCCAAGTTTTAACTAAATATACAATGGAATGCTTTATATATTGTTCATTAATTTCAAAATTTTATGTTTCGGAAGAAAAAAGCTGTTGTCAATTTTGTAACACAACTTTTTCTCGGCTCAGGGTGGTTGGAAAATGGCATTCTTGGTCGCGTTGTAATCTTTGTATATCGTATTGTCATGCTGTATGACTGTTAAATACGTAAATGTACTTCCTTTATTTCAGTTTGTATTTTTATTGGATAGAATGATATGCATCACTGGCTGGCCGGTAGAAGAGAAGATGTGAGGCGTTGCCGCGGTTAATGCACTACCACACCCCTGAAGATGGTTTTCCGTGGTTTCCCATTTTCACACCAGACAAATACTGGGGCTGTATCTTAATTAAGGCCACGGCCGCTTCCTTTCCACTCCTAGCCTTTTCCTATCCCATCGTCGCCATAAGACATATCTGTGTCGGTGCGACGTAAAGCAAAATAGCAAAAAAAAAAAAAAAGCACTACCGCATTTGTATACACATCGGTAGAAGTGCCGTACGTTATGTTGCAACCGTTTTATAGAACAATTTCGGTGACAACCGTTGTCTAAAAACAACTGCTTTGCCCAGCACTATATTCTGATATCATATTTGATCATCCTACCAAGTTTCAGAGCAAACGATGCATTTCAAACACGAGGTTTCATTTAACATTTCAGCTTTAAATTACTTCTCTTTTCTCCGAGTACCTAAATGTCATTTTGCTGCATAATAACTACGTATGACCGTTAAGTTTATGGTTTATTTTTTCCAAAGGATGGGGGTTGTTAGGAATGGGAAGGTAGTGGCTTTAGCCTTAAGAAAGGCACAGCTCCAGCATTTCCATGGTGTGATAAAAAGAAACTAAGGGAGAGCCATCTTGAGCTCTGCTGACATTACAGTTCGAGCCCCTTATGTTCCGAATGCAAGCTCACAGGCGAAATCGATCGGTAAATTTTTATTTTGAGTCCTCAGCGCGGAAACCACTTAGATTGTCAGCAAGCGATGCCATCATCTGTCATCGATGGTCTAGGCGCCACTGAAGAAGCATACTAGGAAACTGAAGAATGAGGTTGTTCCCGGTTGCTTCCCTCGGCGAGCCAGAAGGCGCTGTTACATATCAGTCTTCCAAGCCCATTAAATTGCACGCACTGTCCGACGCTATGACTGATATTTTACGCTATTCATGTTCGACTCGTTGGCTGAATGGTCAGCATACTGGCCTTCGGTTCAGAGGCTCCCGGGTTCGATTCTCGGCCGGGTTGGGGACTTTAACCTTAATTGGTTAATTCCAATGGCTCGGGGGCTGGGTATGTGTGGCGTATTCAACATTAGAAATCATCCTAGGTAGGGCCCTCATCTTCACCAACATGCAGGTCGCCTAATAGGCCGTCTACCAGAAAAAGACCTGCACCAGGCCTCTACGGAGGCCATACGCCATTATTACGCTATTCATAACACGGACAGACTGCTTGAGGAATGGCATCACTAACTCGCTCATACCTCAGTCACTTTTACACTGTCAAAGTCAAGGTTGAGACTGCGACAGCAAAATTAAAGAAACTTAACATAGCTCTTACCAAACGACACAGAACACTTTGGACACTGCGTTTCAACACTAATGGATCTTATAAGTTTATGACGTCCTATTTGATTATCCTATCAATTAAGTGGATGCACGCAAAAACGGGATAACCATCATAGTTTTTCTTCATCTGAAAGAGAAAGCTTTATTTTAAACATTGTCAAACAACTTTAGCCGGTTTATTCATAATCATAACAGGGGTGGGACAAATTATGTTCAGATGCAGCCACTTAATCGGAATCCAGATCATTGAAGAAAGTTTCCTCAAAGGTAGCTGATTGTGATCATGGAGTAGGTGCCGGGGGACATGAAATAAGGTACTATCCCGGCATTTGTCTGGAGGGAATTCGAGAAACCTAGAGTAAAACCACACTCAGGATAGCCGCTGTCAGCACCGGGATTCGAACCTCGGATCTCCTAACGTCGCGGCTCCTCACTCCTCTCCTGGAGTGTGAATAAACATGCTCATCCACGGAGGTGTACAGAACACAAAATACTAGAATAGAACATGAAAACACAGAATGCTTTTACCATTTTTTCAGCGATAGTATTGACTTTCGCACACATTTACAGTCTCCGCCCAAGCGTTTCTTTTGCCTCCGTTCACTTCTGTACGTAATGTAAGAATCACCACTAACCCTTCTCGACTCCCGTTTTCTTTGACTTCCACTGGTCGATCTCTGATTATGTTGTCATAAATTATCATCACTTTAAAAAGTAGAAGCCATCTTTATGTACTTGGTCTATAAAGAGACAAGATGGCAAATGAGAAACAATAAATGCTCGTATAATCCTTTCTTTCTTTCTTTCTTTCTTAATCTGTTTACCCCCCAATGTTGGTTTTTCCCGCGAACTCAGCGAGGGATCCCACCTCTACCGCCTCAAGGGCAGTGTCCTGGAGCGTGATACATTGGGTCGGGGGATACAACTGGGGAGGATGACCAGTACCTCACCCAGGTGGCCTCACCTGCTATGCTGAACAGGGGTCTTGGTGGGGGATGGGAAGATTGGAAGGGATAGACAAGGAAGAGGGAAAGAAGCGGCCGTGGCCTTAAGTTAGGTACCATCCCGGCATTTGCCTGGAGAAGTGGAAAACCACGGAAAACCACTTCGAGGATGGCTGAGGTGGGAATCGAACCCACCTCTACTCACTTCGCGCTTGACTTTTTGTTCACGCTGGGAAACCTACATATTTTGCCGCTTGCGTCGAAATACATACTCTACTTGTGCCATCAATGAAACGCTCCCAGAAACTTCATACGTGCCGAAATTAAAAAATAAAATAATTACTTTTATTACAATGAAATTGCGTATATGGCTTTTAGTGCCGGGAATGTCCGAGGACAAGTTCGGCTCGCCAGGTGCAGGTCTTTTGATTTGACACCCGTAGCCGACCTGCGCGTCGTGATGGGGATGAAATGATGATGAAGATGACACACACACCCAGCCCCCGTGCCAGCGAAATTAACCAATGACGGTTAAAATTCCCGGCCCTGCCGGGAATCGAACTCGGGACCCCTGTGATCAAAGACCAGCACGCTAACCATTTAGCCATGGAGCCGGACATTACAATTGATTTCATTAAATTGCTATTTTTATTAACAAGACAATGTGCAAGTGACTACATACTGTTTATTTCTTGTAGCCTTTGACGTGTGGCGCTGAACACATTGAGTGTTAACCGTTACAACGAACATGTATCCAAGCTAGCTTCTCAGCGACGGTCGGACGCTGTGTATCTCGAGCGAGGGCAACAGCTATCGCCCCGCCTCCCCGAGAGAAGGAGGGTTAAAGCGCATCTGTCAGCCAAGCGGCTTGAACTTCGCTGGGGTAGCTCTCTTTCGCGCCGGCAAAGAAACCCAGCTCGCTGGAGAGACCTGTACTGCGGTAGAACTAACGAGTTATCGAGACAGCTGTACTTGCCTTGACTTAGCTGTTTGCATTTTTTAAAACTCGATAAGGAAACGTTCTTAGGAATAATATGTAATTACATGTTTGAACACCAGACTTAACTCTGCCTCTTTGCTTCCACTGTAATTTAGCAAGCCCTCACCAGAGGTCAGATTAGGTCAGTGCTACTTTGTATTACCAGTAGGAGGGGGTAGACTACCTGCTACTTCCTGTCACCACTCTCTGTGTGAGTCTGTGAGATGAAGGGGTGACAGTCGGTCGCGTGAAGTAAGGACGATGACATAGTCAGCGCAACTAGCTCATTCGGAGTTTTATGTGAATGTAAATATGTGTAGCGAGTGTTCTTGTATTTGTGTATCACGTGTGTTTTAAGTGTGTAAATATATCTATGTTAATAATTCCACAGGAATCCAGTGATATGAACAGGCTACCTACCTCGTGTCCTATACCAACAGTCCACTACTTTCCTCGTGCTATCCTTAGATAAACCTTGTACATATCCTAACTCACTCAATTCAAACTTGTGTACATCCCTACCCCACCTTATTTCAGCTGGGGTTCAGTGCACGCTGCTGATGGGAAGTGAATTATAGTTTGATACGGTAATTAAAATTCAACTGATAAATTATTAAATGACAAAAAGTGTGCAACACCAAGCGCTGTCTGCACACACAGGTGAAAAGTTAGCACCTACCAGTAGAGGGCAAGCAGTAGCAAGGACGGCAAGGTGATAGCCAGCTGAAGGTTCTGCCAGCCGCGAACCAGGTACGCGATCCCTGCGATGCTGATGTAGCTGAGTGGTACCGGAAACAAGTAGGACACCCCTGAAATTGTCCGCCACTTACCACCCACCAATTCCATGCCTGGAAAATGAAACACAATAGTATGATGATGATAACAATAAACTGCAAAACTTAAAAGACAGGATACAGCTCTTAGAATCGGAGTTTAATGAATTAATCTGGATAAGAATATTTGATAGGGTCAATTGGAGGAATGAAATAAGTATAGCTCTTATATATAATCCACCTTTGAGCTCTCTATTTGCGCAGAATGCAATTTTTGAGAATTTAGCGATAGAAATTACACGAATGAGAAGTACGTATGATCAGGAAAGCATTATAATTATGGGTGATCTTAACGCGAGGATAGGGGGCAAGAAGCCAGTTTATAGTCAACATGAGGACGAGGTATTAGTAGTTAATAGAAATAGCCATGATAAAGGATGTAACCGAAATAGAAAAAAAATACTAGAATTATGCGCAGTAGAGGAGCTTTGTACATTGAATCGATGGTAGTTCGGAGATGAGAGTGGAAAAGTAACTTATATAGAAGAAAATGGGGGCAGTACAATTGACCTACTTATATTCTGTAGGGATAGTCTGCAAGTTATCAAGGAGGTACGTATTAGGGATTTGGTGGAGGCAAACTATATGCCAGTATCTATAAAATTAATGATTCAAGATATAAGTTAAGAGTGCAGGAGCCTAACTTGGTATCGTTGAAGAGAAGAATTAGGGAATGAATTCAGAGAGTACTTCAATGGAGAGTATTTTGAGATTTAGAAAATAGGTATTGTAAAATTGATAGAAGAGAATAGAGTTGAAGAAGCCCTAACTAGGACAGTAAATTTAATAGGAATGGCAGGAAAATGTATGAGGCAAAATATAGGTAAAACGAAGATAAAAGGTGGATGGTATAATACAGAATGTGTAAGGAAAAGGTAACTAATTATGAAGGCACTTAGGAGATACAGGTTGGATGGTGGTCAGTAGCTAGAAACGAATTTTGTAAAATAAAGAAAGAATACAGAGAATTGTTAAGAAAGACGAAGTTGGAAAGGCAACAAAATATGGCTGCAGACATAAATAAAAAGTGCAAGGACAATGACAGCAGGAAAGTATGGGATAAAATAAATCAGATAACGAAGAAAAAGTCGGGTTCTGGTGGTACGAATATAAGTCATAGTACATGGGTCCAGTATTTCGAGAAATTATTGAATAAAGAAGAAAAATGGAGAGCTCATCAGAATTTTGGAAAGAGCTGGGAGAGTGAAACGGCATGTTGGAAATTTTGACAAGGATGTTCAATAAACTGTAAAAGTAGTTAGTGGCCTTTCCTATTGTGCACATGCCTTTTAATTTGACTCCATTTAGGTTGTCTGCGTGTCTACTACAGGGTCTTTCACTCAAAGTGGGGCCGGCGCAGCGCAGTGGGTAGATGGGCGAGGTGAAGGTCAGACGAGCACACGGCAACTCGCAGAGTTTGGGGCCGGGAGAGCGCCCGTATGAATCGCATGTAAATAACAAGCACACATAATAACGCATAATTACAGTAAAATAATTTCTCACCTTGTCACAGAAAATGTCCTCCACCTACATCTACACAATTTCTGGCTTCATCTAAGGAAATTTTCATTCATACGCATTACTTCATCTACCGAGATAGGCTTTATTTCTCTCGCAATATTTTGTTTGAGTTCTTCTGCAGTGTAAGAAAGAAGGCTAATTAAGAACCTTTACATTTACCAAACTGTCCGAATCAGAAAAAGAATTGAATGCTTTCGATTTGCAGATGATATCGCGGTTTTCTTTCTTTCTTTCTTTCTTTCTTTCTTTCTTTCTAAATCTGCTTACCCTCCAGGGTTGGTTTCTCCATCGGACTCAGCGAGGGATCCCACCTCTACCGCCTCAAGGGCAGTGTCCTGGAGCGAGAGACATACTACTGGAGAGAATGACCAGTACCTCACCCAGGCGGCCTCACCTGCTATGGTGAACAGGGGCCTTGGTGGGGGATGGGAAAATTGGAAAGGATAGGCAAGGAAGAGGGAAGGAAGCGGCCGTGGCCTTAAGTTAGGTACCCTCCCGGCATTTGCCTGGAGGAGAAGTGGGAAACCACAGAAAACCACTTCCAGGTTGGGTGAGCTGGGAATTGAACTCCTCTACTCAGTTGACCTCCCGAGGCTGAGTGGACCCCGTTCCAGCCCTCGTACCACTTTTCAAATATTGTGGCAGAGCCGGGAATCGAACCCGGGCCTCCGGGGGTGGCAGCTAATCACGCTAACCACTACACCACAGAGGCGGTGCCAATACATTACCAGGGTATTTTTACCGAGAGACACTTGGTAGTTGTTTTCCATTTATTGATATTTTGCAGCCTGTCGTCCCACTGCCACCAAAATCACAGTCAATGCTCTCTGTATTAAAATGGCTGACACGTGATCTTTGCCTTTCCAACGACTCATAGGGGGCCCATGCACATACAGTTGTGCTTTCCTATCTACATAAACAGGGGCTGCCTGGCTGAGGCAGTAAAGGCGTGCTCGGTTCGCCCGGAAGGACGTGGGGTCGAATCCCCATCAGGAAGTCGTAAAAATTTAAGAAATGGGATTTCCACTTCCGGAGGTGCACATGGCCCTGGGGTTCACTCAGCCTATACCAAAAGTGAGTACCAGGTTAATTCCTGGGGGCAAAGGTGGCCGGGCGTAGAGCTAAGCACTCTACCCTACCAAGTGCCGAGATTACGGATGGTGGAAGCCTTTACCTTGCACCCCACCAAGGGCCTTCATGGCCTGTGCGGAGATGACTTTGCTTTGCTTTTTTATCTATATAAATAGTTGAAGACTGACAGGCAAAACTGACGTGTATGGTGTGGCCGGCCGGCCAATCGTTTGGACTGTTTGACTAAGAATTCCGTCAGTTCTAACTGCAGAACGTGCAGCCTAACAATCGGAACAGACGTGTATGGGATAATCACCGCCGACCGGTAGACCAAGTGCTCATTCGGTCTGGTCTCCGTGTGGATACTAAAATGTCTTTCTCTCGCATTGGAGTCATGGCCTTGTGGTCAGAAACCTTTTTCTCTGACTTTACTGAGGGGTTCAGAGATCTCCCTATGTTGTGGAAAGTTAAGAAGTGAAGATTTAGATTCAAACCAAACCAAACCCCATGGCACTACAGCCCTTGAAGGGCCTTGGCCTACCAAGCGACCGCTGCTCAGCCCGAAGGCCTGCAGATTACGAGATGTCGTGTGGTCAGCACGACGAATCCTCTCGGCCGTTATTCTTGGCTCTCTAGACCGGGGCCGCTATCTCACCGTCAAATAGCTCCTCAATTCTAATCACCTCGAACCAGCCCTCAGGTCCAGGTAAAAATCCCTGACCTGGCCGGGAATCGAACCCGGGGCCTCCGGGTGAGAATCAGGCACGCTACCCCTACACCACGGGGCCGGCGATTTAGATTCAACCAATCTTAAATAACTGTCCCTATTTTTGGGTACACTTTTGGCTCTTGCAACAAATTAACTTAGGTGAAATTATTCCGGGTCCAACCACTCTTTTCTCCACAATCTGCGTCAGTTTCCTTTCTCTCCTCTTTAAGACGTATGCAATCGATGCATACGCAAGCAATTCATCTACTGATAACATTTTTATGACGAAAAACTTGTACATACACTGACTGACAGTGACAATGCAACACCAAAGAGGAGTGGTTCGAAAGGGATGAAAGTTGGGAAAAAACAGAGACGGCACGGACGAATAATTGATGTTTATTTCAAACCGATATGCAGGTTACACAATGCGCACGGCATCGACTCAGTAGGATGTAGGACCACCGCGAGCGGCGATGCACGCAGAAACACGTCGAGGTACAGAGTCAATAAGAGTTCGGATGGTGTCCTGAGGGATGGTTCTCCATTCTCTGTCAACCATTTGCCACAGTTGGTCGTCCGTACGAGGCTGGGGCAGAGTTTGCAAACGGCGTCCAATGAGATCCCACACGTGTTCGATTGGTGAGAGATCCGGAGAGTACGCTGGACACGGAAGCATCTGTACACCTCGTAGAGCCTGTTGGGAGATGCGAGCAGTGTGTGGGCGTGCATTATCTTGCTGAAACAGAGCATTGGGCAGCCCCTGAAGGTACGGGAGTGCCACCGGCCGCAGCACATGCTGCACGTAGCGGTGGGCATTTAACGTGCCTTGAATACGCACTAGAGGTGACGTGGAATCATACGCAATAGCGCCCAAAACCATGATGTCGCGTTGTCTAGCGGTAGGGCGCTCCACAATTACTGCCGGATTTGACCTTTCTCCGCGCCGACGCCACACTCGTCTGCGGTGACTATCACTGACAGAACAGAAGCGTGACTCATCGGAGAACACGACTTTCCGCCATTCCCTCATCCAAGTCGCTCTAGCCCGGCACCATGCCAGGCGTGCACGTCTATGCTGTGGAGTCAATGGTAGTCTTCTGAGCGGACGCCGGGAGCGCAGGCCTCCTTCAACCAATCGACGGGAAATTGTTCTGGTCGATATTGGAACAGCCAGGGTGTCTTGCACATGCTGAAGAATGGCGGTTGACGTGGCGTGCGGGGCTGCCACCGCTTGGCGGCGGATGCGCCGATCCTCGCGTGCTGACGTCACTCGGGCTGCGCCTGGACCCCTCGCACGTGCCACACGTCCCTGCGCCAACCATCTTCGCCACAGGCGCTGCACCGTGGACACATCCCTATGGGTATCGGCTGCGATTTGACGAAGCGACCAACCTGCCCTTCTCAGCCCGATCACCATACCCCTCGTAAAGTCGTCTGTCTGCTGGAAATGCCTCCGTTGACGGCGGCCTGGCATTCTTAGCTATACACGTGTCCTGTGGCACACGACAACACGTTCTACAATGACTGTCGGCTGAGAAATCACGGTACGAAGTGGGCCATTCGCCAACGCCGTGTCCCATTTATCGTTCGCTACGTGCGCAGCACAGCGGCGCATTTCACATCATGAGCATACCTCAGTGACGTCAGTCTACCCTGCAATTGGCATAAAGTTCTGACCACTCCTTCTTGGTGTTGCATTTGCTCTGTCAGTCAGTGTATTTACAATGAACCAGATTACATGGCGGACTAATAGTTTGATCTGTATGTGTGTGGCGAGGTGCTGGGACAGGTAGAACTGTCTCAGTTCCGCCTGTCAGTTCGCACTGAAGTTGAAATTGTACGTGAGTGGGGGTCCTTAGAGAACTCTTGCAATGCAGTTGTACTTTTATTACAATCAAATGTTATATTCAATATTCAATTTCGATGTACAAGTCCCTTATTTTTTACAGCCGCTATCTGAAAATAAACAATCAGTCAAACAACTCCTTAGTTAGAGAGATAATAATGTACTCACAAAGCACGAAGCCACTGAAGACGACTCCAACAGATATGAAGCCAAGGAAACAGCGCAGTGCGAGGTACATCTCGAACCAGGGCACAAATGCTATGCAGAGTGCCGTGGCAATCTGGAGAGTTAATGAGACCATCAGCGTCCTCTTGCGTCCAAACCTGGAACAAACACAAAAAAATATTGTGTGAGCGGTGTCAACAACGTTGATCAGAGCGCAGTAATAGTAGAGGGTGATGATCAGAGAAACGGTTACTATACGTACCGGCAATTACGAACCAAAAATTACTGCCTTGCTTGATGGCCAGAAAGTTATCAAAATTTTGGACATTCGGTTGTAATCTCAAATCATCACGAAATTTCAATAAATTAGACTACTGTGGAATGTTTATTTGAACTTCACTAGAGAGCATTAACGTGTCATAGTCGATCTGCGAAATTTTGGGTAATTCACAGACACTCGTCTGTAGCTACATGTTTAGCTGGTGGCCCGCCTGCCCCTTACCGGGCAAGAATGAAATAACTATTTGAATAAAGAATGAAGAACTCTGGACTGTGATTCCAAGATGTACGTTCCAATTAATGCTTTTCAGATGCGTGAGTGATTTAATGAACGCATGTTTGTCGTTCCGTGAAGAAAGAGGTTACTTTTAATTATTTTCCACGCTTTATCTCTGTACTTTGAACCTATATTGTTGCTCCCGGCTATTTTAGGATTTCTGTAGACAAGACCATTGATCAAGCGTAGCAATATGTAGTTTCAGGAAATGGTTTAGTGTTTTTATATGTAAGTGAGGAAGAAAGCAGAGATGCATTTAAGAATGTTTGAAGAATTTGAAAACTCTCAAAGTTTATACTGATTTCAGATAATTGTAAGGTAAATAAAATCTAGGGGAAACGTGGTGAAATATTAAAAAAATGGATAATTACTTTTTTGATTGTCAAGTGGTCAGCAAATAATTAACATAGTATATTGAGGAGCTATACAGTGCATAGGATATAGACGATGTAGAAGACTACTTGGAAGAGAGAAAATAAAGTTCACGAAGAGAGGAAAGGCCCACCAGTATCATTGGATTAGTTCAGTGACGTAATATTGGACTTCCGTTATAATAAACAAGCTGGTGCAGATAATATTCCTTCGGAACGCTTGAAACTTGTGACTATAGGAATGAAGAAGCAATATTTTGCAGCAGTCGCAGTATAATAACCAACGGCTGTAGCCGTGTTGAAACACCGGATCCCGTGAGGTCCCGAAAGTTAAGGAACATTGGGCGTGGTCAAGATTTGGATGTGTTGCCACGCGCCGTTGGTGGGGGGGTAAGGAAATGGAGGGGTGGAAAGGAACTGGCCGCCTTACCGTACGTAAACTCCGGCTCAGGCACTCCTCTGTGGAGGTTCGGACCTGCCTTCGGGCAGAATACACCCTTACCTTACAGTATATTAAGAAAGAGGAGTAATAACAACATTATTTTGTTCATAGCATGGCAGTCATTGTAGTAATGAAAAGAAATGCCATGGATTGTCCTAGTTACAGAACAATATTTCTCTTTTCCAATGCTTTGAAAATACCGCTAAGCACCGTAGAGAATATAATGAAAGGAGGGATTGAGAAGTATTCGGATAATTGACCAGATTAGCTTCAGAGCTCGAAAAGGCACTAGGGAGGCAATTTTATCACTACGCTTGATACATGAAATGAAATTCGAAGTTGACAGCGAAACTCGTGTCATATTCATCGACCTGGAAAAGATCTTCGACATGGTAAACCTGAACTCCGTATCTCAGGTAATGATAAAGTATGGTATTGATTGGAAGCACCGGTGACTTATACCAAATTTCCACAGGTCAGAGAGCTATTAATTTTAACTAAATTGTAGTAAGAATCTAACAAAAGTAGGTAGAGGCGATCAGTCTTTTCAGTGCTCAGTCTATATATTAAGTAGGCCATTATGGCTTTGAAGGAGAATACAAGATATAAATGAAAAAAAGCATGCTGCAAGATTTGTACCGGGCGAGTTGGCTGTGCGGTTAGGGGTGCGCAGCTGTGAGCTTGCATCCGAGAGATAGTGGATTCGAACCCCACTGTCGGCAGCCCTGAAGATGGTTTTCCGTGGTTTCCTATTTTCACACCAGGCAAATGCTGGGGCTGTACCTTAGTTAAGGCCACGGCCGCTTTCTTCCCATTCCTAGGCCTTTCCTATCCCATCGTCGCCATAAGACCCATTTGTGTCGGTGCGACTTAAAGCAACTAGCAAGATTTGTAGACGGCATCGCTACTGTTGTTGAAAAAAGGAAATAACATGAATACATTGTTATAAATTACGGAAAAAAAAGCTTTAGGCAAATTAAAAGTAAAAATTATCGCAGTAATAAGTCTTCGGATCACTTGAAACGTATGAGTATAGGAATGTACGACCTATTTTTTTGCACTTTTCGCAGTATGTTATGATTATGAAAGAGGATTAATACCATATGGTTTTGTTCATAGTATGAGAAAGATCATAGAGAATAGAATTAAAGGAAGAATTGAGCACTAAGATACTAATACAAGACAGATAATATTATTCTAAGAAGGGTTCTTGAAGATCTAGGTTTTAAAACTTGAAGTAGACTTTTTTTACAACTGGCTTTACGTGGCACCGACGCGGATAGGTCTTATGGCGACGATGGGTTAGGAAAGGGCTAGGAGTGGAAAGGAAGTGGCTGTGGCCTTAATTGAGGTACAGCTCCTACATTTGCTTGGTGTGAAAATAGAAAACCACAGAAAAATCATCTTTAGGGCTGCCTACAGTGTGGTTCGAACTCACTACCTCCCGAATGCAAGCTCACAGCTGCGCGATCCTAACCGCACGGCCAACTCGCTCAGTACTTGGATTAAAGTTCGAACATCTGATCAAGAAGGATAACTGTGAAGACTGGGAGGACGAGGATGATTCATATTCTGTTACCTTGAAAGTGTTGTAACTAAAGAAATAATAAATGAAGGATAACGAGTGTTTGAAAGAATATAGCTTTCTTCCTTCCTTCCTTCCTTTCTTTCTTTCTTTCTTTCTTTCTTTCTTCCTTAATCTGTTTACCATCCAGGGTTGGTTTTTCCCTCGGACTCAGCGAGGAACACCACCTCTACCGCCTTAAGGGAAGGGTACCGGAGTGTGAGACTTTGGGTCGGGGGATATGACTGGGGAAAAGACTAGTACCTCGCCCAGGCAACCTCACCTACTATGCTGAAGAGGGGGGATGGGAAGATTGAAAGGGATGGACAAGGAAGAGGGCAGGAAGCGGCCTTGGTCTTAAGTTAGGTACTATCGCGGCATTTGCATGGAGGAGAAGCGGGGAAACCACGGAAAACCACTTCCAGGATGGCTGAGGTGGGAATCGAACCCACCTCTACTCAGTTGACCTCCCGAAGCTGAGTGGCCACCGATCCAGCCCTCGTACCACTTTTTAAATTTCGTGGCAGAGCCGGGAATCGAACCTGGTACTCCAGGGATGGCAGCTAATCACGTTAACCACTACACCACAGAGGCGGACAAGATTATAGCTATGGCATAAAATGAATTTTGAAATGTCTCTTATATTGGAAAGTTTTCTTTGCTGTTTCTACTCTTCTGTTTATTTGAGATATCGTCATTGCGCCTAGAAAAATCGTTGTGTGATAATATTTCACCTCAGAACTCTGACCAGAAAGGTTCTGTCGTCCAAGGTTCAGAATTGCATGAACTGTAAGGTCTATCAAGGAATTCTTTCTCTGTGATCCACGTGTTGCGGGTCGGTATATCTCCCTTCAACTTCGTCACATAGCGGTATATCGAGGAGCCATGACAATATGCTTGTGTCACTTTCACACACCAAATACGCAGTGTTGCCGTATATTAGCTGTCCTGTCAGTGATTTGCGATGTTGCCAGTTTTGTCTATGTTTCATATGAACTACGCTTATCTTGAATTTTGAAGACATGATTATGGTGCACTGTACCTGTCGGACACAAGACCAGACACGAGACCTCCAACAGCTACTCCAACCAGGAACGTCATCTCAGCCACGTTCTTCAGTCCTTCTCGTTCACACACAAGACTCCACTGAAACATTCAAACTAGCGGTTAGACTTGCAAATGAGCGGCACTAATATGGAAGGAATACACACTGCCAAGTCGCAGGTGCTTCACTTTCCAAATCATTCACCGTATTTAACCCATGAAAGTGTGAATATTAGCCTTCATTAGTGTACAATTTCTATAAACTATACAAATATCCACTTAACACAAATTTATTAAACAAATAATAAATCGTCTGTCTTCCAATGAGGGTGACCATTCAGATCTGGGGGTACAGTCAGATTACAATTTCAACAGAAATTAAAAACATCGAAAAGGGGAAATTTTTAATTGTTAATGCTGTTATCGTCTTCTAGCAGGATGGGAGAGGGATGTTAGTCACGTTTTCACGTATAGATGGAAAGTATTGATTTGTAGAGAATCACTCAGAATCTATATTACTATTATTTTCTATTTCGCAGAATGAAACTTTCAAATTTTGTAGTCTGATGAGGGAGGGTGCCTCTTGCTCCGCATAGCAGGCCTCTGAAAATGCACTGAGATATTTTGTACTTTTCTGACGAGTAAGGCGAGCATGGCACATAAATAACTTGCTTTTCTAAGTCCACATCAAGAGCCTGATTCGAATCTCTTTCAAAGCGAATAGTGGGATCTAAGACCATTGCTTTACTGCCCTTTCTGTTAATGGCTATGACGACAGCTCTCCGATTAGAGTCATCGGTAGAGATGGAGTGAACCTCCTCGTGCACTCCCACCCACGCTGTCTCGAAGCTTGAGCAAACGACGTTCTTACGCGCTGGTGGCGATGGTTGCGTATTAACTCAGTGCTCCGGCAGAATCCTAGCACATGTCCGAGGGTTTCTGACTCGTTGCAGCCATTTTGGAGGCAACGGGTTGTGCTGAATGACCTACCTGGAGTCGATCTGACTGCGATGAGGTTGCATGACATCTTCGGAATAGGAATATGTAACCTCTGTAACCGATGATATTGTTTTTTATAATATACGATTTGGTGGTAAACAGGTGAAAGCAAACATTGTTGAATATGGAACAAGCCGAACGAACAGCCGGCATTGGAGATGGGCGATATAAAAGTAAATGGGCCAACATCTGTGACAGATTCTTGTGCTGTGAACTACCGTAGATATCTTGTCATGACAGAAAATGCATCTTGTAATTTTGTTAATTTTTTCATATTTTGTCTTCTTCCATTAGACTAAGTGGCCTGTTTATGTGTGGTAAGTGTTGAAATGATGATGATAATGATGAAAAATCTGGTAAAGACACTGAAGATGAGAATACTGTCTTGGAGAGAGTAGGTTATACATTTCCTTACAAAAATAAATTTAAAACCTTTTTCAAGGAAACATACTATTTTTCATAAAAATGAAATGACGCAGTGTTACAAGATCCACCAAAATTTCAGAAGATGTTCCTATTTTTTAATATTTCAGAAAATACGAAATTAGATATGTTCTGAATTATCTTCCATCCTTAGTTAATAAATGAAAGTAACCAAGTAAAAACACTCATAGTCTTTGAATGCAATGTGTGTGTTCAATTTTCCGTCAGTTCCCATTCGTTCTAAGAAGAGTTCGGATAAAGATAATATATTTCCTTGAAAAGAGACCATGAACATTGTCGCAAGGCAGTGTTAAATGCCAGCTGCCTGCACTATGATATCAATATAAGACAGATCACAGCACTGTTATCTTACCTGGCTGGTAATGGTGGCTCCGAACTCAGTCTCATCGAACTCCCACTGGGTACAAAGCCGGGTTGTGTTGTTGGATTCCAGAACTAAGCACGCGTCCTGAAAATAAAAAACAACCAAATTAGTACACTGACTCATAGGTCCGCTATTGTCTCAGAACGAAATGGTCAGCTTCACCATGAGATCCAATATTAGTTGTTATGTAATTGTTGAACGTAAGTAATTTCTAATTTTTATTCTTTATAGGTACATTGCACTTCTAACGCATACTTTTTTATAACATATTATGTGTATCAATTGTACATAGATGTTGTTTAAACAAGGGTCAATGAATAATAAAAATAACAAAAAACTTCATCATGACAAAAATATTTCCCATTTTAATTTCTCGCTTACAGTGCTTTATGTTTTAAAAAGATTTAAACCTTTCTGTCTGTCCCGTGCGTTCGGATGAGAAATTAATAATAATAATAATAATAATAATAATAATAATAATAATAATAATAATAATAATAATAAATAGTGAATATCTGTCCAGCATGTTTCCAGTCATTCGACCGTGTCAGGAATGGAATAAATGAATGAAGCCCCCATCTAGCGGCGAGGATACGAATTCTTGCGTCAGATGAAGCCTGCCGCACTCTGAGCAATGATTGATGACTGGCAGATGAAATGATATTGGCGAGTGTTGCTGGAATGAAAGATGGCAGGGAAAATCGGAGTATCCGGAGAAAAACCACCTGCACCTCCGCTTTGACCAGCACTAATTTCACACGGAGTGAACGGTGTTTGAATTACGAAACCCAGCCGTGAAAGGCCGGCACGCTGACGCTTGAGGCACGGAGACTCAAGTGTTTAACAAACTTATGAAAAGAGAAACGCTACGGACTTATGCACCAACCTAATCGATAAAAATAGCATGTAGGCTATGTACGCCTATATTTGAATATAGGCCTATGTTTTCTTAAAGAATATTAAAGTATGATGATAATGATGATGATGATGATGATGATGATGAAATGGAGGGAGATCATTTCATCACCTACCGTGCTACTGCCGTTGTGCACAGAGAATGAGCCGTTGGTCGGCTCGTCGACGCACCAGTACTTGACACTTGGTGACTGGAATGTGGACGCGAAGATGTGCCACGTACACGGGAAGTTGAAGAGCGACAGGAGAAAGGTGAGTTGTAGCTGCCACCGACCGAACTCGCCCACAAGCTGAGACACCGGGTCCTGATCTTCTTCCCCCTTCCCCGCCTTCTTGGCGGGAACGTCGTCCACGCCCAGAGCGTTCGTCATCTCGTCTGGAAGAAGAAGAAGAAGTTTTAATAAACCACATTATTTGCAATGTATTTACAAGGTCACTTAACTTTCTAGACAGGGCCACCGAAAAGTGGAGGGGAAGGGGTCTAAGTGGAATACGTGAGATTGGCAGGGGCTGCGAAGTTTAGTGAATGAATTACAGTGTTGGAAGCTTCAAGCTTTAAAAAACTTCTCGATTTGTGCCAAAACTTACACGTAATTCTTGATATGAAAATAATAATATATGAAGAATTTTTGAATAGCTTCTCCTGCAACCTCATCTCATAATACCCTAAAGCGTTGCGCAAAAGACTAAAAGGTAAAGTAAAACAAATCAAATATATATTGGCTTTACGTCTCACCGACACAGATAGATCTCATGGAGACGATGGGATAGGAAGAGCCTGAGAGTGGGAAGGAAGCAACCGTGGCCTTAATGAAGGCACAGCCCCAGTATTTGCCTGATGTGGAAATGGGAAACCACGGAAAAATATCAGAGCTTTCGACAGTGGGGAACGAACCCACTATCTCCTGAATGCTAGCTAATAGCTACGTGATCCAACCCGCACAGCCACTTGCTCGGTAAATGTAAATGTTAATTCTAGTATAATGTATTTCTGAAGAATGGCAAGGGGGCCAGAATTTATGCGAACGGCCCTGTCACTAGACGGCCTTATTTCCATTCCAGAAATACAATAATTATCGCTTTCCAACTAGAAGAAATAATGAAACACCAGGAAAACTCCCGTGTCTCAGACGGCAGCGCGACGGCTTCTCACCGCTGAGTTTCGTGGTTCAAATCCCGGTCACTCCATGTGAGATTTGTGCAGGACAAAGCGGAGGCAGAACAGGTTTTGCCCCGGGTACTGCGGTTTTCCCTCTCATCTTTCATTCCAGCAATACTCTCCAGTATCATTTCATTTCATCTGTCAGTTATCAATCATTACTGCAGAGGAGTGCGAAAAACTACGGTAGGCGGCACAATTCATGTCCTCGCCACTTCATTCCTGATCCGATCATATGACTGGAAACAGGCTGAGGATATTTTCAAACCGCCAGGCTACAGAGCACAGGCGTTCCGATCCCAGCTTGGCAGGTTCGATCCTGACTCAGTCCGGTGGTATTTGAAGGTGCTCAAATAAGTCAGCCTCCTGTAGATTTACTGGCACATAAAATAAATCCTATGGGACACATTTCTGGCACCTCGACGTCTCCGACAACCGTAAAAGTAGTTAGTGGGGCATAAAACCAATAACATTATTATTAAACTTATAACGAAGTCGGCATATACAGGACTTCTCGTAATATGTCGATTGTCTGCTGTAGCGAGAGTATAAAGTTTCACGTATTTATTTTTCAAAGGACTTTTTTTTTAACTTAACCATTATCGATTGCTCGGTGCTGTGCCGTCTGAGCTACTGAGGACGGTCAAACAGAGACTAAATGCTAGTTGAGCGGGTGGAAATAGGTGGCTGCAGGGTTTATGAAGTTCCTGAGAGAAAACTAAATGAAGGTAGGGAGGAACACAGTATATTTCACAAGTAGGCTGTCCCGGTAAGGGAAATCCATATCAATAATAATAATAATAATAATAATAATAATAATAATAATAATAATAAGAACAAGAAGAAGAAGAAGAAGGTGAGGCAGTAATATGTTCGAATGCAAAGTAATTTGGCTAGTAGGAAGTATCGGCTAACCCGCTCTTCCATAATGAAGTGAGAGTAACGTAACTTCTAAGGGTTTTAATAGGCAGTACCCCTAAAGTTTATGCAAATATCATAGCAGAACGGTTGTGCAGGTTACAGTATAATTGTTACTAGGGTCAGTAAGTTTGCATTCCAACCTATTAATGGACCGGCTCCATGGCTAAATGGTTAGCGTGCTGGCCTTTTGGTCACTGGAGTCCCGGGTTCGATTCCCGGCCGGGTCGGGGATTCTAACTTCGTCTGGTTAATTTCTCCGGCTTGGGAGCTGGGTGTTTGTGTTCGTCCTAAATGCATACGTTCATTTAATCAAAGTCGATTCATAATTAATAATTAGAAATATACCGCATTGTCGTTAAGACCGAAAGCCGAAATTAAAAAAAAACTATTAATGCCTTAACATCTAATAATAAGCAAAATCGTCTCCGTACAGATCATGAAGGCCCTTGGAGGAGTAAAAGTAAACAATTCCACTGTTCGTTTCTCGCCACTAAGGATTGTGTGGTTAGTTCTACGCTCGGCCACTTTTGCTCCTAGGAATTGATCTTTTATACAATTTCTGTGTAGGCTGAGTGAACCTCAAGAAGTGGAAATGTCGTTTCATAATTTCTGTAAGTCCTTTTTCTTACTGATATCGCCGGAATGAAATAATTTAAAATGTTTTTTCATCAAAGCGTGCATTTCTTTAGTTCATCATGTCTCACTCATATGTCACAGACACCACCATGGATTACTGAATGCAGCTTCCCCGGCGATGCACGATATTTGAAGTGCATGGCACTCAAAAGTGAACTGTTACCTGAAGCGTCCTTTCTGTATACCTATTTAAATATGAACTTCATTTCAATACATGGAACCTTCCGATAAACACACCTGTCAAGGTCCATGTTATTACCGTCTAAAAATATATACAGTGAAGTCAGTGTATTTACATTTCAAATGAAAAGTCTTGAAATTATTTCCACCTCGTCTAGTGGTACTATTAATGTCAATGCTGGTGTTAACAGGGAGATGGTTTATTAGTCTAAAGCCCGGATTTTTATGCAGTAACAGGTAAGATTGCAAACTAATATGGTTAGTAGAAAATGTCAGCCACCCGCTCTTTCATAATGTAGCAAGAGTAACATAAACTATAGGGGTTCTGATGGGCCATACCCCTAATGTTTAATCAATCCCCACAGCATAATCGTTGTGAAGGTAGACTACTGCTCGCTTCAGTAAGTTTGCATAATAAGCTATTAACACTGATTTGCACTTAGGGCTGTCGTCCAGGTAGCAGATTCCCAAGTTTCTTCTTAACTAATTTCAAGAAAGGAATTTGGTCAATTATTACAATCCCTAATTCCTTTCCCTTTAAAGAAATATTTGCCCTTTGTACTTTATCCCCAATACTATTTAATTTTGCTCTAAGAAGTGCTTTAGAGGAAACTCAAAGCCGAGATTATGGTTTTACGTTCGGTGAAAAATTCATTGTCCGTCTCTGTGGTGTAGTGGTTGGCATTTGCCTGGTGTGAAAATGGGAAACCACGGAAAACCATCTTCTGGGCTGCCGAGAGTGGGGTTCGAACTCACTATCTCTCGAATAATGGATACTGGCCCCACTGAAATGAAATGTCGTATGGCTTTTAGTGCCGGGAGTGTCCGGGGACAAGTTCGGCTTGCCAGATGCAGGTCTTTTTATTTGACTCCCGTAGGCGACCTGCGCGTCGTGATGAGGATGAAAAGATGATGAAGATGGCACATACACCCAGTTCCCGTGCCATCAAAATTAACCAATTAAAGTTAAATTCCCGAACCTGCCGGGAATCGAACACGGGACCCCTGTGACCAAAGGCCAGCACACTAACCATTTAGCCATGGAGCCGGACTTAAGCGACTTCAGCTATCGAGCTTGATAAATCGCAGCAGATTACGCTACTGCGTGTTAAGATGATGTCGGTAGAATACAGTATACCTGTTAAGACATAAGGCTGCAGTACAAGAATAGGAAGAAGAAGGTAACTAGAGCCACATAGTCAAGCAGGACAGAGCCGAACAAAGCGCACATTAGTGACACAGACATAAGAGTGGCGTGGTCGTAGGAACTAGAGTCGCATTAGTAACACTCTGTTGTAGAAAAATAATGAACTAACATACAGTACGGGCTTCGTAATTCCAGGTGGACGGTAACAAAACTATCTCGAATAGAAAAGTACGAATTTACGAACGTACACGAAAACGCATGTGAACAAAAAAATGTACCTATGTTAAACATTACAGTACAACAGATAGGAAAACCAAAACGTACAGATTGCCTTACACTAAAAGAAATTTTAAACTTTCTTTTGCAAATTAACAAAACACTCTAGGCAACCTTCTTAAGTTAAATGTTAACTATTTCAGTAATGATGAATATAAAACAATTATTTTATTGAATATGTATACGTGATGATGATGATGATGATGACGACGACGACGACGATGATGATGATGATGATGACGACGACGACGACGATGATGATGATGATGATGATGATGATTGCTGTCTTAATGTCATCGGCCCTTAAAACACGGAAAGTGTCCTCTGTTTTAACTCGTAGTGAATAAGAAACAAAATATAAATTGCTCGAAGCCTTTCCCGATAGATTCATGAAGGGCAACCCGTGTTCTGTTCTGCCACACGATACACTAGCAGCATATCATGGTATTCGTGGTATTCATACACTGGCATTATTCAAATACTACTACTGATGCTACTACTACGAAGTAACTCGCGTACTAGTACGGACGATAATTCGCATCTCCGACAGCTGTTATTCAGGTCAAGGCCAGACAGACCGGTTTCATGCAGGGGCGGGGAACCCGTCCAGGCACATCCCCGTCGCTAGGAACAGCAGACAACCGAACCGGCACGTGACAGGTCTAGTGCTTTTGTCGAACTGCTTACGTGGAATATTCTCCCACAGTGCGATTTCAATATCATGGTCTTTTGGGAGTCCAACTCACCGTATGCAGAAACATCCCGTGTTGACGTGTACGTAAATAAAGTTTATTAGGTCAATGAAAGAATGCATGGGATAGGATTTCCAAGTGAGTAGTATCGGAATTGAAATGTCAAAACACATCGAACGTTTTACTTCATACCAGTAAGGGACATGTTATAAACATAAATTAATTAAACGTACCTTCCTTTCGTGCTTCCAACTGAAGAGAACATGTTTAAATGTAAATGAAAGCCTTCTGGCTTACTGCTGATTTTGCAGTGCCTATTAAACTTATCAAAATAAACGTTGCCAGGCTGAGTGGCTCAGACGGTTCAAGCACTGGTTTCATAAACTTACCAGGCTCGATCCTGGCTCAGTCCGCTGGTATTTGAAGGTGCTCAAATACGACCGCTTCTGATCGGTAGATTTACAGGCACGTTAAAGAATACCTGTGGGAAAAATTCCGACACCGCGCGTCTCTATTGGCACGTAAAGATTTATTATTATTATTATTATTATTATTATTATTATTATTATTATTATTATTATTATTATTATTATTATTATTATTACTGGGCGAGTTGGCCGTGCGATTAGGAGCGCGCAGCTGTCAGCTTGCATCCGTCGAAAAGCCACTAACAATATTATTATAAAAACTGTGTTAGTCTATTATTACTAACTGTTATGAAAATAAATTTAATCGCCCCACTCAAACTTCGTAGTTCGTAATCTGTCAGAAAACACTAAAGAAAATAGTGAACTTTTAACAGGTCCGAATTATTATTAATATTATAATTGCAGACTTGTCTCCGAAATTACCGAAACATGTAGTTACTAATTCTTTTACGTCGCACCGACACAAATAGGTCTTACGGCGACGATGGGAGAGAAAAGGGAAACAAGTAGGAAGGAAGCGTTCGAAGTCTAATAAAGGTACAGTCACAGTATTTCCCTGATGTGAAAGTGCAAAACTACAGAAAACCATCTTCCCGGCTGCCGACAGTGGAGTTCGAACCCAATATCACCAGAATACAAGCTCACAGCTGCGCGCCCCTAACCGCACGATCAACTTACTCTAAGCTCCAATGCCGGTCTGAGCAGCTCGGACGATTAAAGCGCTGGTCTTCTGATCCCACCTTGGCAGGTTCGAAGGCGGCTCCGTTCGGTGGTATTTAAAGGTGCTGAAATATGCCAGTCTCGTGTTTGTGGATTTACTTGCATTTAAAAAAGTACTGCGGTACAAAATTCTGGCACTTCAGCGTCTCCGAAAACCGTGAATATTAGTTAGTGGAACGTAAAGATATTAGTAGTAGTAGTAGTAGTAGTAGTAGTAACATTATTATTACGGAAGTTTTAATTAAACGGGTCCGTTACATTACCTATCGGCACTTACTGTCCAGTAATTAGCCTTCTGTCCACCTCTGTGGTATAGTGGTTAGTGTGATTAGCTGCCACCCCCCGGAGGCCCGTGTCCCATTCCCAGCTCCGCCACGAAATTTGAAAAGTGGCACGATGGCTGGAACGGGGTCCACTAAGCCTCGGGAGGTCAAATGAGTCAAATGAAAGTGGTTTCCCGTAGTTTTCCACTTCTTCAGGCAAATGCCGGTATGGTACCTAACTTAATGACACGGCCGCTTCCTTCCCTCTTCATTGTCTATCCCTTCCAATCTCCCCATTCCCCCGCAAGGCCCCTGTTCAGCATAGGTGAGGCCGCCTTGGCGAGGTACTGGTCATTCTCCCCAGTTGTATCCCCCGACCCAATGTCTCACGCTCCAGGACACTGCCCTTGATGCGGTAGAGGTGGGATCCCTCGCTGAGTCCGAGGGAAAACCAACCCTGGACGGTAAACAGATTAGGAAAAAGAAGAATAAGCCTTCTATTAGAAATGCCTGGCGGCAATTCCACAGTAGACCGAGCTCGATAGCTGCAGTCGCTTAAGTGGGGCCAGTATCCAGTATTCGGGAGATAGCAGGTTGGAACCCCACTGTCGGCGGCCCTGAAATGGTTTTCCGTGGTTTCCCATTTCCACACCAGGCAAATGCTGCGGCTGTGCCTTAATTAAGGCCACGGCCGCTTCCTTCCCACTCCTAGCCCTTTCCTGCCCCATCGTCGCCATAAGACCTATCTGTGTCGGTGCGAGGTAAAGCAACTAGCAAAAAAAATCCACAGTAGCTATTTTTCCCTCGAGCAATGTTCACACAGGGTTGCAACTACGGTGTTTGAAATCTGTCTCATTAATAACCTTATGACTGAATACATACAGCCTTTTCTTTCAGTGTCCACCGTCCTTTCATTGACCTGAAAAGTTTATGAATAAGCATGGACAACTCGCATTGTCTATTGTCAGAAATTCATCGTAGACTGTCTCAATAACAGCACAGAAATGTTGCGTTCATTTTTCATTTGCTTATTAACTATTTCCTTTCATTTTGTCAGCTTGGGTCACTGAGTAATGCAATTGACGTCTTATAAATCACACACAACTACACAATACTTGATTCGCATGTATGTGCTGGTACGTATCTTCGAGGTCACTGTAAGGATTCTGTGTACATTTCACACAGAGTACCCTAGACCGGTTTTTGAGTACAGCAAGTGGCCTTGCACGTGAGTCATCTTCTTCTACTTGCCAAGCCTTTAGGGGAAGTGCACAACAACATGTGTTGGCTTGCGATAAGAAACAGGTACAACAAGCCCTATACTCTGCTACTGTACTTCCACTACGCGTGGACAGAATGACGTAACCGGCATATCCTGCTACGGCCGTTCAAAACACATTAGGTTCTGAAATATTTGGCTCAGTTATGGGCAAACTAATAGGACAAGGTAAAAAATACATAGCATATATTGTGAGATGTATTTTTCTTTGCCGACTAGCTTAATATCTGGACGTATACCCCTAACACCCTCTTATTTCTTGGAATATACTTCAAAGTGATGCATCTAAAGACTGTTATTACAGTTCTTATACAAGTCGATAATTTGCTATGCGTTGCGATCTTGTTAAAAAAAGTGCCCCGTAATATTCTTCTGGACTCGAGTAACCGCAACAAATCACAGCATTCATTTGCGACCTTGGTCTTGAGTCGTGTGCCATCACAGTTCTTTCGTAATGTTTGGTAGGGATTACGTAAATTAAAATAAGAGTTATACGTGTTACAGAACAGCATATTTGAAAAATACAACTAATCGAAAATTAAGAAAAATTTGAAAAATATTCACAAGAGTATTTGAGACAAAATATTGAATTTAAATCAACAGTGTAGCTGTAAGTTTGCATTCCAGTCACAGTGAGTTCGAAACACACAGTTTGTAGCCGTGAAGATGCTTTTCCGTCTTCCTTTCATTCCTCTGGTCCCGTCTCCTCGCAGATGATTGTTGAAAATCATTACGTATATTTTATTTCATACTATGAGGTAATTGCCTTTTTTCGGACTCAAAAGAGTACGGAAAATGACACGTTACCACAGTGTAATTACTTTGAACACTATTTATTTATTTAATTTATTGTTCAACAGGCATTACTTCCTCTTTACAGAACATTTCCATTTCTTACTTATAATGTTACAAATGCTTTTCCGTAAAACTTAAAATATGAAACCTATACTTATGAACTATGGACAGTGGTAAGTGTGTGTTTCAACTTAATATTTTAATTTATCCTAAATTATACATTGTTAATCTAAATTAATTTAAGGAGTAAGCTATTCCTGATACACAAGTATGCTACTCTATTTAATGTATGTCTTCTCTCAGTGCAAGTTCCCCTTTGACCAACCTTAACAAGACACTCTCCTTGTAAAATATGTCCACGTTTGGCATTTAATTAATTGACTGAAATATTCTGTTTAATGGTGAATTCATATGGTGCTTTGTGTTTGACCTTTGAATAAAGAAAGTTAAATTATTTCTATTCCTTCCAAATCTTGTTGGATTTGTTGAACTTCGTTGTAAATACGGATAGTCAGAGAGATCGTGAATCAAGAAGCATCCAACTTAACCTTTTTGAATTGTTTCTCTGTCTAATTGCACCACCACTGGTACTAAATATTTTCATTCCTCCCCTGAGGTGGGAGGCGGGCCTCCTGGACGGTGAAGCCCTCTCTCAGACCAGGAGGTTTGTATTGGAGAAGGTGAGAGGGTTGGCGGCCGTGCCCTATACTAGGAAGTGTCTTGGCATTCACCTTAGTGCTGGAGAATGGAAAAACACGGAAAACTATTCTTAGGACAGCCAACAGTGGCGACCAGTACCTCGCCGTCTCCCGAATGCAGAGGCGTAGTACCGTGGCCACCCCTCCTCTCCTCGGTTGGTCGTTCAGAGTGCAGAGTTCTCGGACCACGGACCAGTCGTGGCCACTTGTGGGCCAAGACACAATCTGCTGTACATTCGCCGACCTGATTACACCACTGTGGTTCCGTACTCATCTACAGCTCAAGTAATCTGCCGCCATCACAATACTGTCTAATGTATGGATCAATCCATTTCCAGCAGATAAATAATGCATGGAAAGTATGTCCGTGATACAGAGAAGTTCGTGATAAATCCTTGAATAAGTATCATGTGTCTCCTGGTGGGATGAATACAAATACAATTATCTAAAGACATCTATTGAGAACTCAGGGAACTAGTAGTCATGGTGAAACGCTTAGCTCCGAGCGAGTTGACCGTGCGGTTAGGAGCGCGCAGCTGTGAGCTTGATCTGGGAGATATTGAGTTCGAACCCCACTGTAGCGTCTCCGAAAACCGTAAAAGAGTAGTTAATGGGACATAAAACAAATAACATTATTATTATTGAACCCCACTGTTGGCAGCCCTGAAGATGGTTTTCCTTAGTTTCCCATTTTCACAGCAGGTAGATGGTGGGGCTGTACCTTACTCAACGCCACGGCCGCTTCCTTCACGCTCTTAGCCCTTTCTCATCCCATAGTCACCATAAGACCTATCTGTGTCGGTGTGACGTAACTTTTATATTACTTCTCACTCATAATAGTTGCATCTACAGGCATCAACATCGATATTTTACTATACTTTGGCTGTCCATATCTTTATTATTATTTTTACTGAAGGCAACATTTGCAATGCCTTTCACCTCCCTTATATTGATTATTGTTTCTATGTGTTATTATCATGCTATTTTGTTTCCCTCGATTACTGAGCTTCAAGAAGGAGACTGTACAAACTTTACTTTTCGCTGCATTTATACACTCAGTGTACAAAAAGTTGTGTAACTGTTTGCGGATATGTTTCGTTTTATTTATTGATTCACTCTTCAGTTTTGTTTGTTGTAACATATTTAGTGCTAAAGTACTGGCACGAGAGACTTTCTTTTTTTTCTTATTTGTTTTACATCGCTCCGACACAGATGTGTCTTATGGCGACGATGGAATAGGAAGAGCATAGGAAGTGGAAGGAAGCAGCCGTGGCCTTAATTAAGGTACAGCCCCGGCATTTGCCTGGTGTGAAAATAGGAAACCACGGAAAACCATCTTCAGGGCTGCCGACAGTGGGACTCGAATCCACTATCTCCCGATTACTGGATACTGGCCGCACTTAAGCGGTATTCTCTATATCTCGAAATTTCGATAACTCGCAATAAAATTTAGCTCCCGAGGTAATTCAAGATATCAAGGTTTCACTGTGTATATATCTACTATTTGTAAATAGAGGAATTGCCACTTGGTTGCACCTGTCAGCAGTTTATTGTACTGAGTGTAACACAGCACAACTGTAAACTGTAAACATTTGCTGTCTCTCGCAACACCGCGACACGATCCTCACATAAGACATGCACCAAATTATTGAAAAATAATTACAAAAAAGAAATTACAAAAATATCATATTTTAGTTATAAAATGATACTTTGTTGATGTGTAGTGCACCTGAGATCGTATTATGCACAACGTTTTGCTGAAAATTTAGCTTCTGTCACATATTTATAATCACATAAGTCGAATTGTAAGTAAAGGGTACAGACCTTTGCACATGGTTATGAGGGTATTTAGGGGTTGTAGTAAGGATGTAAAGGATAGGACATATAAGTCTCTGGTAAGACCCCAACTAGGGTCTGCTTCCAGTCTTCGCCAGCATTACTCGATCCAAGAACTGGAAAATGGCCAAAGAAAAGCAAGTCGATTTGTGCTGGGTGATTTCCAACAAAAAAGTAGCGTTACAAAAATGTTGCAAAGTTTGGGCTGGGAAGACTTGGGTGAAAGGAGACGAGCTGGTCGATTAAGTGGTATGTTCCGAGCCGTCAATGGAGAGATGGCATGGAATGACATTAGTAGATGAGTAAGTTTGAGTGGCGCCTTTAAAGGTAGGGAAGATCACAATATGAAGAAAAAATTGGAATTCAAGAGGACAAATTGGGGAAAATATTCGTTTATAGGAAGGCGAGTTAGGGATCGGGATAATTTACCAAGGGAGATGTTCAATAAATTTCCAATTTCTTTGAAATCATTTAAGAAAAGGCTAAGAAAACAACAGATAGGGAATCTACCACCTGTGCGACTGCCCTAAATGCAGATCAGTTGTGACTGATTGATTGACAATAGTGTAGCATGCCGATAAGATGTTGCTGTAGTAGCAATCAGTCAATTCACTTTCGAACGGGCTCTCTCTGCGCGAAGTTAATATTAGACTAGGCTTATCAGTTGTGCGGTTTAATATTTTTTAAACGTTTGTTGAAAAGTTTTAGATTTTTTATTTCATTTTTTGTAATCGAATAAATTGTTATAACCCAGACTTCGGTATCAATTATAGAGTATAGTTCTGTAGTTACCGGGCGAGTTGGCCGTGCGCGTAGAGGCGCGCGGCTGTGAGCTTGCATCCGGGAGATAGTAGGTTCGAATCCCACTATCGGCAGCCCTGAAGATGGTTTTCCGTGGTTTCCCATTTTCACACCAGGCAAATGCTGGGGCTGTACCTTAATTAAGGCCACGGCCGCTTCCTTCCAACTCCTAGGCCTTTCCTATCCCATCGTCGCCATAAGACCTATCTGTGTCGGTGCGAGGTAAAAGCCGCTAGCAAAAAAAAAAAAAAAAGTTCTGTAGTTATTGGAAAATGAAACCAATTAAAGTTAAATACGAACATCTACTGTAAGTGGTGCACGGTTGGCATTTCTGCAGCTTAGCCTTTAAACAACGAAGGCAGTCAAATAAGTACAATTAATTATTTTTTGATAATTTTACGATATTGAGTAATCCCTTAGTTTCAATCAATCAATATTCTAAAGGCTAATCCCTTGTCGATGCCATCACTCCCTTCTTTCATTGGCTATTCGTTTCACTTCAATGTAATTGTCACAATATGACCTCTTCTTGATGTCGTCCAAATGCTTCGTCCTAGGTCTTCCTCTTCCTTTCTCACGCAGCACTTTCCCCTCAAGAATGTTAGTGATGAAAGTGTTGTGTCTGATGGCATGTCCAATAAATTTTAATTTCCTGTTTTCCAGTTTCTTTAATAATATTATCTGTTATTTAACTTCCCTTAAGACTTCCAGGTTGGTCCCTTACTTTATACAACTTAAATATAATTATATTGCATCATTTCTACCTGCTCTAATTACATTTATGTTAGTTATTCATAGGTTTTTACATTTTATTTGAAGGGGGCCAGAATTTTTATTTTGGCAGGCGAGCCCGAATAGCATTCATTACGCTCCTGGCTAAATCACACGTCATTCTTCCCTATATTTTATTGATTACCATATCAGATGAAGTGGAAAATCATCAGGCTCCATTGAAGACCTCCTGATGATGAACAGAACACTAGCCATCTGCCTCTTGAGTGTCTAGTTGGTTAAATCTTATGAATATCGTTTCGAGCATCCTTCGTCTTTCATATATTGCGAACGCCACATCAGAGCTCCTCATAGTCCATGCATTTCAGTATGTGACTTTTAAGACAGCTGGAAAGCTCTGTGTCATTTCCTTTTTCTGACAGTTCAGCGCTAATGACCTTAGTATCTTAACCTCGGTCCGTAACAGTACAGGCTGTCACGAGGCTGACGTGTTTCAGCATCTTTAAATACCACGAAACTGCTAGGTCCGGCTAGATAGATCGATAGCATGTTTGGCACTTGACTGGAGGAACTGAGTTCGACTTAATGAGATCAACGGGCCCATAGTACCTAGTGCATCCTCAATATCATGAGACTCGGTCTCAGTGCTGTCATTGAGAAGGACATGTTTTCTAATCTAGAAAGGCGGGAAGGACTACTGTCGCTCAGACCTAGAATCACCGACCGAAGAATCACGTACATTACATTAAAACGCGGCTAAGGTCGAACGGATTATTCACAGGCTACCCTGAGACGTGGGAGAGTGGTCATGTGACGGCTGGTCTGCACATAGCTACCGACAGCCCTGTAATATAGTAAAAATCAATTATGTCTATTATTTCTAATACAATCAGTTTTCAGTGGGCGTCCATGCAGTCGTTTTTGTCAATATTTTTTGAGAGGATTGGTAGCGATGTATGGGTAACATGAGTATGTGTTACCTGGAGGCTCCGTGTTCGATCCCCGGCCAAATCAGGAATTTTTATCTGGACCTGACGGCTGGTTCTAGGTCTACTCTGCCTACGCGATTGCAGTTGAGGGAAATTCTGACGGTGACATAGTGACCCCGGTCTAGAACGGTTGCGAGGATTTGCACTCTTGAATTCCACCTTCATCTTCATATTATGAATTTTATTTATTTCTCTTTATCGTTAGGGCGTACTGATGACCATGGGGCGCATATTCGTCGCGCTGTTCAAGCGTCATCTTTATATTCTGCAGATCTGCGGACTGAGCAGCTGTCACAGGGTAGGATACAGGTCTTTCCAGGCCGGTAGCACCAGTTGATTTTGTTTATAATATACATAATGCGGAGACGACATGTTTTAAAGGTTTGGTGCTTGTAGGGTAAACCTACCTAATTTCGTGATATTAAGGATGGTAAGTAATATATCAAAACAAATACTCGATCTCGGAATTTTATATTTTACATGCTGAGTACCTATACATTATTCTACAAACACATGATAAAGAACGTTCAAAAAATGCAAAACATTTGGAGTTATAACATGTAATGAGCGAAGTGGGCATGCTACCTAATTTCGTGATAGCATACCTAATTCCGTGACACAGTATACCTAACTTCCTGATAATGTACTTAACACCGTGATAACTTTTCTGAACATTGTTACAGTTCACTTCACGCACTTTTCACTCATTTTCAGTATCGGTATCGTTGTCACTGACATATTCACAAATACTACACATAAATACAATAGCATCAGATGAATCAATGGAATGAAACTTTCATGGAACCATCGCAAACAGAAACAACATTCAATCCAAGGACTTTTCTTCCTCCCATTACTCTAGCTGTCGTTACAGGTGGCGCAGATGTCATCATTTTTCTTGTCTGACTTCTGCTTTTCCGTAGATACCGGTTTCACTGTAGTGATAAGTGTGGTGGAAGCTCTGGCCTGATCAGGAACATGCGGCTGGTATGCGGTGGAATAGTCACAACGATAATTTCATTCTTGGATGCAATTTTCAATACCTCCTGTGTCACGTGACTGACATGGGCATTCATTATCAGTATCACAGGTCTTTCTGCACCAAGGCCTCGAAAAAATTCCTTGAACCACTTTAAGAAAAGTTCATTGTTAATCTATCCACTTTGTGTCAGGGCTACTGAGGCATTAGGGAGGCACAATTCGTCAATGAATCTGACATTCTCACTCCTTTAAAAATGATTACAAGTGGACGGAATTCACCTGCAGCATTTCCAGCTTGCACAATTTTTCACTTCACTGCATGGAAACTTGTCATTGCTTGCATACTGTTTTTTGGCCATAGCATACGCAACATGTCATATTCGGTTAACGTTCAGACCGATTCCTATTTCCTGCATTTTTCTATGAAATTAACTAAATCTCCAGTTCACTCGCAAGGACAAACGGTCTACCCATTTTCCAATAGTCTTTTAGAGTACTCCACGGAACGGTGAAATGTTTAGCAGCCTTGTATATAGACCACTTTTCCTCCAAAACGTTCTGAAGCGCTCACCGAAGATCATCTGATGAATAGGCTTGTCTTCTTTTGTTCACAAGACCCGTTTTTTTTAGCTTGTTGCTGTTTTCCTTCTTCACACATTTGCTTAACGCTGGAGTCATTATGCCTGAATTGGACACAAAACGTAAGAGTCGTAGTCATTTTCCTAAGCAATTATTTCATTAATAACGCACTTAAATCCAACTCTGACTACTGATATTATAAGTGTGTTCCTTAGAGAATATAACTGCATATACTTGTCTGAATAATTACTTGAGCAACTTACCTTAATAACGTTTTACTACAGGAACAGACCAACAAGTAGCGTGTTTTCATCCACGCAACATACAATCAACTGTCTGTCCTTCATCCAGTGGCAATTCCCGCTCAAAATATTTTCCCCGTGTAAAGGCACTCCTGCTATGTATTGAGGACTGGTGGAACTCAATGTAGAACACCTACCTTACTTCAGGATCAATGATATGTCGCGTATCACGAAATAAAGTATGTCACGAAATAAGGTAGGTTTACCCTATGCTGTTCTGCTTAGATTTAATAAACGCAGAGCCGTTTGACCTCCTTCCCACAAAATATTCATTTCTCTGCTCTTATTTTTAAATCACTTCGGAAATTGGGAGTTCAGAAAAAACATTTTTCACCTCAGGAATACCGCCTCTCAGCTACAGAGAAGCAAAGAATGTATGAATGGACTTCCCTAGATACCATGCCCAAGTCCACTGTTTGTTTCATCTAACAATTGTGACTGGGTTTTGTACGTTCCTGTCTTCTGCTCACTGTTTAGAATAGAAAACCATTGGAACTGAACACTCTAGCATCTTCCACACGTGAACTGACTGCAAGACTTCGTCTTTTTTGATCGTTGCTTCGCTGATATCTTAGACTTTAATTTCCTGACGCCTCATTTTAGCACCGTCATCGGTTTTTGCCATTTCCCATAATCATATCACCTCTGGAAATGTTATTCGATGATCCAACCTGCCTCTGACACTCTTTTAGCATCTCGCAGCAAAACATAATTATGAAGATCATCTTTTTTTTTCTTGCTAGGGGCTTTACGTCGCAACGACACAGATAGGTCTTATGGCGACGATGGGATAGAAAAGGCCTAGAAGTTGGAAGGAAGCGGCCGTGGCCTTAATTAAGGTACAGCCCCAGCATTTGCCTGGTGTGAAAATAGGAAACCACAGAAAACCATTTTCAGGGCTGCCGAGAGGGGGATTCGAACCTACTATCTCCCGGATGCAAGCTCACAGCCGCGCGCCTCTACACGCACGGCCAACTCCGCGGTATGAATACCATCCCCGAACACCAGCGGGATTAATGATATTAAAATAAAGATCGGGAGTTATGAAGATAGAAGTCAATGTTGCCACAGGACTGGTAAATATCTGTATTTGTATTAAGAGATAACTGTAAATGAAGGTTAGAAGTTGAAAGGACTCGTGTTGTAGCCTATTTCTTCCGTCAGTAATGTGAGATTTATAAATAAATGGCAAATAATATTTGTAAATAAAGGTTACAGATCCCTTCATATTATTATGAGGATATTTACGTTTTTTGTGAGGATGTTAAGGATACTGTGTACAACTCACTGGTAAAACCACAATTAGAGTAGGGTTTCAATATTCGGGACCCTCACCAGAATTACCTGATCCGAGAACTGGAAAAGATCCAAAGAAAGCAGCGTGATTTGTTCTGGGTGATCTCCAACAAAAGAGTAGTGTTACGAAAATATTGCAAACTTTGGGCTGAGAAGACTTGGGAGTGTGGAGGCGAGCTGCTCGACTAAACGGTATGTTCCGAGCTGTCAGTGGAGAGACAGTGTGGAATGTCATTAGTGGACGAAAAAGGTTGAGTGTAACTTTTGAAAATAGGAATGTTCATAATATGAAGGTAGATTTGGAATTCATGAGGACAAATTGGGGCATATATTCATTTATAGGAAGAGGAATTAGGGATTGGAATAATTTATCAGATGGGATGTTTTATAAATTTCCAAGTTCTTTGAAATAATGCCAACGGCCGTAGCCGTGTTGAAACACCGGATCCCGTGAGATCTCCGAAGTTAAGCAACATTGGGCGTAGTCAGGAGTTGGATGGGTTGCCACGCGCTGGTGGTGGGGGGTAAGGGACTGGAGGAGCGGAAAGGAACTGCCCACCCTGCCGCACGTAAACTCCGGCTCAGGAACACCTCTACGGAGGTTCGGACCTGCCTTCGGGCAGAATAACCCTTACCTTACCCTACCTTTGAAATAATTTAAGAAAATTCTAGGTAAACAACTGAAGGGGAGTCGGCCACCTGGGCGACTGCCTTAAATGCATATCAATTATGATTGATTGATTGATTTAATCCCCCGCCTTAAGATATAATTACCAGATAGGCCTATATCTCCTTATGGTAAAGGAGTACCGATCCTTAAGCTCGGTCTATTTGAGAAGTATCGTTCCAAACCGAGGTATGTCCACCTATGGACAAAATTGACTTCGATGCAGTTTCGTGTGTCCTTCCTGCGCTATTGCATGCTGCTAAATGAAATTATAGAGTTGACGTACATGAGATACACACACTTATATCAAGATGCATCAAACCCACAATTTTTGAATAGAGGAAAGTGAAATTTTATGCCTTGCTTGACATTTGCTATAAAGTTCCCACCATCGGCTGTCCTGAGAATGGTTATCCGTGGTGTTCGATTCTCCTGGACTAAGGTGAATGTCGAGATAGCTCCTAGTATAGGTCACGGCCACCACCCCGCTCTCCTTCTCATTCACCGCTCCAAATCTGCTTGGCCTGAAAGAAGGTGTTGTCCTCTGAGAGACCCGCCCTACCCCTTCAGGGCACGGAATGAAAACTTTTGTAGTTAGTCACCAAATGTGTCACCAAGGAACGTTTATGTGTCGACATTGAGATCTTAGGTTCCGGAGACCGAAACTATCAATCATCTAATGTAGCAGGTATTGGTGAAGCTATGTATGTGGAGCTCTATAAGTACAGTTAAATACTCACGTAAGCCTTGGTTATATTGACAGATAAACTATGTAATATCACTAAAAACATGGAGACAAGAATACCTGATACATGTCAATTCATTCTAATATGTGTGAGACAGAATAGACGGAAGTATAGAGTCCCACAGTCTAAACTAAACAGAATCCCTACAAGATACTAACCTCTTCTCTGCTGTGTTTCTCGGTCTACCGCATGGCAAGTTATGGTAACGCATTCATGCCTGCAACCGTGCTCTGCTGGGTTCCCTTCCGTCTCTAATTAGAGACTTACTGCACCTAGTAGTATCGTATTTAAAAAGAGATGTTATAAATGGTACAAAAACGCAAGGAATTTGTAGATAATTTAAATTTTGTTAATGTTATAGCATCTATCAACAACGTATCTTTCGCTAGGATTTGTTTTTTAGTTATAGTTTAAGCTAGAATAATTTACCTTATTAGGTATATAGCGGTCCGCCTCTGCGGTGTAGTGGTTAGTGTGATTAGCTACCACCCGTGGAGGCCTGGGTTCGATTCTTAGCTCTGCCACGAAATTTCAAAAGTGGTACGAGGGCTGGAACGGGGTCCACTCAGCCTCGGGAAGTCAACTGAGTGGAGGGGGGTTAGATTTCCACCTCAGTCATCCTCGAAGTGGTTTTCCGTGGTTTCCCACTTCTCCTCCAGTCAAATGCCGGGATTGTACCTAACTTAAGGCCACGGCCGTTTCCTTCCCTCTTCCCTGCCTATCGCTTCCAATATCCCCATCCCCCCCCAAGGCCACTGTTCAGCATTGCAGGTGAGGACGCCTGGGTGAGGTACTGGTCCTACAACCCCGTTGTATCCCCGACCCGAAGTTTCACGCTCCAGGACACTGCCCTTGAAGCGGTAGATGTGGGATCCCTCTCTGAGTCTGGACGGTAAACGGATTAGAAAGGAAGAAAAGGTATACAGCGTCTTCGAAAACGGTGGACCTGCTTAAAAACAAGAATAATTTCCATAGTAATAATTATTTCAGTAAAAAGATTTGTAACTGCCCGAGTTACATTGCAGGTGATGTATCGATATAGTGCATGTGCGTGATATCGCAGCGATCGGAACACAAAAGTGCGCCCCATCACTAGGGCTACTTGTTACAATGAGAATGTTCGATTAGAATCTCGATTACAAACATTTTGAGAGAAAGTGAACATGTGTCACTGTGGATCGGTGTCAGCCTCCGGATCCCAAGATAGCGTATTTTTGACACGATATTGGCATTTATAAACGATCTCTGGTGAAACATTTGGTGTTGACACGACACAATTAAAAACTCAGCCATAGACGCCCGAGAGAGATTCAGGGTACACTGCCATCTAGTAGACTTAGAGTAAATGGAACGTCGAAATTGACGAGCGAGCAGCCAGACAGTGTTAAATTAAAATGCCTGCACACAGTAGCAGAGGCCATACGATTATTATTAAAAATCTTTACTAGCTTGTGTAATATGAATATTTAAAATCAGGTCCACCTTTCTCGATGACCCTGAAGAATTAAGAACATTACGGCTCTGTAGTTGGATAATGTAGTGTGTATAATATAGTTTGTCATAAGAGCAGGTTGCATAGCCAGAGCCACTCCATATACAAAATTCAATAATAATAATAATAATAATAATAATAATAATAATAATAATAATAATAATAATACACAACAAAATCCAACGAAATAAGATACCAAAAGATGGAAGCTGCATACTAACACAAAATATCTACAACAAGTAAAAAGAAGAAAGCAGTATCTCCAAGTACACAAAACTTAGGCATTACAATACAGTGATTAAATCAGAATGATTTCGTGAGTCAGAAACGCTAATTTTGACCAGGAAAGCAGATATTGGAAACAATGAGGAAAAGGAACGCAAACCCACAAGAAAAATTCCAGACCCAAAACTCTCAGACGGACAATACCAACTTAAAAGCAAAGAAGAAATCAAACAATAGGCCTGCACGAATATTCTTAGTGACATTAGAAAAACCCAGGTTAAGATACTATGGACGTATTAAAATAATGGACGCAGACAGACTTACAAAACAAATATTCGAATTCTATTTAAACACGAGTCACGCCAAAACAGACACAATGAAATGGATTGGCGAAATCAAAAACTGATCTGAAACATTCAGAAATTATCACGAGATGTCCAAAACCAGATGTCCAGATACAAAATTCACGAATGGCAATTTGACTGAGAGGAAAGATCAGAAAAGAAAACCGGAACAACTTGTTCTGAAGACAGAAAGGAAGCTCACGGTAAAAGAATGAAAGGAATATGAACACAAAGGATGGGAAATGGACGCCTTTAGGTACTTTTCATACTATTAATAGGCTTATTCGCTAATAATAATATTAATAATAATAATAATAATAATAATAATAATGATAATGATAATAATAATAAACCATTGGTCACCAAAATTGTGACCTGGTAAAACGTGCCTCTGAACGCAGATGTAACAACAATCCCCTTCTCACTCAATCACTTCCTTGAGCTTAGAAGAGGTAGGCCTATCGTTCGGTTTTTCCACAGAGCTCTGTGGAGATTACTCCAACTTTTGAAATGCCGGTTACAAAACCACCAAAAACATCCACAAAAGCGTGTATTTTGGTCGGAAAGGGAATGTAAGCACGTTTTCTACATTTAGCCTATAACGAGAAGTGAACTGTTTCTATTCTCTCTTACCGAGCTTGATAGCTGCAGTCGCTTAAGAGCGGCCAGTATCCAGTATTCGGGAGATCGTGGGTTCGAACCCCACTGTCGGCAGCCCTGAAGATGGTTTTCCGCGGTTTTCTCATTTTGACACCAGGCAAATGCCGGGGCTGTACCTTAATTAAGGCCACGGACGCTTCCTTCCCACTCCTAGCCCCTTCCTGCCCCATCGTCGCCATAAGACCTATCTGTGTCGGTGCGACGTAAAGAAAATAATAAAAACAAATCTCTAAAGTATTAATAGGTGTCAACAACAGTGCCGACCCCGTGGTGTAGGAGTAGCGTTCCTGCCTCTTCCCCGGAGGCCCCGGGTTCGATTGCCGGCCAAATCAGGATTTGGATCTGAGGGCTGGTTCGAGGTCCACTCAGCCTACCTGATAACAATTGAGGAGCTATCTGACGGTGGGATGGCGGCCCCGGTCTAGAAAGCCAAGAATAACGGCCTAGAGGATCCGTCGTGCTGACCAAACGGCATCTCATAATCTGCAGGCCTTCGGGCTGAGCAGCGGTCGGAGGTGTTGCGCCGTGAGATTTGGTTTGGTCCACAACAGTGATATGCATCGACATTATATATCATGTCCCAAAGGTCGTAACTAAATTACCGGTAAGTTCGACTTTCATGAATATGTTAAGAGAAGGAAATTATCATCATACAGTCCATGTCAACTGTGAAGAGTTGACTAGTTCTTTACGACGTTAACATGTTTGTCATGATGTGACTATTTATATACGTAGGTACGCTTAGATTTGTGAGCAGTATTTTGCCCGTTTAAACAACATCCGGGAAATACTAGGTTCGAATCCCACTATCGGCAGCCCTGAAGATGGTTTTCCGTGGTTTCCCATTTTCACACCAGGCAAATGCTGGGGCTGTACCTTAATTAAGGCCACGGCCGCTTCCTTCCAACTCCTAGGCCTTTCCTATCCCATAGTCGCCAGACCTATCTGTGTCGGTGCGACGTAAAGCCCCTAGCAAAAAACAAAACAAAACAAATCATAAGATCACTCAGAATTTCCGTAACAGATGTAAGATTTCAGGCCAATTAACAGTCGCTACCCATGACGCAATCGCTAACTGAAAGGCTAGTAGGATAAGATAAATATTTCAGTGTGATGGTGACCATAACAGACAATTAAAAAAGAAAACAATATAAGTGATACGTATTATTAATAAACGGTTTTAGCCCAATACTAAACGTAATTTCATTTCTTTTTGTACCCGAAGAAAGCACTCGAATTCTCCGGACGAAATGAAAATACATTTTTGCTAGTGGCTTTACGTCGCACCGACACAGATAGGTCTTATGGCGACGATGGGATGGGAAAGTCCTAGGAGTTGGAAGGAAGTGGCCGTGGCCTTAATTAAGGTACAGCCCCAGCATTTGTCTGGTGTGAAAATGGGAAACCACGGAAAACCATCTTCAGGGCTGTCGACAGTGGGATTCGAACCCACTATCTCCCGGATGCAAGCTCACAGCCGCGCGCCCCTAACCACACGGCCAACTCGCCCGGTAAATGAAAATACTGATGCAAGTGTATTAAGAAAATACAAGAAATACCAAAATGATACCAACCTTGTATTCACCTCAAGTCTCTGTCCACGGAGCAATTAGCCGGTCCTCTCCCAGACAAATCCACGTGATCAGGCACCAGTTATGTACAGAGGAAAGAGGGAAGATTGCCTCTGGTTCTGTTCTTATACGTTCTGCAGAACCTTATTATTACACGAACCACTCGCTTTATGTGTAGCGCGAGGTGAATTAGCCACTGTTAATATCGCGGTAGTTCCAGGTATCAAACATCACGTTGTTTATATTCTAAGTCACGTACCATTTCCAGCTGGTCTCTGAAAATCGCGCTCTTATCACCGTCTTACGAGGACGTGTGATAGAATTGTCCTTGGCGCACAGTTCAGTTTAGTATCCATGTTCAAGTCGTTTCAGAGAAGGGATAAGTCATAAAATCTTACTTTGGAGGTAACGAATAATAGAAAGTGTTTTTCTTCCAATAACGTACCAGTCATAACATATGTTTATAAATATATAGCCAGTCTGAATTCCATAACATGAGTTTTACTATACAACAAAGTTGCGGTCACAAGGAAGAAAATCTGGCGAGTTGGCCGTGCGGTTACGAGTGCATAGCTGTGAGCTTGCATTCGGGAGATAGTGGGTTCGAACCCCACTGTTGGCAGCTCTGAAGATGATTTTCCGAGGTTTCCCATTTTCACACCAGGCTGTCTCTTAATTAAGGCCACAGCCGCTTCCTTCCCACTCATACGCCTTTCCTATCCCATCGTCGCCATAAGACCCATCTGTGTCGGTGCGAGCTAAAGCCAATTGTAAAAAAGGAAGAAATAGGTCACAAAAGTCAAGGAATACAGCAGAGGAAGTTATCACGATGACTACGCACATCTCAAATATCTACAGGCTACTTGTGATTATGTAATATGTTCGTTGGTCCTCGAAATACCGTTATGTGACAATGTTGAGGGGAAAATACTGACTCGCAGTACACGTAGTTCATGCAATACTGGTCCGACTCGTTGTCTGAATGGTCAGCGTTGAGGGCTTCGGTTCAGAGGGTCCCGGGTTCGATTTCCGGCCGGGTCGGGATTTTTCTCTGATTAATTCTTCTGGCCCGGGGACTGGGTGTTTGTGTTTGCCCCAACACTTTCCTCTTCATATTCAAACAACACACTACACTACCAACCATGACAGATACACGCAATAGTGATTATATCCCTCCATATAGGGTCGGCGTTAGGACGGGCATCCGGCCATAAAACAGGGCCAAATACACACGTGCGACGCAGTTCGCACCCGCGTCCCCACAGGTGTGGGGAAAAGCGATAGAAAAAAGAAGGAAAAGTAGTTCATGCAATACTCAACCTTAGATTACAGAACCTTTCTGGTCAGAGTTCTAAGGTGAAATATTATCACACAGCGGTTTTTCTAGGAGCAATCACATTAAGTTATTTGGTGGTTTGATGAAAACAAAGTAGGCAACATAGGCGTTATAGGGGCTACAAAATGAATATTTCTACTTACCAAGTGGCTGTGCGGTTTGGATTTTTTTTTTTTTTTTTTTTTTTTTTGCTAGTTGCTTTACGTCGCACCGGCACAGATAGGTCTTATGGCGACGATGAGACAGGGAAGGGCTAGGAGTGGGAAGGAAGCGGCCGTGGCCTTAATTAAGGTACATCCCCAGCATTTGCCTGGTGTGAAAATGGGAAACCACGGAAAACCATTTTCAGGGCTGCCGACAGTGGGGTTCGAACCTACTATCTCCCGAAGCGGTTTGGATCACGTAGCCATCAGTTTGCTTTTGGGAGGTAGTGCGTTGCATCCCCACTGTCGGCAGACCTGAATATGGCTTTTCCGTGGTTTCCCGTTTTCCCACCAGCTAATTCTGGGGCCAAGGTCACTTCGTTCTCACTCCTAGCCCTTTCCTATCCGATCGTCGCCTTATGATATACATCTACGTCGGTGTGACGTAAAGCAACTTGTAAAAAAAAAAAATGTCTAAAAATTTATCAACCAATCACAGTTGTTGGAAACGGTAACTTGTTTTAAATTGAAATGTGCAGGTATCCAACAATGCCTCATTCTTGGAAACCTGTCCGACACTTCGAAAATAAAGATGTCGGCCACAGAAAGGCAAGGACCACGAAGGCATCGAATGCTCTAATACCGCCGGGGTCGGAAAAGAACAAGACAACTCTTGTCTTCGAGGTCGGATAGGATAGATGAAAGTGAGGAGTCTGGCAAAAGTAAGTTGAAGCAATGCCAAGGTCCCACGGTCGCCATTCCATGCTCCCTTGTTACGAGCTTCTGGGACCATTTTAGTCACCTCTTATGACAGGCCGGGGATATCTTGGATGTATTCTGCCGCTCCCATTTTAAGGGCCCCGTGGTCGAGTGTAATAATGTAAAATATATTGCTTCACCGTGTGACGTTCATTTGTTCATTATTCAATGTCTGTAACGTATGAATGTAAGGTACTTACATTGTCAGTTTCACATAACGAGATAAAATGGGGCTGCTTTGTCGGGGTGGTAAAGGCGTGCTTGTTTTACCCGGAAGGACATGGGTTCGATTCCCCGCCAGGAAGTCGAGAATTTTAAGAAACGAGATTTCCATTTCCGGAGGTGCACATGGCCTGAGGTTCACTCAGCCTACACCAAAAATGAGTTCCAGGTTAATTCCTGGGGACAAAGACGTCCGGGCGTAGAGCTATATACTCTACGCCACCAAGTGCCTCCCACCATTCCAACGGCCTTCATGATTTTGCTTTGCTTTATAACAAGATATAATGTAGGCCCACACTTTAACTTACGGCGGAAACTAGTCTAAATATGCTATATTTTTAGCGATTGCAGAATAGACACCTGGAGTAAAAAGTTCAGATGCTGACATTCCTGCAAAACTCCTATAGGACGAAATTTTGGCGTCTCCAAAAGGCATGAAAGTAGTCAGTGTGAATTTATTTTATATTTAATCCATTCACCGACCAGGGTTGGGATTTTCCCCCCTACTCAGTCAGTAATCAAACCTCTGCCACCTCAAAGGCAGTTTCCAGGAGTGTGAGACATTTGGTCGGGTTTACAACTGGGGAGGAGGACCAGTACCTCGCCCAGGCGGTCTCACCTGTTATGAAGAAAAGGGGCATTGTGCGCAAAGGGAAGATTGGAAAGGATAGACAAGGAAGGAAGAAGGGGCAGCTGTGGCCTTAAGTTAGGTACTATTCCGGCATTTCCCCGAAGAAGAAGAAGAAGTGAGGAAATCACGGAAAACCATTTCGAGTATGGCTAATGTGTGATTCGTACCCCCTCTACTCAGTTCACCTCCCGAGGCTGAGTGAACTCCATTCCAGTCCACGCACCACTTTTCGAATTTCGTGGCAGAGCCGCGAATCGAACTCGGGTCTCTAGGTGTGGCAGCTAATCACACTAACCACTACAAAACAGTCAACAGTTAACAAATAACTGAACAACACTGGAATATACCACTGTATTATTTGGAAATGAGTTACTTAACTCGCTATGAGCTCCCCTAATTTCAGAGTGCTGATTAGACTATGTAGAAATTGACTTATTATAGAGTGCTGGAAAGTTAGTTCATAGTGAATGTGTACATTTATTTCCATAATTAAGGCCAGGGAAAGTGTTTGCACAAGAGTGGTCATAAATTTAACTCGTGTGCCTATGCAACATACACCCTCAAGAACTTGCCACTCAGTTCCTCTCTTAGCATGAGTGACTTCCTAGAATCCAACTTCACTGTGGTGTGCTACTTGTCAGAGAGTTGCTGCACAAAGCTCAATTAACAGAGGCTCACAACTGTTATGTAAACAGTAAATGTGTGCTTAATAATAATAATAATAATAATAATAATAATAATAATAATAATAATAATAATAATAATAATAATAATAATAATAATTAGTGGACCCGTGCTACTATGCATCGTTCGTTATAAATAGGTCAGATAACTCGTTTTGATATGCCTGATTTATGCATATTGTTTCGCCAGCCTTTTTCAATAGTTTTATGAACATTTAGTACTGGTAGATAAAAAAATAGTCCGCCTCTGTGGTGTAGTGGTTAGCACGATTAGCTGCCACCCCCGGAGGCCCGGGTCCGATTCCCGGCTCTGCCACGAAATTTGAAAAGTGGTACGAGGGCTGGAACGGGGTCCACTCAGCCTCGTGAGGTCAAATGGGTAGAGGAGGGTTCTATTCCCACCTCAGCCATCCTGGAAGTGGCTTTCCGTGGTTTCCCACTTCTCTTCCAGGCCGGGATGGTACCTAACTTAAGGCCACGACCGCTTCCTACCCTCTTTCTCGTCTATATCTTCCCATCTTCTCATCCCACACAAGGCCCCTGTTCAGCATAGTAGGTGAGACCGCCTGGGCGAGCTACTGGGCATTCTCCCCAGTTGTATGCCCCGACCCAAAGTCTGTAGTTCCAGGACACTGCCTTTGAGGTGTTAGACGTGGGATATCTCGCTGAGACCGAGGGAAAAACCGACCCTGGAGGGTAAACAGATTAAGATGAAGAAGAAGGAGAAGAAGATAAAAATTAAGATCTCAGAGTGTTAGAGTAGGTGAAGCTTTATCCGACCCTGTAATAATTAAGAGGGGAATTCCTCAAGGCAATATCGTTGGACTTTTACGTTTCCTTATATATATAAGTTATATGCTTAAAGGAGTGGTATCAGAGATACGGCTTTTTGCAGATGAAGTTACATAAGTTACAAGATTGTGAGCAACTGCAAAATGACCTCGATAACGTTGTGAGATGGATAGTAGGCAATGGTATGATGAAAAAAAAAAATGAAATGGCGTATGGCTTTTAGTGCCGGGAGTCTCGGAGGACAAGTTCGGCTCGCCAGTTGCAGGTCTTTTGATTTGACACCCGTAGGCGACCTGCGCGTCATGATGACGATGAAATGATGATGAAGACGACACATACACCCAGCCCATGTGCCAGCGAAATTAACCAATTAAGGTTAAAATTCCCAACCCTGCCGGGAATCGAACCCGGGACCCCTGTGACCAAAGGCCAGCACGCTAACCATTTAGCCATGGAGCCGGACAATGCTATGATGATAAACGTGGTTAAAAGTCAGTTTGTGAGTTTCAAAAATAGGAAAAGTCCTTTCAGTTTTAATTACTGCGTTTATGGGGTGAAAGTTCCTAATGGGGGATCACTTTAGGTACCTAGGTGTTAATATAAGGAAAGATCTTCATTGGGGTAATCGCATAATGGGATTGTGAATAAAGGGTATAGATCTCTTCACATGGTTATGAGAGTGTTTAGGGGTTGTAGTAAGGATGTAAAGGAAAGGGTATATAAGTCTCTGGTAAGACCCCAGCCAGAATATAATTACAGTGTATGGGACCCTCACCAGGTATACTTGATTGAAGAACTGGAAAAATCCAAAGAAAAGCAGCTCGATTTGTTCTGGGCGATTTCCGACAAAAGAGTAGTGTAATAAAAAAAGTTGCAAAGTTTGGGCTGGGAAGACTTCGGAGCAAGAAGACGAGCTGCTCCACTAAGTGGTATGTTCCGAGCTGTCACTGGACAGATGGCGTAGAATGACATTAGTAGACGAATAAGTTTGAGTGGTGACTTTAAAAGCAGGAAAGATCACAATATGGAACAATGTTGTAATTCAAGAGGACAAATTGGGGTAAATAAAATATTCGTTTATAGGAAAGGGAGTTAGGAACTGGAATAACTTACCAAGGGAGACGTTCAATAAATATCCAATTTCTTTGAAATCATTTAAGAAAATGATAGGAAAACAGCCGCCTCTGTGCTGTAGTGGTTAGCGTGATTAGCTGCCACCCCCGGAGGTCCGGGTTCGATTCCCGGCTCTGCCACGAAATTTGAAAAGTGGTACGAGGGCTGGAACGGGATCCACTCAGCCTCGGGAGGTCAACTGAGTAGAGGTGGGTTCGATTCCCACCTCAGCCATCCTGGAAGTGGTTTTCCGTGGTTTCCCACTTATCCTCCAGGCGAATGCCGGGATGGTACCTAACTTAAGGCCACGGCCGCTTCCTTCCTTCTTCCTTGCCTATCCCTTCCAATCTTCCCATCCCTCCACAAGGCCCCTGTTCAGCATAGCAGGTGAGGCCGCCTGGGCGAGGTACTGGTCATTCTCCCCAGTTGTATCCCCCGACCAAGGGTCTGAAGCTCCAGGACACTGCCCTTGAGGCGGTAGAGGTGGGATCCCTCGCTGAGTCCGAGGGAAAAACCGAACCTGGAGGGTAAACTGATGATGATGATTATGATGATGATAGGAAAACAGCAGGTAGTGAATCTGCCACCTGGGCGACTGTCCTAAATGTAGATCAGTATTGATTGATTGGTCCCTGACCCATTTAAAGCAATTTTATGTTGCATATAAACGCATATTTCAGCCATTTTTATTGATCTGGTCATATTTTCTCATTTTAGTGATATGAGATCATATTAAATTATATCCTGAGCATTTTTGTTTAAAATGCAGCGTTGTTTTTAACAAAGTTCATGTTATCCGCGTCGAATTTCAACGCAGGATTTAAAAATACAGTAATTGATATATTGTTATATCTTTTCCGGAAATATGTTGGCAACAGGTTTAGGAGACAGGAATTAGAAAAAGCGATGCTGTACGAAGGTACACCTACAGGTAACAAAAAGTATACTAATATTTCGTGTTCTTGATTCAGGTTTAGGAAAACGGTGTGAGAACTGTACCTCAGGGCTGTGATAACTTACTGTATGAATGTATAAAGTTTTCGTCCGCCTCTGTGGTGTAGTGGTTAGTGTGATTAGTTGCCACCCCCGGAGGCTCGGGTTTGATTCCCGGTTCTGCCACGAAATTTGAAATGTGGTACGAGGGCTGGAACGGGGTCCACTCAGCTTCGGGAGATCGACTAAGTAGAGGTTGGTTCGATTCCCACCTCAGCCATCCTGGAAGTGGTTTTTCGTGGTTTCCCACTTTTCCTCCTGGCCACGGCCGCTTCCTTCCCTCTTCCTTGTCTATCCCTTCCAATCTTGCCATCCCCTCCAAGGCCCCTCTTCAGCATAGCAGGTGAGGCCGCCTGGGCGAGGTAGTGGTCATCCTCGCCAGTTGTATCCTCGATCCAGAGTCTGAAGCTCCAGGACACTGCTCTTGAGGTGGTAGAGATGGGATCCTCCGCTGAGTCCGAGGGAAAAACCGACCCTGGAGCGTAACCAGATGAAGAAGAAGTTGAAGAAATATAAAATTTTAACGTACCTACTCTACGGCTGCATCGCTAAATGCTGGCCTTTGGTCCAAGGGGTCACGGGTTCGCTTCCCCGGTAGGATCGGGGATTTATATTTACATTAGTTAATTCCTATGGCTCGGGGACTGGGTGTTTGTGACGTATTCAGCATTAAAGTTCATATTTTTAGGATACCATCAACACAGACGCGCAGGTCGCCTACACGGCGTCAACTCGAAATACCTGCACCAGGTCTCTCCGGAGGCGACCTACTGTAGCGCTGTCAGTTTGTGTGATTAAATTATGCCTGCTTTATTATCGCTAATCATTCTTTGGCACATTTAATACTCTAATATACTTGTTGTCTACACCCTAAAATTCTTACGCTATTTTTACCTTTTTTAGGTCATATTGAGCTAGTTTTTAGGGCATATTTTATCGCATATTTAGTACTTCTTTACGTGATAAATTTCCGAATCCAAGAGATAAGGTGCCTTCCCGAAGAACGGTTAAATCTTGGATACAAAAGAAATTCGGTGTGAAGAATCTATAAGAAATGGAAGAGGATTTTACCAGTAAAAATGTCCGTTCTCTCGATCCCTTGTAAAAATAAAAAATACTCTTTTCCGATTCCATGGATAAATGGTTAGCGTGCTGGCCTAACTTAGTCTGGTTAATTTCTCCGGCTCGGCGGCTGAGTGATTGTGTTCGTCTTAAATGTAGAAGTCCAGTTCATCAAATTCGATTCATAATAAATAAACAGAAACATACAAAAATTGTCAATTCATAATTAATAATCCGAAACATACAAAATTGTGGCTGGTTAAATCGTCTTTAAGACCGAAAGTCAATTTTTAAAATAAAAATCCTCCCTTTCTACACCCAGGCGCTAGTTTACTGTATTTACAAAACATATGACCTGTTATTGTTATTCCTAAACTTAGTTGTCATACCTGCCATTGACGGATTAGGATTTGTTCATTTGCAGTAAAATGCCAGCATGAAAATTACTCAAATATTTCCACATGAGCGATGTTCAATGTAAACTGAAATTCGTGAATATCTCTCAAAGCTCATCCAGTTAAATGTATAAACCGAGCTCGATAGCTTCAGTCGCTTAAGTGCGGCCAGTATCCAGTATTCGGGAGATAGTAGGTTCGAACCCCACTGTCGGCAGCCCTGAAAATGGTTTTCCGTCGTTTCCCATTTTCACACCAGGCAAATGCTAGGGCTGTACCTTAATTAAGGCCACGGGTGCTTCCTTCCCACTCCTAGCCCTTTCCTGGCCCATCGTCGCCATAAGACCTATCTGTGTCGGTGCGACGTAAAGCAACTAGCAAAAAAAAAAAAGTTAAAAGTATCACCGAACGAGTTGGATCAGAACAATGTTTGTATTCGGACAGCCTCATGCATACGAAGAGCCTTCGTTGCTCAGGTTGCAGCTTCCTTCCCACATCGCTGGGTTCCATGGTTCAAATTCTGGTCACTCCATATGAGATTTGTGCAGGACAAAGCGGAGGTGGGACAGGACTTTTACCGGGTACTCCGGTTCTCCCTGTGATCTTTCATTCCAGCAACACTATCCTTTATAATTTCATTTCATCTGTCAGTCATTAATAATTGAATTGCTCCAGAGAAGTGCGACACGCTTCGGCATCTGCCACAATTCCCATCCTCGCCGCTGGATGGGGGCTTCATTCATTTCATTCCTGACTCGGTCGAACGACTGGAAACAGGCTGTGGATGTTCAGTGTATGCGAAATATGGAGTTTGTCTAACAAGGACGAGGCAATGCTCATGTTAAGCCTCACGATGCGAGGAACAAAATTCGATAGGTTGCTAAGGGCTCGTTTAAAGGCTCTAAAACCAACTGTTTTCCAGATAATAGCATCATATTACCCCGTGCTGTAGAAATCGGATGAAGAATTGACAGACCGTAACCAAGGGTTCTAGATTACAGGTCTAGTGTTCGAAGCAGACACGTGCGTCAGTCTAGGCAAGGCCAAGGAGGCTAGAATTAAATTCATAGATAGCGTTACTCTGCCGAGATACTTACGGTTACCGAGTGAGTTGGTCGTGCGGTTAGGAGCGCGGAGCTGTAAGTTTGCATTCGGGAGATATTGGGTTCGAACCCCAGTGTCGGCAGCCCCGAAGATGATTTTCCGTGGTTTCGCATATTCACACCAGGCATATGCTTGGGCTGTACTTTAATTAAGGCCACGGCCAATTCTTTCCCACTCCTAGCTCTTTCCTACCACATCGTCAAGCCAATTGTAAAAAAATATATATGGTTACTGGATCCGCATTTCTGTACTGTTACTAAAATAATAATTGTGAGCAGCGCCAAACTGTTGCTTTTGCTATTTGAAGGAGGTTCTCTTTACGTATTTTAAACTCATAGACAGCATTAATCTGCCAGATATTTATGATTATTGGATCCACAGTTCCATACTCTAATCACCTATCTAAGGCATTTGATAGGGTAGATCATGGAAGACTACTGGCAAAAATGAGTGCTATTGGACTATAAAAAAGAGTGACTGAATGGGTGGCTATATTTCTAGAAAATAGAACTCAGAGAACTAGAGTAGGTGAAGCTTTATCTGGCCCTGTAATAATTAAGCGGGGAATTCCTCAAGGCAGTATTATTGGACTTTTATGTTTCCTTATATATATCAATGATATGTGTAAAGAAGTGGAATCAGAGATAAGGCTGTTTGCAGATGATGTTATTCTGTACAGATAAATAAATAAGTTACAAGATTGTGAGCGGCTGCAGGGTGACCTCGATAGTGTCGTGAGGTGGACAGTGGCAATGGTATGATGATAAACGGGGTTAAAAGTTAGGTTGTGAGTTTCACAAATAGGAAAAGTCCTCTCAGTTTTAATTACTGCGTTGACGGGGTGAAAGTTCCTTTTGGGGATCATTGTAAGTACCCAGGTTTTAATATAAGAAAAGACCTTCATTGGGGTAATCACATAAATATGATTGTTAATAAAGGGTACAGATCTCTGCACATCGTTATGAGGGTATTTAGGGGTTGTAGTAAGGATGTAAATGAGAGGGAATGTAAGTATCTGGTAAGACTCCAACTAGAGTATGGTTCCAGTGTATGGGACCCTCACCAGGATTACTTGATTCAAGAACTGGAAAAAAATCCAAAGAAAAGCAGCTCGATTTGTTCTGGGTGATTTCCGACAAAATAGTAGCGTTACAAAAATGTTGCAAAGTTTGGGCTTGGAATAACTGGGAGAAAGGAGACGAGCTGCTCGATTAAGTGATATGTTCCGAGCTGTCAGAGGAGAGATGGCGTGGGAGGACATCAGTAGACGAATAAGTTTGAGTGGTGTCTTTAAAAGTAGGAAAGATCACAATATGAAGATAAAGTTGGAATTCAAGAGGACAAATTGGGGCAAATATTCGTTTATAGGAAGGGGAGTTAGGGATTGGAATAACTTACCAAGAGAGATGTTCAATAATTTTCCAATTTCTTTGCGATCATTTAAGAAAAGGCTAGTAAAACAACAGATAGGGAATCTGCTGCAGCCAGTCCCTGTTATGAATGGTATGAAGATATCGCTCAAAGGGTCGGTTGGTGCAAGCATTTCAGTGGGCTTGGCAGACTGATATGTATCCTAATAGCAGCGGCTGGCTCGGTGAGGAAAGCAACGGGAAACTACCTCACTCCTCATTTCCGTAGTACGCCTCTTCAGTGACGCCTAGGCTGTTTATGACAGCTGTTGGCGGAGCTGCAGAGGATCAAACCAGCCTTCGGGCTGAATACCCAACATACAACATGCAACAAACAGAGAATCTGCCACCTGGGCGACTGCCCTAAATGTAGATCATCAGTGATTGATTGATTGATTGATTGATTGATTGATTGATTGATTGATTGATTGATTGATTGATTGACCATAATGATTGCGAATGGCACCAAAGTGTTGCTTTTGCTTTTTCGAAGGCCGAGATATGTAAAATATATCCTCAACAAAACCTGGTGTTAGCGTAGGCCATGGCCCTAGTCACGGAATATAAATAGCACGTTATATCAAACATCAGTCAAAGAAACTTCAGTAAAATGTATAAATTCCCTCTGTAGAAGTAATACACACCAATGTTTATACAGTGTGGTCAGAAACAACGCAAACCTCGTATATGAGCTTTAGAGGGTTGGTCATCCTGATAAATTATTTTATATCTCGCACCGTTATAATTTTATCAGCTGCCTAATTTCGCCAATCAGATCGCTTCACGGGTGATTTCAAATGGGCTCAGCGCGCCATTGTTGCGATATCTGTATGTGACTTAAGAACGGATTGAGAGCCTTGCCGAGGAATCAGATTCAAACACAAACACAGTGTTGGTTTCAACCATTATCACCGTACCGTACTTGCTTTGGCATGATCCTGTCAGATAGGAGGTCCGTATTCAAACCCCTCCCCTGGATTAGATTTATTCTTCGACTGGTGCTCTCATGCTTATCTTAACAGTCTCGACTGAGTAAGCAATGTGAACGGATGTGCTGAATGAGTGCTGAGGGATGGGGATTGTATTGGAGCTGTATCGAGTGAGGATTGGAAGTTGGTAGTGTAGGAGGAAGAAGACAACGAAATTATGCAAGTGGAATCGGGGAGAAGAAATAGGGAAGATATCAGGGATGCTGGTGACGGTGGTTATGGTAGCGTTGCTGATAATAGATGTGGAAATTAACCCTGGGACTGATCCGGTGGGCGCCCTTGTGTGGGAGGAAATTGAGGCGATAAAGGACGTGGTGAGAGAGGCGTGTCAGATAAATTAAAGGAAATGAGTAGGGATCATGCAAAGGAGCTAAAGGACTTAAGACAATACATTACGAAGGAAGATAAAAGAGAAAGATGAGAGTAATTGGGAGGAGATGGAAGGAATGCAAAAGAAAGTCCAGTTGCTGGAGGAAGAGGTGACGTATCTGAAGAGATAAGTAGAGTATGGAAACCAGGAACGAAGAAGAATATTTTTATTTATGTAGAAGAAACTGCGAAAGAAGATAAAGTGACACTGGTTTATTAGTTGGTGGAGATGATACGATATAGAATGAAGATAAACTTCAGTGAGGCGGATATTGATGAGGTTCAGATAGTGGGAAAAGTGAAACGGAGAGGGGGTAGGCCAATTAAACTGACGATTATATCTACCCTGATGGCAGAGGTTGTTTTAAGAAACGCATGCCGGTCTTAAGCCACGCAAAGATTTAGCAACATCACCTCGCAAAGCCCATTTGGAAATTCGCCCGTGAAGTGATCTCATTGGCTAACTTCAGCAACTGATAAAATGACAACGATGCTAGAATAAATTCTTTCATATTATTTATCAGCATGACCAACCCTTTAACGCTGATAGATCCGGTTCACGTCGCTTCCGACCACTATGTATAGGAGCTTTATTGTATGTTGTCACAGTTCATTGCTTTTATAGAAGAAGCCGGCATTGCAAGTTTCTCTAAACGTCCCTAAGTTCAGGGGAATGTTTCCACTTTCTGGCCTGTTCTAAATTTTACAGTTTGCAATATTGTATGTTTCGAGTGGCGTGGTTGGAGTGTTTGAAGGAACTCTTCTCGAACATCGCACGGCACATTTATTTGTAACGACTTCTAAGTTGGTACACATGTAGAACGGGGAATTCACCTCGTCTGTGTCATTCTTTAAGAATAGAAAAAGTGAGAGCATGTTGTCACGCGAGGACACAAATCAAAGTGCCGCGTAAACAAACACCAGCCTTATCACCCGTCAACAGAATGAGGGAACACCCGCTGACAGATAATCCCCATTGCAGGAATAACAACCCATTTATAACGACAGATAAAGGAAGGGATTTGGAGCTAAAATTTATCATCGTAGTGCAGAAGTAGGGGAGATGTTCAAGTGCTCATAATTAACCATCTGATTGAGGGCGAGGGTTGCACTCGATACTTGAAAATGAAAATCCACGGCCTGTTTTCAGTCATTTGACCGGGTCAGGGATGGAATTATGAATGAGGCCTCAATCCAGTGGCGAGGATAGGAACTGTGCCGGCTGCCGGAGCCTGTCGCACTCCTCTGATACAATGATTAATGACTAACAGATGAAATTATACTGCAGAGCGTTGCTGGAATGAATGATGACAGGGAAAACCGGAGTACCCGGAGAAAAACCTGTCGTGCCTCCGCTTTGTCCAGCACATACCTCAAATGGAGTGACCGGGATTTGAACGATGGAACCCAGCGGTGAAAGGCCAGCGCTCTTTCGCCTGAGCCACGGAGGCACCTCAGTACTTAATTTGCCAAAACACTCACAGGATCTACCAAACTGACAGAAATTTGAAAAAAAAAATTATTCGATCTCACGCCGTTTCCATTTTTGTCAGCTGCCGAAGTTAGCCAATCGCATCGCTTCGCGGGCGAATTCAAATGATTTTTGCGACGGTGTTGCCAAATCTGCATCTGCCGTAAAACTGGGACAAATTCAAATCATGTAGGGCCTAATAACCCCAGTACGCCTCTGTGGTGTAGTGATTACTGTGATTAGCTCCCACCCCCGGAGGCCCGGGTACGATTCCCGGCTCTGCCACGAAATATGAAAAGTGGTACTAGGCCTGGAACGGGGTCCACTCAGCCTCGGGAGGTTAACTGACTAGAGATGGGTTCGATTCCCACCTCAGCCATCCTGGAAGTGGTTTTCCGTGGTTTCCCCTCTTCTCCTCCAGGCAAATGCTGGGATGGTACCTAACTTAAGGCCACGGCCGCTTCCTTCCCTCTTCCTTGTCTATCGCTTTAAATCTTCCCATCCTCCACCAAGGCCCCTGTTCAGCATAGCAGGTGAAGGCGCCTGGGCGAGGTACTGGTCATTCTCCCCGGTTGTATACCCAGACCCAATGTCTCACGCTGAGTCCGAGGGAAAAATAAACCCTGGAGGGTAAACAGGTTAAGTAAATAAGTAAGTGAGTAAGTAAGTGATAACCCTAATAAAATTGGGTAAAATGCAGGAATAATAATAATATAAATTTACATATTTCCGTATACAAGAAACGGTAATCTTTCTTGTTACTTTGATATAAATGAACGGCATTTTTCTTCTTGTCATAATCTGCTTACCCTCCAGGGCTGGTTTTTTCCTCGGACTCAGCGAGGGATCCCACCTCTACCGCCTCAAGGGTAGTGTCCTGGAGCGTGAGATTTTTTGGGTCGACAGGATAAAACCGGGAAGGAGTACCAGTACATCGCTCAGGCAGCCTCACCTGCTAAGCTGAACAGGGGCCTTTTTGGGGGGATGGGAAGTTCGGAAGGGATAGACAAGGGAGAGGGAAGTAAGCGGTCGTGTCCTTAAGTTAGGCACCATCCCGGCATTTCCATGGAGGAGAAGTGGGAATCCATGGAAGACCACCTCGAGGATGGCTGATGTGGGAATCGAACTCCCCTCTACTCAGATGACCACCCGAGGCTTAGTGGACCCCGTTCCGTCCCTCATTCCACGATTCAAGTTTCGTGGCAGAACCAGGAATCGAACCCGCGCTTCAGGAGGTGGCAGCTAGTCACACTAACCACTACACCACAGAGGCGTACACGGTATTTTTATATTATCAAATGAAAAGTTCCGTTCCAATGGTCGTATAGGCCTATAAGAATTTATACACATTATTTCACTATTCAGTTATTGTTTACTTAATGTCCCCACTGTTAGATTTTACTCACCTCTTCCTTGCACGAAAAGAAATACTCAGTTTTCACATTCATTGTGGAACTGGAGGACTCCAATATCAACTGTTTTGGAGCACGATATTATTGGCAACCTGGCGCTTTACATTATCACTCCGAAATATTTTACTATGTTGAATTCTTGTGATTCGGGGACTTGATATTTTTTCTGTCTCAGACATTAGAAATCATCTTAGGTAGTCCGCCTCCTTAGCGTAAGGGTCAGCACTGTTATCTACCGGCCTCGGTGGTCTGGGTTCGATACGCAATACTGCCAGAAATTTAAGAATGGCAGGAGAGCTGGTATGTGGCTGAAATGGTACATCCAGCTTGTAGATGAGGTGCACCACCTCAGAATAAGGACATGAGTTTAGTCCAGTTCCGTGGCCTTTGGTTAAGGGGATTCCGGGTTCGATTTCAGGCCGGGTTACATTCCTGACCGCTTGAAACTGGATTTTAACTTTCGTTGGTTAATTTCGGTAGACTGGCTGGGTGTGTGTGACGTCTTCATCATTATGATCCATCATAGGTAGGGTCCCATCCCCATGGACGCGCAGGTCGCCCATACGACGTGAGCTCGAAATAACTACACCAGACCTCCTTGAAGACTACACAACAGTATTATTATCACCATCATCTTAGCTAGGGCTCCATCCTCACAGAAGCGCAGGTCACCCATCTAAAGGGCACCGGGTATCTCTGAAGGCCATACGCCAGTTCATTTCATTTCACTACAGCCTCAGAAACTAATCAAAACGAAATTACATGTCCATTTGTATAAATGAAAATAATCTTAAGTAACGAGCTATTGGAAAATAAATTCGTTGTCCAAAGGGACAAAATGTAAAAAGAGGGATTAATATACATTAGCGCAGCAATTTTCCGAGGAAAAATAAGAAAAGAAGATTATCACGAATATTACATTTTTCAGATTCTTGCTCTCGAGAAGAAGAAGAAGAAGAAGAAGGAGGAGGAGAAGAAGAAGAAGAAGACAGATGTTTTGCTCTTAAATATACTCTTAATCTAGAAAAAACATTGTGTATATTTAGAATTTCATTTCCTCTCATACAGAAAATTTATATTCGCATACTAGAACTAGAAAAATTCTTTACAGTTAATGTTGAAATATATAACAATTTATCGATATTCACAAAATCAAATTAAAAAATGCGCATTTGTTCCTAACAGCCTAAAATGTGACACCACTTCAGGACGCTCAAAAGCAAAGGGAAACAAACAGTAGGTGTGAACACCCAACAAATATTATCATTTCCGACACACACTACCAGCATTTGAAAGAGAAACACACAATGTGCACTCTTGAAAATATATCTATCCCTGAAAGGCAATGAATTTGTGGTGTAGTGATTAGCGTGATTAGCTGCCACCTCCGGGTGCCCGGGTTCGATTCCCGGCTCTGCGGCTAAATTTGAAAAGTGGTTCGAGGGCTAGAACGGGGTCCACTCAGCCTCGGGTGGTCAACTGAGTAGAGGGGGATTCGATTCCCACCTCAGCCATCCTCGAAGTGGCTTTCCGTGCTTTCGCACTTCTCCTCCAGGCAAATGCCGGGATGATACCTAACTTAATGCAACGGCCGCTTCCTTCCCTCTTCCTTCCCTATCCCTTCCAATTTTCATATCCCCCTTCTCCACAAGGCCCCTGTTCAGCATAACAGATGAGGCCACCTGGGCGAGGAACTGGCCTTCCTACCAAGCTGTATCCCCTTCACCCAAAATCTCACGCTCCATGACACTGCACTTAAGGCTGTAGAGGTGGATTCTTCGGTGAGTCCGGGGGAAAAACGAACCCTGGAGGGTAAACTCATTAAGAAAGAAAGAACGAAAGAAAGAAAGAACACAAGGAATCGGATTAAAGTACATTTGAATAACACACAGTTAATACAAGAATCTGCCAATTCCCGAAAAAGAAACTAGCGAATGTTCAAGAAAGAAAATGAAAAACATTCTATTTCATTTCATTTAACAAGGTCACGACAATATTCAATTAATAACAGTAAAGGGAAACTCGTTCAGCTCCTTCAAAGATCCCCCCCCCTTCCCGCCGCAGTGGAGGTGAGCTGCGTGTACCATTTTAACCACATACCAGTCTTCCTGCCCTCGAAGCCGGGCCCCCGAGGACGGCAGCTAATAGCGTAACGTTACATTACGGTTGCGGACATAATACAAGTGAATGAGTGATAGAATGCTGTATTGGAAAATAGTCCTTATGGCGAGTCTATTAATATGGCAGGAGACTGTATCAGTGAGGAACACAATAAGTGTTAGTTATAAACACACCGTCTAGTCTGACCGTCACACCGGTACATACCTGCCTGGCTCGTGTGAGTCGTCCTGTGTCGAGATCACCTGGAGTCCGACTGCCCAGCGTTATCGCTCAGCTCTGTCAGCGAGCATTATCACTACACGTGGCTCTCGCAGCGAGAAGGCAAGCGCCTTCGTAAAGAGCGCTCTTTATACTCCACTCAAATATTCCTCACTGACAACGTCCTTTTAAGGTAACGCGGGCGGTACTCTGTGGAGGGAGGGAGAGAGTAGCTTATTTAAAATAATAGTGAAATAATCAGTGCCTCGATGGTTCAGACGGCAGTGCGCTGGCCTCCCACCGCTGGGTTGCGTGGTTCAAATCCCGGTTACTACATGCGAGTTTTGTTCTGGACAAAGTGGAGACAGGCCAGGAATTTCTCCGGGTACTCCGGTTTTTTCTGTCATCTTTTATTCCAGCAACACTCTATTATCACTGTATTTCATGTGTCAGAGCCAACGGCCGTAGCCGTGTTGAAACATCGGATCCCGTGAGATCTCCGTGGTCAGGAGTTGGATGGGTTGCCACGCGTTGTTGTTGGTGGTGGGGTAAGGTAATGGAGGAGCGGAAAGGAACTGGCCGCCCTACCGCACGTAAACTCCGGCTCAGGAACACCTCTGCGGAGGTTTGGACCTGCCTTCGGGCAGAATAACCCTTACCTACCTACCTACCTGCATGTGTCAGAAGAGTGCGAAAGGCTTCGGCAGGCGTCACAGTTCCTCTCATTGCTTGGCACGAGCCTATTAAAATATGGTATAAACCTAATATAACTTAAAAACAAAAGTGTAGCGGGCACAATAGAGTTACCAGGCCTCCCACATTTCACCCCTATTTTTTGGAGTCCTGCGGCTCATTTAAAATATTTGTCTTATTGTTGGAGGATGCAGAGTGGGTTTCGACTCACAAGTTGCCAAGGCTGGTCCGTGGTCCGCCAGCTCTGCACCCCGACCAGTCAACCGAGCAGAGAGGGAGAAGGAGCTCTACCTTGACTCTACGCCTCTGTATTCGGGAGACGGAGATGGGCTGGTCCCCACCGTCGACTGTTCTGCAAATTTTCTTTTTGCTATTGGCTTTTACGTCGCACCGACACTCATAGGTCTTATGGCGACGATAGGATAGGAAAGGCCTAGGAGTTGGAAGGAAGTGGCCGTGGCCTTAATTAAGGTACGGGGCCAGCATTTGCCTTGCGTGAAAATAGCAAACCATGGAAAACCATCTTCAGGGCTGCCGACAGTAGGATTCGAATCCACTATCTCCCGTATGCAAGCTCACAGTCGCGCGCCCCTAACCGCACGGTCAACTCGCCCGGTGCGAATGGTTTTCCGTGGTGTTCAATTCTCTTGCCCCCCTCAAGGCACTTAAAGCCCCTGAAAGGGCCTTGGCCTGCCCAGCGACCGCTGCTCAGCCCGAAGGCCTGCAGATTACGAGGGGTCGTGTGGTTAGCACGACGCATCCTCTCGGCCGTTATTCTGGGCTTTCGAGATCGGGGCCGCCATCTCACCGTCAGATAGCTCTTCAATTCTAATCACGTAGGCTGAGTGGACGTCGAACCAGCCCTCAGGTCGAGACCTGGCCGGGAATCGAACCCGGGGCCTCCGGGCGAGAGGCAGACACGCTACCCCTACATCACGGGGCCGGCTTCAACTCTCTTGCACTAAGGCGAATGCCTGGACAGTTCCTAGTATAGGCTACTGCCGCCAACCCTCTCACCTTCTCCCCACATCTCCTTCTCCGATATAAATCTCCTGGCCCGAGAGACGGCGTTACCATCTAGGAGGCCCGCCTCCCCCTTTAGGGGAGGAATGAAAACATTTAGTAGTAGTAGTAGAAGTAGTTCTTTTTCTAATGTTTGTAGCGTGTGTCGAAAGTGATTAATTTGTTAGCTTACTTCACCTCCTGTTTGCTTCCGTTTGCTTTTGAGTGCTTTTGACTGGAAAAAATCTGCGCACTTTTAAATTTGCTTTTCTCTATATAGATAAACTGTTATATATTCCAACATTACTTGTAAATAATTCTTCTAGTTCTCGTTTGCTAATATAGTAGGTATTTACGAATGAGTGTGAATGGAATTATAAATTCTTTCTAGATTTATTCTGGATAACGAGATTAAGAGTATATTTAAGAACAGAACACTCCTAAAGAACGGAACACTCCTAGAAGTGTAGAAATGTCGATAATACTCTGTTGAGGTGGTTTTGTAATATCTCCCGTTTTCAATTTTAAATTGTTTCGAAGACTAAAATGTCTATGGGGAAGAAACCTAAGAGCATTGAATGTAGAGATCTCAAAAGTGGAACATGCGGATTGTAAAACATTAGTATACTCATATAAAGACTGATTAAAGGAACAGAAAAAACAATTCAGTGAGCTCTAAGGATTCTGAGAGGAAGGAACTTAGAATATAATTGAATTTAGTTAGTTAATTTAGGTTTGTGAATTATCTTTTACAAACTACGATTTACTGAAGACTGCCATTTAAACTTCATTTTATTTAGGTGATGAGATAATAAGTTTCTCACTTTTATGGAATTCACATTTACGTGATATGGTGCATCCTACTTCAACAGCCACGAGTTTCGGACAGCCGGGCTTTCTAAGCCCAATTCGGCAGGTTGGATTCTGGCCCAGCCCGGTGGTATTTGAAGGTGCTCATTTAAATCAGCCTCGTGTCGGTAGATTTACTGGTAAGTTAACGAACTCTTACGGAAAAAAATGTCGGCTCCTCGGCGTCTCCAAAAACCGTAAAAGTAGTTAGTGGGATGTAAAATCTATAACATTATTATTAGCTTCTGACTAATACATGTTTGATAATTTTGATGAGCAGAAGTTTAGACCACCAAAGATGATGTAACGTAAAATCGATCCTTGGAAAGTACACCAGCACTTCTATATTTTGAATAATTCAAAAGAACAGGAACAGTTTTATATGTTGAACAATTTTCGCCACCGAAAAGCTGATTGATGAATATCAACCATAATATGAAACACGAAACTTTGATGATCCAATACATGATTTTCTTCACGTCAAAATGAAGAAATAGTACATTATGCAAAAAGACAAAGACACCTCCGTACAGGCCATGAAGGCCCTTGCAGGAGTGGAAGGTAAAGGCTTCCACCATTGTTAACCGCGGCACATGATGGTGTAGAGTGGTTAGCTGTACGCCCGGCCGCCTTTGCCCCCAGGAATTAACCTGGTACTCATTTTTGGTGTAGGCTGAGTGAAGCTCAGGGCCATATGCACCTCCGGAAGTGCAAATCTCTTTTCTTAAATTTTACGACTTCCTGACAGGGATTCGAACCCACGTGCTTCCGGGCGAACCGAGCACGCCTTTACCGCCTCGGCCAGGCAGCTCCTAGTACATTATGCAACAAGCCTAAAATAGCAATAATTAAGACACGAGTATATTTATAAAACGAGCGAAGCGAGTTGCATACGTCTGTTTATGCTCGACGATAATTATAACTCTATTTTTTAATATTCATAAATTTCTGTCGAGATGTCGCTTGACTGTTGAGTTTACTGAACAGAGCGCAGAGTGCATGCGCTGGGTTATTGAGTTTCCGTGAGTGGATCAGAGACCTTGACAATGTCATATGTTTTCAAAGCTTTGATAGAAGGTTATCATAACCTAGCTTTATTTCAAATATAAATTGTTTGTTGTACAGTTGGTGAAGTGACTTTGCGGGAATGTGCCGTGTGGTTGTGGAATATTGGAAGCAGAAGGTGCATTGATGTTAATATGTGTATCCGACATGTTTGATTTCGGAAACAAGTACGAAGCTAGTGCGTTGAGCGCAGGTGTGATGCTCTCCTTACCTAATTAGTCAAACAGTTGTATCATAATGAAAATCTGAACTCTGATCGGTGGAGAACCTGTATCATAATAAAACTTGAACTATAATGAGTCTCATTAGTATTCATTTTTCTGGCATATAATATTTATATTTCGGTATCGTCGAGCATAAAATAGGTTTTCAATGTTAGTGCCGCGATTTATGTATTTACTTATCACGTGGCTTTTAGTGCCGGGATTGTTACGAAGAAATGTTCGGCTCGCCTGCTACAGGTACTTTTAGTTGACGCCCATGAACATCCTGCGCCTCTGGATATGGGATGATGGTGATTATTAGGTAGGGAGATGGTGAAACTCCATTTTGGCACATAGCCTACTCGCTTCGAATAACACCACGCTCAAGGCTTAACGACTCCATTCGAAGGACGAATCTCCATCAACAGCGTCATATACCCTCTCACTCTATATGGACACTGTAGAGTGATTAGGTATTGAACCGAGGCTTTTGTCACGCAATCTAGCGATTAGAAATTCTATACCACCACCTCTCGTACACTGTCGGCCAACATTCTGAAGATGAAATGTTTCCACTAATGGTATTCGAGCTGGCTAACGACGGTGTCAGACGCTTTAACGATCATGACTACAGGTGTGTGTGTCCTCCGCCGCCTGCAAACTCCACAACCCGCCCAGCATCGACGCTTCTAGATACCACGAGGTGTAGACTGCAGCACGCTGACGTAATCGTGTGTGACGTCAGTCAGCATGCATAAATTAGGCGACGTCTTCTCCACTGCAGGCACTCCCACAGTGTCCAGCGATCAGACTACACCGTATGTCAGACACGGAGGTACCCTCTTAAAAATGTGTTCTGAACAGGTGGACTAATTCTAGTCGGGAGGTCTCACCTAGGGACATCTCTGCCTCAAGTATCCTGCCTCCCGTATCACCGACATGCGTCCTGTCCTAGCATTCTGCTACTCATGAACTTTACCACAAGTTCCTTGCAAGTTCTCCAACTTCGGCCTAGCATTCTGCTACCACGAACTTTAATCCAAGTTCCCTGTATAATTCTACAAACTACAGATAGTCATCAGCTATCACGGACATTCGTTCCTTCAAGCGTCCTATCTTATCAAGATATACAGCATTGTACATATTAATATTAATATATGTGATTGAACATATTTCGCAGACCATCAGTCTACTAGTTTATGTCATTATTTAACGTGTGCAGCGCTTCAAGCAACAAGTCAGCTTTCGTTTTTTTTGTATATACTGTGTAAGGATTTACAAATAATAAACTTTTATGTTGCGCTTTGTATATCGAGTTCCTTGTATACAACAACTACCATTCAGCCAATGCAATCTCGTGTCCTCATACCGAGGTGGTGCAGCTATTTCAGGCACACCCCCAATGGAGGTGAACTGCATGTACCATTTCAACCAATTACCATACCTCCTGCCATTCTTAAATTTCTGGCAATACCGGGAATCGAACCCGGGACCCCTAGGACGGCAGCTAATAACACTAACCGTTACGCTGTGAAGGCGGACAGTCAGCCAACGAGGAAAAGTGTCTGTGGAAAGGAGTGAACATTATTATTTTTCATAACCACGAATCCAGTTACTTAGCAGTACACAATCGGTGTTTTCTTCTTCTTCTTCTTCTTCTTCTGGTTTCGTTATGCCCACTCATAGAGTGCGTTTGAATTTGTTCACTGGCTTGAGGACTTTCGGCTTCCCATTCTTTCACAATCTGTTCATGAACTCACTGTGTTGCTGTTCCGTTCTTCTGACCACTTTGTACCAGTCCTGCTGCTAGTTTTCGACATAAATGTGTGTTTATTTACTGACGTCCTGAAGACTTCGAGATTTCTCATGATGTCATCCCCGATGTTCAATTCATTCAGGTCCCTTCTTGTTTCCCCTAGCCAATTTGTTCTTGCTGTTTGGAAACTTATTATAGTGAATAATATTCGTGTGAGTCTGTTATCCATCTTAAAAATGTGTCGACAAATTTCCGTACGGTATTGGTCAAACTATCTGTGTGACTATAGAGGTCTACAGTTCGCCTTTTGATTCAAATTCCATTTTCTTGTGTGGGATCGAACATTGTTGTTAGATCGATTTTGAGATTACAGGTGAACCGATCGACGAAAGCTCTTGGTCTGTAGCTTTGCAGTGTCTTTAAAAGCATAACTGTTTCTTGCCGTACATTTTTAAATTATTGAAGAAAAATGTAACATTCTGATTCGTCAAAGCGCTCGTCAGTACTTCGAAGGCCACCTGGAGTTTGGTAGCGCTGTGGCATAAAATGCGAGAGGGGAGGTGGAAGGGGACAAGCACGCATGCACCGTCTTCCTGGTCAGCTGTTCAAGTCTGTGTTGTGTTGCAGGCGCAATGTAGCTTCTCTTAGGAGCTCTCCTTATATTTGCTAGCTTGAAATGATGTCGGAGAAATGTAAGGCCCTTTTCTCCTTGTCGTAATTTTAACACTAAGGCTGTGAACTTCTTCCACTCCGGTAGTACGGAAAGTGAGTTGATCCTTCGTGTCATAATTTACTGTCATGGAAACCCGAAGGTTTGGAAAACTGCAACGTGCCAATTTTCAAATCTTATTTGTCTGACATTGTACTCATAGAAAACCAGGAACACCTTTAAATTATATTAATGAAATCCTTGACGTACCCCAAAAATCACAAATGCCAATAATGCATTTTTCAACGATGGTCCCCTGCGTTTTGCAAAAACGTATATGCTTCAATTTAGGGCTTCGTATTTTATTAGTAGCGTGTTCAGGAATAGCCACCAATTTGCTTCCCAAATGTCGATCAGTGCACTGTAGATTCAAAATAGGCAGGTTTCTATAATTTCTCGATAAAACACTTCCATTTGCTTTTAAGTGGCTTCAGTTTCCAATTCGCTTGGTATCACTATCAAAAACGCTCAAGGAGAAACACTAGAACTTGCAAGTTTCAGCCATGGCATATGAGCAATGTCAAGAATGCGAACTTTTGACGTCCTTAAAGTTGCAAAACGGCCAAAAATTAATTGTAAAAATAATGTTAATAACGTAATTTTATTTGATTCCCGTCCCACTAAATACGTTTACGGTTTTTCGGAGACACCGAGACGCCGGAATTCAGTCCGGCAGGAGTTCTTTTACGTGCCAGTAAATCTAGCGACACAAGTTTGATATATTTTAGTACCTTCAAATACCACCGGACTGAGCCAGGATCAAACCTACCAAGTTGGGGTCAGAAGGCCAGCGCCTCAAACGTCTGAGCCACTCAGCCCGGCACTCGGCGTACAAAGAATGTCTTACATATATATCCTTCAGTAAATATTTACCCCCATTGACCGTCATCTTTTGACGAGTTTCGTGTAGTTAATATTATTATTATTATTATTATTATTATTATTATTATTATTATTATTATTATTATTATTATTATTATTATTATTATTATTAATTTCCTAATATTAGGAAATGCGATAGGTGGCCTGATATTTCTCATACCAAAAGGGGCTCAGAATGTTGTTGATTCAGCCTGCGTAGTATATTTGATTTGATTGATGCTTTATTTATTCTGGCAAGATTAAGGTCAGATGGCCTTCTGTTATATCTAATAACCAGATTAATACAAGGCTACATATTATGCCTGCAAGCACTACAGCAGAAGGCAGCCGGCGCCCCGGTCAAGGAGAAGGAGCTTGCCTTTTACTCGGAAGCCCCGGATTTGATCCCCGGCCACGTCAGGGACTTTTACCTGAATCTGAGGGCTGTATCGATTTCCATTCAACCTACATGAGAATCATGGAGGAGCTACCTGATGGCGAGATAGTAGTGCTGGTGTACAGTAGAATGCAAATATATTGACCGAGATGATTCGTTACAATAACCGCGCGCCACTTCATATATGATAACCAGGGAGAGGATTTTGAGACACTAAAATTACCCAGAATAGGTAGGCTAATTTGCACTTAAAATTCGCAAAATCGGCACTAAAATCGCATAAAAGACACTAAGAACAACTCTAATATACCATCTCCTTAGCGTTAAAATTTAATCAGCGTATGTGAATCATGGGCCGGCCCCGTGGTGTAGGGGTAGCGTGTCTGCCTCTTACCTGGAGGCCCCGGGTTCGATTCCCAGCGAGGTCAGGGATTTTTACCTGGACCTAAGGGCTGGTTCGAGGTCCACTCAGCCTACGTGATTAGAACTGAGGAGCTATCTGACGGTGAGATAGCGGCCCCGGTCTAGAAAGCCAAGAATAACGGCCGAGAGGATTCGTCGTGCTGACCACACGACACCTCGTAATCTGCAGGCCTTCGGGCTGAGCAACGGTCGCTTGGTAAGCCAAGGCCCTTCAAGGGCTGTAGTGCCAAGGGGTTTGGTTTGGTTTGGTTATGTGAATCATACCACTTCGTTCTCAGCTAAAGGTTTTAGCCAAGGGACAAGTAGTTACCAAAATCAGGAAAAGCTAAACGTAATTATTGTGATTCATATTATTTTTGATTATTATTAATGCAGTTAAAGACACTGTTATCTCTTCCAGACAATAATTATGTCAACAAGGCATTCCAAATGAATATTAGTCAGCACGTTACAATGGACAACCAGGTATGGTTCCAAATTTTGTCGGCTAATGTATTTATGTATAAATTAAGAAAATGAACTTTCCACTTCACATAAGGTCAGGGGGACAGTGTGTAAGAACAGCCAGCTCTACTGCGGAGAAACCTGGCGGTGGTGCTACGTCTTTCCTTTCAAGAACAGCCGCAATGACTAGAGCATCCTTCCAGCCTGGATTCCTCTGCATTATACTGTGTAATTTGACTCTGATCTCATCTCATATCGCTCCATTAAAGTCAGGAATGGTCGGTACCACCTCATGAACAATCCCTACAACCTTCGCAAGAGGTAATTCTCTCTCATCCAGCTGCTTTATTGTGGAAGTTAGCTGTTCAAACTTGGAAGAAATGTTCTTGAGACCGCTGAAAATCTTGCGGTTGGCCAGTGCAGGGTGCAGATTCAAAGCCAGATCACTCCAAGCAGAATCACAGGACAGAAAGAACGCTGTTGTCCTTTAATCACATGTAAGTGCCTGTCTTTGGTAGCTACCTGCAAGTATCCCTGCTTTCAGCGGCTCTCTGGTAAATAAAACTAACAAAGTAGAGGTGGGTGGAAAAATACGATCTCAAAACTTAAAAAAATTGTCGTTTTGGGAACTTAACATGCAAATATATTCAAAACAGGCATTTGTTGGCGCTATAAAACCCATGTATTTCCTTCACAAATCGACTAAAATAGATTTAAGATCTATGAGCCATCAATTTTGGGTTGAGGATAAAAGTAGACATTTATGAAAACATCCTCTCCTTAATGATAACCAAGTTGACAGATAAATTTTAAACAACTCAGTCCGTTTAAAATTGTGCTAAGTACTTCAATCTCTAAGACTAGTATTGTAACTGATTTCATGTAAATAGTTAAAAACATTAATTAAGAAACAAGACGTGGTTTCCCATTTTCACGCCAGGCAAATGCTGGGGCTGTACCTTAATTAAGGCCACGGCCGCTTCCTCCCCACTCCTAGCTCCTTCCCATCCTTGCGTCGCGAAAATGAAGTGCAGTAAAACTTCACTAATAGTGCATTTTCTGGTAACGTCAATGTGCCGCATTTTTTCAGGCGCATCTTACGCCCTCGCTCACAACAAGGGGCCGATGATCTAGAAGTTAGGCCCCTTTAAACAACAAGCATAATCATCATCATCATCATCATTATTCAGATAGCTCCTTTCATACCGTGCATGGGTCTCATACTGCATCACTGAAGTGTTGCTGTCCAGCGCCATCTGTTGGTCATTTTGTGTACTTTATTTCAGAATCAATAAAACTCCATGTCATGTCAACCATGTGTGTCAATTATTACCTCTCTACTTCCAATTTTCCGTGAAGTATTGTCTCGTCAAATGTTAACGAACTTTTTGGTCAGCCTGTATATAATCATATCGACCAGAATTTCAAATATATGTAGGCCTATTTTTGTGAACTTCTCAAATTGAAAATTTAATTTGCTTAAATGAATCGAAATAGGCATGAAATTGAAAACGCCGCAGGAATTAAATAATCAATGTCTTAGAAATTATCAAAAGAATTACAAGGTCTAAGACCTCACCGTTGCTGAGGAAAGGGTACATCAATATGACGAAAATTCAAATTTGAACAAATATTAGATTCGAAAACATTTTACCTAAATTAACTAATCAATGTTTGTAGCCAAGAATTTATTTTAAAGCAGTGTACAATGTTTCATGATTCCTGTTCAAATACAGTAGTGTCCGAGTAACAGAAAATTTACAAAATCAATTAATTTTCGTGCACGTCTCCACCCAACTTGAGCGAGGAAGGCTACGTTCGAGAAGGTTTTGTTTTCGAAGAGTTACGAGAAAATAGCTTCAAAACATCTCTTTAAATACTGAAACAAGCCGATAATTCCGAGCTTGTTATTTTAAATGCTTGGGCTACTTTTCCATTTCAGATTACGCTGTGCCACTCCAGTGGCTTGGTAAATATACTTATTGAAGTGTGATTTTTTCTTTACATTAGTATTCTGTGTGCCTGGCTCTTACCCGGAGGCCCCGGGTTCAATTCAAGGCCAGGTCAGGGATTTTTACCTGGATCTGAGGGCTGGTTCGAGGTCCACTAAGCCTACAAGATTAGAATTGGGAAGCTATCTGACGGTGAGATAGCGGCCCCGGTCAAGAAAGCCAAGAAAAACGGCCGAGAGGACTCGTTTTGCTGACCACACGACATCTCGTAATCTGCAGGCCTTCGGGCTGAGCAGCGGTCGCTTTTTAGGCCAAGGCCCTTCAAGGGCTGCAGTGCCATTGGGGGGGGGGAGGTTAGAATTCTGTACATTATTTACGATATGTGACTAAATAAACAGCTTCCATAATTTGAAATTTGTCTGTTTCAGAAATTTTGTTCCTGCAATCCTAACACAGCGTTCATTCAGCCTGTGTATCACAGATTTCAAGTGATATAATAATATGTGCTTGGTGTTATGTCCCAGTAAGGAAATAGTGAAGCAACTAAACGTCAGTTAAAATACTCGATCTGCTGCTTGTTTTTAGTACTAAAATTTCAGTGTCAATAGATGTATTCCTATATCTCCTCTCTGAGATTTGGAATTCCTATTCATATCTCCAACAAGCTCTGCCGATGTTGAAGTCAACAATTCGATGGCGTTATTGTTTTGCTAGCAGAAAGACAGACACACCCGACCTCTTGAAAGTCTTGAATGCCCTGTCGTAAAGTTGATTTCTCTGCAGATGATGGTGTTGGTTGAGTGGGTTGCTTTGGTTTCCTTCTGTCTTAATTGGCCAGTGTGCGGCCTAGCGAATGTGCGCTGGGTGCTGTGCTTGATGGAGCATTACGTAGTGGCGTGAGTCGCCTGAGTGGTTAAGCTGCAGTGCGTACAGTGGTCACCCAACCATGGGGTGGCCACGCCCGATGTTGCTTAACTGTCGATCATTGCTTACTCTGCAGTTCCAGTGCTTTAAGGAGTGAGGAAGGGAGTTACTAGGTTTAACTGGGCGTAGGGAGGTGGTGTTGCGTGGCTGGGTCGCTTTTTGGTTGAGTGGAGTTGGTTTAGTTTATGATTAGTTGTCTACTTAGCATGGTCATGGGGAGTTGCGGGTTCTGGGCTGTGATCAACTTGAGTAAGAGGATGTTTAAGAGGGTGGAGTTGTCTTGGTTGGGCGGGAAGGTATGGTCATAACGAAGGGGTCCTGGGTGCGGAGGTTTAGGGATTTGGCGGCTAAAGAGGGGAGGGGGGGGGGGGTTGTTCGTGTGTGTAGGTGTTGTGCTCTTCTGTAGTGTGCTTTAATTGCCCTTTTCAGGAAGGGGCAACCAGGGAACGGGGCGGCATGACTGCCTTGGCAGTTGGCACACCTAGCCTGGTCCCGGGGCACCGTGTAATCAGTGTGGCGGTAGGAAGCGCCACATCCATTACACAGGGTAGATTCTGAGCAGGTGATCCCAACCACATTATCTACGCGATTATCAACCCATGCTGTCATTATCCAATCAGTCATCAATGATCTGCATTTAGGGCTGTTGCCCAGTGGCAGATTCCCTATCAATTGTTTACCTCATATTTACTTTTATTTATAATTGTTTACCTAAGTTTTTCTTAAATACTTTCAATGAACTTGGGAAATTCATCGAACATTTCCCTTGATAATTTATTCCAATCCCTTACTCCTCGTCCTATAAATGAATGTTTTCCACAATCTGTCCTCTTGAACTCTAACTTTGTCTTCATATTATGATCTTTTCTACTTTTAAAAGCTACACTCAAGTTCATCCTTCTACTCATGTCATTCCACACCAACTCACCACTGACAGCTTGAATCATACAGCATAGTCGAGCTTCTCGCCTCCTTACTCCTCAGTCTTCCCAGCCCAGAGTTTGCAATATTTTAGTAACACTACTCCTTTGTCGGAAATTACCCAGAACAAATCGTCCTGCTTTTTCTTTGAATATTTTCCAGTTCTCGTGTCAAGCAATCCTGGTGAGGGTCTCATACACTGGATCCATACTCTAACTGCAGTCTTACCGAGACTTATACTCCCTCTCCTTTACATCCTTCCTACAACCCCTAAATACTCTCATAAGCATGTGAAGAGATCGGTAACCTTTATTAACTACCTCAATATGATTACCCCAATGAAGATCGTTCCTTATGGTAACGCCTACGTACTTGCAGTGTTCCCCATGAGGCATTATCATGCCATCAACACAATAATTAAAACTGAGAGGACTTTTTCTTTTGGTGAAACTTACAACTTGACTTTTCATCCAATTTACATTCATACCATTGTCTGCTGCCCGTTTAAGTTCCCCTGCAATCGTTCGCAATCCTGCAACTCATTTACTACTCTATATAGTGTAACAGAAACATCAAATATCCTTATATGTGATTCCAGATTTTTACTCATATCATTTACGTATATATTAGAAAACATAAAGGTCCACTTATACTTCCCTGCGGGATCCCCCTATCTTAATCATTGCAGGATTAAATAACGATTCACCTACTCAAATTCTCTGAGTCCTATTTTCTATAAATATACCCACCCATTCAGCCACTCTTTTGTGTGGTCCAATTGCCCTCATTTTTGTCAGTAATCTCCTATGATCTACCCAATCAAAAGCCTTCGATAGGTCAATACCAATACAGTCCATTTGACCTCCTGAATATAAAATATCTGCTATATCTTGATGGAATCCTACAAGTTGACCTTCAGTGGAATAACCTTTCTTGAACTTGAACTGACTTACATAAAACCTGTTAGTAATCTCGCAAACGTGCCTAATATAATCTGAAAGAATGCTTTCCCAGAGCTTAAAAACTATACATGTCAATGAATATTGAATTTTCACGACCGCATTGTAATCGAAATCGGAAAATCGGGAGGTTGTGGGTTAGGATCCCACTAGTGTCTGGCTGGCGATTTTTGTTCTGTACTTAACATCTCTTCAACACGTACTAAATGTACGTAACACGACCTAATAGGTTGAAAGTCGGTTTCGATTATACATGTCAAGCTGACTGGCCTGTAATTTTCCGCTTTATGTTTGTCACATTTTCCCTTGTACACTGGGGTTACTATTGCAACTCTTCATTCATTTGGTATAGCTCCTTCATGCAAACAGTAATCAAATACGTATTTCAGATATAGCACTATATCCCAACCCATAGCCTGTAATATATCCCCATTAATCTTGTCGACTTTAACTGCCTTTCGAGCTTTCATCTTATGTATCTGCTTATAAATGCGTTTATTATCATAGGTAAATTTCAGTATTTCGCCATTATTAGTCGTCTCCTCTATCCGGACATAATCTTCAAATTCAATTACCCTTACATATTGCTGATTGAATACTTCCGCATTATGTAAGTCCTAGGATATACACTCCCCTTAATGATCCCAGGAATGTCCTTCCTGGAACCTGTTTCTGCCTTAAAGTATCTATACATGTCCTTCCAATGCTCCCTACAATTCATGCGTCTTTCAATGGTGTTTGCCATCATTTTTTCCGTAACTGATTTTTTCGCTGAATTCAACTTCCTAGTAAGCCCATTCAGTCTCTTCTTATTCCCGCAACCATTCCTAATTCTTCTTCTTTCGAATCTGCTCTTTCTTTTTAATCTTTTTATTTCCCTGTTATAACGGGTCTTTACTATTCCTTACCACTTTTAAATATACATATCTGTTTTACACTCCTATCCATGGACTTTTAACATTTTTATTTGCCATTTTCCGTTTATCATAATTGCTTTTTTTTAAATTTCCCATTCCCCGTTTATCCGACGTATGGTATTGTCTAATAGTCCTACTTTTAAAACGTTCTTTTGCAACACATTATTTTTAATTCTGACAAAGACAGCTTCATGATCACTTATACCATCTATCACTTCAGTTTTCCTATAGAGCCCATATGGTTGTATCAGCACAACGTCCAGGATATTTTTCCCTCTAGTTGGCTTTCTGATTCAGCTGTCCTTCCCATAAAAACTTATTCGCCATTTGTTGGTCATGCTTTCTGTCATTTGCATTCCCTTCCCAGTTAACATTTGGCAAGTTCAGATCACCCACTACAATAACGTTCCTCTCTGTATCTTTCCCCGCATAGCTGATTACCTTATCAAATAATTCTGCATCAGCGTCAGTCCGATCTGTATATCCCAAAAACATTAAGTTGCCAGCTGTCCTCAGAGGTGAGTCTTACACCTAGAATTTTATGTTCTTCATCCTTAACATTTTCGTAGCTTACAAATTCTTCTTTCAACAGTATAAATACTCCACTTCTTATCGTTCCTAACCTGTCTCTAGAATAAACACTCCAGTCCTGTGAGACAATTTCCGCATCCATTACATCAGTGGTCAGTCATTATGAAATTCTTATTCAAATATCTGTAAATATATATCTATCAAATTACTTAATTCTCTTCCTTTCCTTACAATGCTTCTAGAGTTTAAGACTAACAGTTTTATGCCATCCTTACTCGACTTCATGCTTCCTATACTGACATCATAGCTCCCGATTCCACCCCGTTTCCCTGAATGTACCTCCCTACAACGTTTCCAAACAAACCTCCAAAACTTATATGTAGCACTGAGGTTCAAGTGAAGGCCATCTGAGCGTAGATCCCTATCTCCTACCCACCGATTAGGATATACAAATTTCACTCCCAATTTCCCACATACCCATTAGATAGTCTCATTTAAATCCCCGATTACCCTCCATTCAGTATCGCTCCTACACTATCCCACTAATAACAATCTTTGCTTCCGTAAACTTCTTCCGTGCCGCCGTAACCAGATCCCAAACATCTCCAACTATGTTAGTACAAATTCTTGTTGCCGTACGTTGTTGGTACCAACACGAAAAATTGCTACCTTCTCCTTACCCTCCTCCCTTCCTTCTATTTGCCTCAACATCTGCCTTAATCTGATTCCTGGATAAAACTCTACCCTGGTTCTCTTTCCTCAACACATTTTCCCCCACATGCCTGACAATTGAGTCACTCAAGAATAGATCCTCAACCCCACCCCCATAAAATCCCCTCCACTATTTCTCTGACGCCTTCAGAACGCACTTCCTCCTACCTTTTCTCCCTCTCATTACCCTGTTACACCTTGCTCTTCCTATCCTGTGCTCTACGCTTTCTTTCCTATTGGTCCCTTTCCTCTTGGCCCGCTCCACCTCTGTAACACTTTCCTGATCTGCATCTTCCCTTTGCTGATCTGCCTGCAGTGACTCACAGTGACTTGTCACAGTATTAAAAAAAGACCAGCTTTCATCATACACTCACTCATTCCGTAGACTTCTGAGACCGAGTTCGATAGCTGCAGTCGCTTAAGTGCGGCCAGTGTCCAGTATTCGGGAGATAGTGGGTTCGAACCCCACTGTCGGCAGCCCTGAAGTTGGTTTTCCGTGGTTTCACATTTTCACACCAGGCAAATGCTGGGGCTGTACCTTAATTATGGCCACGGACGCTTCCTTCCCACTCCTAGCCCTTTCCTCTCCCATCGTCGCCATAAGACCTATCTGTGTCGGTGTGACGTAAAGCCAATAGCCAAAAAAAAAAAAAAAAAAAAAAACTTCTGAGAGACGTGAAGTTCCCGTGCCGATCTCACAATCCTCTTCCATCCTTTTCGATCTTGGGCACGCTATTCCCAGTTATCAATTTGGAGGTTCCGGCATACCTTGTTGATCTACTTCTTCCAGGTGCTTCGGAGTCTTCCTGAAGGTCTTTTCCCATCAAGAGACCCCTTGTATAGATCTACCGGTGCTCTATTTTCCTGTATCCTCAGTACATGTCCAGCCCAGCGCAGTCTGTTGGATTCTATCACACCCATTATAGTGTGTTATTGAGATAGGGTGTAAATCTTATAATTACATCTTTTCTGCCAGCTTTGAGAGATAGGATCAAACCATGGGCCAAATATTTTTCTATAAACTTTATTCTCATTTAAATAATTTCTGTTAATTGATTTCGATCACATGTCAGTTGCAAATATTACAGCTACAGCCCGGCAGAAATTCTCATGAAAACCCTTTCAACGAGGTAATTGATCATTCATACTTCGTTGAAACCGTTAATTTACTTTAATATCAAAAAAGGTTAACTCACTATTGCATCGAACTTTCTGCAGCATTGCCTCATCATCATCATCATTGCGTAAGAATCCACCTGCAGTATGAATATGTAATTTAACAGAATCCTGTACAAGGATTTGTATCTAAACTTTTCCTGAACACGTTACCGTAAAAGAAAAAACCGTAAAATCATTATTGTTTTGGTTCCTCTGATTTCTTCTTTTATTCCTTTGTCTTTCTTGTCTCACTGTTATTTGCCTTATTATTATTACTAATAGTAATTATGTTATTGTCTTTACTCCCACTAACTACTATTTTTTGGTTAACAGAGATGATGAGGTGCCGGAATTTAGTACCTCAGGATTTCTTTTGCGTGCCACTAAATCTGCCGACACGAGGCTGACGTATTTGAGCAGCTTCAAATACCACCGGACTGAGCCAGGATCGAACCTGCCAAGTTGGAGTCAGAAGGACAGCACGTCAACCGTCTGAGCCACTCAGCCCGGCATTATTATTATTTCTGTAAATCAAACCAAATAATTCAATCAATCAGTCAAACATCATTGATTTGAATCTAGGGCAGTCACCCAGATGGCAGATTCTGTAACAGTTTTTTACCTTTCTGTTCTTAAATGATTGCAACGAAGTTGGAAATTTATCAACCATTTCCTCTGATAAATTACTCCAGTCTCTAATTTCTCTTCCTATAAACGAATATGTGCCCCGAATTTACCTCTTGAATTCCAACTTTATCTTCATTATATGATATTCATACTTTTAAAAACTCCATTAAAGAATATTTGCCTACTAATGCCATTCCACGCCATCTCGAATTATTCCGCTTAGTCTAGTAGTTCATCACCGTACTTCCAAGTCTTCACGGCATTTGACACATTTACGTAACACTACGCTATTGTCGGAAATCACCCAGATCAAATAATTGTGCTGCTTTCCTTTGAATCCTTTCCAGTTCCAGTATCAAGTAATCCTGGTGAGTGTCCTATACACAAGGACCATACTCTAATTGGGATCTTAGTGATTTGTACACCCTCTCCTTTACATCTTTACTACAACCTCTAAATAACTTCATAACTATACGAAGAGAGCTCTAACCTTTATTTACATCCCCGTTTATGTGATTACCCCAATGAAGGTCTACTGTACGTTATATTAACACCTCGGTACTTACAGCGACCCCCATGAGTAAGTGTTATCCCATAAAAACAGTAATTAATACTAAGAGAACTTCTCCTCTTTGTGTAACAACCTGAATTTTCAGCCCGTTAACCACCATGCCATTGTCTGCTGTCCATCTCACAACTTTTTCGAGGTCTTTTTGTAGTTGCCCACTATCCAGTAACTTAATTATTACTCCATACACTACATCATCATCAGTAAAATCCTTATCTGAGATTCGAGTTCCTTGCTACTAAATAAATAAATAAATAAATAAATAAATAAATAAATAAATAAATAAATAAATAAATAAATAAATGCCACAAAATTTTAAAAAGTGGTACGAGGGCTGGAACGGGGAGGTCAAATGAGTAGCGGTGGGTTCGATTCCCACCTTAGTCATCCTGGAAGTGGTTTTTCGTGGTTTCCCACTTCTCCTCCAGGCAAATGCCGGAATGGTCCCTAACTTAAAGCCACGGCCGCTTCCTTCCCTCTTCCTTGTCTATCCCTTCCAATCTTCCCATCCTTCACAACGGCACTGTAGGAGGTCAGGCCGCTTGGGTGAGGTACTGGTCATTCTCCCCAGTTCTATCCCCCGATCCAAAGTCTGAAGCTCCAGGACACTGCCCTTGAGGCGGTAGAGGTGGGATTCGTCGCTGAGTCCGAGCCCATCAAAAAGCCAGTTCCCGCCAAGACTATACCGGTCTTCTAGCCTTGTACCAACCCTACAAACAGATCAAAACCACAACAACATGCTCAAAAACCACAGTTACTTATCGCTAGACACACAAAACAGTAAATCACAACCACCATAACCGAAGCACTGGAAACCAACAGGCCACCGAGGCGGGATGTACACACATGCTGCAACTACAGACGCTAAATTGCTTTTTCAAAATTTACAGTGCCGCTAACAACCGGCACCAGCGAATCTATATATATAAAAGCAAGTCGGGCTGGAGCGATGTATATATAAATATTTAAAAATGAAAAAAGACGTGAATTAATGAGGCACTTCCAGAAATCTCAGAAATTTGAAACTTGGTACGAGGGAAACTGATGACCCCAGGATCCCTAGAAAAATCGGAAATTCTCAAAATTCCCTGAAGGGGGCACGCTGGGGGGCTCAAATTTTGGGCTCAGTATAAGAACACAGTCGTATAGTATATCCAAAACGATAACCTATAGGTTTCGTGGGCTTAAAAATTTTCGGGAATTTCCTCATTTTTATCCCCCATCCCCCCAAATCAAGTTGGCGGCACAACCTGCGAGACGAGGTAGACAATTGAAATTTGGTGAAATTATAGCTTTTGGTCTCTAACCGACGGGAAAATTCCAAGATGTTCAAATTTTTCACTTTTTACCCCCAAGGATATCGAAATATGGAGGCAATTTTAATGACTGTGCAGACATTCCTTTTGAGCTATTTTTTGGCTAAACGGTAAGTCGTATCACAAAACGGATGGCACAATGTCCCTTCAATTCGGAGTGATCTACAACTTTGGTCCTGTGACATTTTGTCGTATCTCTCTCCCTTATACGTTAAATTTGGCCGTATTTCTGGATTGTTCGTAAATTTGGTGATTTTTACAAGTATATTTTATTGTTTGACACACTTATAAGAATGATAGGATCATCACGTTGTGTGCGCACATTGGCACGATTAAGGGACATATGTGTACCAAATTTCATGATTCTAGCTTATACATAAGTAGGCAAAATGTAATGTAAAATGTTAAAAATGCACCCAAATTTCACCCTATTCAAAATTGGAACTCAATTTACCCCCTTAATATGGGAGATACGAGGAAATGGTTTAGATACAAACATGTAGAGCGATAAATGAGGCGTCTGATGGCGCAAACCGTTTCTTAATATCATAAACCGTTTAGGAGATATGAATCTCGAAGTGGAAGTCTGCACTTTTCAACGTGCTCATGCTTATCCGTCATCTATATAAATAAAATTGTTTCTGTTTGTCTGTTTGTCTGTTTGTCTGTTCCACCATCACGTCGAAACGGCTGGATAGATCTCAACCAAACTTCATATTTAGAGTATACTGACCCCGGGGAAGGTTTCGATATGCATATCATTTTAAAATCTTTGAAAAGACGGGGGTTTTATAGGAAAAACGGTTTTCCTCCATTTTCTCTTATACTATTATAGGCAAAATATCGAATTTGTCGTATAAGGACGAGACAAAGCTCAATTTAATCCTCTTGACGCAAAGAACAAAACTCGGTAAGCCCTACGGGCCCGAAAACCATGTTTTAAGGCCCTAAAACCAACCGTTACGGAGATATTGGCACCACACTACCCCTGCTCTAGGAATCGGATAAAGAAATGAACTGCCGTAACCATGGCAACGTCAGCTCCAGGATTCTAGAGCAGTGAGATTATGCATGTACGTTTGGGCATAGCTGTCAACCAAAATAGGTACAAATAAGACTTAATATCTGGGAAAAAAATATACTGTTGTGTAAGGCACTCATAGGACTCCTTTGGGCGGGGATGGAAAGGGGGTGAAGAACGAGTGTAAAAATCTTACTATATATAGAAATGGAAGTGTGTGTGTAAATGACACATCTCCAACTAAACCACTGGAGCAATTTCAACCAAACTTGGTACACGAATCACTTACTATCGGGAGACGATCACTGTGGGGGGTAAGCCAACCCTAGCGCCCTTAAGGGAGAGGGTCAGGGGGGTGGTAGTTACAATAATAATCGAGAATAGTGTCGAATTCATAGTTTTCGGGGTCGCTGAGTTGAAAAGTGATACTCTAGAATTTTTTTAAAATCCAGCCCCCTTTTAGGTTGGGAGCAAAGGGTGGGGGGGGGTGGGGTGAGATATAGAAATAATTAAAAACAGTTTCGAATCCATAGATTTCAGGGTCTCTGAGATGAATAGTATTACTCCGGATTTTTTGCAAATCCAAGTGGGGAGCGAAGGGGGTGAGATATAAAATTAATCGAAAAACTACATATAAAAATATTATCTTCTTCTTCTTACTATATATAAAAATTGATGTATGTGTGTGCGTGGGTGTGTGGGTGTGGGTGTGTATATGACACATCTCCTCCTAAACCACTGGAGCAATTTCACCAAACGTGGTACACTTATCAATTAGTATCAGGAGACAAACCGCGTGAGGGTAAGACACCCCTAGCACCCTTTTGGCAGGGGGCGAGGGGAGTGGTATAAAAATAAACTTATAAATAAAGTTGTTCGTTTCTGTTTGTCTGTTTGTCTGTTTGTCTGTTCCACCATCACGTCGAAACGGCTGGATAGATCTCAACCAAACTTCATATTTAGAGTATACTCATCCCGGGGAAGGTTTAGATACGCATATCATTTTAAAATCTTTGAATACACGGGGGGTTTATAAGAAAACCAGAATGGTTTTTCCACCATCACGTCGAAACGGCTGGATAGATCTCAAGCAAACTTCATATTTAGAGTATACTCCTCCCGGGGAAGGTTTCGATATGCATATCATTTTAAAATATTTGAATACACGGGGGATTTATAGGAAAACCAGAATGGTTTTTCCACCATCACGTCGAAACGGCTGGATAGATCTCAACCAAACTTCATACTTAGAGTATACTCCTCCCGGGGAAGGATTAGATATGCATATAATTTTAAAATCTTTGAATACACGGGGGGGGGGGTTATAGGAAAACCAGAATGGTTTTTCCACCATCACGTCGAAACGGCTGGATAGATCTCAACCAAATTTCATATTTAGAGTATACTCATCCCGGGGAAGGTTTCGATATGCATATCATTTTAAAATCATTGAATACACGGGGGTTTATAGGAAAATCAGAACGGTTTTTCCACCATCACGTCGAAACGACTGGATAGATCTCAACCAAACTCCATATTTAGAGTATACTCATCCCGGGGAAGGTTTCGATATGCATATTATTTTAAAATCTTTGAATACACGGGGGGTTTATAGGAAAACCAGAATGGTTTTTCCACCATCACGTCCAAGCGGCTGGGTAGATCTCAACCAAACTTCATATTTAGAGTATACTCCTCCCGGGGAAGGTTTCGATATGCATATCATTTTAAAATCATTGAATACACGGGGGGTTTATAGGAAAACCAGAATTGTTTTTCCACCATCACGTCGAAACGGCTGGATAGATCTCAACAAAATTTCATATTTAGAGTATACTCATCCCGGGGAAGGTTTCGATATGCATATCATTTTAAAATCTTTGATTACACGGGGGTTGATAAGAAAACCAGAATGGTTTTTCCACCATCACGTCGAAACAGCTGGATAGATCTCAACCAAACTTCATATTTAGAGTATACTCCTCCCGGGGAAGGTTTCGATATGCATATCATTTTAAAATCTTTGAATACACGGGGGTTTATAGGAAAACCAGAATAGTTTATCCACCATCACGTCGAAACGGCTGGATAGATCTCAACCAAACTTCATATGTAGAGTATACTCCTCCCGGGGAAGGTTTTGATATGCATATCATTTTAAAATCTTTGAATACACGGGGGGTTTATAGGAAAACCAGAATGGTTTTTCCACCATCACGTCGAAACGGCTGGATGGATCTCAACCAAATTTCATATTTAGAGTATACTCATCCCGGGGAAGGTTTCGATATGCATATTATTTAAAAAAATTTGAATACACGGGGTGTTTATAGGAAAACCAGAATGGTTTTTCCACCATCACGTCGAAACGGCTGGATATATCTCAACCAATCTTCATATTTAGAGTATACTCCTCCCGGGGAAGGTTTCGATATGCATATCATTTTAAAATCTTTGAATACACGGGGGGTTTATAGGAAAACCAGAATGGTTTTTCCACCATCACGTCGAAACGGCTGGATAGATCTCAACCAAATTTCATATTTAGAGTATACTCATCCCGGGGAAGGTTTCGATATGCATATCATTTTAAAACCTTTGAGTACACGGGGGGTTTATAAGAAAACCAGAATGGTTTTTCCACCATCACGTCGAAACGGCTGGATAGATCTCAACCAAATTTCATATTTAGAGTATACTCATCCCGGGGAAGGTTTCGATATGCATATCATTTTATAATCTTTGAATACACGGGGGTTTATAGGAAAACCAGAATAGTTTATCCACCATCACGTCGAAACGGCTGGATAGATCTCAACCAAATTTCATATTTAGAGTATACTCCTCCCGGGGAAGGTTTCGATATGCATATTATTTTAAAATCTTTGAATACACGGGGCGTTTATAGGAAAACCAGAATGGTTTTTCCACCATCACGTCGAAACGGCTGGATATATCTCAACCAAACTTCATATTTAGAGTATACTCATCCCGGGGAAGGTTTTGATATGCATATCATTTTAAAATCCTTGAATACACGGGGGGTTTATAGGAAAACCAGAATGGTTTTTCCACCATCACGTCGAAACGGCTGGATGGATCTCAACCAAATTTCATATTTAGAGTATACTCATCCCGGGGAAGGTTTCGATATGCATATCATTTTAAAATCTTTAATACACGGGGGGTTTATAGGAAAACCAGAATGGTTTTTCCACTATCACGTCGAAACGGCTGGATAGATCTCAACCAAACTTCACATTTAGAGCATACTCCTCCCGGGGAAGGTTTCGATATGCATATCATTTTAAAATCTTTGAATAGACGGGGTGTTTATTGGAAAACCAGAATGGTTTTCCTCCATTTTCTCTTATACTATTGATTTTCTGTAAACTTCGTTTACCGTACGTGAAACGTCTCTTCATTATAAACAACTTTCGTTATGTTTATAATTTACCTTACTCTTTACATGACGGAGAAATTTACAATTTTCTGCTGGTACCATGCTCTGCATTGAGTGACCGACAGACCGACAACGAACCTACAGGTTACCATGGCAACGTCTCTGACTGCATGCCAGCAGGGAAGTAACGTATTGCCATTTTCCTCATTATGCTTTTAAATTCTTGGTTGTTCCTTGGGTAGAATGCAAGAAAGGCGTCAATCGGCCTATCTGCGGGATATTGGCGGAATATCGTTGGATGTTATAACCGCCTTCGAATAGATTAAATAATAACACCATTAGTCATCTTCTTATTATTTGTTTACCTAGGAATCAATGGACCTAAATTGCTCCTCTGTTACCGTTTTATTATATCCATAACTCACACTAGCATAATTTATGGAGGGGCATTTGTTTTTCCAATACATTAACTTGGCATTTACATATTTGTCGTTTTCCGGCTGTCCTCAGTTATAATCCATTTTCTATTACTTTCAACTATCTTAACTGTATTATTTTCTTCCTTAATTACGCCGTATGTACGCGAGTGCTACAAACTACTGGATGTATTTCCACCAATACTCATATTTAGAATACACCTGTCCTTGATAGATTTTAGGGCAAATATTGTTTCTAAATCCCTGAACTGACTGGGGGTTTATACGAAACCGAAACAGTGATTTTGCACTTCCACAAAATATACACAACCAACGTTAATTTAAATCTACCTGCCTTGGTAGAAATTAATTTCTAAACCTTTTTTCTCATGTGCATCATTTCGATACGAGGATTAATAAGGGAGATATAATTAACGGACCGTTTTTTTGTACAAGTCCCATCGGACTTAACTCACGAGCGGGTGCGTGTAAAGCGTATTCCTTACAACTTGAAAACTACTGAAGACATTCGAACCAAAATTCATATTTAGCATCCACCTGTCCAAAGGTAGGTTTTAAACGTAAATAACATTTCATATTCCGGAATGGACTGGCGGTTTATAGGGAACCGAAATGGTGATTTTACTCTTGCACAATATATAGAGAACAAGACCAACCTGACTGGAAATCGACCAAACGTGATGGAATTCCACCTCTAAACCTTTTTTTCATGTGCATTTTTTCGTCAGGAGGATTAATAAGGGAGATATCATGAATGGTCAGTTTTGCAGGTTAAGTCCAGCGGCCATAACCAAAAAGGTGTTTTACATGGAGCAGATTCCTTATCTATATAAATCAAATCGTAACGACTGTGTGCCTCTACACTGACTATTTTGGCGAAATTTTCGTACAGCTTTCCGTTTAAGGGGTAATAATGACCATCTGCATAATTTTTGGTTTAGTTTCTGAAAGTCCTAATTTTTACCCGCCTCGCCGAAAATCCAGATTGCGGCATAATCTGCCAGAAGAAAAAGAAGATAATTGAAATTTGACAAAATTATACGTTTTAGCCTGTAACGAACGGAAAACATCCAAGATCATTAAATTCTTCACTTTTTATCCCCGAAGAATATCGAAATATGCAGGCAATTTTAATAATGGTGCAGACCTTCTGAAATTCCTATCGCATAACAGATTGCACAATCTCCGTTCAATTTGGAATGATCTACAACCTTGGTCTTATTACTCTTTGCCGTATCTGTATCAATTTTACGTTTGATTTTTCTCTATTAATGGATGTTAAGTCAATTTGGAATTTTCACATGCATAATTTACACCTTCGATTACTTATATGAAATACAGAATCATCAAACTCTTCACGAAAATTGGCCCACCCAGTAGCCATATATGAGCCAAATGCTATGTATATAGCTGTCACATAATTATCCGAAAAGTAATGTAATGTGAGATAATCTTACAAGAACGTTACCCTGTTCCACGTTTCTAACTCAATCTGACCCAAGAATAGATTACATATCATAGGACCAGCCATTTAGGCCACTAAATCCGGCGTGTCTTATGGTATAATCCTTTGTCGATATGACGTACGTTTAGGAGCAGTTAATCTGTAAATGAAGGTCTTCAGTATTGTAAACACGCATATAGTTTCGTATGTCGATCTATATATATTCACTGATGTCGATTTGTAGCGATCGAGAAAGGGTGGGTCTGCTGTTGTAATCAGTACTCCCCACACCGACTTTGACTGGCAGTATGAAAGGGTTCCTTCTCCAACTCCTGTGTAACTGTCATTAGTAAGGAAGGTCTACAATTGTAATGAATAGTTCACTTCTCGATTTGACTTGCAGAAGGCAAGTGAGCATGCAGTTTTGTTTAAAACTCCCCTACCCGATTGTGTTTGGCAGTAGGCAAGGGTGCCCGCCATTATAAAGAAATGTCCTCATCTAAAATGTGACTGGCATTAGGCATAGTGGCTTGCTATTTTGATGGAAACTCACCAACTTGGTGTGACTGGCAGTAAGCTGGCTGAAAGTAGGAAAATGGGCCTGACATTATAATGATAACTGCACAACTTAATTTCGAGTGGTAGTAGGGTAATTGCATGCCATTATAATAAAAACTCTAATCTGTCTGGAAGTAGGAAAGGGGGGCTGCCATTTTAACGAAAACTCCCCAAATCGATTCTGTCCGCATAGTAGGCAATGGGGCCTGCAATTATAACGTAAACTTCCCAACTCGATTGTGAATGGCAGTAGGCAGTGAGCCTGCCGTTATATCACAAATCCATAACAAACACTTTACATTGGAAACAACGTACGGGGACCTCCCCATGCTCTTTCTCGGATAACGCTAAGAGACATGCAATTTTAAAACAATCTTATTTACTGCATGCACACTATTTACTTCGATATTCGAATACAATGTAGAATACCGTAGCGAAGCACGGGTACATTCGCTAGTTAATAATATTCCGTGAAAAAAACAGTGACGGGGCCCACTGATGCTGATACTGCTACTCCTGCAGTTAAGCAACATTGGGCATGGTCAGTACCCGGATGGGTGACCACCCAGGTCTACCACCTGCCACTGAAACAAACACAGTTCATTACAAACAACCACAACAGCCATTGTATAACACACTGTGAAGTTCGCCTTTTCAAATAACGTTTATTAACAGTCACTATTCCTACGAATGTCAATATCAATTTCAATGTCAATTTATTATTATTATTATTATTATTATTATTATTATCAACAACAATCTATGCTTATTATTCCTATACTTATTTTCCGAACAGTCCAGGTGAGGACCACTAAAGCAAAACCGGCACTGGAACTCAAATTAAATTACAGTACATTTGAAGGGAAGAACAGACCTTGGAGGGTAAACAGATTAAGGAAGAAAGAAATTAAAATTAAACATTAATTAAATCATAGTTTCCTTCCTAACAGAGCACTTTTTAGAGGTAATGAAATGGCGTATGGCCTTTAGTGCGGGAGTGTCCGAGGACAAGTTTGGCTCGACAGATGCAGATCTTTCGATTTGACGCTCGTAGGTGACCTGCACGTCGTGATGAAGATGAAATAATGATGAATATGAAACATAAACCCAGCCCCCGTGCCAGCGGAATTAATAAAGTATGGTCAAAATTCCCGACCCCGCCGGGAATCGAACCCGGGAACCCTGTGATCAATGGTCAGCATTCTAACCGTTTAGCCATGGAGTTGCACTTTTTAAGGGCGATAAAATATTTCTGGTATTTCATCTCGAAATTTACATATGTATCTTCACGGAGATAGTAAAAACAGCCACCTTGAAGAACAAATGTGTTTAACTATTAGAGTGCTCCTGACGTGGCCTGTAAGTTTCCACAACAACCGATATTGACTCATTCCATTTCCTAGGCCACTAGATAGGTGTGGAGATTATGTCGCGTTAGCCAGTGTGTATAAACGGGAACCCTGCACAATGCCACTTAAGTAGAAGAATATAAAACCAATAACGGAGCTTTAGTGATAGAAGCAAAATGCAATTTTTTTTTTACGTGACGTTTGAAATTGTCTAGATATAAAGGTTTGCTCGGTTCACAAGAAGAGTTCAATGCCACCTTTATTTTCTAGTACCATGTCCTTAACGAAGGCCAGTGATTGTCCTGAGCTGTTCTACTAACCTGTTGCAGATCCAAACCAGGCCTATACATCACACGTGCAGGTATCATCGGGCTCAATTACATTCTTCAAACATACAGTGGAGTTTTCGTCCACTGTGAGATATTCACGGAACGATGTTTTGCCTTATCATCTTCTTCAATGTCTCCCAAAAGGCGCAAAAATCATAGTGAACCAAACGAAACCCCATGACGCTATAACCCTGACGGGCCTGGGCCTATCATGCAACATACTTCGCCCGAATGCTTGAAGATTACGAGGTGACGCATGGCCAGCGCACCAAATTATCTCGATCTGTATTCTTGTCTTTGTAGTCCGGAGCTGCTATCTCACCGTCAAGTCAGGCAGCTCCTTAATACTGTTCTTATGTAGTCTGTGTGGACCTCGAACCAGTCCTCAGATCCAGGCAAACATGCTAGGCCTGTCCAGGAATCGAATCTGGGGCTTCCGGATAAGATTCCTCTGTGGGTAAGGGCTGTAAAAACACCCATGGTTTCCCCTGCCATTCGTAAGAGGCGAGTAAAAGGGAAAGGGTTTGCAGGGGCTCTTAATTGGGAACGTGGGCTTACGACTACGGGGCCCTTAGCTGAGTCCTGGCATTGCTTCCACTTACTTGTCCTAGGCTCCTTTCATCTATCCTATCCGACCTCTGTTGGTTAACTCTTGTTCTCTTCCGATCCTGACTGCAGTAGGTTTGTGAATCCTAGGGAGTCTTTCATTTTCACGCCCTTCATTGCCCATGCTGTCCTTTGGCCGATATCTTCACGTTCCTTTCCATTTTTCCCTCTGAACAGTATTAATAGAGAATCGTTGCCCAGTTGCACTTCCTCTTAAAACAATACTCACCGAGCAAGTGGCTGTGCGGTTTGGTTCACGTAGCTATCAGCTTGCATTCGGGAGATAGTAGGTTCGAGCCCATCTGTCGGCAGCCTTGAATATGGTTTCCCATCTTCACACGTGGCCACGTCCGCTTCCTTCCCACTCCTAGCCCTTTCCTATCCCATCGTCGCCATAAGACCTATCTGTGTCGGTGCGACGTAAAGCAGATAATAACAAAACAAAATAAAACAATAATCATCACCACCACCACCCCACCACTTCCGGATAAGGGGTAGGCAGGCTCACTACTCTTAAATTGCAGGGCCGGCTACAAAATAATAATGGGACATACAATATGGGTAGAATTTTGTTTTTACCGACCTCGATAGCTGCAGTCGCTTAAGTGCGGCCAGTATCCAGTATTCGGGAGATAGTAGGTTCGAACCCCACTGTCGGCAGCTCTGAAAATGGTTTTCCGTGGTTTCCCATTTTCACACCAGGCAAATGTTGGGGCTGTGCCTTAATTAAGGCCACGGCCATTTCCTTCCCACTCCTAGCCATCGTCGTCATAAGACATATCTGTGTCGGTGCAACGTAAAGCAAACAAACAAAAAAAAGAATTTTGTTTCGTCCTTCTCCAGTTTCATATATCAAGTGCGGAATTCTCTACATGGTGAATTTCCGAGGAAACTGCTTGAGCCTCAATGGAATATGGGGTGTTCCAGATCGGTCCGGCGCGTCACGACTAATGTGACAAAACTTCAAACTTGAACACTTGAACGGAAGAAAACTAGTGAAAGTTTGGTCACGGAAACAAGAAGTAAAGCGCGGTAGAAGTCTGACGTATCTTTGTCTGGCACGGAAGATGAAAGGCTGATATGCACGCTTTCTAGTTACGACATGGTAACAACCACTTCTGTCTACGCTGTCTTACATTCCGTAACAGCAGTAGATACTTATTTGTTCGAACCCCACTGTCGGCAGCCCTAACATGGTTTTCCGTGGTTTCCCATCTTTACACCTGCCCACGGCCGCTTCCTTCTCTCTCCTAGCCTTTTCCTATCATTTCGTCACCATAAAGGCCTATCTTCGTCGGCGCGAAGTAAAGCAAATTGTGATTTAAACAAATCAGGTTAGAATTTCTTAGGCCCGACTTCATCAAGGGGAGAGTTAAATATACTCTAACCCTGGATTTGTTAACTTTCTTTCCTAACCCGTTTACCTCCAGGGTTGGTTTTTCTTTCGGACTCAGCGAGCCTCAAGGGCAGTGTCCTTGAGCGAGAGACTTTGGGTCGGGGATACAACTGAAAAGGAGGACCAGTACCTCTCCCAGGTGGCCTTATCTGCTATACTGAATAGGGGCCTTGATGGGGGACGGGAAGGTTGGAAGGGATAGGCAAGGCCTTATGTTAGGCACTATCCCGGCATTTGCCTGGAAGAGAAGTGGAAAACCACGGAAGACCACTGCGAGGATGGCTGAGTTGGGAATCGGACCGCCGTCTAGTCTGTTCACCTCACGATTTGGAGTAGACCCCGTTCCAGCCCTCGTATCACTTTTCAAATTTCGTGGTACAGCCGGGAATCGAACCCGGACCTCCGGGGATGGCAACTAATTTCACTAACCACCACACCACAGAAGCGGACGCATGATTTACAGCGGCCATTTTAGTATCCGTGTCTGACGAGGAGTCGCGGCAATTTGTAGGTACGGCACACTAAGCTACAAACATTATACGTAATAGACAGTAACAGCTGTCTGAAACAGATGCATGTTCGTGATTAAACAATTCCATTGTGCAGTATTCACAGTAAATGTGAAACTAAAGCACAACATTGCACTACCACGTTGAAACATCACAATAGCACCACAATTCGAAAGAGTCACCGCGGACTGAACAGATGTTTATTGTCCGTCCTCGGGACGTGTGATTGACGCATGCGCAGCAGAAATGCTTAAACCTCGCATTCCTTACCGCGCATCCACGCGACTTCTCGTCAGACGACCATAGTAAGTTTAACCTCGAGTTACCAGGTTTAAACCAGGTGAAAGAAGTGGTCAACTTAACTCCCACCTTAACTTAGAGTGAAAACTAACCTACCTTGATGAAACAGAATGAATAGTCAAATTCAGAGTTATTGTAACACGGGGTTAAGGTTTAACTCACGTTGGTTGATCCGGGCCTTAGCCTTATGTTTCCTCGACCGGGTGAGCTGGCCGTGCGGTTAGGGGCGCGCAGCAGTGAGCTTGCATCCGGGAAATAGAGGATTGAAAACCCACTTTTGGCAGCCCTGAAGATGATTTTCAGTCGTTTCCCATTTTCACACCAGGCAAATGCTGGGACTGCACCTAAATTAAGTTCACGGCCGCTTCCTTCCAACTCCTTGCCCTTTCCTATCCCATCGTTGCCGTAAGACCTATCTGTGTCGGTGCGACGTAAAGCAAATTGTTCTATGTTTCCTCGCAGTTTTCATTGAGTATCCATGCGAGATACGTACAAACATCAGATGAAGCATCGAAATATACGCACAGTGTTAGACTTTGAACAACACCGAGCTCGATAGCTGCAGTCGCTTAAGTGCGGCCAGTATCCAGTATTCGGGAGATAGTAGGCTCGAACTCCACTATCGGCAGCCCTGAAAATGGTTTTCCGTGGTTTCCCATTTTCACACCAGGCAAATGCTGGGGCTGTACCTTAATTAAGGCCACGGCCGCTTCCTTCCCACTCCTAGCCCTTTCCTGTCCCATCGTCGCCGTAAGACCTATCTGTGTCGGTGAGACGTTAAACAACTACCAAAAAAAAAGACTTTGAACAGAGGGAGACGTCTTTCAGCTTACCTTAGTTCAGTCTTTCTACAGGAAACTAAAGCAAGTACAATTAAGATGCTTAATCTTCCGGTATGCCTTTGCTGGCAGGACCTAGTGTTTACATTGCACTATGTCTTCTGGTATAGGCTTGAGCAATTTTGTTACTTTCATAGATCTGTCTCTGTCTTATCCTTGGCTTTGACAATATGAAAGTGACTGAGGTATGAGCGATGCTAGTAATGCCAATCCTTATGTAGCCAGTCCCTGCTATGAATGGTGTGAAAATGTTGCTCATAGGGTCGGTTGGTGAATGCATTTCAGTGGGCTTGGCAGACTGGTATGTAATAGCACCTCTGGCTCGGTGAGGAAAGCAATGGGAAACTACCTCACTCCTCATTTCCCTAGTACGCCTCTTCAGTGATGCCTAGGCCATCTATGGCAGCTGATGGCAGAGCTGTTGAGGATCCCACCAGCGGCATCGCTGACGGACTGAACATAAATACATTCTTCCGGTATGGTAGTATAGTAGGTGAAACTAAGTTACGGTGTCATAGAGCTAAAGCAGTGATCTCGCAGATGCGATCAACGGTATTTTTTAAGAAAAAAATTAACACTTGAACGAAACTGTCTTTAAATCAGTCTGTTTTCAGATGGACTTCTCATTAAGGATGTAAAGGAGAGGGCGTATACGTCTCTGGTTTGACCGCAGTTTGGATCCAGTGCATAGGACCCACACCAGGATTATTTGATATGTGAAATGGAAAATATCAAAAAGAAAGTAGCACGATTTGTTCTTGGTGATTTCCTACAAAGTTTGAGCTGATACGACTTGGGAGTAAACAGACAAGCTGCTCGACGAAGTGCGATGTTCCTAGTAGCCAGTAGAAATATCAGATTGGCTTGAAAAGACATTCGTTGACAAATAAGCCCAAGAAGAGGTTTTAATGGTAGGAAATATCCTAATATGAAGAGGAATTCTGGAAATCTTTGCCTTTGACTCCTCCAAGGGTCTGTATAGCCTGTACGGGGATTATCTTGTCTTCTTTTTCTTCTCCTTATGTTATGAACCAAGTATGTAAGTATGTATGTTGGGTATTCAGCCCGAAGACTGGTTTGATCCTCCACAGCTATGCCAAAAGCTGTCATAGATGGCCTAGGCATCACTGAAGAGGTGTACTATAGAAATGAGGAGTGAGGTAGTATCCCGTTGCTTTCCTCACCGAGCCAGAAGTTGTTCGCATATCAGTCTGCCAAGCCGACTGAAATGCACCACCAACTGACCTTATGAGTGGTATTTTCACACCATTCATATCAGGGACTGGCTGCATAAGGAATGGTATTGCTAGCATCGTTCATACCTCAATCATTTTCATATTGGCAAAGCCAAAGATGAGACAGGTCAATGAAAGTAATACATTTATTCTAGCCGATACCAGAAGACGTAGAGAAAAGCAAAGTCACCTCCGTACAGGCCATGAAGGCCCTTGCAGGAGTGGAAGGTAAAGGCTTCCACCATTGTTAAACGTGATGGGATAGAGTGGATAGCTCTACGCCCGGTCGCCTTTGCCGCCAGGAATTAACCTGGCACTAATTTTTGTTGTATGCCGAGTGAACCTCAGGGCCATATGCACCTCCGGAAGTGGAAATCTCGTTTCTTAAATTTTACGACTTCCTGACGGGGATTCGAACCCACGTCCTTCCGGGCGAACAGAGCACGGCCTTTACCGCCTCGGCCAGGCAGCCCCTACCAGAAGAGGTAGTGCACTGTAATACTACATTTCGAGCCCCAAGTGTGGTTTCCCATTTTCACACCAGACAAATGTTGGGGCTGTACCTTAATTAAGGCCACGGCCGATTCCTTTCCACTCCTAGCCCATTCCTGTCCCATCGTCGCCATAAGACCTATCTGTGTCGGTAAAATGCAATTAGGTGAATAAACTGTAGGCTCCAGTTTTGACCTTTGAGCCCACCTTGTAGACTTTTTCTGAACACGGTAAGTTCCCGGTAGTTTCTGCAAAGCACAGTGTGTTGTATAGGCGTGCCCGAGGATGTGACCTTGACCTACTGTTACGGAACGAGAGGAAAGACCAGGAGGCCTTGACCGCAATGGCGAGCACAAACAGCGGGTATTACGTAATCACTCTCTCTCTCAAGATCGCTGTGGGGAAAGTAAAGGACTGAGAAATGAAGTAACCGTAAGCTCAATGAATGCGCAGGCGCCGGGAGCATCTCCACAACTTTCTTATCTCACTGTGGTAACCAGCAAGATTTTAAACACAGAGCTGAATATCGAGTCAACGCTCCTATCCGGCGTCCTTGTCCAGCAGTGTGTAACGGTTCAAATCCCGTTATAAACATTCATCTGTATTATTATTGTCATTATTGTTATTATTTTACTTGTATTATTATTATTATTATTATTATTATTATTATTATTATTATTATTATTAATGTATCTGTATTATTTTTGTTACTATTACTGTAACTATTATTACCGTTTGATTCAAATCTATAATCTGATTTCGCTATGTATTAATTAATTATCGCTTGTTTCATTGTAGTTAATTTATTGTGTATATATATGTGTGTATGTAGAGGGAGACTTAGTGCCTAATATCAGATGTGGATATGTTTTGTGAAACCTTTTGACATTGCAACATATGGTGTAATACTGTCACAGTAACTGTCGAGTCATCGCTCTGTCATTGTATGCATTTAGCGATGAATTCATATTTAGGGAACTCCTAGTTTCCTTGAGGCTATTTCAACACAATATGTAACATTTGTAGCTGGATGGGAGTGATATAATGTCTGTTTTTAACACTGACGTGGGTGTTATACCATGTTGCAACTTATGTTTATATACTGTATATGGACTGTATCCGATAGCGGCAGTCAGTTGGATAGTTCAGATGGTTGGAAGCAGTTGGTCGGAAGGAGTTGAAGGAAGGGACTTGCCATGGAGTCAGTTGGATAGTTCAATCAGTTGGAAGGAGTGTTAGGCCACAGTTGGTCAGTGAGTCAGGGAGATGAAGAAGAAGGAGTCGCATGGATACGTAATCGTCAGTGACCAAAGTATTATATGTTCGGTTGAGTTATTGTGTTAGCTCGGTGACAGCCGAATATTGAGTCGTCGTAATTCAGACTAATAGTTATCAGTGAATTACTGGTAAAGTTGATTGTGAAGTGTGAATATAATTTCAAGGCATGCTATATCTCAGTTGTGAAACTAAAAGGATACATCTCCAAATTTGGTTTGAGATATCTACAGCTGATACCATTTCAAAGGAATTCTTCGTAATAACACTCAAAGCGTTGAAGGTACTCTTACGTAAACCAGTGAGGGATAAATGTCCGGTCAAGGGGATTTCAAATTTTATGCCTAGAGTTTCCTTCAGTTATAATGTCCGAGTTTTATATTAACTTTTGAATTATCACAGTAAATCTCACTCGTTAAAATCAGCATTTGAAGAATATATTTTGTTTAGTATCAAATAAATTAACTGTCTCATTTCTATAGTATATCATATAACATCACATTTTAATGAGGAAACCAAACGCCAATCTCCTTTTCCCAGAAATTATATGTTATGCTGTCAAAGTAAGCGTATTACCTCACACCCTAGAGATATTCAAAACTCTTATTCTATTATCGTTACATTCATCTGAAGTCACAAGTGAAACCCATAGCGAGCGGGCAGATCTTCATCATACGTTTGTATCTGTGATGCTTAAACCTGTTCTGACGTCAGTCAGTCATTGAGCCCGTAACTGTAACTGTATTGACTCCATCTGTTACGTATATGAAGATGAAGGGCTGTCACCCAGGTGGCAGATTCCCTATTAGTTGTTTACCTAACTTTTCCTTAAATATGTTCAAAGAACTTGGACATTTATCGAACATTCTCCTTGATAATTTATTCTAATACCTTACTCTTCGTCGTATAAATGAATATTTGTCCTAATTTGTCCTCTAGAATTCCAACTTTATCTTCAAATTATGATCTTTCCTACTTTTAAAAGCTTATTCGTCTACTTACGACATTCCATGCCAACTCTCTACTGACAGCTCGGAACATACCACATAGTCGATCATCTCTTCTCCTTACTCCCAAGTCTTCCCAGCCCAAACTTTGCAACATTTTCGTAACACTACTCCTTTGTCGGAAATCACCCACAACAAAGCCTTCCTTTGACTTTTCTTTTCAGTTCTCGTTGCAATTCGCTTTATTTCGAAGTTCATACATTCCCTATCAGACATAGAAAACCCGGAAGTGATTCCAACAGCGCTGTACAAGGAAACTAAGAAGAACGCAAACAGGTCTCAATAGGAAATTGTGCAAAATACTGCATTACATTTAAAGTCCGACTCGTTTTGGCTGAATGATCAGCGTACTGGCCTTCGGTTCAGAGGGCCCCGGGTTCAATTCCCGGCCTGGTCGGGGATTTTAATCGCTTCTAATTAATTCTTCTGGCTTGGGGCACCGTCCCAATACTCTCCTCTTCATATTCACACAACACACTACACCACCAACCAACACAGAAACACGCTATAGTGATTACTTCCCTCCACATACATTAGACGTCGGGAAGGGCATCCGTCCGTTGAACAACTGTGGGAGAAATTACTAATTGGAATCTCCAGCTGAGTGCTATTATTGCTCTTTTCCTTATTTTTAACAATTGAAACGAACTTGATATGATCATTGTTATAATAATAAGAATAAAAAGAAATGGGGCGTGAAGAAGAAGACCGAGCAAGTGGCCGTGCGGTTTTAATCACGCATCTACCAGATCTCATTCATGAGATAGTGGGTTCGAACCCCACTGTCGGCAGCCCTGAAGATGGCTTTCCGTGGTTCCCAATTTTCACACCAGGCAAATGCTGGGGCTGTGCCTTAATTAAGGCCACGGCCGCTTCCTTCCCACTTCTAACCCTTTCCTACCCCATCATACATGTATGTATGTATGTATGTATGTATGCATGTTGGGTATTCAGCCCGAAGGTTGGTTGATCCTCCACAGCTCCACCAATAGCTATCATAGATAGCCTAGGCGTGAGGTAGTTTCCCTTTGCTTTCCTCACCGAACCAGAACTTGCTATTGCATATCAGTCTGCCAAGCCCACTGAAATGCATGTACCAAGCGGCCCTATGAGCGATATTTTCACAAAATTCATAACAGCGACTGGCTGCATAAGGAATGGTATTACTAGCATCGCTCATACCTCAGTCACTTTCATATTGTCAAATCCAAGGATGAAACTGAGACAGGTTAATGAAAGTTACAAATTGGTCTAGCCTATACCAGAAGACATAGAGCACTGTAAACACTACATCTCGCTAGCAAGGGCATATCCCATCGTAAAGCAGATGGAAAAAAATGAAGAAAATAACTGCTGTCGTTCTACGAGCTCATCCAATGGAGATATTTTGAACATTCTTGTCCTCCTATCGAAAAAGTGTACATGAGAAAAAAGTTTTAGAAATAGATTTCCATCAAGGTTGGTCTTGGGTATACTGGGGGAGAATAAAGTCACTGTTTAACACTTCCTATAAATCCCCAGTCCATTGAGGGATTTTGAAATGGTGTGAACCATAAAACCTACATTTGGATAAATCGATTACAAGTACGAAGTTTGGTCGAAATACATCCAGTAGTTTTTTAATTAAAATAAATCAGACGAACAGGCAAACAGACAACAATCCTAAAAAATATGTAGATGGTCATTATTACACCTAATAAGAACATTCCGCCAAAATAATATATGTAGTTACACGGTCAATACATTTTATTTTTATAGCTACACAACCCTACTAAACACCGCAAAAACACCTAATAATGAGTACATTTCTCTACATAATGTAGGTGCTCACTAAGAGAGGATTTTTGGATATTCCATCCCTAAGGGGACGAAAAGGGAGTAGAATTGTTTAAATGAGTATATCTATATCATCTCTCCAAAACCGGTTAACGTACAAGTTTGTAATTTTACTAGAAGGTTCTTCATTCATGTCTTAGAAATAAAACATCATAAGCTTTGTCCGACTCGTTGGCTGAACGGTCAGCGTATTGGCCCGGCCGGGTCGGCGATTTTAACCTTAATTGGTTAATTTCAATGGCATGGGGGCTGGGTGTATGTGTTGTCTTCATCATCATTTCATCCTCATCACGACGCGCAGGTCGCCTACGGGAGTCAAATAGAAAGACGTGCACCTGGCGAGCCGAACCCGTCCTGGGATATCCCGGCACTAAAAGCCATACGACATTTCATTTCATCTTAAGCTTCAAAATATTTCTCCCCTAAGGTATTTAGATGGTGGTTGACTCTCAAAAACCACAATATCCCTTCTTCTCAAACCGTTTCAGGCACGATCTTAGAATTTTATATGAAGGTTAGTCTTCTATGCCCTGGATGTTAAGTAATATTTTCTAAACATTCACCACCTTAAAACATCTAAATTTCACAGGTTGATCCCTTTTACATCGTAGATGTTAAATAAGATAGGATTTAAAAACATTCCAATTCTTCTGTACAGGGTTCAAATATCTGTTAGATAAGAACATTAATAATCATTCCCCAAAAAAACCGTTTGACGTACTAACTGAAGGTGTATTTTACAAGTTCAGTCGACAGTAGACTCTCCAAAATGTAAAATTTTGAAAAATAACTTTTAATTTAAAACCGTAGCGAACCCACTATCTCCCGGATACTGGATACTGGCCACACTTAAACGACTGCAGCTATCGATTTCGGCCCTCGAAGAGCAAGAAAGGAAGTTCCTGAGAAGGGTATTAAGACCAAGAATCCTGTCAGATGGAAGGTGAATGTACAAATCAAACCGTGAACTCTACCAACACCAACAAACCCTCACAGGTACCATCAGAACGAAACGACTACAGCTAGAATAAATTCCCACAGGCTGTCCTATGAAATGAAGGGTAAAGCCGCTGGATCCCTGTGGATTAAGTAGGTAGAGAAGGATCTGGAAGAACTTAATATATAATAATGCCATCATAACTAATAGAAGCAAACCGCAATGATATCAGGAAATGGCCCAAGAACGCACAATACAGTTCAGCAAGAAAATGAAGGATTACTGGGCCAAAAGATAAACTCAAGGCATGGCTAAGAAAATCAACAGCCAAATCCAATATCAAGAACAAGAGAAGTGGCAACAATCGAAAATAACACAACAATAACACAGCTAAAGCATAAGCACAATGGTCCTCAGGTGACCCGAACGAACTTTAAACAGAAATGTATATAGTTGAGTTAGTTTACCTCAGAGACTTTCCTAGTTGACGTGGTGAACTGAAGGAGATAGCCACTAGCTGATAAGAATCCTTAAGAAAAGACGTGAAGTTCGCCTTCTTGACCAGTCGACAACATATTCAAGTCACGAGTACGTACGGTATCCACACACAATGTTAACAGAAGTGCCAGCGAAGGAGCAACTCAATGAATAATGAACGAAATATAGGGAACTGGTTAGTTTCAAGTTCGACCTTCCTGTTTTGTTTTACAGAGGACAAGGATCAGCTGACATTGAACAGTGACCTACTCTCCGGGACTCTTACGTCCTTGCATCAGATTGACCAGCCTTTGTCTCCTCGCAGACTCTCAGAATAGTCCAGTATGTCTCCCTCCCTGACCATGGACAACCTCCCAATGATACCAGTGGCAGCCGTAGAACTATCTGAAAGGAAGGGCTGTACACGCTGTTAAACTCTTGCCTGTCTATCACATTTCCGAAAAAGAATTAACAGTTAAATCACTCGAAAACAACAACAACAGCAACGAAAGGAGCAATGTTGTAGAAGCATAGCTACATTCGATTTAGTTAATTCAAACCCGAAAAGTTCCTGGATTTTCTCGTCGTGCCCCCTAAACACAAGCTCAAATTTCCCGCAAAAACTTAAGAGCGTCGATTGGTTTACTAAGAAAGTAGCAATTTTTAGCCACTTCCTCGTTCTGTTTTGAGTCTGTGTGTGGAAACTAATCGACAGCTTATATTTACTTTCTCAAGAATCACAAATTTAACTTGAAATTCCGTATAACTCGACGTAACGAGCATTCATTTGTCTTCTTTTTTAAAATCTGTAAATTATTTTCGCTGGTCAGAATTAAAGCCACGTTTCTTACCCTCCTAACGTGACTCTCAAGCAATTTGGGAAGTACTGAGGAAGAGATACAGACACACACTTCTATCTTATCTTGTCCTAGCCCTGGAGGAAGAGTGTGACATGATGGGCAAACTAAATAAAATAGACAGGTTGGATGTAATCGGGTGGATATCTGTATCTTGGTTGAAATTCGAGCATATAAGCCTCGTTTGTTCCTGGAGAAAGTTGCTGGAGCATTCAGGAAACGACTTTCAAGAAGGCAGGGCAACACTGGACTTATCGAAGAAAATTCCAGGCTGCAAAGATGTTACTGGAGATGATGATGGACAATAGAAGGAATGGGATGAAAACTGTGAACTTTTAGTTAATGAACTAGTAGCACTAGTTAAAACGAACGAAGATACAAGTTGAAGATGAATCAGAAGACGAAGAGATGAAAGACAACGGAAAATTTAACAAGATAACTCAGAGTGAAGGACAACAGGCTGCTGAAGGATTCTTTTTATTTTATTTTTTTATGCAAGTTGTTTTACGTCGCACCGACACAGATAGGTCTTACGGCGACGATGGGATAGAAAAGGGCTAGGAGTGGGAATAAAGCGGCCGTGGCCTTAATTAAGGTACAGCCCCAGCATTTGCCTGGTGTGAAAATGGGAAACCACGGAAAACTATTTTCAGGGCTGCCGACAGTGGGGTTCGAACCTGCTATCTCCCGGATGCGAGTTCACAGCTGCGCGCTCCTAACCGCACGGCCAACTCACCCGGTACGCGTCACCCCTTATGTCGTAAACATCTACGCGTGGTATGACTGCCGTTTGTTTGCTTCTCGCGACCCAATCGCGGAGGCCGTATTCGGGCGTTCCACAAGGCTGCCAACCTGTCTGCTTATGAACTAAGATAAGCACTAATTCGCAGGTCTTCAGAAGGTGAATTACAACTTCCTTCTCGCCGTATCGTCCCCTCATGTGTTCTTATCCTTTACATGCTCCATTTACTTGTGCTTTTGTTCTTCCGGGTTTGGTAAGTGAATCTAATTATCATCATTGATGGAAATGACGTCGTATCACATTTTACATTAGCTAATAGGAATCCACGCGGCTTCTTAAGCAATGGAGAATAGCGTGCAACGCTCTTCGTTATGTTATAAAAGTAAATGTACTTCTGGGGGCGGAATGGTTGGTTCTTACTGCCTTATAATGTTACAAACTTTGGGTTATCAATACAATACAACCTGATGTCATTTTTGTACAGGCCATAAAGGTCCTTGTAGTAGTGCACTATCCGTATCCTCGGCACTTGGTGGGGATAGAGTGGTCAGCTCTACTCCCGTTCGCCTTTGCCCCCAGGAATTAACCTGGTTCTCATTTCTCACGTAGGATGCGTGAACCTCAGTGCCATGCTCACCGAGATCGGTAGTTGCAGTCACTTAAGTGCGGCCAGTATCCAGTATTCGGAAGATAGTGGATACGAACCCCACTGTTGATAGCCCTGAAGATGGTTTTCCGTGGTTCCCCATTTTCACACAAGGCAAATGCTGAAGGTTGCAACCTTAATTAACCCCACGACCGCTTTCTCCCCACCCCGGGCCCGTTCCTGTCCCATCGTAGCCATAAAAGCTATCTCTGTCGGCGCGATGTAAAGCAATTTGTAAATTTTAAAAATCAGTGCCCTGTTCACCTCCGGAAGTGGAAATATTGTGTCTTACATTTTTCCTCTGGCCATTGTTAATACTATTCTGGAGTTCTACCTCCTCTACTTTGTATTCTGAAACTGATAAGGAAACTTGAGCTTCTTCGATTTTAACCAAAGGTTCTCTTACGCCAAAGATTACCTGCACCACATATTTCCTGCACCAAAGATTACGTTTAAGGCTATATGTATATCAAAGATGATCTACTTATGATGTGTCTAAGACCGACAAGGTTTATACAATGGAAGTTCCTTTTTATATTATTTTCTTACAATTTCCCTTACGTTGCACCGACACAGATAGGCCTTATGGCGACGATGGGATAGGAAAGGGCTGAGAGTGGAAAGGAAGTGGCCGTGGCCTTAATTAAAGTACAACCCCACCATCTGAGTGGTGTTGAAATAACAAACCACGGAAAACCATCTTCACGCCTGCCGACAGTGGTGTTCGAACCTACTATCTCTCGGATGCAAGCTCACAGCTGTGCGCCCCTAACGCCTCAGCTAACTCGCACGGTTATTTATCAAGCGCTAAAGCTTTACCTTTGTAATACCTCACTCAAATGTAAATGTTCTTGTTGTTACTTTGGAAGAAGAGAAAGGAACGGTAATTTTGGGAAAGCATTCAAAATTTAGATTTTTCTTGTGCGGTTATTTTTCCGGATGTTTCAGCCTGCCGCTTATTCCCCTCTACTACCACTGAACTCAGTAACAATAATAACGAAGACCAGTTCCTTGGATAAATGGTCACCGTAGTGGCCTACCGTTCATAAGGCCCCGGGCTCAATTTCTCGCCACCGGGCGAGATTGGCCGAGCGGTTAGGGGCGCGCAGCTGTGAGCTTGCATCCGTGAGATAGTGGGTTCGATCACCACTGTTCGCAGCCCTGAAAATGGTTTACCGTAGTTTCCCATTTTCACACCAGGCAAATGCTGGGGCTGCACCTTAATTTTTTCCTAGTTGCTTTACGTTGCACCGACACAGATAGGTCTTATGGTGACGATGGGGCAGGGAAGGGCTAGGAGTGGGAAGGAAGCAGCCGTGGCCTTAATTGAGGTACAGCCCCAGCATTTTCCTGGTGTGAAAATGGGGAAACCACGGAAAACCATTTTCAGGGCTGCCGGCAGTGGGGTTCGAACCTACTATCTCCCGTTGTACCTTAATTAAGACCAAGGCCGATTCCTTCACTCTCCTAACTCTTTCCTATCCCATCGTCGCCATAAGATATATATGTGTTGGTGCGACGTAAACCAAGTTGTAAAAAAATCCTAGCCGGATCGGTGATTTTAACCGCGTGTGGTTAATTTTTCTACTTTCGGGACAAGGTGTTTTTAATCTTCTCATATACTGTACATACAACACAGCACACCACTAGTCACCACTGAAACACACAATATTGAACGTATCCTTTCTCATGGGGTTGGCGCAAACACACAATAATGAACGTATCTTTCTCATGGCGTTGGCGCTAGGAAGGGCGTCCAGCCGTAAAACACGTTAAAGTCCAGAAGTGCGACAGAGTTTGCAAATGTAACCTCGTATGGATGTGCTAAAGCGATCAAAAAATGAAGAATGAGTCGATATTTCTTAACGCGTTTCGATCATAATACGTGTCGAACCTGCCAGTCTTGTGAGGCATAAGAATGATTATATCAGAATTATTCAATATAATTACTTACTTCACTTGTTTACCTTCAACACTCCTCGTTATCCGCTGCACGAGTCAACTGGTCTTCTGCACGAATACAGCATTTTTTACTACCAGATTAAAGAACGAGTTGGCCGTGCGGTTGCAGTCGCTTAGCTGTGAGTTTGCAATCGGGAGCTGGTGCGTTCGAATGCATCGGCAGCGCTGAACATGGTTTTTTGTGGTTTTCCATTTTCACGTCAGGCAAATGCTGGGACTGTACCTTAATTAAGGCCACGGTCGCTTCCTTCCCCATGTTGCGACTTTGTTGCATTGGCCAATGTTTCTCAATCAACGGGTCGTGACCCGGATTTTGCCCTGGCATCAATTATATCGTGCCACGAGATATTCTCCTTAAATTTTTTCTTTATTTCTCAGAAGTATTTTTCGTTCCTTCTTAATCCGTTTACCGTCCAGGGGAATACAAATGAGGTAGAGTACCAATACCTCGCCCAGGCAGCCTCACCTGGTATGCTGAATAGGGGCCTTGTGGAGGGATGGGAAGATTGGAAGGGATGGATAAGGAGTATGGAAGGAAGTGGCCGTGGTGTTAAGTTATGTACCATTCCGGCATTTGCCTGGAGGAGAAGTGGGAAACCACGGAAAACCACTTCGAGGATGGCTGAGGTGGAAATGGAACACATCTCTACTCAGTTGACCTCCCAAGGGTGAGTTGACTCGGTTCCAGCCCCCATACCACTTTTCAAATTTTGTGGTAGAGACGGGAATCGAACCCGGTTGTGGCAGCTAATCATGCTAACCACTACAACACAGAGGCGGACCTATGTATTCTTCATGAATGAATGTATTTTATAGTGAGAGTATTCTTGATGTTGTTTGGGTCATCAATACATAGACTGGTTTGATGCAGTGCTCCATGCCACCCTATCCTGAGCTAACCATTAAATTTCTACGTAACTTAACTCTATATAATTCTTTTTACATCTTGGAACAATTGGTTGCGAAACTTGCTCTTGTAAATATGGCTGAAAACTCGCTTCGTCAATCTGTTGTTATCCATCCTCATTATTTGACCAAAAAATTCTCCTCTTTCTGATCGTATCTGTCATCTTTTCATTTTCTTCGTTCATGTATATAGATCTTTATTCCTGCTATGTCTTCTAGGAAAAGTCAAATTTCTGTTACTTAGGTCTCTAATAATACAGCCCGTAGGACAATCCAGTAGCGTTTGATAATAAGTTATGATGTCCTATAACTTGCCATGCAGTATATTCAAAAAATTATCAGGGAAGTTGATCTTGACCTTGTTAGGATTAGCTGTCTGAGGACAACAATTATTTAAAATCTGTTCTTAAAAATATGTGTCTGACTGTACAAGGAATGCCGTGAATATATGACACCGTGTGAGGGTTTCTTCTGTCTAATAAATGTGATCATGTCAACTGATCAAGGCATGTTTCTGTGGTGGTTATTAGTATTCTGTTTTATCTATATGAATAAAATCGTAACGACCCTGTGTCTTCACATAGACTATTTTGGCGAAATTTTCATTCAGTTATCCGTTTCAGGTGTAATAATGATATATTTTTAGCTTTGGTGCCTGTTTGTTTGTCGATTTGTCTGAGCTCTTATAACTTGAAAACTGCTGGACATATTTATACCAAACTGCATATTAAGAATCCACCTGCCCTTACGTAGGTTTTAGGGCAAATATTGTTTCTAAATCCATGAATTACTTGGGGTTTATAACTTACCTGAAAGATGGGCGAAGTGTGTAGAAGCCGATGGCCAATATTTTGAATAAACACAAAATGAATTTTCCTTGAAAATTACGTGTTTTATTTAACCACAAAAACCAGCAAAAACTTATGCATACACCTGGTAACTTCCGATCTTCAATGTTTGATGCGATTTTACCGTACGAGAAAGAAAGTGTCAAACTTACGTTTGGGAAAATCAAGTAATCTTAAATATGTCTTAGGCACGGTTTTTATATAACATCGCGTCACACGTTTTAAAATCGTTCATTTCAGATGACCTCCATCCATAAGACGTGTTCGCGTCAAAACAGATCATCTTGTCTATAAGAAGTAATGACATATGAAATTCAAGATTTTTAATGTTATTTATATTACTTATCAGAATTACAGGCACAGAGACTTTGATTATGTGCTGTGTCATGTGAGTTGAGTAGAACGTTATAAAAGTTATGAGGTTAAGGTCGACTTGAAATGGAGCGAGATATCTCAGGGTTGATGGTGAATGGGTGTGTACAATAAATAGGCCTGTTGCTCTTTTAATTATTTACTGATAACCAGACAGACTGTTTCAGTGTCCGTTTATCTGTCTTCAAAACAATAAATGCTAAGAGTTGCAAGATCAGGGACGAGCAAATGTTGTTGATAGACTTTCAGTCAGAATTCTCTTCACGTTTATATGGAAACATGCAGAACCAAGTAGAACTGCTCAATTAATACTAATAATAATAATGATAAAAATTGTATTGTTTTTACATCCCACTATCTACTTTGATGGTTTTCGGAAAAGCCGAGGTGCCGGAATTTTGTCCCGCAGGAGTTATTTACGTGCCAGTAAATCTACCCACATGAGGCTGACGTATTTGAGCGCCTTCAAATACCACCGGACTGAGCCAGGATCGAACCTGCCAAGTTGGGGTCAGAAAGCCAGCTCCTCAACCGTCTGAGCTACGCAGCCCGGCGAACTGCTCAGTTAGTTGCCATGGTGGCTGAGGGGTATAGTCCGTGTTCGCAGATATCGGAAAAGCAAATTTTGAGATCTAAATGCTCAGAAATGTGAATACTGGGTGCCGCATTATTTGTTTACCTAGCAAGACAAATTCAGGACCCTAGTAGAGGTCCACTTACATGAGATATTTGAGAAATTACTAACTGGTTAGACAGAAGGCAGTTCGGGTTTAGGAAAGGTTATTCCAGTGAAGCTCAACATCTATGATCCCAGAAAGATGTAGCAGATAATTTAGACTGAAGAGGTCATGTGGACGGCATTTCTATTGACCTATCCAATGCTTTCGATGGGGAAAATCATGGAAGATTACTGACGTAAATGGGGGGGGGGGGTGGTATGGGACTAGACAAAGGAGTGGTAGAATGAGTGGCTAAATTTCTAGAAAATATAACTCAGAGAAGAAGAGTTGGTCAAGTGTTATCTGATCCTGTAGTGGTTAAGAGGGGGTACCATAGTGCAGTATTATTAAACCTTTATGTTTTTCATTTATATAAAAATGATATGAGTAAACAACTGGAATCACAGGTAACACTAGTTGCGGATGATGTTGTACTGTATAGAGTAGTAAATGTGCTGTAGAACTGTGAGCGACTGCTTAACAATGCCTTTTTGTCTGTTTCTGTTTTTTGTATATATTCCTCTTTAATTGTCTTCAGTATTTTTATTATCATTGGTATTGTTACGTAATAATTTAACTCACATTTATTCTCTTCTTTTGTTTTTGTATCCATTTCGTTTGTTGGTATTTTTATAAATATATTTTATAATAGTAGAAGTTAAGAGCAAACACTGTAACTGGACTAACGTCTGTACAATTGCATTCAGTAAATAAATAAATAAATAAATAAATAAATAAATAAATAAATAAATAAATAAATAAATAAATAAATAAATAAATAAATAAATAAATAAATAAATAAATACGAGGGCTGTAAATAAAGTACTGGCAATATTGATATAACGCAATATTTAATGTACTAACAAGTACAAAGTTCCATTACCTTCCTTCAATGTAGTCGCCCGCAAAGTCCATTATCTTTTGCCAACTGTCAAGGAGCCGAAGGGGGCTGTTGATGACAGCGACGGACCGCCCTATTGCGCGGAGTACATTTGCCACGTCAGGAAATCGTAGTCGTATGCCACAGCATAAGCATCGTCCGACTTGATTTCTGTTGAAATTTCTGTGGACGTGGCGAACTGCGTGACGCCATTCATTCGATTGACGCTTCAATTCAGACTCATAAGCTCGTTCACACGTCTCATCAATGGACAATACGCTGTAGAAATGCGTCCCCTTCTTTGCGGTGTCTGTTCAGGTGGATCCCAGCCAGTGCATACCGGTCCAATTTCTGTACGTCGGTGAGTTGACGAGGAACCCAACGGGACGCATTTTTCCTCATGTTAAGGTATTTCGTCAGTATGTGTCACACTATTTGATGACTGAGACCAAACTCTACGGATAATTCCCGGACAGTCCATCGATGGTGTGCGGAAACGACACCAGTCACGATGTCAATCTTATCTTGGGGAATGGTGCGGTGAAAATCCGCAGTCTCATACAGACCCGCACGAAACACCTTCACCCATCGTGAAATCGTCCTGTACCGTAATGCATTCTCGCCGCAGGCTTCACGTAATCCCGGATAACATTCTGATGCATTTTTGCCATGGGAAATCTAGATTTTAATCCATGAACGCTGATCACATTTTGAAAATATGCTTTAGAGCGCTGAAATAGACACTCTTCACTTCAACGCCACACAGCAACAACACTCCCAACTGGATGCCCGACAAATGCACACTAAACATCGACAAGAGCGCCACCTGACCGCTTCCATATCTTATTTGCGCATGCCCGATCTCCTACGAGTGTCTGGACTACGTTGCCATTACGTTATTTATAGCTATCGTAAATAAATAAATAAATAAATAAATAAATAAATAAATAAATAAATAAATAAATAAATAAATTCACAGAAATGGCATATGGATGAAATGACCTACCAAAGAGCTGTACCAGCACAATGACAGACTCAGAGACATGATCGGGAAATGCAGGCTAACTTTCAATGGGCACATACAGAGAATGGACAACAACAAACTTACAAAGAAAATATTTGATGTGGCAAAACAGTTCAAGCAAGAAAACAAATTGGTATTATGAAATAGAGGAAGACTTGAGGCAGGTGTGGATCAACTGGCAAAGGATATGTAAGATAAAAAGAATTCAGAAACAAAACTAGGTATACAAAATTTATAGTAAATGAGAAGAAGAAGAAGACAGGAACATTGTGGACGGAACGAAGGAAACAGGAGCACAGCCAAAGAATGAAGCGTGTTTGGGAAGAGAAGAGGAAGAACGGAAAGCAGTGAAAATTGTGTCATTATGAGATATTCGAGCTCAAACACTGTCCATAAAGGCAAAAATGTTATGAAGTAAATAAATAAATAAATAAATAAATAAATAAATAAATAAATAAATAAATAAATAAATAAATAAATAAATAAATAAATATCCTTATACCGCAGGACTGCATCCACTGGCAGCATGTCTAAAACAAATGCAATCGAGGTCGACTGCCGATCAGAGAGGGTATGTGGATTGGAAGGGTTCGTAAGTAAGATAAGTGCATAGCGAGTCAAAATGTTATCGCGGGTTACATCGGTTCGGTTTGCAAGGATTTTCAGGCACGATTAAGTTAGATTGCAAACTTATTTAACCAGGGCGCAAGTGTCTTCTACTCGCACAACTGTTCTGCAGTGAGATTTGTGTAAATATCAGTGATCTAATCTATGAACCCCTAAAATATATGCAACTTAGTGACATAACTGTAGAGCGGCTAGATGACTCTTGCGCCTGGTTCAAACAGGCATTGCATTTTTATGCACGAACAAGTTTGACTGCAAACGTATTTAACCAGGGCGCAAGTGTCTTCTACCCGCAGAACGGTTCTGCAGTGAGATTTGTATAAACATTAGAGATCTGAACTATGAAACCCTAAAATGTATGCAACTTACCGACTTAACTGTAGAGCGGCTAGATCAGGGCCTCTCAAACGCCCAAAATCTCACGTGTGCAAAGGCGCAGAGGTCCTGTGCATAGTGCATCCGTCCCACTCGGCTCGGCTCGGAGCAGGGCGTCGTCTCCTCGCGACTCGGCTGAGCTCGGCTCAACTCGGCTCGGATTTGAAACGCTACGGAGCAAGTGAGGAAGAGGGAGATAGGCAGAGCGAGCGAGACAGGCTTGGGGAAAGGGAGAGACAGCGCTATCGCTCCAAATCGAAGAGTCACTCGGGGCTAAATGATACTTGTGGCTTGTTCAAAAACGTTTGCATTGTAACTTACTGTATTCGTGTCTAAAAATCTTTCGCCTATTAAACCCTTAACTGCAGCCGTGCGGTCCCATCGGTCACGATACTTTTCACACTCCTAATTCTAGGAATATGATCGGCCTTGGAGATCTGCACATCTCAGTAGCTCTCTCAGTAGTTTACTGCCGGTCACCATGGCAGTCAGTGTTGGAGGTGCTGTGTTGTCTCTCGTATTGTTATAGCGACGTCCGGGCTCCTCAAGTCTGAGAGTATGTAAGCCAGTGACAGACTGAACATTTTCTGCGTTCATCGTGTTTGTTTTCCGTATCTGTTGATGACAGAGAAGGCTACAAATGTGGTGTTGATACCGGAGATGATGAGAGCGCCAAATAGTTTTCAACCCGTCGTACACAGCGCATACATTGTTCACCAGTCCTTCAATGAAAGAACTATAGTTAGCAGAAAAACTCTCGCGAAACAACTGATTGAACCTACCCTGCGATAAAGAATAATGGTCAAACGAACGCCTTCCACGAGAACTGCGATATTCTGTCTGTCGAGTTGTGGGAGCCTGGTCAGGAGGACAGACTGCCGAGGGATGCAAGGAAGACATGTCAAATCTGTCCATAAAAAGGACAGAAAAATCTACTTGTTTAGGAAGTGTAAAGTTGCAATTTGTTTGGAATGTTCAAGTAAGATGTGTCCGCAGGCGTGTAATATGGTCAGTTCGAGTAGTGCAAATTTTCTTTGTGTAATGTATTATAGAGAAAACTTATCAATTTTGACATCAGTGAGTCCTGTATTACATTAAATTACAATGTTCAAGTTTGCAGGAAAGAAATGTAGGCATTTATTATTATTTGTGTCCACGTGTACCATATTTTATGCAAATTTTGAGTGTAATATAAACAACATACTTTCACAACGGTGAAACTAAATTTTGTAAACCGGATGCATTTTATGGTTTATTAAGGAATATATATATGATAAGAAGAAAATGTGTTAGTGATTTTTACACATTTTACCCATCTTCCAAGCGCGGTCCAGAGGACCACACAACTGTAGTTGTGTGCGAACTATTGAAGACTGCCGCTGATGGTTATTAACTGTTCTGGTAAGTTAAAACAGCCCTGATTCAAATGGCATCCCAACACAAATCAAATCCAGTTTACAACTACATAAGTATCCGGTGAGAGGAAGTGCAATTTGCATGACCTGCTATTGATATGAATCAGTTCACACTTCAAGGAGGACGGGTTTCTTTGCGTATTATCTATCGCCGAGCAATGAACAAGTTCAACGCGGAAGTGTTTGCATGTGCCAACTTCCAAGGTCTGTGTTATCGTCTCTGAAATATAAACGGTATCAGTGAGGACAGAATTGCTAAGAGACGTGGCTCATCGGAACGTCGGAAGAATTAGCAATGGTCAAATCAAGGCCCCGTGAAGCTCGTAAAAGGAAGAACTGATCTGATCAAGGTCCTTAAAGGATTGACATTTCTCACACATATTAAGAAAATATCACTTCATCACATGTAGACAATGGCAGAAGTAAGGAGGATATAAAATACAGACTAGCAGTAGGAAGGAAGGCCTCTCTTAAAGAAAATAAATATGTTCACTTCGAACGTTGATATGGGAATTAGAAAGATCTTTTTATTCTCGTCTGGAGCGTGGCATTGTATGGAAGTGAAACATGGACGATAACGAGCTCAGAAATAAAGAAAATAGAAGAGTTTGAAATGTGATGTTATGGAAGAATGCTTAAGGTGAGATGGTTAGGTTGAATGACGAATGAAGGGCTACTGAATCGAAGGTGAGAGGAAATCAATTTGCCTAAAGTTGACAAGAAGGGGATATAGAATTATAGGACACATCCTAAGACCCAGGACTTGTTCAGGTAGTTTTCGAAGGAAGTGTAGGTGGTAAGAACGGTAGAGGTGGACCAAGGTATGAATTTGACAAGCAGATTAGAGCAGATGTAGGATGTAGTTGTTACGTAGAAATGCAAATATTAGCACACGCTAGGGTGGCATGGCATGCTGCATCAAACCAGTCTATGGACTGCTGACTCAAACAACACAACAACAACAACAACAATGGCAACATGTTCGGCCATATTGAAAGGTCGTGAGGAGACATTTAAAACACACTTGCAAGCCCACGCCAGTTTTCCTTTTTCTCTTAAGTAACTGGCTTTAGAATCACCTAAACAAACTTTATAATTCCTAGTACCCATTCTAAAATGATGGAGAACATACAGAAATACCTTCATTCAACGCCTAGAAAAATAAACCGCTTTTAAGATGCGACGTTGCTACTTCGCAAAACTTTGTTAAAATACACTCATGTTCATAAAAACAGACCACATTGAAAGACTGTTGATAGGAAGTTCATATTCACTGCACATGTGCACTAGTATGTTCTAAAGAAATGATTAGCAATCGAAACCGACTTTCAACCTATTAGGTCGTGTTACGTACATTTAGTACGTGTTGAAGTGATGTTAAGTACAGAACAAAAATGGCCAACCGGACACCAGTGGGATCCGATCCCACAACCTCCCTATTTCGCGTCGGTTGCTCTACCAGTTGAGCTATGGTGGCCTAGGCCATCTATGTTCTGTTGGAAAGAATCTGAGCTACAGGTCTAGCACTACTGCTATCACACCGTAGAGTGCGTTTAAGTCGCCCGTTGAGGGCCAAGTCAATGAATACTGAATTTTCACGACCGCATTGTAATCGAAACCGACTTTCAACCTATTAGGTCGTGTTACGTACATTTAGTACGTGTTGAAGAGATGTTAAGTACAGCATTTGAACCATGTCGGCCCTCAGGTTTAAGGTCCACATCTATATCTCGGCGCACCACCACCGACTGGTAAAGTGTGCTTGCGGCTCTCGTTGTCGCTATAAACCGAAGGTCATGGACCAGTGTGACTTGAGTAGACATACAGGATGCCTCGCAGGCGTACTCAAAAACTGTACCGTCGAAGGATTGAGTTTGAAAGAAGGCACCTTATTGGCACGAGAGAACGTGATGCACGCACCCGGAAAATTGCTGCTCGTGTGCGACGAATTGTGTCGGCAGTGCAACTGGTGTGTACAGAATGGTTCACAGAAGGCCGTAGAACACGACGAGATAGGTCGCACCACCCCGACCACCCCCCGAGAATATCGATACCTCTCGTAATTATATTGCAGGACAGATCTGCGTCCTCCTCGGCTCTGGCGTAACAGTGAAACAGTGTAACACATAGTACATTATCGTGAGTGACAGTCCGTCGCCTTGTAGTACGGTCTGGGTTACCAGCGCGTCGTCCACTTCTCCGCCTACCTTTGACTAATGTGGGTTAACATGGTAAACTGCAATAGTGTATGGAACGACGTCACTGGGGACAGGAATAGCAGCAGACATTGTTTTCAGACGAATCCATGTTCTGTTTGTTTGAAAATGATGGCCGCATTTTGGTTCGCCGCAGACAGGGGGAAAGGCATCACATTGACTGCATTCGCACAAGACATACAGCGCCGGCTCAAATCCTTATGGTGTTATGGTGTGGGGTGCTATGGGGTACAACCACATATCACAGTTGGTGCGTTTCCAGGGCACTGTGACCAGTTTGACCTATGTGAATGACATCCCACCATCCATAGCCATACCCTTTCTGCACGACAACCCAGATGCCATATTTCAGCAGGACATTGCGCGACCACATGTCGTTGTACGAACACGTACCTTCTTGTTGTCACAGGATGTCAGACTGTTGCCCTGGCCCGCGCGATCACCGGACTTGTTGCCAATCTAAAATGTGTGGGATATGGTGAAACGACGGGTGCACCGCTGTGACCCAGTGCCAACCACCAAAGATGAACTGTAGAACCAGGTGAATGCAGCATGGATGGCTATACTCCAGGACGCCATTCGCGCCTTATACGCGTCTATGCCATCACGCATGGAACGCGTTATCAGTGCCCATGGAGGACGCAGTGCCTACTAGGCAACAGGACACATGCAGAACCTAGGTGACTGCAATGCTAATCGTTTCTGCAGAACATACTAATGAACATGTCCTGCGGGAATGAACTTTCTATCTCTAGTCTTTCAAGGTGTTTTATAAACACGAGCTTTTAATAACAAATTTATATTCCTTTGACATTCCTAACCAAAATTTGCCCGGGGAAGTTTGAAAAAAATTACTTCTTTTCCGAATTTAAAGCAAATTTTGAATTCTTAATTTAGACCAGGCCTATATTAACTGTCTTAATAGATTTATTTAAATTAGGCTAAAATTGTGTTGTTTGAGTGAACAGTCCATAGACTGGTTTGATGCAGCTCTCTATGGCACCCTATCCTGTGCTAACCTTTCCTTTCTACGTAAAGATCGCATCCTACATCTGCTCTAATTTGCTTGTCATATTCATACCTTGGTCTACTCCTACCATTATTACCACCTACACTTCCTTCAAAGACCAACTGAACAAGTCCTGGGTGTCTTAAGATGTGTCTTATCATTCTATCTCTACTTATAGTCAAATTTAGCCAAATCGATCTCTTCTCACCAATTCGATTTAATATCTCTTCATTTTGATTCGATCTATACTTCTCACCATGAACATTCTTCTGTAACACCACATTTCAAAAGCTTCTCTTCTCTTTCTTTCTGAGCTAGTTATCGTTCATATTTCATTTCCATACAATGCCACGCTCCAGATGAAAGTATTCAGAAATATCTTATTAATTCCTATATCAATGTTTGAAGTGAGCAAATTTATTTTCTTACGGAAGCTCTTCCTTGCTTGTGCTAATCTGCATTTTATGTTCTCCTTACTTCTGCCATCGTTAGTTATTTTACTACCCAAGTAACAACATTCATCTACTTCCTTTAAGACTTAAATTCCTAATCTAAAATTCCCTGCATCACCTGCTTTTGTTCCACTGCACTCCATTACTTATGTTTTGGACTTATTTATCTTCATCTTGTACTCCTTATCCAAGACTTTGTCCATACCATTCAGCAACTTCTCTAGATCTTCTGCAGTCTCAGATAAAATAACAATATCATCGACAAATCTCGAAGTTTTGATTTCGTCTCCTTATACTTTAATTCCCTTTCCAAATTCCTCTTTGATTTACTTTACTGCCTGTTGAATGTACACACTGAAAAGGAGGGGAGACAAACTGCGGCCTTTTCTCACTCCTTTCTGGATTGCTGCCTCTTTTTCAAAGCCCTCGATTCTTATGAGTGCAAACTGATTTTTATAAAGGTAAGGTAAGGGTGTATTCTGCCCGAAGGCAGGTCCTAACCTCCTCAGAGGTATGCCTGAGCCGGAGTTTACGTGCGGTAGGGTGGCCAGTTCCTTTCCGCTCCTCCATTCCCTTACCCCCCAAAAACAGCGCGCAGCAACCCATCCAAATCTTGACCCGCCCAATGTTGCTTAACTTCGGAGATCTCACGGGATCCGGTGTTTCAACACGGCTACGGCCGTTGGAGATTTTTATACAGACTGGAGGTAATTCTTCGTTCTCGGTATCTGACCCCTATCACCTTCAGAATCTCAAATAGTCCAATCAACATTATCGAATGCCTTTTCTAGATCTACGAACGCAGTGTACGTGGGCTTGTCCTTATTAATTCCGGCTTGTAAGATCAGACGTGAAGTCAGGATTGCTTCACGTGTTCCTATATTTCTTCTGAAGCTAAATTGATCTTCTGCCAACTCAGATTCAAATTATCTTTCCATTTTTCTCTAAATAATACGGGTTAGAATTTTTCAAGTATGAGATACTAAACTAATGGTGCGGTATTTTTCACACTTGTCAGCAACGGCTTTCTTGGTAATAGGTATAAAAACATTCTGCCGAAAATCAGATGGCACTTCTCCTATCTCATACATCTGTTTTGTCTCCTTTCCCTAGAAGTGGCTTTCTATCTGAGCTCTTAATACTCATACAACTAGATTTCCTTTCTACAAAGGTTTCCTTGATTTTCCTGTATGCAGTATCTAACTTTTCTAGAACGATACAACCTTCAACATCCTTGCACTTCTCCTACAGCCATTGTTCGTTAGCTATATTGCACTTTCTATCCATTTCATTCTTTAATCGCCTGTATTCTTTTCTGCCCTCCTAATTTCTTGCATTCTTGTATATTCGGCGTTCATCAATCAGGTCTAGTATATCCTGAGTTATCCACTGATTTTTTAGTTGATCTTTTCTTCCTTCCTAACATTTCTTCAGCAGCCTTACTGACATCATTTTTCATTACTATCCATCCTTCGTCTATTGTGTTCCCTTCAGCCTTTACATTTAGTCCTTGTACGACGTGATCCTTGAAACAATCCATCACACACTCTTCTTTCAACTTGTCTAGATCCCATCTCCTTTCCTTCCTTCTTTTCTTCAATTTATTAAACTTCAGGTGGCATTTCATGACCAACAAGTTGTGGTCAGAGTCCACATCTGCTCGTGGGAAAGTTTTGCGATCCAACACCTGGTTTTTGAATCTCTGCCTAATCATAATGAAGTCTGTGTGATACTTTCCAGTGTCTCCAGGTCTCATCCTCGTATACAGCCGACGTTTGTGGTGTTTGAACCAAGTATTAGCAAGGACTAAATTATGACCAGTGCAGAATTCAACCAGCCGACTTCCTCTTTCGTTCCTCTGTCCCAATCCGAAGTATCCTACTATATTACCTTCTCTTCCTTCGCCTACCACTGCATTCCAGTCTCCCATCACAACTAGATTATCGTCACCTTTTACATATTGTATTAAATCTTCTCTCTCTTCGTATATTATTTCGATTTCCTCATCATCCGCTGGACTATTAGGCATATAGACATGCACTATTGTGATGGGCATTGGTTTGGTGTCCTTCTTGACAACAATAATTCTTTGAATCTGCTGATCGTAGTACCGGTAGCTTACCCGCTGCCCTATTTTCTTATTCATTAATAAACCAACTGCTGAATTTCCCCGGTTTTATTTTGTGTTGATAATTCTGTAGTCGCCTGACCAAAAGTTCATTTCGTCCTGCCAAAGTACTTCACTTATACCAACTACATCTAACTTTAGTCTATGCATCTCCCTTTTCAGATTCTCTAACCTACCACAACGATTCAAATTTCTAACATTCCACGCTTCGACTCGTAAAATGTGTGTATCCATCTTCCTGATGATCGCCCATTCTCGTGTATTCCCCACCCGGAGATCCGAATGGGGGACTATTGTACCTCCGGAATATTTTACACGTGAGGAAGCCATCATCAGTACATCATTCATACATAGAGCTGCATGTCCTCGGGAGTTAGTTACGGCTGTAGTTTCCCCGTTGCTTTCAACCGTATACTAGCATCAACACAGCTAAGCCATGTTCAGTATTATTACAAGGCCATATCAGTCAATCATCTAGACTGCCACTTTTGCAACTTCCGAAAGGCTGCTATTCCCCTTTCGATGAACCATTCGTTAGTCTGGTCTCTCGACAGATAACCATCCGATATGGTTGCACCTGCGGCTCGGCTATCTGCTTCACTGGGACGCGCAAGCCTCCCCATCGCGGCAAGGTCACATGGTACGCAGGGGAGGAGGCTGAAAATTAACAAATACGAAAAAGGTTCTGCCGTTTTTCCCTTAAGGAGGAGGTATACCTTAATTGGTCAAATATTACACTTTTAAATTATAATGTAATTTGGTAAAATATCTATCTCCGCCACTTCAATAGATGTGTCTATACTAATGTTCAAACGTTTCACTTGTTACGTCGCTCCCTGTCATGTATTTGTTGCTTATTTTCCTTAACTTATAATTTTGTTCGTGATTTGCTCGTATTTTATATATATAACCAATATATTTTGGAATCATTTTTAACACAAATAATTTAACTTTTCAAAAGTAAAATTACCATTGGCAAGAAAGAGAGGCGGAAAACTGATATGGATATTAATATTTAAGGAAAGGAATTATTTTCTGGAAGAATATTTCAAGTTTGTAAATAATTTCAGCGGAATAATCTTGTAAATAATCAATGAATTCTACTATTTGTAATTAAAATATCATTTAATTGTAGATAATTTATTAATATTGAAATTTGATAAAAAATTACGAGTAATTGCAAGACTTTTAAAACATCTGAACCTTAATTCACGAATCGAATGCTTTCAAAATAACCTTAGCATTTGTAGTTGGTGATTTCTAATCCCTAGTGTTTTATTAAAACTTGTAAACCGTAACTGGCGAAAGGGATATCATATTTTGGCCAATTTATTGAAACTAACTGCTCAATTTAAAGAAGTTAAAGCTAATAGTAGCATTGTCTCCACTACGAGGTACAAGTGAGGACGATAATGATATCGCGCCTCGGTCGGACGTCGGCACCAAAATAAATTACTCTCATACAGAACCCAGCGCATCAGCTCAAGATCTGCAGCAGGACGCGACTTTCTGAAATACGGTCAGTGTTTGTATACAGCCTGTTCAGTCCCTGTAGTGATGATTAATGAATGCCTAACGTATAAATTCGTAAATATCTATGTTTCCATTCATCAAGTGAAGTAGAATACCGGAAACATCTTCCTCACCATAAATACTTAGATTAATAAAATTATATCAGCTTGTTTCACGTGGTGTAATACAATATTACACATTGGTTCAAACAATCAATAAATCAACTCAACAAACAATCGAAGTAACAATTAGTCAGGCAAAGAAATAAGAAAACCATCAAACAGTCTAGTAGATAGTAACGTACCTTTCAAACAAATGTAAAGTAACCAAGCAGACAATGAGGCACACAAATGAATAACCGAACAATAAACCCCAATTCGATCATTAAAACAATCAAACAACAAACAAATAAGCAGTCAAGCAAGGGAGCGAAGAAAGAAACACAAACAAACAAATAAACAAACAACAAACAAAGCAGATATATACAATTTCAACTTTGTCTGCTAAGACATGTTTTTAACATTAAAGTGCGATTACTTGACCCCGGATGTTTAGACAGTAATAGGTTAGAACGCAAAGTAATTTGGTTACTAGGAGGTGTCGACTAGCCCTTTCATCAATAATATAGTGAGAGTAACATAAACTCTAGGGGTTCTTCATTCTACATACAGACTGACGATTGCACCACTTAATCTCGGCTACAGAACAAAAAAACAGGCGTTCTACAAGGTGACCCGCTCTGTCCACTCCTCTTCATAGTTGCTACAACAGATATTAAAACAATAAGAAAAGACGACACAAGGCTACTGATACACGTGGACGGCATGACACTGGCATCAACCAGCCGGTTTCCGACGACCTGAAAAAGGGGCACAATGAAATCAGATGAAAATTAATGGAAACAAAGCTGTCTCCATGACTTTCTGGATAAGAGGGAAGTCAGCCTCTTTTCTAAATGGGAAAGGAACCACTCATAGCAGTTAGTAATCTCAAATATTTAAGAGTGACTTTCCAGACTCAAGGTAACCTTTTCAGCTCACACCCAACCAACAGAGTGAACGCATCAATGGAAACTATGGATGATATTAGATTCCCAGGCAAACTATCAATTACAACGGCCATAAAGCGTTTGAAATGAGGGTTAGACCAGTAGCTGAATACGGTCTGGAAATTGTGTGACCATGCCCTCGAAAGAAGCAGATTGAACAATTAATTAGAGAAAGTGAAAGTAACATATCTGAAAAGATGCCTTTCCTGAAGAGACCTAGTGTTTACAGTGCACAATGACTTCTGGTGTGAGCTAGAGCAATTTTGTTACTTTCATTGATCTGTCCCAGTCTTTTGGTTTTGACAATATGAAAGTGACTGAGATATTAACTATTGTCATAGTGTCGGCTGGTGAATGCATTTCAGTGGGTTTGGGAGACTGATATGAAATAGCAACTTCTGGCTCAGTGAGGAAAGCACCGGAAAACTACCTCACTTCTCATTTCCCTAGTACGCCTGTCTTTGTCTAAATTCACTCCATCTCGTATCACGTATGAGCTAACCAGAGAACCTTTTTCATTGAGGAGCTACGTCTACACTTCCTGCTACCTGCAACGCCGGCGTTCCTAGACACTCTGGTGTGTCTAAATGCAAAGGAAGTTGCTATATGGGACGAGTTTTTGTGCAACAGATGCAACCGTGAATGGATGCCAGGAGAATATGACCTGTGAAACATAGTCACAAGATTTTGCGTGCATGATTTCCACTTCAAGCTCTTTGATGTGAAAAAGTATCAAGAGACGGTAGAACGCTGCGCGTGAAGAAGATGTGCTGGATCATACGAGAGATACCACGCCCTGACATGAAAAATACGAACTGAATACCTTAAATACGTTCTGTACAAAAGACTGATTTATATTTACTCTTTGCACATTTGCGCAACTATAATTTCGTTCTGTTCTAGGGGTTCTGATCGACCGTACCCCTAATGTTTATGCAAAGCTCATACCACAACCATTGTGTAGGGTAGACTATACCTGTTACCCGCTTCAGTACGTTAGAAATCGAACCTACTGTATTATTGCCCAAAACGCCGGGCTCTAGCGATTGCTGTGAAGATTCGTAAAGTTATTTAAACAATTAAAGGCCAAGGAATCGAACCCGGGACTGACGGCTTCAACGCTGACCATTCAGCCAAGGAGTCGGACAGACAAAATACTGATTTATACGCCTCAAAAACAAACATTTTGCAGGAGACAATAAAATCATTCCAAAACTTCCAAATGTGCATGATTATCAAATCAAATTTCTCACACAAAATGTGGGGTAATTACAGGAAATATTGAGTGGTTTCCAATGTCTTTATGCACTTCGGTTTGTACATAGAAACTTTATAGAATGACGGACGTAACCCGTCAAAGCCCAAACACAATGTACGAAATAAATCTATGTATTTCCTTTCAGATTATGTTAGGTACATTACGAAAAACAATACAAAACTAAAAATCTACAGGAAGCGTGTTCCCCAAACAAAATACCGGGGTGTCACCTGTAGGTGACATTGGTCAGTATAGTTACAGTTTGCATCTTGCTGGTAGTCTACTTTCAAGTGCAAGGACAACTGATGCCCCTAACGCATACTCGGACTCTCCAGGATGCTGAGCCCATTTAGATCCTTTGTAAGACTTGAAGACTATGAGGTAATCAAATCGCGTAGCAATTGTCCAAATTTTATGGCCGAACCGTAGCGATTTTCAGTGGATATGTTGCTTGGTACTGAACGACTGTAATAGGAAACCATTACTTCATCCACTGCTACATCAGTTGAACAGATTTCCTCAAATTACTGACCAACATTTTGATTTAGAAATTTTAAGTATTCTCATATCTTGCGAAGTTTGTCATTGGGGGGGGGGGGGTTAGGGGTATATTCATATTATCATAAGGATGCACATACTGATAAATTTCTGGTAATGTATTTTTTCTCATGCTGTTGGAAACTAAGTTATAGAAAACATCTGATTTTATTTCTCAAAACATTCTTACAGTCTTGCAAATTCATTTAGCTAGTGGACAGTAGTACAACGATATAAACCATTATATCATCTGAATTTATGTCTAACGCATGGTTACTGAGCGGAGCATATAGCTTGGACACTTTCACAATGAGATTATACTTCTTCAATGAAGAGTAACACAAAACACTGAACTGGAGACAGTTGCGATGTGTCATATTCAGAAGGTTCTTCATGTACGTAACCTCACCCAGTCGGAAAATTAAATTCCCCTCTGTAGCTGCCCACAATATGCCAACAAGATGTTGTTTTATTTGTCCTAGAAATACCATGTGCCTGTTGCATTTCATTAGAAGGTATTGGCGGACCATCATCTGCTGACACACTTATTTCCACTGTCAACCTCAATATTCTACCAGGAAGGGGATTGACACCGACAGAATTCGTTGCTTCATCGCCACTTTCCTATTCGTAAAATGCCCGTCATTTGGAGGAAACATAATGACATCTATTGATGGTGCATTATTACTGTCATTTTCCAAATTTTCTGGTACCTCATCCAGTGTAAGACTGAAAAGAGGGAGAGAGCACGAAGTGAATATCGGGTATTATTCATAACTGAAACTGGACAAAAAGGCCTGCTTCATGTGATCAATGTCACCTATATGTGACACCATGCATTTCACGGCATATCCTTACATTAAAATATTGTGCTTAAGAATGTGTCACATTCATTACCGAACATTTGAGCAACTTACGTGCATAAAATGCAAAACAAAATTACCTTCTATCACACACTTCCCATATCACAATAACTTGCAGTTGCTTCCCCAATTCAATCCAGTCTGCTTTCTCTTTTATCTGAGCGAGAGCTGACTGACCAGTGCAGGCTGCGAGTTCAAAAATGGTCCATTTCAACTTACAAGACCTTTCTTTAAGTACTTCCAACAGGCAGAGAAGTTCAAGCAGCCTGATTAGCAGGAAATGTTATTGATATTAAGTGTCACCTGTAAGTGATATTGGTCTTTGACGGGTTAACGCTTTCCTGGCCCGAAACGATGCATTACCGTATTAGTCACGCAGATAATGAAGCATTGTCTGATCCTCTAACAATTAAGAGGGGAATACCTCAAGCCAGTATTATTGGACCTTTATGTTTTTACATATATGTGATATGTGTAAATAACTAGAATCAGAGGTAAAGAGTTTTCAGATGATGTTATACTGTATAGAGTAGAAAATTAGGTTACAAGATTGTGAGCAACCGAAGAAAAGCCTCGACAATGTTGTGAGATGGACAGCAGGCAATGGTATGATGATAAACGTAGTTAAAAGTCAAATTGTGTGTTTTACGAATAGGAACAGTCCTCTCAGGTTTAATTGCTGTGTTGATGCGTTGAAAGTTCCTTATGGGGATCATTGTAAGTACCTAGGTGTTAATATAAGCAAAGATCTTCATTGGGGAAATCACATGAATGGGATTGTAAATTAAGGGCACAGATCTCTGCATATTATTATGAGTGTGTTTAGGGGCCGTAGTAAGGATGTAAATGAGAGGGCATATAAATCTCTGGCAAGGCCCCAACTAGAGTATGGTTCCAGTGTATGGGGCACTCACCAAGATTACTTGATTTGAGAAGTGGAAAACATCCAAAGAAAAGCAGCTCGATTTGTTCTGGGAGATTTACGACAAAAGAGTTGCGTAACAAAAATGTTGTTAAGTTTAGGCTGAGAAGACTTGGGAAACAGGAGACGAGCTGTTCGACTAAGTGGTACGTTCCAAGCTGTCAATGGAGAGATGGCGTGGAATGACATCAGTAGACGAATAAGTTTGAGTAGTGTTTTTAAAAGTGGGAAAGATCACAATATGAAGATAAAGTAGAATTCAAGAAGACAAATTGAGGCTAATATTCGTTTATAGGAAGAGACGTTAGGAGTTGAAATAATTTACCAAGTGAGATGTTCAATTAATTTCCAAATTCTTTGAAATTGTTTAAGGAAAACTAAGGTAAAACAGATAGGGAATCTGCCACCTGAGTGACTGCCCTAAATGGAGATCAGTGGTCATTGACTTATTTGAAAACTGACAAATTTAACATGGTTAGGATTCTACATCATGAAGTTGTTATGGCCTTTAGTCTAATTCACTTAGATATTTATTTTCTTGTTCTGTAGAGCTGCATGACTTAGGGCTAATGTTTCTATTATGCCGTGTTAACACTTCGTCATATATCGTTTTGAAAGCTTTTGCATATATTTAGTTATATTTATTGGCATTGTTACTGTGGCAGAACAATTCACACGTGCAGCATATTATATTCGCAATGTCCTTATCACAGCTTACATATAACTAATGTTACTGCCGTCTAGCAAAAGGTTTCTGAACAAGATTCAGTGAAATCCTTCTCTACCCCAGAGACATTATTTAAAGGTGAACGTGTTTGATGATTTTATCAAATGTGTGGCATCTAATTCCGTACCCAGTAGGCCCTACATATAAAATATAATCTATGAACAAAGTTGGACTTGACAGGATTCTGTACCGAGGTCTTCAATGTCGTCACTGAAAGTGCAAAAATGTGTCCATTTGTAATTATGCATGAGAAGTTTGGTTTTGTAATCCAAAAGTACAATTGCCGGTATTCTGTTTGGATGAAAATTTCGTAACTTGCTAATTAATACCAAATATGATCACAATAATCAGTGTTCTTGTCCACATAAAATTGGTATTGACACAATGATGTTTCCTACTTCCCAGTTGGACGGATGAGATGTCACATTCAAGACGCAATCCATTGGTAATTTACAGTCACCTCCATTTAAATTTCATTCAACAAAAATGTGCGGTAGCTGTGTGAAGCCATGGTTGCTGATCTTCTGGGTGTACAATATGTCACACATGTACTGCGTAGGTGTTTTTGACTACACTATCATCTTGCGAATATTGTGGAGACTCATTGATTCCTATCCGCATCATCTCGATGACGTCTTCTCGAGTATGTAGTTCCATAGGTTAGATGGAAGCAGTAGACATACTCGGTATGAGATGTTGACCGTTACACTCAGGCATAGCAGGATTTACCACCATGTATCCTAAGTTTGCACGGCTTTTCCAGGATTCTTGGAACCATCATTCTCAAGACAGGCTAATTTCTGCTTTCAAATCATTAATGGAGTTGAATATTAAATCTTTACCACTGCGTTGTAATCGAAATAGACTTTCAACCTGTTAGGTCGTAACTCCGTTAATCTTTTTATTTACCAAGGACCCCCAGGTGGTGTTATGTTTGATCTTATGCGAGGCAAGTTCAGAGGTCCATCTCGTACAATTCACACTGGAAACATCATTCTGTTTGACTCTTCTCTATTGAAAACAGTCCAATTATATGAAGGAGATGAAAATCCCGGTTAATTTATGGACATGGCAGACCCTCCGACGAGAGTGGACGGCGTGTGCCGTTTAGGTGAAACAGTGTTTTAATCTGTTGGAGGTTAGGATTGTGTATAGTGCGTGAATTTCAGGAATATTGGGGGCAGCACGATCACCCATTCCACGAGACAGGGAAATTATTATTATTATTATTATTATTATTATTATTATTATTATTATTATTATTATTATTATTATTATTATTATTATTATTATTATTATTTAGTCCGGTTACCATTCAGGGCTGGTATTCCCTCGAATTCAGCGAGGGATTCCGCCTCTACTGCCTCAAGGGTACTGATCTGCGTGAGACTTTTGGTCGGATGTAAAACTGGGAAGAAGGACCAGTACGACGCCCAGGTGGCCTCACCGGCTATGCTGAACAGGGGCCTTTGGGGGGATGGGAAGTTCTGAAGGGATATACAAGGAAGAGGGAAGGAAGCGGCTGTGGTCTTAACTAAGGAACCATTTTTCTGAAGAAGAAGTGGGAAACCACGAAAATACTCTTCAGAAATGGCTGAGGCGGAAATCGAACCCCCTCTAATCAGTTGACCTCCCGAAGTTGAATGGATCCCATTCTAGTCCTAGTACAACCTTTCAAATTTCGTGGCCGAGCCGAGAATCAAATACGGGCTTCCGGGGGTGGCAGCTAATAACACAAACCCTTACACCACAGAGGTGGAATTAACCGCATAAAATCCCATGGTCTGGACGTTGATCGAACCTGGGGCCCCGAGGACCGAAGTTGAAGATGCTAACCACCCAGCCATGTAATTACCTAATTTTCCCCCACCCTGTTTATTATCATAATAGGCTGCTGTGTACATTTCGGAGATTTTATAGCATGCAACTTGATTCTAGCCTACTCATGTGTCCTTAATATTGTAACATCTTCTTGGAAAATGATGGACCATCCTGTCAAGCGGAGTCTGACACTATCACTTGTATCCCTAGAGGACTGGCGCTCTGGCCTCGCCTGTTTTTGTGGCCATCGTGTGCTCAGATCCTTGTCACTAATTTAATAATTATACTGAAGCGATCTATTCTAGGTGAAGGACTTGGAATACGATAATGACAACTAATCAGCCTGCATGGCTTTTACTAGCCACGTAAATATGGTATTGGACAGGTCAGGCCCGAACGAATTTTTCGTACAGAGCCGCTTATGTTATTGACATCCCCATACGATTTTTGAAGGTTTTGGACTGTCCATTTCTATCATCCATTATACATTGTCTTACGATATTTGAAGACTGCATTCAGACTTGATTGAAGTTAATGTTACTCTAGTTCAGTCCGTTCTACTGCATCGCATACGTTTTAACGGGGCTAATGTTTTCCTTTTGATAGATGATTTAAATAACACGAAAATTAAAGCATATGCAAAGTTCAGAAACGAACAAAGAACTAAAAATAGCATTTTCAAAGGAAAGGAAGAGTTCCTAAGAATGGAAATAATGGCACTGCAACAGATTCCTTCAACTCTCCCGTGCACACAGACGTCTCAAAAGAGGTCCTTAAAAAAAGTGTGTTACTCAATACGCAGTCTGGTAGGCCTAACTTCCTTTTAAGAATGCATGATGCATAATGACTCCACATTTCACTTTAGATATTACGTGAGATGAGATCCACCCAAATCCTAGAGATGGAAGTAGGAAATATTGCGATGTCCTCGAACTGATGTTGTTTTGTTGTATGTATCTCACTTGCTAAATTACTTAAGTTTACCATAAATCATCAAATGGATGACATTATAATGACGTATAATAAATGATCAAAAATACCTCCATAGAGTTATCAATAATGTGGTAGATAACATTTACATTCTACAACAATTCTCGTTCAATACCCGGAAAGGAAGTTTAAGACACAGACATCTCTTGTTTCTTCCGATTTCTAAAACAGTATTTTATAGGAGCCCACCACTGTTCAGAATGTGCACTACTTATAACGCCACAGTTCATAAATTTCCTGATCTTGATCTAGACTTTGCTGTTAGATACAATTATTATGTAAAATTATTGAAGAAATTACCCAGTTAAAGTAATGGTCGCACTATGTTGGGCACTTTGAGTTCAGTTCACTATTTCTGAAGGTTTACCCTATAGGTATATATGTACTATATTTATACTTATTTCTTGGTTAATTTGTGTTTCATTTTAGTGTTTTACTTTATTTAAATTTATATAATTTAAATATAGATAAAGAAAATGTAGGGAAAACTGCAAACAAATTGCCATTACTAACGTCTATTTGTACTTAATATTTAACGTGCTGTTCATACTGATTGCCACAACTCATCTCTTACCAAACACATATATTTCATGCGTTACTTTCTATGATTTTCTTTATATATGTCAGTTGCTTTAACTGGTGTCAGTCTAAGATTGGAGTTATTTATTTTGTAGATACTAATTCCTAATTTATTTTCTGTTTCTGTATTTCTACTTTTTAACTCATTTTTAGATATTAAGTATTTTAGGTCATAAGTCCACTTCGAACCTGAAAAAGTCTACTTTTTTATTAAATTTTAGATATTAAGTATACTCAAACTTGAAAAAATATTAATGTGCTATAAATTCCGTTTGCTACTCTACTTGTTAATAATGTTGTACATTTTTATCTTAAGATATTAAATTATTTCTGACATTTGTTATTTTTAATAATTAATGCATGGTGACTAAGCCACCTGTAATTGTAGAAACAACTCTGTTGGAGGTATGAAATAAATAAATGATGGCCCTAAAACCATTAGCCATTAGCAATGGAAATAACTATTCCCTGGATGTTTATGCAGTAACAGGTTAGAACGCAAACTAATTTGGTTGTTACAAGGTGTCGACTAGCCCTCTCATCCGTAATGTAGTGAGAGTAAGGCGTATATTATAGGGCAGGGATGGCAAATCATTTCCAACTAGCGTGTCAAGTAAGGTCTTGTTTATTACTTCTTTTTATTGCCTTTACGTCGCACCGACACAGATATGTCTTATGGCGACGATGGGGCAGGAAAGGGCTAGGAGTGGGAAGGATGCGGCCGTGGCCTTAATTAAGGTACAGCCCCAGCATTTGCCTGGTGTGAAAATGGGAAACCACGGAAAACCATCTTCATGGATGCCGACAGTGGGGTTCGAACGCACTATCTCCCGAATACTGGATACTGGCCGCACTTAAGCGACTGCAGCTATCGAGCTCGGTTATTAATTTTCACTGTCTATTGTGCCATCGGTTATTTTCCTTTAAAATCATCAGGAAATCCCTCATCTGACTTCGTTTAGATTGCAGTATATATAAATCTATTCGACTGAATGATTCAAGATTTTATTTTGCAAACACCACTGAAACTTGCACTTTAAGAAGCAGGTATTTTATGAATAAGGTATATTTTTGCTTTAACCTAATAAAATTTGTAAAGAAATATGGCCATAGAATTGAATGAGACATACTTCTTTATTGAAGCGTAACATTAAAATATACCATATTGCTACAGGTGCTGCCTGGCCGAGGCGGTAAAGGCGTGCTCGGTTCGCCCGGAAGGACGTGGGTTCGAATCCCCGTCAGGAAGTCGTAAAATTTAAGAAACGAGATTTCCACTTCCGGAGGTGCATATGGCCATTGAGGTTTACTCAGCCTACACCAAAAATGAGTACCAGGTTAACTCCTGGGGGCAAAGGCGGCCGGGCGTAGAGCTAACTACTCTACCCCATAACGTGCCGCGGTTAACAATGGTGGAAGCCTTTACCGTCCACTCCTCCAAGGGCCTTCATGGTCTGTACGGAGGCGACTTTGTCTTTGCCATATTGCTACATTAAAATGTTAGTATGTTGTCTGACTTCCCACAGAAGTTATGTTCGCGTGTCACTAAGTGGCACTCGTGTCATAAGTTCGCTATCCCAGTTCTGATCAGTCGAACCCTTACTGTTTATGCAAAACTCATAGCATAACCTTGCGCAAATTAGAGTTTACTTGTTACGCTCTTCAGTGAGTTTGCAATCTAAGCTATTACTGCCTAGATGTCCGGGCTCTAGGAATAACACAAGTTTATGTAAGTATTGTCAATATAAAAGAACAAATGCTTGTCCGCTGAGCATAAAATAAACAAATCAACATTGCATAGTATTAGGTTGTTCTTCCATACTTACCTGTAATGTTCATTAAAGTAGTTATTGGACTAAAGTTATTGTCTACAAATGAGGTTAAATGGCATAGAAATACTGAGAAATATGTATAATTTTGTACAATTTTATTTCATTTTCATCATTAATGAACGTTGTTTTATAGCTTAAATTATATTTCAACTTCTTACACGTAAGTTACGGAGCAAACGCTTTTACTTTTGATGTATGGCTACTAATTTTCGTTGTTAGGGTTCTTTAGGTGCATTTTTCTTTCTTAATCAGTTTGCCCTCCGGGGTTGGGTTTTCCCTCGGATTCAGCTCTACAGCCTCAAGGGCAGTGTCCTGGAGCGTGAGAATTTGGGGTAGGAGAATACAACTGGGAAGGAAGACCAGTACCTCACCCAGGCAGCCTCACCTGCTATACTTAACAGGGGCCCCGGGGGATGGGAAGATCGGGAAAGATAGAAAAGGAAGAGGGAAAGAAGCGGCCTTGGCCGTAGTACCATTCCGACATTTACCTGGAGGAGAAGTGGGAAACCACGGAAAAACACTTCGAGGATGACTGAGGAGGGAGTAGAGCCCTCCCTATAATCACTTGACCTCCCGAGGCTGAGGATTGCTGAGGAGGGAATATACCCCCGCCCCTATATTCACTTCACTTCCCAAGGCTGAGTGAACCCCGTTCTAGACTTCGTACCACTTTTCAAACTTTGTGGCAGGGTCGGGAATAGAATAGGGGTGGCAGTTAATCATACTAACCACTACACCACAGGGGCGGCTGGTGAGTTATTTATTTAGTAAAATGCACCAATTTCTTATATGCGAGCAGAGGGTTTGGTTTCATTTTCTACGGATTGATTAATTGAATGAACACCAATAACTTTCGGGGTGTAACTGGATTAGATATCCGATTGCGGGTTGCGCATGGGCGTGCCAGAAACAGAGTTTTAATGTACTGGTACTTTTTATTATTACTGTACGTTATTACAGATAATCCAGACTTTCGTTAATCCGGTCGAATCATACCCCGAATATCTTGATTTATGAGGTTCTACATATTGTAATCTGGATCCTTGAAAGGGTGTCGTGTGTGCAAGAAGTTTGAGAACCGCCGCAATAAAGAACTAAAAGCCAATAAGATACGAAGCATAACATTTCATAGTACGGATGAATCTTTCTTGGCGCCATGTCCTTTGTAACATAGCGGATTGGTTAAGATAAGGCATGCAAAAACATTTGACGTCAGAGAATAGTGCGTTCGTTGGCAAGCAGACATCAGTGTAAGAGGAGTCTGTTACATTTCATTACACAGATGTTTTGTAAGACGAATGCCAGATAAGCTCTCAATTCAAAAGAGGTTGTGAAAGGGATACTTGTGGTATTGACTGCCTTTAGGAGCTCAGATAGTTCAGTTTATAAAATCTTCTTCTTCTGCCGCTTCTGTGATTGAAATGTCGTTGTTTACAATCGTCTACTTGCAACGAGCTCTCCGACATTGTTTAAGGTCATTCCTCTATTTAAAAAATATTAAAAAATCAAATTTATATTTTGGGAAATCAAATGATCATACATGTGCCTTTCAATAAATGAAACTGATAACGATTAATGTATTTGCATCTAGCGAATCAGGCTCAATAGATATGTATATGGAGTTTGGAGTCGACAAATTAGGGTTTAGTGTTTCGAAAGGGGGCACTGACTCAGGACCTATGAAGCTACCACGAATGAAAAAATCATTCATCTAAAGTATGATGAGTCATGGACATCCATCAGTACTTCACATCACAGCCTGCAAGATCACATCGACCATTTGTACTCTAACGCTTCTCTTTGATAACACGTCTCTCAGCCATGGGCATCCATCAATATTTCACATCACAGCTTGCACGGTTGCTAGGTAACATCACATCACACATTTTATATCGCTAATTTCGTTACGCACATTTTTGGATGACCCCCAGCCATAAAACATATTTATGTCAAAAGTAAGACAGAAATCCAACCATACGCAGACTGGTTTCCCTCTACTTCTCTTATACTTCATCACTTGGTAGGGCTCAGTAGTTAGCTCTACGCCCGGCCGCCTTTGCCTTCATGAATTATTCTGATACTCATTTTATATTTAGGCTGAGTGAACCTCAGGGCAATGTGCACCTCCGGAAGTGGAAATCTTGTTTCCTAATTTTTCTAGTCCCTGACGGGGAACCGAACCCACGTCCTTCTGGGTGGACCGTCTCGGCCAGGCAGCCCTTTTCATTGTGTAATACCGGGACATGGTATTTCTACGAAGACAGGGTGACATTTCTCCCTGGCGCACTCCTTACACCGGTACTTCCAAACATCCTCCCAGGTCTGCTCTTGCTCAATCTTCAAACCAGATCAAGGATAACTCATGATAAGAAAACTCTTTTTCCCACTAATTTCCGTATGATTGGCCGGGGAGAAAATGCTGATATCCTACTCGTCCCTCCCTCCGCGAACTCGGTTTGGTTGAAGTCCTCTTCAAAGAACTACTACTAGGCCACTTTCTCTGTTTATCGGGGTCGAAGTGTCTGTGCTTTCTGGGAAGGAGCAAGGTCTCTTCCTGGAAATGAGGCGAATTTAAAATCCCAGTGACGTAACAACACTCCTGACTAGCAGTCATACCTGTCGTAGGTACCAGGACATACACGAGATTCGACGTCAAATAAAAACGCTTCGTGGAGCTTTAAAATGCAGCGCCAGACAATTGAGTGACATTTATGAAGGAAGTGCACTCCTTATATTTCCTGTGACGTCATAAACTTTAATATCCAGGATTCCTGTTTCTTCGTTCACGTATGTGTCAGTGACAAAAGAGCCTAGTGAGAAATACTAGATTTGAGGTGCCACCAATTCTCGGAATGAATTGAAGTAATTATGTATTTCGTAACGTCCGGATGTTGATGACATAAAGAATATTAAACAATGCACTTTGAAGTAATAATGATCACTTTGTTAAATGACCTAAAAGTGATGAAAATGCATTATAAAAATGATGTTAAAATGTAAAAACCCTTCAGAAAATAATAGATTAGACACAAACTTACAAAATACATAACATAGGCCTTTTATTTGGAGGCTGCTAGAAAACAATACAATGAATACTGGTTGAAAAAGTAACAGTTTAAAAACTCGAAATAATAAATGACGATTTGTTTACAAAAACATCAAGAAATTATAAGAGACAAATTGAGAATTTAATTTTACAAAATTTAAAGTATGAATATTATTCAGAAACAAAGACTCGAAAGAAAAAGGATAAGACTACATAATATTATATTGAAATGTTTTATTTCAATATTTGCATAAATATTAGTTAAGGCTTTCACACGTTATTTCATAAAATAATATGGTAACATGACAAAAGGGGCAAAATTGCCTAAGGAGTCAAAACTCCCCAAAATATGATTCGAAAATTCTCCAAAATAAAAGAAAATGCTCTTAGAATACTTAAAAAATGCAAAAAATGCAAAATAAAAAGGATATATTTGTAATCGAGGAGTCATGAAGAGAGTTTGTATATCTTGGAGCATTTTACCTGACCACACAGTAAAAAGATGACGTATCATCAACATCCGGGCCCTACTTATTTGATTTCACAGTCCTGGACTGTTTTAGGCGAAGTCAGAGTATGAAATTGAATCGCTCATTTCTGAACGGCATCTTGCCACAAAATACGAATTCTCGGTAAACAAAGGAAAACTGTTTATTTCTTAAACAGCTTAAAAATTATATTTATATTTGTACTACGATTTTAGATATCCCAGAACTCTCAATATTTTGAAATATTGTCTTAACATATGAACCTGTTTTTCATCTTTTGGAAGTCTCTGACATGAGGCATTTCATAAACAAATGTGAAAACTATTTATAATACAGTTGATTTTCTCAAGGTAAATAGTTTATGTTAAAAAGAACATGTGTTATTTACATTATTTTTGTTGAAACAAACTACTCACTCCTCATTTCCCTAGTACGCCTCTTCAGTGATGCCTAGGCCATCTATGAATCGCAGAGCTGTTTAGGATCCAACCAGACTTAGGGCTGAGGACTGAACATACATACTTATTTCTTAGTTTCTTCAGAAGTTGTATATTTTTTGTAAAATTGGGGTCACCACTTTTGGAAATCCAAAATATCTTCTGTTTGAACAAGATAAACCATAAGTTTCCCCTGGTTTTTTTTTAGGACAACATCATAGATGCAGCTCCTTTTGCAGTATAGTATTTGTCTTGTTTCATGAATTTCCTTTTAATTAGACCAAAATCCTCAGTGCTGAGAATGTTCAGAAAATTTTGACAGAAAACAAATGTGGTTAACACAACATAACTAAACTAACAAAAAACAGTTGGTTCCCTGTGCAGCCACAACACTTATAGCTATGAGACAAGAGGTCTTTCTTAAATAAACGCGTATTTCACATGGTCTAGTGAAAAGATTGGAGCAAGGGGATAAGAGACCTTTCATAAACAAACAATGTATGGAAGCATTAGGATACCATTTTCACACAAATGTAGATTTCATAAAATATGTTCCAAGATGTCTTTCATAAATAAGCGATTCAATTATCAAATACATTCCTACGTTTCCTCGCGCATTTATCTGCCTATGATGAAGCAGCCTGGGACAGAGATTATCCAAGAAGCCTGAATATGTTTCCACACACGCAGCTGGTCAATGCAAAATTATTCCCAGAAAAGCGAACATAGATTAAGTATCTTTGAAATGTTCTTATAAAACATATTAATAATTCTTTACTACAGTAATGTCCACGTCGGTAGTATACCATTATTAGCTGCCGTCCTTGGGGTCCGGGTTCGATTTCCGATAAGCCAGAAATTTTAATTCGACAAGAGATTTAGGACAGTACATGCACCTAAACTTCATTGACGGCGTATCTGAGAAGAGTTGCACCACCTCGGGACGAGGAGACGAATTTTCTTAATTACAGCAATAGCTGCAGTAATATGTTCTAGCCCATATGGAAAGACATAGCGTATTGTAAACGTCTGGTCTTGCGAGCAAAGGCACAATATGTAATTAATGCACACATATTTTTTATATTATTTACATTTCCTAAATCATATGAAATGAAACAATTATATGGACTAAAGCTACTTTTGTTTTCTTTCACCAGTCTGGTAATACATTAATTCTCCTATAATACAGGGTATTCTGAAACATTGTGAACCTAGTGTAAGTGTAGAGGATTGGTCATGCTGATAAATAATTTGAAGAAAATAATTCGATATCCCGCACCGTTTTCCTTTTATCAGCTCCTGAATTTAACCAATCAGATTGCTTCGTGGGCCAACTGAAATGGTCTTTGAGCCGAGGTGTTGCTAAATGTGTCGCGGCTGAAGACCGGTTTGAGATCCAACACAGCCGGTGTCCCTTTAGCGTATTTCTATGACGCGATCATCTCATCTCGGAGGTCCGTGTTCAAATACCTTCTACGACGATTTTTCCTTTCATTGGTGCTCTCAAGCCAATTTAGGTTTAACAACACCACCTCGCAAAGCCCATTTGAATTCAACCGCGAAGCGATCTGATTGGTTAAATTCAGCGGCTGATAAATTGACAACGGCATGAGATATGGAATTACTTTTCACGAATTATTTAACAGCATAGAGAACCCTCTGACGCTGTTATACCCGGTTCACGTTCTTTTTTACCAAACTGTGTATTGAAAAATTGAATTATTTATAACCTGTGATCAAATTTTGTCATTTAAATAGACTACTGTAGCTAAGGGACAGAAAATGCAGAAATTAAATTGTGTCATTATGGCAGTGTTATTTCATTTCTTGTATTTCCTTGCCTGAATAGTCAACGTAATATCTTTCGATTCAGAGGATCACAGGTTCGATTCACGGCCGGGTCGTGGATTTTAACAGGAGTGTACTACTTTATGGTTCTGAGAAAAAAGAAAGATGTACATTCCAAGCAACTGAAATGTGGATTTGGAGGAAAATGACGAGGAAAAGCTGGACTAAAAAAGAGGAATCGAGATGTTCAAAAGGAAGTCAGTGAGCAACGGAGACTGATAAAGGATATGGCAAGAAGTAAGTTAAAACTTGTAGGTAATATCCTGAGACATAATGATTTCCCAGTAAAGGCCTTTGAAGGGAAAAATACAGGGCCAGTTGGCTGTGTGGTTAAGGGCGCCCAGCTGTGAGCTTGCATCCTGGAAGTATTGGGTTCGTACCCCACTGTCGGCAGCCCTGAAGATGGTTTTCCGTGGTTTCTCATTTTCAGAAGGCAAATGCAGTGGCTGTACCTTAATTAAGACCACGGCCGATTCCTTCTCACTCCTAGGCCTTTCCTATCTCATCGTCGCCATAAGACCTATATGTGTCGGTGGGACGTAAAGAAAATTGTAAAAAAATGAAGGAAAAATGATGGGAGAGAAAGCAAGAGGAAGACGAATGGAAACGTCGAAACGTGATGGAAAATAAAGACTGAAAGGAACTCAAGGGACCTGGGAGTAGAATGATTGTAGGGACAAGGCTTAATCTTCAGTGTATGATTATGATAATGATGGTTAATTCCTCTAGCTGTCTGGATGCTTTTGTTCGTCCTCATCTAACCACAGAGATTAGGTGTCAGAAAGGGCAGCTGGTCGTAAAACTGGGCTAAATAGATAGCAAGTGCCGACCCCCAAAAAATCGGGATAAGAGGTAAGGAACAAGAACAAGATTTCACTCCTCGTAGGCCTAAGCACAATGAATTCGTGCTCGGAAAATGTAATATGCACCGTAACGCAGAATGTACAACAAAGGAACAAAATCAAATAAACTGTTTAGTGGGAAGTCTTTCCTTATTCGTGGCTGTTAGAATAGGAGAGAGAGAGAGAGAGAGAGAGGGACACCTCGAGGGATAACTTTCCTTAGCCAAAGGTACCATGAGCTACAGCACAATATTTTTTTAAAATTTGAAGGTAAAACTTTTATAATGGTTCATTACAAATAAGAATTCCAAAGACTGCCACCCTGAGGAGGAATAATGCTTTATTTTGCTTCTCAGTTAAACTGTAGAGGTGATGGTGCACAACCTGCAGAGAGTCTCTTATTTCTTGTATTGCCGATGAATTTGTATCAAAGCCTTTGAAAGGGTGATTGAAATGTTTGGAAAAGCCCTATGAGCACAAAACACCAGTCCTATGAATCCCCACGATTTTACTTAGAATTCTTCTTGCAGATATTTGAAGCAAGGTTATTGAGCCGTTTCTTTTCGACCTTAACCTGTTTTCCTTGCGAGCTGTCTCTTTAAAATTGTTTTTAATTTTTATGAACAATTGGCTTTACGACACATCGACACAGATGGGTCTTATGACGACAATGGGGCAGGAAAGGACTGGGAATGGGAAGGAAACGACCATGGCCTTAATTAAGGTACTGCCACAGCATTTGCTTGGTGTGAAAATGGGGAACCACGGAGAACTATCTTTACGACTGCCGAGAGAGGGCTTCAAACCCACTTTATCCCGGACGCAAGCTCACAGTTGCATGCCCCTAACCGCACGGCCAATTTTCCCGGTAGAATTTGATTGTTTGGTCGATTACTAAGTCACTGTTCCGCTTTCTATCAGATGCTCTGTCACACGTTTGGTTGACCCTTCAGATGATAAACAGGGTACTTACGAGCTGCTTGACTAATCAGTATGTTCCGAGCTGTCACTGGAGAGAAGGCATTCGATATCATTAGCAGACGATTAAGGTTGGGTGGTTTTTTTATAGGTAGGAAAGATAGAGTTTGAATTCAAGAGGACAAATTGTAGTAGATATTAGTTTATAAGAACAAGAGTTGATTGGAATAATTCACTGAGGGAGATTTTTGATTAGTTTCAAAGTCCTTTGGCTCGGGGACTGAGGGTTTGTGTTTGTTGCAAAACTTTTCTCTTCATATTCAATCAACAAACTAAACAACGAACCATCACAGAAACACGCAATAGTAATTACATCCCTCCATACAAGGCTGACGTCAGGAAGGACATCTGGCCGTAAAACAGGGCCAAACCCACATGTGCGACGCAGTTCGCACCCGTGGCGCCCCAGCTGTGGGAAAAGCGGTAGAAGAAGAAAAGAAGATAATGCAAACCACTGAAAGTAATCTGCCACCTGGCCGACTGCCTTAAATGCAGGTCAGTGGTGAGAGCTTGAACGTTTGATAGATTTGATTGTCATTGTAAAACCATAATATTTCTTCAGAATACAGCGAAGGTATTCTCTGCTTGTCGTAAAAGGTGACTAAAAGGGGTCCCAGATGCTCTTAACTTGGGAGAGTGGTTTGGTGACCACGGGACCCTTATCTGAGTCCTGGCATTGCCTACGCTTACTTGTGGCAGGCTTCTCAGTTTCATCTATCCTATTCAACCTCCCTTGGTTAGCTCTTGTCCTTTCCCCACCCTGACGGTATTAGAACATTCGAGGCCTAGGGAGTCTTTCATTTTCACGCCCTTCGTGGTCCTTGTCTTTCTTAGGATGATATCTTCATTTTCGAAGTATCGGACCGTTCCATTTTTCTCTGATTAGTGTTAATAGATGATGTTTCCTCTTAACAATAATAACCGCCACCACCACCATCACTCAACAGCCCGCTTGGTGGCCATGATCGCTAAGGCGTTGAAGTCTAAGCGGTCTGACACCGAGGTTAGGTGGTTCGAGTCCTGATGGTCGAAATAATTTTCACCATCAGAATGTTGCCCGGTAGGGTAGGGGAGGTGGTGGTATACAACTTCTGATCACTAGATTGCGTGCCAAAAGTATGAATTAAATTCCAATCCTCTACGCAGTGCTCATATGACACTGTTGATGGTTAAGCCTTGAGCAGACCCCTTGGTGCTATTCGTCAGGAGTAGGCTACGTGCCGGCACCGGGTTTCACCCTCTCCCTACTTAGTATCATATATAACGTCATTCATTTCATCTCATTTACTCCTCTGATGAGGTTGACGTCAGGAAGTGCATCCGGTCATAAAAACCCGCCATGGCAGATTCATTTCACCTCATACCCGACTGGACAAGCAAACCACCACCATCACTCAACAATAGAGTAGAGGGAGATTCGATTCCCACCTCAGCCATCCTCGAAGTGTTTTCCATTTTTCCTCCAGGCAAATGCCGGGATGGTACCTAACTTAAGGCCACGTCCATTTCTTATCCCTTCTAATTCTCCATGCTTCCCCTACAAGGCCCCTGTACAGCGTAGCAGATGAGGACGTCTCGGCGAGGTACTGCTCCTTCACCCAAGTTGTATTATTCCCGATCCAAAGTTTCACGTTCCAGGACGCCGCCCTAGAAGCGGTAGAGGTGACATTTCTCATTCAGTCCGTGGGGAAACCTATTAGTGGAAGTTAAACGGTTAATGAAAAGGAAATTAAATGAATATGCTTTTGAATGCGTTACGAAGAAGCAGTCAAATTGTCTGTGAAGGCGAGACTAACATCATTGCTGCATGTCTTAAAATATGATGAGATAGTTTTTAACTCAAAGAACAATCTGAAGGGATACCTCAGCATATCACGGCTTCACTGCGAATGCGGGTTGATGCATGTATGGATGCCAACGGAGGACATTTTGAATGAGGTATGCTGGTACGTTCTGTACCTGTGTATTTCCCATTATTAATATTCTACAAAATGAGTTTTAACACGGAAATAAAGCGTTTCCGGATTCAGGTCCATATAACATAATTATTTTCTTCTACCACATGTGAGGAATGTGTCCCGAAAGTTCGGCCTACCTTATCGTTACATTCTGTAGCCTCTAGCTGGTTTGGCCATGGGACGCACAGTTGCTCTTAAGTATAAGCGTCTGATTTTTCTATCATTTTCTTATCACTCAGTTTCTATGACTGATCCGTATGTAATGAGCCTACAGACGTGTCCTGCTCTGGCCTCCATGGTCGACTGCATTACTTATACCATGAGAGGACTTGAAAGCGAAAGTTGGGCGATTCGAATCCAGTTCATAGTACATTCAGTAGTTGTTTTCACGGTATTGCACTGCAGGATATATGGCACTCGTAACTTAATAATAAGAATAAGAAGTAGAAGAATATAATAATAATCAGACCGTCAATGCTCTACGCAGCAGAGTGCTGCCTTTAACGAAGAAGATCCCACTAAGAGCTCTCGAAGTACAAGAAAAGAAGTTCCTGCGATAGATAATAGGACAAAGGATCCTATCATACGGAAGGCGATGGTGTAAACCAAACCATGAACTCTACCAACACCCAGAAACCCTCAGAGATGGCATCGGAAGAAGAAGGCAGGCTTTCTGTGGACACCTCTATGGAATGGACTCTCACAAACTGTTCTATACGATCTTCAAAGCAGCCAGCAAGGGTAAAGCCACTGGAATCCTGTGCAAACAGCAGGTGGGGAAGAATCTCGGAGAACTTAATGTTAATAATTGAATAGTAATTAACTGAAGCAACTACCGTTCAACTATTAAATACAGACCCTTCCTAACATTCCTTACAGAAGCAAACCACTATGAGACCAGGAAACTGTCCGAGGAACCGAAGAGAGTTCAGCAAAGGAAATGAAGGATTACTGAGCCAACAGACAAGATCCAGGTACCAAGAAGAAGGCAGCAGCGAAACCCACCATTAAGAACACCATGCAAACATCGACAACAACACAGCTAAAGCACAAGCGCCGTGGTCTTTGCTGGTGACCTATCAGTCCTTTCAAACAACAGACAAGGAACAATCCAGTCCATGGGAAAAACTTCATGAAATAGCGGGAAAAACTGGAATCCAAATTTCATTTGGAAAGACAAAGTACAGTACTGTATATGGTAGGAACTAAATCAAGATTCGAAAAAAAAAACTATTAATCACCAAATCCAAAATAATTCCAAGTAGATAAATTAAAGTATTTTCAATAAATCAACCAGCAGAGATAAATCAGAAGACAAACAAAGAAAAAACTGCGAAGTTATTAGAAAATCACCTGGAACAGATACAACAAAATATCTATATTTTAAAAAATGCAAAATTACGACTCTACAACACATTCATCAAACTGGAGGCAATTTATTCTATATTAATCTATATGAAATTTGTATGCCTTTGCTGGCGAGATGTAGTGTTTACAGTGCACTATGTCTTCTGGTATGGGCTATATCAAATTTGTTACTTTCATTGACCTGTCACAGTCTCATCCTTGGCTTTGACGATATGAAAGTGACTGAGGTATGAGTGATGCTAGTAATACCATTCCTTATGCAGCCAGTCCCTGTTATGAATGGTGTGAAAATATCGCTCATAGGGTCAGTTGGTGCATACATTTCAGTGGGCTTGGCAGACTGATATGTAAGAGCAACTGCTGGCTCGGTGAGGAAAGCAACGGGAAACTACCTCACTCCTCGTTTCCCTAGTACGCCTCTTCAGTGACGCCTAGGCTGTTTATGACAGCTGTTGGCGAAGCTGCAGAGGATCAAACCAGCCTTCGGGCTGATTACCCAACATACAAGAAATTTGTGTCCGGTAATACCATGAACTAAGTTGTCAATTTTTTTTTTGGTAGGGGCTTTACGTCGCACCGACACAGATAGGTCTTATGGCGACGATGGGATAAGAAAGGCCTAGGAGTTGGAAGGAAGCGGCCGTGGCCTTAATTAAGGTACAGCCCCAGCATTTGCCTGGTGAGAAAATGGGAAACCACGGAAAACCATTTTCAGGGCTGCCGATAGTGGGATTCGAACCTACTATCTCCCGGATGCAAGCTGACAGCCGCGAGCCTCTACGCGCACGGCCAACTCGCCCGGTAACTAAGTTGTCAAAATAAGAGAAAATCATTAAATCATTAAATCATTAAATTCTCTCGAATTTGAAGGGTGAAATTAAAACCATAAACGCAACATTTTCCTTTTTCTTCACGAGGAAATTGACGTTCAGCAAAAATATAACTAGCTCTGAAAATAAATACGTCCACCTCCATTGCGTAACGGAGAGTGTTATTAGTTGCAGTCCTCGGTGGCCCGGGTTCCACTTCCGGTATTGCCGGAATTTTAACGACCGAGCTCGATAGCTACAGTCACTTAAGTGCGGCCAGCATCCATTATTCGGGAGATAGTAGGTTAGAACCCCACTGTCGGCAGCCCTGAAGATGGTTTTCCGAGGTTTCCCATTTTCACAGCAGGCAAATGCTGGGGCTATACCTTAATTAAGGCCACGGCCGCTTCCTTCCTACTCCTAGCCCTTTCCTGGCCCATCGTGCCTGACAAGAGCTGCACCAGTTTGGGATGAGGACACGAGTTCTCTATAATGAAACCTTTCAAGAAATTATTGTTTTCAGCAATATGGAACAACAGCAAGAACAACAACGACATTAGCTTTCACAAAAATGACACTGACTGATTGACTGTCATGTTGTGCACATGCCATGAGAGAAGGGTGAAGACCGAGCTCGATAGCTGCAGTCGCTTAAGCGCGGCCAGTATCCAGTAATCGGGAGATCGTGGGTTCGAGCCCCGCTGTCGGCAGCCCTGAAGATGGTTTTCCGTGGTTTTCCATTTTCACACCAGGTAAATGCCGGGGCTGTACCTTAATTAAGGCCGCGGCCGCTTCCTTCCAATTCCTAGGCCTTTCCTATCCCATCGTCGCCATAAGTCGGAGCGACGTAAAGCAAATAGCAAGAAGGGTGAAGAAACAAGTGGAATGAAACAAAATCATGTAGCATTGGCTCGAAATCGAAGATCGCAGAGTTATTTGTGCTGTGGGATGGAAGTTAGACGAATGGCCCAATTGTCTAAGTTAACCCGTAATATTTATTCTATTCATATTTCAAAATATGTTCCATTTTCATCTTATCTACAAATAAAAAGCATATACTCATGGTACGCCTACCCGTGACCAAAATATATTACCATAGCCAGGATTTAAACCTATGAACTCGCACAGTAACTGACCGTGGTACCAGGACGACTTATCATTTGTCCTACTTTTCTTATCTTGAGGTCCACGGCCCGCTCTCATCCTTGACCGCCTTCAGATGTTAAACCTCCGCACCATTTGACAGACGGCGAGCTTCACTCATCGTAGTTAGTTCACGAGACAGATGCCAATTTCACCCTTTTAGACAAATATTATTCTCAGTTAGAAAAGGAAATTGTAATTCATTATCACTTTTTTAAAGTCTCCGTGACTCAGACGGTAGCGCGCTGCCTTTTCACCATTGGGTTCCATAATTTACATCCCGGTCACTCTATATGAGATTTGTGCTGAACAAAGCGGAGTCGGGACAGGTTTTTCTCCTGGTACTCCGGCTTTGCCTGCCATCTTTAATTCTAGCAACACTCTCCAATATCATTTCATCTGTTAGTTGCCGCAGAGGAATGTGACAGGCTTCGGCAGCCGGCACAATCCCTATCCTCGCCGCTAAATGGGGCTTCATTCATTCCATTGCTGATCCGGTCAAATGACTGGAAACAGGCTGTGGATTTTCACTTTTATCACTTCTTGAGTGGACAAAAATGAGAAGCATCCTTTGAAACATCAAAAGAATTACGAACATTTAAAACAAACTTTTCACATACAAGATACTCTGAAAGGCGTGATTTGTTATCTGCGGTCTGTGTGACAGTAGCAGAAAAGTTAATTAATATTTTTCCTCACTTATCCCTCGTGTTCAGCATGGCTCCTTAAAAAGCAGTTGTGTATTACAGCGGTACGAGTAATCACACATTCACGGTAACAAGGCGCAGTGGAGAGGGATCTTTCTGGTAGTGTTTTAACGTCGACACAAGGATTGGAAAGGGCTAGGATTAGGAAGATGGTAGCCCTGGTCTTCATTAAGGTGCATCGCCAGCATTTGCCTGGTGTGATAATTGGAAACCACGGAAAGCCATCTTCAGGGCTGTCGACAATGAGCCAGTCAGATAAATTCGCGGGCGAGTTCAACTGGACTTTGCGAGGTGGTGTCGCTAAATTTCCACGTGGCATAAGACTGTCTTGAATACAACAATCGAAGGAAAACTTCTCCAGGGGAGGGATTTGAAGAACTGACCTCAAACCTGACAGGATCGCACCATGTCAAGTAGGCCTACGCTGCCTGTTGCCATTTCTTGATGGATGCAGTATTTTTTTTAATCCATCTCTTGGCACAGACCAGAGCAAAGTGTAGCTTCCACCGAAGTCCCAGTCTCATCCATGACTGTGACAATATGGAAGCTGCAGGGGGAAGGATGGTGCTGAGTAATGACTTTCAGAGCATGACTAGTGTTATGAAAGGTGTTGCTCATAGGATCAGTCGTGTTGCAGTGGCACCTTCTGGTCCAGTGAGGAAAGCAATGGCAAAGTACCTCACTCCTTATCTTGCCTAGTACGCTTCATTTGGGCTCTGCCATTGGTTTTTGTGGTTTTCCTATAACTGCATAGCCTTTGTTGGTGCCATTTGAGGATCCAACCAGCCTCTGGGCTGATGCCCTAACAGACACATGATGACACAGACTGAATGCCACGGGTGTTCGTTTTTGATGCTGATTTCCCGGCATGGCCCTCAAGTCGGTCTCAAGCCATGTGCATATTTAGCATGATTTATGATATAGATGACACATCAGCTGACGTATAGTTATTACGGAACATTTGGAAATATAAAGCAGGGCCTGACACTTCATCGAGATTGGGTTCATTCACCCCTTCAGTTACGCCTCCACGGACTACTGGGCACATCGCAGACTTCGGAGAGGCCTGGTGCAGGTCTTTCGATTGGAGATGGGGCCTCATTTATGATGACTTCTAATGATGATGGCGGCAAGGATACCTAGTCCCCATGCCACAGTAATTAACCAATGAAGTTCAAAATCCACGACCCGGCCGGGAATTGAACTCAGGGCCTCGTGGACTAAATGCCAGCACGCTAAGCATTTAGCCATGGAGCTGAACACAGCCGAGGTGAAGAGCGCGGCGGACAATGGCCCGAGCAGCAGGTTCGTGTTCAAGGTAGAAGAAAGTGAACTGAGAACTGGTTGGCCATGACTCACTTTGAGCTGCATTTCTTGTACGATCATTCACCTGGAGGAGTGATGAAATGTAGCACCCACAGTAGTTTCCGGGAACAGAAACAGACTTCGGAGAGACAGAACTACAGTGGATTCTTCGCAGGAAGTAACATAATGTACCCGTATTGGTCATACATTACGTTAAACAATAATAATAATAATAATCGTATGGCCTCAGCTACCGTGTGCAGACATTTCAATTTGACGCCATCTGGCTGTCTGCTCGTCAATTTCGACGTTCCGTTTTACTCTAGGCCCACTAGATGGCAGACCGAGTAAACCGAAACTCTCTTGGGCGTCTATGGCTGAGATTTTAATGAATTTTGTCGGGTAAACACCAAATGTGTCACCAGAGATCTTTGACATGCCGACATCGCACGGCATGGAGTGTCGAATGGACTTTTTTCCGCCCTTCAAAAATCCGACTACCTCTGCCGGGTTTGCACCCGCTATCTTGGTATCCGGAGGCCGACACTCTACCGCTGATCCACAGAGGCAGCTATACATTACGTTAATCTCATTTGTTTCGTAACAATGCACAACAATCTTACCAGTGAGGGAAAGGGTTCCATGCATCAGTTCGAACCTAAACGTCTGTTTGTGGTGGCAGCCGACACGAGTTCGTGTTCTCTTTACGAGCGTTTGGTAGCTCCAGTGTCTGTGCAGCAAAGGTTTTATTTTTTAACAATTAGCTTCACGCCGCACCGATACAGATCGGTCTTATGGCGACGATGGGAGAGAGAAGGGCTAGAAGTGGGAAGCAAGCGGCCGTGAGCTTAATTAAGCCTGGTGTGAAAATGGAAAACCACCTTTAGGGCTGCTGAAAGTGAGGTTCGAACCCATTGTCTCCCGAATGTAAGCTCACAGCTCCGCGCCCCTAACAGCACAGGCAACTGGGTCGGTGTGGACGAAAGACCCAATACTGGTGTGATGACGGCTGTTTTCGTATACACTTCTCAAAGAGAGTGATGTTAAGATTAATGGTTACAATGAAATGAATTAACAATAAATGAAAATCCACAGCCTGTTTCCAGTCATTCTACCGGGTCAGGATTGGAATGAATGAACCCCCCATCTAGCGGCGAGGATAAGAATTGTGCCGGCTGCCAAGGCCTATCGCACTCCTTTTGGGCAATGATTAATGACTGGTCCGCCTCTGTGGTGTAGTGGTTAGCGTGATTAGCTGCCACCCCCGGAGGCTCGGGTTCGATTCCCGGCTCTGCCACGAAATTTGAAAAGTGGCACGAGGGTTGGAACGGGGTCCACTCAGCCTCGGGAGGTCAACTGAGTAGAGGTGGGTTCGATTCCCACCTCAGCCATCCTGGAAGTGGTTTTCCGTGGTTTCCCACTTCTCCTCCAGGCGAATGCCGGGATGGTACCTAACTTAAGGCCACGGCCGCATCCTTCCCTCTTCCTTGCCTATCCCTTCCAATCATCCTATCCCTCCACAAGGCCCCTGTTCAGTATAGCAGGTGAGGCCGCCTAGGCGAGGTACTGGTCATACTCCCCAGTTGTATCCCCCGACCAAGAGTCTGAAGCTCCAGGACACTGCCCTTGAGGCGGTAGAGGTGGGATCCTTTGCTAAGTCCGAGGGAAAAATCGAACCTGGAGGGTAAACGGATGATGATGATGATGATTAATGACTGACAGACGAAACGAAATGATAATGGAGCGTGATGCTGGAATGAAATTTGACAGGGAAAACCCGGAGTACTCGGAGAAAAACGGTCCCGTCTCCGATTTGTCACCAGGGGCTTGAGAACTGAAACGCTCAAATCTGGAAATGTGAAGCCCATTCATAGAAGTTCTGGATAGGAATTGATGTAGATTAACCTCACGAAATCTCTCTACCCTATAGACTCCCCTCGTCAGCCAGTAAAGATTCCATGTATCGTTATTTTCCCAAACAAGTCCTATCCTAGTCCACCTCTGTGGTGTAGTGGTTAGTGTGATTAGCTGCCACCTCGGAAGGTCCGGGTTCGATTCTGGCTCTGCCACGAAAAGTGGTACGACGACTGGACCGGAGTCCATTCAACCTCGGGAGGCCAACTGAATAGAGAGGTTCGATTCCCATCTCAGCCATTCTCGAAGTAGTTTTCCGTGATTTCCCACTTCTCCAGGCAATTGCCGAGATGATAACTAACCTAGGGCCACGGAAATTGCATTCCCTCTTCCTTGCCTATCCCTTCCAATCTTCCCATCCCCCCAATAAGGTGCTTATCCTTATACGCATTTGTATCCCTAACCGAGCGTCTGTCCGGCTCCATGGCTAAATGGATAGCGTGCTGGCCCTTGGTCACAGGAGTTCCGGGTTCGATTCCCGACAGGGTCGGGAATTTTAACCACCATTGGTTAATTTCTCTGGCACGGGGGCTGGGTGTATGTGTCGTCTTCATCATCATTCCATCCTCATTATGATGCGCAGGTCACCTACGGATGTCAAATCGAAAGACCTGCACTTGGCGAGCCGAACATGTCCTCGGACACTCCCGGCACAAAAAGCCATACGCCATTTCATTTCATTTTACCGAACTTCTCACGCTCCAGGACGCTACCCTCGTTGAGTCTGGGGGGAACCGACCCTGGACTGTAAACTGATCAAGAAAGAAAGGAAAAGTCCTATCCTAGTTCCTTGAAATACAAGTAAATACTAAAACCTCCTTTACAGGGAAACCATTACTTTCGCGTGTAATGTGTAAGTGTCCACGCTGGAGAGAGATGTACATCCATTTACAGAAACGTACAAAAGTTTTTGTTTGCAAAAAACAAAGAAACACACTTTTCTTTGCTGATGGTTTAAAGTCGCACCAACACGTCGAAGGTTTTCGGCGAAGCCACGATGGGAAAGTCCTAGGATTGGGAAAGTAGTGGCAGTGGCCTTAATTAAGTTATAACCCCAGAATTTGCCTGGTGTGAAAATGGTACACCAGGGAAAAATACATACGGTGGTATTCGAACCCACCATGTCCCGAATGCAAACTCACAGCTACGAGACCGTAAGCGTATGGCCAGCTCACTGGGTGTGTACAAAATATTTCTTATTCATGCATTTACCTAACTGAGATCCTATTGAAAGCTTTATGAAGCCTATCTGGCTGAATGAATCATGCAGTTTTACACTAAATCAAACTTGCACTTTTAACAATAAATGATTTCATACTTTTGCACTGTATATTTACCACTAAACTCCTTTATATGTTTTTTGTTTTAACTTAGAAATCAAACGAAAGGTAACAGAATCATTCTTAGACATATAACATTATTTTCATGGTCGTAGTACTTACATTGATTCTACATAATTACGAAATGCTTGAAGGCAAAGAGAACACACTTCCTGATGTTACATTTCACTTACTGAATTTTTTAATTACATGGAAAGAAATGCCCGTAATTGAGCGGTAAATTTACGTCCAGGGGAAATGAAGTCGGTCTCCGTATCAGTTTAATGGACAGTCCATTTTACGGAATTCCCTATACATGTCGTCGTGTATCAAACTAACTGTAAGTGACCATTGCCACCGGGATATTTCCAAATAAAAATCTTCCACCACTGTCCATTAACTCGGTGTCTGCCTCGATGATGTGTCCGAAGCTAGAGGCTTTTATGTACAACATTTTTTCTAATGGTCGGCTATGATCAAAGAATTAAGTTTTTGTCTTCTGTACGTTTAAGTATTTCCCAGATCTCAACAACATCTTAACATGATCCTGCATTTAGTCTCGCTATCTTATAACTACCAACCTTGAAAGAAGGACCAAGGGCGTTACGCACCTCCACAATTTCACGAGTCCCATGATTATTGTGTAACAGACAGTAAATATTTCGTTGGTTAAACCATTTGTACTTGTGAACATTACAGGCTTCTCCGACTAGAGTGCTAACTAATATTTGAATATTAATAATAAGTCATACAGAAAATGCAACGGTATGAACTAATAACTGATCTTAATTCCAGGAGGAAATTGTGGAGAAAACGGAAATCGTTATTAGTTGGAGACAGCACACCTCCATACTAGCACTATTGGTAGCCGTCCTCAGAGGTCTGTTCCGATTCCCGGTACACTACCGGATTTCTTTTTATTTTATGTTTTGCACTCTGCTTTACGTCGCTCCGACATAGATAGGTCTTATGACGGCGATGGATAGAAGAGAGTTAGGAGTGAGAAAGAAGCGACCATGACTTAATTAACGGGAAACCACGGAAAACCATATTCAGGGCTGCCAACAGTGGAGTTCGAACCCACTATCCTCCGATTGCAAGTCGATAGCTATGTGATTCAAACCGCGCGGCTACTTGCTCGGTACCAGAAATATAAGTTTGAGAGGAGTTTTATTTATTTAAGAAAGGTTCATTCCTGAAAATAGTTGCACCAACAATATAATTTTTTAATGTTACAATTTTACACAATTTCCTTTACGTCGCACCGACACAGACAGGTCTTATGGCGACGATGGGACAGGAAAGGGCTAGGAGTGTGAAGGAAGCGGCCGTGGCCTTAATTAAGGTACAGTTCAGCATTTGCCTGGTGTGAAAATGGGAAACCACGGAAACCATCTTCAGGGCTACCGACAGTGGGGTTCGAACCCTCTATCTCCCGAATGCAAGCTGATAGCCACGGTCTTCTCTAGCTTCCTGGTTACACTGTTTAATAATTTCCCCTATTATTTGCCTAGCTCCGCTACGCATTACTTTCCACTTCTTGCGAACGGTAGGCGTAATGAAGACAGAAAATGTATCCACCGATTCATAAAAATCTATGCACCATCAAATAAAGTTCTGTGGAAAAATCGACAAGATTGATTAATAATGACGACGTAATAAGAGCACAGTTAGGAACTAATTGACACCAAGAAAGCCACTCAATATCTGGAGAGCGGGCCGATATATTCCGCGAACTAGTAGTAAGGTGGTTGCCATGGTAACGGCAGCAAGTGTCTCCACTTCACCACGCGTAAGCAATCATGTGAGCTCAGAATAATAGTTATGGTATGATGCCTAATTATGTTCTGTTTCGTAACTTAAAGCTAGTTTATATTAAAATCCTCGACAAGCTTAATCCGGTGAATTGGTAATTCATAGTTGGCCTATCATGATGTAACTCACCACGCGTTGTTTGAGCACGAGAACTACCTGACAGAACACTGGAGATAATTACGCACATATCATGAACATTATCAAAAGGAGGATATGAAGTGACTACAAAATTCCTAAAAAGTGAGAAAAGTACAGGCAAGGTGTCGCATGGTAGATGCCAATTACCTCCGCCGCATGCTCGTCTGAAGGACACCGCTTACACGCGAGTGAGAATCTTGCAGTGATTTAACACCGAACTGACCCGTAACACTGCATGACAAGAGGCGTCCGCCAGCCGAGTGGCTGAGACGGTAGAACCATTGGTCTTGTGAATCAAACTCGCGGATTCGATCCAGGCTCAGTACGGTGGTATTGGAAGTTCTCAAATACGCCAGCCTCCTGTCGTAGATTTACTAGCACCCTACAGTCTTCGAAAACCGAAAAAGTAGTTAGTGGGTCTTGAAATTATTATTATGAATAGCCTACATATTTTACAAGTTTTTTATGTCGCAACGACACACAAAGGTCTTAAGGCTAGGAGTGGGAAGGAAGCTTTTAAAATTAGCTTTACGTCGCACCGACACAGGACGGTCTTACGGCGACGATTGGATGTAAAGGGCTAGGAGTGGGAAGGAAGTGGCCGTGGCCACAATTGGGTACAGCCCCAGCATTTTCCGGTGTGAAAATGAGAAACAATTGAACACCATCATTACCACAGTCAACAGCTAGATTTGAACACTCTACCACCCGAATACAAGCTGATAGATACGTGACCCAAACCGCGTGGCTACTTGCTCGGTCGGAAAGGAAGCGACCGTGGCTTAATTAACGTACAAACCCAGCATTTGCCTTGAGAGGAAATGGGAAAGTACGCATAATCATCTTCAGGGCTGCCAACAGTTTCATTAGAACCCAGTATCTTCCAAATGCAAGCTGATAACTACGCGACACGAACCACGCAGCCACTCGTTTGGTGTATTATTATTATTATTATTATTATTATTATTATTATTATTATTATTATTATTATTATTATTATTATTATTATTTCTTTCTTAATATGTTTACCCGCCCGGGTCGTCTTTTCTCCATCGGACTCGGTAATGGATCCCACCTATACCGTCTTACAGGCAGTGCCCTTGAGCGCCAGATGTTGGGTCAGGGGATACAACTGGAGAAAATGACCACCACGTCACCCAGGCGGCATCACCTGCTATGCTGAACCGGGACCTTGTTGGGGGATGGGATGATCGGAAGAGACAGGCAGGGAAGAGGGAAGGAAGCGGCCGTGGCCTTAAGTTAGGTAACATCCCGGCATTTGTCTGGAGGAGAAGTGGGAAACCACTTTGAGGATGGCTGAGTTTGTAATCGAACACACCTCTACTCAGTTGATCTCCCGAGGCTGAGTGGACACCGTTCCAGACCTCGTACCACTTTTCGAATTTCGTGGCAGCGCCGGAAATCGAACCCGAACCTCCGGGGGTGGCAGCTAATCACGCTAACCACGACACCACAGAGGCGGACATTATTATTATTATTATTATTATTATTATTATTATTATTATTATTATTATTATTATTATTATTATTATTATCATTATTAGACCTATTATGACTATTCACATCCTTTTTTTAGAATTTGTTTTACATCGCACCGACACAGATAGGTCTTATGGCGACGATGGGACAGGAAAGGCCTAGGAATGGGAAGGAAATGGCCGTGGCCTTAACTGAGGTACAGCTCCAGCATTTGCCTGGTGCAAAAATGGGAAACCACGAAAAACCATCTTCAGGGCTGCCGACAGTGGTGTTCGAACCCACTATCTTCCGGATACAAGCTCACAGCTGCGCGTTCCTAACCGCACGACCATCTCGCCCGGTTAATCAAATCTAGTATTAACCACAATTAGTTGGGAAATGGTCTTGAAGAAGAAGAGGAAGAAGGAGAGAGGGATTCTCATCGCAAACGTTGCACCTTCCTTGGCCAGTTTACTGTATTTTGAGTGGAAGGGATCAGATAATCTTTCATGAAAAAAGTGGTAATGTTTGCGTCTTGAACATGATGCTACAAGCTTTTATTATATACAGACTGCGCTACTTGAATTATCAGCGACACCATACGGCAACATTGAGCATATGCACTTAAGGCCTTACAACATTTCTTAATTTTTGAAACATAAATATTATTTTACGTTATTAATCGAAATATTCTCTGGATACGCGATATTCTTGGTTATAGAATACGTTTAACGGCAAAGAAATTTGCTGATGTAAAGACTAAAATAGAAGATAACAAAACACACAGGACAACGAGGCCACTCATTCTTAGTAAACTAGAAATAAGCCTAAATGAAAGAGAAGTATGAATAGACAATTTCCCTGGCTACATTACGCGAGCGTCATAAAATAATTCATGTCCTTAGTCAAACTAGGAATAACATAATATTTTCTCTCAATTCTGATATAATTTGAAATTGAAATAAATGTAATTTATAATAACATCTATCTGTACAATATAAACAATGTTTTGATGAACGCGTCAAGTATACCGAAACGGCCCCGGAGGGCCATTGCCTACCAAGCGACCGCTGCTCAGCCCGAGGGTTTGTAGATTATGAGGTGTCACGTGATCAGCAAAATGAATCATTCTCTTGGCTGTTATTCTTGGCTCTCTAAACTGGGATATCCATCTCACCGTCAGATACACCCTCAATTATAATCACGTATGCTCACATACAGGTAAAATACCTGATCTGTTCGGGCATCGAACCTGGGGCACTGCGAAGCCAGTTGTATCATCCATACCATACTCTTTCACAATAATGATATCGGTAAACAACTAGTATCACTTATAAGGCCTTTAGTGGATCATGTCATGTTATACTGTATGGAGTAATAAATAAGTTACAGGATTGTGAGCGACTACAGAGAGACTGCGTGGCGCGTCCACCTCTCACTGTTGGGTTCCGTGGTTCAAATCTCGGTAACTCCATATGAGATTTATGCTGGGCAAAGCGGAGGTGGGACAGGTTTCTCCCTGGATACTCCGGCTTTCCCTGTCATCTTTCATTACAGCGACAGTTCATATATCGTTTCATTTCATCAGACAGTCATCACTGCTCTAAGGGAGTGCGACTGGCTCCGGCAGCCGGCACAATACCTATCCTCGCCGGTAGAGGATTCATTCCATTCCTGAGCCGGATGAATGATTGGAAGCAGACTGTGGATTTATATATTCATCGTTAGCGACTACAAAATAGACCTCAACAAAGTTGCCCAACGTTTGTAGGCTAACTACTATCAATCAGGAACTCATTCTACCATAATTCATCACTCTGATGTCATTGTCAAGATTGATGTACTGCAATGTCTGTCATAACCTACCCCTCAGTAATGCTAACATCTTTTCTCTTTGTACTACCACACGCCTGCGATATTAGAGTCGCCTGGTCAGCGTAACGACCGACATTCTCAGAAGATCGGTTGCCTTTTTGGACAGAGTCTGCTTCCTTACGTATTAGCAGCTTCTCAGTTATATTCATAAGGCTGAGTAAACCCCGTTGCAGCCCTCAATCCAGAATTATAGTCCCTGGGGCCGGGCTGAGTGGTTCAGACGGTTGAAGCGCTAGCCTTCTGACCTCAGCTAGACATGTTCGATCCTGGAACAGTCCGACGGCATTTGAAAGTGCTCAAATATGTCAGCCTCGTCCTCGTGTCAGTACATTTACTGACACGTAAAAGAACTCCTTTGGGACTAAATTCCGACACCTCGGCGTTTCCAAAAACCGTAAAAACATAGTGAGTGGGCCGTAAAGCGAATAAATTATTATTATTAATATTATTTTTCAAGCGAAAGGACCATTTAGGATCACGCTTCATCTTTATTTCTTGCTGTTCGTGCGGAGTTTTGCTCTGTGTCTGGGGCGCTGGCAGGTCTGCTTCCGTTGTTCATCTCTCCATGCTCTTGCGGTCTTCTGCGTTCTTCCTGCGACCTGAACACCTTCGAAATTTTTATCTGTGTTCCTAAACGCATTCCTATATAACAGTTGGATCTCCGAGATGTTTAACCTTTCCATATCCTTCTTCGTTTCCTTAATCCATGCTGTAGTGGTCTTTTTTCACCAGAAGTAATCAAAAATCAGTTTGGTAAGTCTGTTTACGTCCATTTTGTACAGATGTCCGCGAAACGCCAGTTCCCTTTTCTTCAAGGTCTCCGAGATTATTTACACCTTCTGGTAAACTTCTTTGTTACTCTGAAGTTTCAATCCGCTTTCATTTTGGACAGCTTCCATAATTTTTCTAAGGATTCTTCCTTCCAAGACCTCCTGCTTCTCCAGCTAGTAGTTCATGGAGAGGCATTCACTGGCATATACCCATTCTGTTTTGAACACTGTGTTGTAATGTTTTATTTTGGAATTCTTGGGATAAACAGTTCTTATTTAGATGTTTCTTGTCAAGCCGTATGCTCTCTCCCCACACCCAAATTCAAGATTTCATTTAACATTTTCAAACAAAACAGCTAGAACATCTGCCCATCAAAAATTCATCACTTTACAGACTATGCAGTATTTATAACGGCGCATCCCGGAGAAATATGCTCTTGATTTCAGTACAAACACAACAATATTTTTAAAAGAATTCATGACAGAAAGAAAGGCCATGTAATTTATCCCACAGTCAGAATGGAGCATCACACCGGCCAACCTTTATATTCCCGTTAATGTCATAATAAGCAATGTGTTGTTATTTGTGTGTGTTTCCAAATGTTAATGCTGTAGACTGTATATGGTGTTATTGTTATTAATTGTGAGACTTTTATTTATGTAGTTAAACTTTTTTCTTATGGCAATGCAGAATGCCTAGAACGTCGTTCAGTTTTCCAGTAAAAAGGATTAGATTAAAATTGGTTTGGAAGAGATTTAAGTTAGGCTAGGCAGTATTAAGTAATAATTATTTTTGTAAGTTATCTCTGTGTCACAGAGAATGCTGCTGAAATTGGGATGAAAATCCTGTAGCAAGCAATAAATTAAAAAATAAATTATCCATTTCTGAGATACGATTTTCCACTGCAGCTTTTACTAGTCCCTTCTTCTGTAGCCTATGGTCAAGCCAAGGTACTTGGATTTCTTGACTCTTTCCACCCGTCCTATCCCTGTTTCGAGGAATTTTGGCCCATCTTTCTTGTTGGTAATGAATTTGTTCTTTTCTGCTGAGGTCCTCGGTCCTGTTTGGCTAGCGATTCATTCCAAGAGGTTAGTCCGGATGGTTGCGATATCTGGACTTTCCGACAGTATAGCAAAGTCGTCAGCGAAAACCAGGAAGTTGACTTTAATCCCTCCTGATTCTCTCTGAGGACAGACCGGGATTATCCCTTGATGTTCAAGTTTTGAGTTCTATAATCTCACTACACTGAAGAAAATGGAAATTGCAACACACAGAAGGAGTGGTGCTACGTTGCTACAATTGAACATGCAGGACGATTGTTCGGTTTTTATTCGATTATTACACTTTCATGTCCCTCTGACTGCAAGTTTGGACAACAATCAATACAGGATGTGCCCATCACGAGCTCCAATACATTGATGCTTGCTGCACTGCACGGGTCAGTTGTTCCAGAGTTGTGGGTGGCTGAGGACAGTTGGCCAGTTGTCGACCCATCGTGTCCCACACTTGCTCAATAGGACTGAGGTCCAGTGATCTGGCGGGCCATTCTAAGGTTGTGATGTCGTGGAGAGCTTCTCTGGAGATGCATGCAGTGTGAACACGGGCATTGTCCTGCTGAAACATCCCATTAGCAATGTTCGCCATCATACGGACAACCACTGGATTGAGTACCCTATCAACGTACTGTCGAGCAGTCACAGTGCCCTCAAGAAGCAGTAATTGTGATTTCACATTAAAGCCAATAGCTCCCCAGACTATAACGCTTGGTGTTGGCCTTGTGTGCCTCTCGACAATAAGATCTGGGCGGTCCCTCTTCCCGGTACGTCGGCGCACACGATTCCGGCGATCACTGCGGGCAAGCCAGAAGCGCAATTCATCACTAAAGACGACCCTATGCTATTCGTCGACCCACGTCGATCTTTCTCGACACCAGGCCACTGTTGTGGAGTCAATGGAACACCTTCTGCAGGGACACGGGCTCGTAAGCCAGCTGCACGCAGGCGATTACCAACTGTTTGTTGTGTAACGTGGGGTGCCACAGCTGCTCGAATTTGCGCTGCTGTTGCATGGGGTTCCATCCGGCTCATCCGAATGATGCAGCGATCCTCTCTCACAGTTGTCCGTCGCGCTGGGCCTGTGCCAGCTCTACGAGTATGGGTACCTTCATTTGACCACTGCTGCAATACACGTTGTACCGTAGATGCCTGTCGGCCAACATGTGCAGCGACAGTCCTTAGCGATAATCCAGCCTCACACGGCCCAATTATCCGAGCCCTCTCAAACGGCGACAGTTGCTGTTAGCGTGCTCTTCTCTGTCGTCGAGGCATGTTTGACGGGGAACACTTCACTGCACAGACTTCAAGACAACTACGCTACACCTGAGTCCGTATACTGGAGTTGATTCCTCCGCGACCAATCACGTGGGGAGACCTGTAGCAACAATCCAATGGGTCTGAAACCTTGATCGTTTACATACCTACATGGCATCGTTCCATATCTTGAAAATCAACACAAACGACCAATGCCTCCATAGTGTTGCAATTTCCATCTTCTTAAGTGTATCCTTTTTAGGACGCAGTTGAATAGGAGCGAGGATAGTCCATCGCCTTGCCTCATGTCTGACTTGATGTCAAATGATTGCGTCAGATACCCGAAGAATTTTATCTTGGAGGTTGTGGCTGTTCACCTCTTTGATTATATTTGCCAGTTTGGCTTTTACTCCAAATTCCATAATGATCTTATCCAAGGCCTCTCTATTATTATTATTATTATTATTATTATTATTATTATTATTGTTGTTGTTGTTGTTGTTTTACCGGGAGGTGCACCTCATCCCCGTGTATTTAAATGAAGCGCCTTGAAGAACGCTATCACATAAAAATTGAAACAACTATTGCACGAAGTTGGGACGTTGATCAACAGATGTCACTACTAAAGTGGTAGAGAATTGTGTTATTTTAAGGTTTCCTAAACTGACTGGATGTCTTGTGTTTTTTTTTTTTTTGGTGTATCACAGTTTGCAACAACTATTTCAAGAAGTTGGACTTTTCTTCATAGATGTCTCTATTTAAGAACAAATGTCATGCACTCTAGTGCAAAATGGAATAACTAGAAATTTAAAGAAATGTTGTGTTCATAGGTTTTCTGAACTGAATTGACTTTCGTTTTTTTATACTTCAAGGTTTGCAACACTTCTTACTCATCCCGCCAGCTTTGGAGTCTGGCCAATCATAAATTTTGTGTATTTATTTTTGTGCCAATCATAGGCTTCATGTAACTTTTCGACTGTCCAATAACAATGAGAGGGTGTGTCTAGTTTTAGTCCAGAGCCTTCTCGAGCCTTCCTCTCTGGTATAACAACTGACGCATTTTCGAGCTAACTTTTCTTATTGATCGTCGTGCTATCGAGTGTGTGTGATAGGAGAGGAGGCGGGGGCCTCACCCATCGGCAGGCAGAATATCAGCTAATGTAATGGCCACAATTTTTCTATCTCTGTAGTTATCTCCGCAAGCTGATTCCAGGGGAAGGTTCCAATCTTTAAGTATGTACCTGCCAATTTCCTAATATGTAAACTTTCTTCCATCTCATGTTAAAGTTCAAGTAGGTCATAAGTTCTTAAATGAAAACCGGGGATAGAGAGTGAGTTACCCTCTCGAATTCCCCTTCAATTAATCTTGAGGTGACTACGATTTTGTAACTGTTTTTCACGTGTAAATTGTAAATTAACTTGTCCATCTAGTCACATCAGTAGTTTGGGATTAGCCTCTGCATCATCGGGCAACAAGCCCCAGTAGGCTTTTAACCTTTGATTTCTAGGAGCGCAAGTTTACGTCTCCATACATTTTGAGTTTTGGGCCAGTAATTGATTCTGATGTTTTCCACAAAGGCCCGGTAGAATGGGTACTCAATACCCCTGTAATATTTGTTTCATGTAAACTTAAAAGACTACCAACACGGTCTTGCAGAATGTAGGTAGTGTCTACAGGGGCCAGAAATTGTGAAGATATTGTGCAGATGTAAAAGTTAAATGTTGCCTTAAGTAGGCTGTAAGAGTTTAGAGGCGCAGTCTCCTTGGTAGAATTTGTAGAACATATAAGGCTCTTTCTTGTAAGGTAAACTGGGTGCCTTTGGAAGGCCGTAACATGTAATATTTTGGAGCAAAAGTGTTCTTGATAACTAACATCCTGTAAAAGAAAACAGGGAGTTATTTCTCCTTGAATGTGTTAGAAATGAGCCTCAGTGCTCTTGTTTAATTGTAAATTTAAAGAGCGACAAGCTCAGGATTTTAATGTCTATGCTTTCGATGTTATCTACTTTGAACCTGATCTAACTAAATAGTTTTGTAACCCTATTTTCGCAAAGCGAATTGATTGTTAAAATATTTACTTCTGAAAAGAAATCAAAAGAAATATAACCTTTGTTTTCAAAGTTTTAAATGTGGCGTCTGGCTGTCAAAGGTAGACCCATTCCAGCCCGCACCTTCTTTCACTTCTGAGTTCTACAGAACACCCCGGAATAATTATAATAATAATAATTATTAAAGTTTCTGAAATGCACGGGAGTCCTACTCTGTTCTATTCTCTTTTCAAAGTTCCATGTGTCCTTCAGCCTGACATCTCTGATGTACACAAAGCTCCCTCCATACATGATCGAATGCAAAGCAGGTTGTGCTGAAGATTGAAATTGTATAATATTTATGGCACTGTTTTCTGGAAGGAATTACCGGACATCTTGTGAAACAAAGGCACATGAAGATAAGGAACTTGATTATTCTATACAGCACATATAAACCATCGGAAAATCCCTCGCACTAAAAGCATCTTGCACCAAGTACGAAGAATTATTATGAATTTCAAGAACAATGCCTCATTAAAGAATAAAAATGAACACTTTTGCCACAGTTGGCTACTCCTCTTTGTCTACTGCGGTGCTCTATAATTGGTGTGTTGACATTTCAACCTACCGTAGAAACTTTCTTGTAAGTAATTGCCTCTAAATAATTGTAGTCATAAACCATTTGAGTGTCAAGTATTTCGAGATGAACTGAAGATTCTTTGCTGAATTGTTTTCTCCTCAGTTTACTTCGTCATGGATTTGAGTCAAATTACTCTATCCTTCTTACATTCACTGAAGTGAGTGAATGAATATCTTCATATTTTAGGCGGGGTTGTCCGTGACACGCATAAAATAATATACAGAATGTCCCAGGAGGAATGGTCAATATTCAGGGACATTTTAGGAGCGATCATTTGAAGCATATGACATATGTCTTATTCCGAATGTTTTCCGAGATAGAACGCATTTTCATGTACATTTGTTGACGGGCTAGTGGCGCGCATTTATGTGTCTTACCCACCCAACCTCTTTGACCTGTTCAGCCATTTCATTTACAGCCGTACAATTCAGTGCTGAAAAAATTCAGGGGATGTCCGTGTTCTTAATATCTGGCCTTTCCTTCTCCTTATCTGCTAGTTTCCCAAGATCTAGAAACAAGGCATATAGAAATGAACAAAAGTATTCATACCCCAACCCAACCCATCCAAAGCAAAATGCTTTATTGCTGGACCAATATGGAGTACAGGTCAAAATTAGAAACCCAAACGTGTACCTTGTACAGCAGTGTACATTAAAAATCACAAAATAAACTGGTAGTAAATAACAGTACATACCAAAGCAACAAATTCGTACTCCATGACACTACTTGTCTGGACATAAGTATTCATACCGTATCCCAGAAGAGTTCACAACTTAATGAAGAAACAGATATCTCCAACTCGATCAGTAGCGCGTTTGTTTGCCTTTCCTGTATATTATTTCTTTTAACCTGTTGGTCATTTAGAACACTAGTTTCCGTGTTACATCAGATGAAATATTCCCCCAGTATTGTTATAGTAACTGTTTCAAGTGTGCTTTACTTGCTATGCGGTGTTTTTTCTTAGTCTGGACTCCAATTCACTCCATAAATTCTCGATGACGTTGGTAACCGGAGATTGGGGAGGTGTTTTTAATGTGTGTGGCGTGTTGTAGAGTACCCACAAAGGAACAATTTCCGCGGTATGTTTAGAGTCATTGTCGTGTTGGAAGTAAATCTCATTAGCAATCCCAAGATTTTCGGCGCTTTTGCGAAAGTTTTCTTTCAGGATGTTCAAATATTGAAATCTGTCCGTAGTCCCCTCGATAAATACCAACTCCCCAACACCTGAAGCGGCCATTGAGTCCCACACCAAAACTCCATCCCCACCGTGCTTCACAGTGGTAACGAGGTTCTGTTCATCGAGCTCTGTGTTAGGGCGTCTCCACACTAAAATGCGTCCATCACTTCGGAAAATATTAAATTTACTCTCGTCTGTAGACATCACTGTCGACCAAAGCGCATTATCTTTCGCCACATATTCTTTTGCAAACTGTAGTCTCTTCCATCGATTCACTTTCGTTATGTGCGGTTCCTTTCTTGGGACTCTAGATCGATACCCAGCACGATGAAGGATCCTCCTTTCTGTTTTGTGTGACACTGCATGATGGAACTATTCTGCCACATGCGATGCTATTGCCGAAGATGTAGTGTGTGGTATTGTGTTACTATGAACCTATCTTCTCATTCGGTCTGTTTCTTCGGACGTCCACTTCTTTTTTTGCTTATAAGAACATCCTGTACTTTTAACCTTTGTATGATGCTTTGCACAATTGGTTTACTTCTTCCAATGATGTTTCCAATCTCGGAATACGATTTTCCTTGGTGGTGAAGGAGTAGAATAAGTCATCTCACTTCAACAGACGTTTCCCTAGTTTTCCTCGCCATTGGACTAGTACCGTCTCTGACCAGCTGATCGGCCAGTCTCTGTCCGCATCTAATACACAACTAATGCCACGGAACAACACAGGTTCCTCTTTACTCGTTCAAAACCCATTTTTACACGTAAGTTATGAATACTTATGTCCAGACAAGTAGTGTCATGGAGTGGGACTCGCTTAGAACTAACATGAAACCTACATCCTGTTTTCCAGTCATTGACCGGGTCAGGGATGTAATGAATGAACCAGATATAGGCTATTAGTACGATGGGGTCGCCACTCCCAAAGTGATTTATTAATGACTGATAGATGCTATGAAATGAGAATGGAGAGTGTTGCTGGAATGAAAGATGACAGGGAAAACCGGAGTACCCGGAGAAAAACCTGTCCCGCCTCCGCTTTGTCCAGCACAAATCTCACATGGAGGGACCGGGATTTGAACCACGGTATCCAGCGGTGAGAGGCCGACGCGCTGCCGTCTGAGCCACGGAGGCTTACTTAGAACTAACAAACAGGTGTAAATTATTTCATTGGCATATTTAGTGGTGATTTATGTATTTTATTTTCTCTGCTTAAGGGTAAATCAGTTTCTTTTAATACGCATTTGTTGCTTTGTTATGTACTGTTATTTACTTCCAGTTCATTTTATGCTTTGAAATGATCACTTTTGTACAAGGTATACGTTTGAGTTTGTAATTTTGACCTGTACTCCGTATTGGTCCAGCAACAAAACATTTTGTATTGAACGGGTAGGGGTATGAATACATTTGTCCGTATCTGTACTTCTTTCCTTTCTTAATCTGCTTACACTCCAGGGTTGGTTTTTCCCTCGGACTCAGCGAGGGATCTCACTTCTACCGCCTCAAGGGCAGTGTCCTGGAGCGTGAGACATTGGGTCGGGGATACAACTGGGGAAGATGACCGGTACCTCGCCCAGGCGGCCTCACCTGCTATGCTGAACAGGGGCCTTGGTAGGGGATGGAAGGATTGGAAGGGATGGACAAGGAACAGGGAAGGAAGCGGCCGTGGCCTTAAGTTAGGTACAATCCCGGCATTTGCCTAGAGGAGAAGCGGGAAACCACGGAAAACCACTTCCAGGATGGCTGAGGTGGGAATCGAATCCACCTCTACTCAGTTGACCTCCCGAGGCTGAGTGGACCCCGTTCCAGCCCTCGTACCACTTTTCAAATTTCGTGGCAGAGCCGGGAATCGAACCCGGGCCACCGGGTTGCCGCTAATCACACTAACCAAAACGCCACAGAGGCGGAAAGACATACTTCTATTTTTTAAATATTTGTTTTTGCAATCTGCTTTACGTCGCACCGACACAGATATGTCTTATAGCGACGACGGGACGGGGAAGGAATAGGAGTAGGAAAGTAGCGGCCGTGGTCTGAATTAAGCTAGGCCTACAGCCTGGTGTGAGAATGGAAGACCACGGAAGAACATCTTCAGGGCTGCTTACAGTAGGACTCGAAACCACTCTCTCTCAAATGCAAGCTCACTGCTGCACGCCCCTAACCGCACGGCCAACTCGCTCGGTAAAAGCATATTTCTGGAGTGAACGTGGGATGTGCACGCATGCTTCTTTCTTCATACTGTTTTTTCTCTCTGATATGACCCACATAAATTGTGCGGGTTAATTCTCATTTGGAAATCTGGTACGCTAACGAGTTATTTCTGCCCCGTCAACGTACTGACGAAAGAGAAAAGGATGGACGTTGTGTAATCGCAGCACATAGGTTATTGAAACGAAACTAATAATAATAATAATAACAACGACGTATTGTTTGTGGAAGAAGTGCTCCTATGGGCACGTAGGTGGTTGAACAATTACAAAGTGTGGATGTCCAAACTCAGCTGAGACAAATAAGAAGTCGCATATACGGACTCTGACGAAGTGGGTCTCATGAATGGAAATAAAAGAAAATTTTGGGCAGTCCACTGAGCTCAGAAATTGAAATATTTGGGAGAAAGTGACATTCCTAATGGAAATGGAAGGGAAGTACTGGAAGAAATTTTGAGAACTATGGAGAAGTCTCTCAGAATATACCATGGAATTTTCTAATCGAGCCACGAACCTACTACGCTGGCGTAGCAGGGGGTGAGGTGATACTCCCACGTGGCGCGTCGCAGATGGTGGATATGGGTCCTAACTGGCTGACTTGAGAGAAATAAAATAGCTCTCGGGCACCAAACCCACAATCCCCTGCAGGTGGGGAACGCAGACGAAGAATACACCAACGGTATCCCCTGCCTCCCGTAAGAGGCTACTATAGTTTTTTTTTTTTTTGCTAGTTGCTTTTACGTCGCACCGACACAGATAGGTCTTATGGCGACGATGGGATAGGGAAGAAATAGGAATGGGAAGGAAGCGGCCGTGGCCTTAATTAAGGTACAGCCCCAGCATTTGCCTGGTGTGAAAATTGGAAACCACGGTAAACCATTTTCAGGGCTGCCGACAGTGGGGTTCGAACCTACTATCTCCCGAATACTGGATACTGGCCCCACTTAAGCGATTACAGCTATCGAGCTCGGTGAGAGGCTACTATAAGGGACGACCAAGGGATGATTGATTAAGAACTGTGAGACAACTCGTGATAAGTACCATCATCCGGGGAACATCACGGGTCGCCTTTACTTGCGAGTGGTACCACTATGTTAGGTACACAATAGGTTTGTGATTAGTACCTGCAGAGAGTGGTTCACTGTAGGTTTACAGTACCTGTGATTAGTACTAACATATGAGGAACACCACGGGCTTACGTTACCTGTGAATAGTGCCATTATGTGAGAAACACCACGGGTTTGAGCGTTGCCTGTGATTAATACCACTATATGAGTGACACCGTGGGTCTACGTTGACTGCGATTAGTACCCACTATGTGAGGAACACCACGGGAAAGTTCGGGTCTCTGTGATTAGTACACCTAGTGTGGCATTCTACTGTGCATCCAGTTGATGACCCCTACCGTCTATTAATTGTGCTAGGTGTCGTATGGTCGCCACAACGATTCATCTCGGCAGTTATTCTTGACTTCTTAGACCAGCGCCGTAATCTCACCGTCAGATAGTTCTTCAATTGAATCGTTTGTTTCAGAAACGACACTTCTCCAACGTACCAAATTGTTCAGGAAACAGGAAAAATTGTCTGTAGTGTGTAATGTCATTTCTATCCTTCCGATATTTATTATGCTTATTCTACTGTGGAAATGACTATGACAGATAGGTTGTTTGTATGAATTAGTCCAATACGTTCCTTTACAGACTTTGTTGAAAATGGTGGAGACGTGCTGTTTCTGCAACAAACACCATTAATGAGAATATAAGGAAGTGTAACATTGATTTTAACGTCATTTCAATTTCAAAAGGAACTTTATTTGTACTGAGGAAATACAGTGTTAAACCCATTATTTAATAGTTATTTGTAAGACTTACTTATTTGCACATATTATGATTAGACCACATTGTATAGAAAAATAAACAGAAGAATACTCCTTTTATGTCCCTTTCCAAAGTCCAAAATATATATAAAACAACACAATTTATACAAGTAACATGTAAGTCTCTTATCTTTGGACAATACTTCTCACTTCTATTGCGCTGATGTTGTCCATGCAAACAGTTCATTATAAAACTCATGGTGTTCTTCTGGTTTGTAAGATTCCAACTTCTTTATGTTTGCTAATTTCTTTTAATTTAATAGAGACAGCCTTGTGGATAAGCAAGTCTAGTTGGTAACACAGGCAGACGGGTTGCCGAAATAAGCAGCTTGAAAGTATGAACGCACAGTCCATCAATACAGTATTTTCCTAAGACATGATTTGCCTCATACTGAAACTCCATAAATTGTTTTATATGAAACGCGACTTGTGCATCTCTTTTCACACCTCTTCCTAGCGACTCAGGTGAAAGAACTGACACAACTACTTTGTGAAGCGGGCTGGTTTGAAGTAAAAACAACACCTCTCCAGGATAAGTGTTCTTTCTTCACAAAACGGAAACTTTAATTCGCGACTGACAGGCAGAGATATATGGTAGAAGTGTTTTTTCTGCACAAAATGGTAGCCCTTCGTGCATTAATCATGGCAGTATTAATAACTAATATAGTGTCAAAAAGTGGAGAAGTGCTGTTTCTGCAACAAACGATTCAATTGTAATCACGTAGGCTGAGTGGACATTGAACCAGGCCTCAGATCCAGGTAAAAATCCTTGACCTGGAGTAGAATCAAACCCGGTGCCTCTGAGTAAATTGGCAAGCACGCTACCCGGATACCGTGACAGAAAATAACATCTGCCATGAAGAAATGGAGCCTAGTTTCATATGGTTACATCAACAGCATGAACTGGGGGAGCCTGGTTCACTACATACAGGGTCCCTCATATAAAGTGAGACCGAATACACGGTGTTTGTACCCTACGGTAGCTGCACTTATGTCGCGCGCGGCCGCCCTGCTGTAAGAGTGTATACAATCTTATATGAAATCCTACGTTATAAAACAGACTGGAAAATGTCGTCCTTCCTGGGTTATACAGGCACTGTATCTGGTAACCATATTCTGGCTTACGCGAGTTAGTTCTGCCACTGTAATGTTTCTTCTTTCATTCGTAATATTTTCTTTCAGTTTCACCAATGTGAGAGGATTTCTTCGATATTTTTCTTTCAGTTTACCCCACAAGTAAAAATCACGCACTGTTAGATCTGGAGAACAAGGGGAAATAGACCAGCACTGATCCCTCTGCCTGCAAACACATCCGAGATTGTAAGAAGGAAATCTTCTGTTGTAAGAGCGGGGACTTAATTTTACTGAAACCACCCACTTGATTTTTCTTCCGTTAACTGGCCGAGGCGGTAAAGGCGTGCTCGGTTCGCCCGGAAGGACGTGGATTCGAACCCCCGTCAGGAAGTCGTAAAATTTAAGAAACGAGATTTCCACTTACGGAGGTGCACATGGCCCTGAGGTTCACTCAGCCTACACCAAAAAAGAGTAACAGGTTAATTCCTGTGGGCAAAGGCGGCCGGGTGTAGAGCTAACCATTCTACCCCATCAAGTGCCGAGGTTACGGATACTGAAAGCCTTTACCTTCCACCCCTCCAAGGGCCTTCATTGCCAGTATGGAGATGACTTTGCGTTTTTTTGCTAATTTTTTTTTTCACACCAGTAGCGAGTGTTATGACTGTTCACACGACCATGAAGGAGAAATCAGTACTTTTACATACGAAAATACAGAGTTGCAATGATAACCGTCTCATCATGTTAACAGTTAAGATTCGGACTGGCGACTGATGCTTGCCAGGTGGAACACGTGCAGGCAGCTTGCAAAGTGCTCGTGAACCTCCCATTTTGCATCTTACGTTTCGGAGAGTAAATACGCTGCTTCGACGGTCTTAGGTTATATACGAGAGACACTGTACTCACACTGCAAGAAAAATGGAAACCCCAACCTCTGCGGCTGAACGAGCAAGAAAAGGACTTCATAGAATTCACTGTCGAAGAGAGAGAAATAAATGCAGCAAAGACCACTCTTTACCAGGCGAGTTAACCGTGCGTTAGGGGCGCGCAGCTATGAAATTGCATCCGGGAGAAAGTGGGTTCGAGCCCCACTGTCGACAGCCCTGAAGGTGGTTTTCGTGTTTCCCATTTTTCACACCAGGCAAATGCCGGGGATGTATCTTTATTACGGCACGGCCGATTCCTTCCCACTCCTACGCCTTTCCTATCTAATCGTTGCCATAAGACCTATCTGTGCCGATGAGACGTAAATCAAGTTGTTGAAAAAGCAGTCTTTAAGAAGAAAAGGGGACAAAGGTTCTCTTTGGGAAAATCAAATGAGCATAAATATTACTATCATTAAATAAAACTAAGTGCACCTCTGTGGTGTAGTGGTTAGTGTGATTAGTTGCCACCCCCGGAGGCCCGGGTTTGATTCCCGGCTCTACCACGAAATTTGAAAAAAGTGGTACGACGGCTGGAACGGTGTCCACTCAACCTCGAAAGGTCAACTGAGCAGAGGAGGGTTGTAATCCGTCCTCAGCCATCCTTGAAGTGTTTTCCGTGGTTTCCCACTTTCCCACCAGGCATATACCGGAATGGTACCTAACGTAAGGCCAAGGCCGCTTCCTTCCCTCCTCCTTTGTATCTCTTCCAGTCTTCCCATCCCCTACAAAGTCCTTGTTCAATACAGCAGGTGAGGCTGCCTGGGCGAGGTAGTGTTTCTCCTCCCCAGTTGTATCCATCGAACCCCACAGTCTTAGGCTCCAAGTCATTGACCTTGAGGCGGTAGAGGTGGGATCCCTCGCTGAGTCCGAGGAAAAAATCTCACCCTGGAGGGTGAAAGGATTAAGAAAAAATAGAACCAAAATTGATAACGATTTGCATGCAACCAATCGTTTTCTAGAGACAGCTGTGTGGAATATTGAGCCGGCAAGTGCAGCATTCAGTGCATCGATAAGGGGAAACTGACTCTTGGCCTATGAAACTTACACGAATGAAATAATCAACTCTCTAAAGCAGGGCCTCTCAGGGTGCATGAACCAGTGCATTGCACTGTGCACGGTGCAAAAGGCAACTTCGCTTGGTTGACCGGAGTGTAAACACCAACTCCTCGATTTGGAGCAATAGCGCTGACTCTCTCTTTCCCCACGCCTGTCTCGCTCTTCTTCACTTGCTCCGTGGCACTCCAAATCCAAGCCGAGCTTAGCCGAGTAGCCCAGGGAAGAAGCGTTGGTCCGAGGCGAGCCGAGTGGGACCGATGCACTGTGCACAGGAACTCTACGCCTCAGTTTGCACGCGTGAGATTTTGGGTGTTTGAGAGGCCGTGCTCTAGAGTATGATGAGATGAGGTCTCTTTGATACAGGAGCCTTCTATATGTCTCTCAATCACGGCCATCCATCAATACTTCACATCATAGCCTGCACGGTTGCTAGGTAACACGGCGTCATACATTCCGTATCGCTAATTTCGTGACGAAAATTTTCACATGCCCTTCAACCATGAGACATATTAATAACAAGAGTGCAGGAATAAGAAGCGCACCCGTATAACAACTTGCCAAGCTACGAAACATCTCTGTGAAGGAATCGAGTACCTTTGGCAGAACTGCATATGTCTGAAGGATACACTACTACTTCTCTTAGAAGGTAACGACCTCTGTCAGGCCAGATGTTTTGTTTCGGCGAAAGTGAGTGGGTTGGTGGCCGTGGCCTATATTAGGAAGTGTCCCGGCATTCGCCTTACAGCAGGAGAATAGGAATCCACGTAAAACCATTCTCAGGGCAGCCGACGTTGGGCACCAGCCCCTCTCCGTCTCCTGAATACAGAGGAGTAGAGCCACGGTAGAGCCGTAGCCACTCCTCTTGTGCTCGGTTGGTCCGTCGGAGTGCAGAGCTGTCGGACCACGGACAAGCCGTGGCCACTCGTATGCCGAAGCCTACACTGCAACCGCCGACCGTACAGGTTAACGTGCATGTTTGCTTTATTATTCCTGCTGCGTTTATCAACGTAGCATGTTTGATTTAATTTTTCTTGTTCCTTGTTCTGATATGAGGCTCGCGTGAATGCACACACGAATGGGGTTACTGGCCGGAATTCATATAGGATTCGTCAACACATTCTAATGTAATGTTAATTGCTTTATGTCCCACTAACTACTTTTTAAGGTCTTCGGAGACGCCGAGGTGCCGGAATTTAGTCCCGCAGGAGTTCTTTTACGTGCCAGTAAATCTACCGACACGGGGCTGTCGTATTTGAGCACCTTCAAATACCACCGGACTGAGCCAGGATCGAACCTGCCAAGTTGGGGTTAGAAGGCCAGCGCCTTAACCGTCTGAGCCACTCAGCCCGGCTCAACACATTCTTTTATTAAAGTAACGATTATTTAGCATTATGTTATTCATTATAAAGTTATGTTTAAATTCAGTTCCTAATATAGTCTCTAATGCAAATAATATTTCACAACGTTAAAAATATTACCTAAATAAAACCCGAGCTGTCTGAACAAAATATCTCAATATGTAAATAAATATAATTAAAAACTGAGGTAAATATGACCATAAATGTAATTAATTTGGAATGACTGAAGATGATTAAAAGCAAAGGGATGCTGTACATACTGTAGGTACAAGTATTATTTAAGAAAAGATTAATTTGAAATAGATTACTTAATTTGGGAATCTTCTCTCCACAAAAACAAAAACAAATAATTTTAAACCTAAGTACATATTTCAGGAGCGTAATTTTGCCACATGCTCCAATAGTTCGTCCACCTCTGCGGTGTAGTGTTTAGTGTGATTAGCTGCAACTCCTCGGATGCCCGGGTTCGATTCCCGGCTCTGTCACAAAATTTGAAAATTGGTACGAGGGCTGAAAAGGGATTCACTCGGCCTCGGGAGGTAAACTCAGTAGAAGGGGTTCGAATCCCTCCTCAGTCATCCTCGAAGTGGTTTTCCACGGTTTCCCACTTCTCCTCCAGGTAAATGCCGGGATGGTACCGAACTTAAGTCCACGGCCGTTTTCTTACCTCCTCCTTGTCTATCCCATCCAATCTTCCCATCCCCCACAAGGCGTCTCTTCAGCATAGAAGGTGAGGCCGCCTAGGTGATGTACTGCTCCTCCTTCACTGTTGTATTCCCCGAGCGAATGTTCATGCTCCAGGACACTGCAGATATCAGCCTGAAGATGGTTTTCGGTGGTTTCCAATTTTCACACCAGGCAAATGCAGAGGTTGTATCTTAATTAAGGCCACGGATCCTACCTCCCCAATCCAAGCCCTTTCCCATCATTCCGTTGCCGAACCCATTTGATTTGTTATTGCGACGTTAAACGAGTAGATAAAGAGGGAGAGAGAAGAAAAAAAGAAACTTGGGGACACAGGAAATGGCACATTTTCTCAATCCCTATCAGATACAGCAGTGGGTAGATAATTGCATATATTCTTCTACAAAAAGATGGAGAATGTTATGATGTAATGTCTTGCTGGAAATAATTTCAGAGCAATGTAAGTATTTTGTGACTTCCGCGTAACGCTAACGTGGTATTGTATGTACTAAAATGTCATGATCTCTGTCTGATATGTCTGACACAACACGCTCTAGGAATTTGCACGCCGTGTGCACGGCTATGCACGTGTGCCTTTTGACACATTCGCTTGGCGGGGGCCAACGGAGCGAGTCAAGTGGTTACACGTGTTTGCTCGGCCGTTTAGTGTCAAGCCGGAGTACGTACCCGAAGACTTATGTCTGGAACTCATTGATTTACAATATAACACGTGAATAAAATAATTTACAGAAGGAGATATCATTGCGTTTTATCAGGCTATTGATCCCATTCACTTCCAGCAATTTCCTAAATTTCCAGCTGATATAATGCTAGTATTGGATGCAGAGTGGGCTTCGGCTGGTCCGACGGCTCTACACTTCGACCGACCAACCGAGCAGAAGAAGGGTGGCCACGATTATGCCGTGGCTCTACCTGTCTGCATTCGGGAGACGGAAAGGGGATGGTCCACACCGTCGTCTGTTCTAAGAATGGATTTACGTGGTTTTCCATTCTCCTGCATCAAGGCGAATGCTGGAACAGTTCCTAGTACAGGCCACGGCAGCCAATCCTCTCCTCTTCTCCGCGCATCTCCTTCAGCATAACAAATCTCCGGCGTCACCGTCTGGAGGCCCGCCTCCCCCCTTCAGGGGAGGAATGAAAACATTTTAGTACTAAGTACAGTACGGTAGTTCATAAACCAGCTATCTCTGGAAAACGGATAAACAGGGCACAAATCAGCGAGCAGTTTTTTTTCTGGTATGAAGTTCAACAAATGCCATCTGATAGTCCTACTGAAAGACTAAGAAACGTCAACAGTGTACAATGGGCAGAGTGGCTTCGAACGAACAGCTGTGCATTTGGGAGGCAGTGGCTGTTCCCAAAGTCGGCTGTCCTGAGAATCTAGGGGTAAACATTTTATTTCTGGCCTACTAAATTATAACGCCGTCTCTCAGGCCAGGAGATTTAAGACGGTGATGAGAATTGTGGACAGTAGGATGGCGGTGGCCGTGGCGTACAAAGGAACTGTTCCGGCATTTGCCTTTGTACATAGGAACGGAAATCCACGGAAAACAATTCTCAGGACAGCTTCTCTGTGTCTCCTGAATGCAGAGGCGTAGAGCTACGTTAGAGCCGTGGGCACCGGTCCTCTGCTCGGTTGGTCGGTCGGAATGCAGAGCCGTCGGACCACGGACCAGCTGTGGCCACTTGTAGGCCGAATCCTAGTATACAACCACACACCTAGGAGTGGATTTCACCGACCAAATGACAGCGCGGATGAGTCGTTTCTTTTTACAATTTGTTTTACATCGCACCGACACAAATAAGTCTTATGGTGACGATGGGATAGGGAAGGCCTAGGAACGGGAAGGAAGCGGCCGTGGCCTTAATTAAGGTACAGCCCCAGCATTTTCCTGGTGTGAAAGTTGGAAATCACTGTAAACCATCTTCAGGGCTGCCGACAGTGGGGTTCGAACGCACTATCCACCAGATGCAAGATCACAGCTGCTCGCCCCTAACCGCTCGGCCATCTCGCCCGGTGATTTGGATCTCCTGGCTATCAGCTTGCATTCTGGAGATAATCGGTTCTAATCCAGCGCTGAAGATGGTTTTCCGTTGTTTACCATTTTCATCCCAGGCAAATGCCGGGGCTGAACCTTAATTTAGGCCACTGCCCGCTTCGTTCCAAATTAGAGCTTTCCAATCTCCTCGCCACCGTAAGACCTATCTGTGTCGGTGCGACGTAAATCAACTTGTAAAAAGAAAAAAAAAGTTTGTCCATTCTCCTCACTAAAGCAAATGGCGGGACATTTCCTCTTAAAGAGCACAACCGCTCCATTCTCACCTTCACCACACCACGAATCACCGCAACGCATCTTCTGGAGTGAGAGAGGGGTCAACGTATCATTAGTCTGATTAGAAATAGGACGTAGTGTTAACAATTTATCTCATTGCTCTGCCAGTTCATTAACTGTTAGTGATAATATTATTTACTCTTACATTACACACAATATTTGTTCTTTTTCACATAATATACTGTATCTTATAGCTGGGGGTCATCTGATAATATGCGTTGCGGAAGTTGGTGTGACCGAAGTGTAACCTAGCAACCGTATGTAAATTATGGACGGGCAGACAATGTTACCTAGCAACAGGGCGGGCTATGTCATTGCTGGTGGTCATATGAAATTAGTAACCCTTGATGGATGGCCATGACCGGGAGACATACAGTATTTATGATTATTTGTGTTTTGCAAAGGGAAAAATGGTTTCTATTTCTTCATAACATGTTTTGAGAGAACGAAAGAAGATAATTTAATTTCTCTATCGTACAGTTAAAAATATATTTATTCAGCTTATCCCAGCTATTTCTTGGGTCGTCTGGCCCACCCGGGGTCATTTTGATCTTGGTGGGGGTTTGAGACCGGATGCTCTTCTTGACACAACTCGAGGTTTGACATGAAATTCTCGACCGAGTTTCGAGCCTCAGCCTTCCTAATGGAATATCAGTAAGTGAGCCACTGAGCTAATCATGTACCCCCCTCCACTTCTACCGTATCGTAATAAAATTATTGTATAAGCACTGCAGTGTACTCCCTTGGAAGATAAGTCTGTTCTCCTCGCGTTAGGCCAGCCACTGCACGTAAAACATTCATGACAGGCGTCAGTATGCCCGTGAGTTTGACAAGCCCATCAACTGTATGCTTATCAAACAAGTTCAGGGTCACCCCTGTAAGTAGTCTAATGACAGTGTGTTACTTACAAGAAAACTATTCCATCTCCGCCACGGCTAAGTTCATTTCTGCATTGTAAAGAACGTGGTAGGCTAAATGTAGACATGATAATAAGCTTATGCGTTTTTTCCATGTCAAGAAAAGGAGGCAAAATTCTTTATTCCCCTTTCACACGATCCACTGCTTTCCACGCCACTCCACTCCACTCTTCAGACACTCTGCTTTTCCTTGCTGTCCACTGCCGGCAACTTTTAGCCCCCACCACATCTTTTAAGTCTCAGCTTGACTTTGGACCATCGACGCGAACGGAAAGAAGATTGAGGAGAAAGAGGAGTACTAGGGTTCATTGGGTACAGTTCGGCAAAACTGGGGATCACTTCTTGGGAAACTTCAGTCAACATTTGAAGTTATTTTTATTCATTTGAGCGGTCTATCGTTTCTACAATGAGATATCCGTCTTTCTGCCCTGAGTTGATGTTGTTCATCGGTACGAGCTCCTTGTTATTATTATTATTATTATTATTATTATTATTATTATTATTATTATTATTATTCATCTTCCTGACTATTTTGCTCAATTTACTGGGGTCAGCACGTGTGTAGATCTGTCCTAGTTTTACGACTGGATGACATTGTGCTGAGATGTAATCGCAATGGCTTGTTTCTATGATGGTTAATAGCGTGGTGTGTTGTGCGTAGATGAAGACGTATATTGAAAGCAACACAAACACCCAATTCCTGAGCCATAGGATATTGTGACCGTGAGGCCACAGCTGAGTGAACAGGTGTTGGTATGGCTTGTGTTCGCTTGTCGGCGAGATGGGGTGTGCGCGACCTTGGTCGAGAACGAGAACGAGTTTTTTTTACGTGAAGAGGGCGACCGCCCGGCTAACAAAAAAAAAATGAAGGTTGGCGAGAGAAAGAGAGATACCAGCGCGTGTCACCTGTAATTGCGAGGAACGATATGAATGAAATACTTATATCTTTGGTGGCGTGACATGCATATTTACGGAAGGCTCAAGGATTAAATTAAAATAAACTGGATAAAAATAGCACATTTAGAGGATATAAATTAAAAACTGAAATTTTGAAATAATTTACACGACCTTGTGGCAAAAATGGTAATGAAGTTGTATATTCGTACAGTAGAAGAATTTAGTATCTAAATTGACTTTACTTCCGTGCATGTGCACCAGACACGATATTTAAGTCATGTGATAAGATTACTCACTCTCACACTCACTGGCGTGTTCCTGGACTATCATCTGCAGTCGCTCAGCGTGGAACGTCGTGAATACTGTCGTCAAGAACAGTGGCTTCACTCCTGTGCTCTACACCTCTGATAATTGTATTCAACTTAGAACAGTGCTGTGATCAGACGTCGAATGTGCAGATATTAATCCCTTAAGTACGTGTCATTTCCAAAATACAGTTACGTGTGTGTTTGGAGTTTATGCTAAAGCACTTTGTGTAAGTTTCAGCTTTCTCACGAGTGGACGCGGAAGACGTGGACGTGATCATTTCCAGAAGAGGACGGAACTTCGCATTATGGATTACCAGTGCTTCACCATGAAGTTCTAAACTATCGACCACCGTTGGCGGCGTCGGGATGCAGATTCTTTCATCCTAGCATGGCTGATTGAGAACCCAGACTTCCAGACGTGAAGATTTCTCCTTAAGTTAAGTCGATTACGTCTCATTTATATCTGTTCTATGTAGTTTTGTTCTATTCTTTCTTTCTTCTTAGCAAGCTATTTTGACACATTTTATGGTTGTATATTTGCTCGGATATGTAGTAAAACTGACACATGCGATTGCTTAATGACCATGTGGCCATGAATTTGACAGTGAGGGTTCCGATAGAGTTATCCATGTATTATCAACACCATCTTTGCTTATTGAGTGAATTTCGTCACGAATATGAATTAATTTATGTCCGATGGATTTAATGGTAGGATATTTCGTCCATATTTTCAATATTTTTCTTGTAATGGAACTTCTACTTGTACCTCGTGTTTGAGATAACGTGTCATCGGGATATAGAGTCTGAATTCTATGTACGAATTTAATGTGAATATGTGCATTGGGGGCATGTGATAATTAGTTAGAGTAATTAATCATCGAGACACATTTAAGTGGATATTGTATATTTGCAGGACGATGGTAGGTCCTGATATTTCGTGGTTACACATATTTGAGATTAGGATGCGACAAGTTAGAGTCGTCATGGTGGTACACTGTACGTGTAGAGTATATGGAATAATTGCGCATGACATGAATCTTCGTGAAACTGAGCTTTTCACATGTTAATGGATTATTCGCGATGAATGCAGTGTAGTCTAATATTAGTGTCTTCAGATGAAGAAAATGAAAGTCCATGTTAATCGATGTACTTCTTAATTCGTGGGAATATCCCAACTTTCCTCAAGTAATTCAATAATTTCAAATTGAAGGCACAGGTGAACGTTCGAGAAGGCCTTAGGTCTGAAGAACAGGTCTTCGACGAAATATCTAAATCATATTTGATTCGTGACTATGCAAGCTCATTCGTGATGCAATTTTTCGCTCTCATGAGGTAACTCAATCTTGCTGTAACTCAATAAATCTGTTAACAGGAGAGTAATATGATTGATCGACACTCGTCGACATGTACATAGTGTAGATATTTTCTTCTTGGTAATCACAGTCTTCTTGACAATTTCCGTAGTTAGCTGTAGAAGTAGTAATTTGTTAGTAGTTAGAAAATTATTTTCTATGTGTTCTGTTCTGAAAATATGTGACACTTTGATATTATCGATTGATAGTGGACGGGATTTCCACATGGATGATATTCTCCCCATTTACTTACGTTTGCAAGCCCAGAAGGCGTTTTATTTTGTTGAATTATTGATTAGATGCTTAAAGTTCAGTATTAATTCTCGCGAAAAGAGATGTGAGATGACGTGAACAGGTATATCCGACGTCTCGGATTAACTTAGAGAAACCCAAGGCAAATTCAACTTTTCATTTTATAATTACAAAATTGTTAAGATAACGACTGTAAATTTTATTTTTTCTATAATTGTTAACTTTTTGAATCTTGGATATTTCTTTGTTATACTCGTTCTTACAATTACTGCATTTTTTCCAGATTGTCGATGAAGGCTTGGCCCAGACCTCATTTTTCTGAACGACAATTTTTAGTTCAACTTTAAATAAATTATTTAATAACTTTAAAGACGATAAAAAAAATTTTAACTATGTAACACTCTGTTAGAATGTTAGGGAAACAACTGCCGTGTACCATCCCATTTGTTTGCACCTAGGTTTGTTACATCAAGAGACATATTAAATTCTATAACGTAGTGATCATAATCATAATCACAGATTTCAGGATGGCCAATATTGCATTTAATTAAATAAAAGTGTCATATTTGTTTTATACCTGGAACGTGCTTATTCGATGAACCCTATGATAATCCTGCCACATTCATTTATTTTATAAGCCTACAGCCACCGAACTGAGCACCCCTGGGGTGTCTCGTGTTCGCAGACTGACTATGTCGGGTACAATATAACGATACACAGTTAAAATTCCCTACCTGGCCTGGAGTGATTTTCAAAATGCGTTTTTTAGTTTGATAGAGCTATCCAAAAACCACAATTTGAAGCTTTTCCGGGCCCGTTACTCCTTCAACTTTCGGCACAGCTGAGGAAATTGCTTACTTTTACGTTTTTAGTAGTATGGAGACCTTCACTTCGTCTGCTAAGAGATATTTTTAACATGAAAGTAAATCCGTATTGATTATAACTGCATTACACTACTTGAATATTATCGATTACGTCGAGCAGTCCAGACCTGAAAAATTGTTCCAAACCCGAGTACGTTCCATGTGCCTTTGCTTTTACGTTTATTGTTGTTTCCCCACAACTTTCTTAACGTGGACATAGCACCTCTTGAAGAGACACTCCTCATATATCTGTTGCTAGAGGCAGGTGTATGTCCTTGTAAATAACATCGGTTTTATGAATTAACATATGCTTCATTGCGAATTTAGGGAATAAAGTATTCATTCATTAATTCATGTAACTAATTTTCTAAAATTTATTTATTTGGGCATGAATTTGACCAGAAGAAGAGATAGAATTATAGGACACATCTTAAGACACCCAGGACTTGTACAGTAGGTTTTTAAGGGAACTGTAGGTAGTAACAACGGTAGGGGTAGAACAAGGTACGAATATGACAAGCAGATTAGAGCAGATGTAAGATGTAGTAGTAATGTAGAAATGAAAATATTAGCACAGTATAGGGTGGCATGGAGGGCTGCATCAAACGAATCTATGGACTGATGACTCAAACAACTAGGTACTTACAGTGATCCCCATAAGGAACTTTCACCCCATCAAAACAGTAATTAAAACTGAGAGGTTTCCGTGATTTCCCATTTTCACACCAGGCAAACGCTGGGGCTGTACCTTAATTAAGGCCATGGTCACTCCCTTCCAACTCCTAGACCTTTCCTTTCCCATCGTTACCATAAGACCTATCTGTGTCGGTGAGACATAAAGCCACTAGCAAAAAAAAGAAAAAAAAAGAAAAAAAGAGCTCGATAGCTGCACGCTTAGGTGCGGCCGGTATCCAGTAATCGGGAGATAGTGGGTTCGAGCCCCACTGTCGGCAGCCCTGAAGATGGTTTTCCGTGGTTTCCCATTTTCACACCAGGCAAATGCCGGGGCTGTACCTTAATTAAGGAAACGGCCGCTTCCTTCCAATTCCTAGGCCTTCCCTACCCCATCGTCGCCATAAGACATATCTGTGTCGGTGCGACGTAAAGCCACTAGCAAAAAAAAAAAAAAAATAAAAAAAAAAGAACATAGAGGAAGTTTCCTATTTGTGAAACTCACAACCTGACTTTTACCACCGTTTATCACACCTTTGTCTACTGTCCATCTTACATTGTCGAGGTAAGTCGAGGATTGTAAAGTTGTGAGAAAACAAATTAAAACTGCGGCAACTGAATTAGGTGGGTGAGGAAAACAGCGAAGCGACAGACGGTCGAGAGTCGCGTACCTCTGATCGGAAACGCTGATTGTGCAGTGCTGCCTAGTCGAAGCCGGTCCGCTTTAGGTCCACGTATTCTTTAAAGTAGTTCTCTTTTTTATGTTGCACAATCCAGTATACAGTATTCACGAATTTAAAGTTACAAACATTTTAATAAATCTGATGCAGATTGATGCATAATCCTAAAACACTTAACGGTGTTCTGTGAACTGGCCGTTTTCAGGCCTCTTTCCAGTAAATTTCAAAGCGCCATGGAAACATTACAAAATTACGTTAGAAATTTTTCTACATTTTCCCGCCGACAATTTTGTATTGGCTGAAGAAGAAACAAAGCATGACCGCTTACTGAAAATTACAATACATGATTTTCCGTATTTAAATGCACTTGTTCACATTTTTATTCTCAGTAATTATCTTAATTCGTTTTAGTTGAAAATAGCTATAGCGCTGAAATCAGCAGTCTTTCCTTAAGGCTTGTAGTATAATTTGTTTTGCAGGTAACATAAGGTGCGTGGGAGAGATCAAACTGCCTCGCGCTTGGAAATTATATGTTTAACTAGCAAATGTACCCGTGCTTCGCTACGGTATTATACATTGTATACGGATTTCTCTGTAAATTACTGTAAAGGCAGTGAGTGATATTATATTAAATTGCATGTCTCTTAGCGCTATCCGAGGAACAAAATGGGGAACACACCATACGATGTTTCCGATGTAAGGTAGGCACTGGTAAACTTTTGTTGATAATGGCAGGCCACATTTCCTACTGCCAATCACAATCGAGTTCCGGAGTTACTTCTATAACGGCAGGCTCACTTGGTAACTGTCATTCACAGTAGAGATGGGTAGTTTTCATTATAAAGACAGGTCCTTTTTCCTAATACCAGTCACAATCGAGCTGGAGAGATTTGGCTATAATCTAGAAATGCAGCGCTGTCTGTATGAACAATTGAGACACAAAAATAAGTCATAGGACCAAAGTTGTAGATCTCTCCAAACTGAACGGTGATTGTGCTATCTGTTTTGTAATACGGCATACCATTTAGACACCAACTTCCCCGAAACGAAGGTCTGCACCGTCATTAAAATATATCCATATTTTGATATTTTTGGGGGCCAAAAGTTATTTACTTGAAGAACTTGGAACTTTTCCTCAAAGAAAAGAGTGTGCAGATTTCGGGATTAGCAGTCGCATACATACGAAGTAATTACGAAACAAATTATTACAGTTAAGGGAGTGGAAATCAACAGAAATTAGGATTAAGACTGAGGACAGCCGTATAGGACAAATATGCAAATAGCAAGGGGATGTATTGGAAAATAAAATGTCCCTCAATGAATTGTGATGGTATGAGTTACAAATGTAAGAAACCGGTAACAGAGGAGAAATTTACGCGCAGAGATTCATAGGTAACAGATAAGAAGATGACTTATGGTGTTATTACTTAAGACTAAAGAGGAAAGGCAGAGGCAAGAAATTACAGCGGTAAACGGAAGTAGAATAGAAAAGCAGCAAAAATTATAGCAAATGCCAGAAAACATCTTACGATGTCAAATAATGGGCTACACTCCGCGGTACTGTTCAAATATTAACAGCACCGAGCTCGATACTGAAGTCGCTTAAGGGCGACCAGTATCCAGTAATCGGGAGATAGTGGGATCGAGTCCCACTGTCAGCAGCCCTGAAGATGGTTTTCCGTGGTTTCCCATTTTCACACCAGGCAAATGCCGGTGCTGTACCTTAATTAAGGCCACGGCCAATTCCTTCCACTTCCTAGGCCTTTCCTATCCCATCGTCCCCATAAGACCTATCTGTGTCGTTGCGACGTAAATAAATAGCAAAAAATAATATATTAACAGCGCCATTAGTGCTATTCGAGGATGATTGTAACCTCCAACAGTATTCTGCCAATATCCCGCAGAATGGCAGCTTGATGTCTCTCTCAATTTCTACCCAAGGAACAACCACGAGTTTACAGGAACGATGACTGAAATAGCAAAACGTTACTTCCCTGCTGGTAAGCAGTCAGAGACGCTGCCATATTAACCTGTAGGTTCGTTGTCGGTCTGTCGGTCACTCAATGCAGAGCATGAGATCCACAGAAAATAGTAATTTTCTCAGTCATTTGAAGAGTAAGCTAAATTACGAACATAACAAAATTTGTTTATAATGAAGGGTCGTTTCACATATAGTCCATGGATTTTACAGAAGATCAATAGTATAAGAAAAGTAACAAGTATAAGCAAACTGTTCTGGTCTTCCTATAAAACCCCGGTGTTTTCAGAAATTTGTAAATCATATGCATATTAAAACCTTCCCCGGGATGATTATACTTGTACCGGGAGGTACACCTCTACGCCGTCCATTTAAATATTGCGCCAATTAGAACTCCTCTACAGGAGAAACACGGAACATGGAACTAGACCTACTTAAACTTTTCCTCAGAAAATGTCACTACCGGAATTTTGTGATTATGAAGTTGCCAGTACTGTGTGAATTTCAACTTGTTTTGTTTTCCATTGATCTAGAAGTGTGGACATTCTCTCATAGATGTCACTGCTAAAAAACTATGATCATGCACGCTGGTGCTGAGTGAAAGAACCTTTCAGAAGAAATTTTGTATTCATGAGTTTTTCCTTTACTAAATTTCGTTCATTCATTTTTGGGTTGGCAATATTTATCATTTCTTTCCGCCTGTTTTTAATTTAACCAATCAAGAATTTCTGTAATTTATTTTCAACCAATCCCATATTTCTTCTTCGATTTTGAGTGTAACTTTTGATTTTAACCAATAAACGCTGTGGGTATGTCTTGATTATTCATGAAAGGACTCGAACTTCCCCCAAGGGTTTATAAACTGCGGATTTTCACGTTTCTTGGCCATTTTGATCAACATCTAACTAAGTGTGTGTATGTGAAGCAGGAGGCGGGAGGTGCCTCTTTCATCAGGCAGCAGTTCTTCAGCAAGGTAATGGCCGTTTAACATCTTTATTTCTTGTTAGCTCCGCAGTTTAACCCGAGGGATAGGTCCGAAACTTAAATATGTAACCTACTTCTCTAAAATGTAAGTTCTACCGGCTAATGTAGAAATTTCATAAAATCTGTAACCGTAATTCGGGGATAGAGAGTGATTTACCCTCTCGACATTCCCTTCATATTGGTTTGAGGTGACTACGTTTTGGTAATTGGTTTTCTTCCTTTCCTTAATGTCTTAAATTATTCTTATACGAGTCACCTCCATAGTTTGGGAATAGCCCCTGTCTCATCGGCCTAGTGCCTTTTAGGTTTTAAGAATGCATATTTAGGAATGCAAGTACACTCTTCCATTCAATTTGGGGTTTCGGGCCATTTACTTAACCTGTTCTTTTTCTGCTAAGGCCCAGTAGGTTGGGTACAAGATACCCCCGTTTCATTTTTGCAAGTTGTGCCTTGATGGCAAGTATTGTAAAGTCTGATATTGCCTTGAATAGGCTTGAAAAACTGAGAGCGTGTCAGCTCTTTTCAAGTATGGTAACTGTGCCTCTGGGAGGCTTGATATTTGAAGTTGGGAGCAAGTGCTCCATGGACTAGGGGTTTTCGGCCCTTGTGTAAAATAGTAATCTTTCGTAAGGTCGAGCTAAGAGCTCAGGAAATGTAAAGCGAGGGGCTGGAAGCCCGGATTACTAAACTGTCACTAAATTTTGGATGTAATTACCTTGTATAAGCCTTGTCATGGTACCTGATATGTTATTGTTATCTCACCTAGTGAAAGGTTGTTAAAGTTTTGTTGTTGTTGAGTGTTGAAATTCAAAAAAATATAACCTTTGTTAAAGTTTTAACTTTGATTTTGTAGTTAGACTCATTCACCCCGGTACCTTCTTTCACCTCTGCTGATCCACGGGTAACCCCGTAACAATACTCTAAATATGAAGATTAGTCAAGATCTATCTAGCCGTTTCGCCGTGATGGTGGAACAAACCAGCAGGCACGAAATATAGAAACTACTGATACAGTCTTGAGTTGACCTAAAACGGGTAAATATCTGAAACATTGGCAAAACAAACAAAATTACAGAGAGCGGACCCCCTACAACTTTATTTATACAGATTAGACATTATCTTCTCCAGTTACTACATAACTTTGGCAACTTCTTTAGTTGCATGGTCATTGTAGAGGCCATCTTCTCAGAGAGCTCAGGGATTCGATTCCCGGCTGGTTCGGGGATTTTGAATATGTGCCATTAATCCGTATGACTTGGGAACTGGGTATTTTCATTTGTCTCAATACACAGCTTTGCCTGCAAACGATGCATTACACTGATAACCATCACAGAAAGATGCAATGATGTTTACATCTCTTGACTTAAGTTTGGATTCAGGAAGGGCATCCGGTCGTAGAACAGGAACGAATCCACACATACGCTGACCCCAAGAAATTAGAGAAAAGGAATAACAAGGTTTAGGAAAAGAAGCGTTACAGATAAGGTCACTCACGTGGATTTTGATTGAATTTTACGGTCAAATGCACATCTTGCCGCTAATATTGTAAAGAGAGATACATTCAAAATGATGTGTTATTGTGATGATTGGTAGAGCGGTATGTTATGTTCTGTGTGAATGTATTTTTTATTTCTTTCTTGGTCAGTTTACCGACCAGTGGTGGTTCTTCGTTCGGGCTCAGCGAGGGATCCCACAGTGTCCTGGAGCGTGAGATATTTGGTCTAGGATACAACTGGGGAGGAGGACCAAAACCTCGCCTACGTGGCCTCACCTGCTTTGCTTAATAGAGGCCTTGTGGGGACGGGAATATTGGAAGGGATAGACAAGGAGGAGGGAAGTAAGCATCCGTGACCTCAAGTTAGATATCATCCCGGTATTTGCCTGGAAGAGAAGTGGGAAAGCACAGAAAATCACATAGAGGAAGGCTGAGGTGGGATTCGAAGCTCCCTCTATTCAGTTTACCTCGCGATTATAAGTGGATCATGCTCCAGTCCTCGTAATGCTTTTCTTAGCAGAGCCTGGAATGTAACCCAAACCTCCGGGGGTTGGCAGCTAATCACACTAACCACTACACCACAGAAGCGGACATATAAAATAATTTCATATGGATATTGCTAACTTGGAACAGACATTTCAATGTAGATCCCTGACTAGAGGTCCCGGTATCAGTCATCGACAGGAAAGTTCGTACAAACATGGTCGAGAATAAGTATTGAGTGTAGGCTATGAGGTGAAGGAATGTTGAGGGTTGCGAAATGACCTAGTCTCCGAGACATTAGAATTAACCGTTAACAAGTAAAATGATCGACCCGGCTGGGAATGGATTCCGGGATCCCGGAGACTGAAGGCTAAGGGGCTGACCACTCACCCATGAGTGTGTGAGAATACAAAAATTTCTACTGAGACAAAAAGAAATACTCATTTCCCTAGCCAGAAGAATTAGGCCGGAAATCAAACCCAGGAACATCTGAATCTATGGCCTCTATGGAAACAAGGTGTTGGACAGCGTAAAAGTTACTGGACTACGGCAGACCAAATTCTGAAGTTCTTCCCCCAAGCTTCGGTTTCAAATTTAGACTTCCCGCGAACGGACTGAATTCTACTCGTCGCCTGTGCTGTGACCGAACTTCCAAGTACCTTTCGTGATGTAAACTCTGACAAAAGCGCTCGTTTCGTAACACCCGGTAGTGTCATGGTTTGATGAGCAACCTGTCACGTGGACTACGTCTGAGAAGCTCCTTTCTTATTCTAGAACGTAACTGTGTGACCACCTTGGTAGTGGCGATTAATATTTTGACTTAATATTAGAACTTTTGTGTGAGGAAATCATATGCCCACATTCAAGCTTATAGCTCCGGGACTTGAGGTACTGTCTGATTGTAACTGGGAGGTATGAAACAGAAATGAAACTTGATGGCCATGAGGTCAATATTCAGGACATTCAAAGGGTGACACTTTGAGGCAAGTAATTCTCTTTGCGATTAATGTACTCCAAAATTATAAAATATATGAAGGTGGTGAAGATGTCTTATGATATAACATTTGACGCCTTATATTCACATTATAAAATAGTCCGAACTTCGTACTCGTATACTTTATTCCGCTTCATGAAAAAGCATAAGATCACGGATTTTTGGGGCTTAGATCACGAGGGAGCGAGTACATATTCTTGATTGTCCCCTTTTAGTAGCCTCTTACGCCATGCAGAGTGTACAGGATAAAAATGGGGAGGAAGACCAGAAGCTCGTCTAGGTGGCCTCACCTGCTTTGCTGTACAGAGGCCTTTTGGGGGACGAGAATATTGGAAGGGATAGACAAGGAAGAGGGAAGGAAGCAGCCGTGGCCTGAAGTTAGGTATCGTACCGGCATTTGCCTGGAAGAGAAGTGGGAAAACACGGAAAATCTCCAACAGAGAAGATAAAGAGTTCCGAAAAATCGAATGAAATGTGAGTGTATCCACAAAAGAATTATTATTATTATTATTATTATTATTATTATTATTATTATTATTATTATTATTATTATTATTATTATTATTATTATTATTTTGCCTCTGTGGTGTAATGGTTAGTGTGATTAGCTGAGGCCCGGGTTCGGTTCCCGGCTCTGCCTCGAAATTGAAAAGTGGTACGAGGGCTGGAACGGGGTCCACTCAGCCTCGGGAGGTCAATCTCAGGCACCCTCGAAGTGGTTTTCCGTGGTTTCCCACTTCTCATCCAGGTAAATGCCGGGATGGTACCTAACTTGCGGTCACGGCCTTTTCCTTCCCCTTCCTTGTCTATCCCTTCCGATCTTCCCATGCCCCCACAAGACCCCTGTTCAATTTAGCAGGTGAGGCCGCCTGGGCGAGGTACTAGTCATCCTCCCCAGTTGTATCCTCCGACCCAAAGTCTCAAGCTCGTTGACACTACCCTTGAGGAGGTAGAGGTGGGATCCCTCTCTGAGTCCGAGGGGTAAACCAACCGCGGACTGAAAATGGTTTATGGAAGGAAGGTTATTATTATTATTATTATTATTATTATTATTATTATTATTATTATTATTATTATTATTATTATTATTATTAGCCGCTCCTGTGGTGTTGAAGTAGGCCCCGCGGTGTAGGGATAGCGTATCTGCATCTTACCTCTACGGCCCGAGTTAGATTCCTGGCCAAGTCAGGGATTTTTTCCTGGATCTGAGGGCTCGTGCGAGTCCACTCAGCCTACGTAGTTCAGGAGGTATCTGACAGTGAGTTAGCGGCCGCGGTCTACAACACAAGTATATCGGCCGAGAGGATTCGTCCTGCTGAACACACGACACCTTCATGCCTGCGGTCTGAGCCACGATCGTTTGATAGGCCATGGCCCTTCGGCACTGTTGCGCCATGGGGTTTGGGGTTTGCAATCGTGTAGAGGTAGCGTTCCTATCCCTTATTTCAAGGCTCTGATTTCATTTTCCGACCTGTTCCACAAATTTTATTCTGGACTGAGGAGTAGAACGAGGCTCACGAGATTCGAGATTTTCTCAAGCTCTTAGTTACAAGAAGAAAGCGCATAGTGAGAAGATGACGCTACTGACCTAGCACACGAACACGAACACGAACACTAGTTTCCATAGTTACAAAGATGTAGGAAAATTGACGATGCTAATTTCAGACGGACCCCCAGTCCAAAAATATTTCTTTCTTTTGGTTTCCTTAGTTTTACAGCCTGATATACTGAACCCATAATTCTACGGTGAGAAAATTTTTTATTTTTCTCAAATATTTATTTGGTATTCAGAAACTACTGTATGTTTGAGGGCAGCCATTTTTGCGCTCCCAAGAGCCCGATGTTGCGTGGGAAGGTTCCCGCAAGGCGAGCTCGTGGATTGCCGGGACACCTCGGTGGAACTCGAGTGCCCGACAATTTTCTAAATTAATGAATTCTGCACAACGAGGGATTTTGATAAGATAGTAAAGGAAGAAATATATAAGCAAAATTATTCATACACCCTCTGTGAAGGTAGTGACACCAGGGACAATTTAGATGCAGTTAAGCCCAAGTGTGCGTTAGCGTGAGAACAGCGAGCTAGTTACACGTGCCAAGGTCGTGGGCAGAAGGAAAACGCGCGAAACGCACGGGCAGAAATAATTTATTTCTCCTGTTGTGAGTGCAGAAAAATTATAAAATTAACATCGAACATAAGTGCAAGTCTGTCCGGAGTTCTGGGACAAGTCTTATCAAAATTGGTCTATTAGAAGCAAATTTGGCAGATTACACCACCGAGACTCATAGAGGGGATAGCGTCCTTCCGGAAATTATAAAAGAAACCCCCCACCGTAGATTTTTCAGTGTCGATCTGGAACTTGAAGCCGCGGGAGCTCGTGCCCGTCGTCATTAGAATTTCGCGCCAGATTGACCGACAATAATCAAATACATGTTCGTGGCTAAAGTCCATATATTTAGTAAGAAGAAAAGTGAATTGGAGAAGCTGTGAACGTTTGCAGACGAACTGGGAAGGTGTAGGCTGGTTGAAAAATACACAGCAGATTTTATTTTTATCATTTCCTGTACTCTTGTAAGTGAAGAAGGTCTGGGGGAAGCGATTCAAAATAGTTCGACTCCCTTATCGGCCGAACACCTGTTCTTGTTGAAACAACGGGGAGAGAAACTACTCTGGGAGACGCATCAGACAGTTATAGCCGACTGCAGAACGAGGGAAGTTCGTGGTGCAAGTTACAAAGAAAGTGCATTATTTATGGTAATTTTTAATCTCGTGTGTGTGTGAAGGGTAGTGTTTGGATGAGTGAGTTTTTAAATATGAAAATGTTATCTGTGAAAATGAGGGGCTAAGTGCGAGGTTGCTGGAGATGATGTAATCAGAATGCTGAGAATGTCACCATTGTGCAGGTCTGTCTATTTTATATTATGTTGTAGTTAGTTTAGTTAGTTACTGTCTGTCCTAACCAAATTTCCAGATGATTGTCGGGTGATATGCGTAATTATCAGGCGAAAGGCGTTGTAAATTTTGGTCAGCGTGTGAAATTTTCAGTGTGTAAATTTCATGTCTAGAACGGTAAAATGCGACGCTTAAAATTTTGTGTTGAGATGAGATATCATTCAAAGTACGGATTTGTGAACGTTATAAGTGTAAATTTGTCGTGGCGAATATTGTAATCTCAGGTGTCAGTTGCATTCAGAAATGCTGGTTAATAATAATAATAATAATAATAATAATAATAATAATAATAATAATAATAATAATAATAATAATGTCTACCGCGGGATAAGGAAATTCTTCTATGTCAAATTTCATTTAACCAGTTATTTTTACAAGGATCGTAGGCATATTTAGATAATGTCAATAAAATTTGTTAGAGTCACAGTCATTAATGGGAAGAAAATTTTGAGACATCGTGTATACTTGAATTGCGAAAGGTCGATGTGTGCTCTTGGATTTTTGAGGTTCGAAAGTTGTAATTATAGTAAAGTCAGAGATGTGCTTAAAAATGGTTGTCGTTTCCACCAGGGGATCGAAGTATGAAAAGGGGTCTTGAAGGAAAAGGGATTGAAAGCGATGAATTTATATGTACGTGAAGATGAGAGAGAAGCGTTACCGCTGGAATCAAGCGATGAGAAATAGTGTTGAGACATTTTTGTAGAGGAAGTATTTAGGAACAGGCTGTGTTGAAACAGGCTGTATTGTTTTCCGCAATCAATCCGAACTTGAGACGACTATGATGTGAAGCATTGTAAATTTATAGAACGATTCCAAGTGAAAACGACTCTAGTAAAATGTAAAGGTCTTGGTAGTAAACATCCAGTGATTTTTGTTAAGATAAGGTACGGCCTCACGGATTGAAGAGCACTTTGGACACACGGTCGGGTTATATTTAATTTGTTCATTGGAGAGGTCATGGATAAGATGGTTGGAATTGATGATAGGCGATCTGAGAATTTCGAATGTGATGGTGATGATTATTATTTGGAAGGCATCCACTAAAAGGGAAACGTGTGTTGGGAATTTTCATTGGCAGCCCTGACACTTCAGTGCACAGGCTGAGATTGTGTTCGAGGTGGAGAATCGTTCGTCACGTCTATTTATTTTTGAGTTCACATATTATGATGAGGTAGACACTTGTCGTATTTTTCGAGAGGTAGGTACTTACTGTGTTTCGACTTGCATTCTTTTGATAATAGAGACGTGGTTCCGTCGTGCGTATTTTTTTGTCTGACCAGATTCAGTGTTACTGTTGGAGGTTTGTTGGAAATTGCGGTTCGCCTGATATGTTAAGGGAGACGTAGTACGACCCACTTTGACGCCCGACGATAGATTTAGGACGTCACGTGTTTATTCTTGGAGTCACTGATGATGAGACGTCCTAGGTCACGCCCGACGATAGGATTTGGAAGGCATCATGTATATACTGATTAGGTTTAGGGTGTACAGATTTCAAGTGAGCCCGACGATAGGTCTGGGATGGTAGCTGTATACACTCAAGTCTCGGTTAAGATGTGTTTCTTTTGTTTCTTTTGTGAAGTGGCCTGGGGGAAGGTAGCAGTTACAGTACGATATGATTTATTGTAGAGGGTCTATGCGAAGCTCTCATTGAGATAACGGGACTGGTGTTGATAAATGAGGGCTGTCCAAGTATGGGACACCGACCCGATCTAGATTAAATATTTTTACTGTGTTTCTTCGTGCGTGTTAAGCTGTAGGACTTTGAGATGTTAATTTATTTTTACGAACTTCATTGTTTTTCGTTTGATAGTGTGCATATTGACACTTAGTGTTTTTAGAATGAGACTTGAGTTGCGAATGCGGTTTCGATTCGTCAGCCAGTAATTTATATTATTTTTCATCTTGTCGTATTTTCATTCGTATTCATAGTTAGAATAAGTAAGTAATCACTTTACAAGTAGTGTGTTGGGACAGACAGTAAATAGAGAGATCTGTACTGGTAGCATTGTTGTCAAGGGAAAGAATTCCTTAAATTTGTAGTAAATTTTAGCGTGGACTGGTAAATTTATTAAGCATAACAAACCCATTTCTAACCTGAAAATCGGTTCAATAATAATATTTTCAAGTGACTTTTCACTTTTTGATTAACTTCAGTGTTTGGCATTTCTTCTAAATGCATGATTAGTAAGTGTTTCCTGCATTTCGCAGTTTTGTTCCTTTAGAACGACTTAACGTAAGATCCTCCCGGATCATGTTGTTGTAGGTGGATTATGAACCCATAATTCTACGGTGAGAAAATTTTTTATTTTTCTCAAATATTTATTTGGTATTCAGAAACTACTGTATGTTTGAGGGCAGCCATTTTTGCGCTCCCAAGAGCCCGATGTTGCGTGGGAAGGTTCCCGCAAGGCGAGCTCGTGGATTGCCGGGACACCTCGGTGGAACTCGAGTGCCCGACAATTTTCTAAATTAATGAATTCTGCACAACGAGGGATTTTGATAAGATAGTAAAGGAAGAAATATATAAGCAAAATTATTCATACACCCTCTGTGAAGGTAGTGACACCAGGGACAATTTAGATGCAGTTAAGCCCAAGTGTGCGTTAGCGTGAGAACAGCGAGCTAGTTACACGTGCCAAGGTCGTGGGCAGAAGGAAAACGCGCGAAACGCACGGGCAGAAATAATTTATTTCTCCTGTTGTGAGTGCAGAAAAATTATAAAATTAACATCGAACATAAGTGCAAGTCTGTCCGGAGTTCTGGGACAAGTCTTATCAAAATTGGTCTATTAGAAGCAAATTTGGCAGATTACACCACCGAGACTCATAGAGGGGATAGCGTCCTTCCGGAAATTATAAAAGAAACCCCCCACCGTAGATTTTTCAGTGTCGATCTGGAACTTGAAGCCGCGGGAGCTCGTGCCCGTCGTCATTAGAATTTCGCGCCAGATTGACCGACAATAATCAAATACATGTTCGTGGCTAAAGTCCATATATTTAGTAAGAAGAAAAGTGAATTGGAGAAGCTGTGAACGTTTGCAGACGAACTGGGAAGGTGTAGGCTGGTTGAAAAATACACAGCAGATTTTATTTTTATCATTTCCTGTACTCTTGTAAGTGAAGAAGGTCTGGGGGAAGCGATTCAAAATAGTTCGACTCCCTTATCGGCCGAACACCTGTTCTTGTTGAAACAACGGGGAGAGAAACTACTCTGGGAGACGCATCAGACAGTTATAGCCGACTGCAGAACGAGGGAAGTTCGTGGTGCAAGTTACAAAGAAAGTGCATTATTTATGGTAATTTTTAATCTCGTGTGTGTGTGAAGGGTAGTGTTTGGATGAGTGAGTTTTTAAATATGAAAATGTTATCTGTGAAAATGAGGGGCTAAGTGCGAGGTTGCTGGAGATGATGTAATCAGAATGCTGAGAATGTCACCATTGTGCAGGTCTGTCTATTTTATATTATGTTGTAGTTAGTTTAGTTAGTTACTGTCTGTCCTAACCAAATTTCCAGATGATTGTCGGGTGATATGCGTAATTATCAGGCGAAAGGCGTTGTAAATTTTGGTCAGCGTGTGAAATTTTCAGTGTGTAAATTTCATGTCTAGAACGGTAAAATGCGACGCTTAAAATTTTGTGTTGAGATGAGATATCATTCAAAGTACGGATTTGTGAACGTTATAAGTGTAAATTTGTCGTGGCGAATATTGTAATCTCAGGTGTCAGTTGCATTCAGAAATGCTGGTTAATAATAATAATAATAATAATAATAATAATAATAATAATAATAATAATAATGTCTACCGCGGGATAAGGAAATTCTTCTATGTCAAATTTCATTTAACCAGTTATTTTTACAAGGATCGTAGGCATATTTAGATAATGTCAATAAAATTTGTTAGAGTCACAGTCATTAATGGGAAGAAAATTTTGAGACATCGTGTATACTTGAATTGCGAAAGGTCGATGTGTGCTCTTGGATTTTTGAGGTTCGAAAGTTGTAATTATAGTAAAGTCAGAGATGTGCTTAAAAATGGTTGTCGTTTCCACCAGGGGATCGAAGTATGAAAAGGGGTCTTGAAGGAAAAGGGATTGAAAGCGATGAATTTATATGTACGTGAAGATGAGAGAGAAGCGTTACCGCTGGAATCAAGCGATGAGAAATAGTGTTGAGACATTTTTGTAGAGGAAGTATTTAGGAACAGGCTGTGTTGAAACAGGCTGTATTGTTTTCCGCAATCAATCCGAACTTGAGACGACTGTGATGTGAAGCATTGTAAATTTATAGAACGATTCCAAGTGAAAACGACTCTAGTAAAATGTAAAGGTCTTGGTAGTAAACATCCAGTGATTTTTGTTAAGATAAGGTACGGCCTCACGGATTGAAGAGCACTTTGGACACACGGTCGGGTTATATTTAATTTGTTCATTGGAGAGGTCATGGATAAGATGGTTGGAATTGATGATAGGCGATCTGAGAATTTCGAATGTGATGGTGATGATTATTATTTGGAAGGCATCCACTAAAAGGGAAACGTGTGTTGGGAATTTTCATTGGCAGCCCTGACACTTCAGTGCACAGGCTGAGATTGTGTTCGAGGTGGAGAATCGTTCGTCACGTCTATTTATTTTTGAGTTCACATATTATGATGAGGTAGACACTTGTCGTATTTTTCGAGAGGTAGGTACTTACTGTGTTTCGACTTGCATTCTTTTGATAATAGAGACGTGGTTCCGTCGTGCGTATTTTTTTGTCTGACCAGATTCAGTGTTACTGTTGGAGGTTTGTTGGAAATTGCGGTTCGCCTGATATGTTAAGGGAGACGTAGTACGACCCACTTTGACGCCCGACGATAGATTTAGGACGTCACGTGTTTATTCTTGGAGTCACTGATGATGAGACGTCCTAGGTCACGCCCGACGATAGGATTTGGAAGGCATCATGTATATACTGATTAGGTTTAGGGTGTACAGATTTCAAGTGAGCCCGACGATAGGTCTGGGATGGTAGCTGTATACACTCAAGTCTCGGTTAAGATGTGTTTCTTTTGTTTCTTTTGTGAAGTGGCCTGGGGGAAGGTAGCAGTTACAGTACGATATGATTTATTGTAGAGGGTCTATGCGAAGCTCTCATTGAGATAACGGGACTGGTGTTGATAAATGAGGGCTGTCCAAGTATGGGACACCGACCCGATCTAGATTAAATATTTTTACTGTGTTTCTTCGTGCGTGTTAAGCTGTAGGACTTTGAGATGTTAATTTATTTTTACGAACTTCATTGTTTTTCGTTTGATAGTGTGCATATTGACACTTAGTGTTTTTAGAATGAGACTTGAGTTGCGAATGCGGTTTCGATTCGTCAGCCAGTAATTTATATTATTTTTCATCTTGTCGTATTTTCATTCGTATTCATAGTTAGAATAAGTAAGTAATCACTTTACAAGTAGTGTGTTGGGACAGACAGTAAATAGAGAGATCTGTACTGGTAGCATTGTTGTCAAGGGAAAGAATTCCTTAAATTTGTAGTAAATTTTAGCGTGGACTGGTAAATTTATTAAGCATAACAAACCCATTTCTAACCTGAAAATCGGTTCAATAATAATATTTTCAAGTGACTTTTCACTTTTTGATTAACTTCAGTGTTTGGCATTTCTTCTAAATGCATGATTAGTAAGTGTTTCCTGCATTTCGCAGTTTTGTTCCTTTAGAACGACTTAACGTAAGATCCTCCCGGATCATGTGGTTGTTGGTTCCTTCCGAACAGTTGTTTGGGTGATGCACAGTTAGCATCGGGATTAACGTATCACTTAAGGGTGTCATGAATGACAAATACATGGTGGAATTTTAGGTCAATTGTGAATGATGCTGTTAACTTGTAGTGAACACCATGCTTTCCCATAATATTTCGCAACCTATCCAAAGCAACTGATAGTCAGTTTGGTTCGATTAAGGGTCCATTCGGCGGATGTTTCCGTATCCGTGAAGGGTATTTGACTGGTGGATAACCTTAATTAAGAGAAAATCAGGCGTTCTAATTGTTGAAAGTCAGATTTTCCACGGATCGTGTGGATTAACTCTCAGTTCTCGTTTGGAAATAGGCGCCCGGTTTTCAGGTCTTCCATTTTTCAGTTTTTCAGTTTCGCTGTCCACTAACATATTAGCTTCTCTGAAGCAACTCTTCGACATTGGAAGAAACGAAGTGACGTTATGTAATGTGACTGTGTTTGGAAATTTTCAAAAATCAATAATTAAATTTTTTTGTATTTTTGTGGCAAGAATGCATATTAAATTAACGATGTTATCGTGCTCTTTCAGTTTAATAAAAGTTAGTAAGCACATTTTTGCTCCTCATTTCAAGTAGTTAGGCTTTCTTCTGAACCCCATCGTTTGGTTAAGATCGTGACCGAATTTATCCCCGCAACGACCCAAGATTTAAGAGTTCTAAATTGTTCTACTATAGCAGCCGTGGCCGACCAACGATGGAATGGTAAGTTCAAGGGTTCAATACTGTATGTCGTACTGACACTGATAGGTCATTTAGCGGTCATGGCATAGGAAAGCACTAGGGGTGCGAAGGAAGCGATCGCGGCCTTGATTAAGGTACAGCTCCATTACTTGCCTGGTGTAAAAATGGGAAACCACGGAAACCATCTTCAGGGCTGCCGACCTATTTGTCTCGGTGCGACATAAGGGAAATTGTTAAAAGAGGGAGATTAATTTCGTGGTGTACGTTAATGTGAAAATGACTAAATATTTTTTATGTTGGCAAGCGGTGGAAGTAATGGTGAAGTACAGTTCATTCTCACAATCAAGAAACCTTCCCACTTAGTAGTCAGGGCAGTTCAGATTGTTGGCTCCTATATGATGTTTTCATTAATCGCTCAAATCTTGGTACGAATAAAATGCATGGCCAAACTGTGCTAAGTGGGTTATAGATTCCAGTGTTTTAAAACCGGGAATGACGTTTGCTGTATTTTACGAATGCCTCAGCATTCCTCTCTCAACCTACTACATGTAAGGTGAGCTAGATCTGAGCCATATTGTAGCGGAGTATGTTTTATACTCAGACGTTTTCCATTACGTCACAGATCATTACCTTCAAATACATTAGTTAGAACATAATATACGCATAAGCTCATGTGAACTGTAGCACGTTATTGTCAGATTACATCATATAAATTCGAAACTTACAAGCATACATTTATGTCATAATTACACCTCTTGATAAACTAATGAACTAAAAATATATTACCGCCAGATTCTTCTCCTTCCTAACCTTCTTGATAATTTATTGAGATCGGCACTGGATACACCCTGTTTAATGGTCATATGCACTTTCTGACGCTAACCTTCTGTGATTGTTGGTATTTTAGTGTGTTGTCTGAATTTGGAGAGGTAAGTGTTGGGACAAACACAAACACCCTATCCCAGAGCAGAAAAAATAAACCACACGCGATTAAAATTCCTGCCCCGGCCTGGAATCGAAGCCAGGGCCCTCTGTAACGAACGCCTCAACGCTGAACATTCAGGCAAGGTTTCGGATTGTTGTCAGATTATGACCAATTAAACAGAAGCCTACGAAATCCCAGGCGTCTTGTGCGCTGATGAAGTGTTGGGCCAGAACAGTTTTGCTTTCTAAGCGTATAAGCTTCGTTGTCCTTCAGTCAAGATACTGTAATTTTCTTGACTGGTTTCGGTGGACGAACTTACAACATTCGAAATATGTTTGGACAACCCTGGTTCAAATTGTGTGTAGGCCGGTAGCACACTGGTGTCATTACTTTGTAGTGAACCGAGCGAGTTGGCCGTGTGGTTAAAGGCGCGCAACTGTTAGCTTGCATTCGGGAGATAGTGGGTTCAAACCGCACTGTCGGCAGCTCTGAAGATGGTTTTCTGTGGTTTCCTCTTTTCACACCAGAAAAATGCTGGCCTGTACCTTAATTAAGACCACGGCTGCTTCTTTCGCACTCGTAACCCTTTTCTACACTTTTTTTTTGCTAGGGGCTTTACGTCGCACCGACACAGATAGGTCTTATGGCGACAATGGGATAGGAAAGGCCTAGGAGTTGGAAGGAATCGGCCGTGGCCTTAAATAAGGTACAGCCCCAGCATTTGCCTGGAGTGAAAATGGAAAACCACGGAAAACCATCTTCAGGGCTGCCGATAGTGGGATTCGAACCTACTATCTCCCGGATTGAAGCGCACAGCCACGCGCCTCTACGCGCACGGCCAACTCGCCCGGTTCTTACACTTTTGTCGCCATAAGACCTATCTGCGTTGGTGCGACGTAACACATCGCGAAGAGGCGGTAAACAGCATATGTGGAGAAGAAAAATGCAACAGTGTTTGGAAGGATGTATGAGAATGAGTTGTTAATGTAAGACCAAGATATCGGAAAGGAATATTACTGTTTTCATCACTCACAAGTATTATGCGTTCATTTCTAACTTGAACTTCACTCCTTCCCCGTCTGTTATACCCGACGTTGATAAATAATAATAATTTTACCGGGGTTACACTTTCCCCAGCTAGTTAATATGTGCGCCTTCTACATGGCCGTCTATCTAAACAAACTTGAACTGGTGTACTACAAAATAGTTTGGTATTCAATTGTTAGATGTCTCTGTTATTGGTTTAATTGCTCCCTCTAGGAGGATGAAATCTAATTCTTTCAAAGGAATGCTTAATTTTGCAATTGGCAAACCTTAGGTTTTGAGGATTGTTTTCTTATGTATCAAAGTTGTCAACAATTCAGCTGGTCCCTTCTCAATAGTAATCAGCCTATCAGAAACTTGTAACTTAAAACTGGGGGTGTGTACAGAATCCAGCCTATCAGTAAGGAGTTCTGGAAGCTTCCCCTCAAAAATACTATAAAAGCTGGGAGCTTTAGGTCCGTATTGTCTGAATTGCTCCAGTGTGAGGCGGGTGTATTGACGTGAACCAGGAGGCAGGGGCGCGGGTGGCATTTAGAAGGCCCAACAACTGAAGGTAATGGCAGAATTTTCATAGCTATGTGATAGCTTCTGCAGATAGTTTGAGGGGAAGGATTAAACATCTTTTGTTTATGTAAATTTCTAAATTTGGTTCCTTAAGTGTAGATTTTTGGCAAGTATGATGACTTTATCCTATTCCCTACTGGGAATTATGTAATGTAAGGGAACTCTCTGTCGGTTTCCATCCAGCTTGGCATGGGGTGACTACAGATTTCTAAACCTGTACATTACTTTAATCATAATTGGCTTTAATATTTCTTACTTAGTCACCTCGCTGTAGAATAGGCTTAGCCTCTGTATCATTGGGCCATAAGCCCACTTAGTGTTTTAACTATTTCTATAAGAAGGGCAAGTGTTTCACCTCGTAGCCTTTTGTTTATGGCCAGTCATGTTTAACCTTTCCTTTTTACATTAAGGCCTGTTAGTATGGGCAATCACGCCCCTGCTTTTTCGGTAATTGTTTCTGTTCCCCTTAGGAACAGTAAGTTATAATCCGTTGAGCAATAGATGAGCCCATGTCAGGGCTACTTGGTGTAAATACTTTAAATGAGGACAAGCGATGGATCGTCAGGTGTAACTTAAGTGCGCCATAAGAAATTGATGCCTCTGCGAGGCTGGACTATAGTACCTTTTGGAGCTCAGACTGCTATGTTGCATAAATGATCCGAGCAAAACATGCTCTTTGCAAAATATTGCTCCTGTCAAGAGCAATAACGCGCTTTTCTATGTAAATCAACCAAATTATTAACAATTGTACGTTTTGTTCATGATTTTGGGACTTTGAAATCCCCATTATTGCTAGAGCGAGGAGCTCATTAATAGTATTGTTATTCATTCAGATTCTCTATTAATCAATTTTAAATTAGAAAAAGAAAGAATAAATTTCAAAATTTGTTGTGTTAAGTTCTGTTCCAGTTAATTCCTTGTCCACCCATTCAAGCTTCTCACACCTCTGTGATCCCCGATATTTCCTTATTAATAATACTACTACTACTATTAATAATAGTAGTAATAATAATAATAATAAGAATAATATACTTAGCTCGATAGCTGCAATCGAGTAAGTGCGACCAATATCCAGTATTCGGGAGATAGTGGGTCAGAAACCCACTGTCGGCACCCCTGGAGATGGTTTTTCGTGGTTTTCCATTTTCGCACCAGGCCACGGCCGCTTCCTTCCAACTCCTAGTCCTTTCCCATCCCATTGCCGCCATAAGACCTATCTGTGTCGGTAGGACGTAAAACAACTATTATTATGATGATGATGATGATTATTATTATTATTATTATTATTATTATTATTATTGTTATTATTATTATTATTATTATTATTATTATTATTATTATTATTATTATTATTGTTACAATTTTTCAGGAGTTTCATGTAGTTAAGCGGACTCACTGAATACAACGTTAAGAACTTGTAGCGGACGAACGCATAAGAAAAGTGTCTGTTATCCTGTGTTTTTCTTGTAGTTGTACCTGTAGGTACGTGTCTCGTGACTTCAAATAACGCATTTTCCTATAGGCTATGGAATATCTTGCGAGATAACCATATTCGGTACATCCATTGAACTGAAGATTATATTGCAGGTACTTACCAATATGAAAAAACCAAAGCAGTACAAGTAATAATCCTTCCTTAAAGAATATAATAAAAATAAAATTCCAAATATTTCTCTAATGAAAAATTTACTGTTCAACATACCAGTAGAGTTAAAAGGTAGGCTGTCGTGTGTAGAAACTTTTATTACCGAGGGCATGAAAACCTCTCCACAAAACACCACGTTTAAAGCAAGCTCCCTACAACTATACAAAATAGTTACATAATCTATCATTAGTCACTTCTCATATTCTATCTCTGTAGATGCGTGGTAGTGTGTTCGTTTCGATATCTCAAGACTGTGGGCGAAAATTGTCCTTTCGATTAACCATTTCATAAGATATCGGTTGTAAGAATACCTCTGGTGATATATTTGATGCTTACCCAATAAATATAATTAAAACTCGATCATAGATCACCCATAAGAGATATGTTTCTCAGCAATCTGGAATGTCAAATTGACACGCACACAGCCTAAATGGGTTAAAGGGAACTGTCTGGACACAGTAGCTGAGGACGCGTTACTATTATTATTACTATTATTATTATTATTATTATTATTATTATTATTATTATTATTATTATTAATATTATTTCCCGTTGAGCACGTACCGCATTCATCTTCCCCTCTTCGGCCGACGTGATCCTCAATCCCTTGAGCAGGGGTCTGAATTCAGAAAAATGTAGTAAACTGCTGGAGCAAGATTGGAGTGTACAGAGAATGAGGAGGACAGGTATGTCAAGGAGCGACCGATGAGCTGAAATTTCGTCGTATTGGACAGCACAATGCTCTCTTTGACACAAGGATTTTTACAAAGCACTGCATCCCCAAAAGCGACGTATTTCAACATGCGTCTCCTTAGTGACAGTTTATCTTTCAGGGATGAATTTGAAGTGTACCAGTCCCTAGAATCGAAGGACTTCAAGTATAATTTCACCATTACGCCTGGGACTGAAGCTATACTTCACGCAGTCGCGGCATGAAGTTGCCTACATGCCAGGCGGAGCCTGCCAAAGTTCAGTGATCTTTTGTCTCTACTGATATGGGCAGAAGTGCTACCCACAGCAATTAATTCCACAAAAAGAACAACTTCGCCGTTCTCCATTGAAAACTCACGTTGTCGTCGATTACTTCACTTTCTCTTACCTCTATTCGCCTGATTCGCCTCATCCTTCTTCTCACTTCACATATCCTCCTGCCATTGTTCCCACCCATATTTGCCAGTAATAATTTTCATCACTTTCATATCATTTTCGTCCATTATATGAATATTATCAGTCCGCCCAGTTTTCACTCAAACACAGGCCCATGTACAGATAATTTCACTCGGGAGCTTACTTCTTTCAGGAAAAATACCATAAGTAACTAGAAATAATTTAGTCATTAATTACTTACTCAATAAGTACTTATTTTATATTACAATTTTAAATTGATTAGTACCTAAGACACCCTATTCATGTCTATATAAATAATCTTTTAATAATTTCAGTCAATACGTAATATATAGTCGAGACCAACTGTATAAATAGTGCATTAAAACAGTTAGATGTGAAAGAAGGCCACCCTTAATCTTTCGAGGATTAATACATCATTCAATCAAATCAAATTGATCTCAACTGCAAGTTTACTGGAATAATAATAATAATAATAATAATAATAATAATAATAATAATAATAATAATAATAATAATAATAATAATAATAATAATAACTGTTGTATAAATGTATTTTTCTCCAACGCAAAAAACGCAACGCAACACAACATTTAAGTCGCAGGGACTCAAACTCAAACACTGAGGAGTGGAGTCAGGTCGAGTTAAATGGCCCAGAGCGTTTACACGTCCCTAATAATGTTGTTTTATGGTTCATCCAAAACCAAATCCTAAAGCGCAACAGCCCCGAATGGCCTTGGCCTAACAAGGGACCGCTGCTCAGCTCGAAGCCCTGAAGATTACCAGGTGTATTATGGTCGGCACCACAAAACCTCTCGGCCGTTATTGTTGGCTTTCTAGACCTGGGATGCTATCTCATCGTCAATTGTAATGATGTAGGCTGTATGCACCTCGAACGAGCCTCAGATCCTGTTAAAAATCTCTGCCTGACCAGGAATCGAACCCCGAATCTCCGGGTGACAGGCAGGCAAGTTCCCCCTACAGCACGGGGCTGGGCTGTATGGTTCATTAACACATAGATTAGTTTGATGTAGCTTCCATGCCACTCTATCCTGTGATAATATCTTCAATTCTACGTAACCACTATATCCTACATCTACTCAAATCTGTTTGTCAAAATCATGCTTCGGTCTAATTGTACTGTTATTTCCACCTCCACTTCACTCAGAAACTGTTTCAGCGTGGGTCCTATCGATCTGTCTCTTCTTGTCGTCACACTTTACAATCCTAATAATAATAATAATAATAATAATAATAATAATAATAATAATAATAATAATAATAATAATAATAATGAAAAATCACAAAGTCTTCAGAACGTCAGTAAATAAACACACATTTGTGGTCAAAACTAAGAGTAAAACTGGTACAACGTGGTCAAAAGAACGGAAGAGGCAACACACTGAGTTCATGAAGAGATTTTGGAAGAATGGGAAGGCGAAAGTCGTTAAGCCAATGAACAAGTTCCAACGTGCTATATTAATGGGCATAACGAATCAAGCAACAACAACAACAACAACAAAACAATAATAATAATAATAATAATAATAATAATAATAATAATAATAATAATAATAATAATAATAATAATACAAAACTTTCTTTATTCTCAGTTAAGCTATGAGGATTAATTTTCCCTCTTACTCGCGTCTTCGTCGTTCCACTTGTCACCCCATTGTCGACTTCAGAATGCAAAATTCTTTTTGGTTATCTGTGACGTAATGTTTTTTTCTATGTAACCGTACCGGACTGGGTAAACTCTGACGGTAGAGCGCTAGCCTTCTGAGCTTAAGTTGGCTGGATCGATCGTGGCTCAGTCCGGTGGTATTTGAAGGTGCTCAGATGCCTCAGCCTCGTGTCGGTAAATTTACTGGCACAGTAAAGAAATTAAGCGGGGGCAAGGTTCTGGCATCTCGGCGTCTCCGAAAACCATAAAAACGAATAACATCAATATATTATGCAACCGTACAAATTTTCATTGCCATTACTTCCACAGTACTTGCTCCTGAAAGGATGCTTTCTACTATAACATATCCTTAATATTCTCATGGACCGTGTGCAAAGTCGATAGTGGCTAATAGCGTTGGTTATCGCACCTAAGCACTTGTAGCTTACACCGGCTCTAATTTCGGCAGGTTACTACAGCTTATCCGGGGTACACGATTAGACATGAGAATATGGCTCCTTTGTGTTTCGGAATTTCCTCATCAAGGAACAGATAAGTATAGTTATCTCCTACTAGAACGAAAACGAGGAGTTTCATAAACAGTTTTGAGCTCAAAAACGTACGTTTCTTCTGAACACGGCTAAATAAAGTTATAATATTACCGCGCATGTACCATAAAATACATTCAGTGCACACTTCATGGCCTGCTGTATTACCTCACTGCCTTCACAACTCTACCATTAACATCCCAACTCACACGTAAAACGTGACTTTAGGTTCTGGTAGTGGAAGTGACATTATTTCGTACTATGACGTAATTGCCTTCTTTCCGTACTCAAAAGAGCACGCAAAACGACACTTTACCGTACCGTTACTAATTTGTGCACTGTTTTCTTAGAAATAGTACGTGATTGGTTGAAATTTGCTTCACAGTAACGTAAACACCTTGTTGAATTGTTTCCCCGAACTCGTCTACACAAAAAAAATTACGTCTCTGCATTCCCAGCTCAACTAATCTGCCGCCATCACAATACTGACTACCGGGCGAGTTGGCCGTGCGGTTAGGGGCACACGGCTGTGAGCTTGCATCCGGGAGATAGTGGGTTTGAATCCCACTGTCGGCAGCCCTGAAGATGATTTCCCGTAGATTCCCATTTTCACACCAGGCAAATGCTTGGGCTATACCTTAATTAAGACCACGGCCGCCTCCTTCCCACTCCTAGCCCTTTCCTATCCGATCGTCGCCATAAGAACTATGTGTGTCGGTGCGACATAAAGCCACTAGCAAAATTTTATCTGACCCGAACATCACAGGTTCGATCCTGCCTCAGTCCGGTGGTATTTGAAGCTGCTCAAATACGTGAGCTTCGTGTCGGCAGACTTACTGGCACGTAAAATAACTCCTGCTGGACTTAAGTTCGGCAGCTCGGCGTCTCCAAAAACCGTAAAATAGTAGTTAGTGGGACGTAAAGCCATTATTATTATTATTATTATTATTATTATTATTATTATTATTATTATTATTATTACCATCGCATATGTCACAGTATATCACAAAATTCGTATTATCTTCATTAATCCAGGACCAGAGAACTATATTTACGATTCTGGTAGCTTAGTGGACTGTTCACAACTTCAAACAGCATTAACATTTATTTTTTATTACAAAAAACATGTACACACCTCCTATATCTTCTTACCCAGGTACGAACAACAAAACAAGGAAACGTCAATGCATGGATAAAAAAATGAAGATCTGCGCTGCGACAAATAAAAATTATTTATAATTAAATTAATTTAATTTATAATAATTCGCGTAATATGAAGTAAAATATTGTACGCACAAGCAATGAAGTGATAAGTTTACGTTAGTCGTTTCAAAATTCAGTCCTCGCCCGGAGAATGACATTTTCCGGTGGCTGCTGCGTAAAGAAATAATTCTGTTCTCCTTCACATACTTTTCCCAGACTGAAGAAGGTCCATGTGGGCCGAAACATGTACCTTTAATTAACATTTATGTATTGAGCAGGTGAACTACTGAAATTTACATATTTTCCTGGTACTACAGCCATTAAGGTTTATTCGGAAGATGAATAGTTGTAATTCCGAGGAAACCGATTAAGACCTTGGCGAAACGTCAAGTGTTGCATCAATTAGTCTCGTTTGTCAAGGCAAAAATATAAGATTTTTATGTCAGATAAGGAGCACTTTAGGAGGTACAATAGAACTTGTTTAATTTGAACCGGAATCTTCTAGAAACTCTTCTAATTTAACGCGAATTCGAACTGGTCCGCCAGTGAACGCGTCACAATATATGATGTGAGTGCACGGGTTGTGTCTCACATACGAATTATGAAATAGGTTTTTAATACTTATTTAAAATTACTTCGCCAATCCTATTCTGCTATAAATTAAGCATTGTCGTCATATTAATACCGCAAAATTAACAAATTTAATCACCAATATATTGTTTGTTAGCACTGAAATTTTAGAGACATATTACACCAGTAGTCTGCCGCAGCAATAGCTTTGAAAAATGAAACTGATGATACAGAAAGCGTGAAAAATGTATCTGAAATTATACTGAAATCTGCGAGACACTTTATTCGCCTTTAAACTTACACTCCCGTTGTGAATACACATATGAAAGTTTTAAATCTTGGCAATTTATAAAATTTGCGCACCGAATTGTGTTGCCAAGACTTGAATGTCACATAAAGCTGGACGTATAATTCTCGGAAATTCTCAATAAGCAGTAAATCTGGAATGTACCCATGAATCATCCCCTGAATCTTAAAAGAGTAAGGAGAGAGAGAGAACGGATATGACTAAAGATGTACCAAACCACGAATAAACAATGGCACAATATAGGAGAGGTCAATATTCCGTAAAATATGACATTAATACAAACAGCGATGCGAAGAGAACAAGAAATTAAAGAAACGACTTTCCTTTTTGCAAAAATCAAATGATCATAACTATGTCTCCTGGTCATGGCCATCCATCAACGACTGCTAATTTCGGTTTCAGTTGGCAACCACCCATAAAACATAGCCTGCACGGTTGCTATGGTGACACTTCCGTCACACATTCAAATTTTTGGATTACCCCAGCCATAAGATATATTTATGTCATAAATAATACCTGGCACAATGCAATGAAAAGCTGTATAGACTAATTGTGTCCATAGCTAAACCTAGGCGTCATCGCTTAATCCATCTGCAATTAATGACGGATATATTATCAAAGTGATGGTGATTATTGTTTTAAGAGGAAGTACAACTAGGCAACTATCCTCAAGTGTTTCTATGCTCCACCGTTCAAGTCTTCAGTAGTCAGCGGAATTTCTCATTTCAGTCAGCATCATCATTATCGTAATTTGTTTTGCCGTTCGGCAGGTCCTATCATGGTAGTGATCCAATGATGATATCCTGGGGAAAATTAATTGAAGTGGTTTTCCGTTGCTTTCCTCAACGTCATTTTAGGCTATTCATCTGCCGGTCTTTCAATCAACTCCATGAGAAGTTCTGGTATTGTGGCTCAGTGAGCTTGTTTTCCCGTTCACCGAAACTCTGAGATTGCTGCATAGATGATTATTCAAGAATACATCCCAAGGTGGCCAAGATTTGAACTTTTTCTTAGTTTCACAAGAGAAGCAGTATGATTATACACTACATTTCTCTACCACGCAGGCAACGTTCTATCATCCTTAAAGATCATTTTATAATATCGCCATCCGAGTTGTAAAACCAGTTGTAACATTTTCAATTTTTGGTTTTATACCAATTAGTGTATTTTAGTATGATCTTCAATGTAAAAGTGCAAATATGATTAAATGTGTAACATTAGGTCCTTTAAGCATAATAAATTTGCTTTAAAATTGAGTATTTTTGTGAAAAACAATGTCACCTGTAGATGCATTGGTTTTACACTGGAAGTTGAAGGAGAATTCATTCGCCTTCATTGCAAGACCACGGTTCCTGCAATTGTCGCGGTATTGCGCAGGCATTGTTTACGATCTTACGAAAACTTCAAACCCTTATTTCTCAACAATGTGATTTTTGCAGATATGGTAGTCTTTTACTGCCACGACGATATTTCATTTTTACTGCTAATTAGGCAAATAAAAAATCGCGCGAGAATATTTTCTCCGCTACAAGGCAATACGTAGAAGCATATGATTTTGGGCTTAGGAGACGGGGGAGTGAATACAGATACTTTGATTGTTCCCTTCCTAGTAGCCTCTTACGACATCCAGGGGTAACACGTAATGGATCATTTGACTCCAGTCACAGGAGAGATAAAGAGTTCTGGTAAATCAAAACAAGAATCAGTGCATCACAAAATAACAACTATGTCATTCTTTTTTACGTCCCACTGACTACTTTGACGGTTTTCAGGTAAACCGAGGTACCGCAACTTCGTTCCACAGGAGTTATTTTACCAATCAGTAAATCTACCGACAGGAGGCTGACGTATTTGAACACCTTCAAACACCACCAGACTGAGGCACGATCGAACCTATCAAGTTGGGCTCAGAAGGCCAGCGCTCTACGATCTGAGCTATTCAGCCCGGCGCATTCACAAAAAATTGAAAGGCTCATGGATTATGCGAAAATGAAAGACATTTTCGACCTCAAAATTATAATACTATTATTATTATTATTATTATTATTATTATTATTATTATTATTATTATTATTATTATTATTATTATTATTAATTTGTTTACCCTCCAGGGATGGGTTTTCCCTCGGACTCTGCGCCTCAAGGGCAGTGTCCTGGAGCGTGAGACTTTGGGTCGGAGGAAACTATTTGGGGAGAATGACAAGTACCTCGCCCAGGCGGCGTCACTTGCTATGCTAACAGGGGCCTTGTTTGGGAATCGAACCCACCTCTACTGATTTGACCTCCCGAGGCTGAGTGGACCCCGTTCCAGCCCTCGTACCACTCTTCAAATTTCGTGGCAAAGCCGGGAATCGAACCCGGGCCTCCGGGGCTGGCAGCTAATCACACTAACCACTGCGCCACACAGGCGGACATTATTATTATTATTATTATTATTATTATTATTATTATTATTATTACCCATCCCTGTCTCTTATTTCAAGGCCCTGTGTTCGTTTTCCGGCCAGTCGAAGGATTTTATTTCTAAACTGAATAATAATAATAATAATAATAATAATAATAATAATAATAATAATAATAATAATAATAACGTTCTTTTGATGGGTTTTTTGGAGACGCCGAGTGGCCGGAATTCAGGAGTTTCTTGACGTGCCGTTAAATCTACCGGCACGAGGCTGACTTGTTCGAGCACCTTCAAATACCACCGGACTGAGCCAGAATCGAACCTGCCAAATTGGGGTCAGAAGCCCAGCGCCTCAACCGTCTGAGCCACTCAGGCCGGCAGACTGATAAGTAGATACGAGATGTTCACAAGCTCTTATTTACGGGAAGAAAGCGCACAGGGAGAAGATAACGCTACTGACCTAGTATGCATGTCCAACTCTTGTCCCGTTTCTCTACTGGGTGAGATGAATCTTCGAAGCGAGTTTTTACGACCGGATGCCCTTTCTGGCGTCAACCTTATCAGATGTAGTGTACGTAGACGAATACTGGTTACATACATGGTCACAATATTGTTGATAAATTGGTAATGGTAATTCTAGATAGGCTTCCCAGACAAGAAAAATATCCGTATTAATACATTTTAAAATTGGGTTGTATAAGAGTATTGAAGAAACGCGAAAAAATTTATAATTATTAACGAATTTGAATTAATAAGAACGCATGAATTAACCAACTATTATTGTAATTATTCACCAAACAGGAACATACAAAAACTAACTGAACACTTTATAACACTGCATGAGGAATGAGGCGTGAATCAGTGTGCGGTACTCACATTGTTGTCGGAGTGGAGTATAGCGCAGCTGATCAGCGAGCGGGTGGCCAGCGTTGTTACTGAATGCGGCGGTCCGACTCACTTCACTTTTACTAGCGCTGCTGGCCTTCCGGACTGCTTGTGGTGGGGTGTCGAGCTTCCATATCGCCACGCTTCACAATTATAGTGTTATTTGTTTACCGTACGTGCACTAGTAAGTAGTCCTTGTGCAGCAGGGGAAAGAGGAATGCATTAGGTGATAACCTGTCAGGCTCTCAACCACTGAATGGGTACCGTAATTCTCTTGCGCAACCGAAAACATTTTGACACAAATATATCTCATTGTTTGTTTGTTTGTTTGTTTATTGAATGCAAATATACAGACTTTTGCCAGTTACAATTTTTTCTCATAAGTTCTAAATACAAAAACAAAACTACAAAGTTTACAAAAAAATATAAATAACAAGCTGGATACAAAAACAAGATTGAGAAAAAATTAATTTTTGTAATACGTAAAAATAACAATAATAGAAAAATGAACACAATGAAAAGAATATAAACAAAAACAAGTAAAAAACAACATAGCATCCTTAATTAATTACCTGGAATAAATGCCCACAAGATTTCAAGAAGTCAGATATTTTACTTTGAAATACATCAACATTCAGAGGATGCAATGTATTATAAAATGACATCATTCTATATAGAGGCAAATTTAAATGTTCATATTAATTTTATATATTATATATTTATATATTTTATATTATATTGGCAAGAAAAACTAGTTTCAAAATTTACCTTTGTGTTTTCTATGTGCGTATAACAGAAGTTGATAAAATAGTTATTATGAAGAAATATCATCAACAGACATTTTCTTCTGGTATCCAGCCTTTCAAACCCAAATTTTTCAGTAATTTTATAACAGGATAATCATTTCGGATATTTTTGTGTTTGTCCGAAATCTATGTTTTTCAAGTTTATCTAGATCCTTTCAATCAAATCCCTGCGTAACTTCGTTGCTGGATTCCAAATAATAGAGGCGTATTCCAAATTTAATAATAATGTTATTTGTTTTACGTCCCACTAACTACTCTTTTACGGTTTTCGGAGACGCCGAGGTGCCGGAATTTAGTCCCGCAGGAGTTCTTTTACGCGCCAGTAAACCTACCGACACGAGGCTGACGTATTTGAGCACCTTCAAATACCACCGGTCTGAGCCAGGATCGAACCTGCCAAGTTGGGGTCAGAAGGCCAGCGCCTCCACACTCTGAGCCACTCAGCCCGGCTGTTCCAAATTTGATCCAACTATTGCAATCGCTGAGAGTCATGTGAAAATATGCATAACGCCATATTACCTAGCAACCGAACAGGCTGTGATGTGAAGTATTGATGGATGGCCATGACATACTCTAGAGAGCTAATTATTTCATTGGTGGTAATTTCATGTGCCGTGAGTCAGTTTCCCCTTTTCGATGTGCTGAATCCTACACTGGTCGATTCCAAATAAAAAACCCTGTCACAACAGCTCCAATGGGCCTTGGCCTACCAAGCGACCACTGCTCTGGCCGAAGGCTCGCAGATTAAGAAATGTTGTGTGATCGATGCGACGAATCCTCTCGGCCGTTATTCTAGACCGGGGCCGCTCACTCACTGCCAGATAGCTCCTAAATCGTAATGCCGTAGGCTGAGAGGACCTAGAGCTAGCCCTCGGTTCCAGGTAAAGGTCCCCGACCTGCACGCTACCTCCACACCCCACTGTCGTCAGCCCTGAAGATGGTTTTCCGTGGTTTCCCATTTTCACACCAAATATTGGGGCTGCACCTTAATTAGCGTCATGGCAAATTCCTTCCGACTCCTGCGCCTTACCTATCCCATCGTCGCGATAAGCCTATCTGTGTCGGTGCGACGTACAGCAATTTGTAAAAAAAAAAAATGGGCCTACTACCTTTACACTGTGGGGCCGATTGCAAATGCCATACAAATGTCTCTTGAAAACGATTTGTTAGATGCCAAAAAAATTAATCATTATCAATTTCAGTTTCATTCTTTGTAAAATATTTATCATTATGTCCGGCTCCATGGACAAATGGTTAGCATGCTGGCTATTTGGTTCGACTCCCGGCTGGATCGTTGATTTGAACCTTCCTTGGTTAATTCCGTAGGCTCGGCGACTGTGTGTGTGTGTTTTCAGACATAGGTAGGACCTCCTCCTCACAGACGAGCAGGTCGTCTATACAGCGTCAACTCGAAGGACCTGCACCAGGCCTCTTCGGGTGCCACACGCAATTATTTACCATCATTTGATTTTCCCACCCCCGGAGGCCCGGGTTTGATTCCCGGCTCTGCCACGAAATTTGAAAAGTGGTATGAGGGCTGGAACGAGGTCCACTCAGCCTAGGGAGGTCATCTGAGTAGATAGGGGTTCGGTTCCCTCCCCAGCCATCCTCGAAGTGGTTTTCCGTAGTTTCCCATTTATATCTCCTCCGGGCAAATGCCGGGATGTAGGCCCCTACCTAATGTAAGGCAAGGGTCGCTTCCTTCCCTCTTCCTTGCCTGTCCCTTCATATCTTCCCACCTCTCCACAAGGCCCCTGTTCAGCATAGCATGTGAGGCCGCCTGGGCGAGGTACTGGTCATCCTTCCCAGTTGTATCCCCGACCCAAACTCTCGCACTCCAGGACACTGCCCTTGAGGCGGTAAAGGTGGGATTCATCGCTGAGTCTGAGGGAAAAACCGACCCTGCAGAGTAAACAGATTAAGAAAGAAAGAAAGAAAGATATTTTTTGTAATGATAAACATTAGTAAATTAGCCAAATAACATTGGACATCCAATAAACGTTCACACAAATATACCTTTTTTCATTATATTACCTTTGAATTGAAACATATATGAAAGAATATAATTAGAATTGAAAAACAAATCGACAAGCGGGACTCGATCCAGCGAGCCAGCTATTACGGAGCGTGAACGCTAACTACTTTCTTTTAGCCACTTTTTTTTATTCTATACTTCAATATTTACATTCACACATTAAATAAATCTGCACTTGCCAGGTATTGGTGAAATAGTTCATTTGTTCATGCACTGTCAGGTATTTAAAAATAAATCACTGATACCTTCGAGGTGTTCATTCAAAACTAAAACGTAAAAACACAAAGACACATTATATATCAAGACAGTTCAAGTAATGGCCATATCTATCTTCTAGCTGTCCACTTTCACTCAGTTTCCATCTCTCTTTCCTTAGGTGGTACAAGAGAGCCGATAGTATGACACCATCAACACTGCCCAAACTGTATGTAATGTAGTGACCTAGTACCAATACAATCGCTTGCTGTTTTATCTGAGGAAAGGCCGTTACAGACAGTCGAATCAGTTTCCTGTCATCGATGTCTCCAAGAGGAAGGTTCATGAGGCGACACACCTTTCGTTTACACCAGCTCCATGTGCGCACGGCATGTGTGCACATTGTCAAGCGATGTATCACGGTGTCCATCTGACCACACACCGTACACCAAGGTGATTGTTCCAGATGTATTTGGTAGCGACGTTGTGCTGTTGGTACCAGATTGTTTAGGAAAAGGAATATTTGGGAACGTGCGTGTGACGAGAGTTTCATACGGCTAAACTTGGCCCACACCGTTTGCCAGTCGGTGTAGAGTGCAGTGGACTCAATCCGCGGAGTGAAGTGCACAGCTCGTCGTAACATAGTGTAGATGGTCTTGGTAGTAGCATTCGTTCCAGACGGGAGTTCACTAACGAATTTTTGGAGTTTCAGTTGGTGATCTCTAAATATTTTCGGGAAGGAACTAGAGTCACAGTTATCTGGGCTCCAAGTATCCTTGTACAGTGCCTTCGAGAAATTGTCCGACTGTAATACTGTAGAAATATCATTTTTAAGAAGGAGAGCTTGGCATTTCGTTCCGTGTGCGATGAGTCCTAATCCACCAAGTTTACATGGGAGATACAGCTGTTCCCGTTGTACTCTAAATAAATAGCCTTGCCAGATGAACCAGCCAATATATTTTGAGAGCTGGCTTTCAAATTTGTTGGGTAGCGGGAACACTTGAGCTAAGTACGAAACCTTTGAGAGAACATAGATGTTTGTCACCACAATCCTTTGAGTTATATTCAAATTCCGTGTACGAAAGTTCATCACCACACCCCTAACATTAGCAATAACAGTAGCCCAGTTGGTTTCTAAAGTACCGATCACAGTCTTTGTCTATTTAATAGCAAGGATCTTCACTTCATCAACAATGTTAAACCAGTCCTTCTGTACGATGTCGGGCCCATCGTTTAAGTTCAGTAAAGTAGTTTTCCTGGGATTGGCTTTTTCCCCTGAACCGGCGCTGTATGTGCTGAGAGCTTGAGAGATATGTTGAAATGTCCTGTTCACCTCTGACTAATTTTGATATGTCATCTGCGTAAACACAGATTGAAAAGGTATGTATATTCACTCTGTAGCCTTGTAACTTTGGTTGAAGTGTCCTAATAAACGGTTCCAGACCCATGACAAAGAGTAACATGGAGAGGGGGCATCCCTGCCTTACTGATCTTTCTATCGGTTTGGGCGTCGAGAGGAATCCGTTAACAAGGATTCGAGATATAGAGTGGCAGTTTATCATTCGAATGTAATCGATCACTGTGTCAGGGAATTGGAACTGCTTTAAAACGATGTAGAGGTAGTGATGGCTTACACGATCAAATGCCTTATCAAGATCTATATTCAGGAGACTGAGGTGGTCACTCGGCTGAGAGTCTGTTTTCAGATGGATATCAGGTAATGTTCTTAGATTGGTCAAAATTGTACGTCCGGGACTACTCGACCACCGCCGTTTCGTGCTCATGATCGCAACGCACCGGTACATATGCGACGCCAAAACTTCTCTTGCGATTTTCTCGAGAACGCCCTTACTGCTTGCACATTATCTTGTCCTAATGGACTACTAAATTTGTACAATGTTTGAAGATACTCCGTGATCACAACACCGTGGCCTCCACTTGTAAGAGTATTGTACCTGTATTCAGGAATTTTATACTGATTTTGAACTGAATTGTTTTCTTTAAAAATACATTTTAGGGAGTGGTACCAAGTCTGCAAAAGAAAATCGGCTACTTGGATAAATGGTAGGAGTGCTGGTCTTTGGTTCACGGGACCCCAGTTTCGTCTCCAGGCCAGGCTGACCACGCTCCTCCGTGTGGCTCGTGGACTGTGTATTTGTTATCGTTTTAATAAACTTCTATTCATCTACTTAAAACACACCATACTCCCAACCACCACAAAAAGACGCAATAGTGAATTCATTCCTCCTATGTGGCTGGCGTCAGGAAGGTCATCAAACAGTAAAATTCATATCAGTAATTGGGAAGAAAGTTAGAAAGAAGGAGTGCATGATCTGAAAAAAGAAAACAAGTAATAAATAAGTATTCTGCCATACATATTGTGCCATTTCACCGTTCTATAGTTGCAGTATTAGGAACAAAAATGGCGTTCCAGCTATTAATGGATCAATATAAAAGCAATTAACAGCGGTACGGGTCGAAAAGATAATAATTTCAACCGGCAATCACCGAAAGAACCATTCGCAGAAGGCGGTGAGAAAGAATGACAGGAGCGGATCATTTAAACTGATTATTGAAAAAAGACTTCCATTAGAACAAAAACTCAACCCAGCACTGCAGCGAAGAAAGGACGGAATCGTGTAAAGAAACGAGTTGCATATCAGATTTTATAATCAATTATTGAAGAAGAAATTAAATCCGCGACAGCCCGCTCAACGTCAGCTGTAGGTTGATATATATACGTGAAATTATAGACCAGCTATAAGGAAACGTCAAGTTTGGTTCAATACTACGTCACAGTTGGGCTCGGAAGCATTATATTTTGCCCGATACTGCACAACGTAGAGAGAGCGGAATTCAACTGGCTATAAAGTGCAATTCTAAAAGCACAGAAAATTTACATCCGTTTAGCAAGCAAGAGAGTTGGCAAATAAGAGTACATTTAGAGCTGTTATAGTCAAATTAGACGGCCCAGAACACATATTTTCTTTTATCATTGGCAGTACGAAACGGTTTACATCATGTCAAAATCAACTAATGCATTGTGTTATTCTGTCCTTGACGTTTTGAAGACCACTATGATGTTCTAAGAGGCTGAGGCAGAGACTACTCCGACTATGGTGGCGTTTCACGAGATTGATGACCCAGGAGGGTGGTAATCAGCTGAGAGGACGAGATGGACCCGATTACCTAAGCCGAACCATGGAGCGAGGCCTACCATTCCCGATGAACAACAGCGAGATGGACGACACTACTCAATAAGCAAAGTCGTTTCGTAAGTAGAAACCTTTATTCTTTTGGCTATATATGATATGCTTTATGACATTGTGCGTGCATAGATAATATTGAAGTGTAATTACAAGGAAGTAGGTATTCATCTGAAGTTACCGTTAATTCCATACATAGGCGTAACATACCAGTGAATGCCGTTCGCAAATTTATCAATATGGTGTTAGAGAAGTGATTGATATTTTTAAATCGTTGTCAGTGAAGTGTTAGAGTATTAAGTGGAGGTTAATATACATGTGTGATGGCTTTAACAGAATACCAAGCGTGGAGATCGTATTTAGGGAATGTTTACGACAAAGTATAGTAGCACAGTTTAATGTTGTGATGTGCTTTTCTTTGATACTATGACGGTAAGGATAATGTTTTTATATGTGTAGGTTATGGCACATATGCCGCGTATTTGATGAAATGAGTGCCTTGAGACGCACTAATATGAATGCTACGTGATATTTGAAGTGATAAATGGTGAATGAAATAATGATATGAGTTCATAGTAGATTATGATGGTGATAGTTATTGTTATTTGGAAAGTTTGGTCATAGTATTCTTCGAGAGATGATAGTATGTGTAAATTGCGCATGCTAAGGTATATATTGAAACGTACTGTTTTCAATTGATGTTTTTATTCCCTGATATACAAAATAGGTTAGGATACGATCTCAAATGCCATCAATATAGAGTTAATTGAGTATGTAGGATCATCAGAGGAGCCTAGAGACCAATAACGTTAATATTTAGGCCTTCACTGACTTATCTACGATCATTTTCATGTATTCTCACATACGGCAACTTAATTTATGGTTTTATGGGAGCAGTTTGACACATCACTGGTAACTTAGTCACACATATATGGATTTTAGATGAAGGTAGAGTCTTCTAATATGTCAATTTTTCCACTTATGGTATTATTTGTTGGAAAGTTAGTTAAATACACTTGGCAATGCTACATTCAGCCAGATACGCACTTTAATTGAATTTCAACCATGAATTAAAATAATAATTGAGTGATTTAGCTACATAAGCCTTATGATGGAATTAATTTGGGATTACTTATGACTTAAAGTGGACTTGCATTTGCTTATATGGAGATCAGTCAACATGAAATATGAAAGATTATGGAAATTTTCAAACTTAAACTAGTGGAAATCCCTAAAGAACAAACATTACTTTCTCACACGATTTTCCTACTGTGCATGGACATGGATGTGAAGTTTTCGGCAAAGTGATATTCATTTCTCTAGTCACATGTGAATTTAAATTCAAATGATAGAATTTTTGGTAATTTTGAGGAGCAATCCAGCTCAATAAGGAAAGATTCCAGACCTTAATTAATTAATTAATTAATTAATTATTGGCTACTTTCACTGCGTTTTCACATACTTAATTGAAACCACAATTTGAAATGTTGTACATAGTAGGGAGTATGATTTTTGTTTTCACTTAAACCAATTGGATGCATCTAATTATTTCAACTATATTGAATAATTTTTCACTTGATTATATATAATTTAATTTTTTCCTTTTCATTTGATTTTACGGATATTACTTAATTACAACATAATATTTTGACAGGCCAGAATGAGCGTATCGATGAATGAGGCCTGATTTCCATTTGTTTGTTATAGGTTATGCAAACCTGTTTTCTTTCAATGCAACATAATTACGGCACATAGAGGTGCTGATTGCGTTATGAAACCATCTACATTATATGAGACAATTTCTAACGATACTCTACGTAATTTTTTAATCATACTTAGACTGATATGCCAATAAAAGCTGAGTAGTGAAAATATAAAAATTCTTTTAATGCCTACTTAGAATAAGAGCTAGATATAAGGTTATAATGACTTTATTTCTGATTGCGATTTCGATAGCAACATGCACGAATTTCTTGAAATGCCGTAACAACCTGGATTTTACGATAAAATTTCTGCAACATGCGAGTATGGTATCCGACTGATAGCGTGTTGGAGACGTCCTTCTGCGTAGGTTGAGATTTACCATAGGCCATCGGCGTACCTTCTCACGCGGAACTCACAACCCAGCAATATTAGATAGATGGAATCGTTATTAAGAGCTAGTCTGGAACTCATGTATCCCCACCTGGACGCGGGAGCGGTGCAATATACTGTACCAGCCGGGCTGAGTGGCTCAGACGGTTGAGGCGCTGACCTTCTGACCCCAACTTGGCAGGTTCGATTCTGGCTCAGTCCGGTGATATTTGAAGGTGATCCAATATGTCAGCCTTGTGTCGGTAGATTTACTGGCACATAAGAGAACTCCTGCGAGACAAAATTGCGGCACCTTGGCGTCTCCGAAAAACCGTAAAAGTAGTTAGTGGGACGTGAAGCAAGTAGTATTATTATTAGTAAATGTAGCAACACAGTTGTGTTATTTAAATGTTAACTGAGCAAACGTTCCCGTTATTTGACGCGAAAAGTGGTAAACCTAATATATTTTATATTGATGCTTTCACAGATCGTAACTGTAGACATGATAATAAGATTTTGGGCTTTTGCCGTGTCAGAAAACAATGTGAAATTCTTTACGTTTCGCGGAGAACTTGGTTCGGTGTCTTCTGAAGAAAATCTCGTCTGTTTAAGAGCAAGACTTTTCCAATAATGTTTTGAATGTAAGAATGTTTACGAGCAAGACTATTCCAATAATGTTTTGAATGTAAGAACGTTTACGAGCAAGACTTTTCAATAATGTTTTGAATGTAAGAATGTTTACGAGCAAGACTTTTCAATAATGTTTTGAATGTAAGAATGTTTACGAGCAAGACTTTTCAATAATGTTTTGAATGTAAGAATGTTTACGAGCAAGACTTTTCAATAATGTTTTGAATGTAAGAATGTTTACGAGCAAGACTTTTCAATAATGTTTTGAATGTAAGAATGTTTACGAGCAAGACTTTTCAATAATGTTTTGAATGTAAGAATGTTTTACGGTTGTTCTGCAGTAAGTGGTATTGTCATTCGTCACCAGATGGCTCACTGTACGCTGGCATTCCAAGTAGGAGCTCAGGACACCATCTAAGCTCTAATATTTCTTTCAGGAACTTAATTTTTGATATAAAAGGCTAAGGAAAGGTATTTATACAATTGGAGGCTCATGTTTGACCTAGCGAACCGTCACTTCATTGTCCTACATAGGAGGCTTGTAGTGTTATCTCTACGACGCACTAGCACCAGCGTATTGGAAAGCTGTAGCAATCCAAATGATGAGCCCACTGCTACACTGGGGCGAAATGCTGGTAATTTCACCATTGAAAACACGTAATGAGCTTGTTAATTGGAGAGATGGCTTGGGGTGACATTTCTAGAAGAATAAGGAAGAACGAAATGTACGAGGGTAGGCTTTCACCACCTAGAAATCTCAACCCTTCCTGGGTAAAAACCGTACAAGTGTCAATAATGTAACAGTACGTTTTCGCGAGTTGTTGAACTCGAGAAACACAATTGCATCCACTCGTATGTTAGACTACACAAGTGTATAACATGCAGTAATACGTTTTCACGAAACAAACTAGGAAATAACCTGTGTAATAATCCTCTTCAGGACCTGCTCAGCTGATGAGTTAAACTGAGCATTTTCCCTACATTGCAGGAGGCCATAGCCCTCAGGGGATTCACAAGGCTAATTATTTATTTATAAGCTTGTGTGGAGTTTCTAAAAGTAGGAAAGATCATAAAATGATGGTCAAATTGGAACTGAAGATGACGAATTGCGTCAAATATTCGTTTATAAGATGAGGAATTAGGATTTTGCATTATTTGTCAAGGAAGATGTTTGATAAATTTCCATCCTTTTCGAAATAATTTAACAAGAGACTAGGTTAAGAACTGATAGGGAATGTGCCACCTAGGCGGCAGGCCTAAATGTAGATCTTACTGGTGCACGCGCAGACTCTTGCCTTTGTGTGTATGCGCAATTAGACTGTACTTTAGGAATCGTCTCTGTTTTATTCTTGCTCAGCATTTATACGCTGGTATCCCAGTTCATGAGACGTACTCACATCAAAAGGAAAGATATAGATAAAGGCTAGTGTATAAACAGCAGACAGATTCAAGGCAGAGGTGGTGTTACACCAATGATCATTCCAGCAGATAGATTCAAGGCGGAGGTGGTGTTACACCAATGATCATCCCAGCAGATAGATTCAAGGCGGAGGTGGTGTTACATCAATGATCATCCCAGCAGATAGATTCAAGGCGGAGGTGGTGTTACATCAATGATCATCCCAGCAGATAGATTCAAGGCGGAGGTGGTGCTACTCTAATGATCATCCCAGCAGATAGATTCAAGGCGGTGGTGGTGTTACACCAATGATCATCCCAGCAGACAGATTCAAGGCGGAGGTGGTGCTACTCCAATGATCATCCCAGCAGACAGATTCAAGGCGGAGGTGGTGTTACACCAATGATCATCCCAGCAGACAGATTCAAGGCGGAGGTGGTGTTACTCCAATGATCATCCCAGCAGACAGATTCAAGGCGGAGGTGGTGTTACACCAATGATCATCCCAGCAGACAGATTCAAGGCGGAGGTGGTGTTACTCCAATGATCATCCCAGCAGATAGATTCAAGGCGGAGGTGGTGTTACATCAATGATCATTCCAGCAGATAGATTCAAGGCGGAGGTGGTGTTACTCCAATGATCATCCCAGCAGATAGATTCAAGGCGGAGGTGGTGTTACACCAATGATCATCCCAGCAGATAGATTCAAGGCGGAGGTGGTGTTACTCCAATGATCATTCCAGCAGATAGATTCAAGGCGGAGGTGGTGTTACTCCAATGATCATCCCAGCAGATAGATTCAAGGCGGAGGTGGTGTTACACCAATGATCATCCCAGCAGATAGATTCAAGGCGGAGGTGGTGTTACTCCAATGATCATCCCAGCAGATAGATTCAAGGCGGAGGTGGTGTTACACCAATGATCATCCCAGCAGATAGATTCAAGGCGGAGGTGGTGTTACACCAATGATCATCCCAGCAGATAGATTCAAGGCGGAGGTGGTGTTACACCAATGATCATCCCAGCAGATAGATTCAAGGTGGAGGTGGTGTTACTCCAATGATCATTCCAGCAGATAGATTCAAGGCGAAGGTGGTGTTACACCAATGATCATCCCAGCAGATAGATTCAAGGTGGAGGTGGTGTTACTCCAATGATCATCCCAGCAGATAGATTCAAGGCGAAGGTGGTGTTATACCAATGATCATCCCAGCAGATAGATTCAAGGCGGAGGTGGTGTTATACCAATGATCATCCCAGCAGATAGATTCAAGGCGGAGGTGGTGTTACTCCAATGATCATCCCAGCAGATAGATTCAAGGCGGAGGTGGTGTTACACCAATGATCATCCCAGCAGATAGATTCAAGGCGGAGGTGGTGTTACACCAATGATCATCCCAGCAGATAGATTCAAGGCGGAGGTGCTGTTACTCCAATGATCATCCCAGCAGATAGATTCAAGGCGGAGGTGGTGTTACACCAATGATCATCCCAGCAGATAGATTCAAGGCGAAGGTGGTGTTATACCAATTATCATCTCTCAGCCCATAACTGTTTCACCTGGTAACCGATATAACTATGAGAGATGTGAAAAAGAATGCACCACGGAGGATAATGCTTTCCGGTGATGGAGTAGACTGGAGAAGGAAGAGCTGAAGACCGAGAATAAGAAAAAAATATCTGGTGGAAGAGGATATCAGATAGACAGGCTGCGGAAGGGTGTGGCGGAGAAGAATCAAGGAAGAAAATTCCGACCCCGTGTATAAATGGGAAAAGGCGAAAAGAAAGAAGAAGATCTACGTCAGATGTAAGGATACTTTAATAAAATCGAGAATTTGAAAAGAAACATTCAGTATTATTTTCTTCAAGTGGATTCAGCTGTGAAGTAATCTACAGATTATTGAACGTTTTAATATTTTACCCAACATAGTGAAACTACCACCAGGCCTAACAGACTGTACTCTTTTTTCATGTTAATTTCATTAAATGTACGAAGACTATTTTTTGAAGTACAAGGGTTGTTCAATTGAAGCATGGGAGAGTGTATTAAACCTGACACTCTGCGTAGCGGACAAAGTTTTGATGATAGTTGAAAGGTTTCTACAGATATTCACCCCAACTGTTCAGGTATCTGTCCTTACGCTGCGTAGGTTTCTCTATACCGTTACAAAATAAGTGTGAACTGCTAAAATGAATGATTTAATCGCTACTTCTAAAATGTTTTCATTCCTCCCCTGAAGGGGGAGGAAGGCCTCTTAGACGATGACGCCGTCTCTCAGGCCAGGAAATTTGTTACGGTGAAAGAGATTTGCGGAGATGGAGAGAGGATTGGTGGCCGTGGCCTAAACTAGGAACTGTCTCGGCAAACGCCTTAGTGCAGGCGATGGAAAACCACGGGAAACCATTCTCAGGACAGATGACGGTGGGGACCAGCCCATCTCCGTCTCCCTAATGCAGAGGCGTGTAGACACGACGAAGCCGAGGCCACCTCTCCTCTGCTCACTTGGTCATTCGGAGTGCAGAGCTGTCGGACCAGCCGAAGCCCACTCAGCAACCACTGACGTCTGATGGCTAATATGTATTTAAATTAAATGATAACGAACATTTAAGTGATTACAAGTATTATTGAAGGTACAGTATGTAATATTTAAATGAGAACAGGGAAGGAAGTAAAATTGTAATTGACTTTGTAGGTTATGTTCCATTGTTCACTTATAGTTTGTGATCAGTGTCAGGTAGGGGAGAACTATGAACTTGCTAGATAGGGTAGGAAGTGAGTTGCTTATTTCAATGTAACCGCATCAGCTGGATGCGTATTAACATACTTTTCATTGCGAATTTATACAATAGAGTGTGATAACGACGCAATACTTGTGTATCCTTTCCTGAATTCATATTAAGAGGAGTCTATAAATTATTCTACCATTTGCCATAACAATATTTTTTGGTTTATCATTTGAGTTGATCTGCCACAATGAGACCAAAGAATACGAAATGAAGAGATGTTGCTTCATAACAAACCTCATTGTTATATGGATGTTTATATGAATACCGAATTTGTGATATAGTTTTATTTTCCACATTTTGGTTCATTTTAGTAATACATATTTGGATGTTCGTTTTCATTTAACTATGGCTGTGAATCTAGCCATCCTACCGCATGCATTGTTTCATTCTGAGTTGTATCGAACCGAGATCTCCATGCTCACCTCTATCCCCAATTCCTTTTAGGGTACAATATAATTATATAATATTCTGAGATTCCGATATGCATTAATGTCGAATGGGATGTCTAATAACCGATTTTCACAGGCGTACTACTGTCTTCAGGTTAGTTACGTCACAATATGAAGACATAACAACCGCTCGCTGCATATTCCTCAGCACTACCAGTCTAATGCACGTTATAAAGCATCGTTTTGGAACGCTCAGTAGTAGGCTAGCATTCGGTATAGTAGCACTACCGTTGGTGTCAACATATCTACAATGGCTAGTGTGTTCAGCAACGACCAGTTCCCAGACATCATTTTAAACTATGGTGCATCTGATCGGAATGCAGCCCAAGGTCGCAGAGGTTCGCGCAGAAGTTTCCAAATAGTCATCTGCCATCTATAGGCCTACACGTATTTCGCTGAACAGAGTTGAAATTAGTAACAGATGGATCGTTCGTGTCTCATACCACATACAAGCAACTTTTTGGTACAGTAGAATATCTGGAGGGGTATAAATAATTGGTGAATTAAACTTCATTTTCTGTATCTTTGGCGTGTTTATACATGCTCCCTCTTAGAGAACGTGTGTAGTAAAGTGACTGATACTTGTTTCACTTCCGAAATAGAGCATCTTATAGCGCTCCTTTGTAAACTAGCAACTAGGCATCCCGTTCATCACTAGTGTATGTGGGACACTTACAAGTAGAAAGCACGGGGCTGGTGGACCACCTGGTGTATACATTTTTAATAATCATATTTACGGGAAGTCCGCCTCTGTGGCGTACTGGTTAGTCTGATTAGCTGCCACCCCCAGAGGCCAGCGTTCGATTCCCGGCTCAGCCACGAAATTTGAAAAGTACTACGAGGGCTGGAACGGGGTCCGCTCAGCCGCGGGAGGTTAACTAAGTAGAGGTGGGTTCGATTCCCACCTCAGCCATCCTGCAAGTGGTATTCCGTGTTTTCCCACTTCTCCCCCAGGCAAATGCCTGGATGGTACCTAACTACATGCCACGGCCGTTTCCTTCCCTCTTCCTTGTCTATCCCTTCCAATCTTCCCATCCCCCTACAAGGCCCCTGTTCAGCATAGCAGGTGAGGCCGCTTGGTGAGGTTTTGGTCATACTCCCCAGTTGTATCCCCGAACAAGAGTCTGAAGCTCCAGGACACTGCCCTTGAGGCAGTAGAGGTTGGATCCCTCTCAGAGTCCGAGGGAAAAAATCGACCCTGGGAGTAATCAGATAGAAAAGAAGAAACAAAGATATTTATGGAAGATCCCCTAAATTTATTCCTCACTAGCTGATGTACCCGTGCTGCAGTAATCCTATCTATCGGGGATGAGAGGAAACAGAAGACAAAAAGCACATCACAACAAACAATGGTCAATGTAATGTTATTGTTGATAACGTTTATGAGCTTTCTATATTGCAGGCCTTCACATTAGTTTTCTTTCGACTCTGTGATATTAGGGCGTCTTACAAAATTATTGATAACATAGACTGTAGTTACTTATTCTCAGACTTTACATACCGATTTTCACTAAATTCTGCTTACCCATTTTCTCGTGACTCGGCGCTGATATGGACTTAGCAACAAAAATCCAAATTCATGAATATCTCTTATTATATGCGGTACGGTAACAATGTATAAGACGTAAGTGATCGGAAATGTAATAACTTCTTACATAACTACTACTAACTTGCGACATAACTAAAGTTATGTTAGTTATGTAGTATTTATCGATACGACCACTAATAACATAAATAACTTATTTGAGAATTACATTTCAGGCCTTCCCCTAAATTACCATTTCACTCAAGGTGAAGAAAATAATTTGTAGCCTAGATTGCAGCAGTTCATCACCCGACATCACATACCGATTTTTATTAAATTCTCTTCAACCGTTTCTATTGATGCGAGTACAGACAGACAGACAGACAGACAGACAGACAGACAGACAGACAGACAGACAGACAGACAGACAGACAGACAGACAGACAGACAGACAGACAGACAGACAGACAGACAGACAGACAGACAGACAGACAGACAGACAGACAGACAGACAGACAGACAGACAGACAGACAGACAGAAATTACGGAAAAGTAAAAAAATGCATTTTCTTGTTACTGTGGTCATGGCCGATACAGAAATATCATTCTATTCAAATTCTGAGCAATGTACAGACAAAACTCTTATTTTATATATATAGACTAGCTGATGTACCCGTGCTTCGCTACGGGATTCTCAGAAAGACTGACTTGGTGGTTTTCCTAACTGAATTCAACATAGGTCATTACAAAAACTTCAGTAGGAATGTAGCGATTGAAAGCAATGTTATCATATAAAATACTCGATCAAATGAAAACCCGCACACTTTCTCACTTTCAACGAACAGTACTACGATGCCGATCTAAGAGTCCAAAGTTCCAGAGCTGGAATAACCACGTCGTAGACTGCCGTGAACACTCCTCTGTCATTATTCCGTTAAATATGCACACTACTCATTCCAATCAGTGCCTCAGAGTAGGGATTGAATAGCTCGAATACTACGATGAACCAGTGTGTTATGTACCAGATGTATCAGAAAATGTATGAACCAGAGGAATGGCATGCTAAAGAAGAAAGTTATCTTACTCCCCAGCTACTTCCCGCCAATATACAGGCAGGCTGTTACAGTCGGTACGACCAGGCGAGTTGCCCGTGTGGTTAGAGGCGCGCCGCTGTGAGCTTGCACCCGGGAGATAGTGGATTCGAACCCCACTCCCGGCAACCCTGAAGATTGTATTCCGTGGTTTTCCATTTTCACACCAGTCACACCAGGCTGTACCTTAAAGCCAAGGCCGCTTCCTTCACACCACTATTCATTTCCTATCCCATCGTCACCAAAAGACCTACCAGTGTCGGTGCGACGTAAAGCAAATTACAAAACCTGGGTACGCTGCAGTAATCCTGTCTATCGGGGATGAGAGGAAACAGAAGACAAAAAGCACATCACAACAAACAATGGTCAATGTAATGTTATTGTTGATAAAGTTTATGAGCTTTCTATACTGAAGGCTTTCACATTAGTTTTCTTTCGACTCTGTGATATTAGGGTGTCTTACAAATTTATTTATATCGTAGACTGTAGTTCTTTATTCTCGGACTTTACATACCGATTTTCACTAAATTCTGTTTACCCATTTTCTCGTGACTCGGCGCTGATATGGACTTAGTAACAAAAATCCAAACTCATGAATATCTCTTATTATATGCGGTACGGTAACAATGTATAAGACATAAGTGATCGGAAAATTAATAACTTCTTAATAACTACTACTAACATACGACATAACTAAAGTTATGTTAGTTATGTAGTATTTATCGATACGACCACTAATAACATAAATAACTTCTTTGAGAATTACATTTCAGGCCTTCCCCTAAACTACCATTTCACTCAGTGCGAATAACATTATTGATAGCCTAGATTATAGCGACATTTTTCCCGACTTTGCATACCAATTTTCGTGAAGATACGACCACTAATAAAATAAATATTTGACAATTAAATTTTAGGCCTTCCCCTAAACTATCATTTTTCTCAGCGTGTATAGCCTATATTCTAGCGAATTATTTCCCATCTTTGTCTAGCGATTTTCATTAAGACACGGCCACTAATAACATAAGTATTTGAGAATTAAATTTCAGGCCTTCCCCTAAACTACCATTTGACTCAGCGTGATTAAAATAATTTATAGCCGAGATTGTAGCGGTTCATCACCCGACTTTACATTCCGATTTTCATAAAATTCTCTTCAGCCGTTTTCTCGTGATGCGTGTACATACATACATACATACAGACAGACAGACAGACAGACAGACAGACAGACAGACAGACAGACAGACAGACAGACAGACAGACAGACAGACAGACAGACAGACAGACAGACAGACAGACAGACAGACAGACAGACAGACAGACAGACAGACAGACAGACAGACAGACAGACAGACAGACAGACAGACAGACAGACATTACGGAAAAGTAAAAAATGCATTTTCTTGTTACTGTGGTCATGGCCGATACAGAAATACCATTCTTTTCAAATTCTGAGCAATGTACAGACAAAACTCTTATTTTATATATATAGATTACATTTCAGGCCTTCCCCTAAACTACCATTTCACTCAGTGCGAATAACATTGTTGACAGTCTAGATTATAGCGACCTATTCCCCGACTTTGCATACCAATTTTCGTGAAGATACGACCACTAATAAAATAAATATTTGACAATTAAATTTCAGGCCTTCCCCTAAACTACCATTTTTCTCAGCGTGTATAGCCTATATTGTAGCGACTTATTTCCCATCTTTGTCTAGCGATTTTCCTTAAGACACGACCACTAATAACATAAATATTTGAGAATAAAATTTCAGGCCTTCCCCTAAACTACCATTTCACTCAGCGTGATTAAAATAATTTATAGCCTAGATTATAGCGGTTCATCACCCGACTTTACATTCCGATTTTCATTAAATTATCTTCAGCCGTTTTCTCTGATGCGTGTACAGACAGACAGACAGACAGACAGACAGACAGACAGACAGACAGACAGACAGACAGACAGACAGACAGACAGACAGACAGACAGACAGACAGACAGACAGACAGATAGAAAGACAGACAGACAGACAGACAGACATTACGGAAAAGTAAAAAATGCATTTTCTTTTTACTGTGGTCATGACCGATACAGGAATACCATTCTTTTCAAATTCTGAGCAATGTACAGACAAAACTCTTATTTTATAGGCCTATATATAGATTTATCAGTAAATAAAATTGTGTTAAATTTCGTCACCTGTATGTCAGAACTACAAAGGTGCCAAAATCCAGATTTCGGCTTATGAGTATTTCCGGCATTTAATTACATTAACCTTTGTTCTGCCAGAACCTTTAATGTTGTATCTGGCGAGTAATAGCAACCTCCACTTCCACTGAAGTACAAGTTTTGCTTTGTTTGTTATGCTATAATAATGTATTACATGTATTACATTCGTGATTTTGTGTTCTGTCGTGTACTTCTCTAGTATGTGCCACATTCTTTTTGGTTGAATGGATGGAAGGAATAGCTGCGTTGATATAAATGCAGGAAGCTTTTACGATTTCCTGGCAAATATTAATGTATTTGCACAGTTGGAAAATGCTTTAGTATTTCGCTCGTATGTTATTCTCCATTGTTGAATATCTGCATTTGTATTCTATTACTCATTGTGCGTGAACATTCATGAATAATTCTTAACTTGGCTAAGAAAATGAAGTTTTATGAAACAACTAACAATAATTCAGGTATGTTAGATCCAATTCTTACTTATCTGTTCAATTTTTAGTACATAGCTGAATAGTTGCATTTCGTTTTAACTGTAATATGTGTTTAACAATGATTTTAGGCCGGATTTTAATACTTGCAGATGGAAATTCTGATGACAGTTCACATGATATTTTATCTGAGAATGAAACAACAGATAATGAATATCATCCATCAAATACCCGATACAAATAGTGGAGGTCGCAACCTTGATGAAGTGGCTAGAGCGATAGAAAAGAATATAGTAAGATGCAAAGGTAAACATTTTGATTTCAAAATTAACACCGAAAAGATCAAACTGATGGCCATTTCCAGAACTGGTTACACGCACATTCTTATGACAATTCATGGGGAACCAGTTGAACAAGTGCGGAAATTTAAGTAACTTGGCAGCTGGAGGACTACTAAGGACGTAGATTCGGATTTAGAGATCCGTGTACGAATAGAAATGGCTCGTAGTAGCTTTCTAAAAATTAAGAATCTACTGTGTGACAGAAACCTCAGCATGGAGACACTTCGCAACTTCGTCAGATGATATGTATATTCAGTGCTTCGATACGGCGATATATGGACTTTGAAATGTAACACCATTAAGACAGTGGGAGATGTGGGAGATGTGGGAGTTCCGCAGGATGTTACGGATTTTGTGGACTGACCACGTCTCCAGTGATGCCGCGCTCAAACGCATGAGAAGGGAACGAATGTTGGTGTGTGCAAGAAAAGAAATATCATGAGGAAAGAAAAGTACAACCTACCAAACTTGATCATGCAGGGTGAAATTGATGGACGTAGAGGTCGCGGTCAAAGGAACCTGCGATATTAGACAGGATTAGGTTCTAGCAGATTGATGAGGACTTCGCTGTGATTGTGGCCAACCTTCAGTAATGGAGAAGGCACTACAAGGAGAGGAATGCAATAATTTTCACTTCCTTCATAAATACAATTTTAATGTAAGTATAAATTGATAATTAAAATATAAAAGTGAATAATATTATTTTCTACTAGCAAAAGTACCCGTGCTTCGCTACGGTATTCTACATTGTATACGGATATCGACGTAAATACTGTGCGTGCAGTAAATGAGATTATTTTAAAATTGCATGTCTCTTAGCCTTATCCGAGAAATAGCATGGGAAGGTCCCCATACGTTGTTTCCAATGTAATGTGAGGGTTGCGGAGCTGTGATGATAACGGCAGGCTCACTTGCCTACTGCCATTCACAATCGAGTTGGCAAGTTTACATTATAATTGCAGGCCCCATTGCCTACTGCGTGGTCACAGTCGATTTGGGGAGTTTTAGTTACAATGGCAGACCCATTTCCTACTTTCAGACAGATTACAGTTGAGGAGTTTTTATTATAATAGCAGGCAACCTCCCTGCCACCAGTCAAAATTGAGTTGTGTAGTTATCATTATAATGACAGACCCTTTTTACTACCGCCAGCCAGCTTACTGCCAGTCACACAGAATTAGTGAGTTTCCATGAAAATAGCAGACTACCATGCCTAATGCTAGTCAAATTTTAGATTGGAGCATACGTTTATAATGGCGTCCACCATTGCCTAAAGCCAAACACAATAGGGTAGGGGACTTTCGAACAAAACTGCAAGATCCCTTGCCTTCTGCAAGACAAATCGAGAAGTGAATTATTCATTAAAATGGTAGGCCCTCCTTACTAATGCAAGTTACACAGGAGATTGAGAAGGACCCCATTCCTACTGCCAGCAGTCAAAGTCGGTGTAGGGAGTACTGATTACAATAGCAGACACACCCTTTCTCGATCGCTACAAATCGACATCAATGAATATATATAGATGGACAAACGGAAGTATATGCATGTTTACAATATTGCAGACCTTCATTTACAGATTAACTGCTGCTAAACGGTACGTCATATTGACAAAGGATTGTACAGTAAGGCGCAGTATTTAGCGATCTAAATGGCTTGTCCTATGATATTTTCTCGCATTTCATCTATTCATGGGTCATATTGAGTCAGAAACGTTGAATAATTTGAAATTTGTGTAAGATTATCTTACATTGCATTACTTTTCGGATAATTATGTGACATAGCATTTGGCTTACGTATGGGTACTGGGTGGGCCAATGACCGTGTAGAGTTTGATCATACTATCTTTCCTGTAAGTGATTGAAAGTATGAATTATATAGGTAAAGAGTAAAAATTTACTAAAAATCGAGAAATAGAGACGAATCTAACGTATAAGCGATACAGATACGACAAAAAGTCGTAAGACCGAGGTTGAAATTCACTCCTAATTCAACGAAGATTTTGCCATCCGGTATGTGATATTACTTCCCGTTTATCTCACGAAATACCTCAAAACGAAGGTCTGCACCATCATTAAAATTGCTTCCATATTTCGATATTCTTTGGGGAAAAAATGAAAAAATTAAAGATCTGTGAAGTTTTTCGTTCGTTACAGGCTGAAACGTATAATGTTGCCAAATTTCAATTTTCTTGCTTGTCTGGCAGATCATGCTGCAATCTGGATTTTGGGTCAGGGGGTAAAAATTATGACTTTCAGGAAATTAAACCAAAAAATATGCAGACGATCATTATTACCCCTCAAAAGGGTATCTGTACGAAAATTTCACCAAAATAGTCAATGTACAGGCACACACAGTCGTTACGATTTTATTTATATAGATAGATAAGGAATGTGCTTCACGTACAACACATTTTGGCTACGTCCGCTGGACTTAACCTGCAAAACCAACCGTTCATGATATCTCACTTTTTAATCCTCCTGTCGAAAAATTCACATGAGAACAAAAGTTTTAGAAATGCATTTCCATTAAGGATTGTAGATTTCGATTAATTTCGGATATGCATATTTTGGGGAAGTGGAAAATCATGGTTCCGGTTTCGGATAAACCCCCAGTAAATTTAGGTATTCAGAAATAATATTGGCCCTAAAACCTACACAAAGACAGGTGGATTCTAAATATCAAGTTTGGTAGAAATATATTCAGTAGTTTTCAAGTTATAAAAACTCATACAATCAAACCGACAGATACCAAAGTTAAGAAATATGCAGATGATCATTATTACAACTGAAACGGATAACTGTACGGGAATTCCGCCAAAATATCCAATGTATAGACAGACGGTCGTTGCGATTATATTTATATAGATGACAGATAAGCATGGGTACGTTTGAAGGTGCAAAGCTTCATTTCGAGATTTACTGCTCGTAAACGGTACATCATACCAACAAACGGTTTGCACCCTCAGACGTCCCTTTTATCGCTCTACATGTTTGGTGTTAAAACATTTTCTCGTATCTCACATATTTATGGGTTCGACTGAGTTACGATATTTGAATGGGGTGAAATGTGGGTACATTTTCATCATTTTACATTATTTTTCACATACTTATGTGGAAGCTAGAATCATGAAATTGGGTTCTCATATACCCATTGGTCGTGTCAATGTGCGTGCCAAATTCGATGACTCTACCTTTCCTATAAGTGTGTCAAACTAAGTAATACACATGTAAAAAGCACAAAATTTACGAACCATCGAAATATACAGCCAAATCTACCGTATAAGGGAGAGAGAGAGAGAGAGAGAGAGAGAGATAGAGAGATACGACAAAATATCACAGGAACAAAATTGTAGATCACTCGAAATTGCGGAGATTGTGCCATCCGTTTTGTGATAGGAATTTCCGTTTGGCTGCTAAATACCTCGAAACGAAGGTCTGCACCGTCATTAAATTGCCTATATTTCGATATTATTCGGCATAAAAAGTGAAATATTTAAAGATCTTGGAAGTTTTCCGTAGGTTACCGGCTAAAACGTATAAATTTGCTTAATTTCAATTTTTCAGCTCGTGTGGCAGATTGTGAGGCAATCTTGATCTTGGGCGAGGGCGAGCGGGGGGTTAAATTTAGAACTTCCAGGAAATCATAGCTAAAAATATGAAGGTGGTCATTATTACCCCTTAAACGGAAAGCTGTACGAAAATTTCACCAAAATAGTCAATGCACAGACACACGGTCGTTACGATATGATTTATGTAGATAGATAAGGAATCTGCTCCACGTATAACACCTTTTGGGCTATGTCCGCTAGACTTATCCTGAAATCCGACCTTTCATGTTATCTCCCTTATTATTCCTCCCGTTGAAAAATGCACATGAGAAAAAGAAATTAGAATTGGATTTCCAAACAGTTTGATCGATTTCCAGTTAGGTTGGTCTTGTACTTTATATATTGTTTGAGAGTAAAAATCACCATTTCGGTCCCCTATAAAACCCCAGTCCATTCCGGGAATTTGAAATGGTATAAACCTTAAAACCTACCCTTGGAGGGGTGGATGCTAAATATAGAGTTTGGTTCAAATAACTCAGTAGTTTTCAAGTTGTAAGAAATACGCTTTACGCGCACCCGCTCTTGCGTTAAGTCCGGTGGGACTTGTACCGAAAAATGGTCCGTTAATGATATCTCCGTTACTAATTCTCGTATCGAAATGATGCATATGAGAAGGAAAAGTTTAGAAATTAATTTCCATTAAGGCAGGTAGATTTCCATTAAGTTTGGTTGTGTATATTTGGAGGGAGTGCAAAATCACAGTTTCGGTTTCGTATAACCCCAATTAGTTCAGGGATTTAGAAACAATATTTGCCCTAAAACCTACCCAAGGACAGGTGGATTCTAAATATGAAGTTTGGTGGAAATATATCCAGTAGTTTTCAAGTTATAGAAAGACAAACAGACCAACAGACAAACAAACAAAGAATCAAACAAACAAACAAACTAACTAACAGGCGCCAAGGAAACCTACCCTTTGACAGATGGATGCTATATATAAAGTTTGGTTCAAATATCTTCAGTAGTATTCAAGTTGTAAGAAATACGCTTTACACGCACCCGCTCTTGCGTTAAGTCCGCTGGGATTTGTACCGAAAAACGGTCCGTTAATGATATCTCCCTTATTAAATCCTGTTATCGAAATGATGCACATGAGAAAAAAAGGTTTAAAAGTTATTTTTCATTAAGGCAGGTAGATTTCCATTAAGTTCGGTTGTGTATACTTTGAGGGAGTGCAAAATCACGGTTTCGGTTTCGTAAAAATCCCCACTCAGTTCAGGGATTTAGAAACGATATTTGAGCTAAAATCTACCCAAGGACAGGTGGATTCTAAATATGAAGTTTGGTGGAAATATATCCAGTAGTTTTCAAGTTATAGGAGGACAGAAAAACAAACAGACAAACAGACAAACAGACAAACAAACAGACACCAAAGCTAAAAATGATGCAGATGGTCATTATTACACCTGAAACGGATAACTGTACGGAAATTTAGCCCAAATAATCAATGTACAGACACATGGTCGTTACGATTTTATTTATATAGATAGATAATTAATTATTAGTAGGCCAACTAAGTTTCGTTCTCTTATTAATGTTTTATAAGTTGAGAAGAGCGGGATAAGAACAGATACGTTGACGGTGCCCCAAAAGTTTCTGCAGAGAGTGATGTAGGAGTTCTAAAAAAAAAAAAAAGAATGGGTGAGAGCAGTGAATGGAAAAGAAACGTTAGGAGGGTTAAAAGGGTTAAAGATGGAGCCGTTATTACCAGCCTCCTCCGAAGGAAAGTGTAGATTTAAGTGTTTGGAATTACATAGATGTGAACATTATTAGACTGAAAGGAGAAGATAAAAAACTGCTTCATTTTAAGTTTTGCCTTCACATGTCTTACCTTGTACCCTGGAATTCCCTGTATTTAAGTCAAATACGAGTCCGGATGTCTGTAATTTGTGAAATACTGTATTTTCTATAATTTTTAAGTTATAATTTTGAGATTATATATTTCTGTTTGGTCAGTTGACAATTGAACACCATCAGTTTCCGAGATTTTGGATAGTAAATAGCACAAAGCACAGTGAATCATATCAGCGCTGTAGTAAAGCAAAATATCTCACAACCACTTCATGTGATTCCATTTTATTTAATTGCACTCAAAAGAGGAATTAAAAATCCTGAACAGTGGAATTTAATATTGATACAGGAGTTTATAAAATAGTGACCACTGATGCCTTTTAAAGAAATGATAACTTGTGTTCTATAATTTACTTTCAACAGACAAGTAACATGTAAAGGAGTTCCACTACAGAACAAAAAATAATACGTTCTTTTTTATGGGCAGGCAATAATGAGTAACGCGACAACTGAATTATAAAAAATAGTGTTGAGTCCAATAATATTCACACCTGTCGAATGATTGAAGGAATGCGGACTGATACACAGCATGGCGCAGTACGGGGAGCTTAAACAATCAACGATAGTTAAATGGAAATCACATAGGAAATAGGAAAAGAATCGAACTACCAGAAACCTACCAAAGAGCCGAAGAATACACACATACGTGTATGCTTTTACAGTTGATAATGAAAAGGCTCGTGCATGCCGTAATTGTTTTGGCCACTCTTAATATCACAGATGTTGTGATGAGACGTTATGTTGCAAAATGCAAAGATGGCATCATACATCCTGAGAATGGAGGTCGACACACTCTTCACAATAAAAAAACCCACGGCACTTACGCTCTTGAAAGGGCTTTGGACTGCCCAGCGACCGCTGCTCAGCCCGAAGGCCTGCAGATTACGAGGGGCCGTGTGGTCGACGCATCTTCTCGGTCGTTATTCTTGGCTTTCGAGACCGCGACCGCCATCTCACCGTCATATAGCTCCTCAATTCTAATCACGTAGGCTGAGTGGACCTCGAACCAGCCCTCAGGTCGAGACAAAGATCCCTGATCTGAACCCGGGGCTTCCAGGCGAGAGGCAGGCACGCTACCTACACCACGGGGCCAGCACACTCTTCACAATAAGCTCCAAGGAAAAGAAGAGCTGCGTATAAGACAACACATTCTCAGCTATCCCTCAATCGAGTCAGACTACTGCAGACAGATTACTACCAAAATCTATCTGGATTCTACTTTGAAAGTTTCAATTACGCACCGTTCATTCAAATCAAAGAAAAATTTGAAAGGAAAAATCTGTACCAGTGTCCACTTTCAAACGCAGAAGAAGAATGTAAGTGATTTACAGCTGCATTTAAGGACGTTCCTATCTATGTAATAATGATGTTATTTACATTCCGACCCACTAACTACTTTTACGGTGTTCGGAGACCCAAGGAGCCGAAATTTAGTCCCGCAGGAGTTGTGTTACGTGCCAGTAAATCCACCTACACGAGGCTGACATATTTGAGCACCTTCAAATACCACCGAACTGAACCAGGATTCAACCTGCTAACCGCCTGAGCCACTCATATTTATGCACTTCACTATTGTTAAACACGTGATAATGATATTTTAATGCTTTTCATTGCCCATTAACTTGAAATGGTTTTATGAAAAGAAAGCACAGACTAATTTGAGCTAATTTTTTATTCTACTTGTAAAGAAAGATGCACTTGTTAAACTTTATGATTCGCGAAAACCACGAATGTGACATAATCGATTCATGTAGGGGGCTGTTATCACATTTAAATGAACATTATTGTGTACATACTATTCTAACTGCTTATATGATATATTGCATTAGGCCTACAAATATTTGCTTACTTTTCAAGTGACTGCGTGATTTAGATCAAGTAGTTATCAGCTTGCATTGGGGAGATAGTGGTTTCGAACCCCACTGTCGGCCCCTGAACGTGAATTTCCATGGTTTCCCATTCTCACACAAGGCAAATGTTGTGGCTGCAGCTTAATGAAAGTCAGTCACTTCCTTCCCACTTCTAGCCTTTTCCTACCCCATCGTCGCAATAAGACCTATCTGTGTCGGTGCGACGTAAGGCAACTTGTAAAAAAATAAGTATATAGACAGCGTACCTGACATTTATTCCAAGGTCCTTGGTTCTTATTCGAGCCAGCCAAGGATTTTAATTCTGGACTGAGGAGTAGAAAGTTCACGTGACAGCGCACAGTGGGAAGATGACGATATTGGCCTGGAAAACATAGACGAACACTGGTTGCCATATTTACAGCGGTGAAGGGAAATTGATGACGCTAATTCCAGATAGACCCCCCAGTTCAAAAATATGTTGTTGTTGTTGTTGTTGTTGTTGTTTGGGTCATCAATGCAGCTCTTCATGCCATCCTATCCTGTGGTAACCTTTTCATTTCTACGTAATTACTATAGCATACTTCTACTCTGTTTGTCGTATTTATACCTTGGTCTACCCCTGCCCTTTTTAACTCCTACACTTCCCTCTAAATCAAACCGAACAAGAACTGGATGTGTTAAGATGTGTCCTATCATTCTGTCTCTTCTTGTGGTCAAGTTTCGCCAAATGGTTCTCCACTCATCAAATTGGCTTCAGTAGCTCTTCATTTGTGATACGATTTACCCATCTCACCTTCAGCATTCTTCTGTAACACCACATTTCAAAAGCTTCTGCTTTCTCTCTGAGCTCGTTAAAGTCCATGTTTCACTTCCATACAAATCCACGCACCAGACGAAAGTATTCAAAAAGTATTTCTAAGTCCTATGTCATTGCTCCAAATGAGCAAATTTCCTTTCTTAAGAAAGGACTTCCTTGCTTGTGCTAGTCTACATTTAATGTCCCCTTACTTCTACCATTATTTGTCATTCTACTACCCAAGTAAATGTATTCATCTACTTCTTTTAATACTTTATTTCCTAATGTAAAATTTCCTGCATCACCAGACTCCATTATTGTGTTCTGGATTTATTTGTTTCGTTTCGTACTCCTTCTCCAAGACTGTGTCCATACCATTCAGCAATCTCTCCAGATCTTTTGCAGTTTCAGATAGAATAACAATATCATCGACAAACCTCAGAGTTTTGATTTCCTTCCTTGGATTGTGATTCCTTTGCAAAATTCCTCTTTAATTTCCTTCATCACCTGTTCTATGTAAATATTGAAAATAACAGGGGAGAAAATGCAGACTTGCCTCACTCCTTCCACGATTGCAGATGCTTTTTCACAGCCTTCGATTCTTAACACTGCAGCATGATTTTTGTACAGATTGTAGGTAATTCTTCGTTCTCAGTATCTGATCCCTATCACTTTCAGAATCTCGAATAGCTTGGTCCAATCAACATGTCTAGATCTACGAATGCCATATATGTAGGATTGTTTTCTTAATTCGATCCTATAAGATCAGACGTGAAGTCAGGATTGCTTCATCCGGGCTAAGTTGCTCAGAAGTTTGAGGTGCTGGCTTTCTGACCCCAACATGGCAGGTTCTATCCTGGCTCAGTGCGCGGTGGTATTTGAAGGAGCTCAAATACCTCGGCCTAGTATCGGTAGATTTAGTGTCATGCAAAGGAACTCGTTCGGGACAAAATTTCGGTACCTCGGCGTCTGCGAAAACTGTAAAAGTAGTCAGTGGGACGTAAAGCAAGTAACATTAGCATTGCTTCACGCGTTCCTACATTTCTTTTGAAACCAAACTGATCTTCTCCCAACTCAGTTTCACTCAGAGTTCCATTCTTCTGTAAACACTACGTGTTAACATTTTGTAAACGAGAGACACTAAAGTAATGGTGCAGTAGTTTTCACATATGTTAGCACCTGATTTCTTCGGACTAGGCATAACAACGTTCTGACAAATATAGTATGGCATACATCTTACACATTAAATGGTATAACCACCCAATGCTGGTCTCTTCTAAGGCGGCCATTAACTATAAGGTTATGTTATCAATTCCAGGTGCCTTGTTCCTATTTAAGTCTCTCAAAACTCTGTCGAGGAACATAACAATGTTCGACATCATCATCATTATCATCATTCTAAAGGCTAAGCCTTGTCCTCGCAGCCATATAAGTCTATATTGAGCCAGGGTTTTCAACTCAGTGTACGTCTTACAGTTTATCATCAGAGGCAGGTTCTTGAAATAAGACATTTTGGGTCACCCTCTTCCTCTTTTCCCGAAAAATCTTTATTTAATGACTCCCCATACCTTATAATGTGACCGATAAATTTTATTTCCCGGTTTTCGATTTTAGTTACAAAATTTCGTTTTTCTCCTCTCTAAGGACTTCGGTTTGTTCTTCATTTCAGTGCAACTTATCCTCTGCATTCTCCTCCAGATCCACATTTGGATTGCCTCCAGTTTTTTCCTATAACCAAATTAAAATATGCATTTCTTTCACATTATTTTCATTTATTTCTGCTCGAGTTATGTGGACATTAATCGTTTAACCAGTGTGTTCCTCGAACCATTATTGAACGTAATGTACTGCCCAACACAGGAAGCAGTCTGATACTGCGTGAAAATGAAATAACTCGTATCTGCCAAGGACACCTGATAATGTGACTCTAACATGGCCTGTAACGAACAAGGATTTTTTTGGGGAAATAGTGGCCTTCAAAAAGGTTCAAAACGACCATTAGTCGCATTCTAAAAAAAGGGGGAACATTCATGTCCAGATTCTTAAAGTAACTTAAATATGTATATCATACTGAGTACTGAATTGCGCTTTCGTAATTTGTTTTACCTCGTACCTCAACTAACCCAAACCAAACCCAAACCCCATGGCACTACAGCTCTTGAAGGGCCTTCGCCTACCAAGCGACCGCTGCTCAGCCCGAAGGCCTGCAGATTACGAGGTGTCATGTGGTCAGCACGACGAATTCCCTTGGCCGTTATTCTTGGCTTTCTAGACCGGGACCGCTATCTCACCGTCAGATAGCTCCTCAATTCTAATTACGTAGGCTGAGTGGACCACGAAATAGCCCTCAGGTCCAGGTAAAAATTGTTGTCCTCGCCGGGAATCGAACCCGGGGCCTCTGAGTAAGAGGCAGGCATGCTACCCCTACACCACGAGGCCGGCACCTCTGCTAACCGACGTAAATATTCTTTAACCGCTTCAGTATGCAATCTGCATGACAGATACGTTGTGCATACTGTCTACTGCAAACGACGTTTCGTAGCCTGGGGCGATCTAAGTTTCCTCAACCGGTTAGTGCAGGACTCGTGACTCTTTGTTGGCCTGCAAGGGTATCCGCGCGGTAGAACATATAACTCGTAAAAAACACTAATTCGTTTCCGTCATTTGAAAAGTAAACGAAATTATGTACAGAACAAAAGTGATTTAATGAAGGGACACTTCACATATACAGTAGTCAACAGATTTTACAGAAAATCAATACTGTATGAGAAAGCATTAAATAACTCTTTGGTCTTCGAATAAACCCCCAGTCTATTCAGTAATTTTAAATGATAATTACCAAAACCTGGTTCTGGACTAGTAGACACTAAATATGAATTTTGTTCGACATCTATCCAGCCACTTACTCGTGATGGTGGAATATACAAATAAACAAACAGACACGAGAATTAAAAACCACTGGTATGGTCTTAGGTTGACTTAAAATCATAGCGAGTTGGCCGTCTGGTCAGGTTTGTGTAGTTGTGAGCTTGTATTCGGGAGATAGTGATTTCGAACCCTACTGTCGGCAGGATTCAAGATGGTTTTTCTTGGTTTTCTATTTCAACACCAGGGCAATACTGAGACTGAACCGTAACTAAGGCCAAGGCCACTTTTTTCCCAAGCCTATTTCTTCCCTTCTCATCGTCGCCATAAGACCTATCCCTGTCGGTGTTGGACCTTGAACCGGCTCTCAGCTCCAGGTAAAAATCCCTGACATGGGCGGGAATTGAACTCGGGGACTCCAGGTAAACGGCAGGCACGCTACCGCTACACCACGGGCTGGCCTTAAAATCAATTGCAGTCCACTTTTTGGCTACGAATTGTAGGGTCGAAGCAGAACTTTCAGAGTTCTTCAAGTTTAGTCTTATGCCATTTTGTCGTACTTAAATCGGTTATACATTAGATAGATCTAAATTGTTGGGTTGTAGATACATTTTGTACACTTGCCACATTCTTCCTCTTCTTCTGCTCCTTCGTGAATAGGTCTCTTAGGGCCACGCAGAATCAATATTTGCTGGCTTTTTTTAGCCAAGTATTCCTTTATACGAAGTGAATGGGTGTGTTTTCGCTGTAGGGACCATACATGTCGGCTATTCTTTCTATCATCATCCTCAAAATCGCGTGTGTGATTTTTCTGATTTCATCTCCGTTCAGTAGATTTGGTGAACCTAATTCCCTTAGGCATTTCTCTGTTTGAGCCAATTTGTTTTAATGGTTTTATTCTTTAAGAATGTGTAAATTACTTGCCAAATACTATTTCATTTTTGGAACATTTATATAACACATTAAAATTTCCATTAGCGTGACAGATGTGATGATTGTTGATCTCATATAAGCATGGTTAAAACTAGAAAAAGTCACCTCTGTGGTGTAGTGGTTAGCGTGATTAACTTCCACCCCCGGAGGTCCGGGTTCGATTCCCGGCTCTGCCACGAAATTTGAAAAGTGGTACGAGGGCTGGAACAGGGTCCACTCAGCCTCGGGAGGTCAACTGAGTAGAGATGGGTTCGATTCCCACCTCAGTCACCCTGGAAGTGGTTTTCCGTGGTTTAACACTTCTCCTCCAGGCAAATGCCGGGATAGTACCTCACTTAAGGCCACGGCCGCTTCCTTCCCTCTTCCTTGCCTGTCCCATCCAATCTCCCCATCCCTCTGCAAGGCCCCTGTTCAGCATAGCAGGTGAGGCAGCCTGAGCTAGGTACTGGTCATTCTCCCCAGTTGTATCCCCCGACCCAAAGTCTGAAGCTCCAGGACACTGCCCTTGAGGCGGTAGAGGTGGGATCCCCCGTTGAGTCCGAGGGAAAAAGCCAACCCTGGAGGGTAAACAGATTAAGATAAGATAAGATAAAACTAGAAGAAAGTGTGAAATGTGTACAGAAATTACACTAGATCTAAATCGAAGGTATAACCAACAAGATGTAGATCATTTCAACTTCGATAGGTCTCTCATGTTTGAAGACTCTAGCTGTCCATTCAGGGAGGAAAATAATTTCAAACATGTGAAAAATGTTCAAAATTTGCTCTAGATCTACAAATATAGCTCTGTGTAAAGTGTAACTGAAGGAGATACGATAAGAAATTCACAGCATAAGAATCGTAGATCTTTCAAAATCCGGTGCAGTTGGTGCATATCTCCTTTCTTACACGACTTACTGTTTATCCCAATAAACCACCAAAGAATGGTCTGCACAGAGTTTAACATTTCGTCCGTTATTTTGAATTTTTCAGTGGAGAAATATTAAAAATTTGAACGTTTTGGAACTTCTCCGTCAGTTATAAGCTAATAGTTATAAGTTCTCCGCCTCTGTGGTGTAGTGGTTAGTGTGATTAGCTGCCACCCCCGGAGGCCCGGGTGCGATTCCCGGCTCTGCCACGAAATTTGAAAAGTGGTACGAGGGCTGGAACGGGATCCACTCAGCCTCGGGAGGTCAAATGAGTAGAGGTGGGTTCGATTCCTCAGCCACTCCGGAAGTGGTTTTCCGTGGTTTCCCACTTCTCCTCCAGGCAAATGCCGGGATGGTACCTAACTTAAGGCCACGGCCGCTTCCTTCCCTCTTCCTTGTGCATTCCTTGCAATCTTCCCATCCCGCCGCAAGGCCCCTGTTCAGCATAGTGGGTGAGGTACTGTAAGCTATCCAATAAAATCGAGAGGGTGTGGGTAAGTTATTCATGAAAGGTATCGAACCTTCCCCAATGGTTTATTAACTGCGGTTTTTCACGTCTCTTGGCCATTTGATCAACATCTATCTAAGTGTGTGGATGTGAAGCAGGAGGCGGGTGGTGCCTCTTTCATCAGGCAGCAGGTCTTCAGCAAGGTGATGGCCATTTAACGTCTTTATTTCTTGCCAGCTGAGCAGTTTAACCCGCGGGAAAGGTCCGAAACATTTACCATGTGAGCTATCTTTCTAAACACGTAATTTTCTGCCAGATTATGTAAAACTTAATTAAATCTGTAAGTGTAATTCAGGGATAGAGAGTGATTTATCCTCTCGAGCTCCCCTTCATTTTGGTTGGAGGTGACTACGTTTTGGTAACTGATTTTCTTCTCTTCCTTAATGTCTTAAATAATTCTTATACGAGTCACCTCCATAGTTTGGGAATAGCCCCTGTTTCATCGGCCTAGTGCCTTTTAGGTTTTAAGAAGCTGCATAGAGGACTGAAAGTGTTCGCCTCCTTTCATTTTGTATTCGGGCCATTTATTTAACTGTTATTTCTTTTACACGAAGGCCCTGTAGGCTGCGTACGAGATACCCCTGCTTCATTTTTGTAAGTTGTGCCTTGATGGCCAGGAAATGTAAGTTTCTGATATTGCTTTGAATAGGCTTGAAAACTGAGAGCGGCTCAGCTCTTTTCTAGTTTGGTAACTGTGACTCTGGGAGGCTTGATATTTGAAGTCAGGAGCAAGTGCTCCAGGTATTAGGGGATTTCTGCCCTTAAGTAAGGTTATATGGTTGAGCGTGTAGCTCAGAAAGTGTAAAGTGAGGGCTTGAAGCCCAAGTTCTGTTTATACCTCCAATCTTGTCTTTACTAGACCTGTTGATTGCCTACTGGTATCTGTTATATTGTTATTGGTTGATTGTCAATTTTTTTAAGGGGAAGAAAAAATATAACCTTTGTTACAGTTTTAAATTAACTTTGATTTGGTAGTTAGACCCATTCATCCCGGCACCTTCTTTCACCTCTGCTGATCCATTAACCACGGTAACAATAATAATAATAATAATAATAACAATAATAATAATAATAATAATAATAATAATAATAATAATAATAATAATAATAATAATAATAATAATAATAATAATAATAATAATAATAATAAACGTTTTCTCCTCTGCGAACCATGTGACCTTGCAGCGGTGGGGAGGCTTGCGTGTCCCAATGATGCAGATAGCCGAGCCGCAGGTGCAACCATATCGGATGGGTATCTGTTGAGAGACCAGACTAACGAATGGTTCATCGAAAGTGGGGTAGCAGCCTTTCGATAGTTGCAAGGGCGGCAGTCTAGATGATTGACAGATACGGCCTTGTAATAATACTCAACATGGCTTAGCTGTGTTGATACTGCTACACGGCTGAAAGCAACGGGAAACTACAGCCGTAACTACCTCCCGAGGACATCCAGCTCTCTCTGTATGAATGATGTACTGATGATGGCTTCCTCACGGGAAAAATATTCCGGAGCTAAACTAGTCCCCCATTCGGATCTCCGGGTGGGGACTACACGAGAGGGGGCGATCATCAGGAAGATGAATACTGACATTCTGCGAGTCGGAGCGTGGAATGTTAGAAGTTTGAATCGTTGTGGTAGGTTAGAGAACCTGAAAAGGGAGATGGATGTAGTTAGATGTAGTTGGTATAAGTGAAGTACGTTGGCAGGAAGACAAGGATTTTTGGTCAGGCGACTACCGAATTATCAACACAAAATCAAACAGGGGAAATGTAGGAGTTGGTTTAATAATGAATAAGAAAATTGGGCAGCTGGTAAGCTACTACGACCAGCATAGTGAAAGAATTATTGTCGTCAAGATAGACACCAAACCAATGCCCACCACAATAGTGCAGGTCTATATGCCTATTAGTTCAGCGGATGATAAAGAAATCGAAAGAATATATGAGGAGATAGAAGATTTAATACAATATGTAAAAGGTGACGAGAATCTAATTGTGATGGGAGACTGGAATGCAGTGGTAGGCCAAGGAAGAGAAGGTAATACAGTAGGAGAATTTGGATTGGGACAAAGGAACGAAAGAGGAAGTCGGCTGGTTGAATTCTGCACTGATCATAATTTAGTCCTTGCCAATACTTGGTTCAAACACCACAAACGACGGCTGTATACGTGGACGAGACCTGGTGACACCGAAAGGTATCAAATAGACTTCATTATGATTAGGCAGAGATTCAGAAACCAGGTGTTTAATTGCAAAACTTTCCCAGGAGCAGACATGGACTCTGACCATAACTTGTTGGTCATGAAATGCCATCTGAAGCTAAAGAAATTGAAGAAAGGAAAGAATGCAAAAAGATGGGATCTAGACAAGTTGAAAGAAAAGAGTGTGAGGGATTGTTTCAAGGAACATGTTGCACAAGGACTAAATGAAAAGGCTGAAGGAAACACTAGAGGAAGAGTGGAGAGTCATGAAGAATGAAGTCAGTAGAGCTGCTGTAGAAATGTTAGGAAGGAAGAAAAGATCAACTAAGAATCAGTGGATAACTCAGGAGATACTAGACCTGATTGATGAACGACGAAAATACAAGAATGCTAGAAATGAAGAGGGCAGAAAAGAATACAGGTGATTAAAGAATCAAGTGGATAGAAAGTGCAAGGTAGCTAAGGAAGAATGGCTGAAGGAGAAGTGCAAGGATGTCGAAGGTAGATGCTGCATACAGAAAAATCAAGAAAACCTTTGGAGAAAGGAAATCTAGGTATATGGATATTAAGAGCTCAGATGGAAAGCCACTTCTAGGAAAAGAAGACAAAGCAGAAAGATGGCAGGAGCATATCCAACAGTTGTATGAAGGTAAAGATGTAGATAATTTGGTTCTGGAACATGAAGAGGCTAATGATGCTGATGAAATGGGAGACCCAATTTTGAGGTCAGAGTTTGACAGAGCTGTGAGTGACCTAAATGAAATAGGAACACGGCACCTTGAATTGATGACATTCCCTCTGAATTACTGACTGCCTTAGGAGAAACCAGCAAGGCAAGGTTATTTCATTTAGTGTGCAAGATGTATGAGACAGGAGAAGTCCCTTCCGATTTTCGGAAGAATGTTGTTATACCTATTCCCAAGAAAGCCGGTGCTGACAGGTGTGGAAACTACCGCACCATTAGTTTAGTATCTCATGCCTGCAACATTTTAACACGTATTATTTACAGAAGAATGGAAAAACAAGTAGAAGCTGAGTTGGGAGAAGATCAATTTGGCTTCAGAAGAAATGTAGGCACACGTGAAGCAATACTGACTTTACGTCTGATCTTAGAGGATCGAATCAAGAAGGACAAGCCCACATACATGGCATTCGTAGATCTAGAAAAGGCATTCGATAATGTTGATTGGACCAAGCTATTTATGATTCTGAAGATGATAGGGATCAGATACCGAGAACGAAGAATTATCTACAATCTGTATAAAAATCAGTCTGCAGTGATAAGAATCGAGGGCTTTGAAAAAGAAGAAGCAATCCAGAAAGGAGTGAGGCAAGGCTGCAGTTTGTCCCCTCTCCTTTTCAATGTTTACATAGAACAGGCAGTAAAGGAAATCAAAGAGAAATTTGGAAATGGAATCACAGTCCAAGGAGAGGAAATCAAAACCTTGAGATTTGCCGATGATATTGTTATTTTATCTGAGACTGCAGAAGATCTCGAGGAGTTGCTGAATGGTATGGATGAAGTCTTGGGTAAGGAGTACAAGATGAAAATAAATAAGTCCAAAACAAAAGTAATGGAGTGCAGTCGAACGAAGGCAGGTGATGTAGGAAATATTAGATTAGGAAATGAAGTCTTAAAGGAAGTAGATGAATATTGTTACTTGGGTAGTAAAATAACTAACGATGGCAGAAGTAAGGAGGGCATAAAATGCAGACTAGCACATCAAGGAAGAGCTTTCTTAAGAAAAGAAATTTGCTCACTTCAAACATTGATATCGGAATTAGAAAGATGTTTTTGAAGACTTTCGTGTGGAGCGTGGCATTGTATGGAAGTGAAACATGGACGATAACTAGCTCAAAAAGAAAGAGAATAGAAGCTTTTGAAATGTGGTGTTACAGAAGAATGCTAAAGGTGAGATGGATAGATCGAATCACGAATGAAGAGATACTGAATCGAATTGGAGAGAGGAGATCGATTTGGCGAAATTTGACGAAAAGAAGAGATAGAATGATAGGACACATCTTAAGACACCCAGGACTTGTTCAGTTGGTTTTTGAAGGAAGTGTAGGTGGTAAGAACGGTAGGGCTAGACCAAGGTATGAATATGACAAGCAGATTAGAGCAGACGTAGGATGCAATAGTTATGTAGAAATGAAAAGGTTAGCGCAGGATAGAGTGGCATGGAAAGCTGCATCAAACCAGTCTATGGACTGATGACTCAAACAACAACAATAAAAGTTTGTTATAAATTTGAAGGATGGAAAAGAATCCGTCCGCCTCTGTGGTGTAGTGGTTAGCGTGATTAGCTGCCACCCCCGGAGGTCCGGGTTCGATTCCTGGCTCTGCCATGAAATTTGAAAAGTTGTACGAAGGCTGGAACGGGGTACACTCAGCCTCTGGAGGTCAACTGAGTAGAGGTGAGTTCGATTCCCACCTCAGCCATCCTGGAAGTGGTTTTCTGTGGTTTCCCACTTCTCTTCCAGGCAAATGCCAGGATGGTACCTACCTTAAGGCCACGGCCGCTTCCTTCCCTCTTCCTTATCTATCCCTTCCAATCTTCCCATCCCCCCACTAGGCCCCTGTTCAGCTTAGCAGGTGAGGCCGCCTGGGCGAGGTTTTGGTCATCCTCCCCAGTTGTATCCTCCGACCCAGCGTCTGAAGCTCCAAGACACTGCCCTTGAGGCGGTAGAGGTGGGATCCCTCGCTGAGTCTGAGGGAAAAGCCAACCCGGGAGTGTAAGCGGATTAAGAAACAAAAAATGAATCCACTCGAAACTTGATGTCACACGATGTCGGCACTGCGAAAGATTACATGTGATCTATTCGGGGTTTACAGGGCAAAATTAAAACTAAGCCATAAATTTCCCATGAGATTACCGGTTTCTTGCCATGTAGTTGATTAAGGCGGAACGTCTAAATTGACAAGGAAGCAGCCTAAATGCAACAAGTTAACATGCCTATACACGGTAGGTGTGACCGTACGAATGTCCTTCTGCTTCTAATGAAGTTTTATGTCTCATCATCTACTTTTACTGTCTTTGGAGACGTCCAAATTCCGAAATTGCATTGGCTGGGTTTTATTTTACGTGCTGCTTGAACTACTCACACAAGGTTGACGTATTAGAACACTTCTAAGAACAAGGGACTGAAAGCCAGCCACTCAGCTCGACTATTATTAGTGACTTTCTATGAAATTTCTTTAGTTCACGTGCAAACTGTAGGACATTGGGTGCACTTCTCCGTGAAGACCACAACGTACAGTAATTATTTACAGAAAACAATGCAGATACGAAGAAGTGTTTATACTGCAGTAAGTGGAGGTCGTCCTTCGATACTGAAAGATTTCGAAATGGAAATACTAAAAACGTGAGCATTGTTCTCCTGCAGTAATAAATGGCAAATCTATTCTCGGGCGTTTTGTGCCACAATGTTAATGCTGATTTATTTCATCTAACCCTGTAAGATTCACTTAGTTTTTAGCTCACTGAATAATAATAATAATAATAATAATAATAATAATAATAATAATAATAATAATAATAATAATAATAATAATAATAATAATAATAATAATAATAATAATAATAATAATAATAATGTCCGCCTCTGTGGTGTAGTGGTTAGCGTGATTAGCTGCCACCCCCGGAGGCCCGGGTTCGATTCCCGGCTCTGCCACGAAATTTGAAAAGTGGTACGAGGGCTGGAACGGGGTCCACTCAGCCTCGGGAGGTCGACTGAGTAGAGGTGGGTTCAATTCCCACCTCAGCCATCCTGGAAGTGGTTTTCCGTGGTTTCCCACTTCTCCTCCAGGCGAATGCCAGGATGGTACCTAACTTAAGGCCACGGCCGCTTCCTTCCCTCTTCCTTGCCTATCCCTTCCAATCTTCCCATCCCTCCACAAGGCCCCTGTTCAGCATAGCAGGTGAGGCCGCCTGGGCGAGGTACTGGTCATACTCCCCAGTTGTATCCCCCGACCAAGTGTCTGAAGCTCCAGGACACTGCCCTTGAGGCGGTAGAGGTGGGATCCCTCGCTACGTCCGAGGGAAAAACCGAACCTGGAGGGTAAACAGATGATGATGATAATGATAATAATGATAATAATAATAATAATAATAATAATAATAATAATAAAGATGTGACTGGAGTATTTGAGACCTTCCAATAACACCAGACTGAACCAAGATCAAACCCGCCAATCAGCCCGGTCTTTGGAAGAGATAAAAACTCCACCTGAGGTGACAATGAAATGTGTCAGTTGAAGAAATCCCAATCATCATGTACTCGCTAACTGAATGCTGTAATTACTTCAGCAAATGCTATGGTCGTTAAGCGGATCTCTATAACACTTTCCGTGATCGTTGTTCTAAGCGCTCGACCTCGACAAGCCTCTTCCTGACCTTTAATGGCGATGTCAACTTAAGGAACTACACAACTAGGATGTGATACAGTGTTTATTGGTTCTAACACAATGAAGGGCTCAGACTGTCCAAAAGATATCACCCATGTCGGTAGAAATGAGATCACGATTCAAAGCTCATTGCAGTAGAATTGAAAGTTTACCTATGAAGGTCATAAACGGATGGTTTTGACCTGAGACGTGTGATATCGTAGTTACAGTAAATATGTTGGAAGATGGTCCGCCTAGTCAATACTATTCATTTATTTACCTTTCACCTTAACATCTAGTACATGTTTCGAGAATGTTATGCATTCTCTTCCTCAGCTAGTGGATTAAAATTCAGTATACAATAAGACCTGACTAAAATACGGGGGCCCCCATTAAAAATTCAAAACAATGAGTATGACAATGTGACACTTAAAATTTTTGGATAATACAAACATAGAATTAAAATCCCATTTTGTCAAGTACAAATTAAAAACACAATATAGTAATGTCTAATTAAATACAACGTCTTGTGATGATATGAATTCACAGTGTCGTTGAAGTTGCCTTGCGTAGTTCAAAAATGTTGAGTTAGGAATGAATGAAATTGCATTAAAACCGAAGATAATGACAGGACTCCAAGTTTTAACGCAATTTCATTTATTCTTGTACAAATCCAATTGAACTACGCAAGATAGTATTATAATTCCTAGGACACCGTAAATTCACACCATTATACGACGCTGTGTCCTATATTTTAATTTAAATAGACATCATTTTAACACCCATTAACGGTGGATATCGGCAGGACTTCAAGTTTTATTGCAAATTCATTCATTCCTAACTCAACATTTTTGAACTACGCAAGGCAACTTCAACGACACTGTGAATTCATATCATCACAAGATGTTGTATTTAATTAGACATTACTATTGTGTTTTTAATTTGTACTTGACAAAATGGCCGCCTCTGTGGTGTAGTGGTTAGCGTGATTAGCTGCCACCCCCGGAGGCCCGGGTTCGATTCCCGGCTCTGCCACGAAATTTGAAAAGTGGTATGAGGGCTGGAACGGGGTCCACTCAGCCTCGGGAGGTCAACTGAGTAGAGGTGGGTTCGATTCCCACCTCAGCCATCCTGGAAGTGGTTTTCCGTGGTTTCCCACTTCTCCTCCAGGCGAATGCCGGGATGGTACCTAACATAAGGCCACGGCCGCTTCCTTCCCTCTTCCTTGCCTATCCCTTCCAATCTTCCCATCCCTCCACAAGGCCCCTGTTCAGCATAGCAGGTGAGGCCGCCTGGGCGAGGTACTGGTCATTCTCCCCAGTTGTATCCCCGACCAAGAGTCTGAAGCTCCAGGACACTGCCCTTGAGGCGGTAGAGGTGGGATCCATCGCTGTGTCCGAGGGAAAAGCCGACCCTGGAGGGTAAACAGATGATGATGATGACTTGACAAAATGGGATTTTAATTCTATGTTTGTACTATCCAAAATTTTTTATGTGTCACATTGTCATACTCATTGTTTTGAATTTTTAATGGGGGCCAACGTATTTTAGTCAGGTCTTATTGTATACTGAATTTTAATCCACTAGCTGAGGAAGAGAATGCATAACATTCTCGAAACATGTACTAGATGTTAAGGTGAAAGGTAAATAAATGAATAGTATTGACTAGGCGGACCATATTCCAACATTTTTACTGTTACTAAGTCAATACGGATCCAGACCCGACCATCATGGTCAAGATTATTAATAAATATATTAGTTATTCACTCGATTTTGACACCACCGGGCGAGTTGGCCGTGCGGTTAGGAGCGCGCAGCTGTGAGCTCGCATCCGGGAGATAGTGGGTTCGAATCCCACTGTCGGCAGCCCTGAAAATGGTTTTTCGTTGTTTCCCATTTTCACACCAGGCAAATGCTGTGGCTGTACCTTAATTAAGGCCACGGCCGCTTCCTTCCCATTCCTAGGCCTTTCCTGTCCCATCGTCGCCATAAGACCTATCTGTGTCGGTGCGACGTACAGCAAAATAGCAAAAAAATTTTTGGACACCACAGTATTGAAGAGTTTATTTTGGATTTTAAAATATCCAGTCTTTTTGCATCTAAAATAGAGTGAATCGGCTGAAAATTCATGATAATAAGCTTACTGACTTTTTCGGCGTGAAGAAAACCAGGCGAAATTCTTTACGTTTTACAGAAAGCTACGCTCTGCGTCTTCAGAAAAAAATTCTCGACTATTCACAAGGAAGACTTCTCCAATAATGAGGGTTTGAATTTAAGAATGCTCCATTAGAAATAGTACTCTCGTTCGTCACCAGATGGCTCGTTGTAATATACATTACAAGAGGGAGCTGATGACACCATTAAGAAGTTCCTGGTTACAGCCTTGCGTTGCGAAGTAACAGCAAGGACATCAGACGGATCAGGGAAATAGCAATAAAAAGTAATAAAATTAAGTGCTGTCCGCCTCTGTGGTGTAGTGGTTAGTGTGATTAGCTGCCACCCCCGGAGGTCCGGGTTCGATTCCGGCTCTGCCACGAAATTTGAAAAAGTGTTACGAAGACTGGAACGGGGTCCACTCAGCCTCCGGAGGTCAACTGAGTAGAAGTGGGTTCGATTCCCACCTCAGCCATCCTTGAAGTGGTTTTCCGTGGTTTCCAACTTCTCCTCCAGGCAAATGCCGGGATGGGACCTAGCTTAAGGCCACGGCCGCTTCTTTCCCTCTTCCTCGTCTATCTCTTCCAATCTTCCCATGCCCCCGCAAGACCTCTGTTCAGCATAGCAGGTGAGACCGCCTGGGCGAAGTTTTGGTCATACTCCCCAGTTGTATCCCTCGACCCAATGTCTCACGCTCCAGGACACTGCCCTTGAGGCGGTCGAGGTGGGATCCCTAGCTAAGTCCGAGGGAAGAACCAACCCTGGAGGGTAAGCATATTAAGAAAGAAAGAAAATTAAGTGCTTGAAGGACTCACGTGGTAGAAGAATAGAACAAAGCCGAAGAATGGAAAGAAAGTGTGTAGAAAAAGCAATTCAATATTTATATTTAATCGTAACGATCACAATCACTTAACAATAAATTACCACCGGATGATAAATTTTTGTGACATTTTGAACAACATAACAACAGTAAAATCATAAAAATACCCAACCAATTTTTCTGTAAGAAAGAACGTATGATGAAAAAATTCATGTGTCACAGGCCAAACCATGCCATTGTTATGCGACTGTTAATAGTTTCATGAGCGAGTTTGCCATTGTATTTTGTGACGATAAAGGGTGATCTGTGGGAGACTGTCGGTAATTAGTTTTGAAGTTCACGTAATTTCCGTATGCGGAACAAACCGTGAACCGTACTGTAAAGAGAGAATTTTCTGTTTCAGAAGCACCACATCCGGTACTGGAGAAAAGAAAAAAAAGGGCTGTTAATACCCGAAAAATGTCTTCATTGCGCGTTTTAGATAGGAAATAGTGGAAAATTTCCGGTCGACGTATGTTTTGTTGAGGGGCTGCCTGGCCGAGGCGGTAAAGGTGTGATCGGCTCGCCCGGAAGGACGTGGGTTCGAATCCGCGTCAGGAAGTCGTACAATTTAAAAAAACGAGATTTCCACATCCGGAGCTGCACATGCCCCTCCAGTTCTCTCAACCTACTCCAAAAATGAGTACCAGGTTAATTCCTGGGGGCAAAGGCGGCCAGGCTTAGAGCTAACCACTCTACCCCATCAAGTGCCGAGGTTACGGATAGCGGAAGCCTTTACCTTCCAACCCTCCAAGGGCCTTCACGGCCTGTACGGAGGTGACTTTGCTTTGCTTTTGATTTTATGTTAATATTGTATGTATTCCCATATTTCATAGAGAAAGCATACATTTTCGTCTCGTAATAAGGGTTGACCTTGAAAATTTTCTCCTGGCCTACTGCTAATAGGCAAAACAGGCGTGACGAGACATTCCCTTGGCGTCGTGGTTAATCGGGAGGATGTCCCTGAGTACAGTAATAAGTAATATTGTTAAGAAAAATGTTCTAAATTTTGAATTTAATGTTGTTGTATGAAAGGAAATTTAATTACATAATTAAAATGTGATACGTAGTGTTCTAAAATATTGATTAGCACTGAATAACCTTATTTTGAGTCCAACTCGTTGGTTGAATGGTCAGTGTACTGGCCTTCAGAGGGTCCCAGGTGCGATTCTCGGCCGGATCAGAGATTTTAACCTTAATTGCTTATTTCCAATGGCTCGGGGGCTGGGTGTGTGTGGCGTATTCAGCATTAGAAATCATCCTAGGTAACGCCCTCATTTTCACAAACCTGCAGGTCGCCTAATAGGTCGTCTACGAGACGAAGACCCGCACCAGGCCTCTCCGGAGGCCATACGCCATTATTATTATTGTACCGGGAGGTACACCTCAACTCTGCACATTTAAGAAAAGCGCCTTAAGGAACTCTATCTATCAAACAAAACGTGAAACAACTAATGCATGGAGTTGGGACATTGACCAGAAGATGTCACCATTGAATTATTGAGTAATGTGTTACTTTTATGTTGCCTAAACTGACTGGATTTATTGGTTTTGTTTTGTTTTGTTTTGGTTTACGTCAGGAAGTTTGAACTTTCTCCATAGATGTCATTACAAAAAAACTGAGGTAATGCACTCTGGTGCAAGATAGAAGAATCAGTTATTTAAAGAATTTTTGTGTTTATATGTTTTTCCAACTAAAGTAACTTTCATTTATTTCTATATTTCAAGGTGCAGTCGCTTAAGTGGGGCCAGTATCCAGTATTCGGGAGATAGTAGGTTCGAACCCCACTGTCGGCAGCCCTGAAAATGGTTTTCCGTGGTTTCCCATTTTCACACCAGGCAAATGCTGGGGCTGTACCTTAATTAAGGCCACAGCCGCTTCCTTCCCACTCCTGGCCCTTCCCTGTCCTATAGTCGCCATAAGACCTATCTGTGTCGGTGCGACGTAAAATAACTAGCAAATATATATATTTCAAGGTTTGCAAAACTTCTTTCTCATTCCACCAGTTTTTGAATCTGGCCAATCACAAATTTTCTGTAATTATTTTTCAACCACTAACAGGCTTCTTGTACCTTTTTCTTTGGTCAATAATGAGAGGATGTGTCCGGATTTAGTCCAGAACCCTCTCGAATCATCTCCTCGGGTATATAAGCTGCGGCTTTTCCAGCTACCTTGTCTTATTGATCGTCGTCTTACTGAGTGTGTCTGTTAAGACGGGAGGCGGGGCGCCTCATTCTTCGCCAGGCAGTTCACCAGCGCAGGTAATGTCCACCAGTTTTATATTTCTGTAGCTACCTCCTCAGACTTACACGAGGGGAAGGTTCTAATTTCTAACTAAATAACCATCTGTTTTCTAAAATGTAAGGTTTCTTTCGGCTAATGTAAAAATTCATAAAGATTTAAATGGTAAATCGGGGATAGAGAGTGCGTTACCCTCTCGAGTTCCCCTTCAATTTATCTTGAGGTGACTACGATTTTGTAACTGTTTCTCTTTTCTGTAAAGCATTAAATTAACCTTCATTCTAGTCACCTCAGTAGCCTGGGATTAGCCTCTGCATCATCGGGCCGCGAGCCCAATTAGGGATTTATACTTAATTTTCTAAGAGTGCAAGTGTACGCCTCCATACATTTTGTGTTCGGGCCAGTAATTTAACTTGTTCTTCCTTCCACGAAGGCCCAGTAGTTTGAATAATAGATACCTCTGTGTACAGATTGTAAATTGTAAGTTGGGCCTAAAGAGGCCAGAAATTTGTAAGTTTTTTGGTGTAATGTTGCTTTGAGTGGCCTGTAAGAAATTGGGAGAAATTGGTTAAAGTTGGAGAGCATATAAGCTCTTTTATGTGAGTGCAAATTTTACTGTTATATTGAGGGTTGCCTCTGGAAGGCTGTAAATGTGTATCGGTTGGAGCAAGGTGCCATGTCTTGGGAGATTTCTCTACTTATATGTGTAAACGCTACATTGGCGACATTGCTAATTTGTAAATTAGGGGCTTGAAGCCCAAATGTGTTAATTTCCCTATTCTGGGGTTTTCTATTCCGGTATCAAACTTGTCATTGTGTCTGATACATTGGTTTTCTTTCACTATGTGAAGACTTTGTTAAGTTTTGAGATTCGGAAAGGAATATAAACTTTATTTAAAATTTTAAGTTAATATTTGATATAGTAGATATACCCATTCAGCCCACACCTTCTTTTACCTCTCTGCGATCCACGGTAACTATTATTATTATTATTATTATTATTATTATTATTATTATTATTATTATTATTTTGTTATGTTTCTGCTAGAAACAGTTAATTTATTTGAGAAACCACACAAGTCTAGTAAATTTCAATCCCCATACCACTCTTTTTCGAAAATTTATTTTTTCAGAAATGATCAGAATTATTTAAAAAGATCTGATAAACAATTGGTATAAAATCCAAACACAAATATCAAACATTAGAACTTGTAGGCAGTTTTTTCCACTTTTGTCACAATTTTTAGTAGTGAACATGTGTGTTGTAACGCAATCGCAGAGTTCTTCGCTGTTGTTTTTGAACATTTCCACTACTTTAAGTTAGTCTCGCAGCTTGAAACTCACGAGCACAACGACTTCCAAATTCCTGGTGTAATTTTCTTTGAGAGAGGGATAATTGGATCCTTAACTTCTGTCTTCCATATCTTCACACGAGCAGCTACATGTGAACCACGGAAAACTGCTACTCCACTCAAAAATACGCTTCAGGACTTAACACATTGGGCGCCAATTTTTAAAATAATTTATTCTATCGGTCGACACTTTACTTTTAGCCTGTGCAAGTGGGCGCCCGTGTTCACCATGTCTTAGCAAAAATCAAAAAATTTATCACCGGTATCCGCCGTAGAACTCAAAGTGTTAAGTCTCTGCCGAAAAGAGGATGCCATGAGTTACTTTCTTGTCATTTCTCCTCCTGTTTTCCATCGCACATACACACATAGATCTTATTGCGACGACGAGATATGAAAGGGCTAGGGGAAGGAAGGAAGGAAGCAGTTGTGGCCTTAATTACGACACAGCCCCAGCATTTGCCAGTGTGAAAATGGGAAAACACGGAAAACCATCTTCAGTGCTGCAGACAGTGGGGTTCGAACCCACCATCTCCCGAATGCAAGCTCACAGCTGCGCGTCCCCGACCACACGACCAACTCGCTCAGTCATTTCTTCTCAGATGCAGCAGCTGCCAGTCTTCGGATATGAGGTGAAGACGTTCCAATAAGATGATAGATCTTCTGAAGTGATGTATGTAAATTCGTACTTCCCAAAGCTCAGCTTGATTGATATCAGCTTTGGTGCACTAAAATTATGCATATAACCAATATCAAGAACATTTCTTTCTTTCTTAATCCGTTTACCCGCCAGGAATCCCACCTCTACCGCCTCAAGGGCAGTGTCCTGGAGCATGAGACTTTGGGTTACGCGAATACAACTGGAGAGGAGGACCAGTACCTCGCACAAGCGGCCTCGGATACTATGCTGAACAGGGGCCTAGCCGGGGGTCGGTAAGATTGGAAGGGATAGACAGGGAAGGGGAAGGAAGCAGCCGTGGCCTTAAATTAGGTAGGTAAATTGGGTACCTACCGGGCGAGTTGGCCGTGCAGTTAGGGGCGTGCAGCTGCAAGGTTTCATCCGATAGACAGTGGGTTCGAACCCCACTTTCGGTACTCCTGAAGATGGTTTTACGTGGTTTCCCATTTTCACACCAGGCAAATGCTGGGGCTGTACCTTAATTTACGCCACGGGCGCTTCCCTCCCATTCCTAGGCCTTTCCTATCCCATCGTCGCCAAAAGACCTATTTGTGTCGGAGCGATGTAAAACAAACAGCAAAAAAATTAGGTACCACCCCAGCATTTTCCTGTAGAAGTGGGAAACCATTGAAGTTGCAATCGAACTCCCTGAGACTGAGTGGACCTCGTTCTACTTTTCAAATTTTTGGGACAGAGTCGGGAATGGAATCCGACCTCCGAGGGTGACAGCTAATCACACTAACCACTACACCGCAGAGGCGCTTATCTACAATATTTTTTTCAGAAACTCGTAACTGTGATGCATCCAATCACATTTGTATTCGTTCTATAACAGTGAGTAAATCACAGTTCAGTACAGAAATAGAAAGGAAGTCTAATGACAGTTTCTCTTTAAATGAAACTTAGAGGATTTTAATTCTGTCAAACACACACGTTCAGTATAGTCCTTACACTACAACATACCTTTAAAAAGACACTCATAGACATGGAGTAAGAACACACACAATTAATCAAAGAATGACATCATCACTTTCTATTTAGTCATACTCACTATTTAGAAATATTTATTTAAGTGTGTATTTTTTCCGTGTTTAATAGTGTTTCTTTTACAGATATGTTATAGTGTAATATTTATATGGATCTTGTGTCTTCGGACACTCCCGGCACTAAAAGCCACACGCCATTTCATTTTATTGATCTTGTGTGTTCAAGAGACTGAAGAGCCTTTAAGTTATATGTAATTGAGTGGACATTGGAACGTATGGCTTCCTTCTTAGAAAGTTTCTGTTTAATTGGAATTTGAAAACAGCAATTATAGAAAAGAAAAACTAAAGTCATCTCCGTACAGGACATGAAGGCCCTTGGAGAGGTGGAAGTAAAGGCACTACTATCCGTAACCTCGGCAATTGGTGGGGTAGAGTGGTTAGCTCTACAACCGGCCGCCCTTTCCCCCAGGAATTAACCTGGTACTCATTTCTGGTGCAGGCTGAGTAAACCTCAGGGGCATGTGCACCTCCGGAAGTGGAAATCTGTCAACATTCTGAAGGGGAAGCGATCCCACACCCTTCCGGGTGAATCAAACACGCCTTTACCGCCTCGGCCAGGCAGCCCCTTGAAAACGGCAATTGACGGACTAAATCGACCAATGTAACGTTTCTCTAATTTCCTCCCTCATAGTATTTCTGCACAATACTTCACATCAATTATGTAACATTATATCAGGTCCGTGTTGAGCATCGGTAATGTAGTTTATTTACTCTGGTTTTTAAGAAACACACGAGAACGAGAACCACTGGTATTGATGCATTGCCTGTGGCGCATATTTGTGTGTTCGAACTCCTGTTAGAGGTTAGTGAACTCCGGGTTACGTTACAGCATAACAAAACTGATTATGAATCTTCATAGCAAGCTCTGTTTGTCACAGTCTAGGATAATTAAAGCACTTTAGTCATTAATTTCAAAGACATACACACCACAATCTTAATGCGAGGTGATACGAGAAGTACTTCTTTATCGAAGGAGGAAAATGAGTCAATGGATCGTCGAATATCATCTCAGTTCTAGGAAACCGCTTCCTGGCCACGCTGTGTGATTCAGTCCCTATTCAATGTACTCCTGAGCTGCAATGACTCATGTATTCCAACGTTCACGCGTGTTTCCCAGTCTAAAAGAGATTTGTGATTAAACCTGTAGCGAAGTACATTAGGCTAATTAAACACCAATATAAGAAAGGAAGAGGAAGAGACTGCAAATCTTGTCACACTCAAATCTGAATAGTTGCTTTACTTTCATGTCTTCTTATCCCTACTGTCTGAGAAGTGAGATTTTAAAATGCACAAGCAAGAAGGTAAAACTGACTAATGTTGACGTGTGACTAAGGAGGGATTCAAACACCGGACCGAGGTAATGCTGATAATGAGGGCACGACTGAGGAGAGATTCGGACTCTGCTCCTTAGATTCCGGTGTTCAAACAAGGAAGAACTTTTCACACAAGACATAATCTTGGCACTGACATGGTCATTAAGGAAAAGTATCAATCAATCAATCAATCAATCAATCAATCAATCAATCAATCAATCAATCAATCAATCAATCAATCAATCAATCAATCAATCAATCAATCAATCAATCAATCAATCAATCAATCAATCAATCAATCAATCAATCAATCAATCAATCAATCAATCAATCAACATTGTTCCGCATTTAGGGCAGTCTCCCAAGTGGAAAATTCCCTATCTGTTGTTTTCCTACCCTTTATTCCTTTCCCTAACTCCCCCATGTATAAAATATTATTTGCCCCAATTTGTTCTCTTGAATTCCAACTTTATCTTCATATTGTGATCTTCCCTACTTTTAAAGACACCACTCAAACTTATTTGTATACTAATGTCATTCCACGCCATCTCTCTACTGACAGCTCGGAACATACCACTTAGTCGAGCAGCTCGTCTCCTTTCTCCCAAGTCTTCCCAGATCAAACTTTACAACATTTTTGCAACGCTACTCTTTTGTCCAAAATCACTCAGAGCTAAGGATAGGCCTATAACATGCGGAAATTTAAAATAAAGTATGTAAACAAATTTGTCTGGGTCCCTGAGATCAGTGCGAGCTTTACAGGGTTAAGATATTCTTCGTATCACCTTAAGGCAAACTTTTCGTCTTTCCTCTGTACAGTACACAAGGTTTTCCATTACCGTGAATTAGACTTTCACTGATGTCAGCAACATTCTGGGATGTGTTCCCGGCAAAAAAAGTAAAGTCACGTGACTCTACATTGTCATTCCCGTATTCATTCTTTCTGAAGGCGGAGAGCGATATGAGCAGCTGACTTGAAACTCGTGTAGCGGAGATAATAACAGCTTTGACAAAGAATGAATTCCTTCTCGAGTATGTCACACTTGCACGGAATGAGATTTCGGAAGAGATGGAATTTAGTGAGTCTTCTATGGCGTAATCTAAACTTATACTCTTCACCCTTATTTAATTTAATAGCTTAATAAAATTACCGTATTCACTTTTGTTACAAGTTGCTTTACGCTGCATCGACGTAGATAGGTCCTTTGGCGACGATGGGATAGGAAAGGAATAGGAATGGGAAGGGAAATGGTCTTGGCCTTAATTAAGGTACGGAAAAACATCTTCAGGGGTGCCGACAGTGAAATTCGAACCCACTATCTCCCAAACACAAACAATCAATCAATCACTACTGATTTGCAGTCGCTCAGGGGGCAGATTCCTTTCCTGTTGTTTTCCTAGCCTTTTCTTAAATGATTGTAAGTAAACTGGAAATTTATTGAACATCTCCCTTGATAACTTATTCTAATAGCTAACATTCCTTCCTGTAAACGAATATTTGCCCCAATTTGTCCTCTTGAATTGCAACTTTATCTTCAAATTGTGATCTTTCCTACTTTTAAAGACACCACTCAATCTTATTCGTCTACTAATTTGTCATTCCACGCTATCTCTCCACTGACAGCTCGGAACATACCACTTAGCCCAGAAGCTCGTCTCCTTTCCCACAAGTCTTCCTAGCCCAAACTTTGCAACATTTTTTAACGTTACCTTTTTTTAACGTTACTCTTTTATCGAAGATCATCCAGAACAAATCGAGCTGCTTTTCCTTGGATTTTTTCCAGTTCTTGAATCAAGTAATTCTGGTGAGTGTTCCATACATTGGAACCATACTCTAGTTGGGGTTTTACCAGAGACTTATATGCCCACTCCCTTACATCCTTACTACAAGCTGTAAATACCCTTATAATCATGTGCAGAGATCTGTACCCTTTATTTACAATCCCATTTATGTTATTATCCCAATAACAATCTTTCCTTATATTAACAGCTGGTAGTTACAGTAATCCCCATAAGGAACTTTAATCACACCAGGAAAATGCTGGGGCTGTACCTTGATTAAGGCCACGGCCGCTTCCTTCCCAATCCTAGGCCTTTCCTATCCCATCGCCGCCATAAGACCTATCTGTGTCAGTGCGACGTAAAGCAAATAGCAAAAAAAAAAAGAAATAAAAAAAAATATGCATGAACCTGCATGTAGTTGGAATGGCGATAGTGTGGAATGTTGCGTGTGAGGAGAGGAAGATTAAGGACATCACAAACACCCAGTCCCCAGACTAGGGATATTAATCATTACAATTAAAAACCCCTGACCCGGCCGGGAGTCGAACCCGGGCCGCCGGGTGACAGGCGGACGCGTTGCCCCCTACACCACAAGACCGAACTAAAGCAGTAATTAAAACTGAGTCTTTTAATGTTCTACATAGGCAAGGAAATATTGATGTAATTTACTTGGATTTTTCAAAAGCTTTCGACAAAATTGATCACGACATTTTATTGCAAAAGCTCTCTGAATTTGGAATGACTTCGCCAATGCTAACACTGATTTCTTCCTACCTTACAGACAGAAAACAGTATGTAGCACATCGCAATTGTAATTCAGACTTTTTCTGTATATTCTGGTGTTCCACAAGGATCAAACCTGGGACCGTTGCTATTTAACCTTTATGTCAACGAACTCCCTTCTAAGGTTAAGTTTTCAAACTGCCTTTTATATGCGGATGATGTAAACTTGAAATAGTAATGAAATGTAATGGAGACATCGGCAAACTACAAAGCGACTTAAATCAATTGTACGAATGGAGTATAGAAAATAATTTATATTTCAATATAAAGAAATGTTGCTTCTTAATGTTACACACGGCAAATCCCCTAAAGAACACGTGTACTCTGTCAACAATGAATTACTGAGGCAGGTTAATTCAATTAATGATCTAGGAGTACGCATCACAAACAATTTGTCGTTTAACCCACACATCTATGACACAATTAATGATGCCTACAAAAAACCGGGCATCTTAATCCGACACAACACCTGAGTAATATCCAGGTCCTCACAATTTTGTTCAACACACTTGTGAGGTCCAAACTTGAGTAGGCGTCGGTAATTTTGTCTCCCCTTTATAAATCTTATCGAAACCATGTGGAGAAAGTTCAAAAACGTTTCTTACGTTATCTTTACTTTAAAAAATATAACAGGTTCGTCCCTAGCGGCATAATGCACTGTAAAGTTCTCCTGAAAGAATTTCACTTCATCATTAAATAGACGTATATTAAATGATCGAAAATACCTCCATAGAGTTATCAATAATGTGGTAGATAACAGTTACTTTCTACAACAATTCTCGTTCAATACTCGAAAAGGAAATTTAGGACACATACATCTCTTGTTTCTTCCTATTTCTGAAACGGTATTTTATAGAAGCTCACCACTTTTCAGATGTGCACTACATACTGTATAATATTACAGTTCATAAATTTCCTGATCTTGATTTTAACTTTGCTGTTAGATACAATTTTTATGTAAAATTATTGAAGAAGGCATATAGTTAAAGTAATGGTCACACTATGCTGGGCACTTCGAGTTCAGTTAAAGCACAATTTATGAAGGTATACCCTATAGATGTATATATGTACTATATTTATAGTTATTATTTTGGTTAGTTTGTGTTTCATTATAGTGTTATATTTTATTTAAATTTATATAATTTAAACACTGATAAACAAAATGTAGGGAATACATCAAACTTATTGACATTATTAGTGTCCATTTTTTACCAAAGATTTAATGTGCTGTTCATACTGATTGCCACAACTCATCTCTTACCAAAACATATATATTTAATGCCTTACTTTCCATAATTTTCTTTTTATATGTCAGTTGCTTTAACTGGTGTCAGTTTAAGATTACAGTTATTTCTTTCGTAGATACGAATTCTTAATTGTTTTATGTTTCTGTATTTCTACTTTTATTTTATTCATTTTAGATATTAAGTATTTTAGGTCATAAGTCCACTTCGAACTTGATCAAGTATTAATGTGCTGTAAATTCCGTTTGCAGCTTCACTTATTAATAATGTTGTATATTTTTGCTTTTAGATATTACGTTCTTTCTGACATTTGTTATTTTTAATAATTAATATATAGTGGCTAAGCCACCTGTAATTGGAGAAAAATCTCTGTTGGTGGTATGAAATAAATAAAAAAATAGTCAATCTCTCAACCTGACCTTAACCACATTTATCATCATACCATTGCCTGTTGTCCATCTCACAATATTGTGAAGGTTTTTTCCCAGTTACTGACAATCTTGTAACACTGATTTATGTACGCTATACAGAATAACATCCTCCGTAAAAAGCCTTAACTCTGATTCCACTTTTTACTTATATAATGTATACATATAAAAGCAAGGTTCAATAATACTGCCTTGAGGAATTCCCCTCTTAATGATTACAGAATCAGATAAAGTTTCATTTTCGAGTAATAAAGCCATCAATTAGTTACTCTTTTGTCCCATCCAATATACCTGATTTTTGCAACTAGTCTCCCACGACCTACCCTACCAGATGTCTTAGATAGGTCAATAGCGATACAGTCCATTTGACCTCCTGAATCAAAAATATCTGCTATCACTTGCTGGAATCCTGTAAGTTGAGCTTCAGTGGAATAACATTTCCTAAAGTCGAACTGCCTTCTATCGGACCAGTTAGTAATTTCTCAAACTTGTCAGATATAATATGAAAGAATGGTTTCCCAAAACATTGCATGTCAAACTGACTGGCCTGTTATTTTCAGCTTAATGTCTATTACCCTTTCCTTTATACACAGGGACTACTATAGCAACTCTCAATTCATTTGTTAGAGCTCCTTCATGCAAATAATAGTCAAATAAGTTCTTCAGATATCTTATCAATTCCAGCTGCTTTTATAGGTTTTAGCTTTTGTATCTTATTAGAAAATAATGTCATTCTTATCATCGATAAATTTCAATAATTCGTTAGTATTAGTTACCTGTTCTATGTGGAGATTATCTTTGTAATTCCTGGGATATCCCGGCACTAAAATCCATACGACATTTCATTTAATTTCATCTTTGTAATCAGCAAACTTTACATACTGCTGAGTGAATAATTCTGCCTTCCGAAGTTCCTCGCATACACACTCCCCTTTTTCAATAATGATTCCTGGTATGTCCTATTTGGAACCTATTTCTGCCAAAGTACCTATACATACCCTACCATTATTCACGAACATTTTTATGACTGCCAATTATGCTTGCCATCATGTTATCCTTAGTTGACTTTTTTCTAGATTCAATTTCCTAGTAAGTTCCTTCAATTTATCCTTACTCTCACAGCCATTTCTATCTCTATTTCTTACCAACCTACCCTCCTTCTTAGTCTCTTTACTTCTATGTTATAATATAGTGGAGTTTTACCATTTCAACCTTTAAAGGTACATAACATACACTTAGAGAATACTGATAGGTACAACTGGCTGAGTACCCGCTGTGCGTCCTAACAACTTCTCACAACGTAATCTAAGTTTGACTTTGGGGAAATGAAAGACAGGTTAGAGAGGCAATTTTGTGTATCCCTATTCGGAGATACACACAATTAGACATTCAATAGTTGATAGGAATCAATTTTAAAAAATCTCGTGGAAAACCGTTGTGGTACCTTTATCTTTTTTTTTTTTTTTTTTGCTAGTTGCTTTACGTCGCACTGACACAGTTAGGTCTTATGGCGACGATGGGACAGGAGTAGTATAATTGGATGGTTCGGCCGCCACCACCCCCACCGGCTCCCAGAGGCCACCTCCACCACCACCACAGCCAGAGGCCTCCCAGATGCCTCCTCCACCACCACCACAGCCAGAGGCCTCCCAGATGCCTCCTCCACCACCACCAAAGCCAGAGGCCTCCCAGAGGTCTCCTCCACCACCCGCGGGAAATTTGAATTTGTAAAAAAAGCCACGTGCTTTTTGACAGCTATCATCGACAACAACGCATCGCTAACCTCAGTACTGCCATCTTGACGGGCCTAAACCTCAGTAGTACCAACTTAACCTAACTAGCGCGAGATAAACAAATCCACGTGCTTTTTGACAGCTGTCATTCGCCATCTTAAAACTACAGAGCACCGTGCTGCCCTCTTTATCGTAGTAGCTGTAAATTAATCAGCTATCATCCGCAGTGCTGCCATCTTGGCGGGCCTAAACCTCAGTGCTACCAACTTAACCTCACTGGCGCGAGATATGAATCGGTAAACAAATCCACGTGCTTTTCTGACAGCTGTCATCCACCATCTTTAATCAACAGAACACCATGCTGCCCTCTATATCTTTGAAATATGGTGGCGGATAATTTGAAAAATGCTTTTTGATAGCAGCCATCTTTAATCAAGAGAGCACCGTGATGTACTCTATGTGGTAGCGGCAATTTGAAAACTTCTAAGTGCCCCTGTTCGGAAACAAACCACGTGCTTTTTTGACAGCTACATCCGCCATCTTTAATCAAGGGAGCACCGTGCCGCACTCTTTAGTTGAAATGTGGTGGCGGCAATTTGAAAAATTCCACCTGCTCTTGTTTGGAAACAATGCTACATGCTTATTTGACAGCTACCGCCCGCCATCTTTAATCCATAGAGCACAGCGCTGCCCTCTTTAGCTATTTACCATTGAAATGTGGTGGCGGATAATTTGAAGAATGCTTTTTGACAGCAGCCATCTTTAATCTAGAGAGCACCGTGCTGCCCTCTTTAGCTAGATACCTTTGGTGCAGGCAATTCCACATGACAGCAGCCATCTTAAATCAAGAGAGCACCGTGCTGCCCTCTATGTGGTGGCGTCAATTTGAAAAATTCTACATGCTCTTGTTTGGAAACAAATTCACGCGCTTTTTTGACAGCCGACATCCGCCATCTTTAATCAACAGAGCACAGTGCTGCCCTCTTTAGCTAGATACCTTTGAAATGTGGTGGCGGCAAATTCCACTTGCTCTTGTTTGGAAACAAAGCCATGTGTTTTTTGACAGCTGTAATCCACCATCTTTAATCAATAGAGCACTGTGCTGCTATCATGCGGGCAATTTCGTCAGTTGTCATCCGCCATCTTTAATCCACAGAGCACCGTGCAGCCCTCTATGTGTTGGCGGAAATTTGAAAAGTTCTGTTAGCTGTCATCCGCCATCTTTAATCAAGAGAGTACCGTGCTGCCATCTTTAGCTAGATACCTTTGAAATGTGGTGGTGGCAATTTGAAAAATTCTATGTGCTCTTGTTTGGTAACAAAGCCACGTGCTTTTTTGACAGCTGTCATCCGCCATCTTTAATCAATAGAGCACTGCGCTGCAATCATGCGGGCAATTTCATCAGCTGTCATCCGCCATCTTTAATCTAGAGAGCACGGTGCTGCCGTCTGTAGTAGCGGGCAATTTGAAAAGTTCTGTTAGCTGTCATCCGCCATCTTTAATCAAGAGAGTACCGTGCTGCCATCTTCAGCTAGATACCTTTGAAATGTGGTGGCGGAAAATTGAAAAATTCCACGTGCTCTTGTTTAGTAAACAAACTCACGCGCTCTTCGTCAGCTGTCATCCACCATCTTACATCGCAAACCTCAGTGCTACACTCTTTAGTCGACATATGGTGGCGGATAATTTAAAAAGAAAAATTCTACAGCAGCCATCTCTCGACGCTAATTGCACAAGATGGTGGCTATACATGACTCCTTAAAGGTGCTCATGCAAGATGGCTACTATACATAGGTTCTTATGAGACGCCCTTGGGATGCTTGCGCAAGATAGCGGTTATACAAGGCTCATTATGAGACGCCCTAGAGATGCTTGCGCAAGATGGCGGTTGCTCTTATGAGGCGGCTTAAGGGTCCTTGCACAAGATGGCTAGAGACGCCCTAAGGATGCTTGCGCAAGATGGCGGACGCAAGATGGCGGCTATACACGACTCCTTATGAGACGCCTTAAGGGTGCTTGCGCAAGATGGCTGCTGCTCTTATGAAGAAAGCTAGCTTAGAGGCTAACGTGTCCTGCTAGTTCGATTCATTAAATTTGGGGCTTAAATGCAAAATGTTAAATATCTCGAAAACGGTGCATCGTAGAGCAAAACGGACAAAATGTTTCTACCCAATACCTCGGTTCGCAGTATGGGGAACAAGTAAAACATAGTCTATTGATGAGATCAACGGTTCGGTTCCTACTTAGGCCCTTTGGCATTCGCTCTGTTTTAGCTTGTATTGAAGCAAGTCTTCGCAACACGATCAAGTCTAGCTATGGTAGATAGTATAACGTGCCGTGCAGGTTCGATTCATTAAATTTGGGGCTTAAATGCAAAATGTTAAATATCTCGAAAACGGACAAAATTTTTCTACCTAATACCTAGGTTTGCAGTATCAGGAACATGATAGCATAAGAAAAACATAGTCTAATGATGAGATCGACGGTTCGATTCCTACTTAGGCCCTTTGGCATTGCCAGCTATCTAATTCTACAAGGTGACGGCTATACATAGCTTCTTATGAGACAGCTTAAGAGCGCTTGCACAAGATGGCTGCTGCTCTTATGAGACGCCCTAGGGGCGCTTGCGGGAGGTAGCAGCGACAAGACGGTGACTATACACAGCTCCTTATGATACGGCCTAGAGGTGCCAACACAAGATAGTGGCTGCTCTGATGAAGAAAGCTAGCTTTGCATCGTGCAGGTATCTTTACAGCACTAAACCTCATACATTTGAAATGTGGTGGCGGGTAATTTGAAAATTTCTACGTGCTTTTCTCTTAACAGCAGCTATCTTTAAACAATAGCGGCTATACGTAAGCTGTCAAGGCCTCCTCTTATGTCAAGGCATAGCTCCATCGAACAAGTTTAAAACTGTATCGGGATAGCTAGAGTAAGCACGTGCTGCAGTGATGACGTCATAAGGCATGTTTAGACTTGCAAATCACTAAGGAAACATAACAAGACTAGAATCGAACACTGCACTCTATACCGTGATCATGTGATCGGAACATTGATTGAAGTGTTTAGAACACTAAATAAGCTATCAAGACTATAATAGAACACTGTACTCGATACAACATATGTTTAGAACATGTCAGGGGATACCTTTGTTCTAAGAAGATTAGGTTACCGCACATTCCTTGTAGGGCTAATAGGCTAAAGGGCTAATGGGCTAAAGGGCTAATAGGCTAAAGGGCTAAAGGGCTAATGGGCTAAAGGGCTAATGGGCTAAAGGGCTAAAGGGCTAAAGGGCTAAAGGAGCAACAACCTCATCGATCGCTATCAGCAAGAACGCTTGTACTTTGTTAAGTGTAGAAAATTAATCTTTATTGGTAAATGGTTTCATGTTCAGAACAAGGAATGGAACCTAGGGGTTACGTCTTACCTAATAAAATCCCCGAGGTGCGATGAGTTACGTTTTTCGAACTAGTGTTTGCAACACTGAACTTTTCAAGATGATAGCAGAGAGTTTGGCAATGTTCTGTTGTTGAATTGTAAATTCCACGCTACAACATGCATAAGGTGGCAGCCTTGAGGTTTACCGCCGTAAAGATGACAAGTGTGAGGTTAGCAATGTTCCGTTGTTGGATTTTAAATTCCGCGCTATAACATGCATAAGGTGGTAGCCTTGAGGTTTACCGCCGTAAAGATGGCAGCAGTGAGGTTAGCGACGCTCTATTGTCCTCCAAAGTGAGGTTAGGGTTCGTCAAGAAGACAGCTGTCAAAAAAGCACGTGGCTATGTTTACCAAACAAGAGCACGTGGCTGTGACGTCACGGTCACGTAATCATTCCTTAGCTCGACGTCGTTAAGAGCAGCATTAGGATTAGCTATGCTTAAAAATCTTGGGAACAGAGCAGCAGTATGAATTGCCATGTTTCAAAGCGTGTACACATTACCTATCGATTTTACATGCATCGACCATCGTACTAAACTTCATCCGCTAGATCGTGCTGCATTCTTAGCATAACCTGTACCCATAAAATTTAAGTATAATGAATAGCCATGTTTCAAAGCGTGTACTCATCACCTATCGATTTTACATGCATCGACCATCGAACTAACTTCATCCGCTAGATCGTGCTGCTATCTTAGCATAACCTATACCCATAAAATTAAAGTACAATGAATAGCCATGTTTCAAAGCGTGTACACATTACCTATCGATTTTGCATGCATCGACTCTCGTACTATACTTCTTCCCCTACATTGTGCTGCTATCTTAGCATAACCTATACGCGTGACCTTAAAGTACAATGAATAGCCATGTTTCAAAGCGTGTACACATTACCTATCGACTTTGCATGCAACAAATATCGTACTGAACTCCTTCCGCTAGGTTGTGCTGCTAACTTAGCATAACTTATACACATGAACTTAAAGTACAAAGAATAGCCATGTTTCAAAGCGTGTACACATTACTTATTGATTTTGCATTCATCGAATTTCGTACTGAACTTCTTCCGCTAGATTGTGCTGCTATCTTAGAATAACCTATACCCATGAACTTAGAGTACAATGAATAGTCATGTTTCAAAGCGTGGACACATCAACTATCGAATTTGCATGTATCGGCTGTCGTACTAAACTTCTGCAGGTAGATTGTGCTGCTATCTTAGCATAACTAAGACGCATGAACTTAAAGTACAAAGAATAGCTATGTCTCAAAGCGTGTACACATTACCTATCGATTTTGCAAGCATCGACTCTCGTACTAAATTTCTTCCGCTAGATTGTGCTGCTATCTTAGCATAACCTATACGCATGACCTTAAGGTACAAAGAATAGCCATGTTTGAAAGCGTGTACACATTACTTATTGATTTTGCATTCGCGAATCTCGTACTGAACTTCTTCCGCTAGATTGTGCTGGTATCGTAGCATAACTTATACACATGAACTTAAAAGTACAAAGAATAGCCATGTTTCAAAGCGTGGACACATTACCTATCGATTTTGCATGCATTGACTCTCGTACTAAACTCCTTCCACTAGATTGTGCTGCTATCTTAGCATAACCTATACGCATGACCTTAAAGTAAAAAGAATAGCCATGTTTCAAAGTGTGTACACATCACCTATCGATTTTGCATGCAACAAATATCGTACTAAACTTCTTCCCCTAGATTGTGCTGCTATCTTAGCATAACTTATACACATGAACTTAAAGTACGAAGAATAGCCATGTTTCAAAGTGTGTACACATTACTTATTGATTTTGCATGCATCAAATATCGTACTAAATTTCTTCCGCTAGATTGTGCTGCTATCTTAGCATAACCTATACCCTTGAACTTAAAGTACAATGGATAGTCATGCTTCAAAGCGTGTACGCATCAACTATCGGTTTTGCATGTATCGACTCTCGTACAAAACTTCTTCAGGTAGATTGTGTTGCTATCTTAGCATAACTAAGACGCATGAACTTAAAGTACAAAGAATAGCCATGTTTCAAAGCGTGTACACATTACCTGTCGACTTTGCATGCAACAAATATCGTACTAAACTTCTTCCGCTAGGTTGTGCTGCTATCTTAGCATAACTTATACACATGAACTTAAAGTACAAAGAATAGCCATGTTTGAAAGCGTGTACACATTACTTATTGATTTTGCATTCGCGAATCTCGTACTGAACTTCTTCCGCTAGATTGTGCTGGTATCGTAGCATAACTTATACACATGAACTTAAAAGTACAAAGAATAGCCATGTTTCAAAGCGTGGACACATTACCTATCGATTTTGCATGCATTGACTCTCGTACTAAACTCCTTCCACTAGATTGTGCTGCTATCTTAGCATAACCTATACGCATGACCTTAAAGTGAAAAGAATAGCCATGTTTCAAAGTGTGTACACATTACCTATCGATTTTGCATGCAACAAATATCGTACTAAACTTCTTCCCCTAGATTGTGCTGCTATCTTAGCATAACTTATACACATGAACTTAAAGTACGAAGAATAGCCATGTTTCAAAGTGTGTACACATTACTTATTGATTTTGCATGCATCAAATATCGTACTAAATTTCTTCCGCTAGATTGTGCTGCTATCTTAGCATAACCTATACCCTTGAACTTAAAGTACAATGGATAGTCATGCTTCAAAGCGTGTACGCATCAACTATCGGTTTTGCATGTATCGACTCTCGTACAAAACTTCTTCAGGTAGATTGTGTTGCTATCTTAGCATAACTTATACACATGAACTTAAAGTACGAAGAATAGCCATGTTTCAAAGTGTGTACACATTACTTATTGATTTTGCATGCATCAAATATCGTACTAAATTTCTTCCGCTAGATTGTGCTGCTATCTTAGCATAACCTATACCCTTGAACTTAAAGTACAAAGAATAGCTATGTTTCAAAGCGTGTACACATCACCTATCGGTTTTGCATTCATCGACTCTCGTACTAAACTTCTTACGCTAGACTGTGCTGCTACCTTAGCCTAACCTATACGCATGAACTTAAAGTACGAAGAATAACCATGTTTTACAGCGTGTACACGTCACCTATCGATTTTGCATGCATCAAATATCGTAATAAACTTCTTGCGCTAGATTGTGCTGCTATCTTAGCATAAACTGTACGCATGAACTTAAAAGTACAAAGAATAGCCTTGTTTCAAAGCGTGTACACATTACCTAATGATTTTGCATGAAACGACTAGCGATTTTACATGCATCGAGTATCGTACTAGGCTTCTTCCGCTAGAGCATGTAGCAAACGCTTTTGTGTATCGCTAACCTTTGTGCACGAAGTTAAAGCACAAAGAAGAGCTATGTTCTAAAGCGTGTACCCATCACCTATCGATAATGTATGTATCGACTATCGTACTAAACTTCTCCTGCTAGAGCGTACGACTATCGCTTGTGTGTGCACAAACTTAAAGCATAAAGAATAGCAATGTATAAAAATCTTGTAAACAAAGCAGCAGCATTAAGTATAGCCATGTTTAAATGCGTGTACACGCAGTACTAAACTTATTCCATTAGAATGTACAAAGTTCGAAAGTGTTTGTGCTGCTATCTTAGCATAGCCTATGTGCATGAACTTAAAGCATAAAGAATACTTATGTGTAAAAAATCTTGTGAACATAGCAGAGTGTTAACTACGTAGGTGTAGACATTAATCTTTTCATGCTGACGCAGCATACTACGTGACCGTGACGTCACAGCCACGTGCTCTTGTTTGGTAAACATAGCCACGTGCTTTTTTGACAGCTGTCTTCTTGACGAACCCTAACCTCACTTTGGAGGACAATAGAGCGTCGCTAACCTCACTGCTGCCATCTTTACGGCGGTAAACCTCAAGGCTACCACCTTATGCATGTATAGCGCGGAATTTAAAATCCAACAACGGAATATTGCTAACCTCACTCTTGTCATCTTTACGGCGGTAAACCTCAAGGCTGCCACCTTATGCATGTTGTAGCGCGGAATTTATAATACAACAACAGAACATTGCTAAACTCTCTGCTATCATCTTGAAAAGTTCAGTGTTGCAAACACTAGTTCGAAAAACGTAACTCATCGCACCTCGGGGATTTTATTAGGTAAGACGTAACCCCTAGGTTCCATTCCTTGTTCTGAACATGAAACCATTTACCAAAAAAGATTAATTTTCTACACTTAACAAAGTACAAGCGTTCTTGCTGATAGCGATCGATGAGGTTGTTGCTCCTTTAGCCCGTTAGACCTTTAGCCCATTAGCCCATTAGCCCTTTAGCCCTTTTGCCCATTAGCCCATTAGCCCTTTAGCCTATTAGCCCCTTAGCCCATTAGCCCTTTAGCCTATTAGCCCTACAAGGAATGTGCGGTAACCTAATCTTCTTAGAACAAAGGTATCCCCTGACATGTTCTAAACACATGTTGTATCGAGTACAGTGTTCTATTATAGTCTTTATCACTTATTTAGTATTCTAAACACTTCAATCAATGTTCCGATCACATGATCACGGTATAGAGTGCAGTGTTCGATTCTAGTCTTGTTATGTTTCTTTAGTGACTTGCAAGTCTAAATATGCATTATGACGTCAAAACTGCAGCACGTGCTTACTCTAGCTATCCCGATGCAGGTTTAAACTTGTTCGATAGAGCTATGCCTTGACATAAGAGGGGGCCTTGACAGCTTATGTATAGCCGCTATTGTTTAAAGATAGCTGCTGTTAAGAGAAAAGCACGTAGAAATGTTCAAATTACCCGCCACCACATTTCAAAGGTATGAGGTTTAGTGCTGTAAAGATACCTGCACGATGCAAAGCTAGCTTTCTTCATCAGAGCAGCCACTATCTTGTGTTGGCACCTCTAGGCCGTATCATAAGGAGCTGTGTATAGTCACCGTCTTGTCGCTGCTACCTCCCGCAAGCGCCCCTAGGGTGTCTCATAAGAGCAGCAGCCATCTTGTGCAAGCGCTCTTAAGCTGTCTCATAAGAAGCTATGTATAGCCGTCACCTTGTAGAATTAGATAGCTGGCAATGCCAAAGGGCCTAAGTAGGAATCGAACCGTCGATCTCATCATTAGACTATGTTTTTCTTATGCTATCATGTTCCTGATACTACAAACCTAGGTATTAGGTAGAAAAATTTTGTCCGTTTTCGAGATATTTAACATTTTGCATTTAAGCCCCAAATTTAATGAATCGAACCTGCACGGCACGTTATACTATCTACCATAACTAGACTTGATCGTGTTGCGAAGACTTGCTTCAATACAAGCTAAAACAGAGCGAATGCCAAAGGGCCTAAGTAGGAACCGAACCGTTGATCTCATCAATAGACTATGTTTTACTTGTTCCCCATACTGCGAACCGAGGTATTGGGTAGAAACATTTTGTCCGTTTTGCTCTACGATGCACCGTTTTCGAGATATTTAACATTTTGAATTTAAGCCCCAAATTTAATGAATCGAACTAGCAGGACACGTTAGCCTCTAAGCTAGCTTTCTTCATAAGAGCAGCAGCCATCTTGCGCAAGCACCCTTAAGGCGTCTCATAAGGAGTCGTGTATAGCCGCCATCTTGCGTCCGCCATCTTGCGCAAGCATCTTTAGGGTGTCTCTAGCCATCTTGTGCAAGGACCCTTAAGCCGCCTCATAAGAGCAACCGCCATCTTGCGCAAGCATCTCTAGGGCGTCTCATAAGGAGCCTTGTATAACCGCTATCTTGCGCAAGCATCCCAAGGGCGTCTCATAAGAACCTATGTATAGTAGCCATCTTGCATGAGCACCTTTAAGGAGTCATGTATAGCCACCATCTTGTGCAATTAGCGTCGAGAGATGGCTGCTGTAGAATTTTTCTTTTTAAATTATCCGCCACCATATGTCGACTAAAGAGTGTAGCACTGAGGTTTGCGATGTAAGATGGTGGATGACAGCTGACGAAGAGCGCGTGAGTTTGTTTACTAAACAAGAGCACGTGGAATTTTTCAATTTGCCGCCACCACATTTCAAAGGTATCTAGCTAAAGATGGCAGCACGGTGCTCTCTTGATTAAAGATGGCGGATGACAGCTAACAGAACTTTTCAAATTGCCCGCTACTACAGACGGCAGCACCGTGCTCTCTAGATTAAAGATGGCGGATGACAGCTGATGAAATTGCCCGCATGATTGCAGCGCAGTGCTCTATTGATTAAAGATGGCGGATGACAGCTGTCAAAAAAGCACGTGGCTTTGTTACCAAACAAGAGCACATAGAATTTTTCAAATTGCCACCACCACATTTCAAAGGTATCTAGCTAAAGATGGCAGCACGGTACTCTCTTGATTAAAGATGGCGGATGACAGCTAACAGAACTTTTCAAATTGCCGCCACCACATAGAGGGCAGCACGGTGCTCTGTGGATTAAAGATGGCGGATGACAACTGACGAAATTGCCCGCATGATAGCAGCACAGTGCTCTATTGATTATAGATGGTGGATTACAGCTGTCAAAAAACACATGGCTTTGTTTCCAAACAAGAGCAAGTGGAATTTGCCGCCACCACATTTCAAAGGTATCTAGCTAAAGAGAGCAGCACTGTGCTCTGTTGATTAATGATGGCGGATGACGGCTGTCAAAAAAGCGCGTGAATTTGTTTCCAAACAAGAGCATGTAGAATTTTTCAAATTGCCGCCACCACATAGAGGGCAGCACGGTGCTCTCTTGATTTAAGATGGCTGCTGTCATGTGGAATTGCCTGAAACCACAGGTATCGAGCTAAAGAGGGCAGCACGGTGCTCTCTAGATTAAAGATGGCTGCTGTCAAAAAGCATTCTTCAAATTATCCGCCACCACATTTCAAAGGTAAATAGCTAAAGAGGGCAGCGCTGTGCTCTATGGATTAAAGATGGCGGGCGGTGGCTGTCAAATATGCATGTAGCATTGTTTCCAAACAAGAGCACGTGGAATTTTTCAAATTGCCGCCACCACATTTCAACTAAAGAGTGCGGCACGGTGCTCCCTTGATTAAAGATGGCGGCTGTAGCTGTCAAGAAAGCACGTGGTTTGTTTCCAAACAGGGGCACTTAGAAGATTTCAAATTGCCGCTACCACATAGAGTGCAGCACGGTGCTCTCTTGATTAAAGATGGCTGCTATCAAAAAGCATTTTTCAAATTATCCGCCACCACATTTCAAAGATATAGAGGGCAGCATGGTGTTCTGTTGATTAAAGATGGCGGATGACAGCTGTCAGAAAAGTACGTTGATTTGTTTACCGATTCAAATCTCGCGCTAGTGAGGTTAAGTTGGTAGCACTGAGGTTTAGGCCCGCCAAGATGGCAGCACTGCGGATGACATCTGATGAATTTACAGCTACTACGATAAAGAGGGCAGCACGGTGCTCTGTAGTTTTAAGATGGCGGATGACAGCTGTCAAAAAGCACGTGGATTTGTTTATCTCGCGCTAGTTAGGTTAAGTTGGTACTACTGAGGTTTAGGCCCGTCAAGATGGCAGTACTGAGGTTAGCGATGCGTTGTTGTCTGTCAAAAAGCACGTGGCTGTGAAAAAACACGTGGATTTGTTTACCTATTCAAATCTCGCGCTAGTTAGTTTATGTTGGTACTACTGAGGTTTAGGCCCGTCAAGATGGCAGTACTGAGGTTAGCGATGCGTTGTTGTCGATGATAGCTATCAAAAAGCACGTGGCTTTGTTTACAAATTCAAATTTCCCGCGGGTGGTGGAGGAGACCTCTGGGAGGCCTCTGGCTGTGGTGGTGGTGGAGGAGGCATCTGGGAGGCCTCTGGCTGTGGTGGTGGTGGAGGAGGCATCTGGGAGGCCTCTGGCTGTGGTGGTGGTGGAGGTGGCCTCTGGGAGCCGGTGGGGGTGGTGGCGGCCGAACCATCCAATTATACTACTGACAGGAAAGTGCTAGAAGTGGGAAGGAAGCGGCCGTGGCCATATTTAAGGTACAGCCCCAGCATTTTCCTGGTGTGAACATGGGAAACCGTGGAAAACCATCTTCAGGGCTGCTGGCAGTGGGGCTCGAACCCACTATCTCCCGAATACTGGATACTGGCCGCACTTTGACTGCAGATATCGAGCTCGTTACCTTTATCTTGGGGTCAAGAATAGAAACATTCTAACAGTGTCCCATATGAAGGATCGAAATGGATATTTAGAAAACCACATCGCCAATTTGGAACAAAGCTGAAAATGATGGTCCTCTCTGTTTCTGTCGTAATATTTTGGGATTTACACTATTTTCTTATGTTAATGTCAGGCATCAAATACTCTACCCTTGCCCGTGTTTATCGCTTACGTATGATTTTGGATTCGGGAATTATTAACCACAAAGAATGTCATGTAATTTAAATAGGTCATTCTTATAATAGCTCCTCCATCCGTCCCCAAAGAGCTTATATTCTCTAATGTGCGGCATTTAAGTTCAAAGTATAACGCAACCCTTTGACAGGATCTTTAGTACGAGCACGTGAGTAGGTAACCAAAATGCAGGGCATGCAACGAGGGAACTGTCAGCCATAAAATAGTCGTGCTACATAATGTTTACTCTCAGAGGGTGTAGTATCCTTTACGGGAAACCCTCAAAGTTGTCCCATAGATTGTCCACAACACGTTGGCTATGATGTGGGAGACGTCGGATACCAATCGTCTCACCGTGTGAATTTTGCACTCTCATGTTTCACAACTGTATATTTCCATTTGTCTGATAGATCGTACATACCTAAAATGTAATATTTTAAGAGATATTTTTATAATTTTCATGTATACTTTCCAATTTTCTACTTTTTCTTCTTCTTAAGACGCTGCCTCAACACGAATATCTTTTAGCCAGGAATTTCTCCGTCTCTTAACGGGCCTTTTCCCTTGTATCTTTCCTTAAAAAATTAGCTGTAATAATTTGTACCATTCACCCTTCATAACATGTCCTAGGTATTGTATTTTCCTTTAAATAATAAAAAATAATAATAAAAAAGCATCAGTCAACAGCAGAACAACTAAACTGAAAACAACACAGCAAACTCATAAAAACAATCTCTCTCTATAAATGCTAAATTTTGACATTATAATACAGTTGTAAAAATCAATTTATGCTAATGAAACACACTTCAAGTTGAACAATAAATCAACAGCCGATAAATTGCAGAAAGTAGACAGACGAATCATCAGAACAATTATAATTAAGAAACACCAAGTTGGTGACCAATGGTGATTGTTACCTAAGCAAGTAAAAAATGAAATGGCGTATGGCTTTTAGTGCCGGGAGTGTCCGAGGACATGTTCGGCTCGCCAGGTGCAGGTCTTTTGATTTGACCCCTGTAGGTGACCTGCGCGTCATGATGAGGGTGAAATGATGATGAAGACAACAGATACACCCAGCCCCCGTGCCAGAGAAATTAACCAATGATGGTTAAAATTCCCGACCCTGCCGGGAATCGAACCCGGGACCCCTGTGACCAAAGGCCAGCACGCTAACCGTTTAGCCATGGAGCCTGACACCTAATCAAGTGGTATATCGTGAAAGCGAATCAATAGTAGATACAATGCGGTAAAGGCGAATTGCCTTTCTTGTCATATATTGAGATTGCCAGAAACCCGACTAGTGAAACAGTTATTTAGTTACTTCTGGAAAAACAAAACAAAGAACACCTGGTTCACAGAGATCATACATGATTTAGAAGAATTAAATTTATCCATGGTCCAAATTGAAGGCAGAGAGAAGGGAATTCTAAGGAATAAACGCTTGCGATTCATACTCAACTTTTGAACCAAGTAAGTACACCATTACTGACAACCAAAGGACCGCCAGGTGCAACAGGATGAAGGAGTTTTGGGAGCGGAAGAAGAAGAAGTTGACTCTATTTATTACTATTAGACTTTAATGCATATGACTGATTCAAATGCTCCAATGCGGGCGTAAACAATGTAAATAGAAGTAGGCTAGGAGTAGTTTTTTCGTCCAATGTAGGACCTCAACGTTTGAAATTTTCAATATCGAAAGTATGCGCAAATGACGACGATACAGATACATTTGAAAGGTATCGATACGGTTTTCAGTGCTTGGATCCAGGGCCCATCGTTCACTTCCATATAGGAGAATAGAGAATATGTAGCAACGGATCATGCAGATGCGTATTTACAGATTGAGATTTGAACTTACAAAGAATTTCTTCGTGTTAATTTTCTACTGCATAGGAAAATAAATATTTTCGAGCTTTAGTTAATTAAAAATCCGTTTCCTAGTGATTCAGAACAACAACGGCGAAGCTTATTATGTTGCAAGAGACGGCCGTATGGTATTTTAAGAAAGAAAAAATGTTAGAAAACGCATGGAGCGTTAACATTTGACAATGCTTGGGATAAGTTCATGGATGGACATTCAATATTTTCTGAAGAAAATTTTACCAACCCAATCAGAGCATTGCATTCAATTATCAAACGGTTCGAGTTGTCGAACTCTAGCTTGATTACAGTCCCTACGTACATCTACAGTACAGAGATTAGCACGTGTGGGCAAGGTTGTGTGATTGTTTGTTCAGTATTTGAGTCACTGTGCGGTTTCTTGGGATAAGGCCCTTCCCTCATGGAACAGGGGTCTGGCACACCATACTTTGATAGTACCCCAAACAAAAGCATCTTTTTCTATGAGCGCCAATCATTTTTGTTTTTGAATTTGTTTTCCGTCGTGCCGATACAGATAGGTGTTGGGGTGACGATGAGGAAAGGGCTAGGAGTGCGGAGGAAGTTACCGTGGCCTTAATTGATGTACAGAATTTGCCTCATGTGAAAATGGAATAACACGGGAAACCATCTTTAGGCCTGCCGGCAGTGGGAATCGAACCTACTATATTCCAAATGAAAGGTGACAGCTACCTGACCCAGAACTTCGCGGCTACTTGCTCAGTTCTCCAGGCTTAGTAGTAAAGTTGGAGGTTGACAATTAGAACACTTTTAGTAATTAAATTAGCTTTGTGGAGTTCCCTTGACACCACCATATTCGGAGTGTTGCCAGCTTTCGACCCCCCACCGCACCAAACCATTTTTTTTCTTTCGGATATGGGTTTTGTCCGGAAAACTGATCACTTTGGCGTTCCTTACAATATACCATGCGACGTCAGTGTTGTTTTTAACCACCCGTACATTATCCCTCAATGATCTAACTTGTAGCTCAAATTTGTGAACGATGGAATCTGTTTGACTACGTCAGGTCGTATTATTGCTAAGTATTTTTGAGCTTTCATGGATCTCATTGAAACTCTTCTGTTGTAAGACGAGACGAAAGTTGGTGTGATGGAGCGTTAAGAACGGTTCATTACACAACTCGCGATGATTGCAGGTAGGCCTACTTCTCTTGCTTAATGAAAGAAAGTTATTCGTACCGCAGGTTTGAGAACATGATAAAACTGTTACGGATCACTTCCATCTCATACCATAAACTCTGTATCCAGTGGTGCGTTAACAGACGAAATGTTCTAATTCTGATGATTTTTTTTTGTGCAATTTGATTTACGTCTCACAGACCCAGATAGGTCTTATAGCGACGATGGGATAGAAAAGTGCTAGGAGTGGGAATAATGTCCAGTAACAATTTCTTTTAACAATTTGTTTTACGTCGCACCGATAGAGATATGTCTAATGGCGATCATGGGAAAGGAGTGGTAAAGAAGGGACCATGGCCTTAATTAAGGTACAGCCCCAGTTCCAGTAACCAGTAAGACGTGTCAACTTTCAAATGTAAAAATCAGGAGACCTTTTTAAAGCATATCATGGCATGTTACGACATCATTAAATATTTTACACATAACATTAATTTATTACGAAATTTATATTTATTTTATTTTACTTCCATATATCTGAGCTTTAGAACACATGACTGACTCTTCATTGTAAATGCCTTAGACCACTTCGGAAATTCTGAACTAAATTTCTGCTTTGCTCAACACATTATTAGGCTTAAACGTTTTCTTCAGATTTTTTCCGGAAGTATTGATCTGAACTGTGCTTTTGTCTTTGTAAATATGCTGAAAATAGTCTCACAGTCGGAAGTGATATGTGTAAATCATAAAATAAAAATCCACAGTTCTATCCCTTCAGGCAAGCAACTCAATGTTGAAAATATCCTAGGGATATGGGCTACGAATTTTAGGTAAATAAAATATAATAAAGTATGCAAATGATAATAATTTCGTGTGGCTATTACTAGCCGAGTGCAGCCCTTGTAAGGCAGACCCTCCGACGAGGGTGGGCGGCATCTGCCATGTGTAGGTAACTGCGTGTTATTGTGGTGGATAGTGTTGTGTGTGGTGTGTAAGTTGCAGGGATGTTCGGGACAGCACAAACATCCAGCCCCCGGGCCATTGGAATTAACCAATTAAGGTTAAAATCCCCGACCCGGCCGGGAATCGAACCCGGGACCCTCTGAACCGAAGGCCAGTACGCTGACCATTCAGCCAACGAGTCGGACATAAAGTATGCAAAGATATTATTTATTTATTGCTAAAAATTACAATCCCCTTCTTTGTCATTGTTATGCGGTCGATTAAATTAGCAGTTTGCATTTTCTACCACTACGAACTCTAATGTGAGTCAATGCAGAGTTTCACTTAAGCGCTTATAACTACATTCGGTATGGACATTTTTCAAAAAAATCACAAAACACCTGAAGGTACTGAACTAAGGAAAATATTACATAAATAATTATGTAAATAAGTTAATTTGGCTAGGATTTTAATGAAAAAGCGAGTAAAGGAACAAGCGATTTTAAGTTGTTTCTCCGGAACTGCATTTAGGCCGGAAGTGATTTTCCAAATTTGCTTTATAGTTTGATAGAGCTATCCATGACTCACAATTTGAAACCCTTTTCGGCCCTTTAAACCTTCAACTTTCGGCATAATTGGTGAAATTGCTTAATTTTATGTTTTTCGTAGTGTGGAGACACCTACTTTGTCTGCTAAGAAATATGTTAAACATTAAAAGCATTACATGAGGTATTCTGTTATATTTAAGGTCACCCCCGGGTGGTTGTATCTTTCCTGTCAGTGTGCTCTGAACATCAATTCTCTCCAGGTACTTAAAGAACAAGTAGAAACGTGGGAGTTTCAAACAATCTACTCTGACAATCGGGATCAGTGATCATGAGAGATGGAGGAAGGACTAAATATCAGAAGTTCCCGCTTAAATAGGAGGAGTTGGCACTTATTATAGGCTTTGCTGACTCGTTGGCTGAACGGCCAGCGTACTGGCCTTCGGTTCAGAGGGTCCCGGGTTCAATTCCCGGCCGGGTTGGGGATTTTAACCTTAACTGGTTAATTCCAATGGCACGGGGGCTGGGTGCATGTGTTGTCTTCATCATCATTTCATCCTCATCACGACGCGCAGGTCGCCTACGGGTGTCAAATAGAAAGACCTGCACCTGGCGAGCCGAACCCGTCCTGGGATATCCCGGCACTAAAAGCCATACGACATTTCATTTCATAGGCTTTGCTTGGAAATCTACGATGTAGTTGCCCATAGGGAAATGCCGACTCTCTTTCAGGAAAAAAAATCACGTTGTTGAATGGCTCCCTGAACTCTATTCATAGCAATAACAACAGCCGGGATGATAGGGAATTGTCATCTCTGGAGTGAAAATAAAGCCAGTGTGACAAGGAAGAGGACTTCACTTAAAATTTCAAATTTCTTTTCAAAATTGCCTTCGTTGAAACCTTTTTGAGAAGTTACGGTCATCAACTCAAAAGGGGGAACTGACCCAGGGCTCAGGAAATTCCACGAATGAAATAATCTGTTATACAGAGTATGAAGAGATGAGGCGTCTTTGAAAAGTGACCTTCTATATGTCCCTCAGTCATGGCCATCCCTCAGAATTTCATATCACAGCCAGCACGGTTGCTAGGTAACATCGCATGAACCATTCTGAATCGCTAATTTCGTGTCACAAATTTTCATAATGACCCCAAGTCACATGACATATTTATTTCCAAACCGTTAGAATCATGATATACCAGTGTAATACAATATTATTATAGAGCGAGTTGGCCGAGCGGTAACGGTCGCGTAGCTGTGATCTTGCATTCGGGAGATGGTGGGTTTGAATCCCTTGAATCCCACCGTTGGAAGCCCTGAAGATGGTTTTCCGTGGTTTGCCACTTTGACATCAGGCAAAGGCTGTGGCTGTACCTTAATTTAGGCCGCGGCCGCTACTTTCCGAATCTCAGCCCTTTCCCATCCTTGCGTTGTGAAAACCTTTGATGTGTTAAAGCGACGTTAAACTTCTTCTCTTTCTTCTTCTGTTCTTCTGTTCACCCTCCAGGGTTGATTTTTCCCTCGGACTCTGAGAGGGATCCCACCTCTACCGTCTCAAGGGCAGTGTCATACAGCGCCAGACTTCAAGTTGGGGATACAACTGGAGAGAAGGACCAGTACCTCGCCCAGGCGGCCTCACCTGCTATGCTGAACAGGGCCCTTGTGGAGGGATGAGAAAATGGGAAGGGGCAGGCAAGGAAAAGGGAAAGAAGCGGCCGTGGCCTTAAGTTAGGTATACCATCCGGGCATTTACTGGAGGAGAAGTGGGAAACAACCAAAATCCACTTCGTGGATCACTGAGGTGGGAATCGAACCCACCTCTACTCAGTTGACCTCCCAAGGCTGACTGGAGCCCGTTCCAGCCCTCGTACCACTTGTCGAATTTCGTGGCAGAGGTGGGAATCGAACCCGGGACTCCGGCGTGGCAGCTAATCAAGCTAACCACTACACCACAGAGGCGTACGTGACGTTAAACTACAGGGAAGAAAATCGAAAAAATATTTTTCTCTCTTAATGCATCATGACATTAACATTTAAGCCAGCTTTTGCTCGAAATATTTGTTTGCAAGTTATCAGTTGATTTTTTAATTAAAAATTTCTATGAATAATATGACGAAACAATACGAATATCTGAAGTATGTACTACGATTTTATGCCGGGTATGACTATTGTAAACCTGAGCCTCCGTGGCTCCGGTGGCAGTGCGCCGGCTTCTCACTGCTGGGTTCCGTGTTTCAAATCCCGGTTACTCCATGTTAGATTTACGCTGGACAAAGCGGAGTAATCCGGTTTTCCAACAACACTCTCCTTTATAACTTCATTTCATCTGTCAGCCATTAATCATTGTCCCATACGAGTGCGACAGGCTTCGGCAGCCAGCACAATTCCTATCCTCGGCGTTACATTGCATTCATACCATTCCTGACCCGGCTGAAATTTGAAACAGGCTGTGGATTTTCAGTTTCAAGACAATCCAATCCAAGCATGTAGAACACCCGGCTCACTGGCCGAATGTGCCTCCCATGCTAATAAACTTTGGCAGCCCCACTTTTGAATTTAAAAATTATTGCTTTAATATATACACTGCCTGACGATAAAAGTTAAGCACCCAGATGGAGTGGTCCAATATTATCCCATTTCTGTATACATGCATACTATTGATATGTGAGTAAATTATATTTATAGAGGCGCGCGGCTGTGAGCTTGCATCCGGGAGATAGTAGGTTCGAATCCCACTGTCGGCAGCCCTGAAAATGGTTTTCCGTGGTTTCCCATTTTCACACCAGGCAAATGCTGGGGCTGTACCTTAATTAAGGCCACGGCCGCTTCCTTCCAACTCCTAGGCCTATCCTATCCCATCGTCGCCATAAGACCCATCTGTGTCGGTGCGACGTAAAGCCCCTAGCAAAAAAAAAAATTAAATAAATAAATTATATTTACAAGTATCTGTAAAGCGTAGAACGCCCATCAGTGTGCAACCGTGATGGCACCGTCCTGTATTTGATAAGTTGTTACCAGTCACCTGCTGCAGAGAGGATTACGTACGGTACAAAGCACCGGCGATGCCTCGCGGACGCGTTAGACAGCCTATCAATCAAGTGACAGCATTTGGCAGAGGGCGCATTGTTTGACTACATGCGACTGGCTGGTTGTATCGTTCAATTGCCAGGCATGAGGGCCATTCAGATGTCACAATGGCCCGATGTTGTACTCAGTGGGTACATGAGGGCACGCAGTCACGTCGTGCAGGTTCGGGTCGACCAAGAAACACCACCCTGAGCGAGGACCGTCGTATGGCGCACCAAGAATTGCGGGATCCCGTAACTTCGGCACTCGCCAGCCGGGAACATGTACTGGAGACTTTACAACATCATGTGATTTCCCGCACAGTGTCTCGCCGGATTGGGGTCCCCATGCGTCGGTTTCCATTGACACCAGAACACCAACGCCTGCGTTTGGAGTGGTGCCTTCTCCAGGAGGCATGGGCAGAGGACGACTGGCGTCGCATCATGTTCAGTGATGAGCCAGGCTTCTCCATAACCTCCGATGACCGTCGTGTGCGGGTTTGGCGGCGTGGAGGTCAGAAGGCAGATCATGCCCACGTTGTGGAAAGACACACAGGAGTAATCACTGGCATCATGGTGTGGGAAGCCATCGGATATGCGTTCAGGTCACCTCTAAAAGTTTTTCGGCAGACTTTGACGGCACAGCAATACCTCACAGATATTATTCTTCCGCACATCTTACACATTTAGGCACATCACCCTGCAAGAGTGTTCAAGCAAGATAATGCCCGTCCACACACAGGACATGTGTCTATGGACTGCCTTGAACATGTTTAGCTCGTTCCGTGGCCAGCAAGATCCCCGAACCTCTTCATCAGTGAATACGTGTGGAACGACATTGGAAAGGTCTCCGTCCGAGTACCAACCTGCGGGATCTGGAGGGATAGCTACAGCAACTATGGACGAACTTGCCTCAAGGCTGCTTGAAACCATTCCGAAGCGCGTAAGGGCATGCATTGCAGCCAGGGAAGGCAGGGGGGGCGACACCCTACTGATCTGGCTGCAACATTCCACCTGTAACTGCCAACGGCTTTGTACTTTCATCCAGTATTATAATCAGTTCGGTAAATGTACATGGACTTTCAGCATATGTAGTTTCATTCACTTTCCACCACTCTTTCTTTGTGCTTAACTTTCTTTTGTTAGTCAGTATCTTCTTATTCTTCAACCGCTTATCCCACACACGTTGGGTCGTAGGTGCGGACTGTGCAGCACATGTGGATTTGGCCCTGTTTCACGGCCGGATGCCCTTCCTGGCGCCAACCTTATATGGAGGGATGTAATCACTATTGCGTGCTTCTGAGGTTGTCGTTAGTGTAGTTTTTGTCTCAATATGAAGAGGAAAGTGTTGGGACAAACACAAACACCCAGTCTCCAGGTCAGAAGAATTAATCAGACGCGATTAAAACTCTTGACCTGGCCGGGAAGCGAACCCGTAACCCTCTGAACCGAAGGCCTCAACGCTGACCATTCAGCAACTGAGTCGGTTTTTCAGGCAGTATATTTAACATGTAATGTTAATTAGTCAACATGGCAAGTTAAAAAGTTTTTTTTCTTCAGAAATTCAGGTTACAGATAGCAGAACATTAGTAGTGTCAGAGCGTGAATGTCTACCAAACCTTCTGTTCGTATGTCCATTACATGATGGAAAAAGACGTAACTTAGTAGCTCGCTTTAACTATTGTCAAATTCACTTTCTACAACTTAGTGGTGTATTTTGTAAAATTATATTGTTTTTCCGCTTTTGTGATTTGAACAACTATAATATCAGAGTATTTTATGTAATTGTTAATTATATTTTGTAAGATGTACTCTTTGTGTAATAGGACTATGTATACTGGAGATTTTATAATAATAATAATAATAATAATAATAATAATAATAATAATAATAATAATAACAGCTATTGGAACCGTGCTTCTCCGCAGCATTAGTTATAAATAGGTCAGATAACTCGTTATCTTTATCGAAGTCGGAATGTTTTGCTTGCCCTTTTAAATAGTTTTATGAATATTAATACCGGTGCATAACAGTTGATTCAATCGTAATGTAATTTATAATACTTTCTTCCAAACAATATTCACTGTGCATCGAACATTCGGAAGTATTTGGACCTTAACATTTTCAAGATTTGTAAGATTTTGGTACGAACCGCATCTTTTAACTCCCTCTGGTTTAAGAGTTGAGTTTTGTGAAACATAGACCTTAGCGTTATATATATAAATAATAATAAGAATAATAAGTAATAACAATAATAATCTAGAATTGCAGCAGAATACGAGGTACATAAAGGGGTGGCATGTGTTGCTGACGGTGGAAGCAACCGGAGAATAGATATAATAGCAATTGACCGAGAAAAGGACTGCATATATTCTGGACCCCACCATTAAATGTGAAGTTGACCCCAGTCAGCGAGCAGAGAACGACGCGAAGAAGCGAGCCATATATGAACGAACCATCAGATACTTCAAAGAAATACATCTCCTGTATAAGGGAGGACTTTTCATCCGAGCAAGAGGAACCTTATCAAAATTCATAGTTGAGTTTTTAGAGGTGTGGCCATTCCCGAGAATCTGTACTGTGATTTAGCCATCTTGGCCATTAAATGATCCACCCAAATTGTTAGAAATAACCTCTATAGTACTGCATACGAGAAGGATCAACTCAAGGGAACTCTTCATTGTTACACATAAATTCAATATTTAAGTGTTACGGAATACTTTGGCGGATCCAACTTAGGAAATACAAATAAATATAATAATAACAACAAATGTAATAATAATCACAATAATGATAATAATAATAATAACTAGCAAATGAACCCGCACTTCGCTACGGTATTCTACATTGTATGCGGATATCGAAGTAATTTACTGTGCATGCAGTGAAAATGACTCTTTTTTTAAATTGCATGTTTCTTAGCGTCCTCCGAGAAACTGCAAGGATAGATCCCCATACGTTGTTTCCGATGTAAATTGTGAATTGCGGATTTGTGATGAGTTGTCACTCACAATCGAGTAGAGAAGTATACATTATAATAGCAATCCCAATTGGCTAATGCGGGGATAGAGAGTGAAGTACCCTCTCGAGCTCCCCTTCACCTTGGTTTGAGATGAGTACGTTTTGTAATTGTAATGTGTTAAAGTAATTTATATACGAGTCACCTCAATAGTTCGAGAATAGCTCCTGTTTCATCGTTCTAGAGCCCTGTAGGTTTCCATGTTTGCGCAGTTCACCTCCATTCACTTTGTGTTTGGGCCAGTTATTTAACCTGTTCCTTTTTCATGAAGGCTCCGTAGTTTGAGTGTTAAATACCCCTGTATAAATCATTTTCAAATTGTAAGTTGTGCCTTGAGAGGTCTTGGAGAACTGAGAGCCTGTTAGCTCTTTTTCAAGTTTTGTAATTGTAAGGTGTGCCTCTGGGAGGCTAGATATTATGATTTAGGGAGCAACTGTTCTTGAATTAGGGGATTTCTGCCCTTAACTAAATAATTCTTCTTCCATTTGTAAAATTGTAAAACTAGGGGCTTAAATCCCTAATCTGGTTTCAAGATTGGCATTGTAAATGATTGTTATTTTCCCTTGTGGAAATTTGTTAAGTTTTTTAATTAAAGAAATATAACTTTTGTTACAGTTTTAGTTCAATTCTTGACATTGTAGTTAGACCCATTCAAGCCCGCACGTTCTTTCACCTCTGCGTTCCACAGATACACCGGTACAATTATGATTATGATGATGATGATGATTATTATTATTATTATTATTATTACTATTATTATTATTATTATTATTATTATTATTATTATTATTATTATTATTATTATTATTATTATTATTATTATTATTGTTAGTGGTTCGTGTTTGTGGGTTACTGTAGTCACGTCCTAGTTCGTGAACCATGGGCAACGGCCGAGTGGCCTAGTAAGTGGTCCTGAGAGTCGGGATACCAGTTGCTATGGAATGGGAGTGGGCATCTCGGACATATTCTGAGTCGTGGCCCTCCTTGTGCTCAGGCGGCTAGAACTACACAATTCACCGGTGGTCCATAACCCGTTAGAGGAGAGATCCTCGCTTGGACTATGTGCAAGTAGGGTAGCATCCTGCTTCATGAATTTACCGAGCTCGCAACACTTTAAGCAAGCCTCGGACCTATGGGAGTAACGGAGTCCCACTCCCATTTGACAGGCGAGGGACTCATTGTAAACAACTTGGCGAACGAAATGGAATTCAATGGGGAGCTATCAATATTAATGGGGCTTAAGGAAGAAAGAAGGTAGAACTGGCTGAGTCAGCAAAGAGGATGCATCTGGATGTGATAGGAGTAAGTGATATTCTGGTAAGGGGAGATAACGAGGAAGAGATAGGAGATTATAAAGTGTAGTTGACGGGTGTTAGAAAGGGAAGGGCAGAGTCTGGGGTAGGGCTCTTGATCAGGAATACCATTGCACGCAACATAGTTTCTGTTAGGCACGTAAATGAGCGAATGATGTGGGTAGATTTGTCAGTTGGAGGAATTAGGACAAGAACTGTGTCCGTGTATTCACCATGTGAGGGTGCAGATGAGGATGAAGTTGACAAGTTTTATGAAGCATTGAGTGACATCGTGGATAGGGTCAACAGCAAGGATAGAATAGCACTAATGGGCGATTTCAATGCGAGAGTTGATAATAGAACTGAAGGATACGAAAGGGTGATTGGTAAATGTGGAGAAGATATGGAAGCTAATGGGAATGGGAAGCGTTTGCTGGACTTCTGTGCTAGTATGGGTTTAGCTGTTACGAATACATTCTTCAAGCATAAGGCTATTCACCGCTACACATGGGAGGCTAGGAGTACCAGATCCATAATAGACTATATCTTAACAGACTTTGAATTCAGGAAATCTATTAGGAATGTACGAGTTTGTCGCGGATTTTTCGATGATACAGACCACTATCTGATCTGTAGTGAACTAAGTATCTCTAGGCCAAGGGTAGGGAAAAGTGAAATCTGTCTGCAAACGAATAAGGGTAGAAAATCTCCTGGACGAGGATATTAGACAGAAGTACATGGATATGATTAGTGAGAAGTTTCAAACAGTAGACAGTAAGCAGATTCAGGATATAGAAAGTGAATGGGTGGTATACAGGGATGCTGTAGTAGAAACAGCAAGAGAATGTCTAGGAACTACTGTGTGTAAAGATGGGAGAAGGCGAACATCTTAGTGGAATGATGAAGTGAGAGCAGCCTATAAACGTAAAAAGAAGGCTTATCAGAAATGGCTCCAAACAAGGGCCGAGGCAGACAGGGATTTTTTCGTAGATGAAAGAAACAGAGCGAAACAAATAGTTGTTGATTCCAAAAAGAAATCATGGGAAGATTTTGGTAATAACCTGGAAAGGCTAGGTCAAGCACCAGGGAAACCTTTCTGGACAGTAATAAAGAATCTTAGGAAGGGAGGGAAAAAGGAAATGAACAGTGTTTTGAGTAATTCAGGTGGACTCGTAATAGATCCTAGGGAATCACTGGAGAGGTGGAGGGAATATTTTGAACATCTTCTCAATGTAAAAGGAAATCATCCTGGTGGTGTTGCAAACAGCCAAGCTCATGGGGAGGAGGAAAATGATGTTGGTGAAATTATGCTTGAGGAAATGGGAAGGATGGTAAGAAAACTCCATTGTCATAAGGCAGCAGGAATAGATGAAATTAGACCTGAAATGGTGAAGTATATTGGGAAGGCAGGGATGAAATGGCTTCATAGAGTAGTAAAATTAGCATGGAGTGTTGGTAAGGTACCTTCGGATTGGACAAAAGCAGTAATTGCACCTATCTATAAGCAAGGGAACAGGAAGGATTGCAACAACTATCGAGGTATCTCATTGATTAGTATACCAGGCAAAGTATTCACTGGCATCTTGGAAGGGAGGGTGCGATCAATCGTTGAGAGAAAGTTGGATGAAAACCAGTGTGGTTTTAGACCACAGAGAGGCTGTCAGGATCAGTCTTTCAGTATGCGCCAGGTAATTGAAAAATGCTACGAGAGGATTAGGCAGTTGTGTTTATGTTTCGTAGATCTAGAGAAAGCATACGACAGGGTACCGAGGGAAAAGATGTTCACTATACTGGGGGACTATGGAATTAAAGGTAGATTATTAAAATCAATCAAAGGCATTTATGTTGACAATTGGGCTTCAGTGAGAATTGATGGTAGAATGAGTTCTTGGTTCAGGATACTTACAGGAGTTAGACAAGGCTGTAATCTATCTCCTTTGCTGTTCGTATTTTACATGGATCATCTGCTGAAAGGTACAAAATGGCAGGGAGGGATTCAGTTAGGTGGAAATGTAGTAAGAAGTTTGGCCTATGCTGACGACTTGGTCTTAATGGCAGACTGTGCCGAAAGCCTGCAGTCTAATATCTTGGAACTTGAGAATAGGTGCAATGAGTATGGTATGAAAATTAGCCTCTCGAAGACTAATCTGATGTCAGTAGGTAAGAAATTTAACAGAATTGAATGTCAGATTGGTGATACAAAGCTAGAACAGGTCGATAATTTCAAGTATTTAGGTTGTGTGCTCTCCCATGATGGTAATATAGTAAGTGAGATTGAATCAAGTTATAGTAAAGCTAATGCAGTGAGCTCGCAGTTGCGATCAACAGTATTCTGTAAGAAGGAAGTCAGCTCCCAGACGAAACTATCTTTACATCGGTCTGTTTTCAGACCAACACTGCTTTACGGGAGTGAAAGCTGGGTGGACTCATTATATCTTATTCATAAGTTCGAAGTAACAGACATGAAAGTAGGAAGAATTATTGCTGGTACAAAGAGGTGGGTACAATGGCAGGAGGGTACTCGGAATGAGGAGATAAAGGCTAATTTATTAATGAACTCTATGGATGAATCTGTACGCATAAACCGGCTTCGGTGGTGGGGTCATGTGAGGCGAATGGAGGAGGATAGGTTACCTAGGAGAATAATGGAGTCTGCTATGGAGGGTAAGAGAAGTAGAGATAGACCAAGACGACCATTGTTAGACTCAGTTTCTAACGATTTAAAGATGAGAGGTATGGAACTAAATGAGGCCACAACTCTATTTGGAAATCGAGGCTTGCAGACTGAACGCTGAAAGGCATAACAGTCTATAATGATAATGTATGTATGTATGTATGTATGTTATTATTATTATTATTATTATTATTATTATTATTATTATTATTATTATTATTATTATTATTATTATTATTATTATTATTATTATTATTATTATTATTGACGGTGCCTCTGACCAGTGTTTGCCTAATATAACATGCATTAATATTATTTATTTTTTTCCGAATTAAGTCTATTAGAGCTCAATACATTCGGGGATCGTATTTTATCCCTATTCCAGATTCGGTTACGGAGCATTTCCCGGAGTTTGGAGGTGACGGCTAGGATGTCATCTCCTTCCTCACTCCGTTCTACAACATAATTTCACTTTCTACCAAGCGGAAGCTTCCTATTACTCTCTCCATGCCCCAAAGAGCGGTAATTTTCTCTGGGGATGACAGCGCTGACTCACTGACAAGTCCGAGTTTAAACAAGAGAGTTCGAGTTTATTCATGTTCACTAAACGGTACTCATGATCATGCTGTATTCATACGTAGTCGGGCTTCACGACTAAAAGGTTAGCGAGCTGGTCTTTTGTCCGAGAAGTCTCGGGTGGATTGAGGTTTATAACATTACTTGGTAATTCCTCTGACTCTGGGTCTGGGGGTGAGTGCTTATCTCTATAACTCATATGATTTGTCCCCATGAAAATGTAACAGTGTAACAGTCTTGATTTAACATCGCTGCGTATAAATCAAGACTGTTATAGTTGGCAATTATGACTGTCAATCTTATCGTCACTGTCATGATCACTACACAGACTTCTTTGGAGTGTTTTTAAGGTGTTTTATGTGTGTTAATGTTTTCAGACGGAGTCTTTTTTAATGTTTTTGTATACCAACTAGCAAATGTACCCCATTTCCGTACATTACTGTAAAGGCAGTGGGTAAGATTATATTAAACTGCATGTCTGTTAGCGCTATCCGAGAAACAAAACAGGGAGTACACCATATGTTGTTTCCGATGTAAGGTATGAATTAGGTAAGTTTTAAGGATACTGACAGGACACAGTTCCTACTGCCAATAACAATCGAGTTCGGGAGTTTCTACTATACCGGCAGGCGCTCACGTGGAAACTGCCATTCACAATGGAGATGGAGGGATTTCATTATAAGAACAGGCCCCTTTTCCTAATGTCAGTGAAATCTAACTTATCAACAATCGAGACACGATAATAAGTCATAGGACCAAAGTTGTAGATCTCTCCAGATTTGAAGGTTGTGCTATCTGGTTTGTGATACGACTTACCGTTTAGCCGTCAATTATCCCGAAACGAAGGTCTGCACCTTCATTAAAATTCCATCAATATTTCGATATTTTCCGGGGATAAAATGTATACATTTGAACAGTTTGGAATTTCTCCGCCATGATTCAACTCCTATTACAATATCTGGTAAATATATCTCTATTAAATTAATTCGATTCATTTCTTTGCAATACTTCTACAGTTCAACACTAACATTTTTATGTCATCCCTACTTGACTTCCAGATCTCTCTACCCTTATTAAGGCTCCCTAGACAACCCGGTTCCCCTGAATGTACCTTCCTATGACCCTTCCAAACAAATTTACTAACTTATACGTACCACTGCATTTTAAGTGAAGGCCATCTGAGTGCAGATCCCTATCCCCTACCCACCCATTAGGATCTAGAAAATTCACTCCCAGTTTCCTACATACCCACTCCATAGTCTCATTTAAATCCCCAATCACCATCCAGTCACTATCCCTCCTATACAGTATTCCACTGATGACAATCTCCACTTCCTTAAACATCACCCGTGCTGCATTTACCAGATTCCACATATCCCCAACTATGTTGGTACTTACACCAGCTTTTCTTACTTTGTTGGTACCAACGTGAAACACTACCACCTTCTCCTTCCCCTCCTCCTTCTCTTCTACATTTCTTAGCATCTGCCTCAACCTAATTCCTGGATAAGACTCTACCCTGTTTCCCTTTCCTCCACACACTTTCCCCACGTGTCTAACGATGGAATCCCCCATGACCAGAGCCTCAACCCCACCCACCTCCTTTGAACCCCTTCTCTTCTGGTCAGCCCTATATTTCCAGATAGCTGCAGAACCTACTTCCCCCTCCCTTTTCTCCCTCCAATGACCCTGTTCCACCTGTCTTTTCCTATCCTCTACTCTACATTTCCATTTCCTACCTTTTCCCTTCCTCCTACTTCCACACATCTCAGCAATAGGTCCCTGTTCCTCATCTTCCCTCTGTTGCTCTACCTGGAGTGGCTCGTACCGATTTTTCACATACACCTGTCCTGAATTCTGATCCTGAATAGATCCCTTAGCCAGCAATCTCCCTCCTCCTAGAACGTTACACCACCTGTCTTCTACAATTTCCCCCTTTCCTTCCCATCCCTCTATTACTCCTGCTGTAACCTGTACATTGTTTGAGGGAGGCCTGTCTTCCATCCTGTCTTCTCTGAGAATCCTATTTATCTCCTTCAAACTCCCCAACTCTTCCCTCATACCCCTTAATGCTTCTCCACACCCACAGTTCCTACGCTTGCACTCTTTATCCATTCTTTACGAAAAATATGAAAATAAAAGGAAAAATAAAACAACTCATTTTGTGCACACAAAAAAAGAACGACAAGAAATATTGTCTAGGATAGTACTCAAAGATCACATGACAATAAGGTAATTAATATACTACTACACTACAATACTACTTAGTCATACTCTATTTTTATCCTACAACACCCTAACAGATAAAAACTGCTGTTAATTACTGAATACAGAAAGGAGTACACAAGAATCACACAATTCTATATTGCAGTTAAGCCTATCCTAATTTCAACAATAGAATGTTAGTAAGAGAATGTCTACAGAAACCTCTACTATACTACACAAATATTTTACAATAATAAAATAAGCACGCTAATTTCTAATAAGATATTACTCGTATACTACTGTACAGTACACTACAATAATTTAAAACTACAGTCAGACGTATCATAATTACAATACCGGTATCGTTTGTCACTACTAAGCACAAATAAATATTGAAACAGCAAGTTTGAAATTTGCACAAACTACTTTACTCAAAGATTACCAACAATGCTAAATGCTTAGGCAGATTATTATTAGTACTGTGCTCTAATAGATACAGACGAAAGATAACACACACAGAGGTACACAGGAATATAGCAGGTAAGATACTGTACTATCTAAATATACCGTATCTACACTACAATTCTGAACTGAAAATGTGGTTATATGATTTTTACCGCTGGTGGATTACTATTTTCTGCCCTAAGGCTAATATAACATAAAAGTTAGAGCATATGTGCTGGAAAGAAACGTTTATAAGTAGGATGTCATTTCATCAAATAAAAGGGTCATTTATCATATTTTTAAATCACGCCAAATAAAAATAATGTCTAAACGAAAATATGTGCAAATACCAGGCTATGTCACTGTATCGTCTGAAAATATTGTTGACAATGTTGTCGAAGAAGAACTGACACGCGGCAGATATAACATTAAGAACAATAATTCTTTGATAGAAAATCGCACAATATTGAACCTTTTAGATATCTGAAGTTTACAAGCCAGAGATATTCCCTGAAATATATCCGACGATTTTTTGGTCACGACATAAGAAATTTTCATTTTCTTCTGGAGATTTTCCTAAAGAGCAATTCAGTAAATTGATGGAAGTCTGTGGAAAACATTATGATATAGTACGAGTTAAATCCGAATTGAGGGCAATATTCACTTCTGAACACTTCAAAGATAAGTCTTGGCTTAAATCTGGAAGTTCCTATTGACCACTGGTCTCTATAGTGGTCTTCCTGAACTTTATAAATTGTGCACATTGGTTACAACTATTCCCGTTGCATCATCTGTAGTACGCTCTTTCTCTGCCCTAAAGCGAGTAAACTGCTTTGTCCATAATTCTCAAAATCAGAGTCATCTCACTGCATTAGGAATGATGTCTATGTCTTGTTGAGTTGAAAGCACGCGATTTCTACAGTGACGTCAACAAGGAATTCTGAAAAAAGAATCGCAGGGTCGAGTTCTCCTACATGTATTTAGGATGAGTAGAATTGGAATTTACTAAATACATTGTTCTACTATTGTCAGCAATATTTTCAGATGAAACTGTGACATAGCCTGGTACTTGCATATATTTTCAAATAGGTTCTTTTATTTGACATGATTACTAGTTGCATTCCTCAGCGGGGAATCCAGGATAGGCCACTGCCTTGATGTATCAAATTGAGACATTATATGCTCTTTTAAGTATGCAATCGTGACTGTCCATTGGTTTGAAGTGAGGTCTTTCCCGACCTTTGCTTATCACAATTTAAAATTAACCTGCAGTTTGTTTAGTTCTAATTCACTTATTGCACCTCATTAGTTTGCTATTAAAGTTGAAGCAATGGTTGTAATAGTGTTTATATACGTTCTCCAGTAATACTGTCATCAATATCTTCTAATACATTGGGCTTCGATCCTGTTGGGTGAAGATAGTTCGTACTCCCGATCTAGAATACCAAGAATAACGGCCGAGAGGATTCCTCACGCTGACATCACAACACCTCATAATCTTCAGACCTTCGGGCTTAGCAGTGGTCGCTTGTTAGGCCAAGGCCCTTCTGGGCTGTTGCGCCATGGGGTTTGGTTTGGCTTGGTTTAGTTCGTACTCACTTTGACTTGACGTTTTCTGTTGCTCTCGAAATGGAAGTCTTGTACTGCTTGAAGGGCCACATTTAGGTACAGGTTCTTCCTCTCTTTGAAAATTCCTATATGTATCCAGAGCATCGTCATGAATTTTGTGCCGTTCTCATTATATATAGTGTACTATATAACATACGCTCGAACTCCATATCTTCGACACCAATTCCGCTTCCATATTCAGCGCGTCGTGACTTTGTCCCCAATACTTTTCTCAACATACATAGAATTAATTCTCCTTATGATCCCAGTTTACACTGTAACTCGCAACCAATCACTCCAAGTGACGTATTCTTACTGGAGCTAAACAGAGCCCCTTCTTTAAACTAAGACAACCGAAGCGGCGTTTTTACTCTTCGATACATGAGACACAATATGGGTTGCGCACGCATAGTTCTTGACATTGCAAGCAGCCTGCACGTAATGGACCTTACAAGCATCAGTCGCTAGTTCTGAATCTCAGCTGTTAACATGGTGAGCCCGTTATCATTGCAGCACCGAATTTTCGAATGTAAAAGTTCTGGTTTCATCGTGTGAACAGTCATAACTCTCGCTATTGGTGTGAAGATAATCCTAATGGTGTTTATCAAGTCCCTCCTTGCGATAGGAAGATTTATGGTTGATGCGCAAGACGAATAATTGGGCCAGAATTTTTTTCGAGATGACAGTAAATGCAGGGAGGTACCAACAAGACATTTTGACACCGTTCTTCCATCAGTTGACGGAAGAAGAAAAATCGTTTGGTTGTTTTAAATAAGATTCACCCTTGCTCATACAGCAGAAGATTCCCTTCTTACAATCTCGAAAGTGTTTTCGGACAGTGCTGGTCTATTTCCTCCTCGTTCTCCAGATCTAACAGTGTGTGATTTTCACTTGTCGGGTAAACTGAAAGGAAAAGTGTATCGAACAAATCCTCACACATTGGAGGAACTGAAAGAAAACATTACGAATGAAATCAGAAACATTACAGTAGTAGAAATCACTCGCGACAGTGTGGTTAACAGATACGATGTCTGGATAACCCAGCAAGGACGACATTTCCACGTAAGATTTCATATAAGATTATATGCACGCTTAAAACAGGGCGGCCGAGGCGGCTGAGGCGGTTGCCGTAGCGCACAGTACAAACACCGTACGTTCGGTCTTAGTTTATGTAAGAGACCCTGTACTTGTCAGTGCAGATACAACATGCTATCTAGCTAGCAAGGAACTGCTGAGTTTTGCATGGAACAACCATAGACCACCGTATTTTCAATTTGCGTTATGTCACAGTGACACAGATAGGTCTGGGCAGCGATGGCATACGAAATGGATAGGAGTGAGAGGGAAGCAACCGCGGCCTGGCGTATAAATTGTGAACAACGGAAAGCCATCTTCAGGGCTGCCGACAGTTGGGTTCGAACCCACTATCTCCCGAATTCAAGTTTATAACTACGTGATCCGCTTGCCACTTGTTCGGTGCTGTTTTTTGTGATGATGGATCTGTATGTTAAGCATGTTCTCGTGCGGTTCAGGTCGTTCGAGCTCAAGCATGTCCCTTTTACTACTACTACTAAAACCTTTTCATTCCTCCGCCTAAGGGGGAAGCGGGCCTCTTAGACGGCCGGGAGATTTGTTACGGTGAAGGAGATGCACGGAGAACGTGAGGGGGTTGGCAGCTGTGGCCTATACTAGGAACTGTTCCAGCATTCGCCTTAGTGCAGGAAAATGGAAAACCACGGAAAACAATTCTCAGGACAACCGACGGTTGGGGCCAGCAGTGAGGTCCAGGCCTGTCCAGTCTCTCGAATGCAGAGGCGTAGAGCCACGGTAGAGCTGTGGCCACCCTTCCTCTGCTCGGTTTGTCGGTCAGTGTGCAGAGCTGTTGGACCACGAACCAGCTGTGGCCACTTACGGGCCGAGAGCCACTCCGCATCCACCAACCGGCCTTGTAAGTTTAAATTAAGTCAAGTTATGCCCTTTTTCGTGAACTACGTTGAGAGGTAAAACACATTACCTGCAATTTTTCAGTTTCATATTTTGATAAGAAATGGTTAGCATAACGTAGCGTGGTGACAACGGAAAGTAAGCTCAGAATTTCTCACCATTAACCCGCTACTTCACGTAATTCGACAAAAAATAAAACACAAGGTAATTGTAGCCTGAAACACTTGGTGAAATAATTTTGTTCCGTTGTCATGAACTAGGCCATTAATAAAACATTAAGACCGTGGAAAATATCGTTGCTGGCTTCCTAACTTTGGCGACATTCGGTAGTTGGATTACTTTGAAAAATCAACTGTTCATAGCAGTGTGAAGTACCTCATATCTGTTAGAGAGTTTATTCTTTGCCATAAGACCTATCTGTGTCAGTGCGACGTAAAGCCCCTAGCAAAAAAAAAAAAAAAGAGTTTATTCTTTAGTGTCTGAAGTACTATGCTGTCGTGACGATGTCTGTAAGATCAGGTATATTTGAATCGTAGTGAAACGCAATCATATGCTCGCATTCGTGCATTCCGAAATTAAAGATACGATCCAAATATCTGAGGTATTGTTTTCTGGAAAATGTGGGGAAAGATATAAAATGACACTCGTTTAGTGTCAGTTATATACACGTGGTGGATGTGGCTTTAAAGAAAGTTATGGTTTTGAGATATATGATTTGAATTCTAGGGGCTGCCTCGCCGAGGCGGTAAGGGCCTGGGTTCGACCCGTAATTTTCTCCCAACAGGTTCTACTTTCGTTAGATATTTATATTTCATTGAAATCCCTGAGGACTGCGTGTTTAAGCCGATAAAGGCACGATCAGTTTAACTGAAAGGGCATAGGTTCGATTCTCCCACAGTATATACGAGTAACTCAGATTTAGTCCCGAGGTTAAGGGCAATAGAAAACTACCATTCACTTTTTTATTGGCCTTCAAGGTCTGTTCGAAGGCGCGTTCTCACTGCTGTGAAATACTTAACAAATACAAATCACTTTGAGTCTTTCAAAACTTGGACCTGCACTTCCCCTCAATCCATGATTATACTGTAATTGGACTCTGGATTTTTAGGCATTAATAGGTTAGTAGGAAGTGAATCATTGGCTGAATGATCAGTGTTGAGGCCCTTGGTTCAGAGGGTCCCTGGTTCGATTCCCGGCCGGGTCGGGGATTTGAATAGCCTCTGATTAATTCTTCCGACCCGGAGACTGGGTGTTTTTGTCCCATCACTTTCCTCTTCATATTGAAACAACATACTACAATACCAACCACCACAGAAACACGCAATAGTGATTATATCACTCCATATAGGGTTAGCGTCAAGAAGGGCTTCCGGCCGTAAAACAGGCCAAATCTCCATGTGCGACACAGTTCACACCTGCGACCCCACAGATGTGGGAAAAGCTGCAGGAAATGAAGAACAAGAAGAATTAGTTAGTAGGAAGTGACATAATGTAGGGGGAGTAACATAAATTCTAGGAATCCTGATCGGCCGTACCCCTAAAGTTTATGCAGGCCTCATAACACAACCGCCGTGAAGGGTAGACAGTTTTTGTCACCTGCTTCAATAAATTTGCATTCTAACCTAAAAGTTCTGCCTAAAAGTTGGAAATCGATAACAGTTTAGGATGTCTTATTTAACTTTACGCTGTTAGGAAAGCACAGAAAACTAGCCACAGAATAGCCATTAATCGATTACTAGTTAAATATTTTCGAAAATTAAAATCAAATTAAATGCACTGAAAATTTACCTTCACTAGCTGATGATTCCGACTCAGAAGCCACGTAGCCATCATCAAATTGTTCTTCAACGAATTTACTGTATTCTCCTGGTATATCGAAATCGTAGTCAGAATCTTCCATATTCGCTATGAATACGCTATGAAAACTTCGAGCAAGATAACGGGCGACACTTAGTTGACCGCGTCACAGTTCGACACTGTTTGTTACTCCACAGGGGGTCTCTCAGAGTGACAAAACATGTATAAGTTAAAGTTGAAAGCGAGACAGAAACTTGCATCATCTCAGTCGCACACAGATTTCTATAGCTGGTCTCATTTCAAGGTAAAATATTCAGTTCTCAGTTTCTTTTATCTGCTTCAGGATCCCGATTTATTATCATTGAATGTACAGTACTGCATGGAGTCCTGTTTCACAATAGTACATGAGGGCTGTAGTTTATAATCTTAAAATATTTCAAAACGAATGATTAAGAGTTCAGTTTGTTAAAGATGTGCTGAATGAAGGTTAAGAATTACTTACAAGAATAAGGCTTTTTGAAAATATCACGCAATGGTTTAGAAAATACAAGATAACAACTGTTCAGGTGGTACTCAAATATGTCTTTTCATTCCAAATACGGGGTAGGAGAAAAGTAGATGATCCACTGTCTGAGCAGAACCACAAAAGCATAAATCCATCTGTAATTTGGATTTTTAAATTACTCAAGGTAAGATTTAAACCTTCCATGTCCCGATATAAATTGCTTAGGACAAAGTTAGGTATTAATACTTTACTGTGAAGGATCCCGATTTTGGTGGCCTGTATATCCTCAAAATACCTGAAATGAGCCAGAAATTACCCAAAAATACGAGATAAATTATGCATTTATGCAAGGTAGTATATATATGCTTTGTCCACATTGCTTTCATTTTATGATAGAGTCAATACATTTCATTAATATCACTAGGTAATAATAATAATAATAATAATAATAATAATAATAATAATAATAACAATAATAATAATTGTACCGGGCGGTACACCCCCGCGCCGCTAATTAAAACTTTGCGCCAGTTGAAACTCCTCTACTGGAGGAAGTCTGAACTTTATCTAATGTGTTAATTTTCAAGTTTCTCAGAAAATGTCACTACTTGGAAATTTTGAAGTTTCTGAACTGGGTCATTTTCGATGTATTTTTATTTTACCTGTAGTAAGAAGTGTGGACATTCTCTTCCAGATGGCACTACTGAAGAACTACAATTATGCACCCTAGTGCGAAGTGAAAGAACTATGTTTTTGGAGAAATTTTGAGTTCATAAGTTTGTTCTTTGTTAAATTTCTTTCAGTTATTGTTTATGTTGGCAATATTAACCCCTTCTTTCCGCCAGGTTTGAATTTAGCCAATCCCGAATTTCTTTAATTAATTTATGACCAATCAGGTGTATCTTCTTCAACTTGGATATGTTGCTTAACCCTAGCCAATAAAATTCTTGTGGGAGGGTGTTCTCATTCCTGAAACGCCTCGAACTTTCCGCGAGGGTATTTAAACTGCTGATTTTCGGGTCTCTGCGCCACTTCAGTAACATCTTTCAGTGTGTAAAGTACGTAGCAGGGGGCGGGAAGCGCCTCTTTCTTCGGGCAGCAGTTCAACCACAAGGTAATGGCCGTTTAATAACTTCTTTTCTTGCTAGCTCAGCAGTTTAACTCTCGGGGCAGGTTCGAAGCCGTTCACCATGTAACTTTCCTCTAAAATGTAAAGACACCTAGTTTCTATTCTTTCTGTTTAAACTACAAACTGGGATAGAGAGTGCTTAACCCTCTCGAGCTCCCACTCATATTGCTTCGAGGTGAACTTATTTTCTCAACCGTTCCTTCCTTAACGTAATGTAAATTGTCTCCTATATAAGTCACCTCTTTAGTATGGGATTAGCCCTTGCATTAGCGGCCTATTGCCAGATTAGGTTTTAATAAAGAAGTATATTAGGAGAGCAGTTTTGCCTCCTCTCAAGTTGGTATTGTCGAGGCCATGTAATATTTCTGTTTCCTTATGGAATAGGCCTCAGTAGGTTGGGTGTTTTTACCCCTGTGTCTATGTCCTTGGAGGACAGCTTGAACGTGGAGTTTGGTGTGGCCTTTGATAGGCTTAAATTTTGAGAGCGAGTTGCTCTTTCTTGAAAATTGAGTTGTTGTATGCCTCGAGGAGGCTTTACCGTGTAAAGAGGAGTAAGTGCTCCTAGCCATGATTGGGGTTTTCTGTCCCTCTGTTGAATCTTGTTTTTGGGTGAAGTTGGGCTAATTGCTCAAACATTGTGAGTCCGGGGCTCGAAGCCCAAATCCTGTAAATACTGTAATTGTACTTTTGTTGCCTTGCTACTCTGTACCTGCCATTCTTGTTATTTCTTAATTTTGCAAAGAAAATATAACCTTGTTAAATTTTAAACTAACTTTAACTTAGTATTCTGAGACCTGTTCACCCCCGCACCTTCCTTCACCTCTGCACATCCACGACACTCCGTAACAAGTGGTAGCAGAGCGTGGTTGAATGGGTCTCAATTTAGCCCCTTTTGACGGCTAAACATTGCCTTATTTTCGAACTCTAACAATTTTCTCAGTTGCTGGAATTTTTTGATTTTTCCGTTTGTTTTCAAAATTGCTTTGTCATCATACCCGGCCCTCGCGATGTTCTCCGTCTTAACTATTTGCGCAAGGAGGAGTTGATCTATGAATTAACTATTAGAAATGTGCAATCTGGAGGCACGGTTGCGGTAGATACAAATAAGCTTAGAGAGTCCCTTGATTTGCCCATTTCCATCCCCACTTTGGGAGAGAAAGAAATTGACGACTCTCTCTCCACGATCAAGGACAATACTACCGAGCTGGCATCTGTAATTACCTTTTTTGAAGAAAATGACCCTTCGCCTAACCAAATTAAACGTGTGCAAGCCAGGTTATTTCATTTTTCTAATAGAGTTAACGATCTGTTGTCTCTGAAGTTGAATGACGTTCAGAGGAAGGAAGCTAGTGTGGTTCTTGAAAGTCTTTCTGAATTGTCCAGTAAGGTTACCCAATTGTTAACTGGGGAAGTTCCTCCCAAAACTGATCAACCCACTACGGTGAATGTAGGTAGTGAGGAAGAGCCTCCTAAGGGAGAGGTCAATAGGAAAACCGTTGGTGCTCAAACTATCTCTGCCCCATTGGACAACGAGTCTGAACGCCGTACCTCGTTGAATGATGTACGTTCTGAATTAACTTCTTTGCCACTTAAACCTTTACCTACTATGTCACCTGGGTTCAGCAGCTTGCCTCATCCATTAGCGATTTTGCTTAGAGGTATCTCTAAGTTTTCTGTTAATACCACTAGTGAAGTAATTTCATTCTTAAGGTTTTTAGTTGAATTTCAGGACCATGCTCTTGTTTTTTCTCTTTCTCCATGTCAGATTTTGCAGATAATTTATCCTTATGCAATTGGTGCTCTCTCGGACAAAATTATTAGGGCAATAGCGGAACAGTCATCTATTGAAGACTTCCACGCCCACTTGCTAGCTAACTTCATTCCGGCTAGGGCAAGGTCATCACTTATTCAGAAGTACTATTATCGTGTACAGCGGTTGGATGAAAACTTGGCAGATTTCATCCAAGATATTAAGTCCTATACTAGGGTGTTTGCTCTTCACTTCCCTGAAGATCAGATTGTACAGGCTATTGTGGAAGGTATTTCACCATCTTATAGGTCATATTTGTGTTTCGCGGCGTGCCCGCAAACCTTCTCTGAAATTGAAGCATTGGCCGTCTCAGCGGAAGGAGTTAGATACGCCGATTCCTTGCGTGTCGCGAAAGAACCCCCTCCTTCTTTTAGTAATCCTCGGCCTCCACCTCGCCGACCAGTCACACCCCATAAATGTTATGCTTGCGGGTCGCCTGACCATCTTCGCAATAAATATCCATTGGTCAAATCTAGTAGGGCAAATAATGGAGCTGGTTCATCACAAAGTTGTTTTAAATGTGGGGCTTTCTCACATATCGCCAAGAATTGCCCAAACTCGAATAGCACCCCCTCCTGCTCAACTTCTGGTGCAACTTCCACCAATGTCACTAATAATAAGTGACTAGCGGCTTCGGCTGAGTCGACTAATTCAGCTTCCCAAGGCTCAGCCCCTGGTAAACAGGTCGAAAATTCAGGGAAAATTCAGTCTTCAAATTCATCTTTTGAATGCCCCAAAGAATGTCTTAGGATTGCGGCGGATTTCCCCGCACCTGTGCCCTTCCTCAAAATTGAGTTAAATAATGAGCCAATAACAGCTCTATTAGATTCAGGCAGTGTTTGTTCTATTATTTCGGCTGAATGGTATTCTAAATTGAAATCTATTTGTAAATTTCCTGACTATTGTTCATCGTCTGTTCAATATGTTTCGGCTAATTCTTCTCCATTAGAAATTTTAGGCTCTTTAAATGTCAAAATTTGCATTTTTAAATTTACTTGGAAAATTAAATTGTTTGTGGCCAAGCACTTGTCTTGCCCCATTATATTGGGAGCTGACTTCATTTCTCACACCGGTCTAGTGCTCGACCTTCAGAGTAAGTCGTGCACGTTCAAATTTGCTTCCACTTGTAAGATCCCCTTGTTAAAGTGTAATTCTGTATCATGTTCCTCTATTTCGCCTACCCAGGATGAGATGTTGTTAGACCTTAGACATCTACCTGAGGAGCAGGCTGATAGTATTCGTAAGTTGTGTCAGTCGTTTCCAGAGGTGTTCTCCGATACTCTTGGTGTTACTGACCTTATTGAATACAAAACTGAGGTCACGGATTCGGTTCCTGTCCGTTTTCCACCTTATAGGCTATCTCCACCTAAAATGAAGGCTCTGAAAGAAATCATTGATCAAATGTTGAAGGATGGTATTATTCGGCCCTCTAAGTCAGCGTATTCAACACCTATTTTTCTAGTCCCGAAACCCCAAGGGGGCTTCAGGCCTGTCATTGATTATAGGGCTCTCAATCGGAAGGTGGTGTTACAATCTGTGCCCCTTCCTGACCTTCATTCTTGTTTTTCATGGTTTCGAGTTCTTCACCATCTTGGATTTGAATCAGGCCTACAATCAAATTCCCCTAGCCGAAGAGTCTAAACACCTTACAGCGTTTGCCACGGACTGGAATTTGTATGAATACAAGTGCGTGCCTTTCGGGCTCCCCACGGGAGCAGCTGTACTCACTAGACTGCTGGATAGGGTCTTCTCCGACATCAAATTTGAGTACTTGTACCACTATCTCGATGATGTCGTCGTATTTTCGGAGACTTTTGAAGAACATCTAGATCATCTGCGAGAAGTTCTCAATCGCCTTCGTAAGGCTGGGTTAAGTGTCAAGTTGTCCAAGGTAGCTTTTGCTAAGCCCTCCATGTCATTCCTAGGGCATATTGTGTCACCTGATGGTGTTGCAGTCGATCAACCTAGAACACAGGCCATCCGTGATTTTAAACCTCCGAAGGACATCAAAGGTATCGCCAGGTTCATTGGTATGGTGAATTTCTTCAGGAAGTTTATTCCTAACTTTGCTAATAGAGCGGCGCCCTTGAACCTTCTTCGTAGGAAAGGCATCAAATTTGAGTGGGGTCCTTCTCAACAAGCCGCTTTTGAAGATCTTAAATTAGCTCTCTGTAATGCCCCTGTCCTTGCTATGCCAGATTTCTCGAAGAAATTCATCGTCCAAACCGACGCGTCGTCGTCGGCGGTAGCTGCAGTCCTTCTTCAAGAGACTGAACTAGGAAGGCGACCCATCGCCTATGCATCTAGGACTCTATCGGCTCAAGAAGCCAAGTATTCCATCTATGAGCTCGAGGGTTTGGCAGTCTTATTTGCCTTAGAACAGTTCCGTCTCTATCTGGAACATGTCAAATTCGACCTGGAGACGGATAATCAAGCCTTAAGCTGGGTCTTAGGTAGGCCGCGTCGTACCGGTCGTATAGCCCGTTGGGCCATCCGAATTTCTGCCTTCCAATTCGACGTTAGGCATATCAGAGGTACCGAAAATGTTGTTGCAGACGGACTCAGCCGTATGTTTTCCAACGACGTCGACACCCATGAACCGGTCGATAGTTCATCACCTCCCGAGTCCATACTATCTGAGGTTAATGCCATCTTAACAGATGCTCCCATGCTCTTTAGGGACATTGAGAAGTACCAACGTGAAGATCCGACGCTGGCTCCGATAATGGAAACCCTTTCTTCTGGGGAACATGTTGTCCCTTACGTACTGAGGAATGGAGTTTTATGTTGCCCTTCGAGGCATGATAAGATGATGAAAGTTGTCGTTCCAGCTGTTCTTGTACCTATGATCTTTAAGTACTATCATGAGACCCCATTAGGGGGGTATCTAGGCATCTTTAAAACTCGTGAAAAGATTCGTGAAAGGTTCATCTGGAAGGGTATGGACGGTGAAATCCGTGAACTAGTAAAGGCTTGTAAATCCTGTTTGCTTAGTAAACCCACCATGTCCACCAAGGTAGGCCTTTTGTCTTCTCATCAGGCTTCGCGCTCAATGGAACGCCTATATATTGATTATGTAGGACCCTTCCCCCAGTCAAAGGGAAATGCCAACAAGTTCATCTTTGTATGTGTAGATGGTTTTACAAGATTTTCCTGGTTATTTCCGACTAAGCTGGCTACCGCTCAGTCCACCATTACTTGTCTAAATTCTATCTTTGCTTCTTATGGTCCGTGTCAATATATTGTGTCTGATAATGCTAAGGCTTTTACATCTAATCTATTTCGTAAATTCTGCTTTGACCTGTCCATCTCTCATGTGACAACTTCTGCTTATTACCCTCAACCATCTTTGGCTGAACGGGTGACATTCTACCTGAGACAATAGATCCAGATAACATTAAAGATATTTGGAAGAAGGCTAAAGCCAATCTTAAGGTGTCTCATGAAAAGGTTAGGGGAAGATATGATCGTGGACGGAGACCCACCAATTTGAAGGTAGGTGACCAGGTGATGGTCAAGAATTTTGTTCCCGCGGGCAAGCTTGCCCCCAGATTTCATGGGCCGTGCATAATTCTTGATTTTCTTACGCCGGTCACATTGTTATTAAGCAATCCAGCCACCGAGATGATATTTAGGGTTCACCTGTCCCAGGTGAAACCTGTATAATTTCTGTGTTAACTTGCTTCATATAATTGTGAAAGAAATATGAAGGTTATATTTTTGTTTGAGGGGTTTCACTTTTAAGGCCTTCTCTCCTTGGAATCTGTTTCCTTAGTGTGTAACCATTTATTGTAAACCTTCCCCGATCAGTTAAACTGCCATCCTGTCCTAACCACGGCCATTACCACGCTCCCGTCTCCTGCCCAACAAACACACAGTGGCTTTCAACTGAAATAAATATTTCTACGCCGCTGGCCCCTCTGTTCCACCACTATGAATGTACCCTAAAATCATTCTGGTCAAACAAAATTCTGCCGCCGAGCTTTAATGTTTCAGTGCCCCCGCAGCAGCGCGGCGCCGTACCGCTACTGAGGTAGGGTATGGGCCCGCCCTTCTCCAGTGAGGCCAACCAGTGTACGGCGAGCCGGAGTCCTCCTCCCGGCCAAGGCTAATGTGCGGCGCACAACCTGTAACTGGCCCGCGCCCTACATGTTCGCCGCGGGCGCGGCGTGCTTCAACACCACTACTCCTCTCATAGTGCGGGCGAGCGGTATCTCAGGGTACTTGAGGGGTCCGAGCGGCCTCCTCTGGACACAAGCAGCAGCGGTCGGTCTGGCCGTCTAACTTAATCAACTTTGCATATATGTAATCAGCTACATGGACATCTAACATCAACATTACTACTATTTTCGAATTCAACGACAATATCTGGTGGACTTAGAAAATTTTTCCTCAACTTTAAAAACTAAAAGCTTCCTTCTGAATTCAACCCCTACAAGCACAAAGACATTACATCAATAGTAATCAAAGAACTTTGAAACTGAATCCAATCATTTTAAGAAAACTTGTTGGCAAATACATCCGCAATTAACTTCTATATCAGCATCATAATTTGGACTTTATTTTGAAACAAAAGTTTATGTTCTTCTGTGTTACCCCTTGGAGGAACTTTTGGTGGGGGGGAGGTCTGTACCGGGCGGTACACCTCCGCGCCGCTAATTCAAACTTTGCGCCAGTTGAAACTCCTCTACTGGAGGAAGTCTGAACCTTATCTAATGTGTTAATTTTCAAGTTTCCCAGAAGATGTCACTACTTGGAAATTTTGAAGTTTCTGAACTGGGTCATTTTCGATGTATTTTTGTTTTGCCTGTAGTAAGAAGTGTGGACATTCTCTTCCAGATGGCACTACTGAAGAACTACAATTATGCACCCTAGTGCGAAGTGAAAGAACTATGTTTTTGGAGAAATTTTGAGTTCATAAGTTTGTTCTTTGTTAAATTTCTTTCAGTTATTGTTTATGTTGGCAATATTAACCCCTTCTTTCCGCCAGGTTTGAATTTAGCCAATCCCGAATTTCTTTAATTAATTTATGACCAATCAGGTGTATCTTCTTCAACTTGGATATGTTGCTTAACCCTAGCCAATAAAATTCTTGTGGGAGGATGTTCTCATTCCTGAAACGCCTCGAACTTTCCGCGAGGGTATTTAAACTGCTGATTTTCGGGTCTCTGCGCCACTTCAGTAACATCTTTCAGTGTGTAAAGTACGTAGCAGGGGGCGGGAAGCGCCTCTTTCTTCGGGCAGCAGTTCAACCACAAGGTAATGGCCGTTTAATAACTTCTTTTCTTGCTAGCTCAGCAGTTTAACTCTCGGGGCAGGTCCGAAGCCGTTCACCATGTAACTTTCCTCTAAAATGTAAAGACACTTAGTTTCTATTCTTTCTGTTTAAACTACAAACTGGGATAGAGAGTGCTTAACCCTCTCGAGCTCCCACCCATATTGCTTCGAGGTGAACTTATTTTCTCAACCGTTCCTTCCTTAACGTAATGTAAATTGTCTCCTATATAAGTCACCTCTTTAGTATGGGATTAGCCCTTGCATTAGCGGCCTATTGCCAGATTAGGTTTTAATAAAGAAGTATATTAGGAGTGCAGTTTTGCCTCCTCTCAAGTTGGTATTGTCGAGGCCATGTAATATTTCTGTTTCCTTATGGAATAGGCCTCAGTAGGTTGGGTGTTTTTACCCCTGTGTCTATGTCCTTGGAGGACAGCTTGAACGTGGAGTTTGGTGTGGCCTTTGATAGGCTTAAATTTTGAGAGCGAGTTGCTCTTTCTTGAAAACTGAGTTGTTGTATGCCTCGAGGAGGCTTTACCGTGTAAAGAGGAGTAAGTGCTCCTAGGCATGATTGGGGTTTTCTGTCCCTCTGTTGAATCTTGTTTTTGGGTGAAGTTGGGCTAATTGCTCAAAAATTGTGAGTCCGGGGCTCGAAGCCCAAATCCTGTAAATACTGTAATTGTACTTTTGTTGCCTTGCTACTCTGTACCTGCCATTCTTGTTATTTCTTAATTTTGCAAAGAAAATATAACCTTGTTAAATTTTAAACTAACTTTAACTTAGTATTTTGAGACCTGTTCACCCCCGCACCTTCTTTCACCTCTGCACATCCACGACACTCCGTAACAACAATAATAATAATAATAATAATAATAATAATAATAATAATAATAATAATAATAATAATAATAATACAAGGCAGAACAATGAATTGAACCTGCATGTGGAAAGGTTTACGGATACCATACGGAGAAGGAGGAATAATAATGGCCACATAACACGTATGAGATCGCAAAGATTGATGAACCGTACCTTCTCCTACTTTGTAAACAAGAAAACTATGGGACTCTGGATCACCGAAGTTGGAAAAGACCTACAAGAAATAGGGATATCGCATGAAGACATCCAGGATCATGTTCCTCTCCAGAAAAATTTTGATCATACCAGTGATTCCAAGAATAGCCAAAGTTGAGGACAGGCAAAAAGTGGACTGATGGAAGAAAGGGGGTTAACATAAAGTGAATGAGAGAATACTGGAGAAGAATTAAAGCATAAGCATAAGCGATTGACAGAACATGACCTACAGCCTGCTGAAACGAAGAAGAATAATAATATAAATAAACACCTAGACAAGGAAACAAGAGGGATCGCGTCAAACAGACCACAATGGCACGACCATCAAATTAAACTGAGGGGAGATATATGTGCCACCTTCAAAATCAAGGCCGGAGTTATTCAAGGAGACGGGACTCTCGTCTCTACTCTTCAACTGTGTCCTTGTGAAAGTCATCCGCGAGTGGCGTAAAGAAATGAGAAACGAAAGATTCGAAAATCGGGCATTGTGGGCTGCAGGAGCATAGAGCATGCAATCGACTGTCTTACCTTCGCAGGTGATTTCCTAATTTTTTCCGACTCACTAGATACGACTGCCAAACAAATCAACCAGCTTGAGACACAAACAGCGAAGGCTGATCAACCAGATCAACATGAAAGAATAGAATTTATGACGATTATCATGCCAGTGTCCAGAGAGGCAGTGTGGGACAGGGAAACTTCAACTATTCTAAAATTTAAATGAAAGAAAATATGCGACCAGTTGCTCAGAAAGAGACGCAAAGTCGTCAGTAGAAATTTTAGAGCAGAGCTGAACAGAGTGTCTGTGGTGTAAACACTGCATTTCTGAGTTTTGACTTTTTGCGCCACCTATGTATGTGTCTTCTTAACAAACTACGTTACGCAGCAGTTTGAGTCTTTACCAGGTAAACTTTGTACAATTGGTAAAATAATAATAATAATAATAATAATAATAATAATAATAATAATAATAATAATAATAATAATAATAATAATTTTATTTGCTTTACGTCCCACTAACTACATTTTACGGTTTTCCGAGACGCCGAGATGCCGGAATTTATTATTTAATTTAATTTCGCACAATGTGCATAATTAGAGGACATACTCTTGAGCATTTTCACAGAATTTTGTCAGAGATATATCTCTGTGCTTACATGTCGTTACGTGATATCTGTCACATGGGTTATCACAAAGTTTACATACGCATAGTTCATCCGGTTGGTGGTAGATGTCTCTCGTGCAAGTACGATGATGAAAACCATGGACAGCAAAACGCGTCATGAAGTGTCTCAATGCATAATTGGCTTTGATCCATTCTCTGTTGACCATAGCATCTGTAGCGTAAAATTCAGGAAATATTTCTTCTCTTTTTCCTTGAAGTTCACGGAGTAGACTCTGGTATGGTTCTGTTGATGGCAGGCATAGGTCGTATCTCAAATCCTCAATGTAGAAGGATTCTCTGGCGAGAACATATGCCAGACGTGAGGGTGTATACTTTGAAATATACAAGGCCTTTTTCAGGAATCTTGCTTTTAATTTTTCGATTTCCTTCAGATTCTTCTTTCTTAATTCGTCCCAGATTAATGCCAAACCATATGTCACTATTGGGGTGATTTTTAACTTGAAAATTTTTAACGCGGTATTTAATGATAACTTCCGTAAATTTGGTATACTGTTCATAGTTGATAGAGCGGCGAAAACTCTCTCCCGAACATGGATACTGTATATATTTCCGTGAGTCTGTAATGTGATTCCCAAATATTTGTAATGTGTTACGATCGATAGTGTGTCTCTTTTATAAATTATATAACATCGCTAGCTGCCGGTTTGCCTCCTTTCTTGAAAGTCATTGACACAGTTCTTTTTTCACTTAATTGAAGTTCGTTCTGGGTTGCCCATACTGTACGTTTGTTGAAAGCCTCCTGGAGATTTGCTAACTCAGTGGATACAAGCACCATGTCGTCCGCATATGCGTACAATTTGACCTTTTCTGTTGGTGCCGGAATTTAGTCTCACGGGAATTCTTTTACGTGCCAGTAAATCTAACGACACGAGGCTGATGTTTTTGAGCACCTTCAAATAACACTGGACTGAGCAGGTAGGGGTCAGAATGCCATCGCCTCAACCGTATGAGCCACTCAGCCCGACTGGTCAAAGAAAGATTTTGTCAAAAAGTCCATCCCCTTCAAAGACAAATGTGTAGGCCTATAACGCAGCTGGCACAAGCACTCACCTGGAACTCCAGTATCATGAAAATGTTGTGTACATTCCAATGTCGTCGTACTATAAATGAGATAATAAGCCAGTGAATGCCATTGTACCACTCAATCTGCCTTAAGTCATAGTGTGTTGATGGGGTGAAAGTAACCATGGGGACCACTATGAGTACCTGGAAGCAAAGTCACCTCCGTACAGGCCATGAAGGCCCTTGGAGGAGAGGAAGGTAAAGGCTTCCACCATTGTTTACCTCGGCACGTGATGGGGTAGAGTAGTTAGCTTTACGCCCGGCCGCCTTTGCCCCCAGGAATTAACCTGGTATTCATTTTTGGTGTAGGCTGAGTGAACCTTAGGGCCATATGCACACTATCAGTACCTAGGAGTTAATATAAGGAAGTGCCTTCATTGACGGAATCACATAAACGGTTTGGTAAATAAATGTTTCCGATGTCTTCATACGGTTAAGAGTGTATCTAGTCGTCGTAGTAAGAATGTAAATGAGATGACGTGTAAGTCACTGGTAAGACCCCCAGTTAGGGTATGGTTGTAGTGTACAGGACTCTTCACAAGGTTAACTTGATTCGAGAAATGGGAAAAAAATACCAAGAAAAAATGAACAATTTGTTCTGATTAAAAAATGTAATTTGTTTGGCTATTCCTAGCCGTGTGCAGCCTTTGTAAGGCAGACTCTCCCACGAGAGTGGGTGGCGTCTGCCGTGTACAGGAAACTACGTGTTATTGTTTTGGAGGATAGTGTTGTGATTGGTATGTGCGTTGCAGGAATATTAAGGACAGCACAAACACCCAGTTCGCGAGCCGAGGGAATCAGACATTTAAGATTAAATTCTCCGACCCATCTTGGAATCGAACCCAGGACACTCTTAATCTAAGAGCACTACATTGACTAAAATACTTTGGTAAAGTACTGTACAAATTATGTATAATGGACACAAGATTTTGAAATTACGTTTTTGAAATTTTGGAGGAAATATAACACTTCCGATGGTCTGCCGCACAGGATTTCGATGCATGACTCCCACGTCAATTCTTGATCTTGATTTACAGTACATATAATAATTTAACATGTTGTAATTTTTTGGCTAAAAGTTATATCTTGAGTTCATTCTTCATTAAGGAGGAAACAATGAATCTAGAACCAATATAGAACCAATATTTTCCGTTATGATGAGCCTCATCTGATAGTATTATTAATAATTATAACATGCTTTTATTAGAACTTAAGGATATTGAGTCATCCGCATAAAAAAGGTTTTAGAGCCTGTTTTGTATATGAATAATTAAAATTTTAGAAATGGCTCTAAAACTGATCTCAGGGGAAAACCTTAATTCACTGGAAGATCACATGAGACTTTTATGGACACCTAAACACTACATTCGATATCATACGTTTCTGATAAAAAGAATTATTTTCTAGAAAATCCATAAAAATAGAATATCATGTGACACACACTCAAAAACATTACTCAGAGCTAACCTAGATGTCTAAATGTATCACATTTCTTACACAGGATGAGCCACTTTTCTACGCCAAAAAGGATCGAGGTGATGGGGAAAGTAATAAAGCGAAGATTTACTACCTGCCGATTTTGTACTGTAACTGTGTGCTGCTAAGACAGCATTGCGCATCAATAGCTGCATCTGATGACGGTAGAACAACTGTTAGCCCTTTGTAATACATACAAGATATGCAATCTATTCCCAAATAAATTGTGGGTGTGTAGGAACTTGCCAGTTGTTGCTAAAATTCACTTCCGTTGGCATTAGCGCAAGCTTCACAGCTCCGACAATTGGAGCGGATAACATGTGTAATATCTGATATTGCTTGCAGCATCCCGCATGCGATTTTTACCCGTGCGAATGTCCGTGGCGGGGATAGTTTTCTTCATAAAACCTCACAAAATGAAACCCAGAGTGATTAAATCAGGGCTTCTGGAGGACCAGGCCACTAATCTCTCACGACTTACTCATTTTCCAGGATAGTTCATATTAACCATTCACGAACTCTGTGAGAATAATGGAGAGGTGTACCATCATGTTGAAACCACATATGGGGGCGTATGTTGAGAGAAAACTCCTGTGAAAACCCTGGCGATATCTCTTCAGAAAAGTGAATATTGTGTACCATTGAGATGTCCTTCTAGTACGTAGGGCCCAATTAAAGCTATACGTTCACTGAAAATCTTCCTGATAGGAGGACTATCCAACAGATTGAGTGTTCTCCGGAGCACATGTGTTCTCATTGTGGACGTACGTTATGCAGTCTCCAGGGAAATGTGATTCAGTTGGCTACAGTACATGACCAATGAAGTCCATGTCATCACGACGTCTATGGAGTACCCACTGAAAGGAATGCAGACATATTTCTTCATGCCCTGGCTGGATTGCGTGTAATGGTTGTAAATGATATGGGTACAGCCTATTCTCACATAAAATACGCCTATTAAATCTGAAGCTTGGCGAGTGCTGATAGAAGATTAAGCAAGCTCTAAGTCGAGAACATCTTCTGTTTGAACGTCCCATCATTCGTACCCAGTTACTGATTTACGTTTTCTGTACCACCTTCTCATATTTTTCGGTGTACAGTCCCAAACACTTGTCGTCCGTTCGGATATCAGCGCCGTTATCTCCTTAATTGTACTGAGGCATTTCCATCACTACGCTGTACACGTAAGGAATATCAGCGTTATTCACTTCTGCGAACCTCAATACAGTACTTCTCAGCGTTCTGTGTGAGGTACTTGGATCTGTGTGGCTCACAGGACAGCGAAGTTGTCATATTTATGTCAATATTTTGAACGGGTAGGTGTTCTCTGTTGTTGTGATTTTACTAGCTTTAAAACTGCATGGTCATTAGCCTCCATTCATTGGGCAAGAAGATGACTATCAAAATGACGAGAGAACGTGAACGAATGATTACTCGCAGAGCAAAGATAAAAAGGAATCACAGGTTTCGAATCGCCTATTATCGCTGACTCGCATAAAAACGCGTTGACCTGTGATGCCCAAAGCCCTTAAAAGTTAAAAATAATATTACACTGTCTCGCTATTGTTGTTAGTTGAGGGAGTTCTCTCTTCTACTAGACATTATTACTACCGTAATTGCACAAATTAACTGATCGATGACAGGTATACAAGTGCTGGTTAGGAGGAAGGAAAAACTGTTTGTTAACTTTTACCTTATTACAGGATTCTCCGATCAGTCCACGAGGTGGTTGTTTATTGGTAATTGTTGCACACATTTCTGATTTCACCACTTACCTACCTGAAACAGAAATAAATCAAAATAAAATTAACATATTCTGTAATGCTTAGGTCTGTTAATAGAAAATTAATCCGAGAAGTTTTACACAGTGTATGTGCGATATTATAGCGGCAAAAAGATCTGGAATTTGAGACCTCCCCGGAAAGAGGATGTAAACAAGACATTTTTGAAAATGAGATTTCAGTGGAAATAGAGTGTATCATTACGACTCTATACTGCAGTGTCATTTTATGTCGTACATTGGAAGTTCAAGCTGGTTTGCAGCCTGAAGAACTGTGTCCTCCGTGGTGTAAGGACGGAACATCAGTCAAGATGATGGGCAGTGCTTGTGTTGGTTCATCACCAGGTGTAATAGGTCATTTAAATGAAGGCCATAGACGAAATCACATCTGTACTTTGAAATATTTTCCATCCATT